>NW_027202270.1:72229430-73636097 GCF_024711535.1 Dipodomys merriami | reverse complement strand
TTTGATAGCTAAATAATGATATCACTTTTCAATTAAGCTCCATTTTTCATTGAATGGAAACGTCATTACCATATAGTAACTTCTGTACATTTCTTGGTTTGATTCTATTCCACTGTTCTGTTTGATTTTTCTTGTGCAAATATCTTTTTTTATGTTGCATTAGCTTTAAATACTAATATGTGATCCTATGTGTATCACCTCATTATTCTTCCTTTCATATATTCTTTGGCTTCTTACATTTATTTTTCCATGAGAATGTATAAATCAGTAGAGTACAAAAAATAAAGCTTTTATTTTTTAATTACATGAAACATGTTTATTACTGTAAAAAAGTAATTTGAAAATTAATAAGATAAATGGATAGACCAACAGAGGGCCTGACCATCATTAGAAGCACAGTAGAAACCAGTCCCTTACAATAGATGACAAGAACACAATGTCTGTATGTTACAGAATCCACCCACTCATAAAAATCTGCAGTGATAGACAATAAGTAAGCTTGTAAATTGCCTCATAGACAGACTGTAACAAGACCTGTGTGTTCATAGACAGCTGTGTGACTGACCAGGGGTCATCATAAACTGCTTGAATGATCTTCAATGCAGTTCAGACACTGCTTAGCCAGCAGTGAAGAAGTGGTGAGAAGTGAGGTCATGTGGACCAAGAATGAGGGCTGACCGCCCCCAGATGGTTTGAAGATGCAATTCCCAGTCATGTATCTTCTCATAGACAATAAACTATTCATATAACAACAAAATTGATGGCCAGAGTCTCCAAAGCATGCAGCTACAAAGAGAAATAAAAGCCTGTGCCAGTGAAGAGCTTGCAGCTTTCAGGATGGATAGACTCACAGGGCCAGATGAATGGCATGCAGCAAAAGATGACATGAGCTAGCAATGCAGAAAAAAAAAATACAGTTCAGAATCCCCTTCTCCATGTTCTAATGATAGGATCTTGGCCTTTTTGAGCTTCAGTTCTTTTTTTGGTAAAATTACTTTGGTCTCAAAGTAATTTAAAAAAAGACTACTGTGTTCATTAAATGATGTGGAAAACACTTCATACGAGGCCTGCCACATCTTAGGCTCTGAAAAAGGTATGAGATATTAATGACAATCAGGCACAACCAACAGCTAAAGGGGAAAGAAAGCAGTATTTAGAGTAGTGTCTGTAGCATTCGAAAAGTAATTATGAAACTGCCATACTGCTTTCCAGAGTGGCTGAACAAGTTTACATTCCCACCAACAGTGTAGTAGTATTCCATTTTGGCCACATCCCCACCAGCATTTGTTAGTTAGTTTTCTTGATAATGGCCATTCTAACTGGGTTGAGGTGGAATCTCAATGTTGTTTTGATTTGCATTTCTTTTATGGCAAGAGATGTTGAATATTTCTTTATGTGTCTTTTGGCTATTCTTACTTCTTCCTCTGAGAAGTCTCTCTTTAAGTCTTTAGCTCATTTATTGATTGGGGTGTTGAGTCTTTGAAGTTTTTTTAAAATTTTTGGTGGTTAATTTTTTGAGTTGTGAGTATATTTTAGATTATCCACCTTCTGGGCATTTATCCAATAGAACATAAATGCCACACTAAAGCTACCAGCACAATCATGTTCATTGCCGCATTGTTTACCATAGCCAAGATATGAAATCAACCCAGATACCCCTCAGTGGATGAATGGATCAAGAAAATGTGGTATATATGCACAATGGAATTCTATTCATTCATCAGAAAGAATGATATTGTATAATTTGTAAATAAATTGAAAGACCTGGAAAAATTTTATTAAGCAAAGTAAGCCAGAGCCAAAGAAACATACATTGCATAGTTTCCCTCATGGTAATTGGAATGTGCCTATAAATCTACAAGTAAACATACTGAATGGTTTAAACACACACACACACACACACACACACACATACACACGCGTGCACACACACACACACACAGGGACATGATAAATTATATAGACCTCTAGACATTCACACACTGAGGCCAAAGGAGGTTGTACATAGGAGTGGTTGACAAAGTCTTTATTGCTATGAGCATATGATAATATAAATTTTATAAAGTGAGCTCCAAGAAAAGGAAACAAGAGATATTTTTTGTTGCTGTTGATCTTTTTGTTTTCTTTTCCTTTTGTATTTTTTGCTAATTGGTTTGCATTTGGGAGGGTAAGGGGTATACAGAAATGGTGGAACAAAGGATGAATAAATATGACAGTGACATTCAGTAGACACTATGTGGAAAATGAACTGTATATTTGTGTGATGTGTCCAGGAGGAAAAACCTAGGAGAGAGCAAGGAAAAGGGAGAGAGACATAGTTCAAAAAGATTTGTACTCATTACCTGATTCATGTAACTGTAATCCCTCTGTATACCAACTCTACAATAACAATAAAAAAATAAATTCTAAAAAAGCAATATCATGTGAAACTGAATATGTACACAAGGTAGTATTAAGGCTAAAGAGAAGACAGATTTACACAAGAATGCAATCATATGTATGGTCAAGGAATATCCTTTCATGTTATAGCCACATTTATTTATTTGCTTGTTTATTTGTTTATTTTATTTTTATTGTACAGGTAATGTACAGAGGGGTTACAATTACATGTCAGGTATTGAGTACATTTCTTTTTAAACAGGGCCACCCCTCCCTCATTTTCTCCCAGTTGTTTTTTCTCCCAACGTATTTATTTTTTTAAGTAGGGGAGAGATGGCAATGGTGTAATTCCTTCAAAAAATGAATTCATCATTTAACAAAGTGAATACCAGGAAGTAGAGGCAATTGTTGTCAAGAGGTAGAGAGGTCAAGGAGAGAGAGAGAGCAGACAAATGGAGAAAGAAAAAGTAGGTAAAAAAAAAAACTGCCATAAGATTTGATGTACTTATGTGAAAATGGAACTTGATAACTTGAGGGAAAGGGCTGGGTTGGGAGACATGGGGGAGAATGATGGGAGGAGTGACATTGATTAAGATACATTGTACTCATCAGCTGAACAACTACCTAAAAATAATAAAAAAAATTAAATAGAATAAAATGGTCAGATTTATGTTTTATAAAGACCCTTGTGTAGCAACAGATATATGTATTTGGATGGAATACAGTATAATAATATTCTAGATAGGAGAAAAAGATTATTTCATTTCAGAAGAATCATAGACTGCTTTTTAAGCCACAATGGAAGAGGGAGAGCGAGCTAGGGAGCAAGAGAGAGAGGAGAAAAATCCTAATAAAACAAGAATCCCCTTAATACCTATATAAGATATCACAATCTAAGTATAAGAATAAAAGCTCTTCCTTGCTTTTTCCTTTCTTCTCTGGTAAACCTGAGATATAAAGACTTAAACTTTCCTGGCTGAGTAAACTTGTCTTCAAGTGGATAATACCTGGAGTGTGCAGAATTTAGACACAGAAGGTAGGCATGAAAGTGCAGTACACTTTGAATATTCTATGCTTACTGAATTTGTAAGCCTATGATAGAAATGGATGAAGCTTACCTATTTCTGCTTCAAAGGCAACTGCTTAATTTAGCAGAAAGAGCAGAGGCTGCAGAGACAGTCACATGGGGTAGATGGATTCTAGCTGGTCCACTTAGAATAGCTAAGTGAAGTAATTTTCCATGGATAGTCAATCTGACTTGTTAGTATATTTCATGAAGTTCACATACTGTGGAAACAGATGAAATAAATGTATATCAAAAGATGGAATGTGAGCCGGGCGCTGGTGGCTCACGCCTGTAATCCTAGCTACTCAGGAGGCTGAGATCTGAGGATCGCGGTTCAAAGCCAGCCCGGGCAAGAAAGACCATGAGACTCCTATCTCCAATAAACCACCAGAAAACCGGAAGTGGCGCTGTAGCTCAAGTGGTAGAGCGCTCGCCTTGAGCTGAAGAGCTGAGGGACAGCGCCCAGGCCCAGAGTTCAAGCCCCACGACCGACAAAAAAAAAAAAAAAAAAAAAAAAAAAAAGATGGAATGTGTAGTAAGAAGGACAAACAGAAATAAGCTGAAGAGGGCCTGAAAATGACTTTTTATATAAAATGGTCAAAAGAAAGTGTCCTTGCAAAAAAAAAGCATATTTGAGCTCACATTTGTAGGGAGAAAAAAAATGGTATTTTTTCCTTTCATTTCATAGACCTGGGATTTGAACTCGGGGTTTTATGTTTCCTAGGCAGGAATTCTGCCACCTGAATCATGATACCAGTCAGGAAAATAGGTTTGAACATAACTGGGTAGAAGAAATTTGGACTAGAAAACAGAAAGTCAACGTGGTTCAAAGAATAGAACATTGAAGAGGTGTGTGCAGGTAAAGTGGCTTCAGGGATGGAAAAAATTATGAAGAAGGACCCAAGAAGTAACACAGGCCAGGCCATGGTGGGATGTGTGAGCAGTGTGGAGACCCAGCACTCAAATCAGGATTTCCTTGAACTGGGCAAAGATGCTGAGCCAAACAGCCATGCTGAGCAGAACAAAGATCACTGGAGGTCAGAGTTCTTAGTGTAGACTGCAGGGGGCACCTGGAGAAAAGATCATCTGGATCTTTAGGAGACACTTCAAGGATCCATAGACCAGCAAAGTAAAAAGGCTTAGCCCAGGCTAACAGGTGCAAATGTGTGGGGTTTTGTTCTGGATATATTTAGAAGGTGGCACTGACAGAATTAAATGATGGATTGCCAAGGTGCAATTATTTGGCTTAAGGATTGTTGGCTTGTATTGTAAGAATAAGATGAAGTAAATACAGAGCCTACAATTGCTCACAAGTATGAGTTCCTTTCTACTTTCCTTTGGGATTCTTAGCTTTGCCAGCTCCAGGCTCTTCAGGGACTTGGCCTCCATAGACACATGTCAACAATGGCCTCAGGTGCTCTGTCATCTATGATACTCTGCTACCTGTGTCCTCCTGATTTGTTTTCTAGGCGAACAAAATGCCAGGGCTAAGCACCACACTATCTGAAATCTATCACCAAGAGAAAGAGGGGAGAGGCAAGACCTGCATGAGAGAAAATATTTCTTTCCCCAAACAAGACTGAGGAGGTTCAGTGTACAGTCTCCCATTAAAACAAAGCTGAGCTATACTAACAAGCTAGCCCACGAACAGTGCTTCCCAAAGCCGAAAGCCTCTATCCAAGAGGCTTTAATAAAGCTTTGAAAGCAATAGCCAACAGTGGCAGAGGATTTAGCTCCAGCAGGGAGAAATTAAAAAAAAAGAAAAAGGAAGGAAGAAATACATTGATATATTGAAGATTAGACATCCTGGAACGTGAATGGCAAAGTCATGGTTTATTATCTCAGCAGATTACTTCGTATTTAGAGGAAAAAGTCAACATATATCCTACAAAATAAAAAGTGAAAAACGGGGTGGATAGGGCTGGGATGGGTGAGGATGTTGAAAGGGGTGATCATGATCAAACTGAATTCATAAACTGCTTTGTTAAATGGCAACTCCTTTGTATAACTACTTAAAGATAATAATAACAATGATTAAGATGATAAAAATAAGTAAATGAAATAAACTGTGCATTAGTTACATTAAAAAATAGTCAATACATTTGGCTCAAATCTGCCCTTGAATTCTACTTTTTGGGGGTGAAGTTTACACATTAAGCCAACTATTAGGAGAACAGCTTTGAATTTTTGTTAGTGTTTTGCCTTTCCAAATTGTATTTTTTTTTCATAAAATGTTGCCCTCTCCTAGGACTAGGCATCTAAAAAGCTCAGGTCTTTGTTCATTGTACTCCTGCCTTCCATCCTCACCCCTTTCCTCTTTAATTTATTTATTGTCATTTCCTATCTGTAAAGGAAAGCTCTCTGGCTGAGCACATCAAATAACACATAGTTAGCGTGGCTTAAGTGTTAAAGAGGTTCAGTGAAATGTGAAACTCCATTGCTTATAACTTGTGTATATCTGTATTTTCTTTGTCTGAATGATTCTGTGAGTTGCCTAAGAAGAGGTATCATTAATCCATTAGTTAAATAAGAAAACAAATAGCAATGTCATGCTTACTATGTTACAGTTATTATGCTGCATACTCATAGTAGGCACTTGTATGCATTAAGGAGCAGTAGATGTGGCTGGAAATCAATCTCGTGGAATGACTTCCACCAATGAGAGCTCTGTGCTGGGATTGTGCTGATTCCTCGTACTCCTCCCACCTCTCCAAAAGTCTAGGTGATGCATTGCTTTCTGTGTTTACTAAAATATAATTTATTGTTGTTTAAAAATAGAGTCTGAAATGTAAGTATAAATTATTTCTTGTTTGTACCAACTTGAAAGGCCAGTAACTTATTGGAATATTTTTATTACTGTGTTAAAGCTCTATTAATTTTAAGTTATCAGGCAGTGTTTTCTTGCTTTGTTTTGTTGTTTTGTAATACTAGGTTTTGAAAACATAGGATTTCAGGTGTGAGTCACAAGTACCTGGGCCAAATGTGCAGTGTTTAAGATAATGTACTACAAATATTTACAAAGAGGTAGCTGTTTAAGTTTTCATCTGATATGTAGTACTGAATGAATACTGAGCCAGTATCTCAAAATAGATGTGAGAAATCTACACACAAATGTATCTTGCTAGTTGCATATTTACGCATATTTATCTCAATCTAGATAAGCTAACTGGGGTAGGATGAAGAAAGGAGAGGAAGACACAAGATATAATTTCTTACAGAATATGTTTCTGACTCAGTAATGATATAGAATGGAAGATAAGTAATCCATTAATAGATACTAATAAGTCTTGATAAATTCATGACTTTTAGGTAAAGGTCATGAATAGAGGCTTTTTTTCAATATTGGAATAACGGGATATTACAGGATTATGCTACATAATACATGTAGTATGGATACAGATCATTGTTCTTTTACAAAGTTGACTTTTAACTTTTTAAAAATTAATTTTTAACAAATCGTTTAAATAGGGATACAGGTGGACCCATTGCAACAATGAGATGTACAAGTCGTTATGTCGAAAACGAAATTTACAACTTTGGTGGGGGGGGCGTAGAGGATTGGATGGGGGGCGGGGAGAGGATGGGAAGGTGAAACAAAGGAGGAGGCTACAATGCTTGATAAAAAATGTACTCATTATCTTGCCCATGTAATTGTAACCCCTCTGTACAGTATTTTCACAATAAAAAAATTAATTTTTATTATCTTTAAGTAGTTGTGCAAAAGGGTTACTGTTCAACAAATCAGTTTATAAGTACAGTGTATCTTGATCAATATTATTCTCCCCCATCTTTAATTATTCTCCCCATCCCTCCCTACCCACCCCCTCCTTTCAACTTTCCTAGTTTCATAGGGATATGAATATTATGACTGCATTCTTCTTTATGCTTGAATTTTTATCTCATGTTTGTCCTACCACTATGTATATAGTTGTTTTTCATATTTCAAAATAATCAAACAGTGAATTGTGTCTTCCAGCTTCAATGATCAGTGGCTTTCTTTGACAGCCACTCTAGGCTTTTTTATTCTCCTGCATAAAAAACTCATTTACTGTGCGCAAAGAGTTTTCACATTCGCAGGTAAGAAGTATTATCACTGTTCCAGTGTGCCTGCTTTTAGTATTTATTGTCATTCACATTATCTTCATTTATATTCCTGTTTCAGGATGTGTGAATTTGTCTCATCTACATAGCAATTTCCTGACAATATCTTGATATTCTAGGCATTTGCATATCGACTTTTTCTCTTCCCTGGCATTCATAACAACTACAAAGTATGACCCACTTAAAGCTTAATTAAAATAATGCTGATTTATCTTCTATGGATTATTATCAAAAATGTAGAAACTGTTTTACTAAACTGATACATTACTTATGGCTAAACTTCCTTTGGATTAAACATATTCAATCTATAGGGGCCTAAATTGCCTAAATTGTTTCTTTTTAGGAAAAAAATGGAGAAGGAAAATATGCACAAACACCTCTGAACTAGTGTTGACACCACATTTTATTGGTTGAGTCACAGATAAGTATGGTTTTTTCTTCTGCTACAACAAAGATTTATTTTAGGATGAAGGAAGAAGAAATAGCCAGCACCAGTGACTCACATCTAGAATCCTATCTCAGGAAGCTGAGATCTGAGATCAGGGTTCAAGGCTAGCCCAAATAGGAAAGTCTACGTTAAAGTCAGCCCAGGCAGGAAAGTCCATGAGACACATACATGTGGTTTAACCACCCAAAAGCCAGAAGTAGAGCTGTGGCTCAAGTAGTCGGAGTATCAACATTGACCAAAAAAGCAAAGGGGCAATACAGGTGATTATATTGGTTAGCCACCCCTAGCTATTAAATCATATTTCTAGTTGGTCAAAATAGTACAATTTATTACTATAAAATGTGGAGATTTACCTAATTCTGTAGAATCCCAGCTACCTAAAATGCAAGGATAATACATGATTTCAGGGCTTCCTTTTCCCACATCTTTCTCATTTTCTGTCTTTATTAGGACAGTATCTGCCCTTCTTGGTTAGATACTGGTAGAGCGTAGATTCAGTCCCCTTCATAACACTGTTTATCAATCAGTTCTATTATTCTGGAATCCAAGAGAGACTCAGGAGAGAAAACAATAAAGAAGCCAAACATAGAAGAACAACATGGAACCAGGCCAGACCAAAGGTTGAGTTCTCCTTCACTTGGGGGGGCAGGGGTATAGACTGAGGTACATCTTTGTGAGCTCTATCTCAAGAAAAGACCTCAACAAACAAAGGAAGGAAGGAGAGAATGA
The DNA here is from genome assembly GCF_024711535.1 of Dipodomys merriami. Taxonomy (NCBI): domain Eukaryota; kingdom Metazoa; phylum Chordata; class Mammalia; order Rodentia; family Heteromyidae; genus Dipodomys; species Dipodomys merriami. Next base: position 73,627,374 of record NW_027202270.1, on the reverse strand, counting down.
GGGAGGGAGGAAGAAAGGGAGAGGGGAAAAGAGAGGGGAAGGAAGGAAGGAAGGAAGGAAGGAAGGAAGGAAGGAAGGAAGGAAGGAAGGAAGGAAGGAAGGAAGGAAAGAAGGAAGGAAGGAAGGAAGGAAAGAAAGAAAGAAGGAAAGAAGGAAGGAAAAGGTAAGTAGCTGTGTCTGTATGTACATTAGCAATTGTGACAACTCTTCCCAGGAGAAGCAATTGCCTATTTAGACTGAAAGTTACTGAAAGAACAAAATATGTTTTTGTGTTTATGTGCTGGTTGTGAGGCTTGAACTCAGGACCTGGGCAATGTCCTTGAGCTTTTGGACTCAAGGTTAGTGCTCTATGTTTTTTGAATACACCATTTTTAAGAGCAGTTTTAGGTTCCTAGAAAAATTAAACAGCTAGTACAAAGATTTTCTATGCATACTTTGACCCCACCTATGCCTCCACATAGAATGGCTTCCTATATTACCAAAATCCCACTCCAGAGTGGTACATTTGTATAACTATTATACCAAGAACTAGAATTGCAGCTAAGTGGTAGAACATTTTCCTACCATGCAGTAGGCTCTGGGTTCAATCTCCAGTTCTGCAATGCATTAAACAAGAAAACAATCACATTTATACTAACTCATTACCTTTCAGAGTCCATAGCTCTCATTGGAGTTTATCTTTATTAAACATTTTTCAGGTTTTTACAAATGTCAAATGACATGTGTTCATTATAGTGTCATACAGAGAAATTCCATTGCCCTCAAAATCATTTATGCTCTTCTGGTTCATTCTTTCCCAACCGGAACCTCTGATACCACAGATCTTTGTATTTGTCTTTATTTGGATGTCATATCAGTGTAATTATATAGTAGACAACACTGTCGGATTGGCTCTTTCACTTCATAAAATGGGCCTAAGGCTCTGTGTCTTTTTGAAGTGCCATTGGATTTTAGCAGTAAATAAGACCTCATTGTCTAGATGGACCACATTATACCTTTCATCTATTGAAGGGCATATTATTTACTTTAAGTCCTTGGCAATTATAGGTAAAGTTGCTATAAGTATACATACACTGGCTTTTGTGTGGACATAAGTTTTTAACTTATTTGGATAAATATCAGGAAACATGCCTGCCAAATTGCCTTCAAAGTGATGGTACCATTTTGGGTTCCTATCAGCAATGAATCAGAGTTCCTTCTGTTACACATATTTACCAGTATTTGCTACTGTCAGTGTTTTGGATTTCAGCCATCCTAATTTATGAGTAGTGGTATCTCATTGTATTAATTTACATTTCCTTACTGACATGATGTGCAGTATCTGTTCATATGTTTGTCACCTGTAAAATTGTTTTAATGAGTTGTTTGCCTAAGTCTTTTGCTCATTTATAAAACCAAGTTGTTCACTTATGGTTGAATTTATGATCCGTATATTTTAGATAATAGTCCTCAATCAGATGTATTGTTTATAAATATTTTCTCCTACTTTGTGCTTCTCATTTTACTAACAGTGCCTTCTGCAGATCAGAACAGTTTAATTTTAGCTAGGCACTGCCTGTTCATGCCTATAATCCTAGCTATTTGGAAGACTAAGATTAGGAGGTTCAAGGGTAGCCCAGGCAGAATCATTCATGAGATCACTTGTCAGCTCACAATTGGACAGAGATGTTCCTGTCATGCCAAGCTACATGGGTGACTGAGACTGGGCACTGAACTGGGAAGACTATGGCTCCAGGCCAGGCCAGGTTGAAAAGTCCAAGAAATTCCATAACCATAGAGGAAAGCCAAATGTAGTTTCATATACCTGTAATCCAGAAATGACAGGAAGCCTAAAATAGGATGATTGCAGTTCAGGCACTTGTACAGATCAAAACTGGAGCTTTTATTTCAAATAATAATCAGCAAAATCAAGAGCTGAAAGTGAGGCTCAAGTGGTAGAATGCCAGTCTAGAAAGTATGACACCCAAAGTTCAAACCACAGTACCACAAAGAAGAAAAATAATGATAATCTTAATAAAAATGTTTACATGTTTTCTTATTCTTTTTTTCTCTTCTGTTGGTCATGGGGCTTGAATTCTGCACCTGGTCACCGTCGCTCAACTCTTCAGCTCGAGGCAAGCACTCTACCTCCTGAGCCACAGCACCACTTCTGGTTTTCTGGTGGTTAATTGGAGATAAGTCTCAGACCTTCCTGCCTGGGCTGGCTTTGAACTGTGATCCTCAGACCTCAGCCTCCTGAGTAGATAGGATTACAGGCATGAGCCGAGCCACTGGTACCCAACTTATGTTTTCATATTCTTAAACCTAAATAAATTCCTGCCCACTGCTACTGTTTTTTGTAGAACCTGCTGCTATTATTTCTGGAAGACAAAAGCAAACATTCCTGGTGAAAATGCAAACTACTGGGAAGATTAATTGTCAAACTACCTGCAATTTAACACTGTCTTATCATATTTTCTCTTAGTAGGAAGCTGTAAGCTTCACTGTCAGCTCCCAAAATTAAAAACAAAAACAAAAACAAACAAACAAAAACACCCAAACCAGAAGCTCTAACTCTTAATGTGACCATATTTGAAGACAGGGCCTTTATGGATATAATTAAGGTCAAATGAGGTCATAAGGATGGATGGGTCTCTGAACCATTTGGAGTCCTTATAAGAAGAGATACCAGAGAGCTTTCAATCTCCTCAAGAGTGAGCAATAGGGAAAAGCCATATAAAGATAAATGAAAGCAGCCATTTGGAAGTCAAGAAGAGATTTCTCCTAAGAAACTAATTCTGCCAGCACCTTTATCTTGAACTTCTACTAAGTAAAACTGTGAGAAAATAAAGTTCTATTGACCAATCCATGCAGTATGAGGTATTTTATTGTGGAAGCCCTAGAAGATTAACACAATCTCTAAAACTGAATATTCTAGTTCTTGGTATAAAAATAACATACACTTCATAAGGACTACTTGGATCAAAAACAGTGACATTTAAATGATTTAACATAACATCTGGCTTGTAAACCTCTACAAATGTTAGCTATTTTATAATCCAGGATGCATGAGCTATGGACATTGCAAAGAAAGCTTTTGTTTGAAATATAAATAGGTATAAATAATGCCTTAAGGCATAAAGAATGCCTATAAATACCGTATATAAACAAAAAATCCCTCCATGAAAATACTTCTAGAACAACACAGATACACATATTTTCTTTGATAAAAAAAGTTTTCTATTATCTAGACATCAAGCTATGCATAACAAAGCAAAATTAGAGATTAAAATGGGAAGAACTGGGAAAAACTCCAGATACAGTTTTACAAAACATTTAAATTACTTCTGTTTTCATTATTTAGTCTAAATGTAGAGAATTATACAGACATACTTGGGTTTGGCTAAGGGAATATTGTTCCCTTATACTTTATTGAAGTTATCTTATGGATCTAATTAATTTTCCAGGGTTGAATAGATCAGTATTCCCCCTTTTTCCCTCTCTCTCTTTCTCTACACTCTCACACACACACACACACACACACACACACACACACACACACACACACACACACACACACACACACTTATTAGATAATATTATCTATTGGAGAAAGCCATAGATTTCTACATGGTTCCATTCTTCTCCTAAGGTATTCAGAATTCTTATGTTTCACACATTATTTTATTAGAGAACATGCTTACTTGTTATTCTTCAAAATAAAATATATTTCTTCCTGTAAAAGTGATATTAACATTGAATTCTTCTAGTTCTATTCTTTGCTTAAATGTATGCAGAATTATAAGATCTACCCATCTATTGTTCCTTAAAAGATTTTTTTTTAAATTTCAGTGTTTGATTGATAGTGAAGCAGGTCTAGTTTTCTTTCTTTAAAATAGACAGCACACTTTTCAGAACACATTTTCATACTAGAGCTCCACCTCAAATGAAGAGTCTGAGTAGAGGACTTAGGAGACTTCTAGGTAAGTTCCTTGGCATTAGTCTTTCATTGTTCCAGATAGTGTATTCCTAAATCATTGTATTAACTAGGGAAATGTGAATGATAATTGGGAGAGTTCCCTCTCTGGATTACTGTTTTAATGGAGTAAACTCTATCTGAGGAAAAAAGTAATGTGAATACATCATATATATATTCATATATATATTCATATATATTTATATTAGTGAAGAAGGGAAGGGGAGGAAATGCAAACAAGAATCTGATGTATATCCTACAAAATTAAGAAGAGTGAGAGAAGGGGTCAGTAGGAGAGGGATGGGGTGAGAATGTGGAAAGGGATGACATTGATCAAGATACCTTGTACTCATGTCCTGCTTTACTAAATGACACTCCTCCTTTGCACAGCTATTTAAAGATAAAAAGATGCATTGTGCTCACAAATTGATAAGCTAAATTGAACCTCCTTTGTATAACTATTTAAAGATTATGAACATATTTTTTAAAAGATGTTCTACATATCGAATGTGTCTTTTGATCTGCACTCTTCCTATTCCAAACAGAATTTCCTCAAGTTTTCCCATCCCAGTAAGTAACAAGTTTCTCATAATAGCAACCTCGCCATGCTGCTTCAAACCTTAACTCACTCCATTCTCACTTTCATTTTTTCTTTAGTTCTTGTCAATTTGACCTGCTAGTCCTGACCCATACATTTCCTGGCCACTTTCCTTATCCAGGCTCACAGATTTGCTCCTTAGAATAGCTCAGTTCAAATTATAATCAGTCACTCTACTTTCAGAGGTCCTCTTACCTAAAGTTTTAGTGTATTTTACAAATATAAATCAGAATGTCACGTTCTATTTCACCTACAATCTTTCAGCTGCAGTTGGAACAATAACTGATATTTCCCCTCCCATCTGATGTCTTGCAGACCACATCAGAGCCATTTTATTCTGAACTGCCAAGCTGTTTCCAATGGGCTGCAGTTTTAAACCATGCCTATCTTTTGAAACTCCTCTTAGGAAAAGGTGGAACCATGTTTCTCTGTTTCAATTGGGTGAGTCTGAACAAAAATATAACAGAAGTGGGGCTGGGAAGGTGGCTCAGTGGTAGAACGCTTGCCTTACATGCCTGAGGCACTGGGTTCGATTCCCCAGCACCACATAACCAAAAAAAAAGAAAAAAGCCAGAAGTGGAACTATGGCTCAAGTGCTAGAGCGCTAGCCTTGAGCTGAAGAGCTGAGGGGCAGCATCCAGGCCCAGAGTTCAGGCCCCACTACCGGACCCAAAAAAAAAAAAAAAATATATATATATATATATATATATATATATATATATATATAACAGAAGTGATACACTATGTGGTGAGCTATCTTGGGTTGCTGTAACCAATACCATAGATGGGATGGCTTAAGCAACAGTCGTTTATTTTCTTACAGTTTTGGGAACTGGAATTAAAGATTAAGGTGTCACCAGAGCTGGTTTCTGTCTAGCTTTCTCTCTTAGACTTGCAAATGGATGTTCTCTGGTTGTGTCCTCACATGTCCTCCTTTGGTCTCTTTCCTTCCTCTCTGTCCTAATTTCTTCTTCTTATAGAGAAATCAGTCATACTAGATTAGAACATTCCCATACAATTTCTTTTTATTTAAGTTAGCTCTCCAAAGGCCTTGTCTAAAACTATCACATGATGGCTGGGCGCTGGTGGCTCATAACTACTTAGGAGGCTGAAATCTGAGAGGACTGCAGTTCCAAGCTAGCTTGAACAGCAAAATCCTTGAAACTCTTATCTCCAATTAACCAGCAAAAAGCTGTATGTGGAGATGTAGCTTAAGTGGTGGAGTGCTAGTCTTGAGCAAAAAGGTTTAGGGACAGTGTCCCGGCCCTGTGTTCAATCCCCAGAAATGACAAAACTAAAATAAAACAAAAGAGCTCACATTGTAAGGGTCTTGAAGTTAAGACTATCATATAAACTTGGAGTCAAGGAACAAAATTCAGCCCATTGTATTTCTAAGGCTAGTCATCATCTACTCTTTGTTTTTGAAGCCCTGCACTGCTTTATACACAATATCAGCAACAACAAACTCCCCAAAACACAGATTCCATGGTATACCACATAGCAATGAAGCCTAAACCACTGGAGCAACATGTGTAGATTCTGCGGTTGATGTCCTAGCCAGAGCCTTGGTTTGAATCCAAATGCAAGTCAAATTCTAATAAATCCACATCATCTCAGCCTTTAGCTTTTCAGTTTACCCAGCTGTTAAGTCTCAGCCGATGTACAATGTGGGGCAGAGACAAGCCATTCCCACTGTGTCTTGTCCAAATGACTGACCCACAGCACTTATGAGCACACTAAATTAGTTGTTGTTTTATGCCACTAGATTTGGGATGTTTTGTCATGCAGCAGTAGGCTGCATAGGCTGCAAGAGTCACTTTCCTCCCCCTCCCCCATTTCAGGATGCTCTTCCTTCCATCCAATTATCCCTATTATCCTGAGTGTCTCATCTTTTTACAGAGTGCTCCCTGGCAGCAGCGCTAAGTCCCTTCTTTCATTATTCTCTGATCATCTTCAGAGCTTCGAAAAACATTTATCATTATTTAGTTATTTCTTTTTATTTATTCAGTGTCTTTCCCTCTCCCTATCTGAGGATACTGTTCATTTTCTTAAGAGCAGAGTTGCTTTTTTTTGTTTACCCTGCATAGGATGCCTTTCATGTGCTTTGCAACAGAAGACAGAGGAATGTTTGCTGAAAAAAATCAGTGACCATGTGTTTATTATTGTTCTGTTTTTGTTAATGAAATAAAAAGCATTGAAAGTAAACTGACTGGCTTTGGGAAGAAGAGGACTGGGTACACAAAACACCGCAAGAGCAATGAAGACCCGCCTGCCAGCTCTCATCTACATGATGGCCAGGCAGTAATGGCCAAGGAAACCAAATGTAAGAACAGATCTTGTAGATAACAGGATCTAATACGACATTGGACACAGTTTCCTCAGGGATTCCACACCTGAAAGTAAGGTAATGACACTAGTAGCTAAACATTCTGATCATTATCTGCAACTGTTGAGTGGGCCTGAGTTTCCATGTTCTCTGTAAATACAAGGCTCAACCTTAAGCATATGGATTTTGAACATTAAAGATGTCAGAAAATCTGTGGATAAAGCAGTTACAAAGACAGAGTGATCAAGACTAGGAGCTAGGACCTAGAAGTCAGGATCAGTATGCCTAAACATACCAAGTAGGACAATTAGACCATCACATGGAGAAAGAAATAACATGGCCACAGTCAAGTCCAGCTTCACAATTCCTGCCATTTACTTTTGAAATCATACTTTTCTTTGAATCAGAGTTTTATCATTGTTTCTGACTGAGTCAATACTTATTATTCACAAGCTATTCATTGGCACAACCTGTGATCTACATGCATGTAGCCTCTGTACATATCCGAAGATGACATCTGTGTAAGCTTATGTGAATGAGCAAGTATGAAAAGAAGGATTAGGAGGAAGCAAACAAAAAAACTAATATGACTAGTGAAGCTATAGATTGGTGACTGTGTCCAGCCATCTCAGTTTAAGCCCTGAGTATGTCCCAATGGAAACCAGAGGCAAATGGTAACAGTACTCTGCAAGTTGCTTATCTTATGATACACACTGTGTCAGAAGGAGTCTTCACGATCAGGGATGTAATCAACTTGGATAGTCAAAAGTGTTTTTGAAATCCTGTAGAGAAATATGGCCCAATTGAAGTCATAGGGAAAAGATATTGGGAAACTGCTCTGGTGACCTGTCCTCTGCTCAGCAGAGAGATGATAGCAGATATACCTCCATCCTGGCAGGGGACATACTATGTACCAGGCCCTTACAAAAGGCACCTTCATGATTAGGGAAGGAGGAAAAGTAGGAATATGGATATGGAAACTTGTGAAGTAGAAGGTTCTTTGTAGGAAATGGTCTCTGAAATTCTACCATTGTCAGACTGGAGGCTATGAATTTCTTTCTGAAGTCAGATGCTCTCAAGTATAATGTCTCAACTCCCATCCATTTGCTTCAAAGCTTTGCTATACTGGGGTCTGTTTCTTGATTTGTCACATTGGCTTTATAATCCCACACTGAATCTCCTCCATGTCTTTTCTCTGAGTGTAGCATCTTTCCAATATTCCTTTTGCCAGCAGTCTGATTTGTGGCCTTGACTTTTTATTTTAAGTCCTAGTTATTTCCCCTTTGTGATTTTTAGTATTACACCCTTTCTGTTTCTATTACTTATTGTTTCTAGTTTTGTTTTGTAAGTTTGTTAAAGGCTTTTGTAAGTATATCATGAAATTTTGACTTAAAGCCCAAACCTCCATGTGATAAGGAAAGACTCTGACACACGTTATAAATGTTGTAAGTTATAGAAAACAATACTTCCAGTAATTTGATACTTTTCTTCATTTTCATGGAGTTCTTGTTCTTACATCATATTTTTTTTCTGTTTGATATGGACAAACCTTTCAAAAATATGACATTTTCTCCTTCCCTTTTTCCCTCCTTCTTTCTTTCTCTGACTGGGGGGAATACTTTCAAAAAGTGAACTTTTTCACACATACTACATGGAGTATAATGAAATCACTTGAAAGAGCAATGCCCTTAAACATATTTTTCTATTGGTTAAAATCTTTTTTTTTTGTTTTGGTCAGTCATGGGGCCTAAACTCTGGGGCCTGGGCAACATCCCTCAGCTCTTCCTCAAGGCTAGCATCTTACCACTTAAGCCACAGCACCACTTCCAGCTTTTTCTGCTTATGCGGTGCTGAGGAATCAAACCCAGGGCCTCATGCATGCAAGGCAAGCACTCTACCACTGAGCTAACTTCCCAGCCCTTGTTCGATTCTTTAAAATGCATAAATGTCTTCAAAGAAATTAAGGTAAAAATAGTTATTTTGTTAACTAGATGGAACTTATGAAGAAAGGATGTTAAATTATAAGTATTGAGAGACAATAGCTGGCTTTAAGCAGAGGTAAATGAATACCTGGATAGGTTATTTCCATATGAACTGTGAGGGAAAACATTAATTGAATCTTTAGATGACTCAGGCTATTAGAGATGATTAATATGTCAAAGTTCAGATGCAAGAATCAAAAAGGCAAGAGGAAAAACTGAAACTAATAGAAAAACAGGTCACTTTTTTGTGGAAGTAATATCTGATGTTTACTTGTCATACGGCTCTCAGAACTTTGGCTGCCTCTAAGTTCGTATCTTAGAAAGCCATTAAGGGAATTTCCTCTGTCAGCCCAGACCACTTCTCAGTATTGCTGTATGATTCTAAAATAGTGCTGAGGAAAGAGTTGTCTGCAGATGACAAAGCAGCATCTGGAAGCATCTGGAAGCATCCTGAAAACAAAGAACTAGTGAGAGGGACCTTCAGGTATACATCAGGAAAAGAGGAGACCTAGGGGAAAATACTAACACCATTTGTAAGTAGTAGAGGAAATGTCAAGTAACAGAAGAATAATACATTCTGAGCCATTGTAAAGGCCAAGTGCAGAATGCATAGAAATTATTTAAGAGGAAAACTCAGTTTGGTTCTCAAAGTTTAATTACCTATCATATTCTGGGAATACAAAGCCAAATATGCTAAATCTCTTCTATCCATCTTATAATTTAAGGGAGAAATAATGATATAAAAGTAGCTATTCAAAGCTGGGCACTGGTGGCTCATGCCTATAATCTTTTTTTTTTTTTAATTTAATTTAATTTTATTTGTGAACATACTGTACAGAGGAGTCAATTACATGGGCAGGATAATGCGTACATTTCTTACCAAGCATTGCAGCCTCCTCCTTTGTTTACCCTTCACATCCCTTCCCAGCCTCCCCCCTTCCCCCAATCCCAATCCTTCTCCTTCCCCTCCCTTCCCCCCCCCCCCCCCCCGCATGGAACCAACCCAGATGCCCCTCAGTAGATGAATGGATCAAGAAAATGTGGTATATATACACAATGGAATTCTATGCCTCCATCAGAAAGAATGACATTGCCCCATTTGTTAGGAAATGGAAAAACTTGGAAAAAATTATATTAAGTGAAGTAAACCAGGCCCAAAGAAACATAGGTCCCATGGTTTCCCTTATTTGTAATATCTAGTATATGTATGACTCAAGTGGAAAAGGTCAGATAATGTGATATCAGGAAAATGAACCCTTAGATGTGTATTTTAATGTTTTTTTCTTTCATGCATGTGTTTCTAACGCATTTATAAGATTATCTCTTTGTTGCTTTGTATGTCCCTCCTCCACAGTATAACCCCTGCTTTCACTATATTTGATGTCAGTATAACTTGCGGAGGAGATGGGGAAAAACCAGTTGTTTAAGGATACAGGTGGACCTGTTGCAACAATGAGAAGTACAAGTTGTCATGTCATGCCTGTAATCTTAGCTAGGTTGAGATATGAGGATTGCAGTTTGATGCTAGCCCAAGGAAGAAAGGCCTTGAGACTCTTATCTTCAATTAAATCACAGAAAAAACCAGAAGTGGCACTGTCGCTCAAGTCGTAGAGCACTAGCCTTCAGCAAAAGCAGCCCAGGGCAAAGTTCAAGCCTCAGGACTGGAAAAACAAAAAACAAAAACAAAAACAAAAACAAAACCTAACTATTCAATAAGATAGATGGTAGAGGAAGAAATGCAATCCAAGAAAAGCTATAGGAAGGAGTTTGTGCTTGAGCAGAATCATGAATACCTACTTACAGGATGTAAGTAGATGAACTTGAAATTGCCATATTTTACATTTGTAAAATGCATAATTTTTAGAAAAGTTGCCAAGTCCAAAAAAGTTGACTTGGGGATCATCTACTTATGTGGTAATTAAAAACTTAATTTAGATCATGGTGGAGAAAATATCACCAAATAGGAAAAAAGACAAGATTATAGTTGTAATGAAGTCAGTAGTTTGAGTGAATTATGTTAGAACATAAACATAGACTTGGTGCTTTTATGAAAAATCAATGATAATAGAAGTCAAAACCTGGAGTTACTGGGGTTTATGATGTCATTAGCCTCCTGTGGTTATGTGACTATGAAAACAGATGAAGATTGTACGACTTTTTTTTTTAATCATTCTAGCATATATTTTTTAAATTTAATTTAGGACATTTTATAATTGAGATCTTTCCCAGTGTCCTTGTTTTCCAAGTCTCCAATCCTCAAATATTTTATTTATTTATTTATTTATTTATTTATTTATTTATTCACTCACTGTGGGGTGGAGCTTGAACTCGGAGCTTGGGCCCTGTCCCTGGGCTCTTTTGCTCAAGGCAAATGCTCTACCACTTTGAGCCATAGCACCATTTCCTGTTTTCTGGTGGCTAATTGGAGGTAACGACTCATGGATTTTCCTGCCTGGGCTGGCTTTGAACTGTAATACTCAGATCTCAGTCTCCTGAGTAGCTAGGTGTGGGCCACCGGTGCTAGGCTCTCCCATATATTTTAATATGTATACCAATGCATCTGCCTTTGGAATGTCTCAGCCTCCTCAGCATATGCTTGCTCAAGTGGAGAGACATGAGTTAGATTAGTCAGAACTAGATGCTCCCTCCAGCCTATTAAGTGACTAGTATTTTCATCACTGACATAGGTAAAATACATGATTTTTAGCCAATGAAAAATTTGAGAGTTTCTTTGATCATTATATAGTGTGACATCACTTGACAAAAAGCTGGGAGTCTAATCACTGGTTAAAAACTCAGTAATTAATTACAGTGATGCTCTATTACCTTGTTAAATGGCACATTTTCATTTTCATATGTAGTTAAAATCCAGTATAGTAGAAAACATAGAGTTGTGATTCTCATTTAGGTTCTCAGTCTGACTTTCTTACATTCTAAAATTACATCTGTAAAACGAGAATGATACATAGTTTGTGAGGCTATTCTGAAAATTAAATAATGAAGAAAAAAGTATTTGGAGAAGAGATAGACACATAGACTTACCCTCAAGTGGTTGTTGATACCTCTAGTTTAATTTTGAAAAACATTTTCATCTCCCCTCAAATCTATTAGAAAACCAACCCAAACAAAACTTCATCTAGCTTTTAGAGACTACACCTAAAGATATCTATAAAGATAAAAGACTTTAATGAAAAAAAGCAAACATTGTAGTTATTCAAAGGATTTTTTATGGCACTGATAAACGGATCTTTTGTCCAATATAGATTTCCTTGATCATTCAATGCTCATTATAGAAACACTTCTGTTATATTCTCTTTTTACAATTTTGTTCCTACAACAAAAGAAATCAAAGGACCCAAGTTCAATGCAAAGCAGTCTAACTCTGATCTAACTACACTGAAACAGAGTCAGAACCGAGGGGACCGTCTGCAGCCGCATCCCTTGCTCTGCCCCGCTAGTTCTACATTATCGTTTGTGCCACGTGTGCTGAAGCATCAAAGGCTACAGAATTAAATGAATTGGACTTTGCCTCTCATTAGCTTCTTTGCAGATGGACAGACCTATAACCCCACCACAGAGACCTTCTCTTTTTGTGACTCAACCAGATTCAATAGACAGTACAATGGAAGTCAGCATGTCCTGGAAGATACATTGGCTTCATTGATTCATAAACTCCTGGGAAATAGGTCTGTTGGTTTAAGAGGGGAAATTGTTTTTTTTAATTGGGTTAAATTCTATAATGGTTGTGGGATAGTGAATAAGTTTACATACTGTTGTTTCCACAAAGGGAGGGGGGAAGTTTTGTTGCTTGTAGGGCAGAAACTACAAAGCACTGCCAACAATAAAAATGATAAACAAGAATAACCTTTACAATAATAATATCAACAACAATAATAATGTGCTTTCACTCAGCCAAACAGTAATCAGCAAATCTGTAAGGTATTATTACACTGTAGAGACAGAGAGGGACAGAGACCCAGCTTAGTGTCAATGAAACTCTAAGACATATATAAACAAAGATGGTATCTGACATCAGAATTAAACACACATGCATGGTCAGATCTCTCTCTCTGTCTGTCTGTCTCCCTCTCTGTCTCTCTCTGTGTTACACACACACACACACACACACACACACACACACACACACACACACACACACACACACACACACACACACACACACACAGGACAATGAAGTAATTACCGGTTTGGATGACCAAGGAAGGCTTCATATGGTATACAGTGAAGAACTATTTTGGAAGTAGATAGGATGAGCTAAGATGTGGAGGGTCAAAGACAGAGAAAGGGAATAGCTAAGTGAGAAAATGGAAAGTAGTCTCATGGACCTTCTACCTAGGGTCTTAATAGCATGATTACATGTGATAAAGCCAGAGGAAATAGCAAGAATTTACTGAGGGACTTGTGTGCCAGGTTGAGGAGGCAGAGTGTACTGTAGAATCAAAAGGAAGCTATCTGCTGTCAAGTAGGGAAACAGTATAAGATCATAGGATCATAAAATAATAGGGTCTGTATGTTGAATAGAGAAGCAAAGGTATTAATAAATAAACAAAAATATGAGCTGAAAAGGAATGAGCAGAGAGAAGAGGTAGGACACAGAGAAAGCATGTGGGGAAATGGGTTTTGCCCTTAGAATTATTTGGATATGTAGAATTCTATTTCTGGAATAGTTGTGGTAACATCACCCTAATCCACCTTTGGTTACAATAATCCATGTTTCCACAGACATCCCAGAAAAGAAGCAAGCCGACTGGCTCATCCCGGCTCAAGTTCGGGTTGATATTGTCACATTAGAGTCCAGAGTTCTCCAGCAAGGCTATAAATTTTAATAATGGATGTTAATTAATTTAAAAAGAGAAGGTCTTTTTAAAAAATGAGTATCCTTTGAAACAACGTGAAAAATATTATTTTCAACTTTCTGACTAAAAGTGTACTAGAATGCCTTTTCTTGTTTCATCTCCTAATTGATATGCCACACAAGTGTTCAGTTGTTCTTGAACTTTGCTTGTTTGCTTGCACACCTTTTCAGAAGATTATCTAAATGTGATAAGGGATTCTAGTCATCTTGAAATGAATCAGCTAATTAAATTAATTTTATCTCGCTATGTTGCTGAGTCCAATTAAGTTACTAAGGCAATCACATCAGAATAAATCAACCATATTGTTACATAATTCTTTTTAATAAACAGAATTATAATTATATGAAGGCAATTCTGAGGATACCATATGCTACAGAGCAGGGAACCTAATTTATTTCATTGATTTGGAGAGACAAACTCACTCATGTGTAATAATTTATATCATCCAAAATTTTAACTCTTATTGCGGTATAAAGTTTAAAGTCTCTTGCTTGTTTTTATAGTCCACACTAAGATTTAGTTTGCAATGGGGCTTCAAGGAAAAGGAAGGGTATGCTTTAGATCTGAAATGATGTTCATGAAGCTAGGGTATAAATTCTACTAAAGCAGTGTTGGACCTATTTGAAAATACAATATAAGAAGCAATTGGAGCTAGGTAGGGGAGAAGAAAAATGCTCTTTGAAATAGATCCTCCAAGAGGAGAACCATGTTAGGATAATCCTTTTGCTTCCCATCTGTCCTTCACATTTTCCTGGAAAATAATAGGTGCTATTATCAACTTCTGGCGAACAGGACTTACTTTACAATCAGGAAAGGGAATGCAAACACTTTTGTTTTGACAACTTGGCCTGATTCTCCATGAGAATGCTGTTGGCTTTTTAGCTTTGTTATGCATGGGACAACAGAAACCTGCAAGGGGAATTTGTTTATGGTAAAATGAGCTTCAGAGGCTGTTGCCATTTCTGGCCAAGTCAGAACTGGCAGAGTGTGAACATCACTGGCAAAAGACACACAGGATCTCACACACTTTCGGTTATTCAGCCCCTCTATCAAGGAGGAGATTAGAAATAGTGCAGGAAGAATTTTAGCCAAAGCCCTTGAGAGCTTCCTTGTCTTACGTTCTTTTGAAATGATTTATGAGAATGTTAGACAAATAGAGGAGTTCATCTCCACCTCACCTCCTCACACATACAGTATTTTTTTCTTATATTTTTCACTGAGGTAGTCCTGAAACGGATTACTCTCAGTGACTTCAGGAAGATCCACAAACCAATTTCTCAGTGGTGATGGCACTGCTTATTATTTAGCTGATTTTCTTATCTGCGAAGTAACACTACTTATAAGTCCTAATATAAAAATAGCGCCAAGACAAGGTTTTCAATTCATCTAGGAAAGTACCCAGACTAAACTAGGAAAACATAGCAAAAATTGACAGAAAAACAGGATACTTAGAAGATTATGCACTTTCTGTAACAATTACATGGAATGCTATCTTGGATTGCTGCTAGAAATAGCTAGTTATCTCCTTTTTTATTTATTTCCTGCCTTTATATATGCAATTAGATACAGAATATGGAGAAGTAGATGATCCCTAAAAGAACAGAAGGATCTGTGTAGCATTTGTCTTGGGCATTAATGGGGAGAATGTTAGCAAGGCAAAATGTGCTCTTGATAATTCATTCTTACACTTTCCCCAAAACCAGCCAGACTGCTTTCCATTTAGTGAGTTTGCATAGGCAGTCCCACAAGATCATTAGTCTATTACTCTAGCCAACTGTCTAAACTCCAAGTGAAAGCAATCAGAACAAAATTTGGCCTCAATTGAATGAATTCATTATCAAAGTATTAATCCCATGAATAATGGGTCGTGGGCTCAGGATTCAGATTGTTTTATTGATCCTCACCAGTTCAGATCTCACAGACATACAGATGTAAGAAAACACTTGACTCTATATTCAAGGCACTTAGCTGCAGTCCCAAAAGAGTGTAGATTTTTTTTCTGGAACTTACATGAGTTCAAATACTGACAAATCTTTCATCACTGGCGTGAAGAGAGATCTTTATAACACAGAATGCTGGCGAAAAACAGGATTCTTTAGAATAATGAAGAAGTGAATTTGGGTCTTTGGGGAACATAATCAGAGTGTATTTATGACAGAAATTTTCTCACTTTGACTTCTACAAAATATTCATTTCAAAACACTGGTATAAGCCATGTACTAGTATATTATGCTTACAGATCTAGCTACTTAGAAGGCTGTGATATGGAAAATTCCAATTTGAAGCCAGTCCAGACAGAAAAGTTTGCTAGACTCCATTTCCAAAGTAACAAGCAAAAAGCATAGGTAGAAGCATGGTTATAAAATGGTAGAGTGCCAGACAAGCAAGTTTCAGTTCCTGAGTACAAGAAACACTGGTAGATACCACCACCAGCAGCATTATTACTACTACTATCATCATCATCCTCAATACCACTGAAAGTGGTTATGATTGTAGAGTCAAATGGGTTATATCACAAGCTATATGAGAAAGATTAAAAAGCATAAGTGTTGATTGATCTCAATACGGCAGCCACAAGCAGTAACAACATGTTTACCATGCACTCTGTTTATGGGAATTGGTAACATTTAATGAGATAATTATTTATGTGCAAGAAGATTTGCTCTAGTAATGTTGACAACTCATATGTCTTGAGAAGCTGAAAGAAAGAAATAACAAGTGTCTTTCTAGAAAATTACGAAAGACCTAGTTTCACTAGTTCTTCTTATGGGTTGTAGCAAAGGCAGTGAGCATACATCAATTGAATCACCATGTAATACAAAGACAGATTAATTTACTGATACCAGGAGGTATGAGTTGCATCTTTGACGTCACCTGGACAAATATCTGTCAACCAGTGATGGGAAAACACAATGTGGTACAGCCTTAAAATGAGATGTTATGCAATCATGGAAAAGAATGAAGTGCTGAAATGTGTTTCAACATGGATAGAGCGTGAGAGCATTGTATTACAAGAAAGAACTGAGCCAGTAACAACCAGACATTGCATATATTGTCTATTCCATTTATGTGAAATTACTAGAAGAGGCTAATCTATAGAGAAAATGTGTAGGCCTGGGGAATAGAAGAAGAGAAGATGAAGAGTGGTCTTCCAGGAAAAAGAAACTTCTCTTTAGAGTGATGCAAAAATTCTAGAATTAGTAGCAATGGCTGCATAACCCTTTGAATATAGTAAAATCCACAGAATACCCTTTCTGTATGTACCAGTATTGGGGCTTGAACTCAGAGACTCAGGCTCTCATTTTGCTTTTTTGCTCAAGACTAGCTCTCTACCACTTGAGCAATACTTTCGCTTCCACAGAATACACTTTGAACGAGTGACCTCTATATTCTGTGACTTATATCTCAATGAAATCATCATAAAAATGGTTGAAGTTATCCTGTAATTTTACTTTTTAAAACAATGTCTTTATATGTCTTGCTTTTTTAAAGAATATTATTACAAAAACTTGACATCTTAAAAAGTTCTTTATTTAAGAATACGTTATACAAGTGAGATTTCATTATAACATCTGCATACATAATTAGAATGTATCCCAATCAAACTCCCTTTCTCTATCAGTCTTGCTTAGCCTTCTCTTGATTCTAAAATGATTTCAGCATGTTTCAGCTCATGTTTTATTTTTTATAGATGCAAATAAATCACTTTGGCCATATTCATCTTCATTTACCTTCTTTATTAGCCCTCTCCCCTCCCCTTTATGCTCATCAGAAAGCTGGTTTCCTTTCCTGTCATTCATTATGTATTAGTATGTTTGTGTGTGTATGTGTGTGTGTGTGTGTGTGTGCACGCATGTGCATGCATGCCTAAGCACACATACATACAAGTGTGCAGTGATATTTAGAATTGAACTCCAGGCTTTGTGTTCTCACTTGGCATTTTTCCTCACAACTAGCTTTCTACCAATTGTGCCATACCTTCAGTTCTAGCTTTTTTATTGGTTAAATAAAGATAAGACTTTCGTGGTTTTGATTACTTGGCCTGCTCCAATCCTTAATTCTCTCAGCTTCTTAAGTATCTAAAACTATAGGCATTCATGAGCCACCTACTGGCACCCAGAATCATTTATTGCTTCTCAGTGTGTGTCAAGAGGTTTCACCCTGCTATTTTAGATGTGCATATGTTGTATTTTAATCAGAATAACCATCTCTATTGCTTTCTTTTCCCCCACATCAATCACTACTGATAAACAACTTTCTTTTATATTCCTTATGCCATCTTCATACAGTTATATTTCTAAATTATTCTCCCTTCATCCTTCATATTTTTAACCTCTCCCTTCCCTTAATCATCCTAAACAGTTCTATGGTTAGAATAAATACTACATGTATATGTGTAGGTATACACATGTTGCAGTATGCATAAACTTCTACATTGTGTAGATTACAGTATACTAATTTTTGTTTTCTTTTTGAGACAGGGTCATTGTACAGATAAATAATCTCTAAATTGATCACCAACTTCATAATGGAACTTTTCTCTTGATAGAAATACAAGTAAGAAAGACAAGGAGAAGTCATTCTTAGAGGGAAGAGGAAGTAGAGAATAGTGACCTATGGCTATCTTTGTATTGGTTCTTCTGTATAACAGTTAATTGTGTTCTCCTTCTGTGTCTCTCTGTTTTTGTCACTCGGTCTCTTTCTCTCGCTTTCTGTACTGGGAATTGAATCCAAAGTCTTTATCATGTTAGGTAAGTACTTTATAAAAACAGAGAAAGGGTCAGTGGGTGCTGGTAGTTATGCCTATGATTTTAACAACTCAAGAGGCCACCATATAGAGGATTAGCATTCAGAGCCAGTAAAGTCTGGCAGTAAAGTCTGAGAGACTCCATCTCCAATTAATGAGCAAAAAATGGTAGATTGAAGGCATGCTTCAAGTGATATAGTATCAACCAAATGCAAACAGCTGAAGGCCCTTAATTCAAGCCTCAAAAAAGGCACAAAAATTAAAAAAAAGAGAAAATGTAAGTAAACTGTGGTATATTTGTAAGTGGTGCATACTACAGCAATAAATAGATGTTTCAAAATGAAAAAGTCTTGGAAACATAATGTCTGGCTAACCATTTACAAATGTATGTTCATAGCGTGTAATGAATTATATAACTTAAATATCACAAAATAATTCAAACCTAATAAATTTGTTTACATGCCTTAAAGTATGTAGGAAGCCTGGCAAAGCTACAATTTCAAGATAGCTCTTAGTTTGGGGGTAGAATAAAGAGGAATTGTATTATAGGAGAAGAAGGAGGAGAGAGTAGAAATAAAGTACCTTATTTAAATTATAATGTTTTAATTATTAAACTTGATATAGCCCATAATTCAAAAATGGTTAAAGAAGCATGACATGGTGATGTGCAGATCTTATATTCTTGTGGGACATGGTAGCTGCTAAGAGGTCAAAAATCACCATCCACAAACACCCAAGTTCTGATGGCATTGCTCATAGTCAGGGGTAGGAGTCAATGAAAGTGGAAGCACACCCGTGAGTTCTCCCTTCTGTGCAGTCATCTGAGTACACTAATAGGAACCCTGAATGAATTCTAGAATAGGAGGAGAAGATGTTACCTATACCCACCCTCAGCAACCAAGGCCACAAAACTCTCCATTTTCATGAATGCAGACATTATAACAGAGATATCCTAGTATCCTGTACACCTTTTTCATGGCTACCATCATAGCTACCATCAATGCTTCTAATCTATGTCTGTTACTCCCTGGGACCTCAAGAAAGGACAATTGTTTACTAGGCAGAAGAGCCAGTTATGTATTCAGAAAGGATCTTCACTTTGCTTATGGGCACATCAGGTGCAGCATAACTAAAATAATACTGCCCTTCAGGGAGAAACCGACCAAGATTTTCCATGCTCGCTCATTGTACCTGGCTCCAGCCACACAGAGAAACAAAGGTGACCTTGTATCTGATGTGAAAGTTAGATTATGGCAATTCTCTAGGCAATAGGGAGGTTTAGAGGTCAAGCTTTGCGTAGTATGTCCAACTGCCCACCACAAAAACTGCCTGGGAAATGAGGATATTGTTAAATCTCAGAAAGATAATATTCCTAAACTGAGCAAATGAGAAGGCAGTATGCGACTATTTCTTTCTGTTGCTAACATGCGATTTACCCTTGGTCTCTCTTAAAGCCTCAAGAACCCATTATTTTCACTCCATCAATCTTACATTAGAATTTTGCCGTTGGAGTTGTCTTTACTCCCAGAGAAGGTCCAAGGGTTACCACATATCTCTTTTTAGTCTTTCTCCAAATAGATTTCTTATAAAGAAATATGCTTCTAGATTAGGAAAAATCAAAAGACAAACAACTAAATGACAGATACTGTGCCTAGCCCCAATATTAATAAGTGAATGTCCTGTTCTGCTAATCAGTTTTGTCTTAAATATACAAGCATAGTGTGCTCTATTCTCCTCTCTTCTAGGGTTAAATAGACCATGGAAGGTAAATGTCAGGTTATTTGAGAATTCTCTTTTGATGGACATTTAGGTTGTTTCTAATTATTTGCTATTATAAATAAAGCCATGATGAACTTTGTTGCACATTTTCATTCTCAATCTTGACAAAGTTATGACAATTCTGATCCCATTGAACCTAACGAAGATGTGGCAGGAAAAGCTGAAGCTCTGCTCAGTGAACCTCACAGAAATGTGAGGTGTCCTGGGGCTTGATGAGAAAGGACTGGTTTATTATGACTAGAAATCAGTGAGGCACAAATCATAATTCTAGAATCTGGAAGAGATCAGCTACTTTAGAGGAGTACAGAAGGTCCATCAGGATTCTGAACATTCATGGTCTGAATGTCAAAGGCTGCTAAAGGGCTGTACCTCATCACTTGGCCCCCGGTGACAACTTGTTCTCTCCTATGGCTGTGATATCTTCAGGTATTAACAGATTTTCTGATACATGGTGGTACTGGGATGTTGGTCACACTACTCTATCCTGACTGTCTGTAGATAAAACAAGAGGCAGATAAATGGGTGGGAATCACACTCATACTCCTGGTAGTGGACTTTAGAACCCTTTCTCTGAAATTAGGCCTACACTGGTTCCTGAAACAAGAGTACTGGGGAAATACCTTCCCTCCTTGAACTTGATACAGATTGACTACAAATGTATGTCAGCAACCCACAGGCCCATACACACACACACACACACACACACACACACACACACACACACACACATACACACACACACACACACACACACACACACACACACACACACACACACACACACACACTATTCTTCTGGAATTAATTGGGGCTGTCTTCTCTCCCTCCAGGTTCAGTAGACTGCCTTCATCTGCCATGCCTGACTTTTCTACCCACATCTCCCCTTAACCTTAATCCTCATCCTCGGGCCCTGCTTTCTAGGTCATTGCTTCTAAGCTTCTTTCTCTACATTATTTTAACTGTTACCTCTGATGAGGTTTTTGAGGTTAGTTGAGTGGGTGTTAGTTGAGTGGGTGTTATCATATACTAAGGATTTTTTATTTGTTTTTCCATTGGCCATGCTAAATTACACCTTGCATTTATCCAGTGTTTGGTAAGTGCTATTACATGTCAGGCATTGTGTTAGGTGCTAATTCTGTTCACCAAGAAACAGATGAAGAACAACTGAAATTTGCTTAACCTCTCTGAGTTCAGTTTCGTCATCCGTAGCACAAGAATAAAAGGGTTGTATTAATTTCTAAGATTGGTGAGAGGACAGCTGTAAAGCTCTTTGCCCAGTGAGTAAAAGCTCATTAGTGAAAGGCAATTTGATATCATCATTTAATCCTATATCAGTTAGCACGATAATGAGGTGTCCTAGAGTAGAGCAGGTCTGCTTTCTGGCCTGACTCTCCACAATCGTCAGATCTCTGAACACAAATGACAGTGCAAACTTCAAAAAGGTGTGAGAAAAAATGGTACCAAGTGGACAGATTTATTTCCGAAGTAGAAACTGACTAGAAATGAAAAATACTACTGTAATATGATGATACAAGGAATATACAAAGCAAAGAGTTTGAAGTTAGATGAAGAATGCCAATTTTTAACATAAAGAAGGTACTGCATTCTGGTCATGCTTAAAGACTAATTATTTAACAAAACAAGTGATTGCTTCTAACACATTTATAAGATTATTTCTTTGTTGCTTTGTATGTCCCTCCCCCATGGTATAACCCCTGCTTTCACTGTATTTGATGTCGGTATAATTTGTGGAGGGGAAGGGGAAAAACAAATCGTTTAAATAGGTATACAGGTGGACCCATTGCAATGATGAGATGTACAAGTCATTATGTCAAAAACCAAGTTTACAACTTTGGTGGGGGGGGGGCGGGGGGGGAAGGATTGGGGAGGGCGGAGGAAGGATGGGAAGGGATGGGAAGAGGAAACAAAGGAGGAGGCTACAATGCTTGATAAGAAATGTACTCAGTTGTAAAGTTTGTTTTCGACATAACAACTTGCACATCTCAATGTTGCAATGGGTCCACCTGTATCCTTATTACAACTTTGGTGCAGGGGGGCGGGGGAGGGGGGGAGGGGGGTTGCGGAAGCGGGGGCAGGGGAGGGGGGAGGAATGGGGGGCGGGGGAGGATGGGAAGGAATGGGAAGGGGAAACAAAGGAGGAGGCTACAATGCTTGATAAGAAATGTACTCATTATCTTGCCCATGTAATTTTAACCCCTCTGTACAATATTTTCACAATAAAAAAATTAAAAATTGCATTTTTGTTTCTTTACTACTTCCGTTTAACCAAAAGCTCAATTACCTATGATTTGGTTGATCTAGTCCTAAATCGTTCATTTTTTTAGTAAAGATACTAATACTATGATATAAATGTTTATTAAATTATTTTCATAAATTTTATCTTGCAGGGCTGGGTATAATAATAGGTTGCACACACATGCCATCCCAGATACTTGGGAGGCATTGTTCTAGTGGATCACAGTTTGAGGTCGGTCCAGAGAAAAAGTTAGCAAGATCTCATCTCAACAAATAAGTTGAGCGGTTTACCTGGCTATGCAGCAGCCATAGGTAGGAGAATAGTAGTCCAAGTTCCCTGTGCAAGAACACTGAGACTCTGAAAAATAAGTAAAACAAAAAATGGCCCAAATGGTAAAGCACTTGCCTCATCTCTTGAGCTCTGAACATAAGTTCAGATGTCGGTATAGGAAAAAAAAAGATGGGGGAATAATAGATATAATATATATGCTTATATAAAATATATATTTATGCTTATATATAATATATTATGTATGTATACATACAAATTTACATATTATATTGTGTGTGTTTGTATATGTGTGTGTGTAAAAGAAGTTGGAATTACAAAAAAAGCAGCAGTGATGGGAAAAGGTTAAAAGATTCTGAATTTTCTCACTGCCAACCTTCAAATCTTACTCTTCCAATGTTTCTCATTGGCCAAATCCAGGTGAGAACCAGATGGCCCAGGAGACAAAAGAAATGAAGGTCTGCCTGGAATAGAGATTAAGGTCCTTCCACTCAATTCAGATCTTGTAAAGGAACTTGAAGGATGAATTTGAATAAATGACCAACCTGAATCCAGTGCTGAAAGTTTTGGTGCCCAGTCCTTTTCTTGTCCTTTTTACTATTACTTTAGGGAAAACAACAACAAATATACCTCTGAATTTAAAAAAATATTTAAAAATACCAACAACTTTATCTTTTATTAATTGCATTTTTCAATAATGGATCTTAATTATCCAGAGAGCAAATATTCAGAATAGTTTATATTTTTTAAAAGAAAGCTTAACACAAGTTAAGCTTTAAGAATTAGAAGCTTTCCAAAACTTCACTTTTATATATTTCTTTATTTCAAGTAAAATTTTTACTTTGTAAACAAGATGCAGGTCAGAGGGCACTTGAAAGTTTGAACGAGGCTCTGAGTTCGATCCCCAATGCCCAACACAAAAGAGCAAGTCAGAGCAAAAAAATTCAAAGTTTGGAGGATACTTGCTAGAACTACAGGAAAGAAACACTTCAAACAAGATGATAATTTTGAATATTCACCAGCTAAGGATGTGATAAATGACAGAAGCTAATAAATTATTACTAAATACGATATTCCTTATATGGAAATCCTACAGTCTTGTTTGGTACCTCATAAAGGATAGATTTAAGTGAACAAACTTTCGTCTTCAAATTTAAGATCAATTTAAGCTTTTCCTGGTATCTAAATCAAACCAATAGCAACTGGAAATGTGTTGCTTATGTTTAGGGCTTCTTTGATTCTTCATTTCACATGATACTCAGAAGTTAGGTTGAAGTCAGAAACCAGGGCTACAGCCATCAGTGACCAGTTAGCCTCTCAGAAGATGAAACAACATTTCACACACTCGTGGATCAGTGGCATTGCAGCTTGGGTTCTCTTCCTCTTGATCTCAGACAGAACAGATACAAATCATGCCCACAGCTTGCTGTCAAAGTGACAGGAGGCTGCTAAGCATAACTAGACAGTGCCACTTTCCATTGTTTTGGAAATACAGGTCTTATTTTATTCTCCTCCAGGTGAACACTCAAGTAGAATTTGTTTTTACAAGCCACCAAACACTGTGCTTAAAGGGCACATTATGTGAATGTGAAATTTGTGTTTTGCTGTTTGTATCTCTCATGGAGTCAAGATAAAGCTTGAAATATACAGAAATAATTTAACATGAAACATGGATCCAAACATGCTCTGTGGCCTAGTAAGGTAAAAAAAAAATAACTCCCCATCTTGAAATGTTTAAACACGTTCTTGAAATGAGAAAAAAAATCTGTCTAGTAAGTAATTAAATTGTGGAGTTGGAAGCCTTATGGACCTAAACTTTCTGGTGTGGCTACAAACAGCCAACCTCTCTAAACCAGAAGGGCCAAGTCTCACTCTTGTCTCTTCATTTGCTTATGTGTTTAGCGTACAATGATCAAATATTCAGGTATGAGAGACTCAAGTATAGGTAAAACACAGTCCTTGCCTTCAAAAGCCTTATAGCCAAATAGATAATGACAAATCTACTAATAATATGACTTCAAAAGCTAAACAGGCAAAAGCAGTATGCACGGCTCAACAACTTCAAGTCAGACACAACAAAGAAATATAAAGAGTACAATTTACTGTAGAGCAGAAATACTGAACTCCTCATTATAAATTACAATATTATTGAGGAGTTCTAGTTCCATTAACTTCTTGTCATTGCTGGAACAATGTGGCACAAGACAGGACTCTGGCTGACGGACCTAACACACCTGACTGAGAACCTTATTTGCCCAGGAAAAAGTGTTTCCTCAAATATGGTAATAGTAATAATAATAATAATTGAAAAGAAAAAGAAAAAAAATCAGGTAGCTTAGAAAACACATAAAAGAACTTAACTAAAAATTGACAGATACACTGAGTCAAATAAACAGTTCATTTTGTTAAATATTTCCTGAAAAATGATTTGTTATTTTAAAAAGCATTTTTAAAAAATCTTGATGAGAGACTCTAAGCTTAGTTATCTGAACTGTGGGAAATTTGAAACTATTTTAGTTTGGAGAATAGTGTGTAGTGCAATTGTTGAGTTATAAAACAAAGTACTTTAGTTCTAGAAAATATACTCTAAATTCAAGAGGCTCCAGCTTCTTGCTAGGTAAGACGAGGCAATACTAACATTCTTTTCATTAACATTAAACACCATGGGTACTCATGACATTTCAGAGATGATAAATTGAAAGGTAAATGGAAATTATAATAATACTTGGAAATCACCTTTTTGTGGTGGTAGGCCTATTAATTAATTACCTAGGTTGTTCCGATATTGTACTTCAAAATCATTCGGAACCTTGAACTTTATTTTTTTAATTTAATTTTAAAAATTGATGCTGGTCTTGGGGCTTGAACTCAGAACCTAGGTGCTCCCTTGAGCTTTTTTGCTCAAGGCTAGCACTCTACCACTTGAGCCACTGATCCATTCTGGCTTTTTGCTGGTCAATTAGAAATCAGAGTCTCATAGACTTTCCTGACCAGGTTGACTTTGAACTATAATCCTCCAATCTCACTCCTCCTCTTGAGTAGCTAAGATTATGGGCATGAGGTACTGGCACCCAGGAAAAAAAATTATTTTTCACAAGTAGAATTCTCAGTGCAAAATTTGTTTTAGCAGAAGCAAGCTTAATCTTAATATTTTTTTCTGTCTTAAAGGAAAATGTTTCAAGAAAGCTATAAGGCTATTTACATATGTCAGTGACTGGGTTCCTGTTTTGTTAAGCCTCTCTCTACAGCTGCATTATAATAATCCTGCTATGATGAGGGGATTTAACCTGATATTGCTAACTCAGGTAGTATTAAATGGCTAGAAGGAACCTTAACATCCTTCCTTTAAAACAAATGCCATACAATTTCAACCCCATTCTTATTTGGGCTATTAACACCACAAACAGGAAGCAAATATCTATCACGGTATTTTTTGTCTCTCTCCCTGGGGGCAGACACTTTTATTTTGATATTTGCAAGTCAGACTTCTTCCTTCCACTCAGCTTCCAGCTCAAGTTCCACATGACAAGGACTTCTTACGTATGCAGCAGAGCTTTATACTGCACACTTTCTTTCTCATTACCTTTGGTGTTTTCTTTACTGCCACCTAGTCTCCTGATGATCTATTTATGTATTATTGCCTGTCTCCTGGTATAATATATGTAAATAAGAACAAGAATATGGTTGTCAAACAAATCAGGCTTTCTCAAAAATAAATATTGCTGATCAATGAACAGTATAGATCACATAGAGCAAATGTACCATGCTCTCTAAAAGACTGAATTGCCCACAAAAATCCAGATGAGAAAGACAATATTTAGAAATGATTTCATCAATAGGCTACCAAGATACTTCTCTTGGTTATCTAAGATACCCCCAAAGTAAATTAAAATTTGAGTGAATGTATTATATATACATGGACTACAATACATCATACACAAAATTACATGAATTGAATTGCCATATATTTTTTTAATTTTTTTTATTGTAAAGATACTATACAGAGAGTTACAGTTACATGAGTGAGGTAATGAGTACACTTCCTCTTGAACATTGTTACCCCTCCATTGTTTTCCCCCTACCATCCCCTCCCTCCCTCCCTTCCTGTGATTAAGTGATTACTTAATTTCCGGAAATTCACAGTATTGTGGAATAATGATGCTCATTTAAAGTCACAAGTTCATTCTAACTTTCCTGGAGCAAATTGTCTATCACAGTCTGTAATATATAACTGTGCTCACATGTTATATACCATATATGTGATCAGCAGCATGGGGATATTTGGTAGTGGTTCAACCAGATGAGTGGGAGTTCTTTGTTTCTTAAGTCCTGTTAGTTTTGTCATATCACCTAACATTTTGGATTTATCATCCACTTATCAGGGAGACCATGTACTGTTTGTCTCTTCGTTCTTGGCTTACCTCGCTCAACATGATTCCTTCTAGCTCCATCCATTTCCCTGCAAATGCCATTATTTTGTCATTTCTAATGGCTGCATAATATTCCATTGTGTATAGATACCACAATTTTTGGATCCATTCATCTGTGGTGGGCCATCTAGGTTGTTTCCATATCCTAGCTATTGTGAACAGTGCTGCAATAAACATGGAGGTGCATGTGTCCTTGTATATTGGTTCCTGTTGTTCAGGGTAGATGCCTAGAAGTGGTATGACTGGGTCGTAAGGGAGGTCAATCTTTAGCTTTCTAAGGACCCTCCAGACTGCTTTCCAAAGTGGTTGTATGAGTGTACATTCCCACCAGCAGTGTAATAGCATTCTTCGTTCTCCACATCCCCTGCAGCATTTGTCGTTGGCTGATTTGTGGATGTGGGACATTCTGACTGGGGTAAGGTGGTATCTCAGGGTTGTCTTTATTTGCATTTCCTTCACCACCAGGGATGATGAACATTTCCTCATGTGTTTCTTTGCCATTTTTATTTCTTCATTTGAGAAGTCCCTCTTTAGTTCCCTTGCCCATTTAGTAATTGGTTTGTTAGGTTTGGGAGGGATTAGTTTCTTGAGTTCCCTGTATATACAGGATGTTAACCCCTTGTCTGATATATTGCTGGTAAATATTTTTTCCCAATTAGTTGGTTGTCTTTCTAGCTTGGTTGCGATAGCTTTATCTGTGCAGAAGCTTTTTATTTTAAGGTAGTCCCATTTGTCGAGTCTCTCTCCAACTTGTTGTGACCCTGGGACTCTGTTCAGGAAGTTCCTTCCTGTGCCTATTAGTTCAAGTGTCTCTCCTACTCTGTCCTGCAGTAGTTTCAGAGATTCAGGTTTAATGTTAAGGTCTTTAATCCATGTTGAGTTGATGTTGGTGCATGGTGATAGGCTGGGGTCCACTTTTAGTTTTCTGCATGTGGCTGCCCAGTTTTCCCAGCACCAGCGGTTGAAGAGGCTGTGTTTCTTCCATTGTATGTCTTTGATTGCCATATATTATTATGGCTTGAAATTGTTGTTCTAGTTTTCTGAGAAACAACCATATAATTTTTACTTTCATATTGGTTGTGAAGCTATAGTAAGCATTTCTTTTATTTCATCTCCTTAAAATATCCTTAATATATTATTTCTGAATTTGAAACAAGAGAATGTTTTGTTTCTTTAAGAGACTCTTTTATTTGCTCTTCATGAGAGACATAGAACTTAATCGCATTTTCTTGTTTCTCTTGGTCACCAGAAAAAGTAGTGTAAGCTTTCCTGATAAATTACATCTACATTAACTTTCATGAGTGAAGTGTTTATCCTTTTATAACTCTATTCAGATGATTTTTTAAAATGTACTTTAGGTTTCTTTCCAGAATATTTTCAATTCCTACTGGAAAGGATGTAACAAATACTTAATTCAAATTGAAATCTTAAGTAATTCTCAGCCTCTAATACTCAATACTAAATTGGGTAACATTGAGATGGTGCGTTAGAATTTGAGGAACATTTGAGATTCCAAAAAGACTGAGATTGGTCTAAAAAATACATGGAATAATGAAATGGATGCCCAAAGGGATCAAAATAAACTTTGTGTGCAGAACAATAAACAATGATTGAATTCTGGCTAGCAGCTTGGTTTTAAAGGCTCTGTATATCTAACAATGTGATGAAGAAACATAAAGAATAAACGTCGAGGTATGATTTCTATTCCACTCAAATCTTATTTACTGGATACAGAAGTCTGACTAATCCTTTCATCTTCCCTCAGCATCAGCCTCTTGATCCCTGGAAGAAAAACATGATCTTCAATTCATGGTAGTTCCATCCTAAATCTACTTGAAAAAAAGGAAAACATTTCCTCCTAAACTTCATTTGTGAGAATGTTTCTCAGAGTTGTTATAATTTAAACACACCCACATACACACACACACACACACACACACACACACAAGATCTCACTGGTAAAGATTGGGTTGGATAGTAAAGTTGTGTATCTACTAGCAGTCCTGCCTTCAAACATTTTGAAAGACTTTAAACATTAAAACAATTGTAAATACAAAGAAAACTGTAGACAGTTCAGAGTCTCCTTATTTTCTGTGACTAATTACCCCCATTACTAAATCTTATATCACTATGGCATTTCTGGTAATTTTTAATAAACTGATTCATATACATGATCATGCACTAAGCCCATTTTCCCTCAATATCCTTCTGTGAATCATATATTATCTTGACTGAGGAGGTATAGACCAGATTATTCCAATGCATATTTATTTTTTTACTCCTTTCTATACAAAGGTTTTTGGAAGGAAATAACTATGGACAGACTACATTTAATAAGGAATAGCTCCCTTCCTTGATGGGCAATTAAATGCACGAATCATTTGGAATCCTTCTGTCCCCTTCTATTTGTTTATCCAATAATTTTTATTGGTAAGCACTCATGGATGCTTATTTTATACTTTGAACTGTAACCTAACAGTAATTTATTTTGTTGTTCAGTTTTGGATCACTGGAAGTCCTATCCCTGGTACCTGTGAGCTTTAGACAAACTTTTTCCTTGAGGTTTGTTTGAAAGTGTAATAAATTGTCAAGCGGCTATACTATTTTCATGGATGTTTGGGGGACAGCATGTGATTTGCTTTAAAAAAATTCTTTAAAAAAAAATTCTTCCTTCCCTTCCCAGAATTCTGAGATATCCTTGGCTTATTGCATATTTCTTGTCCACATTCTGGAACTAGTCACTTTTCCAGGAGGCCTTGATTGATAAATAATATTAGAAGCCAATGTCTGGTTTTTTGGTATGTTCATCATTACTGGCCATGGTTTGTTCTAAGCAATCTCATCCGGACAGAACAAGAGAATATGTATGTAGCAAGTTCTGTATGCACATATATCTGTAAAAATCTCAGTGTGCAACTAACTTTGTATCCTCATTAAACTTAACATAAGGGTAACTGGTGTCTTCAACTCTAATTTACTTTTGTCACCCATCTTCCATCGCAGCAGAGGCAATACTTTTACTTCCCTCAAAGCTCTGTGCTTAATCATCCTAAGCCTTTTCTACAACCAAGTTTCTAAAAATCAGGCATATATTTCATACAGTTGAACATAAATGAGTGATAGAAATGGATGTTTCCATATTCTTACCTCTCAAGAATATTCCATTGAATGGATCTATCTGTTTATCTATTTATCTGCTGAGGGACATCTTGTTAGAAATGAAATTGCTAGAAGACTGTATGATTTTGGGGAGGGGTATGGAAATACGTTTTCAAATCTGTTAAATACATAGTTGCTAAGGTGCTGTCATATAATAAGACTGTGTTTATTTTTAACTATGTGATAAACTGTCAGCTAGTTGTACTATTTAGAATTCCCTCCTACAATCAAGGAGAAATAAGTGAGTTCCTATGGCTCTGCATCTTCCTCCTCTTTTGGGTTCATGGCATAGATGTTCCCTCGCAGTTCTCTGGAGACAAATGCTGCGGAAAACCTTTCACATGCTTATTTGCCGTTTCAGTATTCCTTATGATGAGGTGTCCATTCAGATCTTCCTCACAATTGAAATTATTCCTTATAGTTGAGCATTAAAAGTTTTTTGGTTTGTTTGTTTTTGTAATAGCTGGTTGTAATTGCAGATTGCCTTAGTCGCAGCATTCAGGAGGCTTAGGCTGGAGGAAGATCTCTGAACCTCAGAAGTCAAAGTTCAAGATCAATTTGAGCAACACAGAAAGAAGCCATCACTTAAAAATTAAGAAACAGTTTATATTATTTTACATGAAAGACCTTCATCAGAGGTAACTCTTCCTCTCTGCTTGTGGTTTTTCCATTCTCTTATACTTTTATTCACAAGTTATTTTGTGGGGGAGGATTATTGTGCCCATCTTGCAGCTGGAGTTCAGGGCCTACACGCTGTCTGTGAGCTTCTTTTTGTCCAGTGCTATTGCTTTGCCACTTGAGCTACAGCTCCACTTCTGGCTTTTTGGTGGTTTATTGGAGATTTGAGTCTCATGGACTTTTCTGCTTGGGCTGGCTTCAAACCATGATCCTCAGATCTCAGCTTCCTGAGTAGCTAGGAATATCAATAAATGGTTTGGGCCACCAGCATCCAGCAGAGCCACCGTCAGCAACAGGCAGCGGAACCAGGGCAAAGTCTGAGAAGCTTTTTAATTTTTAATGTCCAAGATACAATTTCTCTTTCATGGATCATACTTTTGGTATGTTATCTAAAAATTCACTAATAAATTCAAGATGACCTAGTTTTTTTCTCCTGTTTGGTTGTAGATATTTCATAGTTGTGTGTTTTAACTTTATGGCTATGATTTATTTTGAATTACTTTTGTGAGAAGTATAAGGCTTGTGTGTAAGCATATGGGCCTGCAATTGTTCAAGTACCATTTGTTGCAAAAAAAAAAAAAAAAAAAAAAAGTCATCCTTTCTCCATAGAAGTGCCATACTCTTTGTCAAAGATCAGTTATCTCTATTTGTGCATGTCTATTTCTGCAACCTTTATTCTGCTCTACTGGTGTAGGTGTTGATTTTTTAATCAAAACTGTAATACCTTAAATATTTAAACTTCATAGTAATTCTAGTACAAGCCCATTCATTTCATTCTTCTTCAGTGTTATATTGTCTGTTTTCATGTTTTCTACATAAACTTTGGAATCAGTTTGTCAATACCTGCAAAATATTTGCAGGAATGTTAGTTGGTATTGTATTGATTATATGAACCAAGTTATGAGATTGCTATAAGATGTTATTAAGTAGAAATTACATCTAAATAATAATGAATGAGCACATACTGTATTTACTTATTTAGATTTTCTTTCCTTTCCTTTTCCTCCTTTCTTCCCATCTTCCTTCAGTCCCTCTTTCTCTCTTTCCCTCCTTCCTTAAAAAAGAAATTTTTAATTGAATGTGTATGTGTGCATGTGTGTGTGCGTGTATGTGTGTGTATGTGTGTATGTGTGTGTATGTGTATGTGTGTATGTGGTACTGGCATTTCAAGTAAGTACTCTGTTACTTGAGTCATGCCAGTGCCCATGTATTTATATTTTGTTTTTGAGAAAGACTCTTTTGTTTTTGAGAAAGACTCTAGCTAATGCCCAGAGCCCATGTATTTATATTTTGTTTTTGAGAAAACTCAAGCTTGAAATCCTGTTGACTGGATCTCCAGGGTAGCAGCGATTATAGGCATGAGTCACTATGAGGCTCTTCCATTTTCTTCTATTGGTGTTTCCACATACAGATCCTTTTGTACTTTGTTAGATTTAGACTTACATCTTCAGCATTTTTTATGTCAACAGTGTATGTATTTATGTATGATATATAATTATATGTGATTATATATTGTATATATTGTGTGAGAGGTGGGAGAGGTAAGGGATAATGAGACACCAAGGAAGGGAAGGGTAACAATTGACAAGTAATGTACTCATTGACTTGCTCATGTAACTGTAACCTATCTGTACAGCACCTTTATTATAAAAAATAAAAATAAAAATATAAAATTAGGTTGAAAATATATCATTATGGCTACAATTTCAAAAAATATATATATTGTATATGTTTACATATATTATTATTATAACATATATCATGATATAATGTATAAATATATATTTAGATACAAAATTATATGTAATATGTAATATATAGAAGTATAAAATGAATTATAATTATGCAGAATAAATTTATAATTTATTAGTTAATATATTATAATTATAATATATAATAATATATAAATTATATATAATCTATATATTATATCATTTTTATATAATGATATATAAATTATATAGTACATGAATTATATTATAATTTACAATGTAATTGTAAATTATATAAATTATAAAAATATAAAATATATGAATTAAATAATGTAAACTACATATTATAAATATTTATAATATAATTATAGATTATGTTATAAATTATATATTGTAAGTTTTATGTATATATATCATTTCAATGATATACAAGAAGGACATAAACTTTTGTGTATTAGTTTTGTATTCCAAAACTTTCTATACTCAGTTATTAGCACCAGGAGTTTTTGTGAAGGTTGTTGATTCTTTGGGTTTTTGTAGCTATACAATTATATAATCTGTAGATGTAGGGCTTTCTTCCTATCTAATATGCTTCTCATTTTTTCTTATCTTGTGTTATTATGCTAACTAGAATTTCTTTTTTAATAGAATCAAATTCTTTTATTTGAAGGAAAATTAAGAATGTGGTCACCATTCTTTTTTTAATTTTTAATTTTTATATTTTTATTGTGAAAATACTGTACAGAGGGGTTACAATTACATGGGCAAGATAATGAGTACATTTCTTATCAAGCATTGTAGCCTCCTCCTTTGTTTCCCCTTCCCATCCCTTTCCATCCTTTCCCTGCCCCCCCACCCAATTTTCTAATACAATGTTTTTCTTTCATTTAAATTTATTTTTAATTTGTATATATTAGTTGTACAAAAGGATTTCCTTGTGGTATTTATATGCATTCATACAATGTACCCCCATTAAAGTAAACTCCTCCCTCAACTTGAAACAATTTCAATAGATTTAATTGTCCTATTTTCATACAGGTGAGTAGCATACTTTAAACATGTTCATCTGTAGAAAACATGTGATATTTGTCTTTCCTAGATTCTGTACATGACAGAAAACGTGATATTTGTCTTTCCTCATCTGACTTGTTTTACTTAACATGATTTCTTATTGCATCTGTTTTGCTGCAAAATACAGTTCATTCTCCTTTAAGATTGCGTAGTTCTCCATTGTGTACATATTTCCTTTATCCATTCATTGATGGACACCTAGACAGTTACCATAGTTTGGCTATTGTGCATGGCGTTGCTCTAAGCATGAGTGTGCAAATGTCTCAGCTGTATATTGACTTGTATTTCTTCAGATACATCCCTAAGAGTAATATAGTATGATCACCTGATCGTTCTATCATTAGGTTGCTTTTTTGTTTGTTGTTTTTAGAGATATTCCATACTGATTTCAGTAAAGGCTGTCCTAATTTACATTTCCTCCAATATTATATGAGTTTCCTTTCACCTTTTGTTATTGCTTAATTAATGATAGCCATAACAATTGTGAGATAGAATCTCAATGTGATTTCTATTTCTTTTACAATTTAGGATATTGTGTATTTCTTTATTTATTATCAGTTGTGTTTCTATTGAAGACAATTCATTTGTCCATTTATTAATTATATTTTTTACTACTTTGGTGTTTAATTTTTGGAGCTCAGTTCATATTCTGAGTAAGTTATTAATTCCTTTATGCAATAAATAAATCGAAATGATTTTTCTGTCATTCTATTATTTTCTTGCTTGCTTGCTTTCCTTAATATGTGTGTGTGTGTGTGTGTGTGTGTGTGTGTGTGTGTGTGTGTGTGTGTGCTTGTCCTGGAGTTGGAACTTAGAGCCTGGGTACTATTCGTGAGTCATTTTCCTTAAAGCTGGTACTCTACCACTTTAGCCATAGCTCTACTTCTGACTTTTTTGGTGGTTAATTGGAACTATGAATCTCACAGGCTTTCCTGCCAACATTGGCTTCAAACCACAATCCTCAGATCTCAGCCTCCTGAGTAGGTAGGATTATAGGCATGAGCTACTGATGCCTGACTTACTATTATATGTTGATTTTGGTAGTTGTTCCCTTTGATGATCAGAAGCATTTTCATTTGATGCAATCCTATTTTTCAATTGTTGGGGCTTTTTTGTTATTTAACAAAGCATTTTTGGATACAATATATCTTGATCAATGTCAACCCTTTAACATTCTTCCCCATCTCTCCCTTCTCTAACCCTTCCCCTCATTCTTCTTAATTCTGTAGGATACACGACTGGATTCTTGATGGCATTCTCCCCCCTATTTCCTAATTATTTTCCTTAATACACAGAAGAGTAACAATTTCTGAAGTCAAATAATGAATACATTTGTTTTTGGACTATGTCACTTCATTCTCCCAGTTTTTCCCTCCTGTTACCGCCCACAACTTGTACAATTCATTTTCAGCTGTTTCTTCTGAGTACCATTGCTGCACCCTATGCTCTTTCATTCCTTTTTTTAATTGGTCATGGGGCTTGAACTCAGGGACTGGGCTGGGTCCCTAAGCTCTTTTGCTCCAGGCAAACACTCTGCTACTTTGAGCCACAACTCTACTTCTGGTGTTTGCATAGTTAATTGTATAAGAGTATCACAGGGTCTTTTATCCCCCAGCTGGCTTCAAACCACGATCATTAGATCTGTCTCCTGAGTTTCTAGGATTGCAAGTGTAAGCCACTGGCACCAGCTCTTCCTCCATTTTTGTGCCTCCTCTTATCCCCCAAAGATAGATAATAAACAAATAAGAGAAAAAAAGTAAAGGGAAAAACAAACAAAAGACACAAAATAGTCCATCATTCCCATTTCCTGGAGTTCATTTCTGTTTTTCAATTCCATTTTCTGAGCAACTGTTTTTATTCAAAAAATCATTACCTATAGTGTGTCTTCAAGGGTTCCCCTGTGTTTGCTTTTAGCAGTTTGCTCTTACATTAATTAAGATTTTTTTTGGGGGGGTCCAGTCATGGGGCCTGAACTCTGGGCCTGGGCGCTGTCCCTCAGCTCCTCAGCTCAAGGCTAGCGCTCTACCACTTGAGCTACAGCGCCACTTCTGGCTTTTTTCTTTTTTGCTTATGTGGTGCTGAGGAATCGAACGCTGGGCCTCAGGCATGCAAGGCAAGTGCTCTACCACTGAGCCACCTTCCCTGCCCCTTACCTTAATTAAGATTTTTGTGTGGACTGAGATTTAGGAATCTAGTTGAGACATTCTATATGTAGATAGTTTTCCCAGCACCAAAAGATTCTTTTCCAAAGTAGGGTTTTAGAACCTTTGCCAAGAATCAGATGGCTGTAGCTGAACTGGCTTATTTCTGGTTCTTCTATTCTATTGCATTTGTTTTCACATTGATCTTCACATTTGTTTTTGTGCCAGTACCATGCTGATTTTGTTACTATGGCTCTGTAGTATAATTTAAAGTCAGACATTGTGATATCTCAAGCATTGCTCTGTTTGCTCAGGATTGCTTTGACTATTTGGGGACATTTTTCTTTCCATATGAATTTTAGAACTGACTTTTATATATCAGTGAACAATGGAGTTACCATTTTGATGGGGATTATACTGAATCAGTAAGGCTGCTTTGGATAATATATCCATTTTCACACTGCTGATTCTGATGATCCATAAGCATGGAAGTCTTTGCATCTTCTAATGCCTTCTTCAATTTCCTTCCTCAGTGTTTTACAGTGTTACTGTAAATACTTTAACCTCTTTACAGCTTTAAAAAAATTTTAATCAGCCGGGCACCAGTGGTTCATGCCTGTAATCCTAGCTACTCAGGAGGCTGAGATCTGAGGATTGCAGTTCAAAACCAGCCAGGGCAGGAAAGTCAGTGAGATTCATATCTCAATAAACCACCAGAAAACCAGAAGTGGCACTGTGGCTCAAGTGGTAGAGCCCTCGCCTTGAGCTGAAGAGCTGAGGGACAGCACCCAGGCCCAGAGTTCAAGCCCCATGACCAACCAAAAAAAAATTCAAAATATCTAATTATGTCAGGCTTCCATTTTCAAGACAAGAGCTTTTCTCCAAGGATGGGCTAACTGATTTATGTGTAATATTTCTAGAGGAAAAGGAAACATCATTTTCCTTAAGATTTTCAGTGCCAATTCCTTTAAATACCCTCCAAATGAACATATTTGCAATGCAGTCTGGAGGAAGAACTTGTTTAGAATTTTGGGAATTTTTTAGGTCAATTTATACAGTTGCCTTGCCCATACTTAATTTTATAGTGATTTAGTTTTAAAAAGTAATTACCCTTTATTTAATCTTCTAGAAACATCAAGTTTTTAATCAATGAAAACTTCTCTTCTGAATCAATATTTAGAAATTCACAGTAACCAAGATACAGGAGCACAGTAACAACGAATGGTCTTATACCAGATAAAGACAAAGCTGACTTAATGACAGCAATGCTGCTGGAACAGCAAAAGTGCTCAGAAAGGAATCCAATGGCCTCAGACTTGCCTGCTACCCTATAGGAGCTCTCCGCATGCACAAATCAGAGCTCTTGTTTGGCCAGGCTGGCAAACTAGTGGAAAAGATTAAGAGGTAATTTACTATGTTAAGTGATACCCTTAATTTTGATCCAAAATGTAAATGAGACAACCCTCAGCTACTATGTGATCTACTGATGTCAACAATTGAACACTCATACTAGACAGTACTGTAAAATGTAGTGTTATTTTTTAAAAAAATATTTTAGGGAAGTGTGACTGTCTATCCAATATGAAGCCATATGACTTCAATAGAAAAGAGAGAATGATGATCTCCCAAAAAAGGCTTCTTGGTTTTCCAACCAAGCCATAAACCAGCAGTTTACAAGAATTATGTGGAGCTCTTTATAGAAACTCCATTAATTTAAACAAGCTATCAAGTTCTATAGGGCAAGAAATGTGTCCCGTACCTCCTCATATTTGCCACTACAATGGCCTTGTAATGTGACTAGGCTGACCTATCTGCCTCTCTCTGAATATTCCTTCTTGAATGTCAGGAATTGGGCGGCCACCTGAGAGAATTGCAGAAGCGTTGCAAGGCCAAGGGATGGAAAGCATGCTTGCATGCTTTGCAGCTTTCACAAGCTTCTGATCTGCCACACTGACTTGTGACAGTGGCTGCCTCTGCTATCTTTCTGCCTTCCCTTGGATCTTCCTCCAACCTTCTCTGACTGCTGGGCCAGGTGTCTGCATTTAGTTCTTTGGCAAAAGGCCTTTAGTTCATATATTCTGAAGGTTATCTTTGTAACAGGGGTCAGAGTTAACAAGAGCTGCCTTATTTTGGTCATCCCTGTGCAGTTCCAGCTCGTTTTTCAGTTCTAGCCTGATGGTGAACTCCCCTTTCTGCCTGCCTATCCTAGACTTCAAACTCCATGATCAAACACTGACACAGAGCAGTTGCAGAAAAGTTGGCTCAACTATTCTGCCTAACTCTGTAAGCCCAAAAGGCATGAATCCAGTCACACACACACACACACACACACACACACACACACACACACACACACACACACACACACACACACACTCACACACACACACAAACACACACTCACACACACAGACAAGATTTGTTTTTCCATTAAGTGAAGTAAGCCAGGCATAAAGAAACACAGGTCCCATGGTTTCACTTATTTGCAATATCTAGTATATGTATGAGTCAAGCGGAAAAAGTCAGATAATGTGATGTTAGGAAAAAGAATCCTTAGATAGGTATTTTAATGTTTTTTTTTCTTTCATGCATGTGTTTCTAAAGCATTTATAAGTTTATTTCTTTGTTGCTTTGTATGTCCCTCCCCCACAGTATAACCCCCGCTTTCAATATATTTGATGTCAGTACAACTTATGGAGGAGATGGGGAAAAACAAGTCATTTAAGGATTCAGGTGGACCTGTTGCAACAATGAGAAGTACAAATTGTCATGTCAAAAAGGAGCTTTACAATGTCAGTGGGGGGGGGGGTGCGGGGGGGGGGGGAGAGGATTAGGTGGGGGGAGGGGGGAGGCTGGGAAGGGAGGTGAAGGGTAAACAAAGGAGGAGGCTGCAATGCTTGGTAAGAAATGTATGCATTATCTTGCCCATGTAATGGTAACCCCTCTGTACAGTATGTTCACAAATAAAATAAAATTTAAAAAAAAATTTTTAAAAAAGATTTGTTTATGTCTGTATGATCATTCCTCAATATACATAGGAAATTGGTTCTGAAACTGAAAGCTGTGATAGTCAAGTATCATATAAAATGACCTACTATTTGCTTATAGCAACCAATGTAGTATTTCCATATACTTTCCATCATCAAGATTATTTATAATAACCAATACAAGAGAGATAGGTATGGATAACGGTCTACTTCATTGTTTAGAGAAGGAGGAGTAGGTTGAGGATATATGCAGCCATTATAGGCCTAACCTATGTGAAGTATGTGAAACACTGTGAAGGAAAAATGGTACAACTGAGAGTTTCTGAAGTAGCCTGGGGCAGAGGTAGGCTCTGTCTCCACATCATTTCATTTGTGTGGTTCAGTGTAATGCATGGCCCATGATTCAAATTTGCCTCTAAGAAAAATTTTGGAATATGTTTGTTCAAATATTTCCCATCTGAGGTTTGGGAATTCCAACGACAGAGAACCTACTGAAAGAAAGAGCCAATTGTGTTTCTGTAGGTACATGCATGTATGCATATATCTATGTCTAAATATCTATCAGACATCTTCCATTGTTTCTGCTTGCCTGGGTGACCCTTGACTGATAGAACTACTCAGAAACATGTTTAGTAGCAGAAAAGGTAGCCCAAGGGATGAGAATGTTAACTGTGGCTTTCATTGTTAGTGAAAAAAAAAAAACAAGGGAGAGGCACAAAGAAAAACCAGGAGCAAGCCTGTTAAGATAGGCTATAGTTTTCTATCATCCCTTAAATTCACAGACCTAACCTCATAAAGAGGAACAAAATCCTTTTATGACAAAGAATTCCAGAAAAATGAGGGAAATGTCATTGTGTAAGACTATACCTCTTTTCCACAAAGCTGATTGTTGATTTTAATTATTATTAACTTGGTTCTGTGTTTGGTATTAAATAGTATTATCAATAAAATATCCAGAGTCCTAGGAGGATCTGCTTGAACTCTGCTCTGGTCTCAAGGGTTTTATTTTTCTATGTTTATGAAATTAATGTACAATCACAGAATTTTAGGTCTGAGTATAACTTTAATGGATATGTGTGTGTGTGTGTGTGTGTGTGTGTGTGTGTGTGTGTGTGTGTGTGTGCGTGTGTGTGTGTGTGTGTGTGTGTGTGTGTATCACCTCATTCATAGAGGGCAAAATGGAGGCTTGTGATATTGTGATTTGCTGAAGACCACATATTAATCAACAAGAAAAGACAATCCAATTTTCTTTATATGCCTGACTCCTGCCTGTACTTAACTGAATTCTATGACATATTGAGGAAAGTCTACTGGGTTAAAGCATGTCTTGTCAACCATGTCTTAAAGTTGTCAGTTTCAAATTTCCGGCTATGAAATTGTAAAGATTCATAATTAGAGACCTTAGCGTTTAGACCTATTCACCTGACTGGTTTACAAGGTCTGGAGAACTTAGAAGCCATGAGACTCCCAGATCTGTTGTACCTCACCAAGAACACCACCAAAAAGTTCATTCAATGGCTCCAAGCCATTTCAATCCTAGCCTCTTATCCTCAGCAAGGGAGAGCTAGTCCCATCTCTATATGATGATATGCCTCTGCCATAAGAGTGTTTCCCGACTAGTTTGACAGGTAGTCAAGCTCATCACCACCAGCTCAGGTCGTAATATGTTTTATAACTACCTCTCTCAACTGATAGAGAAACTTATAGATATGCATTCTGGGCTGAGGGGATCCATTAATGTTGTAGTCTTCCTTCTAACTCCTTTTGAGCCCCACAAGACTGGTGCATGGATTTGAAGGTAACTTTTTGTTGTTGGTGATGGTGGTTTTCACTCTCATGTCCTTTTCATAATGACTCACAGCTTTGACACACCATTGCTTAAGGTTATATATTTACTAAAGTGTCACATATGTACTAAGGTGGCACAAAATATTTACTATTTCATCTGTACGAAGGGTGTGTGGTTTCAAATCATGAGCCTTACCACAGAGGCCATATAAGTATGGGTTCAAGAAATAGTTCTGAGGCAGCCAGATTAGGGCTGATATACAGGCCTGACATATCTTAAGAGACCCAGGCTTTGCTCCTCATTCTTCTCAATGCTTGCTAACTCATGCTCACAGCACAGCTGCCTCATCTCCTATCTACAAGCCTAAAGTCCAGGTAACAAAGAGAAAAGGGGAGGAAACACTGAAGAATAAAAGCTATGCCAGCCAAATTTATCATTGTCTCAAACAAGGCTTCTCTGGAAATAGTACTTAGGATCTTTACTTGGCTGCTTTTGCCCCTGGCTGTGTCCTGGAAGCCACTCTGAAGTGGAATTTTACAAAGAACAAAGAGGTTGTAGATAGTGACTGAAACAACCAGTAAGAATATCTGCTGCACAGTCTATGTCAGTATTCTTCCAGACAGGATTTAAATTAATAATCATTGTAAATAAGGCTTAGCATTCAAAACCCAGTCCTAGAAGAGGTTTTCTTTTCAAAGTTCAAATCAAACCATTAAAGTTCATTAAATTCATTCAATCTCAAAGAGGAGGAAAAATGAACAATTCTAATTCCATATTAGAAAATATTAATATATTGAGGTGACACAGCAGTAAGATAAATACAGAACTACTGAGGAGCAATAATAAACTTATCTGTCAATCATCCTTCTTTATTCCTTAGGGTGTATTACATCTGAGTCCATCCTGTTCTCAATGCTCGCTCAAGCTCTAAGGTCACTGACCTTCTAAAACAAAGACAACTGTGTCTTAGAAATATGATTGCCATTGGTACAATCCTGAGAAGTTACTTTTAGAATCTAGAGACTCATACCTCATCATGACACATAGGTCTCTGTTTTGGAAGGAAAATGCCAGCAGGGTCCTTGGGTGAAACCATAATGTATTTAGAAGCTAATTTTCTGAAGCTAAGCAGAACCCGGTTGCTTTAGGCTAGTGTTTCTCAAAGCATCAGCTCTAAAACCTTTATTAAGTGTTTTAGTTGCTGCTTCAAATTCAGTTTCCTAGGCTCCATTTTAAGCCCATGGGATCTATCTTCCAAGTGGAACCAAAGAACCAAAAATTTGACCAATCTTCAAAGGTTATTAAGCATGAAAAATTGACAGTTTCTCCCAGATTCTTATGCTACCTTCATGGAATGTGTACAAAGTCTGGCAAGATTTCCACCCAAAGTGGAAATTGTGACCCATCTTTTTATGGTAAGAGAATCATTTGAGTTTTCCAAAGGAACTGAGTTAAGGACAAAGATTAAGAGATTTTGGCCAGACAAACAGTCAAGGTTAAAGCAAGAAACCTGACTAAACCCAGGCTCAGTACATACAGCTTCCTGCTTAAAATATCATCCTGTGTGAACTTTTAGGGTGAAAGCAGCTACCTCTCAGGGAATCTGTTAAGGTGCCATGCTTATGTCCAAGCCTAGTCTCAACTGTCCTACCCTTTCC
Source organism: Dipodomys merriami (assembly GCF_024711535.1). NCBI lineage: Eukaryota > Metazoa > Chordata > Mammalia > Rodentia > Heteromyidae > Dipodomys > Dipodomys merriami. The sequence continues at coordinate 73,584,940 of NW_027202270.1, read as the reverse complement.
CTCCATCAGAACATCCACATACCGCTCCTATCTTTCCTGGCTCTGCTTCTCTCAACTAACTCTTTCACCCATGCATCATATAAAATGATCTCTGGATTGCCACTGCCAACCCCTAAGCCGAACATTTTTTCTGAATTGCACTGCCTGATTCCACAAATCACTGAAGCTGTCAATTGTGCAGGCAATAGGATAGACTGGACAGATAGCTCCTTATCCAGTTCTCTAAGTGTCAGGGGCCATGGGACAATCCCCACCACATTTATGCAGCAGAACTTTTCAATGTTATCTGGCTGCATTTCTTTGTGGTTTGAAGTTTCTTTGATTTACTAATACATCTGTTGTACCTCCTGTTGGTTTTAAGCAAGAAGCTGAAGCCTGTTCTGTGGCACAGAATCGAGTGCTATTCTGAGAGAGTAGGTTGGGAACTGAGGGGGGTTTCCTGTGCCATTTGAAGCTGAGAAAGGAGGATCCTGTCTTGGGCTTTCGTACCGAAGTAGATCTTCTTCCACCTCCAAAGTTCACTAAAATAAAGTTGGAAAAGTGATTTTTCCGGCCCCTTGCAGATATAGAAATATTTAACTTTCAAAGGTTCTGACTGAAGTATATATTTAAAGCAAAATACCTTTCATCGTATGCATTCAAATGCATGTATTCTCTGAAGATGAAAAAGAAGGTTGGCAGATTCAACTAAAGAGAAACCTAGAAGTTCTGAGATTTAGAAAATGAAAAGGCAGGTTTTGGAAGCTAACCATGTAAAGTACTGGGAAGTGCATAGACAGAATGTCAAGAGAATAATGCACATCGCAAAACACCAGAGGCTAGTGTAACAGTGGCAGAAACCCCATATTATTAGACTTGTTAAAATCCAGAATAGCACAAGGGTCAGGCACAAGTGTGACAAGGAGTGTTTGCTCCCTGGATTAGGAATTGTGGCCAGTCCATACAGAACAGAGAAGCAGCAGGACCACATAGGGTCTCAGAGAACAAGATTAGCACCCATTTCTGTTGGAAATAATACTAAGCAGATTCTGAGTGGAGCCTGTGGGTGAAAGGAAAAATGAGCCAATCTGAAAACAAAAGTCCCAGCTCTTGTTGCTTTTGTGATATATCTTCTTTTTTTATTTTTTATTTTTTTTATTGTGAAAATACCATACAGAGGAGTTACAATTACTTGGGCAAGATAATGAGTACATTTCTTATCAAGCATTGTTGCCTCCTCCTTTGTTTCCCCTTCCCATCCCTTCCCATCTCCCACCCCCCACCCCCCCCACCAAAGTTGTAAAGTTCGTTTTTTTCAACATAACTACTTGTACATCTCATTGTTGCAATGGGTCCACCTGTATCCCTATTTAAATGATTTGTTTTTTCCCTTCCCCTCCACAAATTATACCAAAATCAAATACAGTGAAAGCAGGGGTTATATCGTGGGGAGGGACATACAAAGCGACAAAGAAATCATCTTATAAATATGTTAGAAACAATTGTGATATATCTTCTAGCTTATCCCTGACACAGCCAAAGAGCCTGGAATTCCATTCCATCGCTTGGAATTCTATTATATCACCATCAAAGGGCAACCAGTAGTCATAGAAAACCACACCCTGCTACATACACTCTTCCAGTGCTGCTTGACATGTTCTACCATGTCTGGTCCAAATATAAACATCTCTTCCAATACTCCCCTTTTTTTGCCAGTCATGAGGCTTGGGGCTTGAACTCAGGTCCTACCTGGGCACTGTCCCTAAGCTTCATTTGCTCAAGGCTAGCACTCTACAACTTGGGCCACAGTGCCAACTGAACCCAGGGCTTCATGCATGCTAGGCAAGCACTCTATCACTAAGCTACATTCCCAACTCCTCTTTTAGTATTATTCAGACATTCCAAAATCACAACAGCCTTAACTCCCTGTAGGTAGAAATAAAACATTGCTCTTTCATCACAAGCTTTTCACGTAACAACCCAGATAGATTTCTTCAATATAAAAATCCAAAAAAAAAAAAAAAGCAAACCAAAACACTAGGGATAGAATTTGCTAAATTACTTGGTTAAATACTTTCACCATGCTCATTCTGGTCTACTGAACACAGATATGATATAATATATAAGAAGAGTTTATTGTAGTCAAATAGTTTCTAAAAACAATTGCAAGTCCCTTCACTAATTACCCAGGGTGGGTCTGAGCACAAACAGTGCACTCTCATCAAATGGAACTATGGAGCCTAAACCTTAACTGCAGATGATGCTTCAGGTAAAGTAAATCTATCCCCTTTTCTGCTGGGCAGATGGTTGTTAATATAGCAACAAAAATAAAAACAAACAACAAAAACAGACACTATTTCCTCCAGCTCCATTACCTTATCCTGAATCTACTCTCCCATACAGTGGAAGAGTTTGGACATGTCCTGTTATACCAACAAAGTCACAGTCTTTACATGTGGGTAAACTGAAGACAGCTGAAATCATTTGGTGTCTCTTCAGTATCATTCATGAAATCATTTCCTTAATGAACATTAAAAATCAGATACTTCATAACTGAGTTAAAAAGATAAAATAGCTAAGCTCCACCATGTAAATATCCTTAGTGCATAGGCATCAGAAACTTAAACCTACTACCTCACTAAAAATATGCAATTAAGCATGAAAATTAATGGAGATAGCACATAAACTATTTGAATAAAGCATCAGATCAAAAATCTAACTGATAAATTTAAAACTGTTGACTGCCTAAACTTTAATTTTTATGGCATTTTTGTTCTATCAAACAATTGAGGCTAAATGTTAGAAATACTTTTACTGTATTAGTTAGGTATAGAATTCTTTCCCCACAATCCTAGTGATCATTTTGTCAAGAATAAGGTCATTTTTCCTATACAAAACTCGGTGCTACAAAACAAAAGGGCTTCAGGACACTTTGAGCGAGATCAATGATACTGAGCCAGCAGACTACGGAATGTATTTAATAAGCCACCAACTTCTCCACTGTAACTTGTCAGAGGCAGCTTCCCTTTGACTCTGAAGTATAGCCTACCCAGGGAGTTATGGTTCATTCACTCAAGAATTCCTCTGATGTCTACCATGCGGATGGCTTGTGGTGTTACAAATAATGACAGCCACTTTCCCTGTGTTCATGGATTTCACTTGAGTTGAGCAAAATAGGCAAAAATGTGCATCCACAATCCCATAATTACAATGCATATTATGGTGGGTGTATGCAGAGTGTAAATGATTCCAGCAAGAAGCACTTAACACCCCTTTGAGTGTCTATAAACACAAGGTCCCCCACAAGAATTGAGGTATCCCCACTTTATTCACTGGCAGTACAACTAGTATCTATGCTATCTCCTCAGGACTGGCTTATATTCTCCCTACATCCAGGATCCAGAGTATGATTCAAAAGCATCATGATTTTAAAAAAGAAATAGAAAAAAGAAAACCTGATGACATCTAAAAGATCAGCTGTTCCAAGGATTCCCAAAGCTGGCTGAGTTCCAGTAGCACCTTGTGCCTTGACCCTGACCCAGATTTACTGGTGCAGCCTCCTGAAAGCTCTGAGCATGCCCCTTCACTCTGTGACCCACTGACCAGCATTTAGGAATTACTGACTCAAACCACCTGGATGTTCCAAAGGAGTTTAAAGGAAATTCACAGCCACGGAATTAAGTCATGACACCAAATGAATGTTACAGGTACATTAAGACAGCAATACTAAAATATCCAACAAATGATTTTTTAGTCTAAATATTGTTCAATGTAAAGTACTTTTAAGGCATATGGCATAACCCGCTCATAAGACAACCATTTAAAAAAACACTCAGATAAGAACTGCATGATGGGAAAGAAAACTATAGATAATTTATTGCAATTGCACTATAAGTTATCTTTACTTTTCTTGGTAGGGGGAAAATAAAAGAAGCACTTCTATTTCTCTCATGCTTTAAATAACTATATTTGATTTTCAGAAAAAAAAATTGTTCCTAAAAACATAGTCTAGCTGGCGACAAGTGGCTTTTGTCTGTAGTCCTAGCTACTTGGGAAGTTGAGATATGAGGATGGCAGTTTGAAGCCAGCCATAGCAATATAGTTTATGAGACTCTTATCTCCAATTAACTGCCAAAAAACTAGAAGTGAAGCTGTGTCCTCAAGTGGTAGAGTTCTAGCCTTCAGCAAAACAAATAAACAAACAAAAACAAAAGCAAAAAACAACCTCAGGGAGAATGCACAGCCTGAGTTCAAGCCCCAGGACCAGCACCAAAAGACAGATAGATAGATAGATAGATAGATAGATAGATAGATAGATAGATAGATAGATAGATAGATAGATAGATAGATAGATAGATAATCTCCTAAGTAAAATCTTAGCATAATGTCATGCACATATTAACCATTAAAATAAAGTATATGAAAAATATGAACAAAAACATTACCAAACATGCTTCTCAATAGGTATTTTGTACATTAATCTCTATCAAAATGAAGAATATATTACTTTAAGCATTTGTACAAGGAAGGTTAGTAGCATAATTTGGGCCCATTACTTTCAAAGGAAATGTGAAATGTAAGACATCCTCCTGTCAGTGAAAAGATACAGCCTCTGATGTGGTTTAAAAAAATAAAATAAAATAAACACAGTAGGGGAGTGTTAGTTGTATGCATACATTGGTGCACAAAGGGCGAGATGGGAAAGAGTAGTTCTGCCCAGGAAGCCCAAGCCTTGGGGGTTCAGTCTTAGGTAGAGCTACTCATACACCTCATCTTTACAAAGGGAATGATCTAGAGCCCACTGTGGCTCTCAGAGTTTACCCCAAAATGTAAGGTCATTCTCTATGCATAGCTATAATTTCATCAAAATATATTAAATTTCAAATGTTCACACCATCAGGGATGCTGTTTATTTTTCTATTAGCACATGTGTCTCCAGGGAATAAGATACAACTCTCAATGGACATGTTTATATAAATGTTCTTTAAAAATGAGCATTTGCCCTGAAAGGGAAAACTTAATTAAAAATGTATCCCCACATAGAAGGACGTGAGTTATAGCATCTGTAAAAGAAAAGTAACATGTTTTACATTTCAGTAAACTTAAAAATCCCTAATTTTTAGTGATTTGATTCCTAAGAGGTGAATTTCATTATTTTAAACTACTTATTTTTAAATTTCAAGTACAGGAAGTCAAATTTTACACTCAAAATGACCAACCTCATTTTATATTTGTGATTTTAAAGAGTTTGTGATAAACTCTTTGAAGATTATCATCCTACTATATATTTTAATTGTAACAAATATGTATGTCAGGTGTGATTTAGTTCACATTCTTATTAGGCAATGGATATTTATGAGTGCTATTTACAGTTTTATTTGCTGTCTTCTACAGAGTAATTCTTTTATTACTGAATTTTAAAATATGGAAATTAGAAGGTTTTCCTACAACTCTGTGAGCCAGCCTTACCAACTGGTAAGATATGTACCTGAGGCAAAATGAAATGTGTGACAATTTCTAGGAGGGAGGGGAATCTCATCCAGGCAAGAAATCTCATGACAATCATTTATCATTTATTTCCCTTAAATAGGAAAATTTGTCAAAACCAAGACATGTGCACTGGGCACTAAGCCGGAGAGAGTTGGCACTTACAAATATTGGTTGAGTTGAACTGAACTGAAACAAATGTTGTCTGAGATGAGGAATAAAAGTGCTTTTCCTCTTTCAAACAAAGGATTTATGAAAAATTCTGAAGTCACGTGGTTGTCTCTTCTATTGCCAGGAAGTCTCTGTAGAAGAGAAGTTTCCACTGGTACAGTTTTATGCCCTAGAGAACATGTGGAAATATCTAGAGACATTTGTGGTTGTCCCAATGGGAATGGGTGCTAATGATCTCTAGACAATAAAGACCAGGGGATGTTGTGAAATCAACTACAAAGCATAGGATAGCTCCATGAAAAAGAATTATGAAGCTCCAGATGTAAAAAAGTGCCCAGATATGCTCCTGCAACACAACTAAGACCCCACAGGTGGCTTCTGTGATGCCTTTCCATTCGCAGTGAAGGAGAGATCATAGCAGCATGAGAAGCATAGAATCATGAGGAGAGATCATAGCAGCATGAGCAGCTGTCCTAACAGCTCCTCCACTAAGAAGACTGCCTTTATTTGGAAATTTACAAACAAATATCTGTCAAAAGCGTTGGAGATTCTTTTACAAAACCATTTGAGGACAAATATAAAATGTAAAATTATATTTTAAAGTCAAAATGCTTTTTCCAAATTGTAGACACAGTTTTAGTCAATTACAATAAAAGAAATGAAAGCACACAGTACACAATTAAATGTACACACTATAAATTTTTGGTGATTGTGTTGTTTTAATTCTATTATTTGGTCACTGTTAAGACTTTATGCCTTATTGCTATTAACATTAGACAGTTTCTAATAACTTCTTACTATGCAAGCAAGGAACCAACGTTTCACCTAAATTTACCTTTTTATCTTCAAAGCTCTCATGGTTCACCAATATTTATTATATTATGTTTCATTCTCAAGCTCATTTGAATAATCAGACTTTGTGTCTGAAGCCAGTTTAAACACAGCAAACACCGATCATAAAGCTGAGGTTATTTCAACAGGATCTCCTGTAGAGCAGGGTGAACTAAACAGTTAGAGGCTAACTGGCTTCTAGTAGGTCTTAACGCCAACTGTACCTCATCCCTTTGCTCTCCATTCCTGTCTTGCTTTCAAGAAGCTCTTTGACGATTTTTTTTAACATGGAGAGGGCAGTTATTCCTCATAGATCCTCACAAATGGCATTTTCCCCTTTCTGATTTCTCTTCTTTATCCTCTCTCCTTTTCTTTGGTACTTGATTTGTATTTTGGTTATAATATATTCATCTCCTCCTTCACAACTTTGTTATTCCAGTGCATTGAACACTCAGTGTGAGCAACTAGTCATGTACTTGCTTGTCACTAATCTACCTTGTTTTGTTTTTCTAAAAGCTTTTAGAATCATTTGAATGTAGAAATCTCACCATTATGTTTTTTTCAAGTCAGCTTTTTCTGAAACTATGCTCTTCATCTTATTGCCTTTAGTTCCTTCAAGACTTACTCACTGGAATTTCTGGATTTATCCTGCTCTTTTATTTTCCATTTTGGTCTTTTCCCTCCATTTCATGGAAAATTTGCATGGCTTTAGCGTAGTATTTCACCAACATGTTCTTTATTCCTATTTTTTTTCAACCGCTCCTTGGCTCTTTATTTAAACAGTTAGAAATTTCATTTTGAAGAATTATTTCTTATTCCTCTGTTAATTTTTCTTCATAGAGGCCTGATGTTATTTTGGTGGCACAATACCTTCTTCTCTTTCTAAGAACACTTGGTAATTTTAAGCTGTTCCTTGCATTACTCTTTTCCAGAAGAGTTAGTTGTTCTGTGTTCTAATTGCATTTCTCCCCCCACCTTTTGTTTCTAATAATTGTTTTTTATTCTTTTTGTTTATTTTTGTTTGTCCTGAGGATTGAACTCTGGGCCTGCGCTCTGATCTCCTTTTGTGCAGGGCTAGCACTCTACTACCTAAGCCAAAGTGCCACTTAATTTTGGAAGTAAGAGTCTCACAGACATTACTGCCCAGGCTGGCTGTGAACGTTCAGATGATCCTCAGATCTCAACCTCCTGAGGGTTACAGGCGTGAGCCACAGGGACCTGGCTCTAATAACTTCTTTTAAGCTTCTGGGGATCTCTGGTTGTCTATGTCTATTTATGAGTAGAAGACCACAGTGATTCATATGATAAAGTGTGATACACCTCTGAACTTGTAGCACAGCTTCTTCTCCAGTGGGATGGCTGACGAATCAGAAGTTCTCCAATGGAAACACATAGTGTTGGTTTCCTGAGATGTGCAGAGATGTTCATCAGAGTGCTGTCTTTCTCAAGACAAAGTATATGACCCAACTCAACCAGACTTCTCAAACAGAACATGACATCTTAATTAAAATGAAGAAGTATTTTAAGAACAATATGCTTGGCAATTATGCATTATCTTGATTTACTGACAACTTTCAGATATACAAACCCTGGGTTCTATTCTAGTCATGCCTAGTTCTGTCATTCTTCTAGTTATTCCATTTTATTGATTTTCTACATGCATATACCAGAGTCCATTTTTAAACACAAAAAGGAGCAATGTTTATAGGTGGAAAGCTAATGCTATTGCATGCAATCATCAAACCCTTTGAGCTAGCTATAATAATTATTATTCTATGAGAAAAGAAACCAACAATATAGTAGATTTGTTAGTTTGACCAAGAAAGTGCCAAAATCTAAGTCAGTCTGACATCAAATCATATTCTTTCTCTCTACTCTCAAATGTTCATGGCAAATTGAGGATATAGGTCTGGCTGCAGTTAAAAATATGTGATGAATATTGGAAGAGAAATGTAAGAGTAGAAAACCCAGGAAGAAGAATTTAGACTCAACATGTTAAAAAAAAGTTAGAGATGTACAATCTCATTCCTAACAGTGGAGCAGCATGGTAAGTTAAAGAGAATTTAAGGAGATGGTCCTGTGGTGTAGGGAAGAAATGTGCTGGAATACAGCTGGACACAGAAGAGGAGAGTATGATGACATGGCAAGGGATGGAGAAAAAGGTGCACTTTTCAGGGGGCTTGGGAGAACGTTTTACAGGATTTTGTGGCTGCACTGGTATTACAGGGGATGAGGAAAGATGAGCCAAAATGAATTCAAGATTTCTAGTTGCAATATGCAAAGCTAAATGAATACATTTACTTTGTGTTTCTTGCATTCCCTAAATCCCAATGACATGAATAAGGAATGCAAAAGTGAGAATGAATGCATAGGAGTACTGAAAAGCAAAAAAGGATGCCAAAAGATTCTATAAAAATTTATTTTCTCTGGAAGACATGAAGAAAAGTGAAAGAAACCCAACACTTGGGAAGCTAAGGTAGAAATACAAGTTTGGAGCCAACCTGAGCAATATGGCGAGGTAGAGGATAGCTTGGATTACACTGAAAGACCCCGCTTCACAAACAAATAAGCAAATACACATACATACATGCATACATACATACATATGTGCATGCATGCCTGCATGCATACACACATACATACATACATACAAAAATCAAGTATGAATCAGAATGATGGAAAAGTCAAGCATGCTAGGTAGATTTTAATTAAACTTGAACCAAAGAAAGAAACTGAGCAGGAAACTGAAGTTTATCCTCATAAAGCACCCTTCCCACCATTAAGCTTAGGGCAGTTGGAGGTGGAGTGCAATAGGTAGTTACCAAGAGGGTGTGATATCCACTGTTGGGCAGGGAATGGGTAGTTCAGTTTATTTTTTGCCTGACTTTATTCAGTATGAACCATCAAGTATCTTATGTAAGGACTTTGTCACAGAAGCCTTCAATTTACAATCCCAGGCTTAGAGGCAGAATGAAGGCAGTTTCTTTGCCTATATTATTCCAAAATAATTGTACAAACTTAGATAAAACATAGTGTTAGTCAGGTGCCAGTGGCTCACACCCATAATCCTAGCTACTTCAGACCCAGCCAGGGCAGGAAAGTCCATGAGAATCTCACTCCAATAAACTACTCAGAAAAGGCCAGAAGTGGTACTATTGCTCAAGTGGTAGAGTGCTAGCCTTAAGCAGAAGAAGCTTAGGGACAGTACCCAGGGCCTGAGTTCAAGCCTCAGGACCAGCAAAAACGAAAACAAAAACAAACACAGTGTATACATTCACAATAATAGAGTATGTCTTTGTAAGTAATAAGTATACTATGTAAATACATATACTTTTATGTTAACCAAATTGGAAGGTATAAAAATGCATCATTTTGTTTTAAAATTAATGAAATGGTCCTAATAAACATTGAATACTACATTTGAAGGGTAAGTAGTCACAAAAAAAATGGGGAGCTTTTTTTCCATTTCCTTACAAATGGGACAATGTCATTCTCTCTGATGGAAGCATAGAATTCCATTGTGTACACACACACACACACATACACACACACACACACACACACACACACATCTATATATATACCACATTTTCTTGATCCATTCATCTACTGAGGGGCATCTGTATGGTAAATAATGCTGCAATGAACATAGTTGTGCTGGTAGCTTTACTATGGCCTTGTTTGTGATCATTTGGGTAAATGCCCAGAAGTGGCATTGCTGGGTCATACAGACCACTATCTGTAGTCTTTTGAGGAACCTCCATACTGCTTTCTAGAGTAGTTGAACAAGTTTACACTCTCACCAACATTATAGTAGTGTTCCCTTTTGGCCACTCCCCTTCAGCATCTGTTGTTATTAGATTTCTTGATAATGCCATTCTAACTGGGGTGAGGAAGAATCTCAATATTGCTTTGATTTGCATTGCTTTTATCGCCAGAGATATTGAGCATTTCCTTATGTATCTATTGGCCATTCTTAATTCTTCTTCAGAGAAGTCTCTTTAGCCCACTTACTAATGTGGTAGTTGTTTCTTTGAGGATTTATTTGGGGGGGGGGGATTTAATGTTTTGAGTTTTAAGTGTATTTTATATATGAGGCCAGTGTCTGTTGTAAGGCTAGTGAAGATCTTCTCCAAATCTGTGGGCTTTCTATTGGTCTTGTTAGCTATGTCCTTTGCCATAGAAGCAGAAGCTCTGCAGTTCAATGCTACCCCATTTGTTCAACATATCTTTTATTTGTTGTGTTTCCTAATCTTTATTAAGACCCAAAGAAACATAAGTCCCATGGTTTACCTCATTTGTAATAATTTGTATATATCTAGGATAATTCTAGCAGATGAGCAGAATAGCTCAATAGCTATGTACATATGACCATACAAGATGATGGGAAGTGAAATGAACTCCAAGACATGGACACAAGAGGTTTTTTCTTTGTTGTTGTTATTTTTATGTGATTTCTGGTTTCTTTTGTATTTTCCCATATAGTTTACTCCTGTTGTCATTGTATATGATTTTGGTACCCGGAGTTTTGTATATACATTTATCTGAATTAGGGATGGGAAGGAGACCAAAAAATGGTGAGACAAAGGACAAGGGTGGAACTGATGCAACAATGATACTCACAATACAATATGTTGGAAATGAACTGTACAACTTGGAGGGGAGGATTCAGGGATAGGGAAAGTGGGAGAAAAATGAAGGAGGCGGTAACAAATTTGAAAAGAAATATACTCACTACTTTACGTATGTAACTGTAACCCATCTGTACATCTCTTTGACAATAAAAGTTTTAAAAAGAAAAGAAATGGAACAACAAATCCTCAAAGAAACAACTGCCCAATAAATAAGTGGGCTAAAGACTTAAAGAGAATGCCTCCATCAGAAAGAATGACACTGCCCCATTTGTTAGGAAACGGAAAGACTTGGAAAAAATTATATTAAGTGAAGTAAGCCAGGCCCAAAGAAACTTAGGTCCCATGGTTTCCCTTATTTGAAATAACTAGTATATGTCTGAGTCAAGCAGAAAAGGTCAGATAAGTGGATGTTAGGGAAATGGACCCTAAGATATGTATTCAAATGTTTTTTTTTTCTTTCAGGTGATTGTTTCTAACACATTTATAAGATTATTTCTTTGTTGCTTTGTATGTCCCTCCCCCATGGTATAACCCCTGCTTTCACTGTATTTGAGGTTGGTATAATTTGTGGAGGGGAAGGGTAAAAACAAATCGTTTAAATAGGGATACAGGTGGATCCATTGCAACAATGAGATGTACAAGTCATTATGTTGAAAACGAACTTTACAACTTTGGTGGGGGGGGTTGCACAGGGGGCAGGGGGAGAATGGGAAGGGGAAACAAAGGAGGAGGCTACAATGCTTGATAAGAAACGTACTCATTATCTTGCCCATGTAATTGTAACCCTTCTGTACAGTATTTTCACAATAAAAATAAAAACAAAAGACTTAAAGCGAAACTTCTCTGAAGAGGAAATAAGAATGGCCAATAGACACATGAAGAAATGTTCAACCTCTCTAGCTATAAAAGAAATGCAAATCAAAACAACATTGAGATTCCACTTCACCCCAGTTAGAATGGCTATAATCAAGAACTCTAATAACAACAGATCCTGGAGGGGATGTGGCAAGAAGGGTACCCTACTTCATTGTTGGTGGGAGTGAAAACTTGTTCAACCACTTTGGAAAGTAGCATGGAGGTTCCTTAAAAGACTCCACCTAGAGCTCCCCTATGACCAAGCAATCCCACTTTTGGACATTTATCCAAATGATCACAAGCAAGACCATACTAAAGCTCCCAGCACAACTATGTTTATTGCAGCATTATTTACCATAGCTAAGATATGGAACCAACCCAGATGCCCCTCAGTAGATGAATGGATCAAGAATATGTGATATATATACACAATGGAATTCTATGTCTCCATTAGAAAGAATGACATCATCCCATTTGTTAGAAAATGGAAAAATTTATATTAAATGAAGCAAGCCAGGCCCAAAGAAACATATGTCGTATGGTTTCACTTATTTGCAATAACTAGTACATGTCTGGGACAAGCAGAAAAGGTCAAAAGCTATGTACATATGACCATATAAGATGATGTTAAGGGCCGCAATGCTTGATAAGAAATGTACGCATTATCCTGTCCATGTAATTGTAACTCCTCTGTACAGTGTGTTCACAAAAAAATAAAATAATAATAATAAAAAAGATGATGTTAAGGAAATGAACCCAAAATAGGGACACAAATGGTTTTTCTTTCTTGCTATTTTTTCTAATGTATTTATAAGGTACCATGTGATTTTTTTGTTGCTTTGTATGTCCCTCCCTCACTGTATAACCTCTGTTTTCACTGTATTTGATGTTGGTATAATTTGAGAAGGGGAAGAGAAAAAACAAATTGTTTAAATAGGGATAAAGTTTGACCCATTGCAACAATGAGATGTACAAGATGCTATGTTAAAAAAACTTTACAATTTAGGCAGGGGTGGGGGGGAGCGCGGGTGTGTAGTTGAGGAGGTGGGAGGTAGGGGAAAAACAAAGGAGGAGTCAACAATGCTGGATAAGAAATGTACGTATTACCTTGCTCATGTAACTGTAACCCCTCTGTACAGTATTTTCACAATAAAAAACTTATTTTTTTTAAAAAAGACTTCCTCAAAACAAATGGCTAACATGGATCAAAGGCAAAAATAAGGGAAGTTTTTCTATGTTCTTAAAATAATCCTGATGAAAAAAACTTTACATGCTTCACTTTATGTCATTTACAGATATGACATCTGCATTTCTGAGTGGCAGGGTACTAGTGTAAAAGTTCATGCCTCAGGTTATTAAAGTATAGAAAAATGCCAGTTGGGATCTGGTGGCACTTCTGACCCTAGCTACTGAGAAGGCTGGGATGAGGAGAAGCAAGACTGAGACCAGCCTGGGCAAACAAGTCCAACTGCTGTGTGAAGACAATATAGTCATACTACTGAACAAGCAAGCCAAATAAGGGCAAGGCCCTCAGTTCAAACTCTACTACTGCAGTACCATCTTATGCTATCTATCTATCTATCTATCTATCTATCTATCTATCTATCTATCTATCTATCTATCTGTCTATCTATACATAGATGCTATATAGATAGCATATATAGAAAGCATATATGTATGCACACATATATACACATAGATATATATGTGTATATATGTGTACATATATATATATATATAGGCATATACGGATGACAGTGTCACATTCGAAAACCTATTTACAAATACAAAACATATGTAGCTTTACATTTAAAATTATATGACCTTAAAAATCCTATTTTAAAAAGCCATTTAAAATCAGCCTCTATCCTTGATATATATGAAATATGAAAATATATTCTTAAATTGATAGCTTACTTACAAAAATAAAACCAAATTTCATATTGATTCAAGTTTTTATTAGAAGCATTTTAAAAGCCTAATTTATTCAACAATACTTTGATGGCTGTATCTATCCATTATACCTGCAGGAAAAATTTAATATGAGACGTTAAGTAGAAAGAAGAAAATATGAGATTATTGAAAGATCACATGATAGAATAAAATTAAAATGATTGGAACTGATAATACAATTCTTTAAAAGATACAAACATAAGTATACCAAAAAATAGAAAATACTAATATTTGATATTTAAGTGGGAATATAGGCATTGTGAGTAGTAGTACATATGATTACAATTATTAAAAAATACATTTATACAAACTCACTTGTTCATTTTCCACAACATGCTCAATTCTAGGAATTTGTTCAATAGGTATATTGAACAATGTACTCTACAATGTACTATAGAACTAAAAGCAATCAAATATTAATTAGGGGCTGCTTAAACATATATATCAATTCCATAAAATGCTGTGAATTCTCAAAAGTCTAAGTTGCTCTATATGGTATTTTTGTGTGTGATGGTAGGATTTAAACTCAAGTCCGTATACTCTCACTTAGCCTTTTTTTCTTAAGGTTGATGTTCTTCCACTTGAATCATACTTCTACTTCCATATATATTATTTCTTTTAAGCCCCAAATTAGAAGATCATGTTAGAGAGCATTATACTCTTCATGATATTATGCTAAACACATCCACACATCTGGACATATATGTATTACACTATTAATAATGATTATTTCTATGTGTGATTTGCAAGGTGGCAGGAAGCAGGCTGAGGCAATGATGACTTCCTTAGAAATTTCTGAAGACTGAACAATAATATGAATGGAAAAGTTAGGTCACGTTCCCAAAAGCAGACAGTGAGGTAGGTATATGAGTGCAAAAGATTTATAACAGAAATACTTTCAATCTGGTATGAGAGTGGGACAGCGGGAAACAGAGAAGTGTGTGATCTCAAATGAAGACTCAGAATGTAATTTTAGCCTGCTCCTACAGAGACCCTCCAAAGTATCAGTCATACCTCAGAACTGTCCATACTAAGAAGTTGAGTTTTCCAGACTCGGATGCCTGTCAGTCATCAATCCAGAGCTTCCTAGCAGAAGCAAATGTCACCCCAGTGGCTCTGAATACATTGTAGCAAAGTTCATCCTCAAAGGCAATCATGGTGAAGAATCAAGGACATATACTTTTATATTTACAATAAAATAGGTGTATGTTAAAAATGAAAAAAAACACAACAGTAAGACTTATCAAAAAATTGTATGTTAAAACTCTCAAATTTTGTGCAAAAACAAATATCTACTAAACAGCTCTCTCACAAGCTTCTACTCATATTCTCATCATTTGATCTCTAGGAAACCAGGGTGAGTGTGCTGGAACCTAGAACATCTCTCTTAGCCTTCCATCTTTTCAATCTGGTGTGGTTTAAGAGATTTTAAGGAGCTGGAGGGAGTAGAAATCTTTTGTTGATCCAAAGGAAGCCATATTACATGGCCATCGACTTAATATGAAAACTACATATAAGCTGGAACACATGGAAAGTAGAGTACAGGCTAAAGTCAAAGCAGAACTCTAGATTAGGGAACATGCTCCAAGAATCTGTATATTATGCTGAGGTTTCTATCTTGGTGTGATCACAGTGCAGTTACAGTGCTTTTCAGAGAAATACGATTGCTCATATGTACCGTACTGGTTGTCAACAATGATTATTTGGGAAGATGGTGCTTATCATAGCCTCCATAATCTGCAACAGTTCTGCCAATGAGCCCAGGTATCTACTGGGTAAATTCACCTGATTATGTGTGCAGCTACTCTCTCTGGAACTATTAATGCTTATGTATCCTTACCTGTACCTCTGATGCAACAGCTATTCCTTTGTCTCCATTTCAGGATAACATGAAGATGACCTTGCAATCAAGCATGTAAGCTATATAATATTTTATACTCTATCACTTGTCTTAGTATAAAGGTGACTTCAAAAATCAATGAATGGCACAATAACCTCCCGAAAAATAAAATATTTAGGAATTAACCTAACCAAAGATGTAAAAGAACTATTTAATGAGAACTATAAAAAGTTGAAGAAAGAAATTGCAGAAGACACTAGGAAATGGAAAGACCTCCCATGCTCCTGGATAGGCCGACTTAATATAGTAAAGATGGTAATACTTCCAAAACTAACATACAAATTCAACGCAATTCCTATTAAAATCCCAATGACGTACATCACTGAAATACAGAAAACAGTCCAAAAATTCATATGGAACAACAAAAGACCTAGAATAGCCAAAACAATTCTAGGGGATAAAGACAATATGGGAGGGCTATCCATGCCGAACTTCAAACTCTACTACAGAGCTATAATAACAAAGACAGCATGGTACTGACACAAAAACAGACCCAAAGACCAATGGAACAGAATAGAAGATCCAGACATAAATCCACAGGCCTACAGCCAGCTAATATTCGACAAAGGAGCCAAAGACATACAATGGAAGAAACACAGCCTCTTCAACCGCTGGTGCTGGGAAAACTGGGCAGCCACATGCAGAAAACTAAAAGTGGACGGACCCCAGCCTATCACCATGCACCAACATCAACTCAACATGGATTAAAGACCTTAACATTAAACCTGAATCTCTGAAACTACTGCAGGACAGAGTAGGAGAGACACTTGAACTAATAGGCACAGGAAGGAACTTCCTGAACAGAGTCCCAGGGTCACAACAAGTTGGAGAGAGACTCGACAAATGGGACTACCTTAAAATAAAAAGCTTCTGCACAGATAAAGCTATCGCAACCAAGCTAGAAAGACAACCAACTAATTGGGAAAAAATATTTACCAGCAATATATCAGACAAGGGGTTAACATCCTGTATATACAGGGAACTCAAGAAACTAATCCCTCCCAAACTTAACAAACCAATTACTAAATGGGCAAAGGAACTAAAGAGGGACTTCTCAAATGAAGAAATAAAAATGGCAAAGAAACACATGAGGAAATGTTCATCATCCCTGGTGGTGAAGGAAATGCAAATAAAGACAACCCTGAGATACCACCTTACCCCAGTCAGAATGTCCCACATCCACAAATCAGCCAACGACAAATGCTGCAGGGGATGTGGAGAACGAGGAACGCTATTACACTGCTGGTGGGAATGTACACTTATACAACCACTTTGGAAAGCAGTCTGGAGGGTCCTTAGAAAGCTAAAGATTGACCTCCCTTATGACCCAGTCATACCACTTCTAGGCATCTACCCTGAACAACAGGAACCAATATACAAGGACACATGCACCTCCATGTTTATTGCAGCACTGTTCACAATAGCTAGGATATGGAAACAACCTAGATGCCCCACCACAGATGAATGGATCCAAAAATTGTGGTATCTATACACAATGGAATATTATGCAGCCATTAGAAATGACAAAATAATGGCATTTGCAGGGAAATGGATGGAGCTAGAAGGAATCATGTTGAGCGAGGTAAGCCAAGAACGAAGAGACAAACAGTACATGGTCTCCCTGATAAGTGGATGATAAATCCAAAATGTTAGGTGATATGACAAAACTAACAGGACTTAAGAAACAAAGAACTCCCACTCATCTGGTTGAACCACTACCAAATATCCCCATGCTGCTGATCACATATATGGTATATAACATGTGAGCACCGTTATATATTACAGACTGTGATAGACAATTTGCTCCAGGAAAGTTAGAATGAACTTGTGACTTTAAATGAGCATCATTATTCCACAATACTGTGAATTTCCCGGAAATTAAGTAATCACTTAATCACAATAAAAAAAAAAAAAGAACCTCGGGGAAGGGAGGGAGGGAGGGGATGGTAGGGGGAAAACAATGGAGGGGGTAACAATGTTCAAGAGGAAGTGTACTCATTACCTCACTCATGTAACTGTAACCCTCTGTATAGTATCTTTACAATAAAAAAATTTAAAAAAAAATCAATGAATGGGGTTGGGAAGGCAGCTCAGTGGTAGAGCACTTGCCTTGCAGGCATGAGGCCCTGGGTTTGATTCCTCAGCACCACATAAGCAGAAAAAGCCGGAAGTGGCACTGTGGCTCAAGTAATAGAGCACTAGCTTTGAGCTAAAGAGCTGAGGGACAGCGCCCAGACCCAGAGTTCAGGTCCCATGATGACAAAAAACAAATTAATTTTAAAAAATCAATCCATGATGGAAAACTCTTGTTTAGAAATGGTGTGTGTGCCTTTACACATGTCAAGAATAAGCTGGTAAGTGGTGCTGTAGCTCAAGTGGTAGAGCGCTTGCTTTGAGCTGAAGAGCTGAGGGACAGCGCCCAGGCCCAGAGTTCAAGCCCCATGACCAACAAAAAAAATAATAAAGAATAGGCTGGTATTAAAACATCCTGGTTACATATGAATACTGACTTATAGAGACATGAAGTCAAGGCTAACAAGCGAACTAGAAATTGGGGTCTAATTTGAGTCATTAACTCAGGAGCAACAATGAATTCAAGACTATGGAAAAGATGCCTTTAAGAACTTCATCTCCCTTTCCAGTTGAGTAGCCATATTACTCCCAGTCATCCTCTATCTGGACTATACAAATTAAAAATATTATTAATACTGTTATCATTACTAAAAATTAATTCAAATTATTATCTTAAATGGTTCTTTTCAAGACCCCATTTGCTTACTGTGTAGATCAGCCACTCAAAATCTGCAGATTCATACTCATCCAATCGCTAGTTACATCTACACACGCACAAATAAAGATAGAATGCTGGAATCAAAATTATGCAGATACTGGGCACCTGTGGCCCACACATGTAATCTTAGCTACTCAGGAGAATGAGATCTAGAGAAGGGTGGTTTGAAACCAGCCTGAACAGAAAAAGCTTGGGAGATACCAATTAATAGGAAAAATGTAGAATTGGATGAATGGCTTAAGTTGTAAGGCGCCAGAATTAATGTAAAAAAAAAAAAAAGCGAGTGCAAGGCCCTGAATTCAAACCTTGGTATTAGCACCAAAAGAAGAAGAAGTAAAAAAAAAAAAAGGAAATAAAAAAGAAATAAGAAGAAATTGGGTACATTATCAACATCAATATAAACCACATGCCTGATTTTTCCCTTTAAATCATCAACACTATTTTTTTATATTACTGCTTTGAGTGCATATGTACATGGACTATGCCATTTAAAGTAAATCGGTGAGATTTAAAAGCTGTCATTATATAAGATCATTTAAAATCATAATCTAAGTATATAGGAGGCCTATGCAAATATTTTATGGCCTGTGAATCACTTTAGCCAAAATCCAGCAGGATTTCAAAATCAATGTTCATTTTTAAAAGCATTTAAGATGTTTACAGTTGGACTGAATTCCAATTACTCTTTCTTTCTTTTTTCCATTTAGATCATCCCCCTGAAAGTTATGATCAATTTTTTAGAGGTTTTTCCTCTATATTTCATAGGTCTCATATGCTATCTTTGTGCCGTTTTGTTTACTTTAAAATGTGCTATTTTTCTCTGAACTCCTGACTCTTTGAAATTAAAAACTATTTCTGATTTAAATACTGTACCTTTCATTGATGCACCCTAAAATCACTTGCTAGTTTTCTGATTGCTGAACAATACTAAACCGTAATTTTGATTTAATTAAGAGTCAATTTATTTTTTTAAGTTGAAGCAATGACTATATGTTAGTAGCTGTACACGGGGGAAAAGCCTTGACTATACCATTTTAATTTAAATTTTATTGATTTTGCTGATTATTTGTGTTTAGTAAGTGCTCATTAATTCCTTTGCTTATTAGACTAAATTTTCCTTTTCTATAAGCAAAGATAATACTAATCAGCCTCATAGTGTTTTTATAAATAGACTTCTAAGCATATATACCACTTATGATACAGCTAATAGCATAAATGCCATGTGAAGTTTTTATTTAAATCAATTGTTTGTGTATAAGGAATATTAAAAATTGTACAGTAACGAAGGATGTCATTCATAGAACAAAACTGAATTCTTGTAATATATTTTAAAAAGAGCTTTTAGAAATAAATGTTAATCTATTTTATCTATCGGTAGTGACTTCACCACATAGATGAAGCTCTGAGGCTGTTGTATAACAATACAAGGCTGGCAACTCACAAGAGCACACAAGCACAATTCACACTCACAAGCTGGGACCTGCTCTGTTTTGTTTGCTGCTATGATTTCACTACTTGTTAACAGAGTAAGTGCAAAGTCTGAGCCCAATAGAGGGTAAGTATTTCTTGCATATTCAGTATATTTAGAAATAGAATTCCAGTTTTTTAATATCATATTCATTGCTCTTTTCAACACAAGAATGGAAACATTTATAATGTTTTCTCTGTCTTCTAGTCTTATTGGGAGAATAGGATAGCATAAATTGTATGAAAGAAACTTGAAAGTGTATAGAATATAGAAAGCTACTGGAGCATTATTATCAATGTGGTCTTAGTTTTTAAAAAAGTCTCAATTTTCTTTCATAGATCCATATCTTTAAAAAAGGAAAAACTGAAAGAATGACAATTTTAAAGACAACTGTTTAGGCTTTTTGAATAATAGCATAAGGAAAAAGCAAATTCTGTCCAATAGCATCTGGGTTAAAATAATAAGGCTTTCTTCTGTTTTTAAAATGATAGTTCCATAAAGAAAAGAAGACTCCTTATGCTGAGTATACAACATGATGAATCAAACATCTAGTTGAGGACTTATATCTAGAATTTTATAAGTTAAAATAAAGCAGAATGGAAGTCTTTAGTCAATCTTAAGTTTTTCTACAATATGAAAATCTCTATAAATTATTTTAAACTAAACTACAAATTTCTTTAGCTCATTATTTACTGGGTAGGATATTGGCATAAAGAATGGAGCTGTCATCCACCCAATTCATCCTATCACTAATAATAAAAAGCCATCCTACAAAATTAAGAAGAGTGAGGAAAAGGGTAAATAGGAGAGGGATGGATAAGAATGTTGGGAGGGGTGACATTGATCAAGATATATTCTATTCATAAACTGCTTTGTTAAATGGCAACTCTTTTGTACTACTATTTAAAGATAATAAAAATTACAAAATAAAAATATCAGGTAAGCTGTTAGTAAAATTCGTTAAAAACACTGACAAGGTTACTCAAGTTTGAAACAACTAAACATCTTATAAAAGAGTATTATAGAACCATACAACAGTACAATAAATCAGTTAGCTGAAAAAAGAATACCTAACATAGTTTTAACATATTGCAATTTAAATTATAAGCATGTGCAAGTAAAAGCTATTGATTTGTCTTTTGATTTTATCATCAGGCCAATAATATAGAAATTAGTTTTTGAACTGCCAGCCTATATACCTTCAGGATGCCTAGAGAGTAACTCCACATGGATGAATGCTCAGAATCATTTGGGCCAATTTTTTTAAAAACAGCTTTAAAATAATTGACTTCCAAATCAAGATATTAAATGTCAGCTTCTAACCAGCAATAATGCTTATGGCTAGGACAGAAATGAGATTCCTCAAAGAAACGCTGACACAGCCCTGGTTATAAGCACTTGAGTGTACGACTATAATTCTTTTTTCAAATTTTACCCAGCAAAGCCTCAGGTAAAAATCTGTGGAATATGTAAACAGTTAGTGATAGTCCTGGAGCTTTCATAAAATCACAAACTTGTGACATATTTATATCTACCTTTGATTGTTATCAGTACATGACCAAATCATTCCAGCTATATTGATTAGCTATTTATTACATGAAAGGTGGCCAATACTTCAAAACAGCATGTTGTGCATGACAAAAATCCGCATTTCTTAATTTACCTGATTTGCAAAGGTACACATTTTAAGCTGTCAATATAAACAGCTAAAAGATAGTTCAAAAAATGTCTTTGCCTTATTTAGTATTCTGTCCACTAATGAGAAACACCAGAGAAAGAGAGAGAAAATAAAGATTAAGTAAGCTTTTCTTTTCCATTCAGAAATCTATAAAGCAATAAACTATGATCTCAAGAGGAGCCACTTCCCTATGTCAAAGGCATTTTAAACTGGACCAGACAACACAATTTCAGAATAGTACAACTTTTATTAGGAAGTATCTGTCTGGGATTTAGTTGTCTGACCCTAATTTCATTTTTAAAATTCAAACCTAATGATACTCAGGAGGAGTTAGCTTTAAAGCCCAGTTAACGCTGAATCACACCCTGATCTGGTGGTATTTTCTCCTCCATATTGTCCTCTAGCTAACAGACTAGTATTGATCCTACACTGGGAAATGCTGTTTTGATGTTTATTGATCAAGACAATAGGTAGGAAATTGTGATTTTTGAACGGAAGAGAGTCATGAGTTATTACTTCTGGTAAATACAATAGACCAATATGAAGATTAATATTTTTTAACATACACATACATATCCTTAAAAAAATTCAGGCAAGATTATGTCAAAAAGCAATGATAAAATTAAAACTGGTCATCACAAGTTTTGTGATAGTATAGGATTCCAAAAAATTGCTTACTTACATCAATCATTTTCAACTTAGATATCCTTATCCAAACTCAGCATTTCTATTCAAGAAAAATAAACTGAAATACATAACAAGTTTACTTTTACATTATTACAAAATTACCTTACACTGGAGTTAATAATTCATCTAAATTCAAATTTAAACAGTCTACATTTTGCTTAAAAGTAAAATAATCATGAGGAGTTACAAATTATCAAACAAATCTGTAAGTAATTGATACCTAAGTGAAGTCTTCACCTTGTATATCAAATCATGAAACATCATTTATTTTGTCTTATTAATTCCACATGCCAAGTTTTCATTAAGTGACAGAATATTCTTATATTGAATACACTACTACTAAAGGATATTAAGAAAAGAACACACTCAAGGTGAGTGTTTTAATTTTTCAAGTGCCTAGTAACCCCATTAATTAGGTAAAGCAAACTACTTGTTTAAAAGGCTAGACAATAGCCAAGAAAACTGAGCAAGGACAGCTGCATGCCCACACCTCTACAGGCTGTCTGTAACATTGACCCATTAAGCTTATTGTTTCTTTAGAACTTTTCACTATCCACATTTTTTTTTAAAAAATCAAGTTTTTCTAACAATTTTATATCTCTGATGACTTCTTTGGGCATAGCTCCCTAAATAAGCGATTTTCACATAATTTTAATAAATCTATTACTCATTTTAAATCTTTAGTTTTTTTAAGTACAATCTTGTCTGGCAATGCAAATAGAAAATAACAATCCAATTTCAATAGTAATTCAAGTGTTATCTGTCTTGCTCTAACAAATTAAATAGACAGATGTGTATATAGATTTTTCTATGGATACATGACTATCTTTCTCAGCAGAATTCATATGATTCCTCAAAAATAAAATGCTAGTCTTCCAAGAAAAAAAAAACCAAAAGTTACCCACTTGCTTTGAGGATTTAACAATGAAATTCAATACCCAGCTCAAAAAGGTAGGCTGGACCTGCAAACTAAGCAAGGAGACAGGTGAGGTGCTTGAACTGCCCTTTTCTGTTAGGGTGGGGCATATGGTGGGGTTGGAGAATGTTTCAATCTGGGTCTACCAAGCTCAGCTACTCTGTTTTCCTTTCACATCCTCACCCCCTTGTGTTAAAAAGCTGGAAACAGCTCTAAGAATGTGGAGAATGTAAACAGCCTTTTATTGTCCAAGAGGATGGCCGTGGAAGGCCTGGTGCTTATCACAAGGCTGCAGCTCCCTACCTCACTTACCATGATAAAGTGCTCCAGGAAAAAAAGAAAAGAAAAGAAAAATGAAAACACATTACAACCCCAGCACAATCCAAAAACGGATTTGCATTGGACATACCTTCCATAAACACTAATCAATCAATATATGCAGCAATATTAGAATCTAAATCTTAAAGAATGATAATCCTTTCCAGATGCATTTCTTGTATCATATTGGGTGTATTCATGGTGGAAGGGGCAAATCTAACATTTCCAATACAATAGCTGATAGAAAAGCTAACTTCTCTCCCATACATTCACTAAAAATATTCCTTCATTTCTGTGAACAGTGCTTATGGAATGGACACACAGTTCATCATCACTAAATAGAAAATTAATGAACTAAGATTAATGAAGATATTCTGAAGACTCCATATGAGCACCGGATTCCCACTGGGCACACCACATAACTGCTGCTTTGTTAAATCTCTTTTCATTGAAATCCAGATTAAAAATTGTTAAAGCAAGTGATACTGAAGATTAATGTAGCATATATTTCAGATATATAAAGATTTCGATGTGAAACTTATTTTCATCTTCTGTATTATACTTAGCCAGCTTGTGCCAGCTCGTTCAAGGACATTAGAGATGATCTTCTTGATGCCACTGAAGAATTTCTTAGCTAATGTTATGCAGGGAAAGTTACATCTCTGCTCTTTCAGGAATGGAGCACAGGACCAGTGGTCTTTCACTTTTGTCTCTTAAGAGTCTCTTCTATCTTCAACACATGCAAGGTGCCCCAGCCTCTACAGTCATAATTTATTTCATTGCAAAACTTACACAAATTATTTGACTTTCTCTCAAGGAAAAGGATTGTTATTCCGGACTCCTCATCCTGGTTTTAACAACCCAGAGGTTATCATACAAAATCTTAAGTATGAGGAGGACCCAAAGACACCCTGAATCATGAGAGTGATCACTTAATAGCCACCTATCAAGGCAGATGTAAAGTGACCAGTAGCAATCAATCACAGAGAGGGAATGAACCAAAGCAGTTCCACTTATACAATTTTAGTCAAAGTTTCCTTGTGAAGTCTTACTTAGAATTAGCCTTAAATATAAGCAACTAGCAACCCATAAAGCAAACAAGGATAAATAGGGAGGAGGAGAATGTGGAACCTCTCCGGGAAATCAGGTACAACAGAGAGTCGTCCAGTTGTCTGGCGATCTCTGAACCACCTTTGAGTACCTTTCATATTCTTCAGCGGCCCCAAGCCGCCTAGACAAGGAACAAGACATTTCCAGGAAAAGGATGCTTAGCGATCCCCTAGGCAGGGCTCCTTGGTGGAGTTTGGCCTTGAAAAGTTACGTCTTGCATTACCAGCAGGCACAACACCCTTCTCAGTTCCCAGTAGCAAATGGGAAACGAAAAGGAATTCAAGATGACACCAAAATGAATCTTTTGCCCCTGCCCCCACACCCTTCCAGACGACACTATCCTAGCCCAGATGCTCTGCTTTGGGCACCTGGGCAAAACACCAGAAAGAAATAAGAATCACCAATTCTTTTAGTCTGGGCTGAAGGAAAATCTTCCAACCCAATCCGCATCGTATCCACCTACACCCATCCCAGGATTCCTGCTGATCAATAAACCTCGCTTCCCAGACACTTTCTTCCTACTTTATCCCAAACGTTTAAGTCCCTAGCCTCACCCGCCTCTATGTCCCTTCTATGCCAGTCTCCAGGACATTTCCTCCAACCTCTATGGCCACCCCAAAACTACCTCACTCCGGGCGCCCTTCGCCCCATTTTCCATACATCCACCGGCTTCTCTGGGGAGCCCGCCACCCTCGCGATTTTCCCGCCGAAACGCGTGCCCTGCGCGCGGGGCGTGGGGCGTCGGGGCTGGCCCGGCACTCACCAGCTGCAGCAAGCTGGGGACCACGACGAGGGGCAGCGGCCGCAGGCGCATGGTGCCGGCTGGCGCGGCGTCTCAGGAGCTGCGCGCCCTCGCCTGCTTCTCGCGCATCTCCACTTCGGGGGGCCGGACTGAGGACACCGGGGACGGAGCGCAGCGCTTCCCGCGTGGAATCCGAGCGCCGCGCTGAGCGGTGCAGCGCCGGCCGGCTGGCTGGCTGGCTGGCTGGTTGGGTGGGTGGGTGGGCGGGCGAGGAAAGGGGAGGGAGGAGGGCAGGCGGGAGGTGTCTCCCGGGGCCCCTACGCGAGGGGGGCTTGGAAAGAGCGTGCGGAACTGCCCGAGCTACAATCGTCTGCTCTGGGGTTCGGTCAGGGTCGGTGGGAGCGCAGGGGACGCCCTGCGGGTGCAGGCGACGACTCGAAAGCTTTGGTGCGCGCGGAGTTTGCGCGCGCAAGGCTATTCTAGGGATCTCGCCCTGCCAGGCTGCTCTCTGGCAGAACTGAGCGCTCCCCGGCCAGCTGGTGTCTTGGAGTCCCCACAATGAAGGGTGTCTCCTCTCTCCTTTGGTCGGAGCAGCTAGGCTGTACCTGGAGTCCTGCCCACTGAGGGCTCCCGCACCTGGCCAGGGAACCTTGGGAGTTGGGACTGTGAAGGGATCTCCCCGCTGGATGTAAGAATGAGTGGTCTGGAAGAGCACCCAGGGAGTTTGTAAGGGAAGGGAAAGGCAGAGTCCTGGGGTGTGGGGGGGTTGCAAAGGGAAGGTGGGGATGGACAGAGCAGCAGAGTGTTCCACGCCTCTGTGCGGGCTAGCAGGCAGGAGAAGCTAGCGGGCAGGAGAAGCTGCTGATCCGGCTGCAAGGATTTCTGGAGTTGGGAAATAGTGGGGACCTCAAGGAGTGGTAGTGGCTGGGCGGTGAGAGAAGAAGCTAGGTGAAGCTGTTCCAGCTTACTCTGGTTTGGGAAGGATGTAGGCAGACACAAGTGTAGGAGAGCAGCAGAGCCACCCTTTCTACTCTTTAGATGCCTTCTGCCCAGGGAGAGGGAGGAGTGGTTTAACCAGAGGAGGGCTGCCTCAGCCCCCAGTCCTCCAACTTGGGAAATCTTGGAGAGGGGTATCTTTTATGCTGGTTGAAGCTGCAGACCCCAAGCATGAGTCCTGATCTCTGTTAACACCTCTCCATTGGCGAGAGCGTCTAAGTAGCTCTGTGCTGGACATCCAGTGGAAGATCAAAGGCAGTGAGGCTTGAGGCTCCACAGTGTTCAGGGTGAATGATAATTAAGCATCATCCATCAACCCCAATACTGAACAGGTGAAAAATAGAAAGCTGTAAGGTCCCGAGAGGCAAATGCACTTCTCCACGGACAAGAGTCTAGGCAGCTGCTTCAACAGAACACTCAAGGCAACACTTGTCCTCATGTCTACAGACACAAACAAAGTTCTTACAGAAGGAAAACACATTGAGGCAGGGAAAGAGAATTGCAATTGATTTCCAAGAAAAGTATGACAGAAAGGTTGTCATCTGAACACAAGAAAACAAGTTTTCACTTACTTCTCAGACTTCAACATTGGAGAGAGGACTCGTAAACTCTTAATGGACCATGGGAACCATGCTTGAAGCCGAGCATCCTTGGTCCTAGGTTCTAAAGATAGGAAGATTGACTTGAGTAGGGAAAAAATCTTATTTGTCTTCTCACTTGTTGTTGCAACATTGCCTAAGTGAGGCCAGATTATTCTAGATTTCTCTGGGATCCCTGTGAGATTTTGGAAGACTGTATCCCTGGGACTGCAGATTGGCATTTCTTTAATAAATTCAGCCTTCTATATAGGAAGAGAGAGACAAGCAAGGGCCATGCTTCATATGCAGACCATTTACCAAACCTGGGTGGCTGGCTCTAGTGCCTTAAAGCAAAGCACTCACAGACTCTCTTGCATTTCGTTTAGACTTTTCCTTGAAACAGACTCAAAAACAAATGAAATTTCCATATCTGAATCTATAGCTCACTCACTCCTGAATCCCACAAAAATGCTCTCTTTTTACCAAAGGCTGAAGCTTAGGTCTAGCTGATCTAGAAAAGCATTGTGTCTTAGAGGCATAAATAAGGTAATTTAAACAATTGGAAAGTGTCTGAGTCTGTTGATTTTGTCTGACTCGAGTACCTCAATAGAGTTTCATTTTGTTGACAGACAACCTTTAGGGAAAAAAAAAACAGAACTTCATGGAAAGGATTTGACTCAAAAAGAAGTCATACTTTGTAGAAAAGGTGCGGCTTAGCAGCAAGAAAGGCAAACAGCTTTGCAAGCTGTAGCATCTCAGGTTCAGTGTTTCAGTGTAAACTCAGCTGATCACCTCAAAGCCAGAAGATTAGATCCTTCTTGATTTAGTAATTTGCAACTCCATCATCTCTAATTCTCTGCAGGAGAACTGTGTGACATAAACGTATCACTATAAGTAACTTGGAAAACAAGAAACTTTGTAGTTTAATTATTGAATTATTGATTTTTTATTTGAATTTATTCATATCTCTTCATGTCTGTGCTTTTAGGAAAACTTTTATTTAAAAGTAGAACATTAACTTGGATATTTGAAATCCTAAATATATACATTCCTTTCCCCCCCCCCTCCACACACACACACGAACTACAGAGTGTTGAATTCAAAGCTAACTGAATCGTTTGAGTACTCAGGCTATATAGAATAGAGGAAACATGAATCACTGTGGTATAAGTCTGACATTGTTGTGCTTATTTATAAAGTGACTATTGATCATTTTCTGTGCCACCTTAATTTTATAGTACATATTATAGTAAAAAGAAAAAAGGAAAGAATGAGAAAAGGTTTTTAAAAATCTAGGGAGAGAACCAGGAGGAAAAATGATAGACAGAAGCCTTTAATATATTGTCTGTCTTCCAAAAAAAAGGTAGATTCAATCAAGAACAGATTCAACTAGCAAAACACAGCAGATAATAACAAGTGCAAGTGCTGTTCAGTGAAGTTGCAGGGAGAAAAGATGGATTCAGGGTAACATGGGTGCCTCATTGACAAGGCCATATCAAAATCTGATGCACATAGGGGAGAATTCCAATGGTGTAACTCCTATGAACAAGTAACTTACAGTCTAACAAAATAAATATCAGGAAGCTAGAACACGTGTTATCACACAGGCGGAATCAAGGAGAGGGGCAGACAAATGGAGAGAGGAAGGGTAGACAAAAACAGGCAGAATATTCAATAAATATTAAATATTCATTTAATAATAAAACAAATACGAGATGAAATGAGTTGAAGCAGCTTCAAGAATAGTCAGGTTACATCTGTGTTGGGGAAAGTGGGGAACACAGTTCCACATGGGAGTGGTACTATGAGTAAACACAGAAGGGAGAGATTTTAGATGGAAGAGTGGATAAAAACCAGAGCAGACTGGGTGGAGGAAATGTGTTGAGGAAAAGTGAGAAGCAGGGTAGGTTATGAGTGAGACTCTAGACATCTGGGAACGTCAGGCTGAATAGTCTAGACTTAATCTGCAAGAAATACGGAGTCTAAAAAATCATTTTTAGAATAGGCAAGTTATACAGCAAGAGGCATAAAGATGTATGTGGTGGTAACACACAGGAGTCTTGAAGAGGAGGTAGCCTAAGGAGCAGGACATGGCTGCTAGAAAGAAATGTGGGGAGAGATGTAAGTGCAGGAACTTTGCAGGGATACACTCAACTGAACTTGGTGCTTAAAAGTAGTTGAAACTTTTCTGGCAGATTAATAGAATTAAAAGAACCATAACACCTTTGCTTCTCTTTACAGTCAACACTAGATAATCAGATCATCTTCAAGGGTGATTTTTCACAAGTGTGAAGGGAATAAGAATATTTTGTTTGTTTTCATTTTGTCAATTCTGGACTTGAACTTGGTGTCTGATCACTGTCCCTGAGTATTTTGCTCAAGGTTAGCATGCTATCTTATCACTTGAGCCACAACTTCACTTTCAGCTTTTTGGTAGTTAATTCGAGATGGGTGTCATGGACTTTGCTGCCTGGGCTAGCTTCAAACCATGATCTTCAGATCTCAGCCTCCTAGACAGTCGGATTACAGGCATAAACCACTGGTGCAAGGCTAACAAGATTCTTTTCATATAATTCCGTAGCAGAAAGTAGAACCCACCAAATTGACTGTCACATGATTCTACTTTTTTTCACCCTTAGATTTTTCAAAATTTTTATTTTATTGTAAAGATGCTGTACAGAGGGGCTTCAGTTACATGAATAAGGTAATGAGTACATTTCTTATCAAGCAAAGAACATATATGGATATTTTTCAAAGCTTTGGGGATAGATTTGGCAATTGGTATTTTTTTTTTGATGCTTCTCTGTATGTACTTTTCCATAGCCTACTGTGCATTAGCATCATTAACAGAAAGTGGACAGGAGTGTAGAATGAAGGTTAGTATTTCATAGTTGCAATGGGTTTGAGATATTATCCAACTTTCTCACTTTACATGTAAAGAAACAGGCTTAAAGGGTTACATGACTTGCACCTAAAAAGGCATGGGCAAATGTGTGACTTGATTGAAGGCTTGAGATTCTAGGTGTGCTGACACCTTTGCATTCCACCCCTCTGCCTCAGGTACTTTCTCACTGCTACAAGTTAGGAAAGTTTCAATGTAGTGAATGAATGAACCTCTAGCTAATAAGAGATATGGGAATGATCTATGAGTGCTAAAAGGCATGGGATATATATTATCAGGTCAAGATATTCTACTCTACTAAGGCTGAAGCACTGATCTGGCAATAATTTTATAAGGATGAGAGGTGAGGAGAATAACCTGACATAGACTAATGCACAGCCTTCAGAGAAGTGGGCTCAAGAATTTGAGGGAATGGAAGCACTTACTTGAAGGAAAGAGAAGCAACAAGAAGCTTGTGAGGCTAATGGTAGTAATACTTAGAAACTAAATTCCTTTCGGGTTCCCACTCTTTCAGTAATTGGCTATTCTTGAGTCACTATTTCACAGAAGAAAGTGTTGTATTACCTTGAATTCTAAATCCGATTGTATGATAGAATCACTGGAGACCTTAAATATCTTTGAGGATGAGCTTGAGTATTCACAGTTTACACCAGTCAAAGTTGAAAGCTATTGCTCTACTAGCAACTTGTTTTCTCTCTCTTTCCTCCTCTTTTCCATCTTCCCTTCTTTCCTCTCAACCTCTTTGTTTTTCCTTCCAATTATTTCTACTCCCCCTGCAGGAATGGGGAAGAACAGGTAAAATGCATTTGATTCTTTAACAGAATATCATTAGCCCTATTAGCATTCTTGGCTCTACACATTCGTCTCAGGAGAGAACCTGACATTTTATTTGTAGATATCTGGACATGACTAGAGGATTTATAAAATTTCTGGACATAAATATTTATTCCAGGTTTAAACATAGCCAAATATTCATCTGTAGTGAAACTACTTTTCTGCTCTCCTTTGGTGATGTCAGCATGATCTCTTTCTTACCTCTTTTGCATATTAGAAAGAAGTAACAGGACAAGTTGACACCAAGTGTCAG
This sequence comes from Dipodomys merriami, assembly GCF_024711535.1. Taxonomy (NCBI): domain Eukaryota; kingdom Metazoa; phylum Chordata; class Mammalia; order Rodentia; family Heteromyidae; genus Dipodomys; species Dipodomys merriami. The sequence continues at coordinate 73,553,857 of NW_027202270.1, read as the reverse complement.
TAGCTAAGGAGCTGAGGAGAAACTCATGGGAGGAAAAGAAGAGGAGAGCTTCTCTCTCCGTGCTAAGATTATTCCATCTTTGCCAAATCAGATTATGTAAACTCTCATTACCTTTTCATGTTTGTGCCTATACACTGTTCATGTACGCATGGCTAACTTAGTCATCACATTTTCTATTTTTATGTCAGACACAGTGGATGTCATCACTGAGGGAATTATTTAACCTGCTTTGAATGTTGTTTCATATATGGAGAGAAGGTATTTAAAAAAAAAAAAAAAGAACCACAGACAGGTAGTTGAAACATCTTAGTGTGTAGAGGAAGTATTGCAGAGGGAAAAGGGTGTTTCCACATTCACATAGCCAAGCTTTATCAGATCAAGGCTCTTGACCTGGTTCAGTGATTCTTTTGGCCAGGCTGGGCTGACTCTGTGGGTGGTATGACTCTGTGGAGTACATATTGCCTGTGTTACAGTAAGAAAGGAAAGTGAAAGGAAAACACAGGTATACCAAAAGGACATTTCTTGTTTGAGAATATTGGGGTTCCAAGAGAGGGAGGACAAAAACACTTCCCTCAACTTACTCTCTACCACAGGTTTCCTAATTCATACTGATAATGCAGGTTTGGATGAAAGTGCTCAAACATAACTCAGATGACAACAGAAACTAATTTAATAGCTAAGATGAGTAGGTAGTTTAAAGGTTAGTTTTAAGCAGTTTGAGACCAAATTCAAACTTCCTGAGCTGTATAAAAGTCACCCACCCAAGTACCAATGTGTGTGTGTGTGTGTGTGTGTGTGTGTGTGTGTGTGTGTGTGTGTGTGTGTGTGTGTGTGTTTCTTATTAAAGTGGTTCACAGCAGCAGCTGCAGAAAGATTGAATTTGGGCCCTACAGGGTATGGGATAAAAACCTACCTCCTAATTTTTGTCAGAGCTGGTCTCTCCATCACCATACCCAATTTTCTGCATGAAGGAGTTTTCAGATGCCTTTTTCCCTTAACCTGGCCTCTCCTTGCTCAAGTGCCTCCAATTTTCCCTTGATAGGTCCTTGAATGACACTTCTCCTGACTTGTGGCACCTAAACTGTCTATATTTGCTTGTATGGATTCTGAATATCTACCATCTTTTTAGACACAGACCTGAAGCAGAAAAGTAGGCAAAAATGGCAATGTTCAAACATAGTCCATGTGGATGATGATTCAAAATTATGCCAGGCTTTGTTGTCTCACACCGGTAATACTAGCTACTCAGAAAACTGAGGTCTGAGGATGGTGGTTCAAAGATGGCTTAAGCATAAAAGTCGGTGAGACACTTAACTAGCAAAAAGCCTGATGTAGAGGTATGGCTCAAATGGTTGAGTGCCAGCTTTGATCAAAAAAGACAAGCAAGAGCAGCCTGAGTTCAAGCCCCAGTGCTGGTGTACACTCACAAAAATGATATGAAATCCCTTTACTCTGTGGAACATGGATTACTCCTGACACCAAAACCATCATCATTGTCACAACATAGAAGCAGCACCATGCACTAGAATATTTCAGCATATCAAATTGCTATCTCCTGCTTTTAATCATTCTAATTCACTTTTTTGTTTGCATCCAGGTTTTTAGTTATCAAAACATCGCACCTTGCAATATATGTGATGCCTAAACCATGCTTTCTTAGGATCAATGAGTACAAAAAGATACAGCATTTCTAGTCTTCTTTTTTTGTTAAACTCAACTGGTGCCTGGACCAGCATTAACATACAAGTGCTGCCATCGTGTTTTATATCAATGGGTGTCAAGTGTGTGATATCTTCCCACCTTGGAACAAAGTGCATTAGAAAACAAATAAGCTCATTTTCCTGAGATGATAAAGTCCAGACTTACATTCAGGTTTACCACTAAGGTATGGTTTTTAAAAATCCCAATTTCTAAATAGCTAGGGGCTTCTATTTTCCTCCTCAGTTGATCTAAACTGAACTTTTCTACTGTTTCCCTGGCAGAATAATAATCACACCAAATGCCTTTCTTTACTTATTGAAATATCTTTAGTGCTATCTACTGGTCAGCAGAGGCATTGCCTCATCAAAGGTGAATTTCAGGCAATTTGTTGTGGTTCTTTTAAGTATTACTAAGCAGGGGCTGAATATATGCTATGCATTTTACATTCAGAAACCTGCTTTTGGGGATGATATTACTTCTAACTATCTGTCATTGTCTTCTCACTTAGTGCATTCTTTGATTAGGAGTCATACAAGTTATCAGTGAAATGTGATGGGCAGCTAGATGTAGCTAAAATCTGATTTTTGCTGAGTAATGTGAACAGATAAAAATAAGCCATTAATATCAAATGAGCTTAGCTGTCTAGGATTAATCAATAATAAACTTAGGTCTTTATATATACAGAGAGGCGGAACAGAGAAGTCAGAAAAACTCCTTTCCAGTTAATTTGCACTCAATACTAGCTAACAAGTACATGCCAATGCTAATAATATTGATCAAAATACTGGAAACAGATACCATTAAGTGTGAGTTAAAAATCAATCCAATTTATGCTAGTCCAACCTATTCTTTCCCAAACAAAATTTCTTTGTTAGCATCTTATAAATTATCAAGTTTATAAATCAAAAGCCTATCAGGAAAGAGTAAGAAAGTAAGTAAATGGAGAGTCAATTTTTTACTTAGTGTACCAAGAGAATGAAGGTGTCATTTAGGGCACCGGGCTATAAAAGAAGAGCCAAAAACAGGAGATTGAACTTGCATTAACTGAGGCAAATATCCAGATTCTGGAGCTTTAGCTAAGAAGGACTTCATGCAGTTAATTGGACTTAATAATATATAGTGAAATAAAACATCTTATCTAAATGTTTAGGTTTTTGAAATGTAACTTTTGCCTTTAATTCACTGATTTTAAACTACTCAGTCACTGGAAGTTATTTGTTTCTGTTCATAACTACTCTAGATTACTTTCTCTTTGCAATATAATGCTAAAATGGAAATATTCTGGGTCTGAAACTGTATATTTAATTTATTGAGTTATCTATAGGAGATTATTAAAATGATAGATATAAATATTTTGATTGGTAAGAAAGAAAAAACACGGTTAGTTTAAACTAACTTAAATGTTTTATCTTGGAAATGGAATAGTTTTTAAAATATATTTGTAGTTACAAATGGGAGAATCTCACTGATATTTTCTCTAATTATTCTTTACTTAAGCTTTCTGTTTTCAAAATCTCAGGTGCCTTATGCATATTTCATATAAGATTATTGCAACAACCTTACAAGGTAGAGGTTACTTGTTACTTGAAATTTGTGAAGAAAAGGCTGAGAAGCACCGATAGCAAATACTTATCTCAAGATAACTAAACTCTCAAGAAATAGAACCCACAGTTTGGACTCTGAAAACCCTGGAGCTTTCTTTCCTAACCATTACCCAGCATTGCTTCCAGCTTTATTACTACTTACATCTCATAAGATCTAGTCAACCTCTTCTTTCCTTTCCCAAGGTGAGTTGTAGAAAAGGGAAAGCAATGGCAAGCAGTATGAATGTATTTTGGAATCTACTGAAGAAAGTGTAAGATCTGGAGGCTGTGTGTGTGTGTGTATGTGTGTGTGTATGTGTGTGTATGTGTGTGTGTGTGTGTGTGTGTATATATATATATATATATATAGAGAGAGAGAGAGAGAGAGAGAGAGAGAGAGAGAGAGAGAAGAGGGAGGAGAAAGAGAGGGATGGGGGAGGAACATACCTGATGCAAGCCTTGACACCAATGGACTCAACCATCTCCCCCCAAAGCTTGTTAAATTTAAATAATATGAGTACTGTTTTCAACTAGAAAATATAGGTCTATTTTTCAATTTCATTAGTAATCACTATGATAGACTGTTCTTTGTAACTACGTCAGTGTTAGAATCTCTCTTATTCCATGGAGAGTTCTAGGGTAAACATCCAAAGAAAAACTTTAGGAGATCTGCTGTAGACTGCAGAATCCTGACAGTAAGCATTCCTTTCTGAAAAGTCTTCCCAAGAAGGAGTAGTGACCAGCAGACACTTAGTAGGCCTAGCAGTCCAGCCTGTCCTCCCTCTCTGCCACCTTACCCAGTTCTTCCTATTGTCATCTTTGTGAGAGAACAGCTGTCCTGGTATACCCCTCCATGCTTGGCAGTGCATCCACAGATGTAGTGGATACAGAAGTGCAAGGCCTTCCCATGAATCACTCCACGGGCCACTAAATGATTTCATGATTCCATTTGACTTCTCATTTGACATGTTTTCAAAAGCCCCGTTTCATAAAGGAGACTGCTGAGCGAACTCACTAATGAAAGGATAAAATTTGGAGGTGGTTGGATACAACATGGCCATTCTTGTTCTAGAATAAAGACCTGCAGGCCATTGCCTCTTGAAAAAAAAAAGAAAAGAAAAGGAAAAGAAAATACTAACATTTCTAAAGTTTCAACTGCCCCAGACTTCTGCAAAAATAATTGGTAAAATCCCCATGATACTTCAACTCCTCCCTTCTGAATAATTTGTTGCTCAGAAACTCCTACAATTGTATAAAGTGTAAAGCCTAATTTCTGCCCTCACCCCCCAATTCTGTTTGTTCCAAACTCTGGTTCTCTAACTCAGCTCTGACGGATACAGTCTCTAAGTTTTATCCTCTCTTTTATTTACAGTTTAAAATTGGTTACAATGGTCACAGTTAGTTAATAAGCTCTGAGTACTCATCTCTGTTATGTTGATTGCCTGATCATTTGTGGCTTAAAATGGCTTCTTCCAGGGGAGTATACCCCTTTTAACTTGCAGCAGAATACATATTAGCAAGGACTGCTTTCTGATTTTCTTTTCTTCCTGCTACAGAGGATTCTGCCTGGTCCTGCTGTTGTTTTCCTCTTTTCCTTCCTAAGGGAAGTCTTACTTTACCAGCCTTCATGGATTTCAGTGATGGCAATTCAGGAGTAAATGTGTAGAAAAAGGAAAACTGAAATCCAGACAAGACAGGGAGGATTTTTGAGGAGATTTTCAGAAGCCATTGAGAGAGAGGTGAGTCAGGTGGCCCTGGCTCATGCCCATAATCCTAGCTACCCAAGAGGCTGAGATCTGACTATTGAAGTTCAAAGCCAGTCCAGGCAGACAAATCTGAAACTCTTATCTCCAATTAACCAGCAAAGAGTCAGATCTGTGGCTCAAATGGTAGACCGCCAGCCTTGACAGGAAAAACAAACAAACAAACAAACAAACAAAATTTCAAGACCCAAGATTCAAGCACCAGTTAACAGCACAAAAAAGAAAGAAAAACAAAGTGTATGGGGATGTGGGACGGTGGGTAAAGGGGGAGAGGGGTAGAAGTGGTTTCAACATAAATATAACCAAGTGGGAAAAATTGATTCCAAAAAATATTGCGATATTAAAAATATTGGAAATCCAAATTATTCTGAAATTAGTTTTGGTTGCAAGAAATGGGTTTGTCAAATCATGCCTCTCTCTGGGATTGAACTATGTACACTGTGATTTTGTAAGAGTCACACATATTTACATAAGCGTCATAACTTAACACATGGTCTCAATATAGATAATGAAAAAACACCTACACCTCTTAAATTCCTTAAGATAAAATTAGTCTTGTGCTACTCAACGTGCAAAAATATTCCAGATGGTTGTCTATGGCTCATGCCTATAATCCTTGCTACTCAGGAGGCTGAAATCTGATGATCATAATTTAAAGCCATCCCAAGCAGAAAAGCCCATGAGAATCTTATCTCTAATTATTAACCACCACCAAAAAGTGGCTTAAGTGGAACAGGGCTAGCTTTGAGTAAGAAAGCTCAGAGACAATGCCCAGACTCTGAGTTCAGCCCCAGGATTGGTATACCCCAAGATTGGTACAAACACACACACACACACACACACACACACACACACACACACAGTATATTTCAACATCTATGCTTTTCAAAGATATTGCTTCATGAACATAAAAAAGTTACAATATTTTCTGTGAAGGGAATGTTCTGATATCAACGAAATTTAGAAAACACTGTACAAATCAAAGTTAAAGAGATTGATTCATTCAATGGCTGTTTAAGTACTTACTTAATTCTCTTGGGAATTTTTGAGAAGCTTGTTCAGAACCAGTGATATTCCAAATATACTTTGAGTGACACAGGGAGAACCACAAAATAGCCATAACTTCCTGCAGAAGGAGAAATTGAGTGGGGCCATAATTAGAATCAAATGTTTTTGTCTGTAGTGATCTTGGAGAGGGAATAAGAAAGAACAAAGATTGTGAGTTGAGTTGGATTTGTTCTTGACCTGATAAGAGATAGATTGACTATTTTATTAAAAAATTACAGTTAGCATGGAATGGAAATGTTTATAATTTTTGCACATAATAAATTTTCTTCTCTATGTCTGGTATGTGTCATGTGTTTTGGCAAAAGAGAACAGCGAAATATTTTACAGAACAGTTTAATTTTCTCCTTTTACTTATATGTTCCTTTATAGTTAACCCATCTTTACATCCCTAAATTCCAGTAAACACTGATTTATTTCCTATCGCAAATAATTTTCCATTTTCCAGAGTATCAAAAATATGTACTCTGTGCAATGTGGTTTCTTTCCCATAACAAAACACCTTCTTAAAAAAAATTACACTGTTGTATGAATTCACAGTTGCTCTTGGATGATTGCTTTGTACAGGTGTTTGGAACATTCCTCCCTTCAGTGGGGAAATACTTAGCAATGGCATTGCTTGGTCATATGCTAAGAAAGCTTGCAAAGTATTTTTCCAATGTGTCTGTACTTTTTGTATTCTTCCTAGCAGTGTATGAATAGTGGTTATTGCTCCTTATCTCTATCCACATTTGCTACAGTCAGATTTTAAAAGTATTAAATCAAGCTATTGTGTATGTACTTCACAAGTAAAATATCTACTATGCACAAGTTCCTGGTTCAACGCTCAGCAATAAAATAAAAGGGGGGGGGGCGGGAGAAAGCCAGTTAAATTATTCATTACTAAGGAAGAGTTTTAAATGATCTGACCCTCAAAATGGTATCTGATGTATGAATTCGCTTGGTTGAGCCATCCAATATTTAAAATATGTTGTAAACAATAAACACATAGAATTTGTTTTGTTGATGTAAAAAATGAATTTAAAAAATATATGTGATGCTATTTCATTGTATTTTCTATTTTCTCAGTATTTAAGGAGAGATTTTAATATGCTTATTTGCTATCAACATATCTTCTTTTGCCAGGCACTGGTGGCTCACACCTTTGATCCTAGCTACACAGGAGCCTGAGATCTGAGGATCGTGGTTCAAAGCCAGCCAGGGCAGGAAAGTCGGTGAGATGCTTATTTCCAATAAACCACTCAGAAAACTGAGAGTGGCGCTGTGACTCAAATGGTAGAGCTCTAGCCTTGAGCTGAAGAACTGAGGGACAGTGCCCATGCCCAGAGTTCAAGCCCCACGACCGACCCCCATCCCCACAAAAATATATATGTATATCTTCTTTTGCAGTATCTTTTAAGACACTTTTCCTAATTTTTAAAAAGTTGTGGTATTTGCTTATTTATTACTGAGTTTTTAGAATATATACTCATGGCATGGCGTATGTTTATTATTATACATGTAGTTTGTAAATATTTTGTCCTATAGAAAAGATCCTAAGCTCATTCTCCTAAAAGAGAACTCCCTGAAAAAAAATAGAAGACAATGGCCCTTGCCTGTAATACTAGTTACTATGGAGGCTAGGATTTGAGGATCTCATTTCAAAGCCAGCCTGGGCAGGAAAGACCATGAGAATCTTATCTCCAATTAACCATTAGAAAGACAGAAGTGGAGCTGTGGCTGGAAGTCATAGAGTGCTGGCCTTGAGCAAAAAAGCACAGGGATGGTACCCAGGCCCAGTTCAACCCCACAAATGACAAAAAAAATTTTATATATATATATATATATATATATATATATGTAGAAGTCAAGTTAGTTGACATTTTAAAATGAATTGTGTCATCGATATTGTGTCTTAATACTCTTGGATAAACCTAAATCATTACAGATTTCTTCTCAAAGATATATGTTTTGTTCTATTTTATTTTATTTTACTTTTTATGACTGTCCTGGGACTTGAAATCAGGCCGGAGTGCTATCCTTGAGCTTTTTGCTCAAGGTTAGCACTTTACCATTTGAGCCACAGCTCCACTTCAGGGTTTATTATTATTATTGTTGTTGTTGTTATTGATATTATTATTACTGGTTTATCAGAGATAAAAGCCTCATGGACTTTTCTGCCCGGGCTGGCTTTGAATTGTGATCCTCAGATCTCAACCTTTTGAGTAGCTAGGGTTACATGAATCATTGGTACCTGGCCTGGGTTTTATATTTTTACATGTATCTTTTAGGTATGTGATCATTTAGAATTGTTAATATTGTTTATAAAAATGTAAGATGTAGGACTGGGAAGGTGGCTCAGTGGTAGAGCACGAGCCTTGAGCTGAAGAGCTCAGGGACAGTGTCCAGGCTCAGAGTTCAGGCCCCCTGACCAAAAAAAGAGAAAGAAAGTAAGAAAGTAAGAAAGAAAGAAAGAAAGAAAGAAGGAAAGAAAGAAAGAAAGAAAGAAAGAAAGAAAGAAAGAAAGAAAGAAAGAAAGAAAGAAAGAAAGAAGGAAGGAAGGAAGGAAGGAAGGAAGGAAGGAAGGAAGGAAAAAAGAAAGAAAGAAAGAAAGAAAGAAGAAAGAAAGAAAGAAAGAAAGAAAGAAAGAAAGAAAGAAAGAAAGAAAATGAGATGTAGACCTTCCCCCTTTCCCATAGGGATATACAATTATTCTAACAGCACTTGTTAAAAATGTCTATCTCTATTGAATTGCCTTTGAACCTCAGCTAACTGTATGTATACAAATCTATTTTCAGTTTCTCTATTCTGCTTCATTTTCTGTGTGTCTCTTTTTGAGAGTGCTATTGTAGCTCAAGGATAAGCTTTGTGATGTAATGTGATTTTGTTTTATTTTATCATTTTCAGCTTCAGAATTGTAAGGTCCCCTCCTGGATGGCAAGCAGACTCCACCCTCCTCGCAGCAAAGTCTGCCCAGTACCTGTGTTACCTAGGCAACTGGCACATCTGGAAGAGGTCACATCTGGATTGATGTGGCCACACCTTTCCCCGCCCCTACCCTAGATAAGGCTTAGCCCAGGGCCAGAGGCTCTCTTTTCACAGCCCCATGGAGTGCCAACAAGGCCTTGTGCCATGAATAAACCTATCCCTTCCCTGAATACCACATGCATGGTGCTGTTCTTACTCCGCAGCTTCTTCTTTAAAAACCTAACAAGAATTAGTGTTGTCCTATCTTTCCCTGTAAGTTTTAGAATCAGCACATCACTAGCTATAAAGAGCTTTCTGGGATTTATATTGTGATTGCATTTTTTAATAGATCTGAATGGAGAGAAACATGGAAAATGAAATTTTGATCATTGTGCCTCAATAAGAACAACAAACAAACAATAAAACACAAACTTTAGTGGTTTCTATCAGAGGATTAAGTTAACTTTCTAGTTTGATACTCAAAGTATTTTTTTTTTATTCTAAGGGTGATATACAGAGGGGTTGGTTACATAAGTAAGGCAATGAGTACATTTCTTGTCGAACACTGTTACCCACTTTCTTGTTTCCCTCCCCCTTCACTCCCCTCCCCTGCAAGTTGTAAAGTACATTTCCAACATAGTGTCTTGTGAGTATCGCTGATGCGTTGGTTCACCCTTTGTTCTTTGACCCTTCCCTTCCACAAATCAGATAAACATATAAATACACAAAGTACCAAAATAAAACAGTGACCACAGGGAATAAACCAAAGGGGGTAAAATGAAGGAAAAAAGAAACAACTTCACACAACATATTAAAAACAACAACAACAAAAAATGTATGGCCAAAGCTTGGAGTTCATTTTGATTAGCATCATTATATATGGTCATATGTACATAGCTGTTTTTTTTATTGTGAAAATACTGTACGGAGAGGTTACAATTACATGGGCAAGGTAATGAGTGCATTTCTTATCAAGCATTGTTGCCTCCTCCTTTGTTTCCTCTTACCATACCTTCCGATCTCCAATCTCGCCCTGCCCCGCTCCCCCCCAAAAGTTGTAAAGTTCATTTTTCGACATAATGTCTTGTACATCTCATTGTTGCAATGGGTCCACCTGTATCCCTATTTAAACAATTTGTTGTTTCCCTTCCCCTCCACAAATTATACCAACATCAAATATAGTGAAAACAGGGGTTATACCATGGGGGGAGGAACATACAAAACAACAAAGAAATACCTTATAGATATGTTAGAAACAATAGCCAGCAAGAAAAAAAACACTTGAGTCCTTATCTTGGGGTTCATTTCGCTTAACATCAACTTATCTGACCATTTCTGCTTGTCTCAGACATATACCAGTTATTGCAAAAAAAGGAAAGCATAGGACCTATGTTTCTTTGGGCCTGGCTTACTTCACTTAATGTAATTTTTTCCAAGTCTTTTCCATTTCCTAACAAATGGGGCAATGTCATTCTTTCTAATGGAGGCATAGAATAGCTGTTGAGCTATTGTGATCTTCTGTGAGGAATATCCTAACCATATACTAATTATTAAAATTAATATTGTCTTTTAAATTTTTATTTATTTATTTATTTTTATTTTTTTGGGTCTGGTTGTGGGGCCTGAACTCTGGGCCTGGGCGCTGTCCCTCAGCTCTTCAGCTCAAAGCTAGCACTCTACCACTTGAGCCACAGGGACACTTCTGGCTTTTTTTTTTTTCTGCTTATGTGGTACTGAGGAATTGAACCCAGGACCTCATGCATGCAAGGCAAGTGCTCTACCACTGAGCCACCTTCCCAGCCCTTAAATTTTATTTTATTGTGAAGATGCTGTACAGACTGATTACAGTTACATGAGTAAGGCAATGAGTATATTTCTTGTCGAGATTTTTTAAAATCATTCAGCACCAACCTATTTTCCAAGCCTTACCTTCAGAATTTTTCAAGCTAGATTTCATCTTTAAATTTAGACACTGTCCCTGAATATACTTTGGCACTCTTGTATATAAATTTATTCCTTTGCCTTCTCCAAACTCCTGCCTTCCCTTCATTCCTAACTCAAATCCATTTTCGTTTAAACATTGTGTTGGTAATTGAACTTTCTATATGTTCAGGGTGTTAAGTGTGATCATGTGATATATTTACACATTATGTGATGATTACCAAAATGAAAATAACACATTCATTATTACTGATCTGTACATTAGTTCCCAAGAAATTTTGTTATAAGTGAGTTTGTACCCTTTTACTCTATCATTGTCTATTTTTTTTTTTTTTTTGGTCTCTTCTGGGGCTGGAAGTCAGAGACTTCTTTTGCTCAAGGCTACCACTTAGAACCCCAAGATAGGGACACAAATGGTTTTGTATTTCTTCCTTGCTATTGTTTCTAACAGATTTATAAGGTACCATGTGACTTTTTTGTTGCTTTGTATGTTCCTCCCCTATGGTATAACTTCTGTTTTCACTGTATTTGATGTAGTTGAGGAGGTTGGAGGGATGGGGTGGTAGGGGAAAAACAAAGGAAGAGGCAAAAATTCTGGATAAGAAATGTACATCTTGCCCATGTAATTTTAACCCCTCTGTACGTTATTTTTACAATAAAAAAAAGAAAAAAAAAGAAATGTACTCATTACCTTGCACATGTAACTGTAACTCTGTAACAGTATTTTCACTGAAAAACGTATTTAAAAAAACCCAGAACCATAGTGCCATTCCTGGCTTTCTGATAGTCAATTAGAGATAAGAGTCTCACTGACTTTCCTCCCAGGCTGGCCTTGAAATGCAATCCACAGATCTCAGCCTCTTAAGTAGCTAGGATTACAGGTGTGAGCTATGAGTGCACAGCTATGAACTGTCTTAATGTAGCAACACCTGGACTCCTTGGAAGTAGAGGTTATGATTTCATTCTTTTATATTTCTGCAGAACATAGAATGTGCAGTGCAAATGATTGCTATTCTCAATTGATTAACTTTCAATGTTTGAAACACTAGTAATAAATTATTAAGATTTCTAGCATGACTACAATATGAAATGTCTGGTGTGGGAGGTGTTCAATTTGGGTAGAGCCTTTTATGAAGTTCATTCACATAGTTCCAAGTGGTCCCTTCATTTTCTCACTATTCAACCTCCTCATCTCCCCGCCTTTGACATCTGGGTGGGCATACTTCATTCTTGGGGGTTCCCTGTGATAGATCAATCTATGAAGAGCCAAATTTCCTGGGGTTGTATTCCTTAATTCTTCTGATCAAACGTTCTTCTCTTAGCTGTATCCTGTCCTCAAAGGACTCTTTCTTTCTAAGTGATATATAGGATCAGAAAAAAGAAGTGATTTTGATCTGATAGATTAATCTTTGAAGATACATTAATAGAATTCAGGGTAGAATATTTTAGTGAAAAGCACACGTACTTTTAAATCTGACAAGCCCATATTCAAATTCAATCTCTAATAGCTACCATCTTTGTCACCTTAGGTAAATTGTATAGTTTAGATAAGAGGATGTAGGACATTTCTAGAATGTCAAGGCAAAAGGCAGGAGGTAGCATATTATACAACATTTCCTTTGACCTGTCTCTTCTATAATCCTTTTCTGAAAATATGGTAATAATCATTATGCATTTAAAATTTTTACTTTGTCAGGCACAGTTCTATGTGATTCAGACAAAATTACTCATAATCTTTAAGCAATCTAACTCTATAGTATTATTTTATCCTCTTTCAAAAGGACAAATTTATTTTAGAGAACATCTTGTAAGGTTGCAAAGTAAGAAAGTGGTGAAGCTAATATCAGAACTATAGTCTGATTACTTTTAAGATCTGTCAGAGATGCAGGGAAAATGATGGACAGGGTAACACTGTATATATAAACTGCCAAGTGGAATGTAAAACCCCTTGTTCAATTACTGAAAGATAATAAAAAGAAAATAAAACTGGTCTCATATACTCTTCCATCATGTCTGTCTAGATATATTCAGTGTATCTCAGAAATTCCAAGGTGTCAAAAATAGGACATGCTCAACAACTAGATACATGAAAAAGATTTTATGTTGCATGAATTTTTCAATGGATTTTCTGACCAAACAGCAAGTGAAGTATGGACTTATAATGTGTATCTGTAATTTGTTAACTATGCTTTAATTGAGCAAAGTTCAGATCCAGGACATTCCTTTGGAAATTTATGTCCTAGAAATTCATTTTCTTGGTGGGGGTAGGGGGGGATATGTCTTTTACCTGCACTTTTCACATGCAGTAGAGTCTATCCTGTATCTCTCTTCATCTACTTTTTTGGCTTAGTCCCCCTATTTCCTGGATGTTATAGTTATAATATCCTTTCCTTGGCTTCTTACCAGGTGCTAATACAGCTTTATCCAGTGGAATTCTGTGAAAGTCAAAAGGGAAGTAAAATATTGGTGAAATTGGATATCTTTCTGAAAGATTTTTAAAAAGTCAAAGTACATTGATAGTTTGACTGTAGACTTTTGAGTTGTGTATTATTTTCCTTTAGCATTTGGAAAGTATTGTTTCAGTATCTTCTATTATATATTTGAGAATTTTAAATTACATTCAGTTCAAAAACAATTTGAAGAAGGGGTTTTTTGATGCTTTAATTGATTCTACTGTGTTCAGCATGCCATAATGTTGTTCATATAGAGTGGGCTTAAGTTTATGCACCCGGCTGAACACTCTGTAGTTCCCACCCCTATTTTTTGTTCCAGTACTGGGGCCAACGTGCTGTCCATTAGCTATTTTTGATTTTTTTTTTTTTTTTTTTGGTTAGTCATTTAATTCTGGGCCTGGGCGCTGTCCCTTAGCTCTTCAGGTCAAGGCTAGCACTCTACCCTTTGAGCCACAGCACAACTTCTGGTTTTCTGGTGGTTTATTGGAGATAAGAATCTCACAGACTTTCCTGCCCGGGATGGCTTTAAACTGATTCTCAGCTCTCAGCTTCATGAGTAGCTAGGATTATAGACTTGAGCCACTTGAGCCCAGCATCCTTAGCTTTTTTTTTTTTTTTTTTTTTTTGCCAGTCATGGTGCCTGAACTCTGGGCCTGGGCACTGTCCTTCAGCTCTTCAGCTCAAGGCTAGCGCTCTACCACTTGAGCCCCAGCACTACTTCCAGCTTTTTCTGTTTATGTGGTGCTGAGGAATCGAACCCAGGGCCTCATGCATGCAAGGCAAGCGCTCTACCACTGAGCCACCTTCCCAGCCCCCTTAGCTTTTTTGATCTAGACAACTGCCCTATCACTTTAGCAATAACTCCACTTCTGGCTTTTTGGTGATTAATTGGAGTAAAAGGTCTCAGCCAACCCAGGCGGCTTTGAACCACATCCCTCAGATCTCAGCCTCCTTCATAGCTAAGATTATAGGCATGGGCCACCCACTGGGCTTCAACAGACCTTTTTTATTGATTTATTTTTTTGCCGGTCATGGGGCCTGAACTCTGGGCCAGCTCTTCAGTTCAAGGCTAGCGCTCTACCACTTGAGCCACAGCGCCACTTCTGGCTTTTTTCTTTCTGCTTATGTGGTGCTGAGGATCGAACCCAGGGCCTCATACATGCAAGGCAAGCACTCTACCACTGAGCAACCTTCCCAGCCCTTCAATAGACTTTTTAATGTTAGAAACACATCCTTTTATTTTGGAGATTTTTTTTTTTTTTTGGTCAGTCATGGGGCTTGAACTCTGGGCTTGGGCGCTGTCCCTCAGCTCTTCAGCTCAAGGTGAGCGCTCTACCGCTTGAGCCCGTTTTCTGGTGGTTTATTGGAGATAAGAGTCTCACGGAGTTTCCTGCCCGAGCTGGTTTTGAACTGCCATCCTCAGATCTCAGCCTCCCGAGTAGCTAGGATTACAGGTGTGAGCCACCAGCACCCAGCAAATGTATCCTTTCTTTCTTTTTCTTTTTTCTTTCTTTTTTTTTTTTTTTGGTCAGTCGTGGGGCTTGAACTCTGGGCTTGGGCACTGTCCCTGTGCTCCTTAGCTCAAGGTGAGTGCTTTATGAGAATTTTTTTCCTTCCTTTCTTCCCTCTCCCTCCATTCTTTTCCTTTTTTTTTTTTTTTTTTCTGAAAGCCAAATATTTTTATCTTGGCCTGCCTGCCTGCCTGTCTGCCTGCCTGCCTTCCTTCTTTCCTTCCTTCCTTCCTTCCTTCCTTCCTTCCTTCTTTCCTTCCTCTCATTTTTTTTTAATCTTTAAGTAGTGGTATAAAGGAGTTGCCATTTAACAAAGCAGTTTGATCTTTGTCTTCCTATTATTTTCTACTCTTTTCAATCGTACATTTCACCTTTTTGATTTTCCTAATTTTGTCTTCATACTTTGTAATAAATTTTTAGTTTATGTTATTGTACTAGGTTAAAAGAGCTATATTCATATTTTAGGTTATGGATGAAATGCCAATCTTTCTGAGAAAATAGTTTTGTTTTTAAAATAATACTATCCTTGTAGGATCTGTGTGTGGTTGGTGTGTGTGTGTGTGTGTGTGTGTGTGTGTGTGTGTATGTGTGTGTGTGTGTGTATAAATTCTTCTTCAAATCATTTTGCTTCTGTCTATCTAGGTTTCAGTCATTCAGACTTATCTAATGGTACAGTGGTCCTTAATTCTTTGCTCATATTGAAGAATGGCTTACTGAAAAGCTGATTTAAGCAGAGTGTGTGTGCACACATGTGTTCATGCATGTGTATTGGCCTCTAGACTTAACTGAAAGTTACTTTGCCTGGACCATTTCCTCAGAGAACGCATATGTCAATGCCTTTAGTCTTCTGTCCTGACAGAACACTCAGAGGGATTTTCAATCCCTGTCATGTAACTCTTCTTTCCATAGCTCCAGTGTAGATAATTGTAGGAGGGCATGATGTAAAAATTCAGTATTTGAACCTTTATTGAATTTCCTTCTTCTGATTATGCTTTTTTTTAATATTATTTTATTTTATTTGAGAACATACTGTACAGAGGGGCTACAATTACATGGGCAGGATAATGCATACATTTCTTACCAAGCATTGCAGCCTCCTCCTTTGTTTACTCTTCACCTCCCTTCCCAGCCTCCCCCCTCCCCCCACCCAATTATACCCCCCTCCCCCCCCCACCGACATTGTAAAGCTGGTTTTGACATGACATTTTGTACTTCTCATTGTTGCAACAGGTCCACCTGAATCCTTAAACGACTTGTTTGCCCCCATCTCCTCCACATGTTATACTGACATCAAATATAGTGAAAGCGGGGGTTACACTGTGGGGGAGGGACATACAAAGCAACAAAGAAATAATCTTATAAATGCGTTAGAAACATATGCATGAAAGAAACGAAAACATTAAAATACATATTTAAGGGTTCATTTTCCTAACATCACATTATCTGACCTTTTCTGCTTGACTCATACCTATACTAGATATTGCAAATAAGGGAAACCATGGGACCTATGCTTCTTTGGGCCTGGCTTACTTCACTTCATATAATTTTATCCATGCCTTTCCATTTCCTAACAAATGGGGAAATGTCATTCTTTCTGATGGAGGCATAGAATTCCATTGTGTATATATACCATATTTTCTTGATCCATTCATCTACTGAGGGGCATCTGGGTTGGTTCCATATCTTAGCTATGGTAAATAATGCTGCAATAAACATAGTTGTGCTGGTAGCTTTAGTGTGGTCTTGTTTGTAAACATTTGGGTAAATGCCCAAAAGTGGGATTGCTGGATCATAGGGGAGATCTATGTGAAGTCTTTTGAGGAACCTCCATACTGCTTTCCAAAGTGGTTGAACAAGTTTACATTCCCACCAACAATGAAGTAAGGTTCCTTTCTGTCCACATCCCCTCCAGCATCTGTTGTTGTTAGAGTTCTTGATTTTTGCTGTTCTAACTGGAGTGAGGTGATATCTCAATGTTGTTTTGATAAAAATATGGAACGCTTCACGAATTTGCGTGTCATCCTTGCGCAGGGGCCATGCTAATCTTCTCTGTATCGTTCCAATTTTAGTATATGTGCTGCCGAAGCGAGCACTATGCTTTTTTTTTTACCTTCAAGGATGTCTGATATTCATCAGCCCAGCTAGGTTCTGTTATACATTTTCCAAGATGGAGAAAGGGAAAAATTTCATGTGTCTGAAACTAGGAAGAGTATTTAGGAATATGTTTATCTCACAACGAGTTCCAACTGGCCTTCTGCTTCTCCTTACCTCTTCAAGATACCTGAAACCATCTTTGCCTGAGACTTCTCTGGGAGCTGCAAATCTGGTTTATTCTCAGCTCTGACTTGACTTACTTTGGATTCAGCTTTCTTGAGTTTATTATAGCAGTTCTTAAAAGTTCCAATGCTTTTAATTTGTGTTTTAGTTCTTTTTAAACATTCAATTGATTATTATTGCAGAAGTGTTTGGAGGAACATAAATAAATATACATGTAGTGCACTCATGAATTGCCCGCTGGGCTTGGCTTAAGAAAGCAAACAGCTATCTTCTATGTATCTATATATTTATAGAAGATTAGTTGCTTGAGATATGTGTGTGTGTGTGTGTGTGTGTGTGTGTGTGTGTGTGTGTGTGTGTGTGTGTGTGTGTGTATCCATAGTATCTGTCTAGTCATGGTGAATGACAGTTGCAGTTTCAGTGTGTTGGTCTTCAGGTTTGTATTGCTATTACCCCCATGTCACATGTGAGAAGAATGAGGCCTTTTCTATCACTACTCTCTTTGCACAAGTATGCCTTCATACTTCCTTTTCGCTGTTAAGCACCAACTTGCTTTGGCTGTTTCTTCTTTCTGCTTTAATATTTTCCCATTTCTAGGAAAAGAGGGAGAGACCTTAGAATATTAGATTTTCAATATTCAGACTTCTTTTTTAAAACCTAAATCTGTTGATATTCCATCTTGCTTCATTTCTCCAGGGTAGAATGTATTACTAAACCTGAATTGTTAGTTACTGACAAACCATCAGGCTCCAAACCCTTAAATTAGTAAAAACTATGACAAACTCAAACAAATAGAACCTGTTATTTCTATTTTATGATGAGAGATTTCTTTCTTTTCCTCTAATTATATTAAACCCAAAGCACAAGAGGGTGTTCAGGATACCCCTTTTAGCTTGACAGGTGGTTAAAAGCCAGATCAAACTATGTCATAAAAGAAAAGAGAAATAACTAGGCTTTAAGACAGGATTTGCAAATGTGTTAATAGAAAGTTATTTTAGTACTCGTACATTCATGCTGCTAAGTCCTAAATAGTTCTTAGACTCTAATTTAAAGATTTAAAAAAAGTAAGATCCTTGGCACAAATTTACACCACCATATGACATGCTGCGCAGGGTTTGAAGGGCATGTCACAGCCACCAAACATGCTTTAGTGGCTCAAAGGGCTCTTTCCAAGTACACTGAACTTTCCCAAGTTACAGCATACAGCCAGTGAACTTTCTTACATCATCTTGGAAAATACAATGGAAAGACAAAGAAGTAGAGAACTAGAGAACTTAGAGAAATGAGGATAAACTTTGGCTTCTAAAAAGCATTTCAGGAAAATATTTATAAATACATATATATTTCTGTTGGTGTGATGGTATACTTCTAATTTGCTAGAACACGTCTTATCCCCATCTTTACAATCATTCATTAGCTGACTCTGATGCCATGGATCAGTGGTTGATTCTCTTAGGACTAAGGTGCCTAATATGCAAATAATGTCAATAATGGCAGAACTGTAAAGCTGTAGTGATGACTAGAAACAACATGTGCTACTCACATGTGTTATAGCACTCCACTGGAATTCAATCCTCATCAGTGAGAAATGGTTATTATATTTTCCATGAACAATTTTAAATCTAGTTAGACAGCCTAGACAAATGTACCAACACCATAACCCATATTAAGTGCCAGCAAGAGGCAGAGCTAGGACTTCAGAGTGTAAGAAAGCTATGATTTGATTTGTTGGGTGTGTGTCTCCAGCAAGCTCCATAAGGATGTAATCCTGCTCTACTTTTGCTCTGTTTTGCATCCCCAGCCTAGATCAATAGAGCCTAGCTGATCACATGCTGATTACTCCTAATTTACCAGATTTTTCTGACCGTCTGTCTATGCCTTGAAAATGTTTGAAGGGTACCATGGCTCATGAAACTGGGGGGGAGGGTAAGGGAGGAAAGGTTCATATGGAAAATTATCCTTAAGGACAGGTGGAATATGAAGAGTCAGAGTATGTGGCACCAGGGCATTTCAGTCAAGAAAAGGTGCAGAGTTAGGAAACTATTCTGTGTGGAGGTGATAATGAACCAAGAGGACCAGAAGAGATTTGTCACTACTAGGGAGAGATAAGATTGATGGATATTGGGGAGTCTTTTATTTTCATTTTTTTCATTTTTATTTTCATTTTTTAAAAAGCCAGAATAAGAAAAATTCCCCTTTGAAACTTCTCTAATGCACAAGCTACTCAAACCCCAGAGGCCACTAAACACATAGGGGAAATCTTGCCCAAGGATTTCCCCATTCTCATTTACATTGTGAAACAATTGTTGCGGGTCTGTAAGTAGTGATGTGGAGATGTTGCCTGTTTTGCATGGCCTGAAGCCAGAAAAATTTTTGCCCAGCTGGGGAACCTTAGTCAGACCAGATCGCTTTTAAATGTGCAATCAAAGCCAGGTCATATGTGTTCCAGAACAGACTGAGAAATGGGAAGCCAAATATGATCAATCCTGGTGAGTAGTTGGCTGTGAGAAAAAAAACTGGCTTGGCATGTTTCCAAACACGTTGTTTTGGGAGTCATTTGCTTGTTGACTGTTGGGTGCAGTTAAAAAGCAAAACTCTGGCTCATCTTACAAATACAGCCAATAACTCTTCCCTGTGTGCTGGTTATTCCTATACTGTAATGAGGTGCCAATTAGCAGAAGCATTTGGTGCGATCTGGATTGGTCACAATTAGGTGCAATCCAATTTCTATGATATTAGCTGGAAATAACTCAATTACCCCCTCACCTCCTCTAATGCACTTTTTCAATTTCCTTTTTATTTCTATGCTGTGATTTGAGATCCTAAGTTTCCCTGTAGACACCACATGGCTCCACATTCTCTTATTTTAAATAGTTTCCTTTTTTGTTATTTTTAAATCATAACTTTGTTCACATGCATATGTGTTCAGAATAGTTATTTAAGGGAGGGTTGCAGACTTGATTCCAATGTAGAACATTCACACTTTCCAATCCTTCTAGACCTTGATTTTCACATAAAATGAAATAAAAGAAGTGTGTGTGTGTGTGTGTGTGTGTGTGTGTGTGTGTGTGTGTGTGTTTGAGAGCAAGTGAGAGAGAGAAAGAGAGAAAGAAAGAGAGAGAGAATGAGAGAGAAAGAGAGAGAGAAAGAGTAATGGGGCTTCAACTCAAGTCCACACACACCTGCTCAGCTGATTTGCTAAAGGCTAACACTCTACCACTTGAGACGCACCTCCACTTTTGGCTTCTTCTTTTTTGTGTGTGATTAATTGGAGATAAGAGTCTCAGAGACTTTTCTTTCCTTAGACTGGCTTCAAACCTTGATCCTCAGATCTCAGCCTTTTGAGTACTATGATTGCTGGTATGAGCCACCAGTGTCTGGGAGGAACATGTTTAGACAAACAACACACTAAATGCTACAAGCCCAGGGATGCATTTTGGAGTGGGACATGAAGGAGACTAGTTTATTCATAAAAAAGCAAATATTTTATTTAAGGAATAAGTTGTTCTAGGATAGATGCATTCACAAATCTGGTGCCTATCTTTCCTAACAGCTGGCCGACTCTGGCAGGTATACTCTAATATCAATACAAGTATTTACATGTACCAGAACACAAAACCTACTCATCTTTTTTTTCACCTCCATGCTAATAAAAAATACTTTGAACAACTGTTTTGATGGTAGTATTACAAAAGGATATAACTACACCAGGCTTATGCATGCAAATCCTAGCAACTCAGAAGGCTGAGATCTAAGGATCATGATTTGAAGCAATCCTTGGCAGGAAAGTCCACGAGATGCTTATCTCAAATAAATTCCCTCCCCCCCCCACAAACACACACAACCAGAAGTAGACCTGCAGCTCAAGTGGCACTAGCCTTGAGCTAAAATGCTCAGTGCCCAAGCCCAAGGAATGGCACACACACACACACACATACACGCACGCATACATACACGTACACACACATTCACACACACATACAGACACACCATACACACGCACATACATACACACACATTCACACTGTAAAATTCAGGCATTAAGATAATTATACATATTTTTTAAAGAAAGGTTCAAGTACATAGATGGTAAGAAAGACAAAAAACTTCAAAACAATATTTTAGAAAGTATGTTCCTTTAAATATACAAGCTCTTAAGCACAACATGCAGTTTAAAATGTGATTGTTTTCAGGAGTACTTTTTTATTTCCAGACATATTTCTGAGGTCTCTTTTTATTTTCTCTATAGGATGCTTATGTTTTAAAATCAGAAAATTGCAAACTCAGGTGAGTCAGGAGATTTATAAAAACTGTTACCTTTGGCAAGGTTACATTTGCAATCTTGTATTGCTTATATAAAGTTGGAGTCTGCCCACCCAGCCATGACTCGTCAAACTTGGGTGGCCTGCAGCAAGATAAGTTTCCTGAACCATTGGTCCATTATCCTGTGTGGTTTGCACTTATTACATGTGGCCATGAAACACTTGGAATGTGGCCAGTCTGAACTGAGATAGATGGAAAGTCCAAGAAGCATAATGGATTCTGAAGACAATGCAATAATGTAAAATATCTTATTAATAATTGTTTTCTTGTGTTCTTATATTTTGAAATGTGAATATTTTGGATGTAATGTATTCCATAATTAATTTTAAAAAGTAATTTTACCTGTTCTACCTTTCTTACATGACTATTGGGAAATTTGTATGTAGGTAATGTAATTCATATTCTGTTTGGGGAACAGAATTAATCTAAAAGATACAGGTATTTAGTGTGCAGTGTACTGACTGTAGGAGAACATATAAACAGTATAGACTATGACAAACAAGACAAGATGAGGATGGATGGAAAATAGCATCCTGGGGCAGATGTAAAGTGATCACAGGTTAAGTTTTATAAATTAGAACAATATAGCTTGGCGTAGGTGTGTGAAACTACCTGGTGAAAATGTTTGAAAAAGTTCAACAAAAATGATGAGGAAAAAGGAAAGAATAAAGTGAATAGGCCCAGTAGACATCATGCTAAGTGATAAAAGTTAAGATTTAAAAAAACCTAGATAAGTTGATGTTAAGCAAAATGAATCCCAAGTTAAGAATTCAAATTTTTTTTCTTTCTTGCAATTGTTTCTAACATATTTATAAGATGATTTCTATGTTGCTTTGTATGTCCCTCCTGGGATAACCCCTGTTTTCACTGTATTTGATGTTGGTATAATTTGTGGAGGGGAAAGGAAAAAACAAATTGTTTAAATAGGGATACAGGTGGATCCATTGCAACAATGAGGTGTACAAGATGTTATGTCGAAAAACGAACTTTACAACTTTGGCGCGAGGGGGGAGGGGTGGGAGATGGGAAGGGGAAACAAAGGAGGAGGCAACAATGCTTGATAAGAAATGTACTCATTATCTTGCTCATGTAATTGTAACCCCTCTGTATGGTATTTTCACAATAAAAAAAAAAAACAAAACAAAAAAACATAGAGCTGTGCACCGGTGACTCAAATCTGTAATTCTAGCAACTCAGGAGACAGATCTGAGGATCACGGCCGGTCAGGAAAATCCATAAGACACTTATCTCCAATAAAGCAAACCAGAAAACGGGAAGTGGCGTTGTAGCTCAAGCGGTAGAGCCCTCGCTTTGAGCTGAGGAGCTGAGGAGCTGAGGGACAGCACCCAAGCCTAGAGTTCAAGCCCCACAACCGACAAAAACAACAACAACCAAAACAAACAAGCATAGTGCTCCCTGACATTTGGCATCTTGTGTTCATCAGGTTCAGATTCAGGTAGGAACGAGAAAGGTGATGTTTGTCAAGAGGACAAATTACAGTTTGGAGAGAGTAGTACTAAGAATAATGCATTATATCATTGAAAAGTGCTGAAGGACTATACCTTATATACTCTCATCACAAAATAATCTATAAAATATGTGATGAAAACATTAGTTCATTCAAGTTAATTATTGTATTCATGTATTGTACATCATAGACAACATTTATTTGTTGATTGTACATTAAACAAAATAAATTTTTTATGTTTAATTTTTTATTATGAAAATACCATACAAAGGGGTTACAATTACATGGGCAAGATAATGAGTACATTTCTTAAAAGAAAAAATTTGAAAATGGATATGTAACTAATATGGTGGATGGTGTTAATATTACTTCTCCTTAATCAATTTGCTGAAGTAACTGACTATGTCTAATTTTTCTGCAAGACATAAACATATTATATTGGCCAAGGGCAACAAATACACTGTTTATTTCTTTTCTGACTGATTAGGTTGATGGAGCAATTGTGTACGCACCAATAGAGACATATACTGACTTATTAGGACATCCATGTTGCTTTCTAAACCACTTTGTTCTAGGTGTACTTGTTATGATAAAACTTACCATAATAAAATGGTAAGAAATTGATGAAATAAAAACAATAAAATACAATGCCGGTGTGGGGGGGGGGGAGGGGGGTATAATTGGGTGGGGGGAGGGGGGTAAAATTGGGTGGGGGGAGGGGGGAGGCGGGGAAGGGAAGTGAAGGGTAAACAAAGGAGGAGGCTGCAATGCTTGGTAAGAAATGTATCCATTATCCTGCCCATGTAATTGTAGCCCCTTTGTACAGTATGTTCTCAAATAAAATAAAATACAATTTAAAAAAAAAAAAACAAAAAAAAACAATAAAATAGAAGTATTTAGTGAAATAAAATTTAAGTGAACTAATAAACAAAAAGATAAATACAATAAAAAACTGAAAGGACAATTTTATCTCTACCCAAAAACTCTTGACTATTTTGTAATCAATAAGGCCATGTTATTTAAGCCTGCTCACACATTATATCTAGTTTTATTTTGAGAGGGTGCTATAAAATAATCTTTGTGGAATATGTCCTCTATTAGCTATGTAATGTTAATATTTATAAATGAAGTATAAATCATAGAAAAGGTGAAATAAATGAAGTAATTAATGCAAGAGTGACAACAAATTTTCATCACTCTTTGTCTCTGTTACAAAGATAGTTCAGAAATTTACTTTTATACACATTGAAGCAAATGAGTAATATGTCTGCATGTCTGCATATATGTATGTATTTATCTACCTATCTGTCTATCTACCAATGAATGACATTAAATATTTCTCTGCTATGACAGCTTCTAAAATGTAAGTATGTGTCTGGCCATGTTGGGTAGGATTTTAACTTAGTGTTGAGTTGTACTTATTTGTCTTAGTTGTCTAATTTTGTAAATGCAGCCTATTTACTCCAATTCTCTTACCCTCCCCGTAAGAAAATAGTTGTGATGTTTCCCACGATGCTACACGTTTCAAACTGCACTTGTAATTCTTGATCCTAGCATGTGTTCTATCCACCGTCCAGTCAAGTGCTAGCCACACAGCCTTGATCCTGCTGCCCTCTTTAGATTCTCTGGGCACCAAACTGGATGAATCATACCAACACACAGAGGCTGCAGTTTCCTATCTTGGTTCATCAAGTTACTTTTATTTTTGTTGTTGTTTTTACGCTAGAATGTCTTTTCTTTCATAAGGGTTCTACTTTTTTCTGGTTAAAAATGTTTTATTGTTACTATAAAAATGATGTACAGAAAGGTGACAGTTATATGAGTAAGGTAATGAGTACATTTCTTGTCAAGCATCGTTACCCCTCCTTTCTTTTACTGAGTTCTACTTTTTATCAGCTGCATGATTTTGAGCTCCTCATCCTTCCTGCCAGCTATGTCTGCTATGGAAGGTGTGAGGCACCAATTGTATCCAGTGGGTTGCTTTTCTTTCCATTTTGTGGGGTTTCCCACTGGATCAAATTGCTATATATCCTTAAATCCCTTAGCATTTTATCTGTGCTTCTTCTCAGGGTAGTTTTCCAAAGCAGGTACTCTACAACCAGCATTTGGTGTTTTGACATGAGGCCTTGCTATGTGGCTGGAGCTGGCCTTGAATTCACAGGTCTCTCAACTTTGCTTCCTGAGTGCTCAGATTACAGGCATGTACCACCATTCCTGGCAAGGTCTCATTTTACTTGTAAATAAAATGGATGTTGTAAGAACTAATCCATGGAATGGGCTTCACACATCTTTCCAAATTGTTAACAATCACTTTTCAGTGACCACATGGAGGAAAATGTATTTGATTGGGATAGGAGGAAGAAGCTGTTGGCTAGAAAAGCCATACAGCTATACATCATTGTATAACTTAGACCATGTGGGCAGGCCTAGATCACCCAGGTTTTACCCTCATGGAGTGAAGTGAAGCCCTTGTTCTCAGAGTCTATTAAGTGTGTGTGGTCAAATGGCAGCTGAGCTGAGTGAGATTCCTTCTTATCAAAAAGAAGAATTTGTCCAAGAAGAAGAATTGTACTCATTTCCTGACTTATGGAATTGTAAACCCTCTGTACAAAACTTTAATAACAACAATAAAATTTACTTTTATTTTCTTAAAGAAAAGGAACTTTAATTTCTCAGGGACTGGGAAAACCACTCTTTGCTAATTTTGTAGGTCCAGCTGCTTTTATTTCTGGCTTGTGTCACCTGCTTCACACCTTTGTTACACATGATCATGTTCTGATTCTTCTCTTTTTTATTTTATTTCATTTTATTAATTTTTTTTGTTGATTTGAGTGTATTGTTCCCAGATCGACAATGTTAGCAGGGCCTGAGCAAATAGTATTGTTGTGATTTCTTTGAGCCATAGATACAGCATGGAAATGACCCTCTGCTAAATCCCCTTCCCAGCACATCCCAATTCCAAGAACCAATCTGTTAGCTGTGTTCATCTAGTCCCTCTCTCTTAGTAAGAATTCTTCTGTTGTTTGGGGCTTTTTACTTTAAAAAATGTACTATACATTTGAATTGTATAGTTAAAATTCAACGTGTGTGTGTGTGTGTGTGTGTGTGTGTGTGTGTGTGTGTGTGTGTGTGTGTGTGTGTTGGTCTGGGGGTTGAATTCAGGACTTGAGTGCTGCCCCTATTTTTTTTTTGTTTTGTTTTGTTTTTTCCCCTCAAAGCTAGGGCTCTACCACTTCCCACTTTTTCAGTGCTTAACTGGTTTCATTCTTGCTTGGGGATTTCCTGGTGTTGAACTACAGTCCTCACATCTAAGCCTCCTGAGTAGGTAGAATTACAAGGGTGAACCAGTAGCACCTGGCATAAAATCCAGCTTTTTTTTTTTAATTTTAGAGAAGAAGCTGAGACTTGGAATTGGAGAGGCTGTGACATACCCAAATCCATACAGAGAATCAAAGACAAGGCAGGACAAAATCCATTTGTTAATAATTACAGCAAGTGTATTGGACAGATAAAGAGTCAATCCATTCCAGTGGGGTCATTCTTAACCATAAGAAGATGTACAGGAAATTGAAACTTAGACTTTGTAGTAATCTGTCCAGTGTTGAATAGTTAATGGTGCTAACAGGCTTCACACCCTCAGTGGTGACTTTAGGGTCACTTTCAGGTTCCCAGATTCTGCTGCCTCAGTTTCCCTCAGTACCTATGGTGGTTCCCCCTTATTCAATATGCAACACAGAGTTAGAAAGGAGGCAGGACAGATTGTTATTGCTATTTTATACGTGAGGAAGTTAAGAGTCAAGAACAGATAGCTTCAGTGTGGTCTTGTTTGTGATCATTTGGATAAATGTCCAAAAGTGGGATTGCTGGGTCATAGGGGAGCTCTATGTGGAGTCTTTTGAGGCAACTCCATACTGCTTCCTAAAGTGGTTGAATAAGTTTACACTCCCACCAACAATGCAGTAGGGTTCCCTTCTGACCACATCTCCTCCAGCATCTGTTGTTATTAGAGTTCTTGATTATAGCCATTCTAACTGGGGTGAGGTGGAATCTCAATGTTGTTATGATTTGCATTTCTTTTATGGCTAGGGAGATTGAGCATTTCTTCATGTGTCTATTGGCCATCCTTCTTTCTTCTTCAGAGAAGTTTCTCTTTAAGTCTTTAGCCCACTTATTTATTGGGCAGTTGTTTCTTTGAGGATTTGTTGTTGGGGAATTTAACTTTTTGAATTCTAAGTATATTTTAGATATGAGGCCCTTGTCCATTGTATGGCTAGTGAAGATCTTCTCACAATCTGTGGGCTTTCTATTGATCTTACTAGTTATGTCCTTTGCTATGCAGAAGCTCTTCAGCTTTCTTTGGTTTGTTGTGTTTCTGGCTCTCTATTAAGGAAATTTCAGCCTGTGCCAAGGAAACCTAGGTTTTCTCCTATTCCTTCCTATAATGTTTTCCAATCCAGATGCCTCTCAGTAGATGAATGGATCAAGAAAATGTGGTATATATATATATATATATATATATATATATATATATATATATATATATATGTGTGTGTGTGTGTGTGTGTGTGTATATATAAACATATATATATATATACACATATATATGAATTCTATGCCTCCATCAGAAAGAATGACATCGCCTATTTGTTAGGAAATGGAAAGACTTGGAAAAATGATATTAAGTGAAGTAAGCCAGGACCAAAGAAACATAGGTTCCATAATTATTTGCAATAACTACTCTATGTCTAGGACAAGCAGAAAAGGTCAAGTACATATGACCAGATAAGATAATGTTAAGTGAAACGAACCCCAAGATAGGGACACAAGTGGGTTTTTTTCTTGCTTGCTATTGTTTTAAACGTATTTATAATATACCATGTGATTTTTTTTTGTTTCTTTGTATGTTCCTCCCCCACGGTATAACCCCTGTTTTCACTGTACTTGATGTTGGTGCCCTGCATGTTGTATATACACTTCTCTAATTTGGGGAGGGGAAAGGAAAAACAAAATGCTTAAATAGGGATACAGGTTGACCCATTGAAACAATGAGATGTATAAGACACTATGTTGAAAAACAAACTTTAAAATTTAGGAAGAAAGAGGTGGGGGTGGGGGAGGGAGAGGTGGGGGGTTTGTGTAGTTGTAGAGGTGGGAGGGAAGGGATGGTAAGGGAAAAACAAAGGAGGAGGTAACAGTGCTTGATAGGAAATGTACTTATTACCTTGCTCATGTAACTGTAACTAACCCCTCTGTACAGTATTTTTACAATAAAAATGTATTTTAAAAGATGCCTTTTTCCTGACTTATGCAATTGTAACCCCTCTGTACATCATTTGTACAGTAAAATTTAACTTAGAGACAAAAAAGAACCGATGAATTCTGGGAAGGAAAGGGAAGATGGTGATTGAGTTCAGTCCTTGGGCACTGTAATGGGCTGAGGCTTTGGTTAGGGGATGGGCTGACTTGTTAACTAACTATCAGATGGCAGAGAGAGTAGCCCTCTGTTCTACTAGCATCTAACTATCCAGCATTAATTCTAGTAAGAAATAATCTGTGGGAAGTGCTTACCCTTCTAGCTTCTTACCCCTAACTGACCAAGAAAGTGTATTTGCATTCATAAATGCTTCTTTTACTGCATTTCAAATGATGCCTAAGAAACAGCTAGTATGTAAGTAATATCTGTAGTTTCCTTTTATTTGTTACTTACAGTAACATAATGCTCTCCCTGAACACTCATTGGTTTCTGTTAAGGAACATGTGGAGGGGTTATATTTGTCAATTGGGTTGCCCTTGGCTTATAGACCCGGCTCTGATTCTGTTTCTGTGTTCCGTTTTATTGGTTTTCTCTGGCTCAGCCAAACAGCAAAGTTCTCTGGGTGAAAACTGTAGCTCTATGCTGCCATCTGCTGGACCTTTAGAAAGATTCTTTTCTTTGGTGTTTATTAGAAAAAAAAAGGGAAATGGATTTTTTTAAAATCAG
Source organism: Dipodomys merriami (assembly GCF_024711535.1). NCBI lineage: Eukaryota > Metazoa > Chordata > Mammalia > Rodentia > Heteromyidae > Dipodomys > Dipodomys merriami. Next base: position 73,524,846 of record NW_027202270.1, on the reverse strand, counting down.
AAACAGAGAAACAAAACAAAATTGCCTAAAAGGTAATATATATTTCTACACTGGAGAAGGTGGCTACAGAAGATTATTTCAAAACATAACTCCATGAAAGAAATAACATTACACTCTCTATTTTCAGTTTCTTTTTGATATTTACCACATTTGATGTTAGAAAATTTGGAGAAGAAGTCAAATAACCTACTTGCTATAGGATCAAATCAGATCAAAGTTGGGTATAGTTTCCTGGAGATCTGCAATTTTCTTCTCGGCTAAATCTGATTTAGAACTAAGAAAGGTAATAGGGAAAAAGTGTCCCAGGATTCAGCAAAGATCCCAGATATATCCTTATAATAAAATGGGGTTTGTAATCCCTAGGAATAACTCAGAAAACATTGTGCCTACTAATAATGATGATGTCATCTAAACTTTAACCTCTGAATGTATAGATTCTCAAAACAAAGGCTTATTTTCTCTCAAATGCCAAGAATGTCAAGGTTACGGGGTCCTTGTGATTTGACACTGAACGTTCAGATTATTGAAAACCAACATAGCTAGGATTTTATTTTTATTGTCTCTTTAAAAGTTAAAAAGTAATTTTAAGTGTTATGGTTTTTCTGTTGGCTTTAGATTAAATGCCAGCTCTCCAAGTAAACCTTCCCCAACAGCCAGCTGAGGATTGGTTCTTTGTTGAAGTTGGTTACTCTTTGATGCTTTCACCAGAACCAGCTGTCTGTGATTCAACATTTGGGCAAATTTCACCAAGCCCTGCCAAGACCATGTTTGTTCTCTATGCTTGGCAGAGAGTAGATAATTTTTTGTTCAACAAGTAAATGGTCATTTAGTAGATGTCTGGGGAGCAGTATGACTTAGTTCCAGCTGCTGGTAACTTCCTTGTCCCTCTCTATTGACGTGTGTGTGTGTGTGTGTGTGTGTGTGTGTGTGTGTGTGTGTGTGTGTGTGGTTGTGTGTGGGGGGTGTGTATGTGAAATCTAATTATCCAATTCAGGTCTATTCAAGGGATTCAAAATGCATACTAAAATGAAATATTGGCTCTTTCAAGTTTAAATAATTCAGATTACAAAGGTTGAACAATTAAGAGTTTTCAGTCTTAACCAGAAGCCCAGTGAACCAAACATCTCCAGGTAATTTAGTTTTCTGCTCAATTGCCCCAGGTGACAAAACATCTTCAGCTGCTAATAAGAACTATTTGCAGCTTTGCTTGGCTATGGTTCTCTTCCCACCACCCTACCCATCACAATAACAAAAATCTGTTTTATTATATATAATATATATTTTTATTGTAAAGATAATGTACAGAGGGGTTACAGTTACATGAGTAAGGTAATGAGTACATTTCCTATTGAACATTTTTACACCCTCCATTGTTTATCCCCTACCATCCCTTCTCCCCAACTCCTCCCCATCCACCCCTGAAGTTGTAAAGTTTGTTTTCAACATGCTGTCTTGTATATCTCATTGTTACAATAGGTCAACCTGTATCCCTATTTAAGCATATTGTTTTTTTCCTTCCCCTTCCCAAATTAGAAAAATGTATATACAAGATGCAGGGCACCAGAGTCAAATACAGTGAAAGCAGGGGTTATATCGTAGGAGAGCAACATACCAAAGAAACAAAAAAGTCACATAGTACATTATAAATATGTTAAAAACAATAGCAAGAAAGATAAAACCACTTGTGTACCTATCTTGGAGTTCATTTTACTTAACATCATCTTATACTTTTCTGCTTGTCCCAGACATGTAGGAGTTATTGCAAATAAGGGAAACCATAGGACATATGTTTCTTGGGCCTGGCTTACTTCACTTAATATAATTTTTTCCAAGTTTTTCCCTGTCTAACAAATGGGTATGTGTTATTCTTTCTGATGGAAGCATAGAATTCATTATGTGTATGTATTTTATATATATAATATATATACATATATATATAATCACATTTTCTTGATCCATTTATCTACTGAGGGGCATCTGGATTGGTTACATATGTTAGCTATGATAAATAATGCTGTAATAAACATAGATGTGCTGGTAGCTTTAGTATGGTCTTGTTTTTGATCATTTGGGTAAATGTCCAAAAGTGGGATTGCTGGGTCATAGGGGAGCTCTATGTGGAGTCTTTTGAGGAACCTACATACTACTTTCCAAAATGGTTGAACAAGTTTGCACTCCCACCAACAATGCAGTAGGGTTTCCTTCTGGCCACATCCCTTCCAGCATCTGTTGTTATTAGAGTTCTTGATTATAGCCATTCTAACTGGGGTGAGGTGGAATCCCAATGTTGTTTTGGTTGGCATTTCTTTTATGGCTAGAGAGGTTGAACATTTCTTCATGTGTCTATTGGCCATTCTATTTCCTCTTCAGAGAAGTTTCTGTAAGTCTTTAGCGCACTTATTTATTGGGCAGTTATTTCTTTGAGGATTTGTTGTTGGGGGATTTAACTTTTTGAGTTCTAAGTATATTTTAGATATGAGGCCCTTGTCCATTGTATGGCTAGTGAAAATCTTTTCCCAATCTGTGGGCTATTGATCTTGCTAGCTAATGACAAAGAATCTTGAACAGTTGAAGAAGAGATATTTGAAGAAGACTGAAAACCACAGATGAGGTATATTCCCTCATGTTAAAACAATTATACTCATCCTTAGCAGGGAATGTACCATAAGCTGTCAACAGCTTCATCCTTCTCCTAGAACACTGTGTTTTTATTCATTATGGTAACAGGACCCTTCACTGTGTATTGACCTGGCTATTTCTTGGCTAACATGATATGGCTAATGATCATGCTTAGTCTGTTCATCACTTCCAGTTTAGCTCCTATGAGCTATGTGCTGTCATTGGACAACTGAAAGCAACTTGTTTGCTGCCAAGTACAGTTTACTCCTCATACATCATGTATGACTGTGTGGAGAAAAGACCCAGAGACATTGCAATGTGTTTGGAAGTGATATTTGTCTGGTTTCCTATTTGATACTAAGGTATTTATTGAACTGAATTGGTTGGGTTTTTGTTTATTTGACCCTGGACAAAATAGAAATTGGGATTATTTTCTAAACTCTATTACTTGGACAGCAATCAGCAATTTGCCACCATCAACATTACATTGTTGCCTTACAGGTAAATAAACTGAGTCTTGTTGATACAGTGCTAGTCTCTGATTTTTCAGAGCTTGAAAGACACCTGGAAAATACATCATTTTAGGTCTAAAGTAAAGTTAGGCTGTAATTGTGTGTGTGTGTGTGTGTGTGTGTGTGTGTGTGTGTGTGTGTGTGTGTGTGTGTGTGTGTGTGTTCTAAGACTTGAGTTCAGGGCCTGGGCATTTCCCCTCAGTATCTCATGGATTGGCTGGCTTTGAAATACGACTCTCAGATTTCAGCCTCTGCTAGAATTACAGGTGTGAGCCACTGGCACTACTGTGATTTTAAAGAATTTGTACTGAAATCATTACGTAACAGAAGAAAAGGATAAAAATAATATACAAGTAAACATATTGGATGGTAAAAGATTAAAAAAATGACAGTTGGATGCAATAAATTAAACAGGATTCTAAACACTCACACAGTGAGACCAAAGGAGGATATTCTTAGAAGAGGATCACAAAGGCTCAATGGCTATGTGTATATGATCATATAAAATAATATTTATTGAAATAAACTCCAATAAATTAAATCAAGAGGTTTTATGTTATTTTGGTTTTTGTTGGGGGAGGACATCAGGAGGGAAAAACTGGGAAAAACTGGGAGAAAAGGAGGGAAGAGATGACCCTATTCAAAAAGAAACATACTCATTACCTGACTTATATAACTGTAACCCCTTCTGTATACTGCCTTTACAATAAAAACAAATAAAATTCAAATAATAATGCTGAAAAAAAGAAAAAAATAATTTAGGCAAAACAAAATAATTGTACATGATAAAAACACATTAAATAAAACTTGTTAAACACTTGATAGAACATTTGCTCTTTTTGAGAAAGAAAATAATCCCATTTATCAAAAATGATCCAATATGTTGTTGTTGAAATCTCATCAATGTGCTGCTCCTGTAATGCAGTGCAGGTTATCAGGGTCTGCTCTCGTATTTCTGCCTTCTATTCCAATAGATTAGCAAATGCTAATGGCTGCCTTAGTATGAATTCTTTTTTTTTTTTTTTTTTGTCTGTCATGGGGCTTGTACTCTAGGCCTGGGCGATATCCCTCAGCTCTTCAGCTCAAGGCTAGTGCTCTACTACTTGAGTCACAGTGACACTTCCCGTTTTCTGGTGGTTTATTGGAGATAAGAGTCTCATGGACTTCCCTGCCTGGGCTGGCTTTGAATGGTGATCCTCAGATATCAGCCTCCTGAGTAGCTAAGATTAGAAGGCATGAGCCACCGGTGCCCAGCTCAGTCTGAATTCTTGGTTCTTCCTTGCTGCGCCATCCCTCCACACAAACACCCTGGCTATCTCTATTCCCTAGTCTTATGTTCTTTGGCCATTGGAGACAAAAGACAATTGTGAAATGATAACCATATTATTTATACTGATAATAAACTAATGGATTTTGTTTTTCCCCTCTTGTATAGGGGATTGAACCCAAGTCTTTCAGCTTACTAGTAAAGTGCTCTATTATTTAAGACCTCAATCCCTTGGTTTGTATTATGTCTCATTAACTTGGTTCAAGTTGGCTTCAAACTTAAGATATTTCTGCTTCTGCCTCCTGAGTAGCAGAGGTTACAGGTATATATTAATGCTCTCATCTTGACAGCTGGAATTTTATAAGCATCCTTAACAGTTCTTTTTCTTGAAATTCTATGGAAGGTCTACAAAGGGCAACTCACTTGATGTGTGATAAAACTATATTCTAAATTAGATTTTTAAAAAAGTTCCATTACAAATTAAGATTCATACTAAATGAGCTACCTCATAGATATTATAATAGATCATTAGCATTAATTAATTAATACTCATGATAATTTGGGTGTTGTTGACTATGTGTCAAGAATGTTACAAAGTTTATTACAACAATGTAGGAAGAGGAGGACTTCTGAATCTTGCCTCATAGATTAAGTTAGATGCAAATAGCCTTAGGGTACTAGGAGTACATAGAAGTTTCACCTTCTCTTATATTAATATAATATTAGTCGAACACATGCAATTGCAGCTCCAAATACATTTCTAGCATCCACCATTATGCTGTGTAACTGAGATAGCCAATGGAACCAGAAAAACATAAAATTCTGAGTTGAATATTTGAAAGTCAGGTGTCTACCTAACTTTTGTTCTTTCCACAGCAGAAATGCAGGTGTAGTGATAAGATGTTTTCTCCTAAGAAGGAAAAAAAATGCCCTGTATTTCTGATAATGATGGCACCACTATGTCAGACAGGACTATTTATATGGACTTATATACAACTGAGACATGAAAACCCAGGAAGGTATTGAGTCTTTCTGCCATGTGTTATAGCACTACCCTAATCAATATATGAAGTAAACATTTTATCATTGTATTTTATATAATCCAGAATAGTACTGTATATGAAGAAGGCAGAATTACATAAAGTTAATAGTGTAGGAAAGACTTGATCTGAATGCTTGACTTTATCATTTGCTTTTCTGCAACCTTGAACAAGGTATTGAGTCTCTGTGTTTCAATTTGTCTTATATGGGAAATAGAGATAGTAGCAGTGTCAATTCACAGGGTAAATGTTGGATGAATGATAGGAGATGAGACAATGGCTCTGCATAGAACGATTGTAAATCACTATTCATTATTATTATTATTTTTCTACTTCTTTTATAACGGTAACAAAAAATGCCTGGATATATAATTTGGTTTCATACCCATGATGCCCTCTCAGAATTACCAATTTTCATTGAGTGATAAGTTTAGTATTCTAATCTTTGAATTTCTTGCTACTTTTGAAAGTATCAAACAAGCTTTCTAATATCCTTCTAAAATGGGAGAATTTAGCCACAAACTCAGATGATTTGTTTTGAAAATGAAACAATAATTTTGTAATTAGCAATGAAATAAAAACATGATCCTACTTTTAATAATATCATAGTAAGACTGGAAGCCACTTTTGTATGTCAACTTTATCTTAAATACATTGTTGCCTACAATTTTCACTATGTCTACATAGTCTATCTTTAATGGTGATAAAATTGAGGACAAGTTACTTATACTTCTTGCCACAGGATCCATAATTATTAAGGATTTGATGTGAAATTTAAATTCACTTATGTTGGAATTAACTCTAAAGCCTAATTTTTCCACCATTTTTACTCTGCCTCCTTGCATTCTAGTAAAAGGAAGCATTCTATTTAAGAACTCTATGATTTCTAGTCATTGTATTTGGGAAAACATCAGTTTCCCACTTTGTTGAAGAGCTAGAGATCAATTAGTGGTTCATTATTCAACCTTATTTGTTAAAGTAAAATCCTGAAATAAATGTAAAATATATTAAGTATACTTAGTTTATTTTTTTTTCAGGCTGAGACCTGAGGATTGGGGTTCGAAACCAGGAAAGCCCAGGGTACTCCATGAGACCCTTATCTCAATTAACTATCAAAAAGCTGTAACTGGAGCTATGGCTCAAGTGGTAGAGAACTATCCTTGAGTTAAAAGAGCTCAAGGGCAGTACCCAGACCCTGAGTTCAAGCTCCAGGTTTCGCATGCATGTGTGTGCACGTGCACCCACCACCCACACTCATTCACAAATGAAAGTAATTAATCCTGGATTCTAGTAAAGGGTCTCTTCATTATTAAACTTAATAGATATCAGGTTTGTTTGTTTGTTTGTTTGGACACTGTAGCATATATATTGAATGAGGTAGGTTGTATTCAAATAGAAAACAGAAATACAAAGGAAGTTATAACCTACTTTTAAATGCTGGAACTACGTTTATGTACCTGAAAAAGTAATTTTGTTAGAGGCAGATCATTACCAGGCTTTCTAACGATAGATATTATTATTTAAATCCCTCTCTTCCTCTCTCCTCCCTCTAAACTTTACACCTATCTTTCCCTTTCCTCACTTCTTCCCTAAATTAGACATATCAAAATACTTCACTTTGCTTTAATCATCCTGATGGGCCATCTGCTTCTGTATTTTATCAAAAAGAATTTGATCATGGCTTCTATAGAACACTCATATTACTTATATTAAAAGCAAATAAGCCTGACATTTATGCCAATGTGGCCTAAATTCTCCTAAATCTTGTCTTATATGTGAAATGTGTATGATGTGTCGAGTCTTGGAAAGCTCTTAAGAAGGTTTTCACAGTTGAGCAAGTCTCTTTGATCTTCTCAAAACTTCAAAGCTTCAACTGGGGAATGTGAGACTATTTCTGAAGTTCTGAAAATGATTCACAGGTAATTCAAATTTAGTCTGAGGGTTTTAGTATGATTAATGAATGATACATATATCAAGCAGATGCCATTTAAACATTAATGCAAAATACCAGAACTATGCAAATTCTACAAATACTTTGCTATTATGTGTGATCAGGAAGTTTCTCCTTGTAGTGTCAATGTTCAAAAAAGATGGTAAATGTAAATCTATGTTTAGAATATTCAGTGTCATTTCTTTTTCTTATTCGAGCAGTCATCTTAACAGATTTACATAATTTCTTAAGACAGGTAAAATTCTATTTGATTTATGTAATCCCTTTAGAAAATAAAAATCTACCAAACCACTTCTGAGCAGAATATTTTGCAAGATGTATACATATGTTTTGAACATATGTACTAGGTAACTACCTACATCTTTAGTATATTTGTGTGTATATCCTGACTAAAAAAATAGGAAAAAGATTGCCAGAAGAAAAAGGCCTTGCTCATCCTTTTCTTTAAGTACCAACAAGAAATGGAGAGAACAGTTTTATTATATGTAAAATGTCCAGGAAATATTGTAAAGCATATAAGTGTGAAAAACCAACCAGCTATGTGTTATTCCAAAAAGGGGATACAGAGAAAGTAAGGGGGAAACAAATAAGATGGACAGTTTGGAAGGAGGGGGAGAGAGAAAGACAGAGAGGTCATGCATACAGTCATTTGCAAGAATGTCACAGTAGAATCTAGGATCAATCGTGCTAGGGAAACATCTTATAATGAGATCCTTATGTAAATATTGCCTGAGATTTAGGGAAGTAGAAAATATTTGCTTCTTGACATGTCTGTTTTTCTTTCTGTTTTCTTTTTTTCCCCTCACTCTCATTACTTTATACTAAGAAAAAAATAACAGATACTTGCTGAAATTTATAAATCCATTAATTTTGAATATCTTTGGAACTTCTAAAACTAAAAACTAAAAGAATTCTTGATGTTGAAGACTATTGAAGAAATAAAGTTAGCAAAGAATCTACCAGGCCGTTAAAAATACATTAAATAGCCTGGCTTGGTGGGTTCATGCCTGTAATCTTAGCTACTTAGGAGGCCAAGATCTGAGGAGTGTAGTTCAATACTAGGCCAGGCAGGAAAAGTCTTTGAGACTTTTATCTCCAAGTAACCACAAAAAGTCAGAATTGGAGCTGTGGCTCAAGTGGTAGAGTGCTAGCCTTGAGCAAGAGAGTGCAGTTACTGCACACTGGCTCCAAGTGCAAGACCCAGTGCCCGCACACACACAAAAAGTTAAAAAATGAATATATTAATGATATATTAGTAGAATTAATTTTTAGCAGAAATAGAATCCTGCATATGCCTCTAAAAATCAATGCTTTCATTATTCTGGTGATAGAAGAAGACAAGAGCAAGAATATGGCCTGGTGTGTGTGTGTGTGTGTGTGTGTGTGTGTGTGTGTGTGTGTGTGTGTGTGTGTGTGTGTGTGTGTGTGTGTGTGTGTGTGTGTGTGTGTGTGGTTGTGTGTGTGTGTGTGTGTGTGTGTGTGTGTGTCTGTAGGGAATCAACAGTATGGACCAGAGGGCAGAGAAACCCTGAGTTAGTAGCCAAATAGGAGTTGGATTTTTCATGATATGTATTTTCTCATTTTTGCTGCTGTCTTAGATATTTTTTAGCTTCCAATTTTTCTGGTCTTGTGACTCTTCTCCTCTCTAAGTAACAGCAATTTTAACATACTAGCAAGTTAGAAATAGAAACCGGTGTAAAACGTAACGAGTCGATTTTTTGAGATTAAATATACTTAGTAAAAGAGAAGGAAATTAATGTTCACAGGTAATTAATTTGTGTACCTGGCATTTCTTCCACTGAAACATATTAGACACAAAGATTTAGTTCCCAGACTTTGGAAATCCCAACGACATTGCTTGGATCCTGCCCTATCAAACATTTCTAATGATCTTTTTTAACAGTATCTCATGTTGATATAACATCTGAGTCACAAGGGCTGGAAGCCAGAAGAGCGAGCAGTACACTCTCCTCAATTTCCTTTAAGTAATTTCAGGTGAATTTTAAAAGAACAATATGAAATTAGTCTGTTCTTCTATTCCTCTGGGGACTTAAGCATGAGAAAGAAAGTGCTAAGGACAACATTTGGTGTGTAACATCATAGAGGAAAGGCAAGGTGGCCAAGAGAGTTTTCTATCTTTTTCTATATTCCTGCACTAAAAGCTGCCACAAAGAATATAACAGAGCTAATGTTAAACCAACAGTCTGGCCATCTTGATACTACCTCTGCCAACCTGGCCATTGTATCTATTTAGTCCTAGATTACCAAATAGGAAAACCTTGCAATCAATTGGATAATTAATTTTTAAAACATAGGATAAGTGTCTATTTACTTCTTTGATTTACTGTTAAAAATAATTGGATACTGGACTTAGAGTTTTTTTTTATGGAGAAGCTCTGATGATACATTTCTACAACTAAATGAGAAGAAAGCAAATGAGTGAATTTGTTTAATGCTTGTCTAATGAAACTCTAATCGTGCTAACATTTAAACTACTTTCACCATAGATTTATTTCACCATTTTGTGATGATGTTTAGCTGCTGTATACTTGACTCATTGGTCTCTTAGAGACATACTAATGTAATTATGGGCAGGCTGACAGGAGAGAAAAGGGTGATAGGAAACCAAAATTGGACCATATTTTGAAAACTAAATTTTGATACTCATATTTCAATGAAGTTTATTTTTTTTTGCTTGATTTGTGCATAAATTACAAATGATGCAGTGTAATTTACAAATGAAACAATGCACTTATTAAAGTATGTACTTGGATGAACTGAATATACACATCTATGAAATGAGCATTGAAATCAAGGCAAAGACTATTTTGATCAATGCTATTATAGTTTAGATTCTCATTGTGGCTCTATTGTGTGGTAGTGGAGCCTTCAGAAAGTGGTGCATAGTAAAGGAAGTTAGATCATTGGTAGCACGACCCTTATGGCGATATTAGGATCCAGGGCCTTTCCTACTTTTCATTGTTTACCAGCTGCCATGAGGTAGTAAGCTTTCTTTGCCTCAAAATCTTACAATGATATGTCATAGAACCACCAGCACAAAGTCACAACATCTAGTGACAATGTGAGCCCAAACTGTCCCTTCATGAAAGTTGTTCATCACAGATATTTTGCTATATTAATGGAGAGCTAATTTACACAACCATGGAAGAGTATCACTTCCTAATTTATATCTTCTGTACCATAGGTCTTAAAGAAACCATTAATCTGCCTTCTGTCATTTTAGGTTGACTTTGTCTCTTGGAGGCTTTTAAATAAATGGAATTGAATTGTCTTTGAATTTCTTTCATTGTGGTTTGAAGGTTTTTTTAAATGTTAATATTACATATTAACATTAAGTATTCACTTATTTGAATTTCTTTTCACTATGGTTTGAAGTTTTTTTAAAAAAATATTGCATATGTAGTTTTGACCATTTTATAGTTAATTTCATAGATATTTCACAATTTATCTATTTACCTGCTGATACACATTTGGCTTATATCTAGTTTGGGGTAAACCTACCATGAATATTTATATACAAGTTTTTGCAAGCACACACAAACTCAATTTCGACTGGATAAATATCTAGAAGTGAAATGCTTTGATGATACAGTGTATCTATAACTTAAAAAACAATCAGTCATTGCAATGGAGTTTTTGCATTCTCACCAGTACAGATTATGAATTTCAGTTGCTTTACACAGTAACCAACATTTGGTATGTTCAGCTCTTTCATTTTTCATGATTTAACAGATATGTAGCAAGACCTAAATATACTTTAATCATTGTTTTCTGTTCAGTATTAAAGGTTAGTGTTTTATTTGTCGAAAAATGAACTTTACAACTTTGGCAGGGGCATGGGCGGAGATGGGAAGGGATGGGAAAGGGAAACAAAGGAGGAGGCAACAATGCTTGATAAGAAATGTACTCATTATCTTGCCCATGTAATTGTAACCCCTCTGTATGGTATTTTCACAATAAAAAAGTCTATTTTCTCAAATGTGTTAAATATTTAATTAAATTTAATTATTTTTTTCAAATTATCCTTAAGTAGCTATCCAAAGAGATTTCAATTCAATTCGCCTGTTTGTGAATACCATGATCAAGGTCACCCTTTTTGCCTGCTCCCATTTCTCTTCAAAATTCAGCACAGTATGATATAGTGTCAGATGTTTACACTTGTGATTATGTGTGTGTCTGACTAGGAACTGTGGTTCACAGCCATTGTCCAGATTGTGAGAGGGTATTTTATTGTACATCTTAAGCCTTGGAAAGGATTAAATTCAAACTTTCAAGTATGCTTTCTCTTAAATGTGTATTACTTTCATGTAATTAGAAAGTAAAAAATGTTCCTAAGGTGATGTGCAGAGGGATTACAGTTCCACAAGTCAAGTAATGATACCTTTTTGAACAGTGTCACCTTTTCCTTCATTTTCTCCCAGACTTTCACTCTCAAACCCCTCCACCAAAAGTTGTATAGTTCATTTTCAACATAGTGTCTAGTGAGTATTACTGCTGCATTTGTTCACCCTTTGTCCCATCGTTTCCAAAATATTTTATGGTCAAAAGCATATCTTTTCTCACTAACAGTTTGAAAAAAATGGTATGCAAGTCCATTTCTTGATTCTCAATCCAGATTCATAGATGTGCATTTCAATACTTATATCAAGATATTACTTTTTTCACTATAGTTTTAATGTAGGACTTGAAGCCAGGAGAGGTAAGTTTTATCTTCTTTTTTGAAATACATTGTTTTTATTGTAAAGATACTGTACAAAGGGGTTTCAGTTACATGAGTAAGGTAATGAGTATATTTCCTACCTAGCATTGTTACCCCCTCCTTTGTTTTTCATCTATCATCCTTTCCTTTCCACCTCCCCAACTCCACCCTCCCCTCACCTCAAGTTGTAAAGTTCATTTTCAACATAGTGTCTTGTACGTCTCATTGTTACAATGGGTCAACCTATATCCTTGTTTCAGCATTTTGTTATTTCACTTCCTTTCCTCAAATTAGAAAAATGTATATACAAGATGCCGGGCACCAGAATCAAATACAGTGACAACAGGGGTTATACCATGAGGGAAGAACATACAAAAGAAACAAAAAAAATCACATAGTACATTAAAAACACTTTCATACAACACCTAAGTGCTATTTTCTACTAACTTTTTATTTTTCCTTTTTTAGTACTGGACCTGGACCTTGAACTCAAGGCCTAGGTGCTGTTTCTGAGCTTTTGTGCTGAAGGGTAGTGCACTACCATTTGAGCCATGGTTCCAGCATTGTTTGTACATAATTAGAGATAAGATCTCATGGATTTTCCTGCCTGGGATGGATTTGAGCTGCAATCCTCAGATTTCAGCCTTCTGAGTAGCCAGGATTACAGAGGCAATCCACGAACACCCAGCTTTTACTGGCTTTTTAAAAATGAATTTTGACTTCTGTATGAGTCAAGGCTTTGAAGAGAGACAAAATGCATAGCATATGAATACTATGAGCATATGAGGAAGATTTATAACCATTACAACTGCTGAGGAGTTTTACACCAGGCCATTGTCTATAGTTGGAGATTCTACATTGTGGGTAGTAGAGATTCAGGCTAAGTTTGAATATCTATGGGCCGAGGAAGCCATTATTGTAACTTTGAGTCTGACTCAAAGTGGGGATTCTTGTATAAATCCTGGAGTTCAAAATATAGGCCAGAGTGGAATTCTGGTGTCCATAGTTGTCAATAATAACTCTAGGAAAAAAAGGCCAATTTGTTTTCTGCTTTTGTTCTTTTGGGGCTTCCAGACAGTTAAATGGTCATACCACTCATCTTTACTCTACAATTCTTTCTAGAAACACCTTCACAGACACATCAAAAATAGTGCTTTACCTGGTGTGCCAAGAAAGAGGGAGAGAAAAGAGGGAGGGGTAACAGTGTTGGGCAAGAAATGTACTCACTACCTTACATATGTAAATGTAACGCCTCTGCACATCAGCTTGACAAAAAAATTGAACTTTTAAAAAAAGACTATTCCTTCATCCAAATCAACACCTTAAATGATCATAGCTCTTCTCAATTCTTTGTATTTCTGACTAATCTTGAACCTAGCTAGCCAACTTGTGCAGAACTATTGGATGGAATTTGGCATTGAATTGTCCCTTCAGTGATTGAACTCTCATTCGATCTTCAAAACAAGCCTCTCCATTTCTTTAGATTTTCTTTAGTTTCTTTAATCATGGTTTCTGATTTCAATACTCTTCATATTTGTTCAACTTCTCTTTCAGTGGTTCAGGGCTTTGGGTGGTACTTTAAATTGAATGATTAATTTTATTTTAATTTTCAGTGTTTTTTATAGTACATACAAATCCAATAGGTCTTTGTGTATTGGCATTATTTTCTATAATCCCATTAAAATTAATTATTCTGCTACTTTTAAAAATAGGTTCTTTAGGATACTTATCACATTCTACCATGCTATTTGAGAATAAAAGAAGTTTAGTTCTTTTCCAATTTGTGTAACGTTCATTTCTTTTTTAATTTCATAAGACCTTTTTCTAGACCTTCCAGTGGAATGTACTATTGGGAGTGAGTCATATTCTTTTGCTGTGGCTGTTGTTAGGGAAAAATCATTCAAGCTTTCAATAGTAAATATAATCCTAGCTATAAATTTTTCTCAAATTTACTTTGTATATATACTTCATATACTTTCTCAAATATACTTTGAAATTCCTCTTCAATTTTTTTATTTGACAAACTACCTATTTTATTTTGCATGTTTATAGATTCCTGCTATTTTCAAAAGCAGTCATATATATGTCAGAAAGCATTCATAAAATGTTTAGTATTAAAGTGTTAAAAATATAAAACAAGTGAGATATAGTACCAATGTAAGCATTCAATAGTTCTTCACATTTTAAAAATGTGAAATAAAGCAAATGGTTGCAAAACTCTGAAAGCATCTTGTTAGAGAAGGGGTTCTAAACTACCTCTCAGATTCAGTTTTCCTGAGATTGACTCTCTTACTTTAAATCAAAACATCATCACCATTACCAACTCAGTTGTAAGTCCTATTGTTACTCCTTCTATATAACACTCAGAAAGTAAAACACTCTTCTCTTTGTTTTGTCTTTGCAAAACTAGCATGCATTCTTATAAGATTATTTCTTTGTTGCTTTGTATGTCCCTCCCCCACAGTGTAACCCCCGCCTTCACTTTATTTGATGTCAGTATAACATGTGGAGGAGATGGGGACAAACAAGTCGTTTAAGGATTCAGGTGGACCTGTTGCAACAAGGAGAATTACAAAATGTCATGTCAAAGCAAGCTTTACAATGTCGGTGTGGGGGGGGAAAGGGGGGTATGAATGGGTGGGGGGGAGGGGGGAGGCTGGGAAGGGAGGTGAAGGGTAAACAAAGGAGGAGGCTGCAATGTGTGGTAAGAAATGTATGCATTATCCTGCCAATGTAATTGTAACCCCTCTATACAGTATGTTCTCAAATAAAATTAAATTAAATTAAAAAAAACTAGCATGCATTCATAAAAAAGAATTGTACAGAAGTCAATTATAATTATTTATGTATATATATAAATTGTACCAATTAATAGTATTCACCATAATATTTTTATGATTACATGTGTGGTGCATTGATTCTGTCCATCTACTTTATTTTTTCTTAAATTCAGAGTGGCTTTGTAAGAAGATTACCATTTCAACCCTTCCAGTCCAAATTCTGCCCCAGACATTTGAGCCTTCACCATCTATCTGGAAAAAGGTTCTCCTTTTTGGCAGTTCTCCTTTCTTCAGCCAATTCAGCTTAAAGGATGAGTGTCTTCTCTGGACATGGTGAGGTATAGATTATCTTTAAGTAGTTACTTTTCTTTTTGTATGCCAGCCCTGTGGCTTTTGTATGCCAGTCCCCAGGCCCACTTCTGCTTTCTGGTAATTAACTGGAGATAAGAGTCTCAATGATTTCCTGCCTGGGGTGTCTTCCAACGATGATCCTCAGATCTCACCCTCCTGTATCCTCTTGTACTCAGAGTACAATGCATCTTCATCAATGTCATCTCTTCCATCATTCTTCAATACAGATTTTCACAGTAAGTAAATTTGGCTAGTAAGCCAAATTTATATCCTATTTCCAATAGCTGTAGTTCTCAAATCATAATGTGCATGCCACTATAAATAGCAGAGGCTGTTCACTTTCAGTGTGTCATGAGCAAGTATAGAATGGAATGTATTTAAATTTTTGTTTTACATGTAAGAAAATTCACATGGGTTTTCTTTCACTTGCTGGAAGGTCAAAGGCATAATATGAATACAAATGACCAATTATCAGGTTAATTTTTTAACACAGGGAGGAGTAGAAATAGGAATGAAGTGACTTAGGAATCCAACTTTAGGCTGTTACACTGCATCTTTGTCATCACTGGTGTAGCCTTCTGCAAATCTGGAAGATTCAATTCTTTCAGACATGGTCAAATCCTCCTTATACCATTTCTAGGTTTTGTTATTTACATCACAAAGTAGCTGTGTAATGATCCATTTGCAAAAAGATTCCAGCACTTTAAATATAGAAAGAAAATTGCTACTAATTAGTAGTCATTAAAACATTAGTCTAGTTGTGAATTGTCTCTTACAAGAAAAGGTTTCTCATACAAAGCTCAATGAAGAAGCTATGAGAGATTAACTAAAACTTTCATGAATTGATTTGATGATTACTAAACAACACTAGCTTCTTAATTTATCTGATTAATCTGAAGTTATAGCCTAAAGAACTCACTTTTCTTGTGTTCTTTAACATTTTACCATGGAAGACAAGGAGTATCTGTACAGCAATAAGTACCGTTCCTTAGATTATTGCCTACTGAAGCTTTTGTTCAATGCAAAGCCCTGAGTTAAAAACCCCAGTGCCACTAAAAAATTGTTTGAGAAAGGGAAAAGAAGGAATTTTTTAACTTTTTTTTATTATCTTTAAGTAGTAGTACAAAGGAGTTGCCCTTGAACAAAGAAGTTTATGAATATAATATAGCTTGATCAATATTACCCATTTCAACATTCTCACCGATCACTCCCCTACTCACCTTTTCTCTCATGCTTTTGTATTTTGTAGGCTATATCTTGAATTCTTGACTGAATTCTCCCCTTCTTTTCTTTATTTTTTGACCCCCTCCCCTTGACTGTCCCACCCCTTTCAAGTACCTGCAAAGGAAAAATCAAAGTTCAACAAAACAAACACCAGAAGAAAGACTTTATAATCAAATAATAGAGTGAGTTTGACCAACGCACATTATATGCATATACAAAAATTTCACAAAACACATATATGCTAATAAAACAACAAAATATGAAAAAACAACAAAACTTTCTGATATGGTTTCTATCCTCTTGATTCACATTAATTTTCTTTGAATAATAACAGTCTCAAAAATGAAACTTTTTAGCTATACATCTTGAAGGGGTTAGATTTAATTATATTTAATTATTATAGCAATCCTGGGAAGTATAACACTTTCTTAATCCACTTTTTTCAAAAGAAACAATAAAAGCAAATTTAGTTATTAATGGCACCAGTTATCATTTGTGATTTATTAGTTGGGGCAACAATCTAGATATGGTCGAACAGTGGATTTTGTAATTGGGAATACAGAAACAGAATAGAAACAAAACAAAACTGGATAACACCAGGTTACTATTTTTATATTTGAGTATGCCAGGCTTGGAACTTGAATTCAGGACCTGGGCACCGTCCCTGAGCTTTTTTTGTTCAAGGTCAAGGCTAGCACTCTAGTATTTGAACCACAGCTCCATTTCTCTCTCTCTCTCTCTCTCTCTCTCTCTCTCTCTCTCTCTCTCTCTCTCTCTCTCTCTCTCTCTCTCTCTCTCTCTCTGTCTCTCTCTCGGGATAATAGGAGATAAGAGTCTATAGGACTTTCTGGCTGACTTTGAACCATGGTTCTCAGATCAAAGCCTCTTGAGTACCTAGGATTATAGGCCTGAACCATTAGTGCCTGGCAAGGTTACCTTTTTAAAGAGTTAATGAGACAAAGGACAAGGGGGGAATCAATGCAACAGCAACATACACAAGACAATATGTTGAAAACGATCTGTACAACTTAGAGGGGATTGGGAGTAAAGAGAGTTGGAGAAAATTGAGGAAGGGGTAAAAGGTTTACAAGAAATATACTTGTTACCCTACTTACGTAACTGAAACCCCTCTGTACATCACCTTGACAATTAAAAAAAAAAGTGTTAAACAACAAGGCAGTTGTTGACTCAGGAACCTTCTGTTTTCAGTGGGGGAGGGGGAAAGGAAAACAAAACCAAAAACTAGTCTGCCTTGGAATCTACCTTTTTTCCCTTAACATTTCACACTAATGATATGATATTTATCATGAGTAACTCAGTTTGATTTGGTCAGGCCTGTTGGAGCTCAGGGCATGAGTCCAGTCTAAATCAATGGCCTCCTGCAATATTGGTTAGTACTTCCCTAAAGGAAACTAAGATTTAGAGTGCACAAATGACTTTCATGTAGGCACCCAACAAATGACTGTGGCTTTTATTGTACTGGCCCAAAATGAGAGACAGTGATCTTAACTGTGATAGTATAATGTAGATGCAGAATTGATGGGTCCTATAGTTCTCAATTCATCAAACATAAGGAGGATTATTTCCAAATTAGCAGACACATTGATGGGTTTATAGTACTAAAATACATAGTACCATGAATAAAGATATGAAATAATACTTCCAGGATATCCACTTTCTTCTTCTAAGGTAGAATAATATATCTGTCATCTGACTATCAGGTCCAAAAACAACAATCACAACCAGGTGTTCATGTATTTTCCTGGAAGGGAACTTGTGCCAGCACCTCTGTTCTCTGCTACTGGGCTTATTTGTGTTGAATTTGCTTTCTATTTTGTGCAGAATAATACATCTAATTATGACCTGTTCTACCTGCAAAGCCTTTTTAGCACATGAGTCCCCTTCTCTTTTTTGTTATTCTGTATGTCTCAGATGTCTCAGAATATGAGCTTATTTTCCAATTGCCTGGATCTAGCAATGCACACAATAAGAAATGGGTTGTTGCAGAGAGATTGATGCATAACTGATAAAATTCCCTTCCTGTAGGAGGTTTGGATTTTGTTTCCTGGAACCTCTAGCCTTACCACATCCTTTTCTCCTGCTTTTACTTTGCCGGAATTACAAATTTTGCTAGAAAATTATGACACATTCTAAGTGTAATTGAAAGTAAAAACAGTTTTTTGCCTCACATCTGTCTCCAGGTTTATACACCTGTGTGTGTGTTGTTCCATCCAGCACTCTAGCCTACCTTGCTGGTGAAATCCATAGCTTTCTAGGGTCCCGTACTGTGGTACCCCAGGAACATAGATGGTTCTCCAGGCTCCAGGCATATCCGTTACCCATCATCATTAACCTATACCTATTCTGTGCTATTCCTTCAGGGTACTGTCTGCAGCTGGGTCACTAACAAACTGGTAAAGGTGATTCAAGGTGGAGTGTTAGTAGCCTATGCTGTTTGGGCTACCCTTCTTAGATGATAGTCACATATTATGTGTCTCATCTTTTACTGTTGACATTTATGATAGTGTTAAAACATAGATTACAGTTAGTTTGGGATAAAAATCTCTGCTAGGTTTCCTTTCAACCAACATAATTTAATAGAGCTTTTTTTTTTTTAATGCTGAAAGCATTTCAACTTCTGCCTTATTGAGGGCAGTTTGAACTGTGAAGGTGCGAGGGTGGCTTCATGCCATTAAGAAGCTTTCATTCAAAAGGGAAAGGCAGATGTGTTTGTACAAATCTATATTCCAAGGAAGTTTTAGTGCCATATTAAGTTACAAATTGCTTTGAAAGCCCCAAGGAAGGAGTAATTAATTCCAGCTGGGATGAAAGCTCCACTTTCACATTTACTAGTGCTTGAAGTATGAAAAAAATATCTGCCAGATAAAGCTATGCTTGTTGCAGAGCTGCTTTTTTGTTGGACACTTGATATGAAGTCACGTAGCATAATAGTCTAGGAAAAAACCCAGTCTTCCTCTGCTAACTGAACAGGACAGGCACCTCCAACATCCTCAGAAATTCAGACTAGGTTATTCAGGTCATCATTCATGCTTGAAAAGCAAGAATAAAATTTAGGCTTTTCACTACTATACCAACAAAAACAAAACAAAAGCAAAAGCAAAGCAAAGATGTACAGTTTCCAGAAATGTTTTGGGAAGTAAGCAGACTATCCATGAACCAAATCTGTTTCTCTGGAAGGTATTTGTGGAGGTTATATAATTTGGATTTATTTTCAGTCTTGTGGAACAAAAAGGACAAGAAATAAGGCTCAAGTCCTGCTCATGAAAAAACTCTTAAACAAAACTCTTTCCCACATTGATCTGGATTTTCCAAGTGCTAAACCATGAGGATAAATTATGGAGAAGAACTAATCTATTACTGAGATTAACAGATGAAATACAGGATGCTCTGTTAAATTTGAACTTCAGTTAAGCAATTAAAAGTTTCTAACTTAGTAATGTTCTATATACTATTTGAAATGTACGTGAGAAATATACTTTTTCTTAATTTGAAATTCAAAATGTAACTGGGAGGCCTTTGGTATGTCATGTGAGTATGAGAAAGATATTAACCTGGACTCAATCCCGAAACTGCAAGCAAGGCCTATCCTGCTTTGAGTAAAGCAGAAAAATATCAAAAGGAATAAAATCATATCTGGCATTTTGTGGTCATAAGCTACACTGTTGCAGTTGGTCAGAGAAGCTGTATCTGTAATCATAGATTGTATTCTAGACATCTGGTAGGAACAGACCGTGGTATCTCACTGAGAAAGGATGTCAGTCAATCTGGTCCCAGAGAACCATCACAAATAATTGCTAAAGATGAATAATCAGTAAGCTATTAATTAACCAGACACACATGGAAACAAGACAACATACACAAGAACTCACAGAGGTCACGGGCAGTAGAAAGCCTGATGCAGTATTCAAATTTACAAATGACTCTACCTAAATTTCATACAACTTGATTCACCATGTTTAATGAAAAATTCATTATTGTTTACCTAATGCCAAGGTGATTTAGTGAGCTTTGAAATAAGGATAATAATCCAAAGTAAACCCTGTGGAACATCTTTTAAACAGGTTTTTAGATTTAGCAGAAAAGATAACCAGTAAAACTGAAATCAGGTAAGGTGTTATGCAAATTTGCCACAAACTTCACAAACATCCCCACTTATTCATAAATGCTGCTCTCAAAAAAGTGGGACAAATTGGAAGAATACAGTCATTCTTTCCCCTAAAGAATAACTTATGCTCAATTTTTTGTTGTTGTTGTTGTTTTCTTTGGGGGGGGGGAGTCTGGTTGTGGGGCCTGAACTCCGGGCCTGGGCACTGTCCCTCAGCTCTTCAGCTCAAAGCTAGCACTCTACCACTTGAGCGACAGCGCCACTTCTGGCTTTTTTTCTTTTTGCTTATGTGGTGCTGAGGAATTGAACCCAGGGCCTCAGGCATGCAAGGCAAGCGCTCTACCACTGAGCCACCTTCCCAGCCCCAACTTATGCACAATTTTAATAACAGGTTTACAGTTGAATGGTTTTATACTAGAAACCAAAAAAGTGCATGAGGAAAAATTTGTAGTGTTGGAGGAAAAATTATTCTTTTTGAGTAGTGTAACCATTGCCCTGATAATACCAAGAGAATCTACTCAACTCCATTATCAATGATATAATATTGTAGTAAAGCTATTGGCTTATCTCTGAAATGAAAATATTTTTATACATCTAAAATAATCAATTAGAAAAACTATATAACTTGTGTATTCTAATATGTAATGTGATATTTATGAAAAATAACATTATGTATGTTAAGGTTATTTATAAAAGTTCATGCTTTGCGGAAGAGGAATATTAATATTAATATTTAGAAAATGCACCAATATCTTTATGCAATCTTAATCAAACCTTCAATTTTATTAAAATTTAATATGTATTTTATAATACTTAATCCTGAGTTAAGTACATATGTATAGGTGTGTATATATATGTACATATATATGTATATATATATATATATATATATACTACAGTGGCAGAAATATATTCCATTTATTATTATAAAAGAGAACTTTCCAATAAAGTAGAGAAAGATTTGAGTTTGTCATTAAGTGATACTACAATGCTGAAAAGCCATTTGAAAAAAAACTTGGAAAAAATTGTAGTAAATGAAATAAGCCAGACTCAAAAAAACATAGGCCCCCATGGCTTCCCTTATCTTCAATAACTAGTATAGGTCTAGGACAAGCAGAAGAAGTCAAAAGCTATATACATATGATCATATAACCTGATGCTAAGTGAAATGAACCCCAAGATAGGGACACAAAAGATTTTATCTTTTTTATTGTTCTTTTTAATGTACTTATAATGTACTATGTAAGTATAATGTACTATATAGATGTACAAGACAGTATTTTGATTTTTTTTGTTGGTAGTGGGGTCTGAACTCTGGGTCTGGGCACTGTCCCTCAGCTCTTTAGCTCAAGGCTAGCACCCTACCACTTGAGCCACAGCACCACTTCAGGCTGTTTTCGCTTATGTGGTGCTGAGGAATCGAACCTAGGGCTTCATGCATGCGAGGCAAGCGCTCTACCACTGAGCCAATTTCCCAGCCCAGTTTGAAAACAAACTTTACAATTTTGCAGGGAGGGGCAGAAAGAGTTGGGGAGGTGGGGAGGAAAGTGAAGGTAAGGGAAATATAAAGGAGGGTGTAACAATGCTCAATAGGAAAAAATGTAACTGTAACCACTCTGTACAGTATTTTACAATAAAAATATATATTAAAAAACTGCTTCCCTTTCTTGCATTTTTAAATAAATGAATTAAAATGGCCAAAAATTTAAACTTGTTTTGTGCTCTTATTTATTATTTCAATCTATAAAATCATTTTTTATAATGTTGGAGTATTTTCTAAACCTGACTAAAAATATGTGGAACTAAAAAGGAGAACACATTCAGGTTTTACTATATAATATTCGTATAAGTTAGTGATGAATTAAAGGTAAAAATTTGGTACACATAATGAACAAAAGCTTATTATGGAAGACTGAAGATAGTTTTGCTAAAGTTAAAAAGTATGTAAAGTTAAAGTTATCAACCAATCCTTTTGGAATTAACAAAAAGAGACATACATTCAACAGATTTTGTTTCTTTACAAAGAAATAGAAGTATTTGATGAGTATAAAAACGATATTCAAATTCATTGGTGCAATGTTTAATCAGAATTGTCAGATTAATTGGATTGGGATATTCCTGAGAGATTACTAAAGCATGCATGTGGGTGTATCAGCAAGTGTGTTTTCAGAGAGCATTAGGTTACTTGGATTCTGACCTAGCCAGTAGCTTATTTCATTGATAGACTCAAAATGTGAGTGGACTCTTGAGATCTGGTGGAGCTGTGGAAGGTGTGCCTAATTGGAGAAAGTGGGTCCTGGGGGTGTGTCCTTGAGAGAGATTTTAGCATGCTATCCACTAATGTCTCCTCTTGCTTCTGTCAGCCATGAAGTGGTCAGCTTTCTTTTCCAAGACCCTTCCTTCCTTCAGAACATGTGTGCCTTGTAAGAGGCCTAAAAGAAATAAAGTCTGTTGACCCAGGACTGGAACCTTTGAAAATGGGGCAAAAATAAATCTCTCCTCCCTTAAATTGTTTATATCAGATATTTCTCAACAATAAGAAAAAAAATCTTACTAAAACAAGTAGTAATCAAATGATCACACTTTGCAGATTGATGGAAAAGTTTGGGGTATTGTCAGTGTTGGGCTATCACCAGTCTTATTGAAGTGTTAATAGACATGTCTGCCTTATCAGCAGTTAGAGAGCCTCTTCTAGAAACTACATTCTATAAGAATACCTGGAAAGAGTGATACATAGATTTAGATGTAACTGTTTGTGTGGTACATATATATGTATATGAATGTATATATATGTGCAGATTATGTGTAGTATGAAAGCCAAAACTAATCTACTATCTATACCACATTATCATTTGAATATGTCAGCACAGTATTCACAAATATCTTTCAATATTTATTCTATAGTATTTAAAATAAAAAGCAGGTTATCTAAAATCCTTAATATTTAATATAATTTTAGAAGATTTTAAATCTCTGCATGCTTATCTATTTGCGTTAAAGATGTTTAAATAAAGCCTCAGAGGGCTATTAATATTTAGGTAATGAGATTTTATATATTTCTTCTCTTTATACTTTTTATATAATTATATTTTAGTTTCCACAATAAGCATATATTATGCTTTTTTGTTAGGTAAGAAAAATGAGTTAAATAATAAAGCAGAGAAATAGAATCAGGGCCTAAGGAAGTAGGCTACAGTTATCTTAGGAATTCTTGTGCCAGAACTGTTGTTCACTGACAAGAGTTAAATTAATAGAGCATTGTTGTATCTTAGTGCACAGCAACACTTGCTAAAATGAAAAAGTGTATTTGCTTGCAAGGGAATATTCTCAAGTAAATATCAGGTTAACATCTCACAAAATATTTCTTGCCTTTCCTCTCAGGAGAATCACTTCAATTAAAAATTTTGCAGAACTCTTTGCATAGTCTTCTACTGGGGTATATGTAACTATCAGGGTGTATGTCAACGTTTGTATCAAGGTCTATTGTATTTGTGTTTTTCTGTCCCACTGAAATGCCACCTTCTTACTAAAATAAACCACAAAACAAACCACATATAATTTTTTTTTACTGTGCAGTTTTTAATGTGTCTTCCACTCAGAACAAAGTAGTCTCCTTAGTGTTTGAGTATTAAAACATAAATAAATTAAAATCCAGCAACTGATAACAATTTAAAAGTAGTTGGTTAGGTTTGTAACAACCAAACTTCATTGAGAGCCAGAGATTATATGCCAATAGGCAAGTCAGACATTGTAGCACAAGCAAAGCAGTACAGTATCAAACTTTTTAAAATATTTAAGTATAAAATAATGAGTAAGTACTTGACATAGAATTTTTTCTGCTTAAGAAGGACTAAAGCCATTCTTTTTTTTTCTTTTTAATTTTTGTGTCTTTAAGTACAAAGGATTTCAATTCAACATGCTGGCTTATGAGTACAATGCATCTTGATCAGTTTCAACCCCTCTCATTCTCCCTCACCCTCCAAACATCTCCCATCCCCTCAATTTTCACTAAAGCTACTCTTTTTTTTTTTTTTTTTGTCGGTCGTGGGGCTTGAATTCTGGGCCTGGGCGCTGTCCCTCAGCTCTTCAGCTCAAGGCGAGCGCTCTACCACTTGAGCTACAGCGCCACTTCCGGTTTTCTGGTGGTTTATTGGAGATAGGAGTCTCACGGTCTTTCCTGCCCGGGCTGGCTTTGAACCGCGATTCTCAGATCTCAGCCTCCTGAGTAGCTAGGATTATAGGCGTGAGTCACCAGCGCCCGGCTAAAGCCACTCTTAAGGAGGGAAGGGAAACCAATTAGAACCCAATACTTTGGTTTCTCTTCAGTTGTAAGTTAAAATACTAATCATGAGATTTCCTCCTCTCATTTGGTGCCTTACAGGGAATTTTGAGCTTTGATTCCTTCAATCATAAAGGAAATGTCAAAGAGGACAGTGTCTAGAAACTCCAGATCTTTGTGATTTTGTTATAATCAAATTCATCCATTTGCCCAGGGATCAAGAATTATGATTATATTCAAGGATTTACATCGACTTAACAAGAATGGTAAATATTATCCTGCAGAAAAATAAATGTGAACCATGATAATTACGTACTTTTATTGGTTTTCATTTGTGTGCCAGTCCAAGGCCTAAGCACTGATCTCTGATCTATAGTGATAGCACTCTACCACTTGAACCACAGTTTTACTTCCAGCTTTTTGCTGGTTAATTGGAGATGTGTCTCAAGGATTTTCCTGTTTGGGTAGGTTTTGAATCCTAAGATATCAGCCTTCTGAGTATCCAGGATTCCAAGTGCGAGCCACGGGCACCTGGCTCACATTTAATTTCCTCTATAACTACAGTGCCACTTTGGCTAGGATGGAATCACCTGTGAAAATTAAATGATCAATTATGAATTCTATCCAGATATGAATGGACTGAGGTAGGCTGGAAATTCTTGTTTTAGGAAAAGAAAAATAATTAGATGCTTTATCAAGCAAATAGTATTGACTTCAACTTCTTAGAAAATAAATTCCACCTGTTGCAAGAATATATTTCTTCCTGTTTTTAGTTGAAAGGAGCTATAGAGATATTTGGAAGGGTATTTTCCAGAGCACGGAGTGAGCATTTTAACTTAAAAGAGTCATTAAATGAAGTTCCTATGTTTTGTCCTAGTTTTGTCCAAAAGGGTTTAAAAGCTGCATTCATTTTTTTCTGATGAAACCCTTGGCTTTGGCATCTGAGTCAGGATGCTATAGGCCAATAGTTGAAGCATTTACTGTAGTACCCTGGGCATTGTAGAAAGTATCACTGGTAACTCTCCTCCCCAGGAAACACTCTCCCTGAAAATGTGTCATTCGCCATCATATCTAAAGCTCTTCAGAAATTTGGTTTACTGCCACTCTGCAGCGAGTTCCTTAATAGAATAGGAGAGTATGCACGGTGGATTTCTAATGGCAAGGTTATAAGTTTATTTACTTTTGTACACATGGAATGCTATGGAAATCAGTAGATAAGGCATAACTTACTTGTTTTCCTGAGAAAAATATCTAAAATCCATAATACACAAAATCTGACTCTTTCTATATTTTATCTAACTCATATATAGAGGGTTGAAATCTAAGTCTTTTCCCTGCATGATATCCTTGTCTTTTTCCAGCCCACACTGAAATCTCTGTTTCATAGGTTGCACAGGACACATGTACAAGCTGTATACCTCTAGAGGGTGCTGTTTACTTTTCATATTTCACATGATGCATAGTTATTAAACACACATCACAGCACTAAATGTTCTGTGGATGGGGCATCATTTTCTAGTTGTACAATGGCAAAATATGATTTAGCTGTGGGAATATTTTATGCTACTCTTTTATTTTCTTTATAGGGTGGTTAATGATATGCACAATACATTGATTAATTTAAAAAATCACTACATGTGTATGTTTCTCTTTCTAGTGAAAACATGACCCTTTCAATAGGAGAAATATACATTACACTTCTTTCTTCCCATATATAAAATAGGTAGGTTTAGTGTGGTCTATTTAACTATAGACTAGTAATGACAAGAATTTACTGTCAGGCATCTGCTTGAGGACCTTCTAAGGTCAAGTGGGATCTTGTGAAATCTAAGGGAGATAAAGATAACATTCTTACCTTACTCTTGTTGAATTATACTTACAAATTATGCAGATTTTATTGTTGGATTTGGTATTTCCCTGAGAATTTAATAATTATCAAAATATATTGTTCACATTTTGGAGAGTTTATGGTCAGCTGTATCAATTCACAAATGCGTTTTTGCTTCCAGGCTGAAAATTGAGGATCACAGTTGGAAGCCAATCAAAGCAGGAAAATCCAGAAGTGAGGGTGTGGCTTATGTGACAGAGCACTAATAATGAGCAAAATATCTCAGAGACAGTGCTCAAATCCTGAGTTCAAGCTCCAGGAAAGGCACAAATAAAAGAAAACAAAACAAAAGAAAACAAAACAAAAGAAACAAAAAGAAAAAAATGCTTTGGTTTCATTTAGAAGAAATCCTATATTAACAAAATCTAGATCTTTTAAAAATATTACAAAGACTAGAAAGAACAGTGTTCATGTTTTAAGAAAATGGCTCCTTTCTGCTCTGTAATTTTTTAGTATATAGCACTTCCTTTCAATGTGGCAACTGCAACTCGGGCTATCATACCATATGTTGTCCATGTAGGAAAAGGAGAAAGGAAAGAACACAATCAGTTGGTCTCAAGATATTTCTCTTGGCATAACTTATTTCCAGGGGTATGGTATATGGCCAAACCTTTTTTGAGAGTCTTCTAAGTTAAATATTTTAAATTATACATACTGAAATTCTGTTGAAAAGCAGGACAGGAGATATTGTCATGAGTTTTAGTGTACTTTTGGTTCTATTTGGTCATCCCAACAATTTTTATATGTTGTTTGGACTAGAGACATATCCACATGGAATTTCAATGGCTAGGAGATGATCAACACTAGACAGGATAAGAAAGTGATTCAAACCATAACATGAGTAATATTGGGGTATGTGGCTGGAGGAGGGGCATTTGGTAGGCAGTTCAGAGAAATTTTAAGAATCATTCACATGCCTACTTCCATTGACTGGAAAATTTAGAATCAATTGCGGTCTCCTTTGTCCTGATTGTTTTTCAGCTCCAGCTCAGCTTAAGAGATATGAAGCTGATGTGTAGTTGGTCAATGGAAGACACTGATCCTTGGCCAATGAATTATGTAAAACTTATATTAGTACATGAAAATTTCAATTACTTTATTTTTACATAAGCACATTGCCTTGTTATCTCATATTACTTTTACCTTTCTGTTATGGAAAATTTTAAAGAAAACAAAAATAGAGTTCTTATCATAACTCTCTGTTTATTACTGAGAATCAATCATTTTTGACTTACAGACAGCTCTGTCTCATGAATGAAACATCTTTGTTCTGGGAACTAGTTACTCTATACTTAAGCAGAATTAATTCAGATTGAATTGAAAGAAGTTTATCCTCAGAAAGTTAAGTAGTATCTATCTTCTATTAGTGACACATTATTTAATATTACATAAACAATCATAAATTTGTTCCCTAATGAGGAATAAGGTCACATCTGACTTGCCTTTAATCAGGCCAACTTTAAGTATCCAACTGTATGCATTTAAGTTTAAATGGGTTGCTCTTGAACTTTCTCTCTTGAGTACTCAGTTCTTTTCCTTACAGAGCTATTATTCTTCCGTGTACGCAGTAAAAGGTCAGTGTGATCATGAGTTAGGCCTGAATGAACATAAATTATCAATTGATGAGTTCAAAATTTATCCATCTTGCCTATATTTTGTTATCTTAGGATGACACGTACTTATAAAATTTCTCCCCCAGTTATAATTTGAGTCATTTTAGGACAGTAGTCTGACGCCTTTTTTTTTTTTAAACCATGGGTTCCTTCAAATTTTTATTTTACTTGAAGCTCCCTTTTGTAAAATGTCACTCTCTATAAAAAAAAAAAAATCAGGGAAGACTTGCTAAACTTGAAAGAAGGGGACAGTGACCTGGTTCTTGTCTCCTTAAGTATATCTGACTCCCTTGTAAATATCTTGAACAACTCAATTCCTAAACTCACTAGAGAATATTTGGGGGGAAAAAAAAGACTTAAGGTGTCCTGAGCCCAGGTTTCACTATTATTTATGGAGAGCCTTAGTTTAGAAAAGGAAAATGATCTATAGAAAAGAAAAATGAGGGGGGCTGGGATGTTGGCTCAGTGGTAGAATGCTTGCCTTGCATGCATGAGGCCCTGGGTTCAATTCCTCAGCACCACATAAGCAGAAAAAGCCAGAAGTGGTGCTGTGGCTCAAGTGGTAGAGCACTAGGCTTGAGCTGAAAAGCTGAGGAACAGTGCCCAAGCCCAGAGTTCAGGCCCCATGGCTGTAAAAAAAAAATTAAAAAAATAAAGAAAAGGAATGAGGGAAGGAAGGACAATGATCAAGATGCATTGTACTCATAACTTTTATTATGGAATTGTAACCTCATTGTACAACTTAATTAAAATAATAGAAAAAAAGAGAAGGAACATGAATGAGTAATGTAATTAGTGGTGCTAGTGACATAGTCTAACATTTAAAGCATTTAGTCTTGGACTCAGGACTGGACATTTCTTCTTCTAAATGTGTCCATAATAAGAACAAAGAAACCTCATTTGTAGTAATATCTGATTTTTAACCTGAGCTCTAAATTTAATTATAAAATGTAAATGTGCATTTATAAATATTCTGAGATATTTTATGTGAATTTTAAAATTAGCTGTGGTACAGAATTTCTTGTTTGAATGCTCTTTAATATATTCATCTTGTAATAGTCAAGATAAAATCTTCATACCTGGTTGTCACTCTACATTATCAATTTTAATACCCATCAGGAATCTTTTGGACAGCAAGCCCAAATTAAATTAAGCAATCATCTAATTATGGCAGAAAGGCAAAGCACTTTATGTAATCAATGAATTGTAACTGAAAAAGGAAAATTAAGTTTGGAGTTCATCATCTAAAATTGAACTGGTAAACACATGGACTCCCCACAATTGGAATTCAATGTATTTTGGACCTATGCCTTTAATTATTTAATTATTTAAATATTTCATAGCTACTCCCTTCCTTCCTGTTTTTCATTTGTCTGTTAGATTCTTTTCTCTTTATTTACCTGGAATACCTATAGCTATACCTATACATATAGGAATACCTGTGTCTTTATAGCAGTTTTGCATTGATTTTTTTTTAAGTTTCTCTATAGACAATCAGATATAGCTTAAACTTTTCAGCTCAATATAGAAGGCTGGGTCACTGAGATGCCCCACACATCGGGTCATGAAGTACCCTTTCAGGTATACTTATGTTCTTAGCATTCCAGAGATAGCTCTGACCAAGCACAATGGATATGAATGACATGTAACATAGGTCAAGATCCCAGGCTGGCTCAGATAGCAGGATAGTGGCTGAATATGTCAGAAACAGCAGAGGCATGTCAGTAGCTCAATAACTGGGTGATATGTGATACTGTTAGCCTACTATTTTGTGATTGTTTTACTTCAATATTACTATAGTCTATGGAGAGCCTGTATTGAATTAATATTAATATTTAATATTATATATAACATAATACATTAATAAAAATATGGAGTACACTCTGGCTGTGTTTGAAAGAAAGAAGAAGCACTATCTAGCAGGAGTCTTCTCTGTAATGTCTGATCTTGTGACATGTCATGAAGGAAGGCTCTGAGTAACCAGGCTGAAGAGCTAGGAGAATAACTAGCTGCAGGAGGTTATAGAAAGCAGAGCAACAGGAAGAAGAAATTAGCTGAAACAAAATGCACATGTTTTTTTCTGAGAACAAGATGTGACTCTAACTAAAGGACATGAAGGACCCAGGGATGTGCGACCCATGCGCACAAGCATACATGTACAACCAGGGTCACTTCTTGAGTGTGTAGATACACATATTCAGAGGATTCTGTTTGTTTTTTTTTAATTTAATTTAATTTTATTTGTGAACATACTGTACAGAGGGGTTACAATTACATGGGCAGGATAATGCGTACATTTCTTACCAAGCATTGCACCCTCCTCCTTTGGTTTACCCTTCACATCCCTTCCCAGCCTCCCCCCTCCCCCCCAATCCCAATCCTTCTCCTCCCCCCCCCCCCCCCCCCCCCCCCGCCCACCGATGTTGTAAAGCTCGTTTTGGACATGACAACTTGTACTTCTCATTGTTGCAACAGGTCCACCTGTATCCTTAAACAACTGGTTTTTCCCCATGTCCTCCACAAGTTATACTGACATCAAATATAGTGAAAGCAGGGGTTATACTATGGGGGAGGGACATACAAAGCAACAAAGAGATAATCTTATAAATGCATTAGAAACACATGCATGAAAGAAAAAAACATTAAAATACATATCTAAGGGTTCATTTTCCTGACATCACATTATCTGACCTTTTCCGCTTGACTCATACATATACTAGATATTACAAATAAGGGAAACCATGGGACCTATGTTTCTTTGGGCCTGGCTTACTTCACTTAATATAATTTTTTCCAAGTTTTTCCATTTCCTAACAAATGGGGCAATGTCATTCTTTCTGATGGAGGCATAGAATTCCATTGTGTATATATACCACATTTTCTTGATCCATTCATCTGCTGAGGGACATCTGGGTTGGTTCCATATCTTAGCTATGGTAAATAATGCTGCAATAAACATAGTTGTGCTGGTAGCTTTAGTGTGGTCTTGTTTGTAAACATTTGGGTAAATGCCCAAAAGTGGGATTGCTGGGTCATAGGGGAGATCTATGAAAAGTCTTTTGAGGAACCTCCATACTGCTTCCAAAGTGGTTGAACAAGTTTACATTCCCACCAACAATGAAGTAAGGTTCCTTTCTGTCCACATCCCCTCCAGCATCTGTTGTTGTTAGAGTTCTTGATTTTTGCCGTTCTAACTGGAGTGAGGTGATATCTCAATGTTGTTTTGATTTGCATTTCTTTTATGGCTAGGGATGTTGAACATTTCTTCATGTGTCTATTGGCCATCCTTCTTTCTTCCTCAGAGAAGCTTCTCTTTAAGTCTTTCGCCCACTTATTTATTGGGCAGTTGTTTCTTTGAGGATTTGTTGTTGGGGGGTTTAATTTTTTGAGTTCCAAGTATATTTTAGATATGAGACCCTTGTCCATTGTATGGCTAGTAAAAATCTTCTCCCAATTCGTGGGCTTTCTTTTGACCTTGCTAGCTACGTCATTTGCCCTGCAAAAGCTCTGCAACTTTATGCAATCCCATTTGTCCAACCTTTCTTTGATTTGTTGTGTTTCCGGGGCGCTATTTAAAAAATTTCGGCCTGAGCCAAGGAGACCTAGCGTTTCTCTTATTCCATCCTGTAATGGTTTCAGACTGTCTGCTTTGAGTTCAAGGTCTTTGATCCATTTGGAGTTGATTCTGGTGCAGGGTGATATATAAGGATCTAGCTTTAGTTTTCTACATGTAGTTAACCAATTTTGCCAGCACCATTTACTGAAGAGACTGTCTTTCTTCCATTCTATTGTTTTAGCTCCCTTATTGAAGATTAGATGGCTATAGGTCTGTAGGTTCATTTCTGGGTTTTCAATTCTATTCCATTGGTCCTGAGGTCTGTTCTTATGCCAATACCAAGCTGTTTTGATTACTATGGCTTTATAGTAGAGTTTGAAATTTGGTATTGATATTCCTCCAGCAGTGTTCTTTCCGTTGAGGAGCGTTTTTGCTATTTGGGGTCTTTTATTGTTCCATATGAATTTTTGGATTGCCTCTTCTATTTCCTTGAAGAATGAGGTTGGAATTTTGATAGGTATTGCGTTGAATTTGTAGATAGCCTTGGGAAGTATTGCCATTTTCACGATGTTTTCTGTTTGGTTTTAAGGTTTGTCGTCCTGTCCAAATTCTTAATAAACTTCTTTAATAAGGTCACCCATAGTTACTTTTTTTAAATAGCCTCCACAAATTATATAGATGATGTTGGATGTAATAATAATGGAATCAGTTTTGCTGTGTAGGAACAAGACATTTTGTTCTTTAGAAAAAGTAGACAGTAGAGCCCAGTCACCCTCAGGACTGTTGACACAGCATTTCCATACCTACTCAAGGACGTGGAATGTGTTTTGCCAAGAGGCTATGTATTTTCAATTGACCCCTAACTTTTCACCTGAAAAGTAATATGGAAAATTTCAGCAAACTAGTTTTTCTTCAACTTAGGTGTCAAGGGGAAAAGAAAAAAAAAGCAAGGCTGTATTCCATATCAAAACATGGGGCTAGATATCTTCTTTCCATTAAACAGAACCTATCAACTTCTTTTGAGATGCAAACATTGGCATTGGTTTTCCCAACCAAAGGCATAGCATGTTGATCTGAATTGTTTCTACTCCTTTTTCAGATTCTAAATAAGGTTCTCTGTGCTTTCTCCAGGTTACCCGTGGATTTTAGATATGTCCTGCCCTGGTTGATAATGCAGAGCTGTGGCCTTAGTGGATGTTTACATTATTTCACTTCTGTCTAGCAATTGGAATTTACAAAATATTTCTATGCTATCTAGTAAGTGTCTCCTGACCTGAACTTTCAAAAGAAGCCCCTATCAGTTCTGCTCAAATTACAGCCAAGGTCTATAAAGCAGCACAATTTCAAGTCCAAATCATTTATGATTTGCTATCAATCTATAAAAGAGCATTGTGATGATTGAAAGCCTATGTACCTCCCATTCGTCAGGTCTCTGAACTTTCAACAAATGCCTACCGTTTCTGTTCACTGACTTCCAACATCAGTATTCAAAGGCCAGGTTTTAGTTTAGAAGGGGAAGACACTACTTCTTACTGGGTTAATTACTCCAACATCTTTGTTTGAATAATCAGTACATATCTTTCCTAGTGAAATGATCAAAAAAATAAAATGATTCCTTCTTAGTTGAAAAGGTGATGCCTTCTCAGAGGCTATTTGATTACAAGCTATTTTAACTCAAAAAAGTTTACTTTCCTTTGTTTTGCCATTAAGGAAATTTAAGAATAAAAGAAATGTCAGAAAACAATTAGTCACAAATAGTTTGATGCTCTAGCTACCCAAGCATAATTGATCTATTTTTGTTTATAGTTGTTTTATTCTCCTGTCACAAATTTTCATTTGCGCTATATACTTGTGATTTATACTTCTACATGCGATTTTGTATCTTGCTTGTCTCTATTTGCCACAGAGGCACAACATTTCTATTTCTTAGGTTATTTTAAAATGCATTGTAGGGGCTGGGAAGGTGGCTCACACTGGTAGAGCGCTTGCCTTGCATGCATGAGGCCCTGGGTTCGATTCCTCATCACCACATAAGCAAAAAGAAAATAGCCGGAAGTGGCACTGTGGCTCAAGTGGTAGAATGCTAGCCTTAAGCTGAAGAGCTGAGGGACAGCGCCCAGGCCCAGAGTTCAGGCCCCACGACCAGACTCTCCCCACCAAAAAAAAACATTGTATTACAACGTTGGGGGTGGGGCTTGAGGGGTGGGGAAATGGGAGAAAAATGAGGGGGTGGGTAACAATGTTTGACAAGAAATGTACTCATTACCTTAGGTATGTAACTGTAACCATTCTGTACATCACGCTGACAATAAAATTAAGTTAAAAATATACTGTTAGATGGTTTATAAAATTTATTATACCAATCTACCAATTTTATTAACTGGACCTTCATTATTGTACACTTATGTTATTTAGAATTTTGACATTCTAAAAATATAATTACTCATAACTATTTTTCCTATTTTCACACAGATATTCAAGTAATTGTCTAAAGATATATTGTCCAAAATTATAGTTATTTTGAGAATGATTATTATCCTGGGTCTCACTACTCAGATCTATAAAATGGGATTTCATTTTTTTTCATTCTTGATATAGCTTAATTACATCTTGGTTTATTTTATGTATGTGTTTGTGTTTTTTTATTGTGAAAATACTGTAAAGAGGGGTTACAATTACATGGGCAAGATAATGTGTACATTATTGTAGCCTCCTCCTTTGTTTCCCCTTCCCATCCCATCCTCTCCCTCGCCCTCCCCACCCAACCCTCCTCTCCCCCACCAAAGTTGTAAAGTTTGTTTTTGACATATGACTTGTATGTCTCATTGTTGCAATGGGTCCTCCTGTATCCCTATTTAAACGATTTGTTTTTTTCCTTCCCCTCTACAAATTATAGCAACATCAAATACAGTGAGAGCAGGGGTTGTACCGTGGGGGAGGGACATACAAAACAACAAAGAAATCATCTTATAAATGTGTTAGAAACAATCGCATGAAAGAAAAAAATATTTGAATATCTATCTTAGGGTTCATTTCCCTAACATCAATTTATCTGACCTTTTCTGCTTGACTCAGACATATACTAGTTATTGTAAATAAGGGAAACCATGGGACCTATGCTTACTTCACTTCATATAATTTTTTCCAAGTATTTCCATCTCCTAACAAATGAGGCAATGCCATTCTTTCTGATGGAGGCATAGAATCCCATTTTGTATATATACCACATTTTCTTGAGCCATTCATCTTCTGAGGGGCATCTGGGTTGGTTCCATATCTTAACTATGGTAAATAATGCTGCAATAAACATAGTCGTGCTGATACCTAAGTATGGTCTTGTTTGTGATCATTTGGGCAAATGCCCAAAAAGTGGGATTGCTGGGTCATAGGGGAGCTCTATGTGGAGTCTTTTGAGGAACCTCCATATTGCTTTCCAAAGTGGTTGAATAAGTTTACACTCCCACCAACAATGCAGTAACGTTCCCTTCTGTCCACATCCCCTGCAACATCTGTTGTTATTAGAGTTCTTGACTATAGCCATTCTAAGTGGGGTGAGGTGGTATTATTAATGCTGTTTTGATTTGCATTTCTTTTATGGCTAGAGAGGTTGAGCATTTCTTCATGTGTCTATTGGCCATTCTTATTTCCTCTTCAGAGAAGTTTCTCTTTAAGTCTTTTGCCCACTTATTTATTGGGCAGTTGCTTCTTTGAAGATTTGTTGTCGGGTGATTTAATTTTTGAGTTTCAGGTATATTTTAGATATGAGACCTGTGTGTGTTGTATGGCTAGTGAAGATCTTCTCCCAATCTGTGGGCTTTCTATTGATCTTGCTAGCTATGTCCTTTGCCATGCAGAAGCTCTGCAACTTCATGCAATCCCATTTGTCCAACCTTTCTTTGGATTTGTTGTGTTTCTGGGTCTCTATTACGAAAATTTAGGCCTGTGCCAAGGGGACCTAGGGTTTCTCCTATTCCATCCTGTAATGTTTTCAGAGTGTATGCTTTGACTCTGAGGTCTTTGATCCATTTGGAGTTGATTCTGGTGCAGGGTAATATATAAGGATCTAGCTTTAGTTTTCTATATGTAGTTAACCGATTTGCCAGCACCATTTACTGAAGAGGCTGTCTTTCTTCCATTCTATTTTTTTTAGCTTCCCTTATCAAAGATTAGATGGCTGTAGCCCTGTAGGCACATTTCTGGGTTTTCAATTCTATTCCATTGGTCCCTAGGTCTGTTCTTGTGCCAGTACCAAGCTGTTTTGATTACTATGGCTTTGTAGTAGAGTTTGAAATTTGTTATTGATATTCCTCCAGCACTGTTTTTCTGTTGAGGATCGTTTTTGCTATTCGGGGTCTTTTATTGTTCCATATGAATTTTTGGATTGCCTCTTCTATTTCCTTGAAGAATGAGAAAATGGGACTTCATTTTAACCCATACTGTCAAATATAGATATGAGCTATATTTCAAAAAAACATAAAGGATCTCAATCATGATATTTTTGTTATTGGCAGTTTGTAATAATTCTTTTTTTTTTTTTTTTGTCGGTCATGGGACTTGACCTCTGGGCCTGGGCGCTGTCCCTCAGCTCTTCAGCTCAAGGCGAGCGCTCTACCACTTGAGCGCTACCACTTGAGCCACTTCCGGTTTTCTGGTGGTTTATTGGAGATAGGAGTCTCACGGTCTTTCCTGCCCGGGCTGGCTTTGAACCGCGATCCTCAGATCTCAGCCTCCTGAGTAGCTAGGATTACAGGCGTGAGCCACCAGCGCTCGGCTAGTTTGTAATAATTCTAAGCATACTTTCATTATCCTTTTGTTTTAAAGATTATCCACTAGAGGCAAGGTTCTCCTTCGTTAATTCTTTGTGCAACATATCAAGCTGTGCCTCATTCAGATGTGTTTGAACATCCACTTATTTTTTTTAATCATTATTTCAATTGTACTAGTCCTTATTGAGAACCTACTTAGGACAAATACATTTATGTAATGTAAATTTACAGTTGATAAAGAAAAAAATACCACCTATAATACAATTTACTTTCTTAGAGTTGAGAAAAACTTTACTGGCTCATATGAAGTATAAAAACATTAAAGTACAGGTGGACCCATTACAACAATGAGATGTACAAGTCGTTATGTGGAAAATGAACTTTACGACTTTGGTGGGGGGGGAGGAGGGAGGAGAATTGGGTGGAGGGGGGAGAATGGGGAGGGATAGGAACGGGAAACAAAGGAGGAGGCTATAATGCTTGATAAGAAATGTACTCATTATCTTGCCCATGTAATTGTAACCCCTCTGTACAGTATTTTCACAATAAAAAAAACATGAAAGTGTTTCCAAATTTTGTTAAGAGAAACATTATATGTGCTTGTATATATATATATATATATATATATATATATATATATATACAGATTAGATGTTTACCATTTTCAAATTCTATATGGTTGTAACCATTCAGGTATTTAAAGATCTGTAGTATTACACATATATCTGTATATCAAAAGTAAGTGTGCATACTTTTCCTTTTCTATCATAAGGTCCACTAGCTTGTCTTTGCTTACAGGAAGCACATATGAGAGTATTTTATAAATTTAATAATTTTTAAAGCTAGATGATAACCCCTATGTTGTTCGTAGAGAATACTCACAGGACACACTATAGTGCTCAGTGCTGCACATGATTCTTTTACCAATGGGCTTCTATGACAGCCTGCACTGTACTATTTGGGCTTTCAGTCTTTAAATGCATGAGCTAAATAAAATTATTTTCTTTATAAAAATAATTTTAAAAATTTAAGTTAATTACAATGAAAATTTATTTTCATTATTGCATCTAAATTGATGCTTTCTTAAAATAACCTATGAAAAGAATTTTTTTCCTGGTTTACTTAGAATATAGCCAGCAGAAGTAAAACTAAAATTTGAATGTTACAGTGCATAAGTCCTGCCAGCAGAACTGCAATTTTCAAACTTTTATCTTAGATAATGCAGACTTGATGGTATTTCTATCATGCGACTTGAGATAAGTCTTAAATGTAGGAATTTTCCCTACATAAATATAGTTATGTACTAGCATTCTCATGGGCTAGAAAAAGTGACCCCATTGCTCCATAACTTATTGATATCTTTCACCCATCTGACCTCCTGTCTCAGTCTGATTCTATATTAATATCCACCACCCTGGAACCTCTTCCTTGACATTCCTTAATCTTTCTTCTGCTTTTTGATGTTGTTCATTTTTTTCTTGGTCATAGGGCTTGAACTTGGGCATGGGTCCTGTCCCTGAGCATTTCAGTTCAAGTGTAGCACACTTGAACCTGTAGCCACAGAGCCACTTCCGTTTTGTGGTTTATTGAAGACAAGAGTCTCATAGACTTTTCTGCCCATTCTGGCTTTGAACCACGATCCTCAGATCTCAGCCTCCTGAGTAGCTATGATTACAGGCATAGCTAGGATTACAGGCTTGAGCCACCAGTGCTCAGCTTATGATGCATTCTGGTACCTTTGTTTTCATTGTTTGAAACATGAACTTCATACTTATTTATATAGACTCTGGTATATAGTAGGTATTTGATTTGCTTTGTTATGGTGGTTTTATACCAGGAGGCATCATCTGAGACAGAAGTGGGCGAGATAATACAAGAGTAGGTGTAAATGTGCTTATGTGATCCTAAGTTCATTTAAGTACTATTTATTGAGCAGTACTTTTGACAACTTCAGACATTGTTCATGGTACAGAGAATCTACCAGAGAACAAAAGAGATGAAACTTCTGTTTCTTTGAATTTACATTTAGTGGGAGAGACAATTTGTAAAATTTATTTTCTGTGTGACTATACTCATAGGCATACAAAGACATATAAACATCCATTTCAAACACTGATATTTGCTAGGAATAGAATTATAATGAGGTGCATCGTTGTTGATATCTGCTACCTTATACGTGGTATGTGCAAATTAGACAAAAGAAAATGTAATAATTGGGCATTTACCCAAATGTTTACAAACAAGACCACACTAAAGCTACCAGCACAACTATGTTTATTGCAGCATTATTTACCATAGCTAAGATATGGAACCAACCCAGATGCCCCTCAGTAGATGAATGGATCAAGAAAATGTGGTATATATACACAATGGAATTCTATGCCTCTATCAGAAAGAATGACATTGCCCCATTTGTTAGGAAATGGAAAAACTTGGAAAAATTATATTAAGTGAAGTAAGCCAGGCCCAAAGAAACATAGGTCCCATGGTTTCCCTTATTTGTAATATCTAGTATATGTATGAGTCAAGCGGAAAAGGTCAGATAATGTGATGTCAGGAAAATGAACCCTTAGATGTGTATTTTAATGTTTTTTTCTTTCATGCATGTGTTTCTAACGCATTTATAAGATTATCTCTTTGTTGCTTTGTATGTCCCTCCCCCACAGTATAACCCCTGCTTTCACTATATTTGATGTCAGTATAACTTGTGGAGGACATGGGGAAAAACCAGTTGTTTAAGGATACAGGTGGACCTGTTGCAACAATGAGAAGTACAAGTTGTCATGTCCAAAACGAGCTTTACAACGTCGGTGGGGGGGGGAGCGGGGGGGGGGGGGAAGGAGAAGGATTGGGATTGGGGGGGAGGGGGGAGGCTGGGAAGGGATGTGAAGGGTAAACAAAGGAGGAGGCTGCAATGCTTGGTAAGAAATGTACGCATTATCCTGCCCATGTAATTGTAACCCCTGTGTACAGTATGTTCACAATTAAAATAAAATTAAATTAAAAAAAATAAAAATAAAAATATAAAAAAACACTAACCCCCCCCAAAAAAAAGAGAATGTAATAAGAAAGGGAGACAAATGGTGTAGTAAGCTGCTGCTTCAGGAGGCTACTTTATAAGAAGGAACAAACTAGATCTTTGGAGGAAAGGCTCAGATACTACATGTATTTTTAGGATAAAACCAGATTCACTCATGGAATAGATGTAGGGTGTGGTAATGAAAACAACTAGAATAGAATCCACTT
The DNA here is from genome assembly GCF_024711535.1 of Dipodomys merriami. Classification (NCBI taxonomy): domain Eukaryota; kingdom Metazoa; phylum Chordata; class Mammalia; order Rodentia; family Heteromyidae; genus Dipodomys; species Dipodomys merriami. Next base: position 73,484,908 of record NW_027202270.1, on the reverse strand, counting down.
ATCTTGAGATAACAGTCTAGAAAACTGGCTGATGAGGGATACAAAAATTACAATGTTTGATATTCCAACTCTGATAACCACACTCACATAGACATTAAATTAATTCTGATGTATCCATGCTTGCTCACTTGTTCACTGGTGCTTTGTTCTATACCTACAAGGAGGCACCTCCACTTGGATTACCAGAAAGAGGCCTTGAACAAGAGCTACACCACATCCAGCTTCAGGTAATGTGTATTTTCATTTGTCCTCTTGTATTAAGCGATGTAGGTAATTCTGAGTTTGCTTTTGTCTTTACTAGGCATGGCATCACAGAAGAATGGCACATTTACTTCCCTCATCACCATCTTTTAGAAAGGTTTTAGACAGTCTTAACATTGAATCTGGACATCAGTACAAACATTTAGTAATCTTCTATAGCCCTGACTAAATGTCACACATATTGCTTTCTTCAGTTTATCTCTTGGTAAACACACACACACACACACACACACACACACACATGAACATACTCTACTGTCATAACTTGAACCCAAATTGACTCCATTATTTCTGAAACAGAAGATGAGTACAAATTCTCAATTTTATGGAGAGCAAGATAGGAAAAGGAGGCAAGAAAGGAAAGAAAGTACTTATTTTCTTGTTCAGGAATTTACTACACTGAATCTGGTTTGGAGAAGAGAGCTGGGTTTTTAGGCCTGTGAATGTCATAGTTAGAAATGGGAGCATTTGTTCATCAAGAATAGCTTCATCCCGTGTACCTTTTCTGATTACAAATTTTATTAATTTGCTTTGTGGGACTTGAAGTAGGCATTGTCTCTCATCTTCCTCTCACTCAAAGCTAATGAGCAGAGCTCCAGTTCTGGCTTAAAAAATTGTTATAAAGGTGATGTACAGAGGGGTTACCGTTACATAAGTCAGGTAAAGTGTACATTTCTTTTTAGATGTCACCTCTTCCCTCACTCTCTCACAGTTTTTCCCTCCTGTTCTCACCCACAAGATGTATAGTTCATTTTCAACATAGTGTCCAGTGAGTACCAATGATGCATTTGTTCACTCTTACCCAACCAAAGACAGACAAATGAACAAACAAGACAAAAAGAAAAGAAAACAAAAAGTAACAAAACAAAAACAAGTTCCAGCTTCTTTTGGCTGGTTCATGGAGAGATAAGAATCTCCTCGCCCTTGCCTCTCCGACTGGCTTCCAACAGGAACCCTCAGATGTCAGCTTCTTGATGGAAAGGTTTCATACAGCCCCTCTTTCTTCTCTTTTTCTCTGTAAGAGAAGATGGAAAGGTTGAAGCAAAAGGTGACCCAGAATCCCGAGGTCCCCCTGGGAAGCACGGGCCAAAGTGACCATCGGCCCCATGAGAGACCCAGGCTCCAAGGAGTGGTTGGCCCTCAGGGGCAGAAGGGAAACAAAGGAGACGTAGATCCCACTGGTCCGGAAGGGCAACACTGGACCCTTGGGGCTCAAGGGCTTACCTGGTCCTGTGGGCCCGATTGGCAAGCCAGGTCCCAAGGGAGAAGCTGGACCCATGGGACCCCGGGGTGAGCCAGGAGTTGGGGGAATACGAGTATTGAAAGGAGATCAGGGAGAAAAGGGGAAAATTAGGGAGATTCCCGCCTTACACAAAAGTGCTCTTACTGTGGGTCTCACAGGTCTAAGTAAGTTTCCTTCTCCTGATGTTTCCATTGTGTTTGATAAGATCCTTACAATGAATTTAACCATTATAACGTCACCACAGGGAAATTCACCTACCACGTGGCCAGAGGGTATAATTTCACTTACCACGTCACTGTGCTCTCCAAGACAGTGCAGGTATCTTTGGTGATACCTGGGGTAAAAGTCCTGCACACGAAGGATGGTTACATGAGCTCTGAGGATCAGGCCTCGGGCGTGCTGGTTTTAGAGCTGAAGTTAGGGGACGAGGTGTGGATGCAGGTGACGGGAGGAGAGAGGTTCAATGGCTTGTTTGCAGATGAGGATGACAACACCACGTTCACTGCATTTTTGTTGTTTAGTAGCTCATGGTGGAGACTTGGCCCATCTACTGCTTCTCCTGGCAGAATTAGGTTGGTGATGGAAGCGATCGGATGATTTGATGAGATAAGTTCCTCAAATTAGTGATTGCCATCCTCTTTGTGTCATCCATCTCTTCTGGATGCTTCCATAGGCTCTGTTCCCGGAGAAGGGGAACTGGAGTTTGTGCTGCTGCTTTCTTTTTGCACCCATTCTTCAATGAGAATTCCGAGGTCTTTTCCCACATTCCATTCACGTGGCTGGGAAGCGCGAGTCCCGTCAGTTCCTCACCCCATGTACCTGTTCAAGTGTGCATTTCAAATGGTGCACAATTGCCTTGAAAAATTTCAATACGATGCCATGCATTGATTAAAGTATTTTTATGACTGTCAGCAGGGAAGCAGTGTAAACAAATGCAAAATGCTTTGGTATTCTCAGCTACATAACTCTGAAGCTTAATGATGTGTTCCTAGCTTAGAGCAGGTTACATGAAGTTTAATTTACAGTAATCTACCTCAGACTAATGGAGGAAAAACTAATTTCTAACTGGTATTTGGCCACCTTCCAGCATGCAATAACTCAAGAGTGACATCTGTCTCTGAGTTATATCTCCCCCTACTAGGGGAGAGAAGGGAGAGGTTATGTTGTATAAAAACTCATAACCCCTTTCAATTTTTGCTTTTTTTTTTGAAATATCATTTGCCATACCTTTGCTCTCAAACTGCGATCACAAAGGCCTTTGATAGTTAATTGTGAGTGGGAAAATAAGCCTGCATATTGTCTACCTACTTTTCTCTCTCTATCTACATTGCTGATTTCTACTGTGTCAGTCTTTCTAGACTTAGCCTAAATGAGTCACATATTTTAAACCTTTTATTCTAAACACTTAACAGTCTACGCAAACACAGAATTTAACTGCATCTGTTGTCTATTTTCCTGTCTCACAGCTACATAAAATGCCCTATTCTTATCTTTGTTTCTACCCACTTGTCTCTTTTAGGTAAAAACTCTTCTTTATCCTTAATTGCTTTCCTATACAATTTTTTTTGTAATTTCATTGTTGTTCTTAGAATAATACTTGTTGAATTTCTGGTACTTGCAATTTTACAAGTATCCTGGTAAAAATGAAACACTCATTCAAGTATCTTGAGCTTAAAGAAGAAATATAGTTTAAGAAATCATTTGTAATCCCAGAAGAAGATGGAGTAGCCTACTAAATAATACAGATCAAGGATGTTGTGTTACTGTTTTGAAGTCAGAATTTAGCTAGTATTTTTAAAATGAAATCTGAGAAACTCTGCTGGGAAACACCAAAAGAAGAGTTCCACACAAACAACGGAACATTCTCCTTTGCAAAATCCAGTCAGTGTGAGAGAAAATAGTCTAGAGGTTCTGATTTTGACTATTCCAACAAGAAATGGCAATTAAGTGAACTTACAGTGAAGACCAGAGTGAAAAGTTCTTATATATGAGCTCAAAATCTTCAGCTTATAAATTTCAGGATGACTAGAATATTAAAGACAAGCATAAACCAAATAGGGGAAAATTTTGAAGACACAGAGACTAGATAAACAAAAAAACTATACAAATTAAGTTTTATTATCCACCACACAAATATTACTAAAACAGCAAGACAACATAGTACCAATTGTTCAGAGAATGGAAATGCATTGTCAGAAATTAAAAATAAGAAAAGAAAAACTAAGATGATTTGGATCAAAGTCTGAGGATTTGTCCCAGAAAATACAACAAATAATAACAATTAAAATGGTAATAAAATTTAAAAATGTATTAAAAACACACTACTACTAAAGCACAGAAGCTTTAATATCTGTATTATAGGAATTCTAGGAAGGAAAACAATCGCTATATTTTACTTAAAATAATGAAATCTATTTCCAGAAATGGAAGGAAACATGATTAACAAAAGCATACATTTAGCACTTTGACACATCAGCATGGAATTTGAGAGCTGGAAGTAAAGGGAATGTTCTAAAAGACACACAAACATTATATGCTAATAACTGAACAACACTGGAATTCAGAATGTAATGGAAGATTGATAATCTTTGAAGTTCTGAGAGAAAATGATTTCTGACCTAAAATTCTACATTCACCAAAACAATTAATTAAATGTGTAAATGAGAAAGGGGCTATTTTTGGACATCCACACTCTTTGAATTTATGCTGAGGCATTCTTTTCAGGATAATACTACAAAAATGAATACCAGGAACACAAATTCAAATAACAGGGAATCTAGTAAGTAGAGAAGGAAATCCCAGGACTGTAGCATGATGGAAAGACGAGTACAAACATACCAAATGGGAGCATGGTAAGAGGCCTAGAAAGCAATCTTCAGACAATGAAAAGGTTAGAATATTTATGGTGATGGGACGATCCTTATTTTTCGGAAAGAAATTAATATTAGTCTACAAAACTTATGAGAACAAAGAAATATTTAAGAACTAAGAACAGTAAATTACAGTTGTTCAACAAAAAGGAAAAGTTAGGGCAGGGAATGTCGCTTAGTGGTAGAGTGCTTGCCTAGATTGCATGAAACCCTAGGTTCAATTCCTCAGCACCACAGAAGCAGAAAAAGCCAGAAGTAGAGCTGTGGCTCAAGTGGGAGAATGCTAGGACTTGAGCAAAAAGAAGCAGCACAGGGGCAATGCTTAAGCCCTGAGGTTAAGCTCCAAGACTAGCAAAAAGGAAAAAAAAAGGAAAAGTTATGGTAGTCTACTACAAAGCTCAACTATAAGTAGTAATTAAGAACACATAAAAATCTAAAATCTGTGATTAGCCTAACTGCAACTATAGTATAAACTATAAACATATAGAAAAAGGTGAGAGGGTTGTGGGAGAGGCCATATGTAAATTCTGGGAGGTGGTTGAATCAGAATTGAGAGACGTGTACTGAATTCTCTTTTTAGTAACAGGAAGTCACCATGTACTACCTACAACAGAAAAATCGATTTAAAGGCAAAATATTATTTAAAATTATAAATTAGCAGATTTTTCAGGGTTTAAAGAGGGATGCAAAGATTTTTAGAGGATTGCAATTAAAAAATGCCTTGTAGAAGAAGTTGCATTTATGTACAACTGGTAAAAATTAAAATAAAATTCAAAAATTCAATTAATTAAATCTGGTACAGTGACTAGTACCTATAATAAATGTGAGCCCATTTCAATTAGTAGCTGGGTATGATGGCAATGCTTGTAATACCATCTACACTGGAGGCTTCAATATAAGAGCATGATGGTTCCGGTCACAGAGGAATAAACACTGAACACTATCATGAAAATAACTAAAGCAAAAGAAGCTGAGGGATATGATACAAGTGGTAGAGTCCTTGCTTAGAAGGTTGAGGCTCTGAGTTAAAAATCTAGTAAAACACATACACACACACATGCACACACACACACACACACACACACACACACATGCGCCCCTTATTCAAATAACTACACACATGAATACATATTAATTGCAACACAAGAAAACAAAGAGCAGCTAAGAGACAACAGGATTCAATTCTCAACATTTGAACATCCTAAACTAATTAGTCTATGGATCCAAGATAGTAGTTAATACATTATGATAACAACTGAATATTTGTTTTTGCTACATTAGAGAAGAGGAAACATTTTATATATATTTTTTATTGCAAATATACTGTACAGAGGGGTTACAGTTACATGAGCAAGGTAATGAGTGCATTTCCTATCCAGCATTGTTACCCCCTCCTTTGTTTTTCCCTTACCATCCCTTTCCCCCCCACCTCACCAAATCATCCCTTCCCCCAAAAAATTTGTAAAGATCATTTTCAAGATAGTGTCTTGTACATCTCATTGTTACAATAGGTCATCCTATATTTCAACATTTTTTTTATTTCCCTTCCCTTCCCCAAATTGGAAAAATGTATATACAAGATGGAGAACACCAGAATCAAATACAGTGACAACAGGGTTATATTATGGGGGAAGAACATACAAAGAAACAAAAAAACACATCACATAGTATATTAAAAAAGCAAGAAAGATAAAATCTCTTGTGTCCCTATCTTGGTGTTCATTTCACTTAACATCATCATATTTGGTCATATGTACATAGGTTTTGACCTCTATTGCTTGTTCTAGACATATACTAGTTATTGCAAATAAGGGAAATCATGGGACCTATGTTTCTTTGGGTCTGGCTTACTTCATTTAATGTAATTTTTTCCAAGTCTTTCCATTTTCTAAAAAATGGTGCGGTGTCATTCTTTTTGATGGAGGCATAGAAGTTATCTATCTATCTATCTATCTATCTATCTATGATATATATATATATATATATATATATATATATATATATATATCTCCTATATTTTCTTCATCTATTCATCTACTGAGGGGCATCTGGGTTGGTTCCATATCTTAGCTATGGTGAATAATGCTGCAATAAACATAGTTGTGCTGGTAGCTTTGGTATGGTCTTGTTTGTGATCCTTTGGGATTTCTGGGTCTTGGGGAGCTCTATATGTAGTCTTTTGAGGAACCTCCATACTGCTTTCCAAAGTGGTTGAACAAGTTTACACTCCAGCAAATAATGCAATAGGGTTACCTTTTGGCCACATCCCCTCCAGCATCTGTTGTTATTAGAGTTCTTGATTATAGCCATTATAACTGGGGTGAGGTGGAATCTCAATGTAGTTTAGACTTGCATTTCCTTTATAGCTAGAGAAGTTGAGCATTTCTTCATGTGTCTATTGGCCATTCTTTTCCTCTTCAGAGAAGTCTCTCTTTATGTCTTGAGTCCACTTATTAATCAGGAAGTTGTTTCTTTGAGGATTTATTTTTGGGGATTTAACTTTTTGAGTTTCTATGTATATTTTAGATAAGAGATACTTGTCCATTGTATGGCTAGTGAAGATCTTCTCCCAGTCTGTGTGCTTTCTATTCATATTGCTTGCTATGTCCTTTGCCATGAAGAAGCTCTGTAGTTTCATGCAGTCCCACTTGTCCAAACTTTCTTTGATTTGTTGTGTTTCTTGGTCTCTACTAAGAAAATTTCCACCTTTGCCAAGGAGCCCTAGAGTTTTTCCTATTTCTTCCTGTAATGTTTTTAGGGTGTTTGCTTGGACTCAGAGGTATTTGATCCATTTGGAGTTGATTCTGGTGGAGGGTGAAATAGAAGGTCAGGCTTTAATTTTCTAGAGGTGTTAAACCAATTTTGCCAGCACCATTTACTAAAGAGGCTGTCTTTCTTCCATTCTATGTTTTTAGCTCCTTTATCAAGATTAGGTGGCTATAGGTCTGTGGGTTCATTGCTAGGTCTTCAGTGCTGTTCCATTGGTCCTCAGGTCTGTTCTAGTGCCAAAACCAAACTGTTTTGATTACTATAGTTTTGTAGTTGAGTTTGAAATTTGGTTTTGCTATTTCTCCAGCATTATTCTTTCTGCTAAGGATTGTTTTTCTCTTCAAGGTCCTTTATTGTTCCATATGAATTTTTGGGTTACTGCTTCTATTTCATTGAAGAATGAGGTTGGAATATTGATAGGTATCACATTGAATTTTTAGATCTTGTCAAATGCTTTTTCTGCATCTATTTAGATAATCATGTAGTTCTTATCCTTGCTCTTGTTGATGTGATGAATTATATTAATTGGTTTGCATATTTGAAACAGCTTTGTATCCCTAAAATCAATCCTGTTTGATCATGGTATATGAGTTTTTGATGAGTTGTTTAATCTGATTGGCCAAAATTTTGCTGAGAAGTTTTGTACTAATGCTTATCAAAGAAATGGTTCTTTAGTTTGATGAATCCCTGCCTGGTTTGGGGATGAGGGTTCTGATGGCTTCATTGAAAGAGTTTGGCAGTGAACTTTCACTGTTAATTTCATTGAAGAGTTGGAGGAGTTTTGTTGTGAGTTTTGGTTAAAGCCTTATAGAAATCAGATGTAAATCCATCCGGTCCTGGGCTTTTCTTAGATGGGAGGTCTCTTATTGCTGTTTCTATTTCAATGCTTGATATGAGCCTGTTAAGTTGGTTTAACTCATCTTGGTTTAGTTTGAGCATGTCAATATTTGTTAGAAAATCATCTATTTCTTCCAGGTTCTCAAACTTATTAACATACTGTTTTGAGAAGTATTCCCTTATGATATACTGAATCTTGGTTGTTTCTGTGGTGATTTTCCATTCTCATTTCTCAGTTTGTTTATTTGGGTGTGTTCTCTTCTTTTTCTGATAAGATTTGCTAAGGGTCTGTTAATTTTGTTTTGTTGGTTTCAGATCTCTCCAATTTGTTGATGTAGGAACTCAGTGCTATAAACTTGCCTCTGAGTACTGCCTTTGCTTTGTTCCAGAGGAGCTGGTGATTTTTGTGTTCATTTTTGTTAAATATCCTGAACATTTGAATTTCCTTTCTTATCTCTTTTATTATCCACTGTTGGTTTAACAGTGTGTTTTTCAGCCTTCCTGTTTTACAGGATTTTCTTTGGTGGCTTTTGGTGTTGAATTCAAATTTTATTACCTTGTGGTCTGAGAGAATGCAGGGCATAATTTCAGTGTTTCTGAATTTGGGCAAATTTGCTTTGTGACCTAAAATGTGGTCTATTTTGGAGAATGTTCCATGTGCTGCTGAGAAGAACGTGTATTTTGATGCTGCTGGGTGAAATATTCGATAGATGCCTGTTAAGTCTAGTTGATCTATGCAGTTTAGATCTGAGGTTTCTCTGTTGAGTTTTTTCCAGGTTGGGGATAGTGGTATGTTACAGCCCCAACAATTATTGTCTTCCGGTCTATGTGTGATTTTAGGGAAAATAGTGTTTCTTGGATAAATTTGGGTGCTCCGTTATTTGTTGAATAGGTATTTAGAATTATAATGTCCTCCTGAAGGAGAGATCCTTAATTAGTATGTCATGACCTTCTTTATCCCTTCTCACTAATTTTAATTTGAAATCTATTTTTTCTATTAGGATTGCAACTTCCACCTGTTTATGGGGATTGTTTACTTGGTAGATTTTATTCCAGCCTTTCACTTTCAATATATGTTTGATTTTGTGGGCAAGGTGTGACTCTTGAAGGCAGAAGAGAGAAGGATCTTGCTTTTTAATCCAACTAGACAGTCTATGTCGTTTAATTGGAGAGTTAAGTCCATTAATGTTGAGAGTTAGGACTGAGAGGTGTTTGGTAGTTCTTGCCATGTTATACACCTTCTTGGGGGCTGTGACAACTGGGTTCTTTCTACGGTTCTTGGATTCTCAGTTTGCGTGCAGTTTCTTGGCCTTTATTATGATCTTGTTGGTTTTCTATGTATAAGACATCTTTAAGTATTTTTGTAGGGCTGATTTGGTGGACATATATTGTTTCCATTTTTCTTTGCTATGTAAGATTTTTATTTGGCCTTCTATTGTGATGGAGTTTAGCTGGGTAGAGTATTCTTGGTTGATAGTTGTTTGTATTTAGGGTATGTCATACATCATTCCAGGGTCTTCTTGCTTTAATTGTCTTTCCTGAGAAATCTGAAATTATTCTGATTGGTTTCCCTTTATAGGTGATTGATCTTTTCTCCTTGACAACTTTAAAGATCCTTTCCTTGGTCTGAATTGATCCTGAGTAGATTACAATGGGATGGTGGGATGTCCTACTCTGGTCTGGTCTATCTCAGGTTCTAAAGGCTTCTCGTATTTGAATGGGCCTATCTTTTTGCATGTTTGGGAAGTTCTCTGCTAGGATCCTGTTAAATAAATTTCCTAGACCATTAACTTCTGTCTCTAGGTGCTCCTCTACACCCATTATTCTCAAATTAGGCCTTCTAATGGTGTCTTCTAAAAGTTGAATAGAGCTATCATATTTATTGGATTTGTCTTGAATAGTTGTCTGCTCTTTCTCTCTAATATCTAGGCTGTCTTCAATCCCAGAGATTTGATCTTCTGCATGGTCTAATCTACTGTCAAGACTTTCTACTTTTTTTTTTTTTTAATTTCCTTTCCTTCTAATTGTTCGGCTTTTATGACTTCAAATTCTTTGTTGGAGCTTTGTTTTAGATCTTGTATGGACTTCTTTGCTTCCTTAATTTGGTTTTCAGTGTTCATTCTCAAACCTCTTAGTTGATTGGTTATGGTTTCATTGGATTTCCTTTCCTTCTATTGGGCTTCATTCAGCATTCCTTTTGTGGCCTCCCTGAATTCCTCCAGCTGTCTGTTTGTGAATTCCATGAATGCCTTCATTAACCTTTGTCTATACTCATCCGGCTCATGCAATTCCTCTATTAATCTTTGATTAGCCTCCTCTTGCTTGCAATATTCCTGTATTAAACTTTGGTTAGGTTCATTGTGCTCATGCATTTCCCTATCCTGATCACAGTGAGTCCTTTGCAGGCTTTCAATCTTTTCCTTCAGTATGTTTATTGTAGCGTTTGTAGAGCATTTTGGGAACTTTCCTCTGGATTATTCATTAACTGTTATGTTGCCTGATTATCATGAGTGGGAGTTGAAATACCTGGACTTGCCATTTTTTTTGTTTCTACTTGTTCTGCCCATTTGGGTATGTTAGACAAACCAATTCTGACCTAGAACACTATTTTAAAGCAGGCATCAACCAGAGCCCTGTAGTTGCACAGATTGTTTGTTGCAGTTAAAATGAGTACAGATAAAATCTAGTTCAACAGGTGCAATCTTGTTCAACCACAAACAACTTGGGATCAAAGAAGGAGTCAGCAGATAAATTATTAGATTTAGGGAGAGTTGTGAGGAGAAAATAAGATTGGAGGAATATACAGAGGGAAAGTGATAGAGGAATTCAGAGAGAGGAATGGGATAGAAGGAAAGGAAAAGAGAGATAAAGAAAAAGAAAAAATGAGAAATGAAAATTTTAAATGAAACACTTAAAAATATGTAAGTATAAGCAATTAATTCTCTAATTAAAGATCTAAGGCTGGGATTTGTGAATTGAGTAATCAATATCTGAATAAAGTATGCACACATGATGGATAAGGTCTAATAATTGAAGACAAGTATATATCTGGGGATGAACAGAACAGCAATTAAGTAAGGCAAAAAAAATGACCAAAATGGAAAAGATTATAAAGAAAATATAACAGAAACAATAACCACAACAAAAAACAAAAAAAGCAAACCTAAAATAAAAGTGAAAAAAATAGACAACAGTTAAAAAAAATAGTTGAAAAATAGTTCTTCGAATTTTTTTTTAAGGGGGTGGATCTTGTGTCTCCCTTGTGTCCATAACCAGTCTCTTGGTGAAATCTCTGGTTTGCTTGTGATGTTTGGTTTTACTGTTGCTTGGCTGTTTTTTTTTCTTTTCTTATCTTTCTTTCTTTTTTTTTTTGCCAGTCATGGGTCCTGAAATATGGTCCTAGGTGCTGTCCCTCAGCTCTTCAGGTCTAGGCTAGCATTCTACCACTTGAGCCACAGAACTACTTCTGGCTTTTTCTGCTTATGTGGTGCAGAGGAATTGAACCCAGGGCCTCATGCATGCAAGACAAACACTGCCACTGAGCCACTTTCCCAGCCCCTTTGGTTGTTTTCTTAACTTATTTTGTTTGAGCAGGCTGAAGGAAGCTCTGCCTTACCCAGGAGTTTATGTCCCTCCTCCCAGTCTAGTTCAGTGGGAGGGCCATCTACTTTGAGTATCACAAAGAGGGAGGTTGCTGTTTCCTCTAGCTTGTTGGTAGGGCTGTGGCCTATCAGCAAACAATAGCTTTTCCCTGATGGGCTAGCTCCAGAGAGACTCAGAAGCCCAGCCTGTAGCCAATCTCAGGATTTACGTGTAACACATTTCCAATTGCTCTAGGGCTGGGGTTGCTTCAGGTGCTACAGCTGGGTAGGGTAGCCTCTGGCTCTGTTTACCCACTAAAGAGAGTTTCCATAGGGTTGGAGGTGAGCCCTGCTGCAGGTTCCTTGACCTCTTCAATGGCTCCTATTTTCTTCTTCCAAGGCATGAGTTATGTGTTAGCTGCTCTGGCACAGTCTGTGTCAGTATCAAAGATGGAGTTCTTCTCTGGAGGTGGTGGGGAGGGAGCTACCTTCCCACCGCTGCTCCTGAGAAGGAGTGAGGATGTATTGGGCATACACACACCTTTCTTTTGGTTTCTGAGCCATCCAGGTCCACAGTCTGCAACTGTCTGTGGTCAGCAGGGTGAAGATTTCCATTCCTTTTCAGTTCTTGCTGGTGATGAGTAGAATATGCTTGCACATCGCCTCTGGCACCTTTGTCCTTCTGTTGCCATGGTCTGGAAGTGCTTGAATCTATGTCCTCAACCATGCTGCTTGAGTTTTTCCTTTCTGTATTATGATGACACACTTGGTGTGACTCTCTAGCCTTAGATTTTCCACTGGAACACTAAAACTGGCTTCTACTCCAGAGCTTGTTTAGCCCCCAGCTTCTCCTTCACCGTTTTCCTCCCTGATTTGAAAGATTCTTGTATAATATAAAATTGCTTACATTCTTTTATTAAAATATATTTTCATGAGTTGCAGGAAAAGTTATGCAATTATAGTAGCATTGGCCACACAATAGCTTAAAATGAAACTTAGCTCATCATTGTTATACATAAGCAGTAAGAAAATTCATTCATCATGCGTTTTCCCTCAAAAACAACTTTTAAGTGAATCTCTCTGATTTAGTAAAGGTGCATCCCTTACACAGCCTAAACTTTATATTGATTATTTATCACAAATTACAGAAATCCTTTTTTTTTTTTTTTTTTGCCAGTCATGGGGCCTAAACTCAGAGCCTGGGCACTGTCCCTCAGCTCTTCAGCTCAAGGCTAGTGCTCTACCACTTGAGCCACAGCACCACTTCCAGCTTTTTCTCCTTATGTGGTGCTGAGGAATCGAACCCAGGGCCTCATGAATGCAAGGCAAGCACTCTACCACTGAGCCACCTTCCCAGCCCCAGAAATCCTCTTTTTTATTATTATATGTGGATTTTTTTTGAGACAGTCTTCTTATGTAGCCCAACCTACATAAGAACTTTAAATTCTACACTTTCCTGCCTCAGATTGCCAAGTACTAAGGTTCTGAATCTGTACCTCTACACCAAACTTTAAAAGAATGATTTTTTTTCTTGAAAGTAGCCCAAAAGAGGAAACATCTGTATTAGTGGTTAAAGTTTGGAATGACCTACTGGTCATTGCCTTATGCATAGCTAGATACAGAATTGCAAATCAAGGCACAGTAACTTTAAAGTATATCAGCACAAATTCTAGTTCTCTCTTCCTCCCTCCTTTCTCCCTTCCTGCCTACCTCCCTTCTTCTATGTTTCTCTGTCTTGAAAAAAACATGCTTCTTCCATGCACCCAGAGTTACAGCAGTCAGATAATTTACTTCTTACAGCAGAACAACAGATGAACCACAGCAACATTGATATTCATTTGACACTATGTTGGATATGAATATTACAACTTGTGGGGGGGGTCAGGGAGGGTTAAGTGGGAGAGGAGGATAACCATGATTAAAAACAAATGTACTTATTGCCTTATTTATGCAACTGTAATCACCTGCTCATCACCTTGTCAATAAAAAAAAAGATAATTTAGGTTTTAGCTGTCTGAGTGAGAACTCCAGCAAGAAAATTGAAAAGAATCTAGCCTTTTGTATTTTGTATGAATTTAAGGAGATAGCTGATCTAGCTACCTTCCACTTGGACAAATCTCTCTTGAGTTTCAATGACTGAACAAGCCTGGAATATTCTTCAGCTTTTATGGTCTTTTACTACCAAAATTATATAGAATGTGAGCAAAACATTTCTCCAAAGAAATGTCTGCACTGGTAGATGCTTATCACCCTATTATCCTGAATTAGATCCCAGTCCTTTGGAATGAAAGATGTTGATTTCTTTTCAAATATAAATGCCCCATGAACAGGAACCAGTTTAAACTATTAGTCAAACTAGAATTCTAGAGTAGAAGGAGAAGGGTTGAAGCTGTAGCTTATTGGTAGCAGTGTCTAACAAGTGCAAGGCAGCTAGTTTAAACCCCAGTAGAACCAGAGAAGGGGTTGGTGACTCTTGCTTTATTTATTTATTTATATTCTGCTTATCTGTGAATGTACAACCAATCACTTCTACATCTATGGACACAAAGTCATGATCACCAGGTGATATATATGTTAATTAACTTGATTGCTATAATCACTTCGTAATGTATACACCATATCAACCCACTTTGAATACACACTTTGAATATGTCTGTTTTTCATGTGTCATTTATAGCTCAATAAAGTTGAAAAATGGATAAAATACATTTTGTATATTTTGTTACAGTAAAAATGTCTGCCATTAAAAATCTGTTTCTAAGATGTTATATCAAAATGAACTATACATCTTTGTCATGGGGGTGGTGATGAGAGAGGTGGTGGTGGGGGAAGGGATGGTAAGGAGAAACAAAGGAGGAGGCAACAATGCTTGGTAAGAAATGTACTCATTATCTTGTCCATGTAATTGTAACCCCTCTGTACAGTATTTGCACAATAAAAAAAAAGAAATGCACTCATTACCTTGCCCATGTAATTGTAACCCCTCTGTATGGTATTTTCACAATAAAAAAAATTTGTTTCTGTGGTCAGAACTCTAAAACAGAGACCAGTAGATTAATTATTAAGGGTCAAAAATTTAATTTCACAAACTCTGGTATATATTTGTTATGATAGAGATGTTTTATCAGACTCTGTAATCCACTCTGTAATTTTCTCTGTAATCCTCCCTCATCTTCCTCCTCCCTTCACAAAGCAATTGCCACAATCATCATTCCTTCATTTTCCCATGTGAGAAAAAGAATATTACTCACATTGTGATCGATGTTATCTTAACTTTTAAATTTCAATTTTTGTCCCTAACAAAGGAGAGTTTTCTTCTTCACCAGAGTTGGAAGAAAGAATTGTTGCTATTAATGATTGTGTATGGGGAAGTGATCCTTAGAGTTGCTTTCTTAACTGACAGATTATTATTTATGGTCTCTTATTTATGAATTCATGTTCCAAGAGTAAAAGAAAATGTTGTCTCTTTGTCACCTTCTTCACAAATTGCATCTCTGACCAATGCAGCGGCCATTAACCCCTCCGAATTGAGTGAATGAAATTTACTTTTATAGTCATTTAGTGACATGAAAAATAACCAGTTACTTTGGGTATTATAAATACATCACGAGATATATTACATTCATCTCTTAGTAGCTTTGAGAAATTGGTTCCATGATCCCCTTTAGATACTAAAATTCAAAGCTCTTAATTTCCTATACAAAATGTCACAGTTTTTGCAAATTGTTGAGATATTTCATCAAGTATACTTAAGATCACCTTTGAATTATTTAGAACACTATTGAAATGTGTGTGTGTGTGTGTGTGTGTGTGTGTGTGTTTGTGTGTGCGTGTGTGTAAATCCATGTTATCCTATTGTGGTGTAATAAAAAATTGTACATGTTTACTGCAGATGCATTTTTATGGCTATTTTTTGTCCAAACATGTTCATGTTCCAGGATGCAGAGCCAATGTTATGCAGACTGACAATAATGCCTTCAACTTTCTTGCAATCTGTTTTCCATAGCTTTCCTTAAGTTCTTTCAAAATCATACATTGTATTATGTAATTTTCCCTTTTATTCTCCTATCCAGCCTACTCCCCATGGCTGACTCCACAAGAACTCCACACAGCAATGCTAAATTCAGTCATGTTATTCAGACTTTCTGGAGTTTTCACTTAGTCTGTGTAAGCGCTGCTCCTCTTGGTGTAAAACACTCAACTCCTCTAGACTTCAGTGCAGCTGTGATTACTCTGTGAAGCCCACCTGACCATCCTAAGAATCAAAGATCTCCTTCTAGATTAAATGATTCACAGAAGAAAGAAGCATGTGAAGATACATGGAGATTGGAGTGATGTGGCCACAAACCAATGTACACACAGAGCCCTCAAAACTTCTCTCATAGATTCTCTTGAGGGAAAATGGCCCTCCCTGCTGACTGGTTGTTTCTGTGTTTCTAGGTCTCAGAATTGGGATAGAATAAATTTCTGTCATTGAAAAAGCAAACTTTTCTTCCTCAGTGATCCCACAGCACCATGCACATCGTTGTTAAGAGTATGTTCTACTCAGCTCTTCTTTGATGACATACCTTTTTCTCCTTCTAGGAAAAAGAGTTATGCACTTGTCTCATCAGATTCATTTACTGACACAATGGAGCAGCATTAAGTGAATGAATGAATGAATGAATACATTTTCTATTGCAGATTCTTTAGTAGAACAATTTCTTATTCGGTTTCACTTTCTGTGATTTCAGCTATGATAGTCAAAATGGTCTGAAAACACAAAATGGAAAAATTTCAAAATATATAATGCATAAAATTTGAGTTGACTGTCATTCTGAGTACTGAGATGAAATCCCACACAATTTAATTTCATCCTACTCTAGGTATAAACTGTCCCATTGTCCAGTGTGTCCACATTATACAACTGTTCACACATCAATCCTTTAGTAACCACATTGGTTCTCAAGTCCATTCTTAGGATGTCAGAGGACTTGTCCTCAGGAAACTCTTGTTTTATGAAAACAGTATTTCTGACAATTCAAATATGACAAAGAAAAGTTGAAAAGGGCACCCTTTATATGAAAAAAAGAATGCTTTTAAGTTAACTAGAAAATAATTATATACTTACGCTATGAGATTAATAGAAAGGGGCTAAGATGTAGCTCAGTAGCAAAGTGCTTGCCTGGCGAGTGTAGTGTCCTGGTTTCCATCCCCAGTACCCAAAGAAAAGACAAAAAGAGTTATAAAAGATTTATAGTAAGAACAAAACTATTCATAAAATTTGTGAAGTAGGGAAAATAAATTCATGCTTAGTTTTGCTGAAACTGCCAAAGATATGGCCGCAGTACATGACATGTGCTTAGTAGTAACATGGTTTGCTATTTTCTAAAGTTTCAGGCATCATTGGAGTGTTGAACATCTTCCCTGCAGATAATGGAGAACCACTTTAAAGGAAAGCCTACACACAGGCACTATGGACAATTCATGGTAAACCAATAGCATCCAGTTTAGAAGGCAACAAACAAAGTCATAATAACTCCAACAAAAATTCTAAAGCAAAGCATTACTTACCTCAGCCACAGGTACTTGTAAGAATGTCTATCATTTACTGATTTACCCAGTCACCACTAATGCTTCAAACATCTACACCTAGAGCAGAGCTGTGATAATAGAGACAGATATAGGAGTACATGAAGTCTTTAGGTTTTAGTAAGCAGGTCAAGTGGTTCTGTTACTAAACTACTTTTCCGATGTCTGAAATACAAGCTTTGAGGAAAAAACTGACTTCTCTTACATTATTATGTATAATGACTTGGGTATGGAATTGGCTACCTGTGCTTCTCAGGGTGTGGCTCAATTACATTCAGTTATTTAATGGGATTAAATTGGTTTGTGTCAAACAGAAACACATTTCAGTATGTTCTTAGAGCATCTCAGCAATGCTGAAATATCAGGAATGAGCAGTGTTTGGTTTTGTCTTTGTCCAGTCAAGTGTCTTTTGAGGCCAAGCCATGTGTAATTTGTAGTCACTGATGTTGTAGCTGGAAAGTGCTTATTATAGTCATCATTACCCAATGTCTTCATTTTAAAAATGAAGTCTAAGTCTAAGGTGAATCAAGGGGCTTGGTAAGGGTACCAAAGCCAATAGCTGGAGCCATCAAGACTCCGAGTTCAGGTTTCTCCTCTGTGAGGCCAGTATGTGATTTACTACCTCATGCTGCTCTCACAAATGAATTACAACTACATTTTCAATGTAGGGCATAGCAAGTACATGCAGCCATGTGTATACTGAAGGCTTTTAAATTATATCTTCAAAATTGAAGTTAGTTTAAGCACAGGCTTTGAATTTATTCACCATTTAGGACAATAGATATATGTGATATTCTCAACCCACTGAACCATAATCTTTCTACAAAATACTAATGAAATACACAGTGTGATCCAGCTTCTCATTTCTATCTTCCCCCTGTGAACCCCCTTCCATCTGCAGCACTCCATTTGGGGGGCAGTGGCATGCATACAGCTCATTCCAAATAAGTTTCATTAGCGAATGTGCAAGACAAAGACACTCTGTTGTGGGAGCATCCACAAAAGGATTTAAGAATAGGCATCTCTTTCACAGAAAAGCTGAAGTCGAAAGGTAAAAAAAATGCATGGCAGTTCAAAAATCAACTTTTAGGCAGGACTTTAAGAAATAAATCCAAAAATATATGCATACTTTTATTTGATATAAAAATATAAAGCCCATAATGTTTCCATGCAAAGAAAAGATTGCAGCTGAATTTCTTAATGACCCTAAAGAACCCAGGCTCAGTGGAATCTGGAACAGTTTGAATTTAATTAGGTGAGGAAGGGAAAACAATAGGGTCTGAGGTAGACAGAGATGGTAAGGAGTCTCAGCCTGGAAACTCAGTGCTAATGTTGCTTCTGGTGATCTGAAAACCCTAAACCATTTGCAAGTCTGCACCAATGGCCACAGAAAGAATAGTGAGCTAGGATTTTGGACACCTGTGTTTTTGGACAGGCACTTACAATTTCTTCAGCTATGCATTTCTCATCTAGAAAATGCTGAGGCATTGTCTGCTGTCACATTATGGGTTTATGGAGGTTTTGCTGTCTGAGTTTACTGGCAAGAAAAGCAAACAATAACAGTATTCTGGCAGTGTTTCTTTTATTCGTTCCTGGATTTGGACAACTCTCTGCTCTCTGTAGATGTTTGCTTAATGGGTAGGAGATATTTGAATATCTCAGAGGAGAGTTCATGTCCTTTCTCTTCCAAGGGAAGTTCTAGGGAAGTCCTTTCTCAACTATTGTATGGTCCTTTGTCAACATCTTCTCAAAGCTATTAAGTCAAAGCTTTGAAATGCCTAGTACATTATTTACCAGCTGTGGACTTCTGACAAGTCTTTTTAACTCATTAGAGGCAATAAATTTACAAAGCTGAATTTAAAGACTTTGACTTTTACAGGTCACTTATTAATCACCCACCCAGCGTGTTTGTAAGGACTACCAATTTTTATATTAATTTCAAGCTACCATATCACTACTGAGGCTGGAATTCAGGACATGTGCAGAATCCTATTGCTAAACTTCTGGTCACAAATATGTGAAGAATATGGATGTTCACTTAACTTGTGGGAGCATCATTGGTATGCCTTACTTCAATAGCAGTGGTTAATGACTAATTTTGCTTTTTTTACGAGTTGCCATTATACCACCACTATTTAGATCCTATCATTCCTTTGTTGTACATGTTTCTCAAATATGTTTTAAGCTCTATTTACCCTGATGCTCACCAACAACCAAATTTCTAAGCAATTTATAAAGCTCCAGTAATTTGTTTGTATATGATAGCTCATTGGCTGCCTGTGAGATACCTTGTGACATTCTATCAAAGTAAGTCTTATAAAGTCTTACAAAGTATTAAGTTTAAAGACCACTGTTCTAGATATAAAAATCAGAGTTATGAGATAGATATTAAGATTCCTTGAAATGGCTGAGGTGTTGAAGTTTTGGGGTTCCAACTAGTGGTGTTATTATCAGGAGCTGGTAAGACTTGGAGGATATAACTGGATAAAGGCATTGGTAGATCCATAATTTGATGACATTTTTGGGAGATGATGGAGACTGAGGCAATAGAGCCTTCTGTATATTGCCCCATTCTTGTCTACCTTTGCTTCTTGATTTCAATAAGAGAAGCAGGTTTCCTTTGCTTTGCCTTTTCTCCATGATGTTTCTGCCTTGCTACAGGCCTAAAAGTAATGGAACCAGCTGAATATAGACTGAAACCACTGAACCTGCAAGTCAAAGTAAGTCCTGCCTTCCCTAGTTGTTCTTAACAGATGTTTTATCATGGTGATGAAAAATTTGACCAAGAGAATAAGAATAATATATAATCAAATATCAATTTAATATACTTAGAACTAAAAAATTTAACTTCCCCAACAACAAATCCTCAAAGAAACAACTGCCCAATTAATAAATGGGCTAAAGACTTAAAGAGAAACTTCTCTGAAGAGGAAATAAGAATGGCCAATAGACACATGAAGAAATGCTCAACTTCTCTGGCCATAAAACAAATGCAAATCTAAACAATATTGGGATTCCACCTCAACCCGGTTAGAATGGCTACCATCAAGAAATCTACCCAAGACAATGACACGTGTTTTTTCGTTCTTTCTTTCTTGCTATTCTTTTTAACACACTTTTAATGTACTATGTGATTTTTTTTTGTTTTTTGGTATGTTCCTCCCCTGTTCTCACTGTACTTGATTCCCGCATCTTGTATATACACTTTTCTAATTTGGGAAGGGGAAGGGAAATAACAAAATACTTAAATAGGGATACAGGTTGACCCATTGTAACAATGAGATATACAAGTCACTATGCTGAAAATGAACTTTACAACTTGTGGAGGGGAGGGAAGGAGGAGTTGGAGAGGTGAGGAAGGAAGGTATGGTAGGGGAAAACCTGAAGAGGAGGTAATAATGCTCCATGTAACTGTAACCCCTCTGTACACTATTTTTACAATAAAAATGTATTTTAAAAAAAGAACAAATTACAAAAATAAAAAGGGGGAAAAACCAGATGCTGGAGGGGATATGGCCAAAAGGGAACTCTACTACATTGTTGGTGGGAGTGTAAACTTGTTCAACCACTCTTGAAAGCAGTATGGAGGTTCCTCAAAAGACCATGCATAGAGCTCCCCTATGACCCAGCAATCCCACTCTTGGACATTTACCCGAATGATCACAAACAAGACCATCCGAAGGCTACCAGCACAACTATGTTTATTGCAGCATTATTCTCCATAGTTAAGCTATAGAAACAACCCAGATGCCCCTCAGTAAATGAATGGATCAAGAAAATGTGGTATATATACACAATGGAATTCTATGCCTCCATCAGAAATAATGACATTGCCCCATTTGTTAGGAAATGGAAAGACATGGAAAAAAATTACATTAAGTGAAGTAAACTAGGCCCAAAAAAACATAGGTCCCATGATTTCCTTTATTTTCAATAACTAGTATACGTCTAGGATAACCTTACCAGAAAAGTAGAAAAGGCCAACAGCTATCCACATATGACCATATAAGATGTTACTAAGCAAAATGAACCCCAAGGTAGAGACACAAAAGGTTTTATTCTTGTTGCTGTTGTTTTATTTACTTATAATGTACTACCGTGATTTCTTTTGTTTCTTTTGTATGTTTTCCCCCAATGGTATAACCGCTGTCTTCACTGTAATTGATTAGGGTGCCCTGCATCTTGTATATTCATTTTTCTAATTTGGGGAGGGGAAGAAAAACAACAAAACACTGCAAGGATACAGACTGACCCATTGTAACAATGAGATGTACAAGACACTATGTTAAAAACCAACTCCACAACTTAGTGGAGAGGAGGGAGGAGTTGTAAAGGTGGGGAGGGAAGGGATGGCGGGTGGAAAACCAAAGGAGGGGTAACAATGCTCAAGAGGAAAAGCACTCATTACCTTATTAATCTGTAACCCCTCTGTACAATATCTTTATAATATATATATTAAAAATCTATGTAAGCCAACAATAGGGACAGCTTTAAAAAATAAAATCAGTAGTAAATCTTTTACTGACCCACCACTGTTCAAACTTTGATATTGCATTACCAATTTATAAATATATGCAAATGTGTGCTAATTTAGTAAATGGTTATTTAATACATATATTATATTAACAAATATATAGATGTTTTTGAAAAACAACTTTATTTAAACTTACAAGTTAATTTGGCCTATAAACTATACTTTGACATTCTGTTTTAAAAACTAATCTGCAAGTGATATATATGTATATGAACTAGTTTACTTTGTTCTGAGTTATCTATATTAAAAAAAATGAGAACCAGCAGTATACAAAAGCTAGCTCAGAGCTAGTATTCTCTAAATAACAAACTTCATTCTTTTACCTGGGCATTGGAGGCAGATCTTTGTGAATGCAACAAAAGAACCCCTTTATACATTTTTTGTAGACAAGACACAAATAAAAGGATAAGACTTCAATCTGAGTTAAATACTCAAAGCATATGACCTGTTATCTGAATAGAACAGTGTACTCAAAAGTATTGCTGAAATATTTTAAGGAAATTGCTTATAAAATAGAAATAAAAGTTTGATTTGGTGGATGAGAAATTGGATTAAAAACTAAAGTACATTTTGAAACCATGAGAGATAAGCATATGTTTTGTTAACATAATATTTTTAACAGAGAAGACAGATTGTATTTTGTTACCCTTGCTTACACTATAAGTATGTAAAATAATCAGTTTTCTAGAAAATATGTGAAAATATAAATTATGATATCGGCAGCCAGTGCTGACTTAATTAGAAATAAATGCAAGTTGTTATAATGTTGGATAGTGTTGAGACTTATTCTAACCAAAGTAGAATATCTTATTTTTTTCAGCATAAAAACTGTAATAACTTGTATTTTTAGTTGATATAAGGTAGAAAGTCACATGTTAAAAAGTGGGTACCAGTGGCCTAGTCCTGTAATCCCAGCCACTAATGTGGCTGAAATCTGAAGGTTATGGTTTGAAACCAGCCTGGGAAGGAAATTCCATAAGACTCTTATCCCCAAAAGTCAGGAGTAGAAATGTGGCTCAAGTGGTACAGTGCCAACTTTGGGTAAAAGCTACAGGATAGTGCCCAGGGCTTAAATTTAAGCTTTAGGAGCAACATATGTGCAAAAGTTCCAACAAAGTTTAAAAGAATGCTAAGAATGATATTTCTAGTAAAAATGAGAAACAGAAAAGTTTAAATACATGCATTTGAAGTATCTCATGGAAGTAAAAAATGGTTTTAAAGAAATATAAAGAATTATCTCTATCACCATCAACAATCAGTAAAGAATGTAATGAAAGGTAAAAGATAGTCCTGTAATTGTTTTCCATTGTTGCTATCTGTAAAGAAATATTATAATTTCCCAGGTTGGCAATTAGTTTTATGAGCCATTCTTACAGGATTCCTAGACATTCCAAAGATATAAGTTTAGTATATGTATGGGTATGAAATTTTAATCCTCTGCTTCAGCTTAGAACTAAATTCTGAAGTTTGAGATAATGACATATTTTGGAAGAAACCGCAAAATATCTAAACTTCAGCCAATGAGTAAAATGACACTCAAGAAACACCTACAAAATTCTTTCCAGTGTCATGAATTGTCACAGAAACACATACTCTATATCCAATCATGGCTTGCACTAGCTACAGCATAGAACATGTGTTATTCTTTCCTCAAAATAACATGATTTAATTTTGATGCTAGGAATATTTTTAAGTGATTTCAATATGATCTCTAGAATTTGTATAAGGTTTTTACCTTTTTGTGTTTCTAGGAATATCTTATTATCTTAAATCAGTAAGTGTTTAAAATATTCTGAAATAGAATAAAGGAATGTTTAGTGTATGCATTTCTTGTAAGTAATAGAAAAGAGTGTTTTTGTGCTATAAAGAAAGATTTTGATATTTTGGCTTTTCTTTTTTATTAACCCTTTCTTAATTAAGTCTGTATATGAACAAAGCATTGATATTTCACCTTCATAAAACTATAAGAATTTCTTCTTTGTGTTCCCATAGCATTGAGTCTACATTTATGGCTGTTTTCTTGTTGCTCAAATTATTTATTTTTGTTTTATTCATGTTAGCTTTATTTCTGTAATTTGATGTTGAGTTCCTTCTGCTAAAATCATGTATAAGACCTTTTAGTATCTCCTATCAAGTTCAGTATAGTAGTAGTCATATAACTATCACTATGGACCTTTTTGGTTGATTGGCAGGAATCTAAATATAGTCAACATTTTCAATCCATGTCTTCTATGTGCTACTGAACAAAATAAATAATTTCACTAAATATCAACTACAAAACAAGGTAGGTGACAGTATTGGGTTGAGCCTAAAATTTTGAATTTGATGAGTTTAAATATTTGTACTTCTAACTCATCATGATTTTCCTTGGATATAAAGAAATTGAGAAAAGTTTTTCTCTCTCTTTAGATATAAATATAATACTTGAGGGAGAGATCAACATTTTTTTCAGAGTTCAACTAATAAAGTGTTTCTCTCTTTCCTTTGTCTTTTTTTCTGTTGATAGCAATACCTAATGACCATTTTAAGAAATTTAATCAATAAACAAGTTGAATTATAAGAAGAGGAATATGATTTTCAATTTAGTCTGTTAATTCTCTTATTTTATCTGATAATGTGGAATACCCAGTAACTGAACTCTGTTAACAGAACTCTTGACATTTTGTGAAATGCTGTTTTTATATTCTTATTTATAAACTGTCTTTCCCCTTAAGTCCAGACAAGCTGATGACCAAGCCTAGAAAATCTTGATCTTAGAGACTACTTAAGGTAAGTACATAGACATTTTCCCCAGTGAAAACTTCACTTGAGATGCTGACTGAACCACTGAGAAGATCATTTATTTTGTTGTGTGATGCTGAGAAGAAAGCATGGGTTTATCATCAACTTTGTCAACACACGGAGAGAGGTGTTCTGACATGAGCTAACATCAAAGAAAGAGACCTAGAGAGGATACACACATTTTATATGAAGGCCTGAAAACTTTGCAATGTAAGAAATAAACTCTTTTTTTTTTTTAGCTGACGCCTACTTGTGTTGGGCTTTGTTATTTGAGACTAAAGGATTTCTCCCTAATTCACAAGTGTCAGAAGAAACCTTTAGAATTCTCATAAAAATCACCTATTGTATGTGGAAGTCCTTTTGTATCATGTTTAAAGTAATAGATTAATTTTCCTCACATCTATCTATAGTGGCAAACTCCAGTGCCTGGAAATTTTAATTTTGCCATATGGCCTAGTTTCATCAAGACTCAACAAGCTGAGTATTTCCAAAGTGAAGGTATCTGCCATACCAGGTGTATCAACTGCTTGATGTTCAGTTTTAAGAGACTATGAATAAATTTCCTACATTATAAAAGAATATAAAACCAATAGATTATCTCACTAACAGATATTTTTGCATGAATGTAGTATAATCTATGACATAACTGTGCTGCTCCAATGCACTTACTCTTGAGTACAAAAGCTGTGTAGATGGTTATAAGTGAATAGTTCCATGTTCTTTAAATGAATCCACATTTCTAACCTCCTAAGTGGTACAAGAGGATCTGTAAGTCAGAGGGCAGAGCTGGTGTTAGTGGCAACAGTGACTGACTCACTGGGTGTTAATACTTTTGGCTTTCCATTGTGGCAATGATCACATACTTCATATGAAAGCAGTGAGTTAAATGAAATACATAGCCCCAAGGGAGAGAATGAAGAAAGAGATATATGGAACAATGAAAAATTACAGAAGTGACTTTGAGGAACGGTGTTGAATTATTGACAAATGTAAGGGAATAAAGGTTGTGAAATTCAAATAACAGAAAAGCGTGACTAGTTGAATCAGTCACAGTAGCACTGTCCAATAGAAAGCTTGTGGTCTAGCGGAGCATGCTTTGTGAAGATGCAAACAGAATTTGTTGTGATGAAGCTACAAACCAAGGAATGCCAGGGATGCTGCTGTAGTGGAGGAATTTTTTTTTGTTTCCATATCCACTGTAGGTTCTTTTTTTAATGGCCTGCAAATTAGATGGATGATGAAGATGGAAAGTAGAAAAGCAACCATGCATTTAGATATACTGATAGGAATACTCGGTGGTAAAGAACTCAAAGCAAGGTGGTAGTTAGAACTTGAAATTATGTGGCATTTTAGCAAAGGAATAATCAATTTGGAGAGAAGTGAGAAGGCAAAAGGAAAATAGACTTCGAACTCTGTCGAAAATTATGTAAAAACAAATATATGGCAACTAATGGCAGATAAAGGCTAATTAATAAGGCTTCTTCATGGGGATTCCCCTGGTTTTCAGTGGTTTCTCCTCTTTCAGGCACAGGAAGTGGAAAAGGGCACTTTCTTTTCTTTTTTTTTTTTTTTTGTCAGTAATGGGGCTTGAACTCTGGGCCTGGGCGCTGTCCCTCAGCTCTTCAGCTCAAGGCTAGCACTCTACCACTTGAGCTACAGCACCACTTCCGGTTTTCTGGTGGTTTATTGGAGATAAGAGTTTCACAGAAAGCCCGGGCTGGCTTTGAACTGTGATCCTCAGATCTCAGCCTCCTGAGCTAGGATTACAGGCGTGAGCCACCAGCACCCGGCTGAGGGCACTTTCATAGAAGGTGTGTGTGTTTTCAGAAGAAGATGAACAACAGCACTTCATCATATATCTGCTTTGTCTCATTACTTCAGTTCAAAATAGTTCTTTAAGACAAGAGTGTCATAATTGGAGTGACATACTCTGAACCCTCACTGGCAACACTAAGAAAGTAGGAAGAAAAACAATTTGACCCTACAGGTTTGAGTGGGATCATGGCCCTGGCAACAACATATTATTCAGATTCCTAACCTCCAGAACTAGGAAATTAGGGATTTCTGTTCTTCTGAGAAAAGAAAAACAATGAGCCACAGAGGACCTGATAAAATTTCTAGAATAATGCTAAAAATATTTGAAGAAAAGTGGTGTTCATTTATTGTATTTTATTTAAGCACCTAAATTAATACCATTTGAATTTAAAATTGAAATGAAAAGTATTCAGATGCTTTACATTTTTTGTCCATGTTTGGTTGTCAACATCTGGTATATTTTATAGTGAGAGCAAATCTCCAGCCACATTAAGTGTTAAAGAGTCATATGCGGCCAGGGGCTACTGTATTACAGAACGGGAGATGACAGGACACTTTCCAGAATGTGAACTTTAACTTTCTTGCCGGAATAAGGGAGGTAGTGGGCACATCTTTATAGCTCCCATCCCACCAATTTAAAATTTAGTCTTAACTCTAGCCCAGTCCTCATCCTACTTTCAGCCTCATGACTAAATGGCTGTCTGTGAATTAATCTGCATCAATGTGCCATTAGGGGACAGCTGGAACTTTAATTGGATAAATTAAAATCAATTTAATAGGAGGACTCTTTTACAAAATCCTGCTAGTAGGGGACACATAAACTAAAAGAGAAAGTGTGACACTGAAGTAATTTAAAATTAGCCTTTAGTATCCTAAGCCTTAAAGGAACACCAAAAGAAAACAGTATCTCTGATTTGGAAAGGGAGGGTTCTTTGAAGAAGGCCATGTAACAAAAGCTATGACCTTTCTTCTGAAGATTGTCTCTCCATGGTAATCCGGCAATGGGAAAAGAGATATTGATACATGTCTCAGCCTTCAGTTTGTTTTTTCTCTACTTGAACTTTTCCTGTTGTTATTCCCATTAACAAACACAAATGAATGGCAGAGGGCAAGACAGACTGTTGGTATGGTCCACATAGTTACTGGAATGCAGGAAGACAGGAGGGTTTATCCACAACGGTAAATTAGACTCATCCAGAACAGTTGCCACCTCGAGAATATTAAGAAGTAAAGAAAAACAAGAGAATGACTACAGAATTAATGAGGCATTGAGAATTGTAGAAAAACATTAAGTGAGTTTTCTTAATCTTCCCTTCTGGTATTTTTTACATTTTACGTTTTACTCCCTGTGTGTTAAGCTGTTGGTTTGACTGAAATTCAAGTCCACAGGTGAGTTTTAAGAATGGTATGACCTGAAGTGCATATTATATATTATACACACATACATATATGAACATTTATATGTAGAAATAATACCTCCTCCCTTCCTGAAAAGATCCATAGGTTCCTATATATTTTTGGTTATGGGAGCTTAAGGAAAATCTCATGATAAGGGGCATATATATCAATGATATGAGATCTCAAAGCTATTGAACATTATCCAAGAGTGGAATATTCAGATGTTTTTTTTCATCAAGTTTCCTGGAGAAGGCTTTGTCTTATTCACAAAGTAAGCCCAGTAAAAGTCCCATCGTTTCCCTTATTTGCAATAACTAGTATATGTCTGGGACAAGTAGAAAAGGTCAAAAGCTATGTAAATATGACCAGATAAGAGAAAGTTAAGCACAATGAACCTCAAGATAGGGACACAGGTGGTTTATTCCTACTTGCTATTGTTTCTAACGTATTTATAAGGTACCATGTGATTTTTTTGTTGCTTTGTATGTTCCTCCCCCATGGTATAATCCTTGTTTTCACTGTATTTGATGTGGGTATAATTTGGGGAGGGGAAGGGAAAAACAAAATGTTTAAATAGTGATACAGGTTGACCCATTGTAACAATGAGATGTACAAGACACTATGTTGAAAAACGAAGTTTACAATTTAGGCCAGTGGGGGCGGAGGTGGGGTGGGGCGGGGAGAGAGGCGAGTGTAGTTGTGCAGGTGGAGAGGGAAGGGATGGTAGGGGAAAAACAAAGGAGGAGGCAACAATGCTAGATAGGAAATATACTCATTACCTTGCTCATGTAACTGTAACCCCTCTGTACAGTAGTTTCACAATATAATGCGTGCATACACACACACACACACACACACACACACACACACACACACACACGAAAATAGGGAATAAAGGAAACATGACAGGCAAAGCACAAAGGATAAGCATGGGTACAACTCCAGGAAATGTCCTCAGAGGAAGGCTTCAGCATTACTCTGTGGAGGTATAAGGACACAACTCTTACCCTTCAGTTTTCCCTCACATTACAACATTCCTGTGGTTTTTCCCATTAACTAAATTCAACGGAATGGGATGGAAAGACAACCTGCTTATAAAGTCCCAATAGCCAGTTGCTAAAATGCAGGAAGCGAGGAGGATTGAGGCATAGTAGTAAATTAGACATATCCAGAGCAGTTGCCAGCTTGAGGAAAGTAAGAAAAAAAGAAAACCAGGAGATAGACTACAGAATTAATGAGGCTTTGAGAAGAGTAGAAAAACATTAACTGTGAATTTCCTCAATCTTCCCTTCTGGTACCTTTCTATCTCACATTTTGTTTAGTCTTAAATTGTGTGTCAAGTTTAGTGACTGAGACTCAAGTTCACAAGTAAGTTTGGTTGTTGAGAAGAGTAGAAAAACAGTAACTGTGAGCTTTCTCAGTCCTCTGGTACTTTTCTATCTTACATTTTGTTCTGTCTTAAATTGTGTGTCAAGTTCAGTGACTGAAATTTGATGTCACAAATTACTTTTGTCATTGTGTTTTATTGTGTTGGTACTGAGGTTTGAACTCCAGGCACTGTCCTTTACTTTCCGCCCCCCCCCATCACTGGAGCTATAGATAGCTCCACTTCTGGCTTTTTGCTGTTTAGCTGGAGATAAGAGTCTCACAGACATTTTTACCCAGGCCAACCTCATACTGTAATCCTCAGATCTCAGCCTCCTGAGTAGGTAGGATAACGGGCATGAGCCACTGGAGCCCAGCATTACATGGGAGTTTTTAAAGGGCCCAGGAACTGTGTGAATCAATTTGCAATGATATTATATATAGGTTATCTATACACACATGCATATATGTACATAAATACATAAGAAGACATGTATGTAGATATAATACCCTCAACAAGGCAAAAGAAGTCTCCATACTGTCTTGGTTATTGAATATTCAGAAACACCTGATAAAGGGCTTAACATAGAGACGTCAAAGTTGTTAAGCATTATATAAGAGTAGGATATTCAATTTTTTTAGGATAAATTCAATGAAACAGGTCTTCATTTATTAAACAAAGTAAGCCCTGAAGAAGCTCCTGGGAAAACGGTAAACATGATAGGCAAGACAAAGAACGCAAGCAAGGGCACAACTCTAGACAGCATGCAGAAGAGCGATGCTTCAGCCTGATTCTGCAGGAAAGGTATGGTATAAAAACTATTGTAGACATTGGTCAAAAAGCTGTTTTGGGGTTGTGAATTGTTTAGCAATTTGGAAAATTAGTAGAAGAAGCTGAAGAAGCTTTGGTAGTCCTAGGGTAGTACTCTGAAACGTTGGTGATGCTGACAGTAGAAGGACTATATGATCCCACTGTCTAGATAAAGTATACCCTAAATAGACAGAAAACCAATGAATTTAGAGCTACTGGTAGTAGAGATGAATGGCAAGAAATTAACATTTTTAAGACTTGTGGAACTCAGATTCTCATTATGGAGCCAAAATGTGCAAATTATACACCAGAGCATGGAGTTGGGCTAGGGTATTCCCCGAAATATCTAGGCCATAGCTCCCTGCCTTCTGATAATATGGCATGATTGCAGAGATTTTTTTTTCTTTTTTTTCTTTTTTATATTGTGAAAATACTGTACAGAGGGGTTACAATTACATGGGCAAGATAATGAATACATTTCTTATCAAGCATTGCAGCCTCCTCCTTTGTTTCCCCTTCCTGTCCCTTCTCATGCTCCCCCTGCTCTCCCACCCAATCCTCCCGCCCCCCACACCAAAGTTGTAAAGTTCATTTTTCCACATAACGACTTGTACATCTCATTGTTGCAATGGATTCACCTATATCCCTATTTAAATGATTTGTTTTTTTCCCTTCCCCTCCACAAATTATACCAACCTCATCTACAGTGAGAGCAGGGGTTATACCATGGGGGAGGGACATACAAAGGAATAATCTTATAAATGTGTTATAAATGTGTTAGAAGCAATCACCTGAAAGAAAAAAAATATTTGAATGCATATCTTAGGGTTCATTTTCCTAGCATCAACTTATCTGACCTTTTTTGCTTGACTCAGACTTATATTAATTATTGCAAATAAGTGAAACCATGGGACCTAAGTTTCTTTGGGCCTGGCTTACTTCACTTAATATAATTTTTTCCAGGTCTTTCCATTTCCTAACAAATGGGGCAATGCCATTCTTTCTGATGGAGGCATACAATTCCATTGTGTATATATATCACATTTTCTTGATCCATTCATCTACTGAGGGGTATCTGGGTTGATTCCATATCTTAGCTATGGTAAATAATGCTGCAATAAACATAGTTGTGCTGGTAGCTTTAGTGTGGCCTTGTTTGTGATCATTTGGGTAAATGCCCAAAAGTGGGATTGCTAGGTAATAGAGGAGCTCTAGGTGGAGTCTTTTGAGGAACCTCCATACTGCTTTCCAAAGTGGTTGAACAAGTTTACACTCCCACCAACAATGCAGTAAGGTTCCCTTCTGTCCACATCCCCTCCAGCATCTGTTGTTATTAGAGTTCTTGACTATAGCCATTCTAACTGAGGTGAGGTGGTATCTCAATGTTGTTTTGATTTGCATTTCTTTTTTTTAAATTTAATTTAATTTTATCTGTGAACATACTGTACAGAGGGGTTACAATTGCATGGGCAGGATAATGCGTACATTTCTTACCAAGCACTGCAGCCTCCTCCTTTGTTTACCCTTCACATCACTTCCCAGCCTCCCCCCTCCCCCCCCAATCCCCAATTGATTTGCCTTTCTTTTATGGCTAGGGAGGTTGAGCATTTCTTCATGTGTCTATTGGCCATCCTTATTTCCTCTTCAGAGAAGTTTCTCTTTAAGTTTTTAGCCCACTTATTTATTGGGCAGTTGCTTCTTTGAGGATTTGTTGTTGGGGGATTTAATTTTTTGAGTTCCCGGTATATTTTAGATATGAGACCCTTGTCTGTTGTATGGCTAGTGAAGATCTTCTCCCAATCCGTGAGCTTTCTATTAATCTTGCTAGCTATGCCCTTGATTGCAGAGATTTTATTTTGATGAATCTCCTTGAACTGGGAGAATATCATGATTGTCAGTTATCAAAGTACTTCTGATGCAGTATGTTATATGTTGGATCCTAAAATGAAACATAGTTACCAGCCTCAATCTATTAAATGATGTATGAATATGAACCAATACAAAATGGAAAGCTTATCTTAAACCTTTATTCATTTCTCCCCTCTAATTCCTCCTGTCTTGCCCTCAGTCCCTACCTCTTTCATATCATAATGGCCATAATAACAAGGATGTTGCTGTAAGCTAAGCACTTTATGTAGACTGCCGCGTTTAAATGTCAAGTCATTTTATTATTTAATAGCATTATTAGTAGAACTTTGAAGATTAGGGAGTTTAATTAATATTTCTAGGTTACAGTACCAGTAATAAGAATCCAGTGCTGCTGACTCCAAAGCTCCATACTCTGTACTCTATTTTTTCTTCAAAATAGTATGCTTATGTCTCTCATAATTCTAATTCCAAGTGATTCTACATGTGAAGATCCTCTGTTGCCTTAATAAGTTGAGTTTTATTTCTTCTTCCAGTATTGGTAGAGTTCCTGTCATTAGGGATTCCTCAGCAATTTCAGACCTCAGAGCAAGAATAATCCCATTTTTTCAAAGTTCCCTTCCTTTATGGCGAGTGTTCAAGACTTCTGACCTATGTTGGCTTGCACTTTTCTGGGATTCTTATTGAAATCATTAAAAAAAAATACCCCCAAACCCTTTCTCCTTGAAAGGCTGAGGCTACTGAGACCAGTGTGAATGGGAAACTATGGAGAGGTCCTTGTTCAATCCTTAGGAAGAGATCAAGTAAAAGATTATGGATAAAATAGAAAAGAAGATGCCAGCACATGCGTAGAATCTTGATCATGTTTTTAAGTACCTGTGTATTATCATTTGTCACATCCCTTATTGCTGCTGATTAATTCTGTTTCCCTTCCAACCCAGAAAATTCTATTAAATATATTAATATTATAAAGACAATGTAGAGGGGATTACATTTTCACAAGTCAAGTAATGAGTACATTTCTTTTTGAACAGTTTCATGTCTTCTCTCATTTTCTCCCAGTTTTAACCTCCTGTCTCCTTGCCCCCTGCAAAGTTGTATAGTTCATTTTCAACATAGTGACTAGTTAGTATCTCTGCTGAATTAGTTCACCCTTTATCCCACCATTTCCGTGTCCCCTGCTATTCTCCTCCAAACAGATAAACTTATATACAAGGCAAAAAAAAAAAAAAACAGACGTCAAAACAGCAACAAAAGGTGGGAAAATCCACAAAAAGTAAAATAACAAAAACCCTATTGTTTCCATTTCTTGGAGTTCATTTTAATAAACATCATTTTATATGATCAGATGCATGGCTATTGAGTGCTTATGATCCTCTCCTGAGAATATCCTCCTTTGGTCTCACTGTGTGAATGTTAAAATTTATCATAGATATTTTTGTGTGATTTCTGTTAGCATTTTTTTCAGCTTAGAATACTTTACTAGTTTAAAATGGAAGATGTATCTTATTTAGATTTTCCCTGTCTTTTGACTGCTCCTAAAGTGTTAGTTTTGTATTTTGAGCCTAGTCTTTTCTTCTTCTTCTTCTTCCTCCTCTTCCTCCTCCTCCTCCTCCTCCTCCTCCTCCTCCTCCTCCTCCTCCTCCTCCTCCTCCTCCTCCTCCTCCTCCTCCTCCTCCTCCTCCTCCTCCTCCTCCTCCTCCTCCTCCTCCTCCTCCTTTGTTCTTTTTCTTTGTCACCAACATGGTACTGGGGTTTGAACATAGTGCCTCAAGGTTGCTCAGCAAACACTTAAGTCATTAAGACATTAAGACTTAGCACTTACAACTTGAGACATGCTCCTACTCCTTTGGTTTAGCTTATATTTCAAATAGGGTCTTGTATTTTTCTTGGGCTGACCTGGAAAATAAATCTTTTTTTTAATCACCACATCTAATATAGCCATCCCTACAGGTGTGTACCAGCATACATGGTTTGATTTTTAAAAATATTTTTATTGTAAAGATACTGTATAGAGGGGTTACAGTTACATGACTAAGGTAATTAGTACATTTCCCATAAAGCATTGTTATCCCCTCCTTTGTTTTTCCCCTACCATCCCTTCCCTCCTCACCTCCCCAATTCCTCCCTCCCACCTCCAAAGTTGTAAAGTTTATTTTCAACCTAGTGTCTTGTACATCTCATTGTTACAATGGGTCAACTTGTATCCTTATTTCAGCTTTAGATAGAGTTTCACTAAATTTTTGTTAAAGCTGGTTTTAAATTTCAGTTCACTGAGTCACTCCTGAGTGACTGGAATTACATATGCTTACCATTATTCCTGGCTTAAATTATTAATTTCTTGAGGACAGTGATGGTTTCTTATTTGATTTTATAGCTCTTACAAGAACGAAAAGTACTCTGGAATGCAAAGGAGTATTAGAACACAGAACATAAGAAATCTAAGGCATATTAAGAAATATTCTGAAGACTTATCCTCTGACACATTAGAAAATCTGAAATTGATATTAATACAGAGCAAGAGTTGAGGGATACAGAACAAGCTTCCACCTACTGGAAATCTCCAGTTTTCTCATCACTATTTGTTGTAGTAGGATATTTTTAATGGCCATTTTGTCAAAAATTAGATGGCTATATAGATTTATTACTATATAGATTTACTGCATAGATTTATTCTTCACACATTTGCTTTATTAAATTAGTCTTCATCTCAGTTTAAGTGTCAGTATCATGCTGTTTTGTTGCTGTGGCACTATAGTATAACTGGAAGTCTTTCATTATACTACCTTTAGCATTGCTAATATTCAAAGCACAAGATTGCTTTGAATATTAGTGTCTGACACCACATAAATTTAAGGACTGATTTTTTTTATTTCTATGAAGAATGACATTGGTATTTTAGTGGCGATTGCCTTAAGGCTGCAAATTCTTTTGTTAGTATAGTGATTATAACAATACCTATTTTGCTAATCAATATTGGTCTGAGAGTATTTACTATCTTCTTATGTCTTCTTCAATTTCCTTCTTCAATGTTTTATAGTTTTAATAGTAGAGGTATTTCATCTCCTTGCCTAAGTTTAATCCTAGTTATTCATTTATTTATTTATTTATTTTGTAGGTTGTGGTAAATGAAACTGTTTTCCTGATTTATTTCTCAGCCTGATTATTGTTGGTATACAGAAAAGCTGCTTATGTTTGTGTGTCAAACTTGTATTCTGCTGTATCGCCAAATGTGTTTATCAGATCTACACACATTCAATAGGCTCTTTAGTGTCCTTTAGGAGTAAGATCTTATCATGTACCATAATAAACTCTTTTTCCAACAATACCATGCATTGTAAAAGAAAATGACAGTCCTATGTGAGTTAAAGGTACTAAGGGTACTAAGTTAAGAGGAGAGGAGAGGGAAAGTAGAAAGGGTTAGCCTGAGTGACTACAGTAAAATACTTCATGTATTTTATATATGGAAATGGAAAAATGAGATTATTTTGGGAAGGGAAAATGAAGGAGAGTGATGGAGGGGATGAAGTGGATGAAGGAACATTATATGCATATATAGGCCTGTCAAAAGATTTTTCTTTTGTGCAATTAGTTGATGCTAATAAAAGATGATGCTAAGCAAAATGAACTCCAAAACATGGACACAAGAGGGTTTTCTTTGTTATTGTTCTCAATATACTACATGATTTTTTTTCTTTAGTGTTTTTTTCCTCCTATGGTTTATCCCTTGTCATTTGATGTTGGTACCGTGGGTATTGTATATATACGTTTATCATAACTAGGGAAGAGAAGGGGAACAACAAAATAGTGAGACAAAGGACAAAGGGGGAACCTATGCAACAGTGATACTCACAAGAAAATATGCCGGAAATGATCTGTACAACTTGCGGGGGATGGGGAATGGGGGAAAATGGAAGAGGGAGAAAAATGAAGGAAGAGTTAACAAGTTAGACAAGAAATGTAATCACTACATTACTTATTTAACTGTAGCCCCTCTATACATCACCTTGACAATTAAAATAAAAAATAAAAGAGAATGAAAGGAAAAAGAAATACAAAAGAAACTATAGCCCATTTTCCTTGATGAATATGGAAGTAAAATTTTCAATAAGACTTATAACCAAATTAAATAACACAGTCTTAAAAAGATCATACATCGTGATCAAGTTGATATCATTCCAATGTAAATGATTGTGTATATAAACAGAAGCAATGAGAAGACTTGCATAATCTTCCCAATAGTTGCAGAAAAAGACTTTGACAAATCAGGAATTCCTTCTTGATAAAATCTCCAAGGAATCTAGAAATAGACTGTTCATAATTCAGTATAATAAAGGCTATATATGATAGATCTTTAGCCAATAGTACACTGAATGGGAAATAAACTGAAAGTGTTTCCTCTAAAATCAAAAACAACAGTGTTCACTACTACCACTGTTATTCAATAAACTGCTTAAATTCTTTGCAGAGAAATAGAGAAGAGAAAGAAAAAGCAGAGATACAAATAGAAAAGGAAGAACTTAAGCTATTACAGTTTACAAATTATATAATCCTATTCTTGCAAGATCCTTTAGATTCACTAAAAGATTTTGAAGTCTGAGAACATTTTCAGCAAAATGGTAGGCTACAAAACCAAACACTGGTGGCTTACACCTGTAATCCTAGCTACTCAGGAGGGTGAGATCTGAGGATCATGGTTGAATCCAGCCCAGGCAGTCAAGTCCATTTGACTTTTATCTCCAATTAACCATCAGAAAACCAGAAGTGGCCTGTGGCTCAAGTGGTAGAGCTCTCATCTGGAGCTGAAGAGCTTCAGGACAGAACCCAGGCCCAGAGTTCAAGCCCCACAACCAACCAAAAAAAAACTGAAAAAAAAAAAACCCTCACTATTACCTTTTCTAATATAACAACAATGTACTCAGTGAAAAGAAGAGGAAATCACGTTCATAAAAGCCTTGAAAAAAAGGCATAAACCTAAGTAAAAGTGTTCATGATTTCTACAATAAAAACAGAAAACATAGAATAAGGAAATTAAAGAGGACACCAAAAACTAGAAAGTGGCGGGAAAAAGTCTCATGTTCATAGATGAGAATAAATATTTTTAAAATGGCCATACTATCAAAAGTGATATCAAATTTAGTGCAAGTCTATCAAAATTTCAATGACATAGAAATTGGAAAAGCACTTTTTTTTGGTTTGTGGTGAGGCTTGACCTCTGGGCTTCGGCGCTGTCCCTGTGCTCTTCAGCTCAAGGCCAGTGCTCTACCACTTGAGCCACAGCGCCACTTCCAGTTTTCTGGTGGCTAATTGGAGATAAGTCTCACTGACTTTCCTGCCCAGGCTAGCTTTGAACTTGGATCCTCAGATCTCATCCTCCTAAGCAGTGAGAATTACAGGAGAGAACCCCGGGAGCCTGGCTGGAAAAACAATCTTAAAATTCCTGTGGATCACAAACTCCTGAGTAGCCTCTGCCATCCTGAGCAATGCGAAGATATAGCAATAGTTGACTTCAACTATACTAAAGGCATAATCACCCAAACAGCTTGGTATTGGCACAGAATCAGACATATAGACCAATGGGATACAATAGAAGGTGCAGAAATAAACTGAAGCAGATGCTGTCATCTGATTTGTTGACAAACAAACTTACATTGCAAAAAAGACAGCCTCTTTAACATACAGTGTTCAGAAAATTGACTATGTGTAGAAATCTGAAACTAGATCCGTATCATTTACCCTGTACAAAAGTCACCTGGAAATGGATCAGATAGCTTAATTCTATGCATGAAACTCTGAAACTATTTAAAGAAAACATAGGTGATTTGCTTTAAGTATTGATAGAAGCAATTACTTTCTCAAAAGGACTTCACTATATTAGGAAATTTTAGTAAGAATTGACTAATGTGATTGTCTCGAATTAAAAAGCTTCTGCACAATGAAAGAAACAATGAACAGTGTGAAGAGACAGGCTCTAGAATAGGAGAAAATCTTTGCTAGCTGTTCATCCAGCAGGAGTTTTATATCCAAACTGTAATCAAGAGCAGAAAAAAAAATCACCAGGGCTGGGGGCATAGCTCAATGGACAGAGTACTTTCCTAACAAGTGTTAGGCCCTAAATTCAAACCTCAGTACCATGAACAAAAAAAAGGAACACAGAAATAACAAATATCCAATCAAGGAAGGAAAAATGAACGGCTCAGAAATTTTCAATGTTTCAATGGCCAATAAATACGTGAGAAAAAAATAGGACCAACATCCTTAGCTATCAGCTAAATACATTCCACCACAGCCCAGTCAATATGACTATCAACAATGAAACAAACAACAACAAATACTGGTAAGATGCCAGGGGAAATAAATTTATTTACTGTTGTTGGCCATAGATATTAGACTAGGTACTATAAAATTAATATGGAAGTTACTAAAAGAAAATTAAAAACTGAATTCCCATATTTTACCCCTACCATGTCTGAATATATACTCAAGGGAATCAAAGTCAGCATACTATAGAGATGCCTGCATTTCAATGTTTGTTAATAGCCATATTATAGAATCAATCATGGTGTCCACCGTGAATGGATAAAGAAAATATCGTGTATCTCTATCTGTCTATTATATGTATACATATGCCCATTATGGAGTTTTACTCAGCCTTTAAGACGAATGAAATAGCCTGGGAACTGGAGGCTTTAAGACGAATGAAATAGCCTGGGAACTGGAGGCTAATGCCTATAACCTTAACTGTTCACAAGTCTGAGATCAGAGAACCACAGTCTGAAGCACGTCTGGACAGAAAAGTTTAAGACACTTCATCTTCAATTAACCTGAAAAATGTCAGATTAAGATATGAGTCACGTGGTCAAGTGTCAGCCACGGGTAAGTAAGTAAATGATAGATCAAGCCATAGTATCAACACACACACACACACACACACACACACACACACACACACACACACACACACACACACACACACACACAAATGAAAAGTAAACTGATGTCATTTGTTGGAAAACAGGTGAAACTGAAGATTCTCATGTATGAAATAAATCAATTCCCAAAAGATATTTCTTTTTTTGTCATTTGTGGGAGCTATGGGAAAACAAAAATAAACTAAAGAGGTTAACAATGCAAAAAAGGACTTACTAGGAGATGGAAAGGAAAGAGAAAAGGGGCAGAGAGAAGGTAAATATAATTAAAATACAATTTTATATGGAAATATTATGATGAACTAGAACAAAACTGACAAAAATAAGTTGTTCATGCTGCTCATCCAGACTTGGGACCAAAAGAAGGAAGAAATTATTCTGCTTTAAGAGTAATCTGGAAACCTAAAAGCAACTTTGTGAAGTATCATAGCTTCATGAAACCTATTTCTTGATGGACTTATTCAAATATGTTCTGAATATCTGAAGCTGTACAGAATGTATGGCACATGGTGCCAAATGTTTTTGTTTATTTTCCCCCTTATGCATTAGGACTGTAAGTGCTGTGATGAACACCTTCCATGTGAATAAACCATGCCAAACCCTATTCTGCATTGTCAGGGGACCACAGGTGAAATGCAGTGGACTTCGTTACTCTCTGGTGACTTGAATCTTTGAAATTGGCTGTGTTTCTCTGGAAAGAAAGAGACCCGCAGCAGTGCCACAGAAGAGAATATTACCCACTTTGGCTCCTCAGAGAGACTTAGAGATTAATACGTTCAACACTTTTGGTTTTTATGTGGGAATCCATTGTCAGCATCTCTATTCTTCAGTGAAACCAGCCTCTGAGCAATTACAGCTGAGCTGCATGTGTGTGTCTCGTCCATGTGCACCTGGGGACCCTTTTCTTCCAAATTCTCACTCAGTCGTTCAACTCAAAGGCAGTTAGTTCCTCTCGAGTGCCATTCCTGTGTCAGATAGAAATAAGCATACTGCTTGAATTTCAGGCAGCATATGGCAAAAAGAGAATCTGGTCCAGGTTTAGGAAATGGAAAGCTAAGCCAGAGTGGGAGGTTCTGTGGTAATCTGAGAGTATCTTTCTAACTATATTATTCATATTATTTTCATTCTGAATTACAAAATTATATACATGATAGTATAACTGTCATAGCTGTGAAGTTTTCCTTTGTGCACATCTGTATTTAATATTAGTTCTCTATTTAGGCAGACTAAATGACTATGTGGCATTGTGTATTTTAATATATAAAAATATAGTCAAGGCATAATGGCTCACAGAATTCTCAATTCTATAGAAACTCTCCCGTAATAACACCGTTGTTTCTATAAAAATTATGTTGTCAGGCCCAGAGAGACAAAACGTATTTTCCCATATATGTGGAGCTAGATTTAGCTTATATACATACATTGGGTGGTATGTAAGTATACATGAATGTATTAAATGAAATATGATAGATTCAAGGGAGAATTCAAATTACAAATCTTAGAAATGCAAAGTCAAAATTAGGCAAAATAATACACTTGGAAGTGTGTACTTGAAAAGGGTGGAGTAAAGTTAAGGAGTAATTGGTGGCTATAAGAAGAGAAGATGGGGAGAATACAGTCAATAATCCTTTATATCCAATAAAATTAAGAAGAGTGAAGGAAGGGTGGGTAGGAGAGAGATTGTGAGAATGCTGAAATGGGTGACACTGAACAAGATGCATTGTTTTTGTAAACTCCTTTGTTAAATGGCAACTTCTATAAACAAATAATGATAATAATAATAACAGATGAATACAATTCAATATATAACGTAATAATTTTGATGAAATCCCTAATCTTAGCTATGGCAAAAAATAGTGCGATAAACATGGTTGTGCTGGTAGCTTTGGTATGGCCTTGTTTGTGATTGTTTGGGTAAATGCCTAAAAGTGGTATTGCTGGGTTAGGGAGCGTTATGTGGAGTCTTTTGAGGAACCCTCATACCGCTTTCCAGAGTGGCTGAACAAGTTTACACTCCCACCAACAACACAGTAGGGTTCCCTTTTGGCCACATCCCCTCCAGCATCTGTTGTTACTAGATTTCTTGATTATAGCCATTCTAGTTGGGGTGAGGTGGAATCTCAGTGTTGTCTTGATTTGCATTTCTTTTATGTCTAGAGAGGGCTGAACATTTCTTCATGTGTGTATTGGCCATTCTTATTTCCTCTTAGAACTAGTGAAACACTTGGATTATCATATTTGAGCCTTGTACTCATAGCTTAAAAGAAACATTTATTAAGAGGTAAACACAGACAATGCAGATACAAACTATTTTTAATGAAGCTTTTCAGGATCAGTAAAATGACCGATGGGCTGCTTGTCCTCAGTAATCTGAAATATAAATGCAGAAAATAAGAGGTTTTCCTCCTCTACACTTGAATTATCAGTGCTAAAGAGCAGAATGTATGATAAAGTAGAAGCAACATAGAGGCAGACTTCAGTTAAATATAAGAAATAATTTGCTACTGCATTGGTGGTTTGCTTGTTGATTGTGGCAGATTTCTTTCTCACTACAGAACTCGATGGATAAAAATTTGGTAAAGGTATGGTATGAAGACCACAGTGCAATCCCAATCAGTGTTAGTATTTTCCTGCTTCTTGCCCATAGGCTCTAAGGCTCTAAGGAGGAGTATTGTAGATGAAATATATATTTCTTAGTATTCCTCTACGTGAAGTATGATAAATGTGCTATAAAGAGCACTCATTGGATGGTGTTTTGGCAAAGTGTTTTTTGCTTTTCCCTTCCCTCTTCTGGCCTCTTTCCTAGAATGCAGATGTGTTGTTAGGAGCTTCAGCTGTATTTTGGATGGCAATATGACCTTTAAAGCGAAAGAGACACATTTAATATGGTAGAGTTGAAAGACAGAAGCAGCCGTAGTCCACAATGGCCAAATCAGCTTGGACTGCCTCCCTTGTTTTGTTTGTAATTTGTAGGAGAAAAAAAATAAAATTCTGACTTTTTATAGCTTTTAGAGTTGCCAATCTCTCTCCCTCAGAGCCAAATGTAATTCTTACCTGATATATGCATATTCAGCCACCCAGTTTTTTTTCTCTTTTAATTTTAAACAATCATGGTTCTAAAATTCATTCATTCAATTCATTTGTAATATCTTAATGATCAACTGCATGACACAATTAAAATACAGGGTAGTATAAGGCAAGAATAATCTTGAAATATTGCACTAATGTATTTTTGAATTGTTTCTAGGACTTAATTCCCATGTGACATTAATCTATATGCATTACTTACTTGCTTCAAGGAAGCCTAGAACAAAGAGGTCATTGTTCACTTTAGTTTCCAATTGGCATTTTATGTATCTCAATGAGATGGTGTCTCCAAAGCAATGCTTTATTATGATAGAAGACATTTTTGTAAATTCCAGTTGCATCATTCTCCTCACAAGAAGCCTGGCTGACTCAGATAATAGCATTTTTATATAAGTCATAGAATATAGGAAAAGGAAAGGATATAGAGAAATGGATGTGCCATTACTCTATTACTAAAAGGAAGGTCATAGACTTCTTGTACTAGAATTATTTGTAGAGAAAGGAAAGAATATATATATATATATATATATATATATATATATATATATAGAATTTTTTGCTTCCTCACATACTTTTACAACATACTTTGAAAAAGACAATAGGAAGTAAAGGCAAAGATTAATCTGATAACTTCAGAACTGTTAACTCCAGAAAAGTCTTCATTTTTTTGGCAGGTGGCTGAGACCAACAGAGTAAAAGAGTAGCAATGGAAACTATTAGCAACTAGAGTCTACAGTATGTCTTAGATTGTATGCACAGTTCCTCTAGGCTTTGTGTGCTTATCCAAATGCCTCATGGGCTGTAGAATTGACCAATATTTTTATGACAAGAGGCTTGTGATTTGTAACAGCAAGATGCTAACATGAGTACATTCCATGCTTTCTGCATTCTGATTCTATTTTGAGGGCAAAGAAATACCTTGATAGTCAAGAAACAACCTTGCAGAAAACCTTGCTCTTTGAGTATTTTTTTTCAGAAATATTTTTAAACTAGAAAAATTAAGATACCTTTAATTGTCAAGCCTCAATATAAGCCTCAGAGTTCACTTTGATCTTATGAAATTGTGGGAGGACCCCAGACAAGTGCTGTTTCTTTGTTTCATGTATTGGGCTGGGAGTGACTATGTAGCAGCTGGCCTGTCAAGAGGATCAGAACTGAGGTTGAAGAGAACAGGAGAAAACTAGAACCTTTAAGGACCAACTTCGTCCCTGAAGCAGTGTTGAACCTCTCTCTCTCCCTCTCTCTGTCTCTCTGTCTCTGTCTCTCTGTCTCTCTCTATGTCTCTGTCTCTCTGTCTCTGTCTCTGTCTGTCACTCTGTCTCTGTCTCTTTCTCTGTCTCTGTCTCTCTGTCTCTGTCTCTGTCTCTGTTTCTCTGTCTCTGTCTGTCTGTCTGTCTGTCTGTCTGTCTGTCTGTCTGTCTCTGTCTCTCTCTCTCTCTCTCTCTCTCTCTCTCTCACACACACACACACACACACACACACACACACACACACACACACACACACACACACACACACACACACACACACACACACACACACACACACAGCCAAGAACTTAGAGAAGGAACTAGAGATACTTGGCAGTAGGTGGAGATACTGAGGTCTGATTGATGTCACCAGCTCATTAAGATACAGAACTGTCACAGCAACCTGCAAACTACCATTATAGGTAAAAGCCTCCCAAAGCTAAAAATAACCACTGTTTTATATGTGCCTTCCAATCTTATGAGCCCTTCTTGTGGGCAATCACAACTCAGAACCAAGCAACAGACAACTGGCCAACATAATTTCCACTGAACAAAACTGACACTGTTTAGAGCTCTTAAAGTTATCAATAACCGTTACAGAATGAAGCTAATATAAGAAGAAAGAGATAGTAGACAATTAGAAAATCTGAACAGAAGTGTATGTGTGTGTGTGTTGTATTCTATTCCACAACTTTATCAGCCCTCCTCCTCCTTCTCCTCCCCTTCCCCTTCCCCTTCCCCTTCCCCTTCCCCTTCCCCTTCCCCTTCCCCTTCCCCTTCCCCTTCCCCTTCCCCTTCCCCTTCCTCCTCCTCCTC
This sequence comes from Dipodomys merriami, assembly GCF_024711535.1. Classification (NCBI taxonomy): domain Eukaryota; kingdom Metazoa; phylum Chordata; class Mammalia; order Rodentia; family Heteromyidae; genus Dipodomys; species Dipodomys merriami. Next base: position 73,441,124 of record NW_027202270.1, on the reverse strand, counting down.
CTCCTCTTCTTCTTCTTCTTCTTCTTCTTCTTCTTCTTCTTCTTCTTCTTCTTCTTCTTCTTCTTCTTCTTCTTCTTCTTCTTCTTCTTCTTCTTCTTCTTCTTCTTCTTCTTCTTCTTCTTCTTCTTCTTCTTCTTCTTCTTCTTCTTCTTCTTCTTCTTCTTCTTCTTCTTCTTCTTCTTCTTCTTCTTCTTCTTCTTCTTCTTCTTCTTCTTCTTCTTCTTCTTCTTCTTCTTCTTCTTCTTCTTCTTCTTCTTCTTCTTCTGCTGCTGCTGCTGCTGCTGCTGCTGCTGCTGCTGCTGCTGCTGCTGCTGCTGCCTCTTCCTCTTCCTCTTCTTTTTCTTTTTGTTGGATGTGGAGTATTAACTCAAGGCCTGGTCACTGTCCCTTAGCTCTTTAGAATAAGGCTAGCACTATACCACTTTTAGCCACAGCACCATTTCAGGTTTTCTGTGGTTAATTGGAGATAAATGTCTAACAAGAACTTTTCTGTCTGGGCTGGCTTTGAAACCTAGATCCTCAGATCTCAGCCTTCTGAATAGCTAGTATTAAAATCATGAGCCAGTGGCACCTGTCTTATGAGCTCATTTACTGGATTGGGCCACAGATTAGAAAATTTTGTGTAAAATTTGAAAAGTTTTTGGAATGTGATGTGGTTCTTGATGAAGCACAAAAAGGATACTGACATGGAGGTTGCCTATGAGATATAATAACAGAAACAAATGAGTACCCAGGAGATGGTAATGTAGACTAGGGATTTCCAGTGTTTTCTAGGACTTGCAAAATGTTTGCATGTGTACCTTTTGTCCTGCTCTGCCAACTATGCAAAAAAGAGTAAGGTAGCCGGGTGCCAGTGGCTCACACCTGTAATCCTAGCTACTCAGGAGGCTGAGATCTTAGGATAGCAGTTCAAAGCCAGTGTGGGCAGCAAAGTCCATAAAACTCTTATCTCCAATAAACCACTAGAAAACCGGAAGTAGCACTGTAGCTCAAGTGGTAGAGCACTAACCTTGAGCTGAAGCGCTAAGGGACAGCACTCAGGTCCAGAGTTCAAGCCCCACAACTGACAAAAAAAAAACCCAACAGAGTAAAGTATAGAATAAGAGTAGCTTTCGATATAGTAGAGCTAGAGGTTTCTTTTGGTTCTCTTTTTCTGCTGCAGGGAAACAGGGAAGATCTTCTTTATAGTGAAAGTTCTCATCTGTAGGGTCAGCACCACAATTCGAATTACCAAGCATTGGGACTGTGCATCATTTCTAGATTAGGAAAACTCCAACAATGACAATGAGTTTTCCAGTTTATTTATAACCCTATTTTGTGAAAATGGCATGTCTTGCTCATGTGGATCATTGGCAAAAGTCTTCTTGTTAAATACTCTTCAGGCCTTCTCATGCCAGATACTCACATAACATCTGGGCAAATTTGGTTGTTCCTTCAATTATTTGATTTTTTGTAGTGTTCAGAACTGGACAAAAGGCAACTTGAAAAAAAATTCTGAGCAAGCCTTGAAGGAGCATAAAGGATGAAGTTTATGTATGTTTCTATATGCATTCATGAAAAGTATAGGTAGATGAAGTATGAGCTGTTTCATATCTTTTCAATTGAAGGAATTTCTGTCTAGCATGGGGAGCACTTATGACAGTGGACTGGGCACCCAGACCTTGCAAAATATGGCAATCAGGTTGACATGGTCTTCTGGTGCTCTTCCTCCTCTCCATCTGTCAGGGTGAACTTGTCCCAGACGTTCAGCCCTTTTCTTTTAACATAGGTAATAGGCAGCAGTGAATTAATAGGAAGTAGCTCACAGAACCGACCCATCACATGCTTTAGAAAATCTTGCAAAAGTTCTCTTTTTATTTTCCCTTTGCTGTCATAGGCTCAGACTTTGGTTCATTAACTCAGACAACTTTCTCTGGGGTTTCTCCTCCCTCTTCCTCAGAATTTTTTTGTCTGCTTGGCAAATTGCTACTTGCTCGCTGAGAATGATTTCTCTGAGCTGTACCTTTCCAACTCTTGTCTCCAAGCTCCCAAGAAGGCTAATGAGCCCTGGTGCTTAGATTTTAACACTAGACATTTGCTACAGAGCAAATGCAAAATGCATGGCATATGTCCAATATCAGAAAGCAAGAAGTTGCAGTATGAGGAGAAAAAGGAAATGCTTCCTTATTCTGTGTGACATGATTACCTGGAAATTTGCTTTTAAGACACAATTCAACCCTTAGAACAATGAGCTGTCATCAGGATGAATTTGGAGAATTGAGTCATGAGCATGTGGTAGGTGTCATAAAAAATAATCTATAATCAGAATAAAACTTAAATCAGGTTATATGTATGCTACACAATCAGCTTACTTTCAAGGACAATTTGAATGATTAAGTCAATTTATAGATTTTTATTTTCTCTGAAAGGCAGGTATTTCAGATCACAGAGAAACAAGATTATGATGGACATAAGCTACTCAGCCACTCTGAGCTTGTTAGTTGGTAACATTTCAACGCAGACATGACAGCTAAGTTCTGCATGTCCTGATCTCCTCACATCCATCTTTGAAGCCTTCAGATTCTGCCAGGCTGACTTTTTTGAACTACATTAGTGGGTGCCTGCCTCCTACCTAACTTTCAGTGAAGTTTGGCCCATAGGGAAGCTCCAAGAGGAGATAAAACTTAAGTGTGTAAGTGAAAAGATCAATAGAAAATTAAATAAGTAATTGAAAAATACAGAATATCTATTTAATGGATGAAACATAGCTGGAGCATCTTCAGGAACACAAAGACAATAAGGGCCAGTTGTCTCACTAAAAAAAGTGCTTTCAAACATAACCACCATAAAAACATGAAAGTTATTATGTAAATGAAAGTATTTAACACACTGTCATCAAAACTAAGGACTAATTTCTCTCTAGATTTCTATGAGGTTTTCTAAGAATATCATAGACATCTAAAATAGTCATCTGGGGTCGAAACTATCCATTCTATCTTCCTGTGTAAGACATGTATCTGTTTCATAAAAAGAGTTCCAAAGTTCAAATGAAATAGAATAGTTGGTTTACTTATTTAATTTTTTCTCTTTATCAGGCCACAGTAATTTTAGTTTTTCTAACAGAGGACATACTATAAACTTAAAAATGACACGACGATCAACTCTCAGAGAATTTGGAGAATAATTTGTAATTTTGAAAAGAATGAATGTGGGCCAGGTGCTGGTGGCTCACGCCTGTAATCCTAGCTACTCAGGAGGCTGAGATCTGAGGATCACAGTTCAAAGTCAATCCTGGGCGGGAAAGACAGTGAGACTTTTATCTCCAGTTAACAACAAGGAAACAGGAAGTGGTGCTATGGCTCAAGTGGTAGAGCTCGCCTTGATCCGAGAGCTGAGGAACTCAAGCACCTAGGCCCAGACTTCAAGCCCTGGACCAAAAATAAATAAAAGCAAAAAGAATGAATGTGGGATCCACACAGCCTAGCAACTTCGAGGAGTATGTTACAACAGGGAGGACCAGGTATTTTCATACTTTCTTTCATAGGCAAGGTATGGAGAATAAATCTTAATGTATCAATTTTTAAATCACCAAATAAATATTCAGTCTCTATCAGAAAGTTACTTTTTTAAAGAAGAAGCAAGAATTATTTCTGGTCAGGCTGTGGCCATGCTGCTGAGTGGGATTATTTCTCTGTTTTTCTTTTCCTTAACCAGTCCTTTGTTCCACAGATAGTAGAGATTGTCAAAACACATTCAATCCAGACCCATGCAGAAAACCTTAGGATCCTTGCTAGAGTTCTTTATAGTTACAAAAGTCCCTTAATCCAACTTGCATCCTAATGAAGCTCTGAATGTTAAAGGAAAACAAAACAAGAAAAGTCTTAAGTAGCTATTTTATCATTCTGATGAAAACCCAGGTGTATAAGACAAAAAACTAAATGCTTCTTTATAGAACACTAAGGAGGCTATTGACTTCAAGAGTAGAATATTATTTTCTGAAGAATTATGTTTTTCATAATGCTCATTCAGTGGCTCTCCAGCTTGGCTGTTGATTTATTCAACTGAGAGGATTTTAAATCACATTGAAGTTCCTGGGCCCCCCTTACAGAGATACAAACTCATTTGATCAGGGTTGGGGGCCTTGGCAAGTCAAAGGAATGCTAATGTGTTGCTACATGGTGGACCACTGAATTATAAAAACCTACAGATGTTCAGTTCATGGGGGTGGAAATATTTCTCCACTCATAATTATGTGAAGAGCTTGACAATCTGAGATAATAAGAGAAGAGCAGCAAGTAAAACAAATGCCTCTAACTCCCATGAAGTCTACAAATGCTTAATGCTGATGGTTGTTACTAAAGTCAAGGAAAAGAATCAAAGAAAGAGTAAAGAAGGTACTCACTGGCTGTGTAGTATGTTGGAAGATATCTCACTAAAATGACACTTGAATAAAGAATGAGAGACATCTTGTGAGTATCTAAAAAGGGAAAAATTCCAGATGGTAAATTGGAGTGTAAGAAAGGCCATGGGGCTGGAAGGGCAGCAGAGAAGTACACTGTAAAATAGGATCCAGACACCAACAACTTCTAAATCTTAAAATATCGGCTGCTCATTTTTTTCAATATGTGGCATGTGAAGGTATTATAAGGAGAAATAATCTGGGAGGAGTTTTAAATGTGGAAGTAGGTTTTAGATGTGCTGCATTTTGAGATGCAGGGTAAGTCGAACTTGACAAGCTACTCTTCCTGTTCTCATGAAGCCAACATGCATCCTGAATTCCAGAGTCACACCTGTTGGCTCCTATACTCCCTACTGCATTCCCAGTGAGAATTGCACATTTCTCTTCAGGGAAGCTAAAAGCTGAGAAATGATACTGGTTACTTGTGTAATCATAGCTCAATTTTTATACTGAAAAATCCCCATGAGTTTCATTGGCCCTGTTCTAACTCATCTAATATCACCTGAAGTTCTGGGGATGATATAATTTTCAATGCCACATTTTGTTTTTACTTAAGAAATAAAGATGAAGGTTACAGGATCAATAGAGTTTAATCTTTTTAGTCAATTTTTTAAAATTCCTCATGACTTTCCCACATCACTATTTCTAAGAACATATCTCAAAATCAAATACAGAGAGCTGAAATATGTTATTTTGTTTATTGGTTAGTAGCTTTTCTTGTCTTTTTAAAATCCTCCATATGTTGAGCCATGTCAACTTTATCCACATTAGATTACAAATCCCTTATTATCAGGGACTGTGCTTGTCTAAATCTCTCGGTGGCAGTATTAGTTAGTGATCACAGTTATCAGAAAGTTATCCCTATGTATACAGAAAACCATGTCATTTCATCAGCTCAGTAGACCATAGAGTCTTCTACAAATAGCTTTAAACCCCAAGGCCAGTCTGACTCTTGGTTAATGCAAGAAAAGCATAGAAAATGTTTCTGCTGTGCCTCAGTAACTGCAATCCCATTTGAAACAGAGTTATGTATTATGGCATTACTAGGCAGACCCCTTCAAGCAAGGCAGATCTGCATGCAGTTAGAGCATGTTCAAATTGGTTTCTCTTTAAATAGAGGCAGGTTTGGGTTTGCTGACCAAATCAATTAGAGAATTTTCTCCTAGTTCATTCTCAAATGGGAAATTGCCTTTCCATCAAAGAGAATAACAAGGAACCCAGATAGAAGGCCAAAAGTGTTTATATATGTATATTGGGAAAACCAATATCTGATTATAACTTGATCTGTATCTCTAATTCTTAATCACTTCATTGGAGCACAATGTATGCACAAGAAAAAGTACAAATCATAAAGCAACAGTAGAATTACTTTAGGTAATGATAAAATGTATACATCCATGTTACCAGTACCCCACTCAATATATACCCCTTTTGGATCATCTCTATATGTCTCTTATACCTTTCTTTGCAGGAAATTCTCCTGTCCATCATTGTTCTGAGATAGTACAAGTACTATTACTTTATATCACAAACCATTGTGTCAAGCTTTATTTGCTTTATTTAATGATTTTGAGATACATCTGTGTGATTGCACATATCGGTATTCTTTCTTTTTCTTTTCTTTTTTTTTCCATTCATCTTGCTTTGCCACATACCAAAGATGTGCATTTGGATTGTTCTCAGTTTTGAACTATTATCTTTCAAAGTGAAATAAGCACTCATATTTTTGTGTGAGAGTATTTCCATTCCCCTGGAGTAAATTCTGAGTAGTGCGATTTCTGATAATATACAAAGGTATGTTGAACTTTCCAAGAAAATGGTAAATTGTTTTCCAAAGTGATTGTGACATTGCACATTGCCTAGCGAAACACAGGAAAGTATAAGACTACCCCATTTGTTCCCAGACTTGATATTTTCAGTTTTAATTTTTAATCATAATGCTATCTGCACATTTTCCTCTTGATGTTTGACTTATTGTGTCTTTCTAAATACTAACAATTTTAAGCCTTTAAAAGTTTTGGTGATTAATCATTTGAGTATTTATGTGACATATTTTCCAAGTCTTTTGCTCATTTTCAGTAGGTTATTCACTTTATATTATTGAATTTTTATTCATCAGGCTTTTGTTAGTAAAAAGCCAGGGATACTCAAGGAAGTCTAACTTCCTAAAGCAAAGAGGTTTATTTTGGTTACAGTTCTGTAGATTAAAGAGCATCACACTGGCACATGCTCAGCTCTGGTCAGAGCCTTCTCAGTTGCACCACTTTAAAGCAGAGAGAGGTGGCAAGAATGCAGGTGAGAGGAAGGATTACACCTGAAAGAGCAAGTTAGCAAGAGCTGGGGGAAGGTGATGGTGTGCCTCCTAGTTTCATGCTTTCAGAGAAATTCATTCCCAATAGAACCCACTCTAGGAAACCAATGTTCTCTTCTAAGGGCAGTGCCAATTACTTAAAGACCTTCCATTAGGTTCTATCTTTGAAGATTCTATCAACTTCTAATTCCTCCACCTTGTGTACAAGTTCCAACTGGTAAGCTTTTGGGAAAGGGTGGGGAAAATAATACCCACACTATGACAGAATTCTAGGAGATTTTGAAAATATATGTTTCCAAGCCAGGTGCTGGTGGCTCACATCTGTACTTTTATCTACCCCAGAGGCTGAATCTGAGGATCAAGGATTAAAGCCAGCCAAGGCAGGAAAGTCCTTGAGCCTCTCCAACCAGCCACTAGGAAACCAGAAGTGGATCTGTGGCTCAAAGGGGTAGAGTGCCAAACTTGAGCAAAAGAGTTCAGGGAAAGCTACCAGGACCTGAGTTCAAGCCACACACAACCAACGGGGGTGGCAGAGGAGGGGAAATTTTTCCAAATATGCCAACTGTTTTACATGTTGGGGATGGTTTATACAACTCAGTGGTTTTCCTTTTATAAATTATATTTTATTATATTTAACTAATTGTACCAAGGGATATTTTTTGTTTGAATCATTAAATGTTTTAAGTTTTTATGTTTATCAATATGCTTAATATTTTCTCTCAAAGAAATCTTGACAGTTTCTGAGCAAAAGTAGTTTCCTGTTAATTTTTTCAAATAATTTATATCTTTAATCTCCATATTTAAGTCTGATCCATTCACCTTATTTTAGTATATAATATGAAATAGGGGTAGGACTCAGTTTGTCTATACTGATATCAAATCGATTTAGTATCATCTGTAATAATTTTTCTTCCCTTAATACTATGTTGGAGTTTTGGTGAAAATAAATTGAGCCTACATATCAAGCTTTTGGTTTGTTTTGGTAATCATACATTATAATGACTACAGTTTTAGAGTAAGTTGAAATCAACATTTTCTAGACAAGTTTATGTTCTTTGAGTTCCTTTGAAATTCTAAAAATAGAAATAGACTATCAATCTGAGTAAAAATATGCAATAGGAACTTCCTTAGCTTTGCTTTTAATTTATCCATCAATATAAAAACAAATATGTCAACATTATTGAGAGTCTTAAAATCTTAAAACTTTTCTCTGTTAGGAAATGGAAAGACTTGGCAAAAACTATATTAAGTAAAGTAAGCCAGGCCCAAAGAAATATAGGTCCCATGGTTTCCCTTATTTGCAATAATTAGTATATGTCTAGGACAAGCAGAAAAGATCAAAAGCTATGTACATATGACCATATAAGATGACGTTAAATGAAATGAACCCCAAGATAGAGACATAAGTGGTTTTATCTTTCTTGCTGTTGTTTTTTTAATGTACTTATAATGTACTGTGTGATTTTTTTGTTTCTTTTGTATGTTCTTCCTCCATGGTGTAACCCCTGTTTTCACTGTATTTGATTCCGATTCCCTGAATCTTGTATTTACAATTTTCTATTTGGGGGCGGGGAAGGGAAATAACAAAATTCTGAAATAAGGATATAGGGTGACCCACTGTAACAATGTGATGTACAAGACGATATGTTAAAATGTACTTACAACTTGAGGGAGGAAGGAGGAGTTGGGGAGGTGGAGAGGGAAGGGATGGTAGGGGAAAAACAGAGGAGGTAACAATGCTAGATAGGAAATGTACTCATTACCTTACTCATGTAACTGTAAACCCTCTGTACAGTATTTGTACAATAAAAATATGTATACAAAAAACTTTTCTCAATAATCTTGATCTATTAGTGTGCCTTGTAGACTTTTAAAAAACTATTCTTTAGATATTGTAATAATCTCATTCTATCATAAATAGTATTTTATGGCATTAGTGGAATTGTAAATAACATAAAATGATATTAAATTAATACTACATAAAAGATGAATAGATTTTAAAGTTTTATTTTCAATTTCATTTGTTGGTTTTAGTAATGTATTTGGTAGAAATTTTATGATTATATATGTGAAGAGTCAATTTTTCTGCAAATAAAAGATTTTGCTTCATTCATACTTTTACAATTTCTTTTTCCTGTTCCCCTGATACAATAAGGTAGTTTTTAAATACATTGTTGTCTTTGATTTCTTGATTTCTTGATTTTTTTATTTGCAGCTTTTGAATCATAACTAATGTTGGATCATTAATTTTTTGCAATATTCTTGTAAAGTTTTAGAATTATGCTAGCCTTCTAAAATAAATTCAAAACATTCCTTGATTTTCTTTTTAGTTAGAGTTCGTATGAGGTAGTCATTGCAATATTTTAAATATTAGATAGAATTTTTATTTAAGTCAATAATACAATCTGAATAGTAAAGTTTTTGCTGTTTTTTAAAATTTTTTTAATCTTTATAAGTGATTTATTTAACTAACTCTTGCCTTTGCTGATGTTTTTACTACATTGTATAGATTTTGAAAATCACATTTATAATAAATCTATTCAATACATTTTTTCCCTTTTATTGGCTTATGGTTTTTCATGTTATTTCATTTTTAAAATATTTGTAAATATATAGTAACTTTTCATCTTTATTCTTTGCATTGGGAATTTATGTTTCTGTTATCTTTAGTTTTTAGTTTGTATAGGTGTATATGTATATGTTTGAACTTTTTTCAAAATCAAAGTTTGGCCTTTCTTTATTTGTATATTTTTGACATTAATCTCCATTATTGTATTGGTCTATAATTTTAATAGCACCAATTAATTGTACAAACTGGCTTTAGTTTGAAATGTCTTATGAATGAGTATGATGTACTTGATCCTGTTCATCATTTCTGTCACTCTCTACCTTTTCCCCTCCTATACTCATCTCAATAGATTTTAATTTTCCATTCTCACACATGTTCATAAGGCATTCTTATGTTTGTTATTCCTTTTTCTGTACAAACTCCCAGAAAGGATTTAGTTATCTCTGCCTATGTAAGTTCTACATTTTAGGTCTCACATGTTATTGAGATTATGCAGTAATTGTTTTTCTAAACTTATTTCACTTAACATAATATCCCTCATATACAGCAATGTTGTTGCACATGATCAGCTTTCATCCTTTGAAAAAGTGAAATATTATTCCATTGTTTACAGACATCACATTTTCTCCACCTGTTCATTCAATGATGGACACAGATTGCTTCTGTAACTTCACATTACGAAAAATGCTATAGGGATACAGGATGACCCATTGTACCAATGAGATATACAAGACACTATGTTGGAAAATGAACTTCACAATTTAGGCAGGGAGGGGGACGGGGGCAGGGGGCCTGGGAGGGAGTGTAGTCGTGGAGGTGGATGGTAGGGGAAAAACAAAGGAGGAGGCAACAATGCTTGATAAGAAATGTACTTATGACCTTGCTCATGTGATTGTAATCCCTCTGAACAATATTTTCACAATAAAAAACTCATATAAAAATGCTATAGTGGCCATAGGAATATCGATTGCCTTTTTTTGGTATATTGATTTAATAACAAATTCCGTGGAATGCTGCTTATCAATGGACCACAGAATATCGCTCCATTATTTTGGAGTAACAAAAACTTCTCAACCCTGTAGCCTAAGTTGAGGAGTCTTCTTTCTTTCCTTTTCCTTCCTTCCTTCCTTCCTTCCTTCCTTCCTTCCTTCCTTCCTTCCTTTTTTCTTTCCTTCCTTCTTTCATTTTTCCTTTTTCTTCCCTCCTTTCTCACTCTCTGTCCCTTTTCCCTCCCTCATTCCTTCCCTCCCTCACCTCCCTCCCTTCTTTCCTTCCTTCCTTCCTTCCTTCCTTCCTTCCTTCCTTCCTTCTTTCCTTCCTTCTTTCCTTCTTTGTATATAGGTTTGGTTGGGATGATTGGGACAAAACAGAAAATATCAGGAAGTTGCTCTATCTGATGTCTTATTAACCTATTTCTCCTAAGGTAAACACACAAATATCAATATAAATTCAAATACATTTTCATTTAAGTTCTCTAGTGATACATCATATTGAAAAGATACAGAAATGTTGGAAAACTATGTGCTGAGTGCTGCATGGCACTCATACAGCACTTGCACTGTATGATAGGGCTTAGTTCATTAGTTCATTATTGTCGCCTATTACATATTATTAGTTACTACACAGACCAGAAGTTCAGACCTCTTATAACCATCCTTCAATTCTAGTTCTCTTGTTCTCCTTCTCATTCTTCCCTCCCTCCTCCTAGTTGTTGTTGTTATTGTTCCTCTTCCTCCTCTTTTTCCTCCTCGAACTCCCAGATCATGGACTAAATATCAGAATTTACTTTTCTTAATTTCATGTCAAATAATGTCATAATAACTTTTTTTCTCAATGCCTGGCATTGTACATGTGATAAAAGAAACGAATTGGAGAGAAAGTTCAATCTTTTCACATATGGCAGGTTAACATTATGTCTACAATCCCCTTTAGTATTATCTTATCCTTGAATATATTTTTTCTTGGGGCTTTTGCCTTACCAATTTCTGGTTGCTGGTTGATTGAGTAGTGTTTGTTTATTTTATTAGGCTCCCGCACACATGCATATGCACACACACACACACACACACACACACACACACACACACACACACACACACACACACACTATTCCTATATGACCAAAAACAAAAGGTATGCTTTGTAAGTTGGTTTTTTTTTTAATCAGTTAAAGTGCCAGACGCCTGTGGCTCATGCCTGCAGTTTTAGACCCAGGAGGCCACCCCAGACAGGAAAGTCCATGAGACTCTTATCTCCAATTAACCACCAGAAAACCAGAAGTGGTACTGTGGCTCAAGTGATAAAAACACTAGCATTGAGCTGAAGAGCTGAGGACAGCACCCAGACCAGGAGTTCAAGCCCCACCACCAAAAAAAAAATCAATTAAAGTAAGTAAGATTATGTTTCCATGCTTTTAAGCCAACTTTCCAGAGCATTTATTTAGAAGCAATGTATTATTATATGAGAAATAATTTTGATTTGAGGAAATAGAATAGTTTTGGTACTTGTACAAAAGGTTTAGGAGCTATATTTAATGGGAATTTATTCTAAGCAAATGTTAATGAATTTTGCATTGTCCTCTTATCTCCATAACCAACCTACCATGGATTTCCCTTACAGATGCATATTCATTATTGAGAATAATGAATATTTGAAAATCTTTGTTTTAAGTAGCTGAGCAAGTGAACTAAATTATGAAATGCAAACTTTATATATGTGGATCTTGCTTGCACTCTGTTAAGAATTTGGGGAAGGTAACAGGAAAGAACTAAGTTTATGAATGAAGTTAAATATGTATGAAATGAGACAGCCATATGCCTGAAATAAGGCTAGAAATAGAACTGTGTGGGAATGAGAGGTGGATGGATCTAAAAAATGGAAAACTTTTGCTATTGCTTGTCAGAATATAGTGGAAAGGGCAAAAAGAAATAACCAATATTATAACCTGTTGTAAATGGGCTATATTTTAATTATCCTAGAAAGAGAATTAGACTCTTCAAATCAGAAAAATCATAACCACAAGTAGAAATTTCTGAAGGATTATGAGATATTTCATTGCCTAGTTACAATCTCCCTTGAAGAAGTTAAACATATCTAACAGGTAACATCAGAATAACAAATCGTCTTTCTGGGTTCAACTTTTGAACCTGTTATTTATTTTCTGGGCATTCCAACTCTAAAACTTGTCTTGTTTATTTTTTATCACCTAATAAAACAAGACTTTAAAATTATCGGAAAGGGCTGTTACCAAAAATAAAAATTAATAGACATTGTAAATTATGTCTATATGATTTATATGCATGCATGTACATATTGGGGCTTTATCAGTATGCATCTTACTACACATTTTTCCAGGTAAAAGAAATCAATGTTTTGTTTTCAAGTTTTCATAAAATATAACTTTAAATAATGTTTTCCATACAAAGGCCAGATCTTGATAAGTCTCAGAGAAAGGCTCCTAATTTCTAGTTATATTTTACCCTCTTTTGTTGGTAAGTCTGTTAGCTAAGACATATGCCATTTTTATTTCTTTTCTTTTGATAGAGAAGAGTTAAGAGACTCTTCATTGGAATAAAACACAAAGCTTTATTAACCATATGCATCTGTAAGGATAATCTGCAGTAGGTCGGTTGTGGAGATAAGAGGACAATGTGAAATTTATTAACATTTGCTTAGAATAAATTCCTATTAAACATAGCTCCTAAACTGTTTGTACACATGCCAAAACTATTGTTTCCTTAAATCAAAAACATGAACTTCTTAAAAAATTTTTTTTTATTGTGAAAATACTGTACAGAGGGGTTACAATTACATGGGCAAGATAATGAGTACATTTCTTATCAAGCATTGTAGCCTCCTCCTTTGTTTCCCCTTCCCATCCCTTCCCATCCTCTCCCTGCCCCCACCACTCAATCCTCCCCCCGCCACCAAAGTTGTAAAGTTCGTTTTCGACATGACAAATTGTACTTTTCATTGTTGCAACGGGTCCACCTGTATCCTTAAAAACATGAACTCTTGAATCAAGTAAAATAGGAAAATAAGAAGGAATTTATGAAAATGGAGAAAGATGAGATTTTTCAGAAGAGCAATGTATATAGATTTATGTATACACACATATGTATATTTATACATGTGTATATATGCATATATTTAGCTTTATATATATTCAATCACTAAGTTAATATCCTAAACCATTTTTTATCCTTTGAGAAGAGTTGAGAAGAGTTGACCAGATATATCATTAAATTCTAGCACATAGTTGTTTTTGCAGGGTATGCTCATATATGGAGAAAAATTCCACATTGACTTTCATTTCACTTACCAAAGTCTTAGTCTTTCAGATAAAGGATATTAGTGGGACATTTCTGTTACAAACCCATCCTGGCCAGTGGGTCATAATTTTCTCTGTTCCATTTGTTCTGTGATTCCTTTGTCACAGGAAGCTAATGCTTCAAATGTATCACCTTGATGGTGCATTTCATCACCCTGCAGCAAACTTTTCACCCACAAGATAGACACTTAACTTATATGTTCTTTCCAATCAGATTAAACTTTCAAAAAGTCAAATATTGTTTTGCATGACACCAGTGATTCTCATGAACTTATTACCTCTCTTAAAAGCTATATCTCTTGGCAGCTGCTTCACACTGAATAAAGATGAGGCTTCTTCACTCCATCAATTGAAGCGAATTTCACTGCAGCTGTGTCCTATTGAGTGAAAATGAGATTAATTTTTCAGTGAGTTAGATCCATATATAGAGAACATAGAAACACTGCAAGAGAGATAATTTCTAGATTATTAGCAAAATTGCTTCAATTTTTAGTTTTGATTAGGATTAAACTCACCGATTTAAAGACTTTTTAAAAATACTATAATCAGTGGTCTGTATTTTCCAGGGCAGAGAGCTTATTTGATTTTTATTTAATGACAATTACATTTGGTCTATTACTTCATTTTTTAAAAAGAGCCTCTAATCTTAGCTACACTAGAGGCTGTGGTCTGAGTATCATTTGTTGGAAGTCAGCCTGGGTAGGAAAAGTAGGTTATATATTCTTATCTCCAATTAACTAGTAAAACATTCGAAGTGTAGCTGTGGCTCAAGTGATTGAATCTTATCCTTGAGCAAAAAAAAAAAAAAAAAAAAAAGAAAAGAAAAGGTTGGCCCCAGTCCCAAGTTCAAGCTCCAGGAACAGCATATACATACATACATATACATATGCTTGTATGCATACATCTATCTATCTATCTATCTATCTATCTATCTATCTATCTATCTATCTATCTATCTATACATACATACATACATAAATAGCAAAACAAAAAGATAACAACTGATTGACAAGGAAGCTAATAAAGAGGCAATTTTAATATATGATTTGTTTGACATTATAGAAGAAACAGGATTCTGACTTGGTAGTACAAAGTATGCAGTCAGGAGCAAACAGCAGGCTTGCTAGAGGAATTATCTGTAAAATACTGCGTAAAGTAAAGGATGACAATGGAGTCAGAAAAGGAAAGGGAATTTCAGTAGGAAATTACATAAGCTGAGACTGAGTTAAAAATACTGTTTGGAGTATTGAGAGAACAAAGGCTATTTGATTTCACTGGCATATCAAAGAGTAGGAGATGAGGGGGGAAAAAAACAACTAAGAATCTAGAGATATAGGCAGCCTGACTCATCTTGGTATCGGGCTACAAAAGAAAGATAAGTTCCAGATGTGATAGGGACAAGCTGAAAGATTTTTAGGTTGTCACTTTGGGTAGAAAGATTTTTCACCTCTCTGCTTCTGATAAGACCATGGAGAACTCAACAAGTGCCAGTTTCTCTAAAGCAAATTGTAGGATATATATCTCTATCTATCTATCTATCTATCTATCTATCTATCTATCTATCTATCTATCTATCTATCTATCTATCTATATAATCTCTAGTCAACCCTGCTGGGAATGAGGGTAATTTGCCATTAAATAGCAATGTAAATATATGTATCCAGCTGCAATATAGGGCCTTAGAAACTATAGAAGTGACTTATTCCATTACGGTTGCAATAAAGGAAGACTCACTTCTGTCTGGAGATTAGAGGTTGCTGAGGTTGTTAATAGATAGAATACTCAAGGTTAACCTTGAAGGGATGGGTGAATTTTTCAATGGTAGAATTATAAAAAGAAGGAAAGAATGGCTTGAGTAAACTCTGAAAACGTGAAATCCTTGTATGATTGACAGAAAGGCACAGCAGAGGGCAGATCTTAGGGGAATAGAACAGAGGGTTCTATCATTGCAGAATGATGCAGGAGACCAATCATCACAAGTTTTTTTTTTTAAATGTCAAACCAAGGTTTTGGAGATATATAAAAAATGTGATTCAGGGAAGTGTTCTAAGCAAGGGAGAAGCATTTTTAATATATATAGCTCTAAAGATTGATTCTACAAATGAATCTCTGGTAGAATGCAGGGAAAAAAGAAAATAAAAATAAGTACAAATATTACAATCTGAACCAGTATGTCAGCCAGTGAAAATAGAATAAATCTATAAGTGTAGTTAGACTACATGTACACCTATGGTATATTGGTTAATAGCATTTTTATTAAGACTTTTATGGGATTTCTGAACTGAATCCAGTCTTGGAAGTAATGATTTTGAAGGTATACTCAACAAAGTGATACATGAAAGAAGACAAGATTATTCACTGGGATGTGGAACTTATTACAGCAATAAAGAAATTCAGTTAGTAAGCTATCATTCTCCAAGTTGTCAAGTACTACAATCTCTCAGAGAATTTGGCAAACAGATTTCCAGAACTTACCAAGGCTGTGGAAGTAGATGCTGAGAGAAAGGGAAAGGGAAGATGACACATAATATACCAAAGTTCCTCTTCTTTTTTTTTTCCTACCAGACAAGTTTGGGAAAACTTGCACTGGGGTAAATGTTACTGCACAGAAACAATACAACTGATGGTATCTAAACTCTTGTGTTCAGATCTTTGATGCAACAATTTTTGCAGGGTAATGTTTGTCAACTTTCTCAAGTCTTGAGAAACTGATGTTGCAATCTAACATTTCCAGCCATTTCTCACTGCTTCCTCCAGTATCAACGTTCTGACCCACTGTTCTGATTATCTTCCTTGAGTATGGACATGTACCTATGCTCTCTGCTTGCATTCGTTCTGGGTTGCTGTTTATTTTTTCAGATCAGAGATTGAATGATAGTTTATAAATAAATAGCAGAGTGTCACTCAGCTCTGCTTTGTTCTATACTTTTCAATGGTTTCAAGTTATGCATTGACAAAATGTCCGAACTTTCCATCATGTCCTCCAAACTCCTCTTGGATGTTCCTTTCCCCATGACCTATTGCAGCTCTTGCCACTCTCAATTGGCACACTTTGCTCATCCATTGTTCTCTGAGCACCCAGAGCTTGCCAGTCTCTCTGAGCTGGGTCCCCATCATTCATGGTTTGTGAGACCCAATTTCTTCAGATTTTATTGTATCTGCTATATTGTTTAACATAGAAAGGACTCTCTGAGCCCCTCTTTATTTTGTAAAAGAGACATGAGTACATTCACCTTTTCATCCTCTATCTCTTACTTGGGTTCAATTTGTCTCAAAAGCACTGTTAGTGCCTGTTCTTGAGTCACATATGCATATACAATATTCTTTCTTTCCCCTACATTAATCATGGATTCTGTCTAATCACTATGTTCTACAGAGATGACAATGGTGTCTGATACTTAGTTGATTGTCACTAAGCATCAAATGATCTGGCTTCTTTATGTGATATCATTGGTCACACAATATTTCAGTATATACATCAGGAGGCATTTCTGCAAGCCATCTGTGTTTATCTGTTTATAGTTTTCTCTTCTCGTAAATGTTTGATGGTTTCCTGGGAGTTCAAATGCCCTCTCATAGTCTGAGGGAAAGGAGTTTTGCTAGCTCTGACCAGTGCCTTCATCTAGGATCACACTGCTTGGTTTCTCTGACTCCCTCTTTTTCCTTTATTTTTTTAGAAACAGTGACCTTCTGGGCTGGTAGTCATAAATAGATAAGAAAAGGGTACCACTTTGATTGGAAGTGGACCTAGATCCAGATTTGAAGAATTACTAGCATTTAAGAAAGCTTGGCTTTTATAAGCTTCAGAAAATTCTGTGTAGCTAAACACTCTGAAGTATATTGTTTAGTGTGACAACATCTACATTCCCTAGTTTGTTTTAAAGACATCAGATTTAGAGCTCCATGGCACCAAGCTATTGATTCAGTCTTCACTGTGTCTCTCTCATTGGACATTAAGTCTGTTACAATTATCCCATTAGCTCTTTTGTGCTCTGTTTATTCTGAGACTCTCCAATGTCTAAATTCACTTGATTGAAAAAAAGCTAACCAATGGGCAGTCTAGAGTGGCATTTATAAGACAGCTTTAGGATCCTTGTAGTTTTGATTGTCTCTGATCCACTACCACAGGCACAAAATAGTTATTGTCCTTTTAAACGGTGTAATTCCTTAGAAAGGCAAAATCAAAGCTCAACAAAATAGATACCAGAAACAGTTATTTGAGAGGGAAAGGAGGGGGTGGATCAAGGAGAAGGGAGTTGACAAATGAAGAGGAAAAAAGGAAAAAACACAGTCAAGAATTAAGAAAAGTGAGGAAAACGGTGGTTTGGGAGGGTTGGGTGGGAATGTAAAAGGGGTGACACTGATCAAGATTCATTGTAATCATAAACTGCTTTCTTAAATGACAATTCCTTTGTACAATTACTTCAGGATAACAGGGAAAAATGTTCTTATTCTTGTGCCCACTTTCAATACCCAGCCAGCTATGTGCTTCCTTTTTTACACATAATCGCAATGTCTTCTCTAAAAAGAAACTCTCCAGAGACTATAAATTGTACACTAAAGATAAGATGAATTATCAGCCGGGTTGCTGCATATGCAGATAAAACTCACAGAGGTACATACACAGAGAAACAGTGTACCTCCCCCAGCAGACTCTAAAACACCATTTCCCTTATCTTGCTAGTGCAAGATTGCTGCCTCAGAGTCCAAGTTAGTACTTCAGTAAAAAGAATTGCTTTTCTTCCAGAAACATCCTTACCCTGACAGACAGAATATTGAAAGGAGCCTGCGGGCAGGCTTCTGTAGTTTAGTTCTATGCCCAGTGGTTCTGCCTGCCTCAAGCTGACCCGCCTTTCTGGACATACTCGGGGAGATACCTAACTTGGAGAATCAGTCCCTGTGGCTTGTGCCTTATTTTCCAGACAGGTAAGAACTCTTGCTTGTCTGGTAAGTGTTCTCCTGTGGAGGACCTGCCTCTGGGCAGATCTGTCTAGTTATCTCCTTGCCTTTTGAAGCTATACTGCACAGGGCTGCTTTTACCTCATCACAACGCCTACCTGCCTGGAAGGGACTTCACCTGAGAAGTCCTGACCAGGGGGCCTGAACAGTTATTTTCCTGGGATGTGAATCTCTCCACAGGTACCTAGAGAGTCGATTTGCACACCATACCTTTCATCACTTACAGTGATTTTTCTGCTACAGCTGTCTAGAGCTAAAACAGAGAAAATATTTCCTAGCTGAAGAAACATTCTTTTCACAATTTGACTAGGGTAAGTCTGTTGTGGTAGGTTAATTGGCACTGAAACTTGTGAAAGGTGATATTAAGTAGCATGGAAAGGAGAGGGCAATTGCTATACTTTAAAGTGGCTGTAAAACCAAGTAATGGTTTTTGTGAGAAAAAAAAAAAGGTGATCCTGATTTGGTCATCTTTAAAAAAAATTGCCAATACAAACTAATTCTGAGAGATTTCACAGGAATTTGCAATCATTCAAACTGGTTGGATTTGCCCAGAATTTTAATATTAAAGATGAAAGTGACTCAAATCTTCTCTAGTAAATAATCAACTACAACCCCTTGATGGTTAATTTCTTTCCTGGTATCCATCTTCTCTCTCTGGAATGGAATGCCACGTCCTTCAAACATATATAGTGTTTAGAGTCATACTACCTGGCCTGCCTAATCCCCAGCTTCTGTGAACTAATATTTGGAGAAAGTAAACATGGAAGTAGCTGGGTCAAGCCTTGAAGAAATTAGAGATGGAAGTCGTTTAAAGTGCCTTAGAGGTAGATGGGACATAATCCACATACTTGCATTTGCTGGTTTATGTAGTCCGGATTGCTGTACCTTTCTTCCTGTACTTTTAGGTACTGGCATAGATCTGTTTCTTGATTTTCTAAATTAGGATCAAAGTGGAAAGAACAGAAAGACATCAGTATATTAAGCAGTAGGTATATCTTTGAATAGAAAAAATGTTTTCCAAATTGTGACTCCGTAACTAGTGGTAACTGGTTTGGAGAAGCTGGTGCTGACTACAACAATTTACTTCAAGAAATCATGTAATAAAAAACAACCCAACCGTAGAGGTTGACTAGCTTCCTTTGGTTCTGCCACTTAATTGCTGGTTGATCATGGGTAAATTAGTTTTCCTATCATCATAAAATAAGAATAGATGGGTTGGGGATGGTCAGTGTAGAGTAGTTCTGGCCTTGTATGAATGATATCCTGGCTTCAATCAAATGGGAAGAGGGAAGAAATGAAAATAATAAAATTCACTTTGTAGGATTCTTGGGTAAATCAAATGAGGTTCTATTTGTTAAATGCCCCATACAGTAAATGACACTTAAAAAAGGTTGAGATAAGAATGGATGTTTTGGTAGCCATATATATAGAGAGAATAATATTTACTGTTATGGTTGTTCTTTGGGTTATACAGAGCTTTTTTCAGGTTCAGTAATTAAAAGGTAAAATACTTATTCTTCAAGGCTCTTTAACAGTAGATTTAAATTACTTCTTCATTTTGCTTTCCTCAACATGCTTGCTCTGACCAGTTGTAGCTTTGCAAAGGTCTTTAAAGTAACATAATTTAAACAAACTAAGCAAAATAAATGACAGTTATACTTCCAAATCAATATCATTTGTAGTAGACCAGGGTTAGTAAGCTTATCTCTATAAAGATCCAAATAATAAATATTTTAGGCTTAGTGGGCCATAAGGTTCCTGTTGAAACCACTAAATTGTGCAATTATGTGAAAGCAGCTGCAGGCCATCCTTTACAAATGAGAATGGTCATGTTCCAATAAATCTTTATTCACAAAAGCAGGTGGTAGGACAGATTTATCCCACAGGCTGTGTTTTTTTTTTTCCAGCCCTTTCCTAGACAATGGCAGTTGGGATCAGTCTTAGGACATTTGGCTTTGCCTTTTGCTTTAAAAAAATGGAGAAAATACACAACAGAAAGTGCTAGCACAGCAAATGATGTGTTGAGCCTCTGGCATATGCAATCCCTATTTTTACACTCAGTCAGCTGGTTGTGTGACATGTGAATGACCTATTGTTCTTCTGAGCTTACATGTTCATTTTAAAAATCATAAGATGTGCTGTGCCTTAGATGTCATATATGGGCTGCTTGACCCATCTCACATCAACCACTTGTCAATACAAGATCACCAGCAGCTAATTACAAATCAGTGATTTTTCTCATAATTCAAGTGTGCTCAGGCCAATTTGTGTAGTGAATGTCCAACAGCAGGATACATAGCAGTGAATTTGGTGGATGCATTAAGTGGTATAGAAATAAGTAAGTTGAATAGAAGGAATACTTTTAAAACACTGAAGGACCATTTTAAATAACTTACCCAGCAGTGGACTGCTTAGAAACAGCAGGATCAGTCTGATAAGACTGGCTGTCAGCCTGCAGGTCAAGGGATAATGTGCTCAATCTCATGTGTACCCATGAATACATGTCTCTAGCTGCAGCCTTGGCTCATCCAGGCAGCCAGAATCTGTTAGCAGGTCCAGCAGACACTTGTGCCAGACCTTCCTCAAAAACAACATGGCTCAAGTTGAGATTGTTGGCATTATCCCCAAATGAAGTTACACATACTATCAGGGAGACACAGGACAGGTTCTTTTTTTACAGGTTGTAAAATGTGGAACATATGCTTCATTACCATGCCATAGTGCTTCTAGGGCATGACAAATTAATATATTTGATCACTTGGCAAAATATATAGTGTAGAACAAATGATATGGCTGTGCTTTATGGCCGTAGGCATTAATTTGCTAAATGTAAACAGTTTATATATAATGTTTGATTTGTATGACCATACTTAGGCATATCATTATTTTTTATGGGCCATGGGGACCCTCAAACATGAGAGTGAGACAGGTCCACCAACCCAACCACAGGTATGGCCACTGGGACACAAGGTTATTAATGTTTTTACATGAAATTTCTATGCCTATCAAAGCTCTTAGATGTACACCTAGAATGAATGATACTTAGGCCAGAGTGATGGTCAACTAAGCCCCTTTCCTGAACCTCCCATCCAATGTTTAGAAATCACCTCTCAGACTACTTTCATGTCAGTCTTCTACTTCTTTCCTTTTATCCCAGCCATTGTTTATCTTTCAGCTCATTTCTTATCATACTTTCAGTTTCAGATTCTTGCCTTGGGCTCTGCTGGTACTGTTCTTTCTCTGGAACATTCTTCATCCTTTTTCTCTCCTGCATAGTTGCTATTATCCCTTACGTATCCCTTAATGATTCTTATGATCCCCTGAACATTCCCAACACCTAAACTAGCTCATCTACATAAGGTATGTGGCCCCTTCTATCTAAACCATCATCACCGCCAGGCATCAGTGGCTCATGCCTGTATTCCTGGCTATTCAGGTGATTGACATCTAAAGTTTAAAAGCAACTCAGGCAGAAAGACGCATGAGACACTTATTTCTAATTAGTGAGCAAAAAGCCAGAAGTAGAGGTGTGGTAGAATGCTAGCTTTGAGTGAAAATACTAAGGACAGAGCCTAGGCCCTGAGTCCAAGTTACAGTACCACTCCCCAACCCCACCACGATCTCCACCACCACCACCACCACCACCACCAGCAGCAGCAGCAGTAGCACAAATAACTGGAATTATTTGTCCAGTTATATTCCCTGTAAGACACCAAGTTTTATGAGGGCCTCTTTTATTCAAAACTGTGCTATTCACACTTTTCAATAAATCTTTGTTGTTTGATAAAAAACAGTAGCCAAAGGCCTTTACTTTTCTCTAGGAGAAAAGCAATAATGTAGTTTCAACTTGTTTACACTGAAGAAACCTATTGTAGAGCCCCAAATACACTGGGTTGGCATATTGCTTGTTTTCTGCTGAGAAGAATTTGCAGTTTTAGGAAGGAACTTTTTACTTCATCTTCTCTCCCTTACAACAGGTCATGTACTTTTACATGGGAAAAAGAAGAGACATTCTAAGCATCAGAGACTGGGCTTCAGAGCTGAAATGGGACTGTGCAACTTGCTAGAATACGTTTCATCATCTGCTAGTCTTCCTCAACATATTTCTTAGTCATTTCCCCTAAAGTTACTGTCCCTAGCACACACATTTTTATCTCCTCATTTGTTCTAAATTTATCACTTATTTGTTTAAAAATGTTAACTACCTGTTTCGGTTATGTTATTGGTCTTCATTTTGTTTTTGTGTCATTACTAAGGCTTGAGCCTCATTGTCATTATCCTTACTTGACATTTTTGCTTAAGGCTGGTACTCTAGCACTTAAAACACATTTCTACTTCTGGTGTTTTGCTAGTTAATTAGAGAAGGGTCTCTCAGATTTGACTTTCCAGACTGGCTTTGAACTTCAATCTTCAGATTGCAGCCTTCTGAGTAGCTAAAACTATAAATGTGACCTTCTGGCACTTAGATTTATTTTATTCTGAAGACTCCCAGGTACATATAAATTCTATTGAGAAGATTGTTATATTATTTGAATTAGGTTCAACTGAAGACTTTAGGATGGTGGAGAAAAAATTCCTCCCCTAGATTATACATTTTTGTGGTTATCTTGTGAAGAGAACTAGTGTCTTGGTGTTTTTATTCATGTTAGTAACTATGCCTGTATGAGATTCTAACTTTCAATTCTAATGCTGTAAGAATTTAGTAATAGGATATATCATACTGTAAAAGAGGATTATTGCCATAGAGGAATATGCCATTCTGCTTTGAAGAGATTGCATAGGAATACATTTTTCCAAATTATCAAAAATTTTGGAAATTCTCATCAGACTGTGATATTCTCAACCAAGCTAAAATATTGGTTTGAGAATACCATTTAAGCCAGAGGTTACCGATCTCAAGGCCAACAAGGACCAATCACTAAATAAATACAGTTTCATAAGATTGGGTAGACACAGGTAATTGTTTCCCTATGAAATGAGAGCTCGGCTTCCATAGGTATCTTGTTTTTATTTGTTTTGTTTTTAAAGAAACAAAACCAATAACTTGCAGTGAAATCATATTTTTAAATGTTGGTAAATAATTTCATGTTTGTAATGCCTTGTTTACTAGGCTAAATGTCTGCTGAGCTACCCGTTTGCAAGCTTTGAATTTAAAATGTGATTTTTGGCTTGATATCAGAATTACTGAGACAAACAATCAATTTGCTGATGCATGAATAAGTAATGCACAGATATTTAACCAGATGAACAATTCATGCATAAATAATAAATCAAGAATTTTAGAATGAGAAGCGATAGTAGAATCATCTTATGAATCCGCTTTCCACATTACAGATAAAATATGCCAAGTACACAAAAACTTAGATTAATAAAGCTTGACCTCCTCCCCAATAATACATGCACTTGAATACAAGTGTTTTGATGTGTGACTTTTTCCATAGTCTCCAGTAAATTCTCAGTTTCATTCTCTCTCTCTCATCATGCATGTATGCTTTCCTATTGTACTATAATAATATTGTAAGTGGACTGAAACTGATGGCCTATGCCAGGGCTGCTCAGATTTTACTATGTTTGTGTGACTCATCTGGAAATCTCATAAAATGTAAGTTTTGACTCACTAGATGTGGAAGGGGGTCAAAGTTTCTGCAGCTTTATAAGTTTCCAGGTACCACCGATCCTAAGACCTAACTTTGTGAGTATGAATGCATCCTCTAGGAACTGCTTTGAATAACTGAGCTGGCCCAGCATACACTAATGAGTATTCTTCATTCTTTTTTTGTAGTTAACATGCTAACATTGTCTTTGATTCATTTGTAATCCTTGAAAAATAAACTATACTAAGTTAAATGCTAAATCCAGTTAGCAGGAAAAGTAAGTGGAAACAGAACATAGTTGAGAAAATAACAGACTTCAAAATATCCATAATGCGAAACACTTTAGTCTTCTTATGTCTTGTTTTACAGATAGACATTAGTCCTGGTTAGTTGCTGTGGAGCTCTTGAAACACTTTGTAACTAATATTAACAGAAGTTGACATCTCAGAAATAAAGGAGAAAAGCTATATAAGAAGATAATAACAAAAATGCCACAAGATGGCAGCAAGTTCCTATGCTTTATGTTTTTCTTAGCCTTACCAAGTATGCATTTCATCAGTGTTCTGGACTTTCAATTATACATGTTTTTGTAATGATAGAACTAATCTGGAAAGAATTATGTTTTATTCTCTACCCAATGACTGTTTTATGTCATACTTCTTCATGTTAATATGACATGCTAGTGTTATACTTTAAATGTGTATTTTAGTCTTCTTGCTTCTCATTTAAGACTAAGAATGCATTTCATTGAAACACTGTAAAAATTTTGGAATAATAGGTAGATGATTATATTTAAAATCCTGCATGTATTTTTCAAATTAGTATGGGTTGTTTATTCTCAATGAGGCAATGTTTTCTAAATTTAACCTCCTTGATAAGACAAACAATATACACAAATTCTTTTTACTTATTTTTAATTATCTTTAAGTAATTATAGAAAAGTAATTATAGAAAATTTAATTCAACATATTAGTTTATGAGTACAATGCATCTCAATCAATGTCACCCCTTCCATAGTTCTCCCCCATCTCTCCTAGCCTTACCCATCTCCTCAATTTTCCTAATTCCATTTTCACATATATACTTGAATTGTATGACTGCATTTGCCCACTCTCTCTCTCTCCATTTGTCTACTCCTTTCCCCTGGACCTCACTTTCCACTGGACACAAATTTCAGCTTCCTATTCTTTCTTTCTTCAAACTGTGAGTTAATTTTCAAATGAATTATACCATTAGACTCCTTCCCTGCATATACCATAGTTAATATTTTTGTGTATTTAATAGAAGCAAATTCTTTGTTGGGATATATTATCAACTAAAGATGAATGTTGATTACATGAATCATGAACACTAGTGTAGTATAAAATTATATCCACTAAAGAAGTCACATTTTTAAACCTTGTTCCTAAGCTCTTTATTCTCTCTAAGCTAGTCTCAGGAAATAAGCAGGAGACGATTTCAGAAGAATCAACCAGGGTTTCTTAAAGTTTATTTTGATGTGAACCAGGGGGGAGAATAGTTTTCTGACCCCCAGCAATTCATGTAAGTGTGCACAGACATTGAACACTCTGCTGTCGGTAGGGTAGCTAATTGACTCTTATCCTTTTCTCACCTTGTGCTACTCACTTAGTGGCAATGAGACTCAGTTTCTTTTGGTAGAAAGTAAGGTATATAGATTACTTGATTTCATTTCCAGTTCCTTCACAGTCTATATATCTCAAGAGAAAAATATGATGAAGATGAATTTTGAAGGAATTCCATAGTGAATAGAAGTGATAGGGCTTTTCAGAGTACAGCAGATTTTCCTTAACCTTTTTATTTTCTTTTGTTGTTGTTTGTTTGCTTCATGTGGTCTCCATTACTTCTGGAGACAATTCTTGAGCTGTACTGTTTGAAAATCATTTAAAAAGAACGAGGCCGGTTGGAATCTTGCATCAACACTGAGGGGCTTGCTGCTGTTGTTTATATTCTTAAAATGACTTCGTAATGATTCGGTTTCTTCTTCTCATAATTTTTATTTTGTGAGTTGACAACTAGAAAAAATAATTGGGTTTGGTTGATAGTGCAGGAATCTTAGAGGAGGAAAGTTGGAATGCAAGATACCTGAGTACAATCTGCTGGAGTGATGCTCACCAACTTCACTCCTTCCTTACTAGACACCTCTTTTATTGACTCCTCTCAAGTCCCTATCTTTCTCCTGTGTTTCCCATTCACTTCCTGTTTGCCTTTCCCCTTCATCTTCCTGGTCTCTCTCACTGTACAAATGACCTCTGCAGCCCTGGTCTCCTGTAGATCTTGACTCAGATTGGGAGAGCACCTGCTTGTACTTTACTCCTTCCTTCCATTGCGCCTATCTCATTACCATTTTCTAGATCACTAAATATGGGACTAACTTATTGTTTTATTCTTCTTTTACTTTCAGATGAGGTTTCTGTGGTTGTTTAGAAATTGACTTAAAAGTGGGAATGGTCTGTCTCACGAAATCATTTGGTACATGATAGGACAGACATGTTATACTTCTCAAATACTTCTTGTCAGCGGCCTCTGGCTGTCTACTTGTATTGATGATTTTATAAGGCCTGTGCATGGTGTCACAATATCCAAATGGCCCTTGGCAGAAAGAAGGTTCCCCACCCTGAAGCTGTGTTCAATCATTATGTTTACAGGTATTTGCCACTTGGTAAGTACTTCCAATGCTGAATGAATGACATCAATGGAAGGTTTGCTGATCCAGCTCCAGTGTTAGGATTTTCTTCACACACCTTTTACAGACATACTCAATCTCCTGGCCACACCTTGCTACAGAGAGCAAGGGTATGCTATGGGCAAATAAAAATCAGCTTTCTCCCAGTTCTGGATTTCTACATTGTCAGGCATTTTCAAATGTGTCCCCAAATCTCCAGTTGTATGATGTTTCCCAAATCTGACATTTATTTAGAATTCACTTAAAGTTAATATTTAAATATGTATCAGGGACCAGTAAAGGTACATTATAAGTGATTCAGCCTTTCCCCTAATTTGAGTTCCGATCAATTATATGCAAACCCTGTCTCCCTTCTCCTTGTAAGATAGAGCTCTCTCCAGAAGTAATATTTTGTTGCTTTATCCAGTTGAACTTGTCCTTAGAAAAAAAGTAAATTGGGAAAAGTTTATCCTTGGTCTTCCTTTTAGAGTTCCCATATCTTGTCTTGGCACTTAGTTTTCTGCTTCCCCAGCCACCATTGAACTTTCTCTAGAATCCTACTGTTAAATCAAGCAGAATGATGGACACTGACTTATTTTTCCCAGTCAAATGGTAATTTTTCTCTTCTTTGAGCTCTTAAAAATTTTAAGCAATGCAGCCTAAAAGACAGCTCCAGAAATGGAAAGTCTCACAAAAAATTATATTAGTGAAGTAAGCCAGGCCCAAAGAACATAGGTCCAATGGTTTCCCTTATTTGCAATAACTAGTATAAGTCTAGGACAAGCAGAAAAGGACAAAAGCTATGCACATATGACCAGATAAGATGATGCTAACTGAAATCAACCCAAAGGTAGGGACACAAGAGGTTTTATCTTTGTTGCTGTTCTTCTTAATGTACTTATAATGAACTATGTGATTTTTTTGTTTCTTTTGTATGTTCTTCCTCCAACCCCTGTTGTTACTATTTGATTCCGGTGCCCTGCATCTTGTTTTTTCATCTGCATTTTTCTAATTTAGGGAGGGGAAGGGAAATAACAAAATGCTGAAATAAGGATACAGGATGATCCATTGTAACAATAATATGTACAAAACAGTATGTTGAAAATGAACTTTACAACTTTGTGGTGGAGGGGGGCAGGTTTCAGAAAGGAGAGGGAGAAGTTGGGGAGGTGGGGAGGAAAGGGATGGTAGTAGGGGAAATATGAAGAAGGGTGTAACAATGCTTGATAGGAAATTGACTCATTACCTTGCTCATGTAATTATATATATATATATATATATATATATATATATATATCCTCTGTACATTATCTTTACAGTAAGAAAATATTTTTTAAAAAGACAGTTCCAGAGCAAGAAATTAGGGGGAAGCATGTTGACCATATTAAACATGTTAACATGACTTTCCTGTAATCACTACCCATTGAGGTGTGTGTGGATCTTTTTAGTTCAGCTACTTTTAGTACAATTTCACAGCAATGTTATGGCATCATCTTTGACAGTAGGGTTTAGTAACCAAAATGATTGAGACATTTGAGAATCAAATATTTGGCCTTGTTAAGTTAATGACTTTTGGATTTTTATCAGAAAAACCCTTTGACTACTTCCCAAACAAGCTCCTTTATACCTATTATTTAAGAGAAATCTACAAAGATTCATTTTCAACTTTTTAGAAACCAACAATGGGAGAGAGATACTCACCTTCATCAATGGAATAGACAGGTAGCAGTCCCAGAACACAATGATGTTCAAAGCAGATGGCAAGAGGAAGCACTGTATTGAATACAGCATGGACAGAGATGCTCTATTGTGTTTATATTTAGACACATAAGGTACAGTCATAACAAAACAGTGGAGAGTTTCAGTAAAAAAATAGATTCCTGTTGATTTCATTATCAATGACAAAATAATACCTTGTTATGAATGTTTTCATTTATTTGTTCAAAAGTAACTATTCACTGAACAAGTCATTATTGAGAGTTTAATTTCTGTCAAGGCATAACACCTTCTTTGAATGAATCACAAGATAAAAAGTATTTAACTGATGGAATAAGCGAATGAAGTTAAAATCATGTTTTCATCCTGTTTTTGTTCATAGAACAAATTTATAGGATCTTATGTGATATATGGTGACTTTAGTTCAATTTTCTTATGTTTCATGTTCAGAGTCTAAGGATTAAATTATCTGGCCAAAGATATATTTTGCATTCAGACTTCATTGTTCAACTAAACCCTATATATCTGTTTTCTTTCTAGTGTAGCTTTTAAAAATTCATATTGGCATTATGTTCATCATTTTTAAAAAACAACTCGTGTCCAATTTTAAACTTAAGTTTTAGTATCCTCTTTAGACTTTTATGAGGACACTCTAACCTTCCAACCTGTAATCCCAGACTGTACTTCCAGTGAGTTAAGTATTTATCAGCTCGCACATGCATGTATACACACACACACACACACACACACACACACACACACACACACACACACACACACAACTAAACAGAAACAACTAACCACCATTTCCTTTGCTGAGAAAATTTGGAGTGAGGAGACTTATGCTCAAATTCCAGTTCTGCCCCAATAATCTTAGCCAAGTTAAACCAACTCTCATGATGAGGATAGCAACATACTTGATTACCATGTCTTTGATTTTCATCTTCTATCTTCCTGTTGGAAAGTTATAGTTTAATAGACACTCAGAAAATAAACACTAAGTCTTTTTTACAGATCAAAATTTTTCTGAAGCTATTTGAAGAGCAGGCTCATTTTCTGCCAATTATTCTGTTTTAATAAGCTCTAGCATGACTTTGGCATGAGTTCTCAACTGAAATAAGTAGTTTTACTACTTGGCTGACCCCAAATAAATGACTAATTGTGCTTCATTTTTAATCCAAAACCTCCTTACAAGATAGCAACTCGACCTTAATGCATATGCATAATATTGATCAAAGCAGAAGGTATTTCACTCTCTATAACAGTATTAAAATTACTGCAGTTGATGTTTCTCTACAAATTTGTTTTTTGATATAAAATGTCATTGTCAAAATTCAAAGTTGTAATAAAAGTCTGCAAAAACACTCTAAATTGCATTCCTTAATATAACTGGAGAAGGAATTATTCTAAAGCAATGCACTAATTGCAATATATCAAAGAAAGCCTTTTATTTTTCAAAACCTCTAAGTCTATTAATACTAGAATTATGATTCATTCCAAGGATATTTCAGCACAAGCTCAAAATTATAATATAATGTTCTGTAATATAATTAGTAATCCAATAAAATATTTTGCTCTAAATTACTTGATAAATGTACTATGTGAGTAATAATATTCTTAAATGAATTCCAGAACAATTCTTTAGATACTTCTTTAAAAATTAATTGCATTTAATTCTATAAAGAATGCATTTGTAGATCAAAAAACTATACCTCTTTTTTTTTCTTAATTTAGCACACAATCTCATGATACTCCAAAATGAAACTGCTAGTTGTTCAGGTAGAAAATGATTAAGGACTAAAAGCTTCCAGAAATTCAGCTGACTAAAAATTCACAGCTTGTGGTTTCTAGCTTCTGTTTTACCACAATTAATAGAGAAGCAGAAAATCTGATTTATTTTTGTCTCCAAACACAAACAAGCTGCCACTCTGATTCCTCATTAAATAGACAAACATGTCTCTGAGCTTAAATGGCAAAAATCTCATCAACGTCCAATACTCTCAACTCCATTCCAACAATCCATTAATGTTTCTAAGGGTTCTTTATTTTTGTAGTGATTATTTTTTATCTATTCATCCTCTGAGCTCAATATGTGAGAGATAAACTTTATTATCTGAAAATCCTTAAGAAAGTGGTGGTGTGTGTGATGGGGGAGATCCTTGTATCATTCTGATGAAAGGCAGTGGGTGTCTCCTCTCATTGCAATATGAGAGAGAATGCAGGAATATTTATTTTCTTTCACTTCATAGCACTAGAAAATTATCTGCCTTGTTCCATGAGGCATTACTACTTATGGAAAAAAGGGATGCAATTTGAGGAATTTAGCATAAATACTGGTCAGCCTTTTTCTGGTGACATTTTAGTGCCCATCTTTTAGACATTCCTTTTAATGCTGTCAATATTTACAATGAAACATTACAGGCATAATTTCACCACTGGAAATCAATTTCATGTAAATGCCATTCTCCTGCAGTGTGGTGATGAAAGACCCTTTTCCAAAGTACTCCTCCTTGTCTATGATGCTCTTTTACTCTGCAGTTTATTATCAGTGCATTCAGCCACACAGATATAGAGGAGAGAGAGAAAAATGAGCTGGTGTGCTAATTAGCCTAAAAAAACAAGATTGTCTTTGGAATTTCACATATAACAGTTTTCTAAGAGAGAGTTGGGTTTTCAACTGCTAACCTTGTAGGTCATGCAAAATTTCTGACTGCTTGAGCTACTGTGATTTGACTACTCTAGTGAAATTGCTTCATTCTACTGTATATCAGTTAGCCCATTCTTACCAATCCTGTCTAATTACTCTGGGACATAAAATGGTGGCCCTATTTTATTCTACTTTCTTTGTTCTTTCTGTTCTCAAATAAATTTCTATGTCTTAAGAATAGCTTGTGTTAATATTATTTGTCCTTCCCTCTATGTAAACCCTCCCAGATCGTTGTAAAGAGTGCTTTAGATAAGATTTGATTAAATGTTAATAAGTTTATGAGTGTGTTGCCTGTGACAATTACACTGATGGGGAAAGCACATTTCTTCATATCTTATAATCAGTAAGTTTCTCTTTTAACAACCCCATTTTACTGAGATATAGAATACACAATCCCAGTGAGATTTTATGCCATACAAAGTCCAAAAGCTTGATGCCAGAGCTTTGGGGAAAAATTTGTGGGTGCTGAGGGATTAGATAATATTATTAGGTAATATTATGGTCTCAAATCCAAATCCCCTAAGATATCCATTGCTCCATCAAGTTCTTTGTCATTCACCCACTGAGAGTGATCTAGAAATGCATCTGCATCTTATCAACAATGTCTTCACAGGCCCATTGCTGTCTATGTAATGGATTACATGTCTACGTAATCCATGCATATGCCACCATTCTATGCTCCTATACCTTGAAGAGGATGGAATCTCAGTGAGGATGCTTAAAGCCATATCTTCCTGTATGTGCTTGCGGCTGATCTACTCTTCATATTTTTATGTGGAAGAGACATCTGAGATTTCCCTGTGTCCTTACCAAGTAAGTAAAGACAAAAGTTTTTGCTTTCTGATTTCACAGTTTTGTTTGTTATTTCATTATCTTTCTTTCAGATGTAGAATCTTTTATCTCTGGAATACATCAGCATGTGTATCCTTGTACAATGCCCTTCAGTCTCTCCAATCTTACTACTGGAAATTCTCATCCAATCTAGATAGGCAAGGATTGCTGATAGTATAGGGTTGCTAATATTTATGATGTTTTCTTGAATTCTAGGGCTTTGGCTTTTTATTATTATTTGCCTTTGTTTTGTTTTTGTGCTGATATTGGGGCTCCAATACAGGGCCTGTGGGCTGTCCCTGAGCTTTGCTTCTCAAGGCTATGGCTCTACCATTTGAGCTACAGCTTCACTTCTGGTTTGTTTTGGCAGTTAATTTGAGAGAAATCTCACAGACTTTTTTTTTGCCTGACTGGCTTTGTATTATGATCCAGATCTCAGCCTCCTGAGTAGCAAAGATTTTCCTGTGTAGCTAGATGATAGGTCTGAGCTACGTGCATCAGCAAATTCTAGTTTGCTCTTTTTTTAAATTTTATTTTATTGTAAAGATGCTGTATGGGGGGGTTACAGTTACATACGTAAGGCAATGAGTACATTACTTGTTGATCATTGTTACCCCATCCCTTGTTGTTGTCCCACTATCCCTTCCCTGCCCCACCTCCAGCACTCTTCCTACCCCCACCCCCTGCCTGAAGTTGTAAAGTTCATCTCCCTGTCCTGTGGCTACCATTGTTGCAATGAGTCATTCTGTGTCCTTGTTTCATCATTTTGTTATTCTCCTTCCCCTCCCCAGATGAGACAAATGCATATACAAGATGCAGGGTAGCAAAATCAAGTACAGTGACAACAGGGGATATACCACAGGGGGAAGAACATACAAAAGAAACAAAAAAGTCACATAATATATTTAAAGCAACAACAACAAAGACATACCTTTTGTGCTTATACCTTGGGGTTCATTTCACTTATCATCATCTTTCTCCCTCTCTTTTTTACTTTACATGAATCTTTTCATTCTCCAAAGTGATCATCTTTTATAACATTGAAGATCAAGAAGAAATATATTTTTCTTGTGCTTACTGCTTTGAAATCTCTAAGTAAAGTGAAAAATCAAAAGCACTACATTTATTTAAATATGAAGAGCTAGTGTGGGCAAAAGGAGAAACGGTGGAAATACATATAAATATAATCACAAATACCTTTCAAAACCCCTCTACTTGTATAGGAAACATATTCTCCACCTTGTATAATGCTTAATAAGTGTCTTAAAGAAGGATGGGTTAGTATTGTATCTCTTGTGATACCTTGGACAATGTTGACATAAATGATTGACTAAGTTAACAATTTATTCAATAACTATAGGTGATTGCTAAGTACTAGAAGAATAAACACTTTGGTATAAAACCTATCTTGTATGATCTTTCTTTACAAAAAAAAATATACACAACTAAGCAGCCAATCAAATATATTGAACTTATTTTGTATTTGAGAAAAAATATGTATCTGCAATACGTATCATGTTCATGTGAAATTAAGCTTAAAAGTTTATGTGAGAAACTATTTATTCAAGAAATATTCCTTTTTTTTTGTTGGTCATGGGGCCTGAACTCTGGGCCTGGGTGCTGTCCCTCTTGAGCTCTTCAGCTCAAGGCTAGCATTCTACCATTGAGCCACAGCACAATTTCCAGCTTTTTCTGCTTTTGTGGTGCTGAGGAATCGAACCCAGCGCCTCATGCTTGTGAGGCAAGCACTCTACCACTGAGCCACCTTCCCAACCCCTATTCAAGAAATTTTAAAGAAAATGCAAGATAATATATCAGTAGACTCTGGTTGTGATAAAACAACAAAAAAAGTACTCAGGACCTATGTATGAAGGGAATTTTTAACTGAATAGAGATATTATCAAATACTTTTTCCTGGATTCAGGAATTTCTTCTTCACTTTTATTTCAGTTATAAGGAGATTTGTTGCATATTATCATGCTAGAGACTTTGCTTCCCAAATTGGGAAACCAGAATTATTCACACCTCACTTAATGAAGCAGGTAGAAATAGAGATTTTTTAAAATCCTTTCAGCAAGTTTGAATTTTACTTTTCTGGGCAATCAGTGTAGAGATTAGGCAGACTGTAATGAAAGGAATGCCTCTGACATTAGCTAAAATCATCCTTAATGTCAGTGCCTGTTTAATTGCTTGACACACACAGAGCGTCAAGGTGGCCTCTGCAAGTAGGTGCTTAATATAGATGTTGGATTTTAGTATAGCACCATGCTTTCCATAATGTTCTCTAATGATATCAGCTGCTTGCTTTAGCAATGACAGCCTAATTTCTAGGTACAGACTCCTCTGTAGTTTTTTTTTATCACTACACAGACCACGTAGGCAAACTTTGTTTCATGGACAGGGAGCCCACAACTAAACACTGGCAACTAGCTCTGGAAATTCTGGTATTAGCGTTCAACAGCATGGAGAACAGAAGCACCACAGGCAAATCTACCTTATGATAAATGTGGCTTATGGTGAAAATGATCCCATTTGAAATTGTACAAGCTATTAGGACCTTAGTATAGAAAGGATAATCCATTTTTAGATTGAATGATTATAGAAAGCTGGCACATGCTTGAAAGAGCGTGAAGTCCTTAGTGCAGGTTACAGGACATGCTGTCCTCAGTTAATTTACACCAAACAACAGCTTAATGCAGCAGATAATGATTTATAGCAGATAGTCATATCTGCACTATTTCTTTGTGACTTATCTTATTTTGTTTTGAATTTTATATATTTTATTGTTTTATTCAATGTAGATTTTGTAAATTTAATGTTTTTGATATATTTTCAATGGAAGAGCCCTAATTTTAAAGTAAAAATACATTTTAAACAAATATATTAAAATATTTGTATGAACTTCCACAGGTTTAAGAAAATAAACCTGAGTAATATGAGTGCTTAATAGACATAATGTAATTTAATTAGTGGCGCTGTAGTAGGTATTCACAGTTTAGGTGCCGTAATATTCTCACATTCCAACAGAATCCCAGGAAAGTTTGTAATGACATTTAATTATTGTATCTCTAGTCTGTAGTAACTGCCTACAATTGTATTCCTTTTAGAAGACATGACGGTGCATGTAAAGGGTAGACTTTACCACCTACACCTAATAGGAAGCCTACCAAGTTTTAGTGCTAGTTCTCTCTTTCCTTTCTTATCCTATTTCCCATGACACCCTTCTTTTATTATTAGTTTCTAGGGCTTTGTCATACGTATGCCATCCTTAACCATTGTTCCATATGTTTACCCAGGAATCATTGCTTTTTACCCCCATTCTGGGAATTCATGAATCTTACAATAGGAACGAAATCCTTCAGGAATGGCTTGATTCACAAACTGTTTATTAACCTGTTAGGCCACTGTAAGATGGTGTACCTCTTTCATCATTTCACACCTCAAATAACCTAGACTAACAGTGGTTCTCACACTCAGCAATGTCTTGTGTTGTGTTGGTATTTCTTCTTTCTTCCTTAGTTTGATTCAGACTAGAGAGTTGTCCATTAATTCTCTCTATTTTTAGGGCAGTGATTGACAAACTGGTTTTAGGACTTCTTTCCACTTTTAAAAATTATTGAGGACTTCCTTTTTTTCTTCCTTCCTTCCTTCCATCCTCCCACCATCCCTCCCTCCCTCCCTTTTTTCCTCCCTCCCTTTCTTCCTTCCATCCTGTAGTTTTCACTTTAGATCATGAATATCTACCAAAGGCTCTTGTGTTAAAGGCCTGGTTCCTAGATATTAGGATGTGCTGGGATCTTCAAGGGATATTATTTAATGAGAAGAAGGTAAATCATGAGGGTATGTCCTTGAATGGGATATTTGGACCCAAGATCTTTCCCTCTCTTCACCAAAAAGTGAATTACCTTGTTTACTCTCTGCTTCTCTCACAATGCACTAAGCTGTCCCAAGCCCCAAATAACAGTGTAATATATATATATATATATATATATATATATATATATGCAACAATGGAGTATAATCTCTAAATGGTAAACAATAAACTTTTCCTCCTTTTCAGGTGATTATCTCAAGTATCTGCTGGAATGACAGAAACTTGACTAATACATTCTTTGAACATGAGTTAAATCTATTGATTATTGCCATATAACAAATTAAAGCAACGATTTTAAATGTCATTAGGTATTACTATGTGAATCACATTTTACTGAAAATTTGACACTTTAAAAAATAGCATTTTAAAAATTACTAAATTTTTTATATTTTTCAAATCTCTGTAGTGATTAAAGATTTTTACAGGATTATCATATTTGCTTCTGCTTTCCATTTATTGCAATTTTGTTATATGGAGGCAATTTGTCTTGCACAAACATATATTGGTGAAAGGAAGACTATATCAAATAATGGTGGATATTATGTGAGTTAAGAAAACAGTAAAGCTGAGCACTGATGGCTCATGCCTGTAATCCTAGCTACTCTGGAGGCTGAAATCTGAGGATCAGAGTTTGTAGCCAGCCCAGGCAGAAAAGTCCCCATGAGGCTCTTATCTCCAATTAACTCATCAAAAAAGCCACAAGTGGTGCTGTGGCCCAAGTGATAGAGCACTAGCTAGCCTTGAGCATAAAGAGGCTCAGGGATAGTGCCCAGTCCCTGAGTTCAAGCCCTAAAACTGGCCCCCCCCAAAAAAAGAAAAGAAAAGAAAAAAAAGAATAGAGTAGGATCATTTTGGAATATCTAAAATGATAAAAAATAAATGTTTCCTCTTTTTATGTAGTTCATTGTTTGACCCTGCATTGTGAGTGCAATCTGCTTGATTTAATAGTGCTTTATGTATTGACTATTTTTTCAAAACATTAACACATTTCATTATATAAAAACACATCAGTTAATAATCATTGCTAGCTTTAGAAAAGTCTTTGTTACTGATGTGCATAGAATTTTTCCAAAATGTATTGTACTTACAAGAGAAGGGTTTATCATTGGAAATATATTCTGTCAGTTGTTTTCCTTGATATGAAAAGCTTACTTCATTCATTTTATTGCCAAAAGCCCAAATCTGAATCACCATAGTCGTCTGTCAGTTGTTCATTCAAGTAGAAATAATTTTACATGAAATAATCAGTTAGAAGAGCTTACAAATCAATCACACCAGTGCTTTTACTCAAGATAACCATTGTACTTCGACAAGCGGCACTTTATGTGTACTTCTTATTTCATCACAGAGAAGATCAAAAGGATATGTCTTCAGAGGTTGAGCTTTAATGAAATTAGTTGATATTGCTTGATCAAGGAAATTCTTAAGGGAAGCTAGCATTTTTTTTCTTGTTTATTTATGACTACAGATGTCTGCTAGGGAAGTCTGTTTGCTTGATTTTCGCTCAAGCTACAACACATCTACTCACTATTGCCTTTGTACCATCAATGCATAGTCAACACAATGGAAAAGGCAAATGTCTGCTTAGTATATTAGGAAGTAATTTTGATCATCTGGAGAGATCTTGTAAACACCTAAGGAGTCTACAGCCCAGAATTAGTGCCCAGATATGATCTTTTGTTTTCCCAGATTCTTGTACTGCCATGATATTTTTTAGCTAGTATTTATGTTCTAATATGTCTGTATGAGGTATTAAATTACTTTATACTAATGTTAGCAATAGCTAGGGATGTTGGGTTATCACATAGGAGTAAAGACACAAACTTGAAAGGAACTCAGCAAGGCAAATTTAACTTCTACAGAATGTTGCAACATCAGCCAAAAATTCTGGCAAGCAAGCACACAGGCAGGGTGCACCCCTTTTATTCCTAACCCAGTAGGCCCTGCCCTCTGCTCACATTCTCTGAACTCAGACTCACAATGGGCAAATGGATGTTGCTGAATTAACAGGATGTAATTAAAATTCAATGAGCTTCAAACAGGGTCTTAATTATAGGGCTCAGGAAAAGGATGTATGTAACTAAAATGTAATTAACAAAGACCAAGACACCTGGCCAAAGCAGACATCCTTAGAGAAAATCATTCTCTGACAATATCAAAAAGGAAGCAAACCACATTGATAGAAAAGACATTTGTCTCAGGCTGAAAATTCTTGAAAAAAATGAATGAATTGCAGTAGCTAAGAACAGTGTGCATGGAGGGACTGGACCTTCAAACACTTTCAATATTTGAGTTGTATAAAAATGTGAGTGCACTTATTAATCTTAAGTCTTTTCATGTCACACTGTTGTCTCCTTATTAGTCAAGTTAATTAGAAAATACAGTACTAGTAGTATCATCAGGAGGCATCCTTCTGATCTTCTGGGTAGGATTTATGCTATGCAGGATTCTTGGAAACCACTGTGGGGAGGGAATGCTCTGGTCCTCCTGCTTAATCCTGCAGAACGACTTCCCCAGCAGCAGCCAACCTTTCTCATTCCATAATTCTTTCAGTATTTATTTCAGAATCAGTCTTATTATTCACTTTTGCTTATGCTGGAGATATACTTACTTGGAAAGTATTCACCTTGTATTTTACATTTTTGTAAAATAATTCAAGTATTCTCTCTTTGCAGAGTTGTTGCCTTTGGTCCTATAGATAATGACACATGATGACAGGAGTTTGGCTCAGTAAGAAACTATTCAAAAAGGGAATGACAGAGCTCATCTCAGTTAGATGCACTGCCCTTGCAGCTCCCAGCCCTCTCTGGGAGTGCCAGCTTAGAGTTGGACTTTCTGATATGTGGATATGAAAAGCCAGCTGGTGAATACAAACCTGTATTAGCTGCTGTGCTTCTTACACACAGTAGAATCAAATATATGCCTAATCACTTACTGGCACTGCCTTTATAAAATCCACAAGCCAAAAATATTGTCCAAAGGCACTTTTTTTTTTACTTCTAGAGAGAAGGAACACATAAGGCTTAACGATCTTGAAACTACTCCAACCTTGAGCACTGTTTCATTTTTGACATATGTAAGAGCATTATTCTCAGTCATTCCTGGAGTCCAAATGGTCTTTGCAGCTCTGGACAACACAATTAGTCCATCAGATAAACAATAGAGCCAGGAAACAGATACTTTGAAGCATTTAATGTGTATAAGATGATGAATTGAAATAAGCTAGACTCTGACTTAAAATTTACACATGAAGCTATGCATCTATGTCTTTTGCTCTGGGAAATCATAACTTTCTGATTCAATCATGTTTTGAGGACTGGAACTATCATCTAAGATGATGAACTCTAAGAAATGATGTCTGTTTAGTCCATTATAAAATAACACAGATGCACAGACTGCAAGAACACATTTTGATAAAATTAGAACAAATCTAAAGCCATAGGTGAGCCTTTGGCTCTAGTCACTTGAGATGTGTGGCACTCTTGCAAAGTAGAATGAGCAGAAAGCACTATTAGCCTTCTATGTATCTTCCATGGCCCAATTTCCTGACTTACACACTTAATAGTGTAAAGTAGCCCTGATTATCTTTTTCGGTTAATAGAAAAAAATTGAATTACTGAACATTGAAAATTCAAACATCTGTAGTATTGCAGCTCTTCTCTGTGTGGGAAGGCCATATGCATAGATTTTTCAGCTTGACTTTAACAGCAAAGCAGGAAACAATTTTAGC
The DNA here is from genome assembly GCF_024711535.1 of Dipodomys merriami. Taxonomy (NCBI): domain Eukaryota; kingdom Metazoa; phylum Chordata; class Mammalia; order Rodentia; family Heteromyidae; genus Dipodomys; species Dipodomys merriami. The sequence goes on along the minus strand of NW_027202270.1, from coordinate 73,401,382 downwards.
AAGGTTACACAACTCAGCCACCCGAAGACTAGCCATTCCCTTAATCAGGATGCTGGCGTTACTCTTACCCCTTTCAGAATTCAGCAGTCTTGTTTTATGGTATTCACGAGCATATCAGGGTATATTAAACTTAATTGAAGGACTTTGTTCTTTTTAAGAATGGACTTTAAAGCCCCCAATGTCACCTTGGAAAAAATTCTATATATAATGATGGAATGCAGATTTAGTGCTATTGGGTCATAATGCCAGATTTCATTTCACATGCATGCTTTCCTCTAATTAGCTTGGATAGATTGTATGTGTGTGTGTGTGTGTGTGTGTGTGTGTGTGTGTGTGTGTGTGTGTGTGTGTGTGTGTGTGTGTGTAAAATTATATTGATGGGACTTATCATAGATATTCCAATTTAGAAAGAGTAAGGTGGAATTCAAAAGTCTGTATTTTTAAATCAAGCACTTCAGATGAGCCTACTGCAAGTGATTCATGAGCAGCAATTAAAGAAATGTTACCCTAGTAAATAAAATGTAAATAACTCTGCATAAGGAGTTGGGGCATGAGAAGCCATTTCTGTCTACCAAAGAAAGCCGATTAGCTATGATATAAGTTCTGTGCACAGATTTTTAAATTTGTCTGCAGAAAGCCAACTGGACAGTGAAGAATGGTCACATGAACTTGACCACTACCAAGAACTTGACCACCCTCTTAGATATAATTCTTGGCTGGTAGTCTATGGCTCAAGTTTAATGCCTCTTAATATCCGTCCTGAAGGTTGATTTTTTTCGGTTCTTCAGAGGAGATTTATGACTTTGATGGCAAAACTCATTCTGTTTCTTTTGTTTCTAAGAATATTTCTTCCTCTAGCAGAACTCTTCTGATAGTAACAAGAGCAACCGTGATTTCAACTTAATGAGTTATTCCTTTGATCATAAACCTTGGCAATTTTTTAGCAGTGTCAAATAATGCTAGCCTTGCCGGACAGTTTTAAGGGAATATTTGGAATTGCCATGTTTCAGTTGGAATTAAAGATGGCAACTCAGAGAAATAGCTCCAATGAAAATTCTTGCAAATGAACTCCTTCCAAATATACTAAAAGACATCAAAAGAAAAATGTTTTCTCTAGTGATTCGCCTTTTACTGTTAACTGAACACTTGTAAAATTGATGGTGATATATATCACTAGTCACCTAGAATGCTCTGTACCATTGGAGGAAACAAGATTACTTTAATATTTTTGTAGGTTTTTCATTTACTTATTCTTTCTTTTTTTTACTTTGAAGATGCATCTGGGAGCTTACTGAGTTCATTAGAAAATGTAAGAAATTTAAGACTAGTTCTAATGGTCCTTTTCTTCCTTTCTCAAACTACTTTTGCATTTTTACATAGGAGCCTAACTAGATAAAAGGATGCTTAGGTAAGTTGATATGTAATTTGAGGAGCATGTGGGGGGGAAAATGAGTGTTTATTAATTTTCCCATAATTGGTCCATTCTTCCCTAGTGCCCATGATCATCCTGACTGTGCCCATGATCATCCTGACTGTAGCAGGAGGTTCTTAACTAAAAACCAGTTTTCTATATTGAACTTTGGAAAGAAACTATATGGCTGGAATTGTTTTTGATTATTATTATCATCTTTAAATTATTATTATATTAATGATAATTGTGTCTTATTTTGAATGACAACCATTGGTAACAATTATTATGTCCAATTGTGATCAGTGTATATAGGCATTTGCTCACTAAATTGTCCCAACATTTCATGATATCATTATTGACAATAACATTTTATCATAATCAAGACTATTAAGATAGAATACCTCCCAAAGGTACTCAGCTCAACAGAGCTGGCATAGCCTATGGTTGTGGATTGGGGAATTTTAATGGAGGCAGGGTTGTATCCCTGGAGTTCCAATAATGAGTTCTATAAACCTTTCCCCTTTAAGATAGAGTAGATAAGATGGCTTGGAGGAGATAAAGCAAAATAAAAGCTTTTCATTTACTTTTTCCTATTATGATGTAAGTGTCTAATGTTATTGAGAATTCAAGAAAAAATTGTGTACAAGGCCCTGTGTCTATTTTCGGAGTATCCAGCCTGCCTTTATGCAATGGGTTAGTTTTCAATTTTTCTTTTTCCTGATTTGTGCTCTTTCTAAGAAATAAAGCATTTTGGGACTGGAAATTGAATGTCTTCTTTAGGTAATAAAATTTAGTCACAGATTTGATGATGTGGCTGGACCGCTGGAACCAAATCTTTATTTGAGGTTTTGAAGTCCCCAGATTAGGCTTTGCTTCTAGAGCTTGCAACCTGAGGTAGAAAGACTGGAGAAGGGTTGCTCAGCTAGCAAGGGGCTTCTATGGTTTCTGACTGCAGAGTAGGATATAGATATCAGTATGGGATGAGATAAGTATCACTTACCCTTCAGATTCACCTTCTACTTGACCTGAAGGACATGTTTCTCCCAGTTGAAATTTAAATGAATATCCAGGCAGTTTGAAGTGCTTTCTTCCTTGAGGTTGCTTCCGGAGAATCAGAATCTTGTTAAAATTATTCTGGGCAGTGATTCAAAGTGTGAAAGGCTAAAATATTGCCAACATGGTAATTTACACAATATAATAGCAAGGGAAAATAAATTATCCACAACTTACAGCAATGCCCTGTGAGCAGAAAGCCTCTTGGAGCACACAAAAATTATATCTACAATATATCAGCAACATAAAGCCCAGGATTATAAGAATTAGACTCAAGTTCTTGAAAAATTAGTGGAAATTCCATTTTGCCATCACTTCAGAAATTGAAAAGTAAGAATAAATGGCCATAGCCAGGGCAAAGGCATGATTGATTGAATTGTATATTTCATTTTATTTGTTATTTGGCACCTCATGTTCTCATCTTCAAAAGGTCTTGCCTTCCTGCTTCTACTGAAGTATGGAAACTTGGTCTATTCCCATTTCATCTATAAGGAAACTGAGCACTAGACATGTGTTTTCAAGTTCACATCATTGATCTGGAGTGAAACTGTGCTAGAATTGGGTACTATGAAATACTTATGTCCTGAGGCTATCAAGGAGTATGGTTTAGGCTAGATTTTCTGTGCCAAAGGAAATCAAAGAATAAAGGTAAGTGTATGTGCTGAGGATTCAAATCTCTAGTGGTCTTTGCAGTGAAAATACTGCTCTTCGTATTAACCTTTTGCTTTCTGCATCTACATAAAATTTTCCTTTTCTCTGAAGCTTCTTCATCCCTGTTGAGAACAGGATATTCCCTTGCTATAATCTATATTATATATACATACATATATATTATGAGACTATTTCTGAGAAGATTTTACTTGAAAATATCGCTTATACCAATTAAGCACTATGATCCCCAGTTGAGTAATATGTGCATAGGGCAATTGCATGAGATTTTTTAGAGGATCAGCAGGAGAGTCAGCAGAAGACAGGAAGCAAAGAGAGGAGAACAAATTATGTAACTCTTGAGAAAGAGAGAGTGAAATAAAGGGGAATATTTTGGTGTAGGCAAGACTTTAGAGCAAGTAAAAAATAAAGTTCTTGCATTCTCCCTCTGCTGTCTGTCAGATTAACAAATCCTACATTTATCCCAACCCTTCTGTCTCTGCAACAACTATCTCTGTGCTAAATTTAAAATAAGAATTTTGAAAAGTATCCCTTTGTGTTCAGCTTGCCAAACCAGCCACCTGCAACTCTCCGTGATGGTGGCTTCTCTTCAGTCCAGTTCTATCTGGGAATTACAACTTGTGGATTAGTCATTTAAACCCAGATTTTGCTCATTTTAGTTTGCTCATTTGTTTGTTTGCCAGTCCTGGGACTTGAACTCAGGATCTGGGCGCTGTCCTTGAGCTTCTTCTGTTCAAAGCTAGTACTCTACCACTTCTGGCATTTTCTGGGTATTTTCTTTTGGAGATGAGATTCTCATGGATTTTCTTGACGAGGCTGGATTTGAACTGTGATCCTCTGGTGTCAGCCTTCTCATGGTAGTGTCCAATGGACACTTTTAGTGTCTTTCTCTCACCCTCATTGCTGGACTCAAATATAAGCTCAAATTCTCAAATGTCCTCTGGGATTGCCTGGGGCCAATTTATGTCTCTATTTAATTTTTTTCTAGCTTATTCATATTTCCTACTTGCAACTTGCCTCCATCAGGAAGAAAGACACTGCCCCATATGTTAGGAAATGGAAAAACTTTGAAAAAATATATTACATGAAGTAAGCCAGAGCCAAAGAAACATAGGTCCCATAGTTTCCCTTATTCGCAGTAACTTTTGGACAAGCAGAAAAGCTCAAAAGCTATGTACATATGACCATATAAGATGATGCTAAGTGAAATGAATCCCAAGACAGAGACACAGGTAGTTTTATCTCTCTTGCTGTTATGTTTAATGTGTTTATAACGCACCATGTGATTTTTTTTTTGTTTCTTTTGTATGTTTTTCCCCCATGGTATAACCCCTGTTTTTCACTGTGTTTGATATTGATGTCCTGCATCTTGTGTACACATTTTTCTAATTTGGGGAGGGGAAGGGAAATAACAAAATCATGAAATAAGGATATAGGTTGACCCATTGTAACAATGAGATGTACAAGACACTATGTTGAAATCAACTTTACAAGGGGGGAGGGGAAGGAGCAGTTAGGGAGGTGAGAGGGAAAGAATGTTAAGGGAAAAACAAAGGAGGAGGTAACAATGTTCAATAGGAAGTGTACTGATCCTTACTCATGTAACTGTAACCCTTCTGTACAGTATTTTTACAATAAAAATATACAATAAAACATACATTGAAATAAAAAATTAGTTACTTCTTAAACACTATTTCTAGTTTTCTGTACCTAGTTTGTTAAACATTCTTTTGTTCTTTTTCTCTGTACAGAATACCATCTACTTCCCCTTATATACTTTTGCATCTGTTGAAATTCTTCAAGGCTCATTTTCAGTGGAATTTCTTGACTATCTTTCTATTTCTAAAATTATTAAACATTACATGGCAGGCCAATAGACACATGAAGAAATGTTCAACTTCTCTAGCCAAAAAAGAAATGCAAATCAAACCAATATTGAGATTTTACCTCACCCCAGTTAGAATGGCTCATAATCATGAAATCTAATAACAACAGATGCTGGAGGGGATGTGGCCAAAAGGGAACCCTACTGCATTGTTGGTCGGAGTGTAAACTTGTTCAACCACTTTTGAAAGCAGTACGGAGTCTCCTCAAAAGACTCCACATAGAGCTCCCCTATGACCCAGAAATCCCACTTTGGCGCATTTACCCAAAAGATCACAAACAAGACCATACTAAAGCTACCAGCACAACTATGTTTACTGCAGCATTATTTACTATAGCTAAGATATGGAACCAACCCAGATGCCACCCCCCCAGTAGATGAATGGATCAAGAAAATGTGGTATAAGCCGGACACCGGTGGCTCATGCCTGTAATCCTAGCTACTCAGGAGGCTGAGATCTGAGGACTGCGGTTCAAAGCCAACCCTGTGCAGGAAAAGTCCATGAGACTCTTATCTCCAATAAACCACTCAGAAAACTGGAAGTGGCCCTGTGGCTCAAGTGGCAGAGTGCTCGCCTTAAGCTGAAGAGTTGAGGGACAGCGCCCAGGCTCAGAGTTCAAGCCCCATGACCAACCAAAAAAAATGTAATATATATGTTATATATATACATATATATATGTAATTCTATGCTTCCATCAGAAAGAATGACATTGCCCCAATTTTTAGGAAATGTAAAGACTTGGAAAAATTATATTAAGTGAAGTAAGCCAGGCCCAAAAAACATAGGTCCCATGGTTTCCCTTATTTGCAATAACTAGTATATGTTTAGGACAAGCAGAAAAGCTCAAAGGCTATGTACATATGACCATATAAGATGATGTTAAGTGAAATGAACCCCAAGATAGGGAGACAACTTGTTTTTTTTTTTCTTTCTTGCTATTGTTTTTAACATATCTAAAATGTACTGTGTGATTTTTTGTTTCTCTTGTATGCTCTTCCCCCACGGTACAACCCCTGATTTCATTGCATTTGATTGTGGTTCCCTGTATCTTGTATATTCATTTTTGTAATTTGGGGAGGGGAAGGGAAATAACAAAATGCTGAAACAAGGATACAGGTTGACCCATTGTAACAATGAGATGTACAAGACACTATGTTGAAAACGAACTTTACAATTTAGGGGGAGAGGGGAGTTGGGGAGGTGAGGTGGAAAGGGATGGTAGGGGAAAAACGAAGCAGGAGGTAACAATGCTCAATAGGAAATGTACTCATTACCTTACTCTTGTAACTGTAACCCCTCTGTACACTATTTTTACAATAAAAAACAAAGTTTGCATGGCATTATGGTATAATGTTTGTTAATATAATCTCTCCTGCTGGATTTCTAAATTGTTAAAGTTTTTTTTTTTTTTGCCGGTCATGGGGCCGGAACTCTGGGCCTGGGCACTGTCCCTCAGCTCTTCAGCTCAAGGCTAGTGCTCTATCACTTGAGCCACAGCGCCACTTCCGGCTTTTTCTGTTTATGTGGTGCTGTGGAATCGAACCCAGGGCCTCATGCTTACAAGGCATGCACTCTACCGCTGAGCTACCTTCCCAGCCCCTAAATTGTTAAAGTTAAAAATTGTATTTTGGTTTCTTTCTTTTTCCTGTATTCTCTGCCCAGCACTTGGCACAATGCTGTAATAATTCAACTAAACAACAAATAAAATACAACTAAATGAAATGATGACCAACTCAAGAGTCTTAGAAAAATAAAGAAATGTAGCTCAAGATTTCTATACTTTAAATAGATAAAATTTAGGAGACATCAATAGCTTATATTAAATAGGCTATATTTGTGTGTATTAAGTTGATTATGATTTCTCCAGAATGAAGCTAGTCATTCTAGTCACCTTGATTCAGGTGAATGCATAAAACCAAGGAAACAAAGAAAATCGCAGATAGTCTAATGTCATTTTACTATTACCTTTTATAAATGTACATACACTATTTCATATAATTGCATTGTTGAAATTTGCCAAAACAAATCATTTTTTTCACTTTCAGTTTATATCATTTTCTCTTGTAGCAACTGCTGTCAGCCTGGCATATAGAATGTGTCCAATAAAAGTTTGATCAATGAGAAAGTTGAACATTCCAGGAAAAACAACACAGAGATTGAAATTTATGCTTAAAAATGTGAGGAGGATCTTTTCAAGGTATCTAATAAAGTAAAAGTATCTGAGAAAATTGGATGAAAATGTAGTTGAATCATAAAAAGTGACCAATGTTTAACTCAGTAGTTGATTATTTTAATGGCAACTACAAGTGAGCTATGAAATACAAGGTGGCATTTCATGTGTATGTTTGATCAGTAATTTAATTATTTTAATTGCTGCATGTGTGAAATTTAGGTTATAGCATATAATTGATTGGCTTCTCTATAAACTATTTACCTTTGCTCTCAAGTAAGTCAGGCCAACCCCAGGATCAGGAGTAGGCATACAGTCTAACTATGGTCAAGAAAGTGTTAACTAAAAAGTTGTCAGTGGACAACTAACAAAGTGCTTCCCTTTACCCCTACCTATGGCTGCATCCATCTGTGCCATAACTTAGTGGCTAAGGTCACTGCAGAGATGCTGACTCAGGGCCCCAACATCCATTAGCCTCTAAATCACACAAACCACCTGCCATTGCAAGAAGCAAAAGAACAAATGTCACTTTTCTGTGTTGTTAGTTCACTTTTCTGTTTCTCTTTACAAAAACTTCTATGTTCTGTTTTTTTCTCTGTTTCTGCTTCTCTGTCTTACCCCACCCATTAAATATATATTAAATAGTTATTTGCAAGAATTATGCAAACACTGAAAGAAGGAAGAATAACATCACAACATTAACAATAGTTTAGCTTAATATTCTAATTCCATAGGTAAAGACATTAAAGTGCAGCATGGAGAACTGATATGCTTAATGTTACCACAGTAATCATTTTCTGACCACAGCTCTTGCTTCTTTATTATTAGATCAGATTTCTTCTCCACTTCCTCCAGTATAGCTTGGTCTTAGGGACCCATAAAGCCAGGAGAAATTTACTTTGGAAAATTGCTTCTTAATTGTCTGCTAGGAAAATTTTTTAACTTTTTTTGAGACAGCACAATTAGGTTCAAATCTTTAAGTTTACACTTGACAGCCTTTTATGAATTGGGCAAATTACATTTTCTCCAAAGCTTGATTTTCTGGTCAGTAATATATAAATTATTAAATAAAACTTGGTCTATAGGGTTGTTGTAAAAATATGATCAAAATATGCAAGTGTTCAGCACAGTGCCTGGCACTGTGTTCAACAAATGTAAACGATGACTTATATTCTTACTGAGACCTGAGGACATTTGTTCTAGCCACTAGAGATGGCATTTACTCAATCCTGTCCTAGCCACCTGACTCATTATGGATAATATATGTCAGTAACTAAAAGAAAAACATAGCATCACTTTCCAACTATATTATGTATTGACTTTATTATTGGAAATGCTATGGGAGATAGAGTCTGCAAAAACTCAGATGATGGATGAGAAGCAATAAGAAAAATTAAATTAGAAGACATTTGAGAAACGGTGTTTTTTCCAAGACCAATTAGATCAGAAGCATAATTTTAGATGTAATGTGATGAAGGCTTAGATGAAAGTTGCTAGCAGATGAAATAGGAACGGCAGATTTGAGAAATAAGTTAAACAAAAAGCATATGATTTTCTGACAGTGCCCTTTATACATTTTAAGGTAGTGAGGGTGAGACACAAAGAAAATGTCAGCTTCCAGCAAATCATTAATTCTTCTGCTTCTATCAACAATCATGAACTTTTCATGCTGTGGGGAGAGAGTCCCTGTATCTCACATGTACCCAGAAGGCAGAACTCCAACCATAGTTCAAACTGCATTTTACTGTCCAGTTGAGGTAAAAAGAATGGATAGATATATCACAGCATTTAAAACCAAAGTGAATTAGATGAATTAACTTTTGAGGGACATTTCTGGAAAACTCTATGGTCAACTAAGTTTCCCTCATGATAGAAGTTAAGCAACTTGAGGGTGTATTAATGTTCCTATGAAGATTGTAAATGAACCAATAAAGTAGTTTTTCTGAAGGGCCTGAAAAAGACCTTTGTGTTTGTATTGTACTTGTTTCAGTTGCTCTTAATGGTTTTCTTTTATTGGCCATTTACAGTGTGCTTTTCAAAGCTACAGGGCTATGAAAGAAACATTCACACTATATTTACTGTACAATTCCTTTCCAGGATCTGGCTAGTTTCTATTGTGGTAAGGAATTGTGAGCATGTATGTACAATGTGGAAAATGGTACATCTAGAATTAGCTGAGGTCTTGGGCTCATGCACAAAGATTGTTCCTTTGAACTATAAATTACATTAATTAGATCCAACTTAGAATCTTATTTTTAGCCTAGGTATCTCTCAAAGCACAATATTGGCTTTCTAGGGTTGCCAGAGAAAAATGTCATAGACTAGGTAATAGAAATTTGAATATTCTCACCATTGTACTACTCTGGACTCAGTTCCCTAAGTCCTCTCTTCTTGGCGTCCAGGTATCATTTTCTCTCCATACACACATGACCACTCCTCTACGTATGGAGTTCCAAGGAAGTAGAACTGTGGCTCAAGTGGTAGAGTACTGGCCTTGAGCAAAAAGAAATGCACCGAAGTCTTGAGTTCAAGTCCCAAGACTGGCAAAAACAGACAAAACCCGAGCATATCTCCCAATGACTTAACTTCCTCCAATAGGCCCTAACTACTGAAGGTTAAACCAAATCCCAATTATACCACAAGCTGATGAGAAAGTACTTGGGTTTGGGGAGGAAATTTAAGAGCCAAGTCATAGCACTACTGATATCTATTTAAAGAACTTCTACTTAAAACTTGTTGGTTTTAGAATAGCAAATCCTAATTGATGTCTGCTGCCTTACTATTCTTTAGTCTGTTTGTGAGTCTCATACCATTCTAACTCAGGCATTTGCCTGAGGCATCTCACCCTAATTTTTGTGGACTTCTCTCATCTATCACTTTTTGAAATAAGTTTTGATTGATGTCACTGTCCCAGCTTCCTTGAGTGTCCAGACTCCATCCACGCCAGTGCCCCTTATTGGCTTTGGAGCACTGTCTGTCACTTTCTGAAGATACTTTGTTTACTTGCTATGTCAGTCTTATACATATGTAAAAGTAAAATTACAATGAAGATCAGACTGGAAAAAAATTTCCTGAGCTAACAAAATGAAGAGACCTTAAAAATAGCCTTAACCTTGCTTAAGATGCAAACATAAGCAAAACTTATTTTGGGTCATTTCTGGCAAATGCTTGTTAGACAGGAATAAAATTAAACCTCACCCATTGCAACAATGAGATGAACAAGATGTTATGTTGAAAAACGAACTTTACAACTTGGTGGGGTGAGGGGAGAGATGAGATGGGAAGGGATGGGAAGGGGAAACAAAGGAAGAGGCAACAATGCTTGATAACACATGTACTCAGGGGCTGGGAAGGTGGCTCAGTGGTAGAGTGCTTGCCTTGCATGCCTGAGGCCCTGGGTTCGATTCCTCAGCACCACATAAGCAAAAAGAAAAAAAGCCAGAAGTGGTGCTGTGGCTCAAGTGGTAGAGCACTAGCCTTGAGCTGAAGGGACAGCGTCCAGGCCCAGAGTTCAGGCCCCAGGACAGGACCCCCCCCCCAAAAAAAAAGACATGTACTCAATACCTTGCTCATGTAATTGTAACCCTCTGTACGGTATTTTCTCAATAAAAAAATTAAACTTCAGCCAATCATAAGCTGTCAGCTCACATAATTATGCGACTAAAGAAATTCCAACAAGGTTACTTAGAAAATATGAATTTGTCATTAAAAAATAAAGGAAAAATTACTTTAGTTTGCTACCATGTTGACCCTACAAATATGTGGATGTAAAGATATGGTTTAACAACATTGACACTCATGGGCTGCTGTTTCGCAATGCATAAATTGTCTCTCATTCAAATAATCTCTGCAAGTTTATTGTGCCTCACATTTTCTTTAATGTATGTAATATATCTCAGGTACTTGTGTACCTTGTCTTCCTGTCTCCCCAGGATCTAGAACAAAGCAGGACAAGGAGTACTCAGATATAAATGGAGTAAATGAATCAAGTATTTTTTTTCAGACTCAAAAGTTTACACGGCCTTAGAATCTTTTGTGTCTTTGTGTCTCTGTTTCTTTCATTTCTGTGACCCACTACTACACAGGAGAAGATCTTGTAAGAAAAGCTGAGTTTTTTCCTTTTTGCTTTTCCTAAACTCTCTTTAATGAGTCAAGGAGTCACAAGATATGTTTACCATTTAAACAGAAATGACAGGATTTACTCCAATAAATGACCCTTTAAAAAAAATTAAATGATTTGACTTTAAACCAGAAATAGTCACCTATAGTTTTAAATCTGTGATTTATTTAGATTAGATTTCAAAGCATGTGACATTGTTTGTACTGTACATTGATACATTGAGTATGTCTTTGATTAAGTTCCCAACTAGAAACTAGGAAACTATCATTAAAGCGACGCTGCATGCAGAAATGATGCCAGATTGCCACTGTGATCTTAGGAGCATGCTCTTTGCATCTTACCCCAGTTTTAGCTAATCTACTTTTCCTGGTCCTGTATCTCTGCGCAGCTTCCTGGATCTCCCAGAAAGGCTCTTTCCCTATCCTTCCCAATTCTCTATGAAATTATTGTTAGAATCAGAAGAGATTATGTTCAAGAAAACATGTGCATGTGTGAATCCAATAATTGTTAATCTCCTTCTCTTATTTAGAGGAAACTACAAAAAATAAAATTATTTTAATCCTTTATATTATAAAGCATAAGACATGTATAGAAAAATACATTACATAACTACATAGCCTAATGACTTAAGTACTGATCAATTGATCAATGTATTAGCAATAGGTCCAAAATTTAGAGCTGCTGGTATGCTCACATCTTGTTTTCTGGAAGTCTTTACCTGATGGCAGTTTCCTCTTTCCCTTGTATAGCCACCACTTGACCTCTGTGGTATTCCTACTCTTCCTCTCCTAAAAGATAAAAACCTAAGAATTCAGGGCTTAGCACTCTATGGTAACTTACTTTTAAATATTTAAAACAAAATTTTAAATTTATTGTCAAGGTGATGTATAGAGGAGTTACAGATATAAGTAAGGTTGTGATTACATTTCTTGTCTTTGGATATCGTATTTTCAGTATGTCATTCATTCATTCCTTTATTCAAAATTGTGTATTTTGGAGATCACCTTGTTTCTGGAAGCATCTGCAATTTACAACTTTAGGTGATATTTAGTACACCAAGCGAGAACTATAATTAGCATTTATTGAGTCTATTTTCAATGGACATTTTTCTTCCAATGTGAGTTATTATGAATCTTATTTAATTCTTAGTTGTATGCACTCATGCCCTTTTTTTTTTCTTTAGGGCATAACCCTAGGAGTGGTTGTGCATATCAGGAACTTATTATGTCTTTGTACAATGTTTCCAAGGCAGCTATACTAATCTGTGCTCCCAGAAGCAATGCGGGATACTCTTTTCTACTTCCTCACCACAATTTCCTTCTTCCCAAGAAAGTTTGTGAGCAGCAAATTGGCTTTCTTTATGTGAAAACAAAACCAAAAGAAATAGAGGAGGCTAGGGAAATGGCAGTCACTTAAGGAAAACAAAAACAGTGTCATTTCACTGAAATGAATCTAAGAAATGAGGCGTAATAGCTGTTAGTATTATAGAAAGATAATCGCCCTTGCCCCTTTTTTTCTTCCTGGAGTGTGAGGAGAGCCAGCAATCTGATTACCTTCAATCCCCTAGGGCAGTAATTATTTCATGTAACGGCATAGAGCCTCCCAGAGTGCTGCTATCAAATTCCTCTTAGCATTATACCTAAACATATTAAGTGAGGACTTTGTCAACTATGAGGTCTGTGGGGATTAATCTGCCCTTTCCCAGCACATAACTGACAGCTGGAATGTTTTCAGAATCTATTTTACATTTCTTTCCCTCAAGGGCTCAGGAAGAATTTCTTGTTATAGAAAAACCAAATAAAATACAAAAGAGAGCTTTTCCATTAATTGAAAAATGAAACTGAAATCCATAAATTTGTCATCAAAACTATGGCTAGAGGTTAGGAAAAAGTGATATTAAAAATCTCTGTTACCTTGGCATTCGGAGAGTTTACATCTTTCTCAAACAAATGCAAAACCATCTGTCAGCATTTCCTTCTCAGTGGTGATGGTTCAGAGATGACCTGGAGGCCAGACATTTAACATTTCCAATACTTAACATTTAAACTATTTCTATTTATGGACCACTTAAAATTACTGTGTGAGGTAATATTTACTTTGTACTTTCTTATTAATGAAGCCAATTCTTCTAACCTTCTTCCAGTTTTCTCTTCTCTGAGAAAATTTCCATTTTCACAGATTGTTTTTATTGTGAATATGTCCATATCATTTACTGAATCTCAGCTAGTCACTGAAAACTTTGAAGAATGTTTGGCATGAATTATATTAATGTATTCTATGAATCCTAAGAGATGAGTGCTGCTATGGTTTGAATGTAGCTCTTTCTCCTCTGAAATTTAATTTCCTTTATGAGATATCATGTGTGAGACAAGGTGGAGATTAGCATTAATGTCTTATCTCGTTCACAGTGGGTATACCATTTAAGCTAATTTTCCCAGGTAGTTAATGCCTTCACTTCTGGTCCTGTCATAGCCTGTTGACTCACCAAAATTCCATCAAGATGTTCACCTCAAATTTAGGCCCTTGAAACATTTGAAGAGAACAATGAATGAAATATGCCTCTTTTCTTTTTTAAAAATTATGCAAAGGAGGTGTCATTTTACAAAGCAGTTACAATGCATCTTGATCTGTCACTTCCTTCACCAATGTCAACCCCTTTTGATCCACTTCTTCCCACCCCTTCCCTTACATTTCTTAATTTTGTGGCACATACAATGAATTCTTGACTGTATGGCTCTTTTCTTTATAACTTAGCTGGTCTGTGAGAAATAACAAGAATAAAGAAGATCTATGGTTATAGCTCAAGTGGTAAAGCACTACTTAGCAGATGCTATATCCTGATTTCACACCTGTGTACTATCACCCTTTTCAATAAATAGCTATATTAGGCTTAAATATTTCTACTGTTATTGCTAAGAAAAGATATAGAAACTTGATGTGGCTCACACAGCTATCCTAGAAGTATGCATGTCTAAGTCTTAGGGTAGCATTCTTCTTCTGTATTCTACTGGCTCCTACAAGGCTATTTTCCCCTCTTGCTCAGAGCAAGGACCACTGATATTTGCACAGTAAGATCCTTGCTTATTTGGAAATGCTTCATAAACTGAATGTGTTTAGTTAGCATCAGGGCTCCAGCACACTCCTGATTCTTGCAGAGGCTGGGATGGTGGTAGACCTGTAATCAGCCATGGCTTGGTTAATAAAAGAGATTGCCTAGCACCATAAATGTATAGTCTCTACACTTCGCAGCTTTCCCTACAGGCCTGTGGGTCTTCAAAGGCACTAAGCATATATCATACATTTGTTCCTTTTGAATGCTTATACATAAAAGAAAGGAAACAGAATGCTTCTTCCTTGACTAGTAGACAAAGCAAAACAAAGTGATGTCTAGATAAGAATTTTCTCAGTGTTCTACAGTTAGTATTGATCTCAGCATCCACTCAGATTATTAGTGAAAGAATATAGCTTGGTGAAAATGGTTGGAGAAGACCGCTACATGAGAAGCTACTGTGCCAGAAAAGTGTGGCACATACTGTGTTTACATCTTAATACTCTCTTTTCTTTTCCCTGTCTCTTTTATTTTGAATTTATTATTCCCTTTCCTCTATTGAGTGCTAACTGTTTTATCAAAATCTTTTCTGAATTATGTTTCAAGCATTTTCCTGTTTAACAGTTCAATAAGGTTATTATCTACATGTTTGTAGGTAGGGATCAGGATTTAGGTCAAAATTTGAGAGAATATATTTACTCATAGTTAAACAACTTATAAATGATACAGCCAATATTTAAATCCAAACCTGTATGCCCATGGAACCTATATTCTATCAATTGAATCATTCTGGAGTCTTCAGAAAATTGAATCATCAGAATGAATTTGTTTCAATACTATCCTTGCTTGAAATGGGAAACCCCTATCAAATTCTGCTAAATTCTGTTTGGTTCCCTCTGAGGCATAGATTGATGGATACTCACTTCATAATTTCTAGGTCCCCTCTAGGTTTTAAGAATAGAGTTCTAACCTGAGAGGATCTCTCAGAAGTTTAAGAGGAAATTCATCAGGTGGAAACACTGGTAGAGAACTCAGTAGTGTCTCAGGGCCCAAGGAAGTGAAGGGCCTGTCTGCTGGTGAGCAACAATGACATCAAAAAAAAGAATCTTCTCCCAGCAAGAAGCAAAGTTCCCTTGTCTCTTTTAGTGTGGGTGATATGCTTCTATAGCAAGAGATTAAGTTGTCAGTTAGCAGCAAGTCACATGGACACACATAAGGAGTTTCTGTGTCTGTGGGTTCTAGTTTTATTCCCTCATGAAGGTTCTACCAATAAATTTCTTTCTAAGCTATGTCCCCTTATCATGAGGAACACAAACACACACATACAAACACACACACACACACACACACACACAAACACACACTTTCTCTTTCTCTCTTTTATTGAGTACTTTCAGTTTGCTCAGAATCATTTGTATTGTGAATTGTGTGTTACACATTATCTTAATTAACAATTCAATAATAAATATAGAGAATTTAACAATTCTATCTATCTATCATCTATTTATCTATCTATGAGAGAGAAAGAATGAGAATAGTCTCTGAAGTGTCAGAATCAATAGAGAAACTGTAGTCCTTTCAGAAGGCTTCAATTAAATGAACATCTAGGAACATATCAAGTTAGGGAAGACAGGTTAATCAATTAAAGATAAAATAGGAAAGTATCTGGCATCTTGCTTTTATCTGACAGACCTCTCTAAAAGTTTAGCTTATCAGGTTAGAAACAATTTATTGCTCGTTTATTACAAGGGAACCAATTATTAGCAATACATCATTTCATATACAAAATTTCTCTTCTTGGTTTCTCTAAGAAATTTAGGGCAGGAAGCGAGGGGGTGGGAGGCCTCTTCGGAATGTGTTGGAAATATTCATTGTAAGAATGTTTTCAGAAGACTTGGTATTCTTCCAGTGCAGCTGGCTGCCAAAACCATAGCCCCTTGCTATCCCAGCTCAACACAGACTGAGACCTAGATCCCAATCACCAAAAAAGATGGAGATAGAAAAAAAATCCTGTTTGCTTGTTTCATTTATTGTTGGATCACACTCCAAGCCTGTCCTAGGTTCTGAATATTCTTGCCTTCTGATCTAATGTAATCATTGAATTACAAACTACCAATTCTCTACAAGCTCACCAAATGTTCCCCTGGCCCTGTATTGCTGTATCTGCATCTCTCTGGCTTCAACTTAGGTTAATTCAACTTTGTCAGGTTCAAAAGTCACAGAGAATAGGCAAAGAGACATCATGAACACAGATGTTTCAGGAGAAAATGCAGAGGGGGAGGCTTTAGCTGAGGCAAGTGACTCACTTCTGCTTACAGGCTTACAGGCTTTATAGTGGGCCCATAGGAATGTTGGAGTTGTCTGGTGGGGATTGGTATAAAACTAATGGTGGAACATAGATAATTCGTAAAATTGAGTCACAGTGGAAGGAACGGGGAACAAGGCCTAATCTGTTAAAGCAGCCATAAAGCAGGGGGTGTCTGGTGCTGGCCACATGGATTACAGCTAATAAAGGAGCAAGGGTAGAGCAGGAATGGTCTTGAATCAAGACACTTATCTGGTATTTGAGGATAAGGACACCTAAGTTTTCAGACATAAGAAACATGACGTAACTAATTGTAACCACTCATGAATTGTTCAGAAATTATGAAGCCAGTGTATCAGTTTTCTATTAAAAATAATGCCAAGTAACAAAATACCACAAAATCTCAGTGTCATGCACAATTAAAACAACAACAACAACAACAACACTTAGCTCATGAAAACTGTGAGGCTTGGTTAAACATCAAACCTTAAATTTTTGGCTGTATGTAGTGATGGATCTGTGGTCTGCTTTGATTCTGAAAGGCAGAGGTGGTAAAGTGGTTTGGCATGGTCAATAGTCAGGTAAGTTATGTGCTGAACTAGGCTGCTTTAACTGCTGAAGTGCCATTGGTTGGAAGTCATAATGCCAGTCCAAATCAAGGAGTGGAGAAATAGACTGTGGCATTTCAATAAAAGGTTCTTGGCAAATGATCATGGTAGTAAATGTTGAGACTGGATTTGGGAATAGGAAGTTGGAGGTGGATGAAGTTAGTGATTTAGGAAGAAGCTTCATAGTTCAGGACTTGCCAGCCTTTAAACAAAGAATTACTTATTAAATCTCTTTCATTTAGGATCATTTTAATAGCTCATAGAGGTTTTGTCATTTACTTGGATATTACTTTCTCCAATTATAAAATGAGAGGGTTACAATAATCAAATCTTACCAACTCAAACTAATATATTTTGCAAATGTGGGTTTCTTGTGGCTAAAATAGTTATTTAAAAATTTCTTTATAGGGGTATCTATGCTGCAAATTTTCACATGTCAATTATCCTAATCTTTAAGCTTTCTGGTTTCATATTAACTGTGTATGCCTAACTCAAGCCATTTGATTTGTATGCAGATAATTTTCAGGTCTCTTTCAGGTCTGGTTATCTCAGAGAAGCATAAGTATAGAAATTGAGATGACACCAATTAGAGGGAAAAATGGCATCAATGAAAAATGATTGTGTTGAAATCCCATGAAAATATCAGAAGATTGAGAACCATCTCAGGTTGACTACAGAAAAATGAAAGAACAGAAGTAGGTTGCTTAATTAAGAGATATAGCATTGCTATGTCTAGAATGACAATGGCTTTTTCTTTATTTCCCTATCCCAAGAGAAAAAAATGCCAAGTGAAATTAGGAGTGAAGGATCTGTGGATAAATTATAACCAATTGAGGCCAATAGAGCCTAGGTCAGGGATTTTTTTTAAATAACCTGGATAGTTTTCTTTTGATTTGAATTTAACTCTTAATTTCTTAAAACATTCTTTTTTTTATAATCATTTTGAGATAAATGTCACCAAGCTTTTGAAAGCAGAACTACCCATGCAGAAATGATGTAAAAGATCCCTGCCATCTCAAATTATCCTCTCCATAAGAGAGACATATGCTTTAGTTAAAACTATTTCAGAGAGTTTTCTTAGGTGTGTATGCTCCAGGCACTGGGATTGAAATTCATAAAAAATGCAAACTTACAAGTCCATGTGTTGTCTGCCAGAGAAGGAAATACCTCATCCACCTTTAATTTCCCTGATAGTCATAATGGTGCATCACATCTTGTGTGAAACAAATAAATCAGGACTGTTTTCTGCCCAGAGTAATTATATAGTTTTCAGATTGTAGCTCAGTTAGAATCATATTATTTATTTTATCTTTTACATTATAATTCTGCTTTATTGTTGGTTTGCTATTTGATTTTAGGCAAATCCCTCATTATTATTATCTTTGAAAGAAGACAATTTGTATTAATTAATAGCAGAAGTCCATGTATGTATAGTCAACTAATAAATAAATTCCCAATACAAAATCTGGTCTAGTAGATATATGAATCATTCTTTGATATTCATGGGGGATTTGGTTTCCAAATCTAGAGATGATAAAGGGCCTGATGTGGCATGTATAATATTTGCATGTATCCTATACAATGCTCTAATATATTTTTGAAATATATTATATTGGATGTTTCATAAAACAAGTATAAATTTATTATATACATTTGAAAAATATGACAGTTCAATATATAATATATATCCTATATACAATAGCTAACATAGTTCAAATTCCATGTAGTTGTTTTTCTATATTATGTAAAGAATACTGACTAGAAAACATTCCATACATAATTAGTACAGATAATTTTTTCAATTCTTAGATTTTCAATTCATAGAATTTAAAGTTATGGAACCCCTAGATTTGGAAGGATGATATTATTGTTATTCATGTAGACTATATGGAGTTGCTCTGTCCTGTTAGATTTATTCTTTTAAAAAATTATTTTAAGTTGATTCTGGTGTAGGCTGATATATAAGGATCTAACTTTAGTTTTCTATAAGCAATTAACCAATTTTGTCAGCATCATTTATTGAAGAGGCTGTCCTTCCATTCTATTTTTTTAGCTCCCTTATCGAAGATTAGGTAGCTATAGGTCGGTGGGTTCATTTCTGGGTTTTCAATTCTACTCCATTGGTCCTGAGGTCTTTTCTTATTCCAGTACCAAGCTGTTTTGATTACTATGGCTTTGTAGTGGAGTTTGAAATTTGGTATTGATATTCCTCCAGCACTGTTCTTTCTGTTAAGGGTCATTTTTGCTATTCGGGGTCTTTTATTGTTGCATATGATCTTTTTTGATTGCCTCTTCTATTTCCTTGAAGAATGAGGTTGGAATATTGATAGGTATTGCACTGAATTTGTAGATAGCCTTGGGAAGTATTGCCATTTTCACGATGTTGATGCTTCCAATCCAGGAGCATGGGAGGTTTTTCCATTTCTCAGTTCTGTTTTGATTTCCTTTTTCAGGTTTTAAAGTTTTCATCATAGAGGTCCTTCACTTCTTTGGTTAAGTTAATTCCTAGGTATTTTATTTTTTTGTGGAACTATTACGAATGGAGTTGCTTTCCTGATTTCAGCCACACTTTTCTCATTGTTGCCATAGAGAAAAGCCATTGATTTTTGACCTTGAAGTCAAAGCCAACACCCTGTAAACAATACAGGACAGAATAGGAGAAACCCTATGTCTCCTTGGCACAGGCAGAAATTTTCTTAATGGAGAGCCAGAAACACAACAAATCAAAGAAAGGTTGGACAAATGGGATTGCATGAAGCTGCAGAGCTTCTGCATGACAAAGGACATAGCTAGCAAGATCAATAGAAAGCCCATGGATTGGGACATCTTCATTAGCCATACAATGGACAAGGGTCTCATATCTAAAATATACTTGGAACTCAAAAAATTAAATCCCCCAACAACAAATTCTCAAAGAAACAACTTCCCAATAAATAAGTGGGCTGAAGGCTTAAAGAAAAATTTCTCTGAAGAGGAAATAAGAATGGTCAATAGATACATGAAGAATTCCTCAACTTCTCTAGCCATAAAAGAAATGCAAATCAAAACAACATTGAGATTCCACCTCACTCCAGTTAGAATGGCTAGAATCAAGAACTCTGATAACAACAGATGCTGGAGGGGATGTGGACAGAAGGGAACCCTACTGTATTGTTGGTGGGAATGTAAACTTGTTCAACCACTTTGGAAAGTAGTATGGAAGTTCCTCAAAAGACTCCATATACAGCTCCCCTATGACCCAGCAATCCCACTTTTGGGCATTTACCCAAATGATCACAAAGACCATATTAAAGCTACCAGCACAACTATGTTTATTGCAGCATTATTTACCATAGCTAAGATATGGAACCAACCCAGATGCCCCTCAGGAGATGAATGGATCAAGAAAATGTGGTACTTATACACAATGGAATTCTATGCCTCCATCAGAAAGAATGACATTGCCCCATTTGTTAGGAAATGGAAATACCTGGAAAAAATTACTGTAAGTGAAGTAAGCCAGGCCCAAAGAAACTTAATTCCCATGGTTTCCTTTATTTGCAATACCTAGTATATGTCTGACATAAGCAGAAAAGTTCAGATAAGATGATGTTAAACAAAATGAACCCCAAGATAAGGACACAAATTATTTTTTCTTTTTTGCTATTGCTCGTAACGTATTGATAAGACACCACATGATTTTTTTTGTTGCTTTGTATGTCCCTTACCCATGGTAGAACCCCTGTTTTCACTATATTTGATGTTGGTATAATTTGGGGAGGGAAGGGGAAAAAATAAATTGTTTAAACAGGGATACAGGTTGACCCATTTCAACAATGAGATGTACAAGATGCTATGTCTAAAAACAAACTTTACAATTTAGATGGGGCAGAGGGAGGGGTGTTGGGGGAGGAGTGTAATTGTGGAGATGGGATGGAAGGGATGGTAGGGGAAAGACAAAGGAGGAGCCAACAATGCTTGATAAGAAATGTACTCATTACCTTGCTCATGTAACTGTAACCCCTCCTCTGTACAGTATTCTCATAATAAAAAACTTATTTAAAAATTAATTTAAAGGTGATATACAGACGAGTTACATAAGTAATGAGTACAAGTATACACACACACACACACACACACACACACACACAATAGAATTTTGTGCTTCTATCAGAAAGAAGGACATTGTCCTATTCATAAGGAAGTGGAAAGACTTGGAAAAAAAATTGTATTAAGTCAAGCAAGCTAGACTGAAAGAAACATAGGCTACATGGTTTCCTTCATTTGTAAGAACTAGAATATATCTAGGATACTCTTAGCAGAGGATCACAATAGCTCAATAGCTGGGTGCATATGACCATATAAAATTATGCTTATTGAAATGAAATCCAACAAATGGAAACAGGACTTTTTCAAAGAGTACTGTTTGCAGTTTTTCTTTGTTCTCCTTTGGTTTATTCCCTGTTGTCATTGTTTTTTATTTCTGTACCCTTTGTCTTGTATAAGTGTATCTGATTTGGGAATGGAAGGAGAATCACAGAAACGGTGGGGACAAAGGTTGAACCAATGCAACAGCAATACTAGATGCTGTTGGAAATTACAACTTAGGAAGGAGGACAGCAGGACGGAGGTGGGAGGGCGAGAAAATGAGAGAGAGGGTACCACATAAAATCATATTATTAAAGTGAAGATTAGAAAATGTTTCTAGGATGTTATGGAAGAATTTTGCATTCACTGACTTTCTGTTGGTAAAATATAAAGTGACTAGACTGATGTGGAATGAGATTACTTGCAGGTACTCTTGTTTGAGAATCAGAAAGTCCTCAGAGCCTGAAGCTTTGTTTACATGTAAAAGGGAATTTCAGTCATTGAGGAATAAGTAAAAAACATACTGACTTCAGGTGAAAATTCCAAATTAAGAATTACAGGAAGTAAGCATATACTGCCAAAGGCAGGAACAGGCACCAAATACAACTAGAAGAATGGAACAAAGGGTGATGTCTTGGCTTAAATATTGAAGTGGCTAAAATTCAGCAGAGCTAGTCTTTATGCTTTCAGGTATTTTACTTGCATTCTTTTACTTACTAATTGTCAGAGTAGTAGATTATCTGATTTATTGACACATAACTGGTACATAATTTTTAGTGAGTGAAAAATATTGTTAAAAACACAAACAAACTAAAGAGAAAAAGCAAAGTTTAAACATCATTGTTTACATTTTGATTTAAAATGATTCACAATTGCTCACAGTGTATAAATCTATTTTCTTGCCACTAAATTTGCTTGTGAAGTTAATCTCTATCCACTAAAGTGCAATTTTATATTTTTCTATAAAGTTGTTTGTAGATTACCCCTAAAAACCTCTTGGACTCTAACCTATTCATTTTATATTCACTGAATTTTAACTTAACTTTTCGTTTTCTGAATTAATTTAGAATATTCTTGTGCAAAGAAAATATACTTATTGAAGACATTTCAGATGTAAATAATGAAAATGTGCTTTCTCAATAATTGTATCATGCCAGATATGTTTATATTGAATGACATCTCCTAGGAATAACTATTTCTTATGAGTACTTATTGACTCTTGGACATACTGGATTTAAAAAGAATGAAAATCTTTCTTGAGAATGTAGGATGTGGAGTGCTAGTAGTAGTGACTGTTGTGACAGATGGTCACACTAGTGGTTTACAAAGTAAAAGTGACATGTACCACTATGGGCTTGTGAACCACATGTGCTATTCCAGTTACTGCTACTCAGACTTTACAAGCAAAGCTCACATGTAGAGATATTAAATAACTTTTTACATCATGTATAAATTATATAAATACATACATATATGTTGCATTGTAATAAAAATTATATACTTTAAAATAACATTATACCAACATGCTAATATGCATTATATAATAATTTATTATTACATAACACATAATATAATTTAATATATATGGTATATAGTGCATATTTACATAAAATATATGCTATTTATAATATGGGATAAAATGTAGAATAAAATATTAGATATGTATTACAGACATTGCAATACATATCAAAACATGTTTGTTCTTTTTTTTGTCGGTCATGGGGCTTGAACTTGGCCTGAGCACTGTCCCTCAGCTCTTCAGCTCAAGGCTAGCGCTTAAGCCAAAACACCATTTCTGGCTTTTTCTGTTTATGTGGTGATGAGGAATTTAACCCAGGGTATCATGTAAGTGAGGCAAGCATTCTACTACTGAACCACCTTCCCAGCCCCAATATATGTTATATATAAATTCACAAAGCAAGATTTGGCATTTTGACCTTCTAAAAGTATGTAATTATTTAACTTAAGATTTTGCAGGCTTCACCACTGTCTGAAGTTTTTCTTTCTCTTGAAACAGCAATTTGAAACCACTAAACAGTAACTATCTCTTTTTATTATTTTGAAGCCCTTCTCAATGACTAATTTACTTTCTGCATTTGTGAATTTTCCTATTTACAATATTTCATGTCCATGGAATATTTAATATCTGTTATCTTATGTTTAGTTTCTTTCATTTAATCATCTTCAAGTTTCATTTCTCCAATCATCAGGTTTAACAAACACCTGTGATGCTGCTACTCTTGCCTGATGTGTATTTTATTAGCATATATTAATTGCACAAAGTGGCTTTATTGGATATGTCTATATATATATAAAGATATTTTGATCATGTTCTCTCCCTTGGTTACTCTTTCTTATTCTCCTTTTTTAGTGATTTTATTATTGTATTTTCATGCATGGGAGTAACTTATTTAAAATCTCTTGTGTCTATACTTATGTGAGCGATAACTGAATCATAATGTGCTTAGACATTTATGGTTGGAGAATCACTCAAATGTTGTTCCTTAGTGTCTGAATCACATTACATTCCAATTTCCCTAAACCTTCAACACTTGTTATTCTGCATTCTTTTCTTTGATTATAGCCAGAGTAATAGGTAGGAAATGGTAGAAATAGTATGTCTTAGGTGTTTTGATTTGTGTTTTTGTAATAAAAGAAATTGAGCACCTTTTCATTTATCTCATGCTTATTTGTGTATATTCTTTGGGGTATTGCCTACTCAAGTAATTTACTCATATTGTTAAAATGGAGCTGTAATTTTTTGCTGAATTATAGAAGTTCTTTAAATATTCCAACCAGTCACATATCAGTTATATGACTTGCAAATATTTGCTACTGCTCTCTAGATTATCTTAATATTTTCCTTGGATACACAAAAATTTTATAATTCTTTGATACATGTCTTTAACTTCGCTGTCTGTGCTTTTGGTGGTTCATCACATAATCCATGATCAAATCAAAGATCTAGGTTTCCTTCTAGCTTATATTTTCATCATGGATTCATTTTGAGTTAATTTTCTATATAGTGCACATGGAAATCCATTTGTCCCAGATCACTTCTAAAAATTATTGTTCTCTATTCAATTGATGTGACACCTTTGTTTAAAAATTGGTTGGTCATAATTACAGGAAATCTCTGGACCTTCAAATCTATCCTATTTCTCTACGTGTTTATCCTTATGTCTATACTGCATTGTGATTAATGTATCTTCAGACAGGTTATGAAATCAGAAAGTAAATCTTGTTCTCTTCATTTTGCTCTCTCAAGACCCCTTGAGATTCCATATATATTTGACATATGGTTTTTCCATTTTCTAAAATCATGACCTTTGCTTTGGAATATTGGTGAAGATTGAGTTGACATGTGGGTCACTTTGGTAGGACTTAATATCTTAAAAATATTAAACCCTCCAATCTACGGGAACAAGACACTCTATCTTTACCTTCCTTAGTAATATTTTGTAGTTTAAGTGTACAAACACTTCATTTTCTATTTGTTCATCATTAATTCCTTCACATATTTTGAAAATATATACCCAAGGTAACAAAGACATATGAAGCACTCCAAAATATTTCAAATTAATTTTAGAAATGTTTGTTTTCAAACCATTATCTACATCATTGAAAATGGGAATTATTTAGAGGTGATTGAATTTTATTTGATAAATTGTATGAACCAACTTTTCAGTAAGGCTTTTTGTGATATTAATATTTTAGTAAAATGCTATTAATACATATTTTAATAAAGTATATATTTTTCTGTGTACACTGAATTTGTAGTTATGTACTAACTTTAACATATATACTTTATTTTAATACAATTTAAGGTTTTTTGTTTTCTAATTTCAGTTTAGTAATATTTAATATGTAGCTTTCTAATTGTATTTATTTTTTCTTAACCTGTAATTGTAGTTTTATATCTACTTTCACTGGAGATAGAATGTTTATGGTAATTACTACATTACTTTGTCCCTCTTTTCCCTATAATTTAGTTGAATGTTACAGAATCTTTCTGTTGTACCTCTGATCTATTGGGACAATAATATTTATCATGGTCTATTTATCTACATTTGCCTCCAGTTCAAGTAGAGGTCTCTACTCTTTTTCCCAGTGCACTGCACTCTCACAAATCAGTTTCAATTTCTTCCCTGGTTATTTTTATGAGAATTGAAGCCTTTCAACATTCAACTAATGCAATCTTTAGAGGTGGCAGGAGGGATGGAGACTTCATAGTCTCTGAATGCGTAATTCAAGTGCTATGGAGATCATTGTGACTCCTTTTGTCAGCCTAACAGTGGGCTTCAGAATTAAGGAACATGTCATGGCTACCTGGGCATTTACTTCTCAACTTGTGAAGGGAAACCAAGTCCTACATCAGCCTGATAATGTCTCAATCTATCACATTCTTATCCTATAAACATTCTTGTGATTCCATTTTCTGAGTTGTGCTCTATCTACTTAGCAGCTATTCATTTATACATTAGAGTAAGTTTGCCTCTTCTTGAATATCTTTGAAATTTTTGAAGGAGTTTTCTTCAAGGAATTATAAAAATTATTGGCAAGATGATACTTTTGAACATTAGAATACTCTAGAGACTCTAGAGAACTTCTTACATGAGCATTTCAGACTCTGAATATAAACAAAGAGTCCATATGGAGAATGCACTTACAAAAATCCAAATGGCACAAAAAAATGGAAGCAGTTTTAGAAATGATCTTGACATGCAGTACCAATGGCATCTTCATCAGACTAATTTATATCGCTGGAGAGAAAATGATGGGATCGAAAAATGTAGATAATATATGACTACAATTAGCATAATAAAATAAATAAGAGTTTTTTATTGATGAATTCTACAGATAAGGGATTAAAACAAGTTCAAAATAAAAAATTATGTTTTTATAAAATAAAATATAGAGATGGATTTAATAGATAGGTAATAAAGGTAGGTAAATAGGTAAGTAATAAATGTAAGTAGATAGATAATAAAGCAGTAACTAAAGATTTTTTATTAAAGTCATTAAAATATTACCACCATTATTAGAAAATATGGTCTTTTTGGAAAATTTCCTGTCCACAAATATTGTTGAAAATATGCCATATTATATTTCTGGAAAATGGTCACAATATCACTTTCTTATTCTCCAAACACCTCTTAAGATATGATATTTACATTCCTTCCCCAGAGATGTAGGTATCTATTATTCTTTCCTCTTTAATTGGGTCAGACTTGTGATAAAGGCATTGGTGATTTTGTGAGATATCTATGATTAGTTATGAGACTAATTATAGAACTCCTATCTGGTTCTCCTGAGGTTCTTGCTCTGTAACATGAACTACCATATTGTAAGGATGCATTCAGATACGTGGGCCTGACATACAGGTACATTCTATCAACAGCCTCAGTTGTACTAGCTTGCAGCTCTTATCAACCACCCAGATCCTTTAGCTGGCCCTTGCTCTAGATGATGCCAGGAGAAGCAGGGGGAGCTTGCTATTGCCCATATTGTTGATTGCAGACCAGATAAATGATTATTCTTAGTTTATGTGTCTAAATTTTGGGAAGAGTGATCGATATGTAACAATAAATAAATGGAGTAAGATCAGTTGTATAATGACTTTATCGATAATGTCTTTATTGATATAGTGAATTTGCATATAAATAACATATATTTTAAACATAATACATCTGATTCAGCCTTACTAAATATTGATGGATAATGGCACTCATCATGAGGTATGAGCCAAAATGTGTACTCAGGGACTAAAAGCAAACTTTTGTTATGAAGTAGAAATAGAACAATAAAGCCCGTTCTTCTGAGACTGTATTAGTCAAACTTTTCTTCTGTCCATATTGAAATTGACAAACATATTGAGAGTAACTAGAATAGACATAGCATTTGGAAAAACATATTTGAGAGAGAGCCTTCAAAAGAGAATTAGTGAATTACAAAATAGGTCAGAAATAGACTGAGAAGGGAGGTAAGGGGAAAAACAAAGGAGGAGGTAACAATGCTTGATAGGAAATGTATTCATTACCTTGCTCTTGTAACTGTAACCTATCTGAACAGTATTTTTTTTGGGGGGGTCAGTCATGGGGCTTGAACTCTGGGCCTGGGCGCTGTCCCTGTGCTCTTCAGCTCAAGGTGAACACTCTACTGCTTGAGCCACAGCGCCACTTCCAGTTTTCTAGTGCTTTATTGGAGTTAAGAGTCTCACAGACTTTCCTTGCCCAGGCTGGCTTTGAACCGTAAACCTCAGATCTCAGCCTTCTGAGTAGCTAGGATTACTGGCGTGAGTCACCGGCTCCTGGCTGCAGTATTTTTACAATAAAAAGGTATTTAAAAAATAAAAAAGAAAGAACAATGAGATATAGAAACAGAGAAAAGAGTGTGAGTTGTATTGAATAAATAAAAAGAGACCAACTTTAACACACTCACACATATCAAAATGTGAATACTTGAGAGTCCAAAGTGAATGTGAATTAATGCTGATTTCCTTCCAGGAAATTAATGATTTCAAAGCTTCCGAGACTAAGAAGGTAAATGAAAAGATTGATAAACTGCGATTCTGAGTAGAACTTACAAATGCGAATATTGAGGAATGACTAGTGTTCTTGAGCCAATAGGAAGTAGGAATTCTGGGACAATCTTTGGCTTTTAATTTATAGATCTCAGGCAATATTGATAGGAATATGAATAAACATTTGAGTAAGTCATAAATATCCCAGTTCTCAAAAACCTGGTGCAGATTTTAATCAGCTTAGCTACTGATAGGATTAGGTTATCTGCATTCTTCAATTGTTTTAATGAAACATTAAGTAAATCCTTTTAGAAGAAAATAAAAACTCAGTGCTTTAATTTCTGTAGATATTTTGCGTATTGTACTTTCAACCTAAAGTATTCATACAAAGAGACAGAAATAACAAAACAAATACACAAAGATGTAGTAGCAATCATTTATAGATGACTGTACTGGCCTCTATAAAAGGCTGTAACCAGGAGAGGTAAACATGCTTGTATAGAAGATGCACAATTGCAATAAACAAATCTGAGCAATGAGTCTGTTCATAATTAAAAATGTAAAAGGAAACTCTAGACCCAAATGGAATCATCAGTGTCACCTAAACATTTAGGTTAAATATAATGCCAGCATTCTTTAAGAGATTAAACAAGTGAACATTTCTAATTTGCTTAAAAACTAGCATAATCTTAATAAGGAAAAATTTCAAGGCAATTTCAAAAAAAGAAAAATGTTATGCTAGGCCTATAATGATCAGAGTTTTAGCAGATATAATGAATGCTATGCTTACATAATACAAAAATTTTTGAAGATTACTTTGTGGAAGATTCTCTTACCATATTACATTATTGATGTTCTACACTGAATAAACCATTTATTATCACAAATCATGTTATTTTTATTTGCATTTTTCAGGTTATATTTTTTCAGATTGGGTTTGACTTTGCAAAACAATACATGCATTATCTGTGGATCTCTTTGGCTTTTTACTCATTGTAAAGATGTATGTAGTATACCAGCAGAAATGTATTATGTATTCTAATTTTCAATGAGTCTCCAAGAATGAAGAAAATAAAAAACAGAGAAACTGAAAGAAGTAATATACTGAACACATATTTATTTCTAAGAATAACATGTGGAGAAAATTTGCCTTGAGTTATAAAATATTTATCTTGACAAACTTTTCCTACTGAGTAGGAATCCCTGGTCTGGAACTACTATTTCCAACCGTGACAGTGACCCTTAGAGAAACTGGATGTTCAGCTTCATCAACCTCAGCATGCCACATCAAAAAGAGGTTCAGGTAACTCTGATCTCTTTACCTATCCAGAGCTATGTATAGTCTTGCTTCAATACCCATGTTAGAATTCAGCTAGCTTGTTCTTTGGGAAGATGAATTACAATGTTATACTTAAGTAAAAATAACTGGGAAGAAAATATTGTTAAAAACAAACAACCAATGGTCCAACAAAAATCCAGCATAATAATGTATGCTAGAGCCAAAAGAAATGCTTAAGGGATTATCCCCCATGGTGCTGTTTCTCTCCAATAAAGCAGGTAATTGGGAGCTAACCATATTGGTTTTGGACTCAGCTCCAGTCTGTCACACTAATTAATGCACTTGATTGAATGTTTTATACTTGGATTTTAGGGGCTTATCAACATATTATGCAGATTTATGAAAAGTTGGACACATATAAATACTTGGGACAAATAGTCCTGGTAATTTTTAAAACAAATCTGTAATATTTTACTATTGATGATTTTTTTTTCTTTGCATGTTACATCTTTTCTAGGTACTTCTTGGCTTCACTATCTCTGAATCATTTGAAGAAATTTCCTTCATTCCTTTTCATTTATGTGAATTGGATCAGTTTTGTCATATTTATGCCAATCTTCCCTCTAACATTAAACTCCCCTACTTAGCCTAATTCTCTTTTATTTTCATAACTTGGGATTGTTTGAGGCTCTGCAAATGGAAGGCATCAATTTGCAAAAGCAATGTTAGCTCAGGTTTAAAAAAACAAAGCTCTTCCTACCATTAGTATATTATAGGAGCGTAGTTAATATTAGATTTTTTAAAATAACAAACATCAAGTAGTCATTCTTTAATCAGTCTTCTTGACACTTTTTAAATAATAATGAGGTAAAAATGTTTTATATATTATAGTTGGGTGTGGTGGCAATAAAAGGGAGAGAACAAAATTGTGAGTAGGTGAGCCCAATTCTGTTTGTAGGTCAAACATGCGCTCTTGCTTAGAGGGACAGAAATAATTGTCAGGCCCTTTGAGGGTGACGGAGGGTTGAGACACTGACTAATGTTGACATAAAATTATATGGCCTCCTTTTAACCTGTCTGTCACTTAGATAAGTCTTTCTATTTCTTCCTCCTGGGCATCTGGAGCTTCAGTTTGCCTGATAATTCACCTGGCACTTATTAGTCTGATAACCCTAATTTCAAGAGGAATGGTAGGTCTCATAGTACAGATAAATGGTCATTCAGATTGCCACCCGGTGAGGGCACCTTGTTCAGGTATGAAATTCATTCTTGTCTTGGTTATTCCTCTCACTAAGCCAAGAGAACAAAATTGGAAGGGGCAACAGAATTGGAAATTTTTCTTCTTTAGTTCTCTACTTTATTTGTCAGTCAGTGCACTGCACTTTTGCCTTCATTTATTTCCATTATACATCTTTTCTGTGTCATTTTTCTTCCTCTGGTTGTTCCATCACCTTCGCTTTTTACTTGATCTTGATCTAGTTATGTACGAGGATATGAAAGGTAGAGTAACTGTGAAAAGGGGGAAAAGGATTGAACTAAAAGAATTTCACAGGTTTTCTTTGATGGATTTTCTTGCTCTTCCAGGACCCAGTGAGGAACTAGGTCACTGGCAGGAACTAGGTCACTAGGAGCTAGTGATTGTGGCCTTAAGCAACCAGAGTCACTGACAAACTGCAACTTTCATGGAGGGAATCAAGAGAGTTTGGGTCAGTACATGGAACCTTCTCTCGTGGCATTTTTTGATCTCTTTCAGGATCTTTTATTGGGTGAATTCAGTCAGAAGTCAGACAGTGAGAGGGCCTGGTTTATTGCCTAATCATTATAAAAGTATCTGCCTCCTGTGCAAGATGAACAATGGTATAACATAGACAAACAATATAGGAAGTGAGGAGAAAGAGATGATTGCGATGAGAAGGTGACATCTAAAAGTACATTATAAGCCAAGAGCGAGTGGCTTATGCCTGTAATCCTAGGTACTTAGGAGGTTGAAATCTGAGGATCATGATTCAAAGCTAGTCCATGCAGGAAAGTTTGTGAAACTCTATTCTTCAATTAAACACCCAAAAGCCAGAAGTAGAACTGTGTCTTGAGCGAAAAAGCTCAGGACAGTGTCCAGGCTCCGAGTTCAAGTCCTAGGACTAGCAACTGTATATGTGCGACCTGATACACAAAACTCAATCACAAAATAAAAACAATAACAAAATCTGAAAAAAATAGTGAATGTACACATTTCTCAATGTAAGATTTACTAATGGCTGACAGGTATGTGGAAATGTGCTCAACATCACTAATCAGCAAATAAATACAGATCAAAGCCCCAATAATAAATCAACTCACCACAATAAGAATAATTATTGCTAAAACCAGGAAAAAAATACTTGTTGTCAGAGATGCAGAGCAAAAGGAGCCCTTGTGTACTATTGGTGGGACAGTAAAGGGTTCAGCTTTTCTGCTGGATGTTGCCTTACAAGCAAATCTGTCATTGGTTCTCTGAGATTCCTGAATATAATGGTTTATTATTTTATGGTTGCAAGTAAATTTTTCATTTAAAAAAAGAGGTTGTGTCAAATTAATATTACTCTTTCAATTTTTGTACCCATTATTCTTTCTCATCTCCAATATTCCATTTCACCCATTTTTCAGACTCCATGCACATATCTTCTCTACTCTTCCTTTGATACACTACTGTATATTTTGACACTGAAGATGATTCTGTGCATATTTTCATTTGGCCAGCTGTAAGCAGGATGTGGTACGCCCTGTTCCTTAAAAGGGTAAAGAGTATATAAGAAGGATAGATTTATATTTCTGATAATATTCTATTATTTAGCAAATGTAAACTGGAGCAAATTTACTGCAACCCTGCACATAAGACAGGGATTTAAAAATAAGACTTAGGGATTGAGGGCATGGCTCAAATGGTAGAGCCTTGCAAGTATAAGACCCTGAATTAAATCAATAGATGAATGAATGAATGAATGAATGAATAAACAAGACTTACAAATAGTCTAGAAATGAAAACATTCTTTCAGGTGTTATTCAGCCTGGTTCTTTAGCACCAGGGCTGCTGTTTTCTACCTGACAGCTAAGGAGAGTTCCATTCCTGTTTCTTTATAGGTAGGTGATTCAAGGTGATCCAGTTACCTTGATTAAAATTTCACTAATGATACACACTTCATTAAGTATTTTACTGCAAACAACGTCATATATTACCTAAAGCATATACATTAATGGATACTATTGTGTGCTCTCAAAACATTTTTGAACCAGGAAGCTAAAACATGTGTGGTAGGAATGAAGGATAGTAAAGGGTTGGCAAGAAAATCAAGTAGAAAGGAAAGATGGTTGAACCAAAGTATATATGTGAAAATGGAACCAGATAACTTGAAGGTCATTGGTGGTATTGGGAAATATGGAGGAGAACATTGGAAGGGGTGAGATTGATTAAGATGCATTGTACTCTAAACAATATATTAAATTAAAGCTTCTTTGAACAACTACTGAAGGGTATTATAAATTGAAAACAATAAATGAAAAAGGAGAGCTTACTTTATTTTTGTAAGGATCATACTCAAAATGGAAATTATATTCTAGAAATTATAAAGAATAATGTAGCTCTTTGCTTTAGTTTTTTTTAAAGTGTAGTTCTTTGTTTTAGATTCTCTTCGATGGATTGACGTGAAGTTATATTGCCTTTCCTTCCTTCCTTCCGTCCTTCCTTCCTTCCTTCCTTCCTTCCTTCCTTCCTTCCTTCCTTCCATCCTTCCTTCCTTTCTTCCTTCCTTCCTTCCTTCCTTCCTTGCTTTCTCTTTATTTCCTCTCATATCACTCTTAGGGCATGAACACAGTGCCTGGGTAGTGTCACAGAGCTTTCTTTGCTCAAGATTAGTAATCTATCACCTGAACTATACCTCCACTTCTACTTTTTTATTTTATTTATTTTTTTTGTGGTTTATTGGAAATAAGAGTCTCATAGATTTTTCCTGCCCAAGCTGGCTTCGAACTGTAGTCCTTAGGTATTAGCCCTCTGAGTAGGATTATAGGCTTGAGACAATTCTTGGCCTCTGTGTTTATTTTTTTTTTTACCATGTGTTATGTTTAAAAGTATGACACCTCTTTACATTTAAGCTGATTCCAAATGTCTCTCTTTGTATTTCTGCAAGTCATGTGGTTTTACTTCATTTATCAACATACTGGTCTTTTTGGTGACTTCCTATCTTCTATTTTTCCTCTTTTCATCATCATGCTAAGTCTTTCTGGTAATTTCTTGTCTACTATCATTTAGGACCACATCCCTCTTTCTCCTATTTGGAAATTAAGGTATTCCAAGTGAATTGCATGACTTAAAAATGGTCAAAGCATAATTCAGTTGTTATTAGTGAAATCCTTATTTGCTGTATCAAAGATAACACCTTAGTCTACAAAGTTTCCTAGAATTTTTACTTAGCTCAAATTTCTGGACTATAGGTCCCATGGTTTCCCTTATTTGCAATTACTAGTATATGTCTGAGACAAACAGAGCAGTCAGATAAGTTGATGTTAGGCGAAATGAACCCCAAGATAAGGATTCAAATGTTTGTTCTTTCTTGCAATTGTTTCTAACACATTTATAAAATGATTTCTTTGCTTTGTATGTCCCTCCCCCATGGTATAACCCCTGTTTTCACTGTATTTAATGTTGGTATATTTTGTGGAGGGGAAGGGAAAAAACAAATTGTTTAAATAGGGATACAGGTAGGCTCATTGCAACAATGAAATGTACAAGATATTATGTCGAAAAACGAACTTTACAATTTTGGCTGGGGTGGGGAAGCAGGGGGAGGGGAGAAAGGGAGGAGGGAGATGGGAAGGGATGGGAAGGGGAAACAAAGGAGGAGGCTACAATGCTTGATAAGAAATGTACTCATTATCTTGCCCATGTAATTGTAACCCCTCTGTATGGTATTTTCACAATAAAAAAAAATAAATAAATAAAATTCTGAATAGTTAAGACAAGTGAGGATGGGCAATGGCAGAGAAGGACCTTATGATTGGATGGGATATAGATCATTCAAAAATACAAGGACTGAGATTAGCAATGAAATTAGGAATTGAGATGAAATACACATATCTAAATCATTGTTTTGCTGTATTTTCCTTTATTTCTGTCTTCTAAAATTTCTTTGATAAGGTTTAGAGTTTTTAATATATGAGTTTTTCACTTCTTTTCTTAGGGGTATTTTTTTTTATTTTATTCTTTTTTGCAGTAATGTGAGTAAGATTTTTTTTTAGTTATTTTTCAGATAGTACATATGATAACAAAAAAAACTACTGTTTTTACATTTACTTTGTACTCCACAGTTATAATGAGTTTGGTCACTGGTCATTATTGCTTTAGTGATTTCTCTATATTCTCTCTGTACCTGAGATTATGTTATCCATAGAAGTCAATTAACAATGATAGGTAGGTGTTCCAGAACTCTCATTAGCAATTGTTTCTAGATTTTAAGCCTTTGGATTGTGGCTCCCTTTCAAAGCCTACCTGCAGGCAGATGCTTGTAAATAGCTAATAGAAACTGATTGCTCTGTAAACCAAGTTACCAGCAGGGACCATATCCTTTGTTTTCAGAAATGACCCTCCAGCATGAAGTTATTTTCACCAATTAGGGCGTAGCCTTCACTGCTGAGCTCCATTTAAGTCGTCTCTTTCTACTTTCAACTCTGGAGGCAGTTCCCAGAATGTGTACCATGGCTGGGTGTCCCAGAATTCACTGATCACTGAGTGTCCCTTTGATTCCAAGCCCTTATTTGTGTCTCAATTTTGAGGCCTGCCTGACTGCAGCTACTTGCATGCAGCTAATACAAGCTTCCAACTTTCTATTAATTTTTACAGTTTAGTCTTAATATATCTTTAGGTTTAGCATTCCTGTTAGGTTCTTTCTTAATGAAATCTATCTCTTCGGTATAGTTCTCATTCTGTTCCTAAAGTGTTTTTCTGATTTTATTTAATTTTCTGTTTTGTTTTCTTGTGACTCTCTGAGCTTATTTCATATGATTATGTTGTAGTCTTTGTCAGGGAATTTATAGATGTTCCTTTCTTTAGGGTTAATTACTAGAGCCTTTTGCTCCTTTAACAGTATTTCCCTAACCCATCATGATCTTTATAATTGTTTATTGATAGATATAAATTTGTAGAAGTAATCACTTCTTACAGTCATTATGACTTGGATTTTGGAGGGAAAGAACCTTACCAGAGAGCCCAGATGGAGATCAGGGAGAGGGGAGTGTCTCAATCATTTTTCTATGGGTTTACATGTTCCCCTTCTCTTTCTCCTGAGGTGAAATATTAAGATTGTGTGATTCCTCTTGAATCCACAGAGCTGAATCATATGATGAGAGCCACTTAATTCCTTTTACAAAATGTAGGCTGCCCTGATATGCCAGGGAATGCCATACAAGTCCCAATTCCTTCCCTCTTCCCTGTGGAAGATGTTGGGAAGACACTTTCCCCTTATTTTGGAGAATATGCTAACTACCTGGGGTCACCTATGCTTTTTTCTTAGTGTAGTGCACTGAAAAAACAAGATGATGAGCACCATCCCACATCTTGCATCTGTCCTGAAGGGGCAGTTTCAAGGTTGCACATCTTATTCCAGGATCAGCTATTCAGTTCTACTTGTCATTAAAAAGGTGAGGTGCAAAGGACACTACCCTGGTTGAGTCTGTGGAGTGTATGTGTTAGTTGCTTTGAGCCACTTTCTCATTTCTTTGTTTCCAGTTGCTCACTGGCCATCCGATTTCCTCAGTGTTGCTTACATAACAAGATGGAAGCAGCCTTCTTACATTGTGATCCAAAGGACTGAGGAAGTCATAAATCTCTTTCTTCATTATTGGTTTTAAGAAAAGCTGTAGACTAGGAGATTCATGTTAGAACTAGGTTTTGCAAACCTTGTGAAGGGATGACCTGAGAAAAGTGAATCTTCTTTTAACATGGATTAATTTTGCACCTGTTGTGCTGAATCTTAGCCGTTTCACTATTAAGCTCTTATAGATGTACTTATGTCTGCAAATGGCTATATTTTCTGTGGAGAATCAGTGGGTAAAAATTCATGTTCTACCATCTTTCTGATGCTGTATTCTGAACAAATTATTTTTTCAAGTGTGGTTGTGTGACAAAGGCAAGGTTCCAAATAAAGGAAGGAAATGTTACAGGAGAACATTTCTCACTTGCAATTGTTTAACTGATGAAGTTCAATGAATCTTTTACAAAGGGTTCTGTAATGCTGGTACTAGATTTTACACCTACTGCAAAAGCATACGTAAAGAAAAATTTAATCCAGTGGTTTGATGGTTAAATTTAACCAATGATTCTCTGTGGGAATAAGCCAAAGAAAAGGATCCAATTTGTAGCCTTTGCCACTTTTGTGGCACTCTTTCATGAAGAGAAAGGAGAGTTCATGCATACTCACCCAATGAGTACACATGAAATAATTATGTAGACATTAAATAATCTCTTTTATCCTTATGTTTCAGAGCACCAAAGTCACTGAACATGTTGGTGGAGAATAATCTAAATAAAAACAATATAAATAATATTATCAGAATTGATGATAGAATATTTAAAGTCTAAATTTGGGATATTTGCTAACTCTTGAAAATGTATATTTGTAAATCAATATAATTTACTTTTGTAAGTGGGTTCCTGTGTTTGGACTTCAACTCAGGGCCTGGGCACTGTCCCTGAGCTTCTTTTGCTCAAGGATAGCACTTTACCATTTGAGCAACAACTCTACTCTGGCCTTTTTTTAAAAAAAAAATTTGGTGGTGGTGGTAGGGGATTTTTTTTTAATTTTTATTTTTTTTATTGTGAAAATACTGTACAAAGAGGTTACAATTACATGGGCAAGATAATGAGTACATTTCTTATCAAGCACTATAGCCTCCTGCTTTGTTTCCCCTTCCCATCCCTTCCCATCCTCCCTCCCCCCCCCCCCCCCCCCCCCGTTCTCCCCACACAATTCTCCCCACCCCCCCCCCAAGGTTGTAAAGTTAGTTTTCGACATAACGACTTGTACATCTCATTGTTGCAATGGGTCCACCTGTATCCCTATTTAAAGGATTTGCTGATTTTTTTTTTTAAGGTAAGAGGCTCATGGAATTTCCTGCTCAGCCTGGCTTTGAATCCATTGAATCCATTATGGTTACATTGCTGATCGCCCAATGCCTGGCTTACTCTGTGTGTGTGTGTGTGTGTGTGTGTGTGTGTGTGTGTGTGTGTGTGTGTGTGTGTGTGTGTGTGTGTGTGTGTGTGTGTGTGTGTGTGTGTGTGTGTGTGTGTGTGTGTGTGTGTGCTGATCCTGGGGCTTGAACTTAGAGCTTTTTCAGTCAAGGATACCATTTGAGCCACAGCTCTATATCTGCCTTTTTGGTGGTTAATTTGAGATAAGAGTTTAATGGACTTTCCTGCCTGATCTGGCTTCAAACTGGCATCCTTAGTTCTCAGCCTTCGGATTTGTTAGGATTGTAATCTTGAACTACTGTCACTCAGCTATCATGTACTTTTTATTTGAGGCCACTGTCTCAATCTGCTGTATAGCCCCTGCTATATAGCCTAGGCTAACCTTGAACTTACAATGCTCTTAAATAGGCTTTTTCAGTGCTGTGAATAGAGATTAGCATTACTATACCTAGATAATTTACATTTTATTAATGCTTGTGTTTAAAAATAGAAAGACAATATACCTATAAATGTGAGGATTGTCTTTCATAGTTGGTGTGAGCTGCTTTTAGCACAACACTCTTCTAATCCATAAAAAAATGATCTGAGGACTGTTGATATCTTTCTGTTTCAAATTACCTTACAAGGTATGTCTTTTTGCCAGAACTCATATTCTTCTTCTTGGGTTTGAAGCCATAGGTGCACATGGTAACATGTAAATATATTGTCCTGGTGAGGTAAATAATAATTATCAAGTATCCATTTGTGTGAATGGAACACAGAGATGTTTGATGTGGTAGAAAAATGATAGAGGACATTTATGGCACATACACTGATATTGATGGAGATGTAGGCTGACAGAACCAGAATGAAGGTACTCTTTCATGAAGAGAAAGGAGAGTTCATGCATACTCACCCAATGTTCTATGTAGACATTTTTATTCCTGGACTTTGACTTCAGTTAACCATGTTTTCAATAAAAACAAAGCAAACAAATAGTGAAGAACCTGTAAATTCTCCCTTAATTAATACTAGTGAATCTCCCTTAATTCACTAGTGAATCAACAATTATTATGCATAGACTTTTTAAAGCATTATGTGACAGAAATCAACAATGGTTATAAACTTCCATATATAAATAAGAAAATTATCCTAGTAGCAATCACAATTTTTCTTGTAAAAGTGGTAATGTACTGAGATGTTATGATTACATAAGTGAGGTAATGAATACATTTCTTTATGAACAGTATTATCTTATCCCTCCTTTTCTACTTTCTCTCCTCTCGACTCACCTCCCTCCAAGTTATAAAGTTCATTTCCAACACAGTGTCTTGTGAGTATCATTGTTGCCTTGGTTCACCCTTTGGATTTCCTTAGTTTTTAGGTGTTTTTTCCTATAGTTTACCTTCCTGCTTTGTAATTTCTGAGCTTGGAAAACAAAACTTCACAATAAGAAGTTATGCATCTCTACACATACAAAAATACTAAAATGAGAACTTATAAATCTGATGTTTGTTTTGTTTTCATTTGTGACAATATCTCACTATGTGGGCTAGGCTTGAACTTACTGTGTGATCTAGTCATCAAATTATCCTTCTTCAGCCTACTGAGTGTTGAGATTACAGACATGTCTCACCATGCCCAACCTGAGGATCTGATTTTTTGCCACTGGAAATTAAATGTAAAAGATAGAATGATATTGACTAACTCACCCGAGCTAAGGTACAAATAATCACCCAGTTAATTATGTGTCTTCTTATAGTACTTAAGTTCTATGAGAGCTGCAACTGTCTGGTTTATGATGGTTTTGCTCTAGTATGTGTTGCAGTGACATTGAGGATTCTGTGTAAAATATAGTGGATGTTGAATTGTTATTTGTTGAATAAATTAGTACCTGTGTTTCCTTTGACAGTGTTACTGGATTTTATGACTTGAGTTGATTTCTCTATTTAACATTTTTATGATGATTAACAGGACATTTAATGTCTGTGTGCTTGACTACCACAACTATAAAATCAACACTTAACTCAAGTGAATGTGTTTAGATTACATGAGGCAATTAACTGTCCTCAGCAGCATCTGACTCATCGCCTAATTTTTGGAAGCTTGATAGATGTTAGTGATGATTGTGCTTCTTATATGTCGTGTTATGTTGTGTTAATATTGTGATGTTGCAGTATGTTAATTAGTTAATTAGGCTGAACTGATACTTGAAATCCATACCTTGTGATTTCTGGGCAAGAACTTGACCATTTCAACTATGCTCCTACCCTCTTTTGCTTAGTTATTTTTTCAGGTACGGTCTCATACTCTTTTGCTTTACCTGGTCTTTAACCATGATGCCTCTTGGGTAACTGGGACAACAGGGACATATCACTATATTGAGCTGGTTTTGTTGAGATAGATTCTTAGCAAATTTCTTGATTGGGATGTTTGTGAACTGCTAATAGCTGCTGCCTATTACTAAGATCACAGGGTGGATTACTATAATCAGCTTGCATGTCCTATCCCTGATGAAAACACACTGATTTCTTTCATTCCATGGATAATATCATTTCAACCTTAGTTTCTCTAAGATATTTATGATGTCAGTGTTCACCTCTTTTAGATGAGAAGTCTGGAGATCTGACATGAGAAAGAAAAAAAATGAAAGGTCTTCAGAGTTTTATATTCATTATCTTGGAGAAATACTGAGAGTGTAGAGGTCAAAATTATTTTTCATATGATCTGAAAGCTTAGCATATAGTACAGTCCTGTGAATGTTAAGTAAATGTGAAATAGAAACATTTTATATCAATATCAATGGGAAATAAACATGCAGGTTAGTGTCTGTGAAATGTTACGCTTGGCTTGTTAACTCAAATGGCTGTTATTAAAATAAGAAGGAAAATTAGATTTCTTCAAGACCATTTTGCCAGTTCTTGTTTAAATATGCTTTTAAGATGCAGGCCATCATCACCTCAGTGTTTGATATAATACATTTGGTTGACTTTTATCTATGGCAATAATGGTGGTTGGAAATGTCACTACCATTATGCCACAAATTGTATGTTCTTGTGATATGCCCTCAAGCAGCCTATCTGCCAAGTAGAACAGCAAATTACTGGACTTAGATAATCTTCTTTCAGCCGCTTGATATTTGTATGTTTTTAATTGTCAGAGCAATTATAGAACTTCTGTTCAAGCAGTTTCTGTTATGTGGTGAACAACTATAAAAGGTTGTCATTATTTCTGTTTAAGTCTTGGGATGTATTTGTTATGTTAGGAAGCAAGATTTCCCTGTGTATTTGAGATCCAAAATTAGAACCAAAGCATTTGCAAAAATGTTTATGCAGACTTTAGGGTCTTTCTTTCATTTTGAAGATTTCTTTTTTTGTCTTTTCAGAATGCTGACTTTGGTATTATTTTGTTGACATTATAAATGAGACCATGTTGTAAAGCAAGGAAGGGATTGTGCAGAAAGAAGGAAATCCAAAATTAATTTACCTACATGGAGAGAACATCTGTGGTTTGATATAACAGAGGTCAGTGTGAATTTCTGTGAATGTCAGTGCAATCATATTTCTCAAGGTTTCATGAATATGCTTCCCGATCTCTCCACATTCATCACTTTCAACTGGTTTCATAAGTGACAGGATCATGAATTTAGTATCTCATAACACTTTCTGACTACAATTGTAAACAGATATTTCTTCTCTTTGTAGGCTCCCTGCTCATTTTACCTCTATAAAATGACAGGAAATCACATCTCATGATCATCATTGAATTATAGGTACAACATGCATTGCTTCACTTCAGTCTGCAATAATGTAATGTCTCCTTATCAACATGATCTGCAGGTTAGTCAGCAAGGAGTCCTTCTGGCACTGTCTCCATGGAAAACCAAGAAATATGAAGCCATCTTAGCACTGAAAGACAGAGTCTTGCATAATGATGATTAAGACTATGAAAGCACCTTTGATACAATCTTCAATATTAGCCATACTTCTGAGTAAATAACAGATGAAATACAGGCACTGTTATTTGTCAATGGTATTTATCCAGTATATCCAACTTAATATGCATGAGAACAATAATTAATTAAAAATATCATTTCAATCACATTTCAGATTGTGGGTAAGGCTGATCTTCCTTCTCAATGATTGGAAACATGTTTTTCCACACTAACTGAAATTAAAAAGAAAAAAAATTAGTATCCAGATTTTCTCATTTCCTTTCTCATATCTAAGTTAGGTAAGGGATTGAGATTTCTTAGATTAAATCCCAGTTCTATATTGCTTTGTTACTTCAGAAAATTATTCTAACAGAAAATACTGAACTAGTAAAATGAATAAGTTTTATTAGTTAAGATTGTTCTTGGTTGCTATTAATAGTGAAAATTCAATGTTCTTTCAATGTTACTTTCAGGAGAGGATCACAATAGCTGAATAATTAGATGCAGATGATTATATATAATGAAGCACATCAAAGTGAACTCCAAGAATTGGAAAAAAGAGGTTTTTATTATGTAGTTTGCAGTTATTTATATTATTTTTACCAAAAAAATAGGGGGAGGGGAGTAGGTAGGAAAAGCAGGAGAAAATGAAGGAGGGGATAATAGTGTTCAAAAAGAAATGTACTCACAATGTTACTTATATAACTGTAACCCTCCTATTCATCATCTTTACAATAAATAATGAATATAAATACATTATCACAATCCACATGCTTATGTAGAAAAGTTGTTACTTGTTAGAAATGGCCAGTTTAATAATTAGAATGAATTTTGACATAGAATATTTTTGACAAAAAATTTTATTTTTTTTTATAAACCCTCTAGGCCTGTTTCCTTGGATATGAAATTATTTCATCAAGTAAGGAAATCTCTAAAACATCTATTAACTTTAGAAATATGATCCTATACTAAAGAAAAATGCATTTGCATAAGATTATATGACAGAAGCTATGTTATCCATAAATATCAGTACAATAGAGTGGATTTTTACTAGTGTTATTTATGGGTTAAATGCAAGTCAGTGAAAAGATCAATGAGGAAATTGAGGCTCCAAAATTTGGTAACTTGATACATTTACTACAGAAAATTATTCTAGCAGAAAATACTGAACTAGTAAAATGAATAACATTAAAATTGAAATTGTTCTTGACGCTATTAA
This sequence comes from Dipodomys merriami, assembly GCF_024711535.1. Lineage (NCBI taxonomy): Eukaryota > Metazoa > Chordata > Mammalia > Rodentia > Heteromyidae > Dipodomys > Dipodomys merriami. The sequence continues at coordinate 73,358,612 of NW_027202270.1, read as the reverse complement.
TAGTAAAACTTCAATGTGGCTTCACTAATACAACAAATCCATCAGCTGAAAAATTCTTAAATTGGCCTGGTTTAAGGGAAGACTTGATCTTAAAGCTTTAACAATGTCAGAGTAATGCAATTCTCTTCATTTATTGGTGTTGCTTCACAGATTTTGTTTGAAGTAAACAAAATAAATGTCTAATTTCCCATTTCAGATTTCAAAACAATATCAAGAAAGAAATGATAGTCTTAATGAAAGTAGGATAACCCAGAACTATAATAAAAGCATTGCATGCCATTAACATTATTGAAATTATATGTTCTTCTATGAATCAATCATTACAATTAAATAAATAAGATACTTGTCAGACTTAACTCAAATGAGGTCCATCTCTGAAGGTTATGATGTGGGGAAAATGCACATTTGCTTAGAGGGTTATCTGTGATAGGTTTCCAAAAGTATTTCAAAGCCTTCCTAAAATAGGAAAAAAAATAGACATGTGAAAGCAGAAAACACACATACCCAAAATAAGTTATGTTTTTCCCCATTATTGTTTTCTCTTTCTTTACTGAGTTTGTGCTAAACAATGGGCACCATTAGTAAGTGATGGTAGATAGAAAGTAAATGAAACATAAAATATATGCGCTATTATAAGCATGCTAATTGCTTCTCCAGGAGAAGGACAAGGTTCTCAGCTATTGGTGATACAAGTATACTCCAGGATCTGGGCTAATTATCTTCTACTTAGACTTTAAGGAAGCTGAATAACCTCTCAACCTCTCATTATTAATATTGGAGCAATTATGTTTCACAACCTTTGCTATTCACCTACCTGAAGCAAAATTAAATCCACTGCATCAGACCAGATGGGTCATGAACTCAAAGAAAGAGGTAGACAATTGGGCAGGTCCTCAGATCTCGATGCCTGGGATTCATAAGAGGCCTCATGAACTGCTGCTATTGGAATCATTACAAGGAGCTCCAAATCTAGAAGGTGTCCTGAGAGCAGCAAGGAGAGTGGGTGGTTATCAGAAAATCCTCCTATGGTTTGAGTCTTTAAGGTCATACATATATGAAGGATGGTAAAGATAGTTCACAAATAAGAAAAACTATTGGGCTGGGAAGGTGGCTCAGTGGTAGAGTGCTTGCCTTGCATGCATGAGGCCCTGGGTTCAATCCCTCAGCACCACTTAAGCAAAAAGAAAAAAGCCGGAAGTGGCGCTGTGGCTCAAGTGATAGAGCGCTAGCCTTGAGCTGAAGAGCTGAGGGACAGCGCCCAGGCCCAGAGTTCAGGCCCCACAACCGGACCCCCCAAAAAAATAAATAAATAAAATTTTTTTTAAAAAAAGAAAAAAATATTTAAACCTGGCAACACGAGGAAGCAGGCAAGGGTCTTCTTAACCAATGTAAGCCCCTGCTTACCTTGCTCATTTTGCAAGGTAACTATGTGTTAGGAAGCCACAGGTATTTATTTGGCAAAATAAGCAAGTGAATTATTTATGAAGGATCTTTTGTCATAGAAAATTGTAGATTTCATTGGGCAAATAAAATGATCCATTCAAGCAATTAAAGCTAAGGAGAGGTGTGTTTCAAAGTACATAACTGATATTATGAAATATTATGAACATAATTAATTGAAGGGGAAAGTAAAATCTATCATTGTCATCGAGAGATGAACAAGTTAATATGAGGAAGATGTGGATGAATAAAAATGCCATATTTCTGTCCTAACAGAGAGTGCTCTCTAAAAAATTTATTTAAAATAAAAGGAATGAAAAAGGTCTAGAAAGGAAGACCAGGTTTGGAAAAAAACAGAAGAAAGGAAACATGATCCAGTTGCCTCTGGGTGAAAATTCCTGGTTACAACCTGAGGCATGGCATTTCCCAATTTTCCTTTCCAAGGAATAATGTGGGCTTGGAAATCCTCAATATGTATTTTTGTTTCTACAGTTTCTCTATGATTTTCGGCCCTCCTGCTACCCCATTTCTGATTCATCTTCATTTTCATTTTTTAGGATGAAATATCCTGTATTAGCAGATTGTTCTTATCACAAAGTCAGAATAGTGGATAGTGCAATCTACCAGTATGGTATTGGCACAAAAGCAGACATGAAGATGAAAGGAGCATAGGACCCAGATATAAACCCACATCTGAATTTTAACAAAGAAAAACATACATTGGAAAACATGATAGCATCTTCAACAAATGCAACAAAGCAGAAAGACACCAGAAAGCAGAAAACACATAAGCATAAATAAGGCATGTGTAAACATAAAGTAAGTCCCAGGTGCTGAGAAAACTGGTTATGTATATCAAAGGGACAGAAAATAATGATTCTGGATCTTTTCTTAGAAAGTAGATCTTTATCTCTCACTCTGTACAGAAATCAGCTTCAAATGTATAGCAATCTTAATGTTAGATCTAAAAATACACACATGCATATACACACTAACGAGAAAGAGTCCAATGGTATAAATCCTCTGACATCTAATGAGCTATTTATCAAAATGAATATCAGGAAGTGGAAACATGTTTTGGGATGAGAGCAATTTGCAGGTGTGACATGAATTGAGGGAGGAAATGCAGTCATTATACTCAATGTACATTATGTAGTCGCTGAACTTAACTTGAGAGTAGGGATGAGAGGGAGAAACTGGGGAGAATGATGAAGGAGTAACATTGATCAAGAAGTGTTGTACTCATAAGTGGACTTAAGGAATTGTAACTAATTATTATTCATAAAAATAGAGTATCCCCACCAAGTTGATATGTTCAATTTTAAACAACTTAAGAGTAATAAATAACCAACACAGTAATAAACAAGTAAACAAAAAAAACCCAAAAGAACAAATACTGGCAAGGCTTTGAGGAAAAAGACATTCCCATATACTTTTGATAGAAAATGTAAACTATTTTAGTCAGTATGGAAATCAGTCTCTATAAGAGCTTTCTTTTTAAGATTGTGTTTTAGAGCCAGGCAACTTGGAAGGGACAGAAATGCCTGCCAGGAATCAAACCAAGGACTTTTATTTTCCAAGTTTTCTTATAAGGCTCCTCAGTAATGTGGGTAATTTAACATCAGAAGCTATGTTCCATCTGATCCTGCTCCCTGATCAAACAGGATGTCTTTTTAGGTCTTAGTTGTTTCTTTAGTTTTAAGTAAACTATTCATTTGGGAAATAAGATAAAGTCAATCCTCATTACCTTCTACTTTGGAACTTTCTAGCAAGTCCTCCTGACTGCTGGTGTGTATCTTTACTTACATGTTCTCCTATCAGTCAAGTAATATTGTAGAACTCATTTAGAGTTTCTCTTGCACAATTCAGAACCAGTACATTTTCTGATTGGCAGCGTAATTTAAAATGTGACCATCTTCACACTCTTTATTAGGAAGTTGCTTACTGACAGTTTGATTTTGTGTATTCATGCATGTATGCATGTGTGTGTATGTGCATGAATGTGTGTGTGTGTGTGTGTGTGTGTGTGTGTGTGTATGATTCCATATTTTCCTGGGGATACTACAGTGGCTATGATAGGAAAGGAACATTCAAAATTCTTCAGCAAACATGTTTTTCCTTTCTGCATTTGAAGATAAATCCTTATTACTTTTTCTCAATAGGATCTTTTTTCCTGAAATAGAACTGCTAGTGATTCAGACTTTTGTTTTTAGAATCATCATGATTTACAGTGAAATGAAAAGATCACAGTTGTATGAAACTTTTGTGTAAGAAGTTAGTGAGCATCAAGAGGACATAGGAAAGATGTGTGTTTATGTGCATATAATGTGTACACCTGTGTGTTTGAGTTTTCTGGTATGTGGGAAATACTCCAGTAAAAGTAAGGGGAAAAAATCCTGGTCAATCTAGTTCAGATTCATTTCCTTAACCATCCTATTCATATTTTTCCTTGTGTACAGCTACATTAACCCTTGAGAAAATTTCTTCTCATGATGGACTCAGTTTGTTTTCAGTGAACAGAACCCTAACACAATCTCGTGTAAGAAAAACAAATGCTCCTTTTCTGTAATGAAAGAGAAAGCAAAACTTTAAGGGACTTTTAGTGGCTTCTCCCTGGTGGATTTGAGAGCCATGTTTCTCATAAAATACCTAGTCATTTCTGATTGCTAGGTAAAGTTTGAATGGTTTTGGATTTATCTGATCCATTTCTTTGGATTATAATTTTTTAAAGAAACTGTAACAGTGTAAGAGGATGCCACATTTGGACATAAAACAAAATGCATTACAGCGTATTTGTCAACAAAAGAGGAAAAGATTTTATCTAGTACGATGTACAGAAGGCCAACATGGTGATAGAGCTATTTAAAGTACCCAACAGGCTGCAGAAAAACTAAATGTTTGTTCCAGGACTTATCTGAGTTCAAAAGAGCCACAATCTTTTTATGGTTTTTCACCCAGTTTATGTGATAATCCTGCTCTAGGTATTAGAAAACACATTGCCCAACCCATGCTAGGGCCTCACCATTAATGACAAGAAAAGAGTGCCTAAGTTTTCCATCACTACTCTTTTGTATATCTTTGTCTAGTAATCTGAATAGACTTCTCATTCAATGAAGGAACATATCTGTACATAAAAATTCTTTTTGTAAAAAAGAAAAGAATGGTAAGGCTAACTACTTCCTTGAATGTTGGCACATAGACTTCCCTTGTTCTTTACCTTGTGCAGTGTGTTAAAAAAAAATTCAGGGCCCAGAGTATGATGGCTAAAGATGCTCTTTAAAATTATTTTTTGGGCTGGGAATGTGGCATAGTGGTAGAGTATTTGCCTAGCATGCATAAAGCCCAGGGTTCCATTCCTCAGTACCACATAAACAGAAAAGGCCAAAAGTGGTACTGTGGCTCAAGTGGTAGAGTGCTAGTCTTAAGCAAAAGAAGCTCAGGGACACTGCCCAAACCCTGAGTTCCAGACCCAGAACTGGCAAAAATACATACATACATACATACATACATACATACATACATACATACATACATACATACATACATAAAATAATAATTCATAATAGCTATATACAAACTCTCTCAATTCTGTTTTGGGATTACTCACTCATTCTAACCCCTCTATTTGCTATTAGAATTTAAAAGGCAGTGTGGTATTTTTCAAACTTTACAGATTTATGTCCTGTCAGGAATAACAGCTTTCATTATGCCATAAATGGAACTGGTGATTGCAGAGATGATTAAAATAATTTTAGGTGGTCCTACTTCCTAGAAGTCAAGACAATCCTTTGTGATATCACCGTGGGAACAGTCAGCTTCTAATACCTATAGTAATTGCTTCAGATTGTATTTTCTGTTCCTTAATCTTATTTTCCTATCATAAATTATTAATAATTACTCAACAGACAGACTCTTCTCAAATACATTCCCTCAAAACTCTGTATCATTATAGTTACATGGAGTCAGTTTACTATTAAAGGAACCTTGATTCTAGAACCAGACACTTGAGTTTACATTGAAGCTTTTCACTTGGCAGATAGGCAAGTAATGAAAGTCTTCTTTCTTCAGAATATTAATAACAAGAGAGTTGACCTAATGTGGTTCATTGATTACGTGAGGTGACAGGTGTAAATACTTGACAAGAGCACCTTGAATGAAATAAATCATATTTGCATTATCTGTTCATATTGTTGTATAATATTAAGCAGTTTTAGTTTATGCTTCTGAACATGTTTCTATAGAACTTGGATTTCTCTCTCAATTCCATGGTCGTGCATATGAATATGTATATTTAACATTTGAAATTTAAAATTATTTCCTTCCCTTTGTGACTCAAGCACCTATGTTGTACTGTACTGTTTGTCATTAGTAATAGGAACACAGAATTTTTGTGGGGCTTGGATATAATGTGCTCTTCTCCAATGGGCAACACTGCTTTTTGCAAAGACAGACTATAAACCATGGTAACTGTTCAAGAATAAAATGTCTTCTTATATCCTATCGGCTTAGAGAGTTAATACCTTCCCACTCTTAGCAACAGACAATATTCCTTTTACAATTAGCGAGCACCTTTCCTGAGACACCAATAATCATTATAGGAGATTAACTACTTCTGTGAAGAATAAAGTAAGTCCTTTTTACCTGGAAATGGACAGATACTATCGAGAGCCAGTGAGGTAAATGTGTGAATAAAAGGAAATCAATTTCTTTGGAAACTTTTACCATTATCATTTAGAAAGCCATTGTTAATGTCTAATCGAGTGAGTTACTGTGCTATATATACTAAAAAGAGTTCTTATATTTTTATCATTTGAAATCTTGCTTGTGTGTTAGATACAATTGATGGAACAATAAAAAACATTGTGAAATATAATATAATTTCAATAATTGTTCAGTAACTCAGTTGTTTGTTCATTATATAATTGTTGAGCATTCATACATTATAAGCTCAGTACTGTGGAACAGATTTCTGACTCAGCATGGATTTTCAAGGGTCTTTTCATTAGCAGAAAGTGAACATTTTACGTGTGCTTTGATTAGAAAAAAACAAAATAAAGTAAAATAAGTGGAGTATCCTGGACCAGGTAGGTTTTGAGTAGAGTAATTTAGATGAATAGATAGAAGACAAAAGAGGTGTCATTTGGATGCATAAAATGATTTATACAGTAGACAAAGAACAAAAACAAGTCACAGAGACTCAACGATAAATAAAATACATCATCTCTGCTGGAACAGACATGCAGAAATTGAGATGGCTGAAATTCAGAGAACAACATGAAAGGATATATGCTTGGGCAGGAAAGACTTGTGCCCAGGGATTTCTAAAGAGTCTATGGGCTTGAATTCTATAAATAGACAATAAAGAGATAATTTCTCTGCCTATGTGTTTCATTTCAAAAGAATGTACGTTCTTTGAATTTTTTCTGTTTATTTCCTTATGTTTTGGAACAAATTTGATACAAAGCAAGCACAAAATTAAGAATGAAATAATGAATGTATAAATTTTGTAATTTATTAGAATTCAGAACATTTTAATGCAAAGTTTTGCATTTATATTTACCTGTCTAATCACAAATACAAGATTTTTTTTGTCCCTGCCATTCCTTTCATTCTATTTCGCTCTTCCAGCTTCCGTTTTTATTTTTAAGCAAGAGGTTTCTTGTACATCAAATGGTTCTTTGAAAACAACATGCACTGAAGTGAAAGCAGGTCAGCCCTAAAGGAAAAAGCACACTTATTAGAGAACACACAACTGTGAATAAAGAGAAGGAAGTTTTTCCTTCTATGAAGAAAAAGTTTCCTAAAAGGGCAAAGGATGCTTTTGAACCCAGTGACAAGACTGTCTTTTAAATCCCCCAAAGGTCATATAATAATTGAGATTTGGTGGGGTTTTTTCTCCATAGCAACTTCTGCTAAGTGAATCCGTTAAAGTTAAGCACTTAAATTAACTGAGCTGAACATAGACCTAAACATCCCCAAGGCAGAAAGTGACTTTTGCTTTGACTCTCCAAACTTTCATATCCCTGATGACTTTCATATCCCACATACCCCAAAGTCATTACAGCTTAAATATAAAACACAGGAGATATTAGCAACATGTTCAAGCTTGGTTCCCACATTTCTAGAGTGTTGTTTTGCAGCAATTTGGGATCTCTCTGGACCAGATTTCCCATGGCTCTAACCTACATTGACTGACTTTAACCCATTGTTCCTGTAATTGTTTCCTGCCACTGCATATAATTTTCTGTCTTGAGAGTCTTCATTTTCTTGAATGAAAATTTCTATTTGTTGAATACAAACTTCTTTCACTATTGAGCTCAGATGCGACCCCCCTAATCTGACCATAGCAATCCTTTCTTCTCTTGATGTTTATTTTGTCTCAATTTTCCCTATTTCCATTCATATTTTAATAGGCGTCCATATTTTAACACCTAGATTCTGTGTTCCATAAAGAAAAGAATGTGCATCTCTTTATTTTTCTGTTTGGGATTACAAGTTTTTTTTTAACATAAATTTCTTATTAAATCCTACTAGGTGTAAAGATATAGCTCAGTGGTAGAGCACTTAGCCAACATGCAGGAAGATTTGAATTTGATTCACAGGACCATTAGATAATTAAGTATGTAAACAAACACATGAAATTAATAAAATACATTAAATAAATAAATAAATGTTGGCTCATAGATTATTGATGCTTTTACAGTTGAACAGACTTTACCACCACCTTTAATATATGTACTGTTTATCCTACTACTTTATAGGATAAATGAAAGTATAGGATGATTACAAAATGGAATATTTGTAAATATAATGTATATTAGCATATGCATATATAATGGCTCTCAAAACTGCAAAATATAAAAAATGCAAGTAGTATGCAATTCCAAAGACAGCCATGTCATAACATCTTTTTTGTCAAATATGATAAAATCATTAAACATTTAAAATAATATATTCCATAAATGATATTATAAATCCTTAATAGATGTCTATACATATTAAATTATAGGTCTCAATAAGTATTGGTGTAAACACCATTGATATGCTTGCAAAATATTATTTATATGTTATTTAAGTTTGTAGTTATAGTAGCTGAGGTTAATTTATTTAGCATTGCCATCAGAAAAAAAATTTGTTGTTATCAAAATATCTATTATTTCAAACAGAATCCCAGGAATCTTTTTTCTTTGACTGCATCTCTCAATTCTATTACCAAAGAGTTAAAAATCCAAATGAGACATTATGAGGATAGATGATGACGGTGGATGAAATTCTAACTCAGTAATAAGGCATATATTTGAAAGGTTCTTAGGTTTAATACCGGGTAAAAAAGAAAATGTGGCATAGTTATTTGGGGTCAATTTTTCTTGTAATAATCATGAATGGATCATGAATTTCATGTCACATCTATTAATTTCCTGTTTATAAGGATAATAATTTTGCATGATTTTGGATAACTCTGAGGAATCACTATTTTCTACACTTTGTGGTTGTTAATGCTATGGTATGATTTCTGTACATTCTGCTGACATTTGAAAACTTTTGATAGGACATATGGATGATTTGTGAATAGAATACATCATCTTGGAAGGTATTGATGAGGCTTGATGAATTTCAATTTATCCTCAGATAGCAATGCCCTTACTCCAACTCGGAACACATTAATTAAATGAAACTAAAAGCACAACAGAAGCAAAGAAGCCAGAATTCAGGCTTTTCCTCAATGGTTTTGCCTGTTTTAGGTATTCCATATAAATCAGATCATGCAATTGATTAGAATGGCTTATTTTATCACATGTTCCCAGAGTTCATTCTTTTTGTAAAATGTTTTAATAGTTCATTAATTTTTATAGCTGAACAGTATTAAATAGATCTATCAGATTTTGTTTGTAACTCCAGAGCTGATGGGCCTTTGGTCTCTGTTTCTACCTTCTTGGCTCTTACACATTTCCCAGTTTTTGTTTGAATGCTCATTTTTACTTCTTGGAGTACACACATAGGAAAAGAATTTCTGAGTGATATAACAGTTATATGCTTACTATACTGAGGAATGGCCAAACTGTTTCCCTTAAGTTGTAAAGTTGGCTATTGATCTGAGCCTTTCCTTTTTAATGTAGGCTTCACAGCAATAAATTTCTCTCCAAGTTTTGCCTTTGTTGTTTCCCAGAAGCTTTTGTGTGTTATATTTTTATTCTCATTAATTTTTAAGTATTTTTAAATTTCGTTGGGCTTTCTTCTTTGACCCATTGGTTTAACATTTTTACATTTTTACTTTCCAGCTTTCCTTTCTTCTTGACTTTTACTTTCATTCTGCTGTTGTGGTGTAAAATGATTGGTATGGTTTCTTTCGTTTACAGTTTATTAAGACATGTATTGTAAATAAGTCCATGGTATATGTTGAAAAACATTCCACTTGCTCTTGAGGAGAAATGTATATTCTCTTATGTTGGGTAGTATGTTACATTTGCATGCTGTGTTTAATTTGCTAATTGTATTGTTCAAATACTCTATTTCCTACCTTCCGTCTAGTTTCTGTAAATTATAGAAAATAGTTATTATTGAAGAATTAATTATATTGCCATTTTTCTTCATATAATTTGTACTCTTCAATTAGATGTACATTAATCATTGCTATATTAGTTTGATGGCTTTTCCTTTTATTAATATCAATATTCCTTGTAGGAGTTTTTTTACTTAAGGTCTTTTTTGTCTGACATTACGATAGTTTCTCAAGTCTCTTTTGGTCACTATTTTCATAGATTTTCCTTTTACAGACTTTTATTTTCAATCTAGTTTTGTCTTTAGGTACAAAGTGAGTCTCTTGTAGATAATAAATAGTTGGATTGTATTTTTAAATATATTTTGCCAATATTTGCATGTAGAGAGGTCAGCTTAGTCCACTTACATTTAACACAATTGCCAGGACTTAAAGGCAATTTCCTTTTGGTTTTCATAATTTCTCTCTGAGGTACCTTATCTCATACATATCTGCGCTAATGGACTTCTAAAGAGAAAGTTATTTTGGCTCTTAGTTGTGGAGCTCCTAATTCTCTGCTGTTTTGGTGTTCTGGTGGGGGTGCCAGATAGACATTATGGAGAGTGTGTGGCAGAACAAACTGTTTTCCTCACAAGCCAAGAGAAAACGGGGAGATGAATGGACTGGGGTCCCGTAAGCCCTTTCCAGTACATACCTGCAAAGGCCTAGGGCCCGTCCATTGCATTCCACCTCCTGTAGCTTCATAGCACCACGGAAAAGCACGACAACAAGCCTTTACCACGTGAATCTTGAAAAGACTTTCAAGATTCATATTTCAGCAGTCTCTTACAGCTGGCTTTTTCCCACCCACATCTCCTTCAATATTGTCTTCATTTGTGCATACCAGAAGATTTTTTTATTCAATACCAAACTATTCTGATTCTTTTTTATTGACTTTAATGTGTATGCTATAGATATTTTCCATAGGCAATTTCTAGGTAGTTACCACAGGATTTAAATTTATTATCTATAATTATTTGGCACGAAAATACTACTGCCACCATCACCAGCACAAACATTACCATGTCTTTGGTCTCTGAAGATTTCGGTCTATTGGGGGAAAGCATTTTTAAGCGCTTAACCAGACTATCACTCTGTGTTGGCCTCCATCCTCTGCTTTCTTGGACCCTAAATAGATTTGCTGAAGCTGATATTTAGGGTTCTACATATCAGATAAAATCTTAGAGCCTTTCTGGGTCTTTTCTAATCATATGTCCTTTCAGGTTTTCCAGTATACAATTACCTTTTTGAAGATAAAGTTTCCTTCTTTATCTTTTGTTTTCCCAGACACTGTCATCTCTTTCAGGCTGACTCACTGAAATCTCTTGCTTTAAACATTTGTGACTGGTATATTATTTGTATTTCAATGTTTCCAACAAATGCTTTCTGGGAGTGGCCTTTGGTTTGATCTCAGAGTTCCCCAAAATTTGTTTCTAACCATATTTTTCTAGCTTGATCATTATTTTAGTGGAAAGAAATCCTTGGAGTTTCTTATTCCATCATTTTCAGTGACATTGCATCCAGAAGGGATTAAGAAGAAAAGAGGAAAAAAGATAAGAGGATTCAAGAAGAAAAACGAAGGACATTTTGGTAGCTATATTCAACAGGATGATCTTTAAAGCTGTCAGCCTTAAAGTGAAGAAACATGCCAATCCAGACAGGAAAAGAATGTGGCTGGTATTGAGAAATAGGTATGTGAATGTTGAAGAGTTCTTTGTGATATTCAGAAATAGGATGGACCATTGTAATGACTGACAAAAATTTTCAGCTATTAATTTAAAAGTTATTTATTGCTGTTTTAATGATTTTTTCCTGTTTTAATTATATTAACAAAATCAAATTGTTAAAGTAAAACTGAGTGTCATTATATAAACCTTGCTGGTTCTATAATGATCTTCATGCCTCTGCTGCCCGAATGCTGGGATTCCTGGTGTGGACCAACATGCTTGGCTAGTAACATCTCATTTTATTAACATTCTTTATTTTCCCCAAACCTTTTCACAAGCAAAATGCACATATATCTTATGTGTTATGTTCCATTTTTGGCAGATACTAAAATTTCTTTAACATTTCTACTTTTAAATTAGTTTAATGCCAATACTGGAAAACAAAGTAAAATATTCCTTTACCTTTGAGTATATTCATTTAGCCATGTGAAATTTTCTAACCTTTGTATGTGTTTCTCAGTAATGGTGACCTTCAACTCAGCTCACTTGCAACATGAAACAAACAATTCTGGGAAGGATTTTCTTTTACAGTTTTTGTAGAAAAAGTAAAGATAAATGCAAAAAAAATCTCTATCTAAGATGTTTTGGGATTACTTGCCAAAGAACAATCATAATGAATGATGAGGTCTAAATTTTCAGCACCTTCTATTCTCATGATTTAGCTCCCTGCTTTCTGTGAGAGCCTGTCTAACAATTATTCAACTGGATGCTGTTAAATAAAGAAGTGTCATCTGCCTTGTTGCTTTTGAAGATCTTTTGGTTCAGGGTTGGTGAGGACTCACATCTATTTGCTTTATATGTGGGAAGTTTTGAGTATTCTAAGAGTTCTGAAGTTTTTTTTTTTCTTTTATAAATCTACAGTCTAAGGAGGAAATAGTACTGAGGTAAAGAAAGACATATTCGTGAATATGTGTGTCACTACCGAGCATATTATTTGAGAGGTGATAACATTAAAGCATTTTTGTTGTGGCTGTTGTAAGATGGAGCTACATTGAGATTTTTTTTAAGTACCATAAAGGCAGATGAAAACAATTTCTCTCTTAATTCCAGTGCTTTCCTCTTCCTGTGATGCTTGCCAGCAGTCAGGTGGACAGCTGAGGGTTTAGCCACATTGCGTTGTTGTTAAAGAGTTACTTCCTCAGTGACTCAGGAGAATTACATTGGTTTCTTTCTGTTGCTTTTCACTGTTACAGGAACATGCATAAAGATAGATGTCTGTCCCTTACCTGGCAGTAATATCTCATTTCATCTTGTACTCCAGTTTCTCTGTGTCAGATGAAAGTAGTTTTGTTTTCCTTTAGAAGGAGAAGGAAGAAAAAGAAATAATATCTTCATTGAATGTCCTAGCCCAGGGTAAAGCCAATCTCCATGTCATGTTAGATCACTTGGAGGAGAGAGCAAGAGCCACATGTTCACTGAGTAATCAAATGCTTCTTAAGTACAAGAAGTAAGGACTTCTTGGGCATTGTCGTATAGAATTTTTTTCTATGCGTAATTTGAGTAGAAATATTTTGTCAAAGCTCCAGACATACACAGTGCCCTCCAATCGACTGTTAAGTCCTGCCATAAACGCTATGTTTTAGACAAAGGAAGCCACTGATTTGATTCCTAAATTAAACCGAATTAATTGACAAGCCAGATCATTTGTGATTCCTGATTTATTTTTTCTGTTTGCTTCTATACAACTCTGCTACAAGTTCTGGATATAATCTCACATAAGCCTTTTGATAACTGATTATTCAAAACATTTACAGCAAATCTGGGTGCTGAATCAACTATCTGGGAAGCACTAACAGGAAAATTAGATGACTAGAATTTGGGAGGAATGCTCATTCTGAAGCTGTTTTTAGAAGAGTCACAGGTTTGCTCTTGGACACTGGCAGAGACTAAATTCTTCACCATGAGAAATAAGGCAACTCTACAGTCTGATCTTTTCATTATGGATTAGGCATAGTCCAACACAAATAGACACAAGTTTGTATATGTTCTAGAATGGGCATGAGTTATAAGCCACTGAAATTTCTAAGATCTGAAAGATATGAGTAAATTTTACATGCTGGTACCACTGAAAATGGGTAGCTGAAAAACTATAGACCCATTCAATTTGCTCCTTGAAGAACAGCAGTACATTTGCCTATTCATTTCTGTCATTCAACATACAGTACATATTTTGAAGTACAGATCACTCTAGGGTATCTCTGGTATAGTTATGAGACATGATTCCCTTGAGAATCAAGGGAAAATATGTGCTAGGAAAATATCAAATGGATAGAAGAAGAGTCTATATGACCAGTTACAAAGATGAGTGTAATAACTTTTTATATTTCCTTTTTGTTTGCTAGGTATACCTTTACCGGTATAGTCTAACAATTTTCTTCTTTTTTAGCTTTTCTATATACAAATAAGAGGTTAACTTTAAAATTCAATCTAGGTAATAGAATAGTTCATAAAATTGTGATAGAATTAAAATAAGTGTAGCTATAAAGGGTGTTAGGATTGTTGTTTTTCTTTTCTTAGGGGAGCAGATGAAAACATTAGTACTGTCAAAAGAATAGTTTTATCCTGTTAAGTGAAAATAGAGTTGTTTTGTTATGGTAATGTACACATAACAAAAGCTGTAAACTTTCCCACTTACCAATTTATGGTTTCCAGAGTCTAACTCTACTTTGATTACTTACTCTGTGATAATGGAAATGATCCCTGTGTGTTGCCAACAAAACTGAAATGGACCTGCCAGTCAGGAGAGGGTAAGACAGGGCCATGAGCAGGCAGTTCTGATGTGCTTTTCTTGCTAGTGAAGTGTGGAATTCCCCATTGCTAGGCTTTTAAATTGGGGCTGGGGTCAACAGAATCCCACTCCTGTTGTTCAGTTGGCTTGTCTGGGATGAAAGTTGCACTGTGCAAAAAGCATCCATGCTCATTAGTGAGCAGCATCCTACCACATTCTTGGACCCAACTTCTCAACAGGTTGTGTAACCTTTCCCTATGGGACATTTACATTGGTATTTCAGAACGTGAATTTTCAGCAATTTAGAGATGTAGCACTTTAGTGAATTTTATCAATGTTATCTCAAGCACTATGGTGTTGTGAGAGCAGGGTGGATAGTGGATTTCCCATTAATGGGTATTCTATATCTGCAACTAGTATACTTTTAGGAGATTTTTATTTCAACACTTGTTGGGTCTTGGTCCATCCCACGAAAGATGGATGGGGTCCGAGGAAAGGTAAGTGCGGAGCTCCCCTGTTCCCCAGCCTCCCTCAGCCGGAGAGATGATCAGACACAGCGGGGAGCCAAATCCAGCAGGTAGAAAACTCCTTTATTAACAGAGAGCAGCCCTTTTTAAAGCCAAAAAGGGTGGGTGGCATGGCAAGGGAGGAAGAGGAACCAATCACTGTCAAGGTCACACCCTATCATGCACCTGAGCCTTCACGGGCTGGTTAGGCACTGATGGGAAGGTCAAGTGGGCTCTGCCCACTCTACTCTCTCCCAGTGCCATCTTGGCTGCCCATGTGCTCTACAGTAAATTGGGCTATGCCCACTCAACCCCCTCTCAGCGCCATCTTTGCTGCCCATGTGCTCTACAAATACTGTCCCCAGAAAGTCTTTTGTTACATTAATCCCCTTTCAAAGTTATTAATTTTCATTTTAACATTTCTTGATTAAATCAATACATTTCTGCCTCCTGACGGGATCCTGGGGGATTCAGTTGACTTAAGTGACTTCCTGTTTGCTTTAAATGCATTAAGCCTGAAAGAGCCTTAACTGTTGAAATGTTTCCTAGTAACTGCTATTAAATGTCTTTTATGTCATAACTCTGGACCCATTTAATTCCATTCCTTATATCTTGTTGCTGGTTTTGTATTAAATGCTGCATATAAACTAGAATAACATATTTTTTCATTTTTTTAGGAAGTTACAAGCAAAATTTAAAAAATACTTCCTTAGGCGGGCTCCCGAGGCTCATGCCTATGATCCTAGCTACTCAGGAGGCTGAGATTTGAGGATCGCAGTTCAAAGCCAGCTCAGGCAATTAAGTCCGTGAGACTCTTATCTCCAATTAACCACCAGAAAACTGAAAGTGGTGCTGTGGCTCAAGTGGTGGAGTGCTTGCCTTGAGCTGAAGAACTTAGGGACAGTGCCCAGGCCCAGAGTTCAAATCCCATGACTGACAAAAAAAAAAAATCCCTAGAGCTGATAGACTTAGTTGATACACAAGCAATACTAGAATTAGCTTATATGAGAATTTTATTCTTGACTGGGTTATTAACTGATATTACTCAAGTCAGGATATAGGTGTATTGTTTGTTTTTGATTAAATACAACAGGAAGTATGGAGAAATAAAATAACGTTCTAAAATAAAATTCTAAATTCACTGGTAGAAAAGTTGAAAATACAAAAACTTAAAAAGAATATAAAAGGTTGAACAAATGCAGCAGTGATATTCACTATTTTGAAAATGGACTATACAACTTACAGAGGGGTTAGGAGAGAAACCTGGAAGAAGATGAGAGAAAAGAAATGTGGAACTACAACCCCTCGGTCCATCACCTTTACAATAACCATTACAACAAAAAGGAGTTTCCTGATGATTGAGTATTTTAAGTTAGAAGTCTTAGCAGGGGGCTGGGAAGGTGGCTCAGCGGTAGAGCACTTGCCTTGTATGCATGAGGCCCTGGGTTCGATTCCTCAGCACCACATAAGCAAAAAGAAAAAAGCCGGAAGTGGCGCTGTGGCTCAAGTGGTAGAGCGCTAGCTTTGAGCTGAAGAGCTAAGGGACAGTACCCAGGCCCAGAGTTCAGGCCCCACAACCGGACCAAAAATAAAAAAAAAGAAGTCTTAGCAGAAGATTTCATGATTGACTCATAATGAGTATATAATGAGGATTTTATATTATGTATGTGCATGTATCTTAAGTGTTTACCCCTCTGTTGTAAAATAAATATGAATTCCCCCAGAAAAAGATTTAATGTTTATTTTTTTCCATTTCATTCGCTAGAAATTAGAGCAAATCCTTTTTTATATTTTAGATCAGAGATGCTCTAAACAGCTAAACAAAACTGTATGTGTGTGTTTAAGAGACAATGATATTGGTGTTTAGGCGAAATGAACCCTAAGTTAAGGACACAAGTGTTTTATTTTCTTGCTTACTATTGTATTTGCTTACTAATGTATTTATAGGGTGATTTTTTTTGCTTACTAATGTATTTATAGGGTGATTTTTTTTGTTGCTTTGTATGTCCCTACCCCATGGTATAACCCCTGTTTTCACTGTATTTACTGTTGGTATAATTTGGGAAGGGGAAAGGAAAAAAACAAATTGTTTAAATAGGGATACAGGTTGACCCATAACAACAATGAGATGTACAAGATGTTATGTCGATAAATGAACTTTACAACTTTGGTAAGGGATTGGGGGGAGTGTAGCTGTGGCGGTGGGAGGGCAGGGATGGTAGGGGAAAAACAAAGGAGGAGGCAATAATGCTAGATAAGAAATGCACTCATTACCTTGCTCAAGTAACTGTAACCCCTTTGTACAGTATTTTGACAATAAAAAACTTATTAGAAAAAGCATTAAGTAACTTCCTAAGACTGGGGTAAAGGATTATCATCTTCTAAAGCTTTTACTCTCTGTGAAATGTTTTTTACTCATTTTGGTTATTTTGTCTTAAACCTGACTTAGAGGAAAACATTACAAATATTTGGGTTACCTTATTATTTTTTATAATGTAAAATATTAATTATTCATAAATATTACATACAAATATATAAATATTTATATATTGTAAATATTCTATGTCAACCAAAGCATATCACGGGTTTCATTAGAGATTAGGAGAATTTATTCCATTTAATGACATTTATAATATTTCAAGTAGTTAGCCTGAAGTTAGTTCACATGTTAATTCTCATAAAACAAATCTGTTATATTTAATTAGCTTTATTTTAAATATGCCCAAAGATGATAGTATGCTAGTAGGTCAGTAAATGTCAGTAATTGTCTATACAAATAGCATATTTAATTTGAAATTTAACTTCCAATTTAAAGCAGAATACTAAGGATTTATTATGCTTTATTTAAAAATATATACAAGGCAGAACACTGTGAAGTGAAATAAAGATTCCTCTTAATCCTTTGATATTACATAATAAGACTTTAGTATTCATCCAATAAATCTTTTACAAGGTATTTACCATGTTTAAAACACTGCTGGATTCTCTCTGATTTTATGGACCTTACATTCTTACATGTTCTAAATTTGTGTTTTTATTTTTAAGTTAATTTGCTTTGATGTGCTGTTTCTATCCTTACATTTGTAGATATCTATATGGATAAACTTGAATATATCTTTCCATACCTGTATCACCTATCACATTTATTATTTACACCTTTGTTTCTGTCAAACTTATTCTAATGGCTCTGTAATATTTTGTATACATGTATATTATAATTATTAATGTAAATTTTCATATATTTCAGGACATAACTTTTAATCATCCCTATGTAAAAACATCATTTTCATGAATATGAGAATTTTTTAAAGATAAATTTCTAGAGCTACAAGCCTGCAGTGAATTGGTTTGCATTTAAATGTAGTAAAATGCCAAATTGCTTTCCAAATTATTTTGGCAGTGGACATTCCTGTCAGCACCATGAGAGAGTTCTCCTTTTTATCTTTATAAAAATGGATTTTATCAGTCTTAAATTGTGCTAATTTTCAGTGTGGAAAATGATGTAATTGTATTCATTTACACATTCCTGATACTTTTGAATATAATGCAGGTTTTATGCCTATAAACAATCACCTTGACAATAAACTTTAATTAAAAATAAAACAAATGAGCTGCTGTAGTTCAGATGATGCAGAGCAGGAGTCACTGTTAGGCTTTTGCTCTCCCTGTGAATCCTTCCAAGTTACCCTTTGCATTCATTCTTATTTGCCCTTGGGTGAAATCGGTGTCAGCCTCCATAAATTTTTCTGGGTTGCTTTTGGTTTGCACACATTTTCATGTCAGTGTTTTAAAAACACTATAAAATATAAGATAATCACTAATGCTCATTCAATTTAAATTTCTTCCCCTTTCCTAGCTATAAATCCAGGATGAAGAGGGAAATATATATTCACTTTTTGTATGTATATTCACTTTTTCATTCCTCTCTCTATCCCACTCTACCTACTTTTCTAACCCTTTAAGCATTGAGCTTAGTGAGAAAAAGCATTACAGTCTGGTCAGAGTTATAATGTCTTGGTACTCTCTTAGCAACAAAGAAAAAAGTTGTTTTCAAAGACTTTCCTCTGTGGGACGTCATTTTAATATGTTCCATATTTCTTTGTGAGAGAACTCTACCCCAGGATTTTGACCCCAGGGTACCTTTCTGTGGGCCATGGGTTTCCAGTGGTCTACATCTCTGTGAAGACTTTTTGCATCTTCAAGTAGAGTAGGGTCCTCCTTTTTATAAGTAGTAAGATTTTCTCAAAGAATACATCAAACAATACTATGACAGCATAAAACATATGCACTGAAAGGCACATTCATAAGTGCAAAATTTCAGAATTTTTCCTAAGGACAACATGGTGCATGTATTCCCAAATCAGTCAAAAAGTAAGGTTTTACAGCTCAGCAAGGGGTAAAGAGACTGCTTACTCTCTGCCCTTTGCCAGCTAGTAGCAATCCCCAAAATAACCACTGCCTTGACTTATAGCTTTGTTTGTTTATATCTAACTGTGTTTTGACCTTATAATGACTTTCTTTCATTAAGTATAACAGGGACAATTGCTCTCTTTTGGTTAGTCTTTGCTGGACACATATTTTTATATCCTTTAACTTTCAACCCTCTGAGACCTATATTTAGTGGGTATATTTTGAAAGTAGCTTAGAGTCATAGTTTTCATGCAGTCTTGACATTTTTTCCTTGAAAATGTATACAGAGTGAGAAATACCACTTATGAATTTATTGAGTTTAAGTCTCTAATAACTCAGTTGTTCTTTCTCAGTTTACCTTTCTCTATATTTTTCTCTGGGCCTCTCAAGTGGTTTGTTTTTCCATTTATCATGATCTGTAGTAATTGTTAGCTCAGTATTATTGTACTGTTTTTAAGGTTATCTTTGTGACTACAATAGATATAAACTTGATTCATTAGGTCTTCTATAATTAGAATCCATTTTGTATTGTGAATTATAAAATAGCATAAACTTAATTTTATTGAAGTTAACATAACCTTTTAAATTTTACTGAAGTCCTACAGTTTTATTATATTTTAAATTCCACAGTATGTTTTCATTTTATGCAGTCAACATTTATGGTAATACTCATATATTTACCATTATTTAAAAATAATATCATTATTTGATGAATTTCCATTATGTAACAAAAATCATATTCCTTCCCATTTCGTGTCTCCTTGTTTTTCTTTCCTTGTTTTGTTCCTTACTCACCTTCTCCCTACTTCTTACTTCCTGTCCATCATATATGAGTACATGTGTTTGCATATAAAGAACACATTTGGATGAAAATACACCAGTACTTCCTTTATAATTATGACTTTTTCTTTCTATTTTAAATTGACATTATATGTTAAATATTATTGCATTTCAGCATATGGCTTTGTTCTTTCAAGAAGTCACTGTACAATTTTCAATTTGCCTATTTAAGGTATTTTTTTCTTCTTCTATGCTCTTTAGATTTTTGTAGCATTATTATGGTTGTATGTAGTCTGATATTCAGAGACTTTATGTCTTCCAATGGTTCTGTAAGTTCTTATCTATTATTTCCTCATTATGACAAGCCATTCTTGCCTCTGAGACTCAAAAATTAAATATTTAATCTCTTCGTTTTCCTTTATGCGAATTAAAGATCTGTAATTTCTTTAGATGTTTCCTCTTTGTGCCTAAGTTTGGATGTTTTCAATTGGTCTAATTTCTAATATATTAATTCACTGTATGTACCTATGATAATATATTCATTCATAATTTCAGACAATAATTTCCTACTTCCAATGAAACACAGTTCCCAATTGTTTTGAGATTTGTAACTTTCTGTTTCTTTTCTTGAACATATTAATGAATCTGAAACTCTGTATTTGATATTTGATATATTTAATCTGCTGAAAACCTTGCTGAAGTTGTTATTTGGTATACTTTTGTTGTCTTATAATATCAAAAATAATAAATTATGCTGTATTCCATAAAAGAAATTTTCTTTATTCTAGGTAATTGAGCAGTAGTTGATCTCATTAAGGCAAGCAGTGATAAGATTTATAGAGTTAATTTTCATACTGTTTGAATTTTTCTACTTAAAGATTGCTTTTACTCTTAATCATCTAAGTTGTCTTAACTAAAACCCCAATATCTTATGAAAGTCTCTCTATCTTGGTAAGTCTTCATTTTATTTGTGTTTTTCTCATTATGTGAGAATATCAATGGAATTGCTTTTACTACAACTTCTTAGCTGTTTTATGTTAAGCTTTCTTTTTTTGCGGGGTGGGGGTCCAGTCATGGGCCTGAACTCTGGGCCTGGGCACTGTCCCTTTGCTCTTCAGCTCAAGGCTAGTGCTCTACCATGTGAACCACAGCACCACTTCTGGCTTTTTTTTCTGCTTATGTGGTGCTGAGGAATCGAACCCAGGGCCTCATTCATGCAAGGCAAAGGCAAGCGCTCTACCACTGAGCCACCTTCCCAGGCCATAAGCTTTGTTTCTTATACTGAGCTGCCTAAGTATAACTGATATCATAAGGAAAAAGAGAATCTGAGAATTGGGGTTCCTTCACTGAGGTTCTCTGAATTCCTGGTTCAGGGACACATAAATCCTAATTTATTGATATCCTGGGTTATAGTGTGTTTCTCCTCTACTTTAATGTTCCCAAAGTTCTGCAAAATTGCTTGTGTATGGTGTTTTAGCTCCTCATATTTGTACTGTCTTCATAGTTCTCTGAAAATTTAATTAGGTAAGCTTTGCATTTTTTTCTACTTTTTGTTACTCTTGCTGAGAACAATGGTCTGTCACAGCATAATGCCTCCTCATCAAAATAACCCTAGTCTGAAACCATCTCAATCAGACTCTCAGCTGGAGTCACGCGAACTGACGTCTGGGAGATTCTCTTCTCCTCATTTCATATGAGATGAAACAGGCACATTCTTCTATCTCACTCAGGAGTATCGAAGAGCATTGTCTCTTGATATTACCCTAAGGCTTCTTCGAGCTCACCTTTTCATTTAGCCTCTACACTTTTGCTTGGCTATGAGTAGAAAGAAACATATTTTTGTCAGACATCTTTGTATCTTCATAATAATTCTGTTTAGAATGAACATTGTTTACTATCTCATGTTGTCTCTTAATTTAATGAGTTTCCCTGGAAAGTTGGAAACAATAAAAACTTGAACTTGCCATTCTAGTACACAGTTTTTGACTTTTTAAATTCCTATCTACATTTACCTATCATAGGCCTCAGCTGTCTCCTGTTTGCTTTTGTCTACTTTTAAAATTAGTTTTCATTAGGCTTTTCATTTAGTATTAAATGTTACAAATATGTTTTATTTGCCAGCCATTTCAACTTTACCATATCATTACCATGATAGGTATAAAGTAGGCATCTGATTTATTATCGATATTTTTCAAAATATATGACATAAACATGTTAAATGGAGACAGTGTTCCTTTGGGCTCATGATTTTAAAGCTTTCAGCCCATGGTCATTAGGAATATGTGGTAGGGAGGGAATGTTCATCTCATAGTGGCCAGAAAGTAAAGAGAGAGAAAATGTCCTAACATCTTTCTGTTAGGTTCTAGCTCTGAAAATTTTGACCACTTCCCCATAATGCCATAGACCAGAGAGCAAGCCTTCAACACACAAGCTTGGAAGATAGTATTCCAGATCTAAACCATAGGGGGTTCTGCTATTTTATTCATTAAACCACTTTTGAAATTGTTTATTATACAAATATTGTAGTTTTATTGTCAAAGCTTCCATCTTTTAAATTTCATATTCCCTGAAGTAGTTTACAGAACAAAAGGAATGTGTTTGGTGGATATAACTGATAAAAGATTCAGTATGATTCTCATTTTGGTGATGGCTTTTTATCCACATTTTCATTCTTTATAGATTTGCTAACATAGTCATATGTTATTTCTCTTCTTACATGATTTTTGGCCATTTTTTGTAATCATGTTTCTGATGGAGACCTGGACATGTGGGGTTACCTACTCTGAGCCAATTGAAAGTCTAAAGACTCAACAGAGTATAGTAATTTTAAGGGTTCGTGTGTTATTACTATTCTTTCCATCACATTTTCCTTACTAGGAGTTGTTATCCATCTTAAGGCTTTTTAAATATCAATTACAATG
The DNA here is from genome assembly GCF_024711535.1 of Dipodomys merriami. NCBI lineage: Eukaryota > Metazoa > Chordata > Mammalia > Rodentia > Heteromyidae > Dipodomys > Dipodomys merriami. The sequence goes on along the minus strand of NW_027202270.1, from coordinate 73,335,564 downwards.
ATCATAATGTAAATATATTTGAGCATTCATTTCACTCGTCTTTTATTAAAAAAAATTCATTTTCTTAAAACCAATAGGCTCATGTGAGTTTTGTATCCTGAGTCTTAAGCAACATAAATACTTGCAAATTCTGAAGTATCCTTATTTTTACCTTCCATTTGTATGCTAATTCAGGCATAGGTTTGAGGATCATTACTGTTATCATTTTGAAGATTTTGCTCTAATATGCACCAAGATTCAATCCTGGTTGTGAAATAGTATGGTAGAATCTGAGTTCCTTTGTTCATCATCTGTAATGTTTTGAGCTCTGTTTTCATACCTCATGAGTTGGAATTTAACTTGTAATTATTTTTCTATGAGTTTTAAGATTCTGCTTATTGGGTTTGATCCTTCTACTTCATAAAGATAACTCTGTAGTAAATATTCTGTATCTATTTCCTGCACTTTTATTTCTGAAAATCTATTTTAAGGGATATGTTCCACAAGTTGTCAGTGGAAAGTTCTCCTTGGGTATGTGCGTGGAGAATTCCCTTTCTTCTATAGGTATGTAGATGGGACCTCACTGCTTTGTTCTCACTCTGACTGGTTTAGCCTATGAGCAAGACTGCTGTTCCCTGCTGTGAGCACAAGTAGATAGGAGCAGAGGCTGCCTGACCTACCTATATCAAAATGTAGTTCTTAAATTAATCATCATGATAGATGACTCATTAACTCTGTCTTCCTAAAACTATCTTACATACTTGGAGATTAAAAGTCTCTGAGCATTTCCTACTTGTATAAAAGACTTCAACATTTTTAATACATCGTTTTCTGAAGTGTTTGTTTCTCCATAGGTTAAACCTTTCAACAATAATTCAGAAGATTGTTATTCTGTGATGGCTGTCTTTGTTGTTTTATCCTCCCCTTATTGATATTTTTTTAAATCCAGTATATTATTTCATGCTATTTATAAGAACAGGATAAGATTTCAAATCAGTATTTGCAAGGTGAAGGTTACGTTAAGTGCCAGCACAGTGGCGAAGGGAAACATGGAAATAATGTAAATATATTTCTTCTGTGTCAAAATGTTGAATAAGGCTAAGCCTAACTACGATTAATTTTATCTTTCCATTATCTTACCTTATTTCAGCTGTTTTAGCCAAGATCCTTATTTGATCTCATCCACATTGCACAGCTTAATATCAGCAGTCTGGGGAGGCAAACTATCTTGAGAATAAGATTACTGGTGAAAAACAATGTTTTTTTCAAGGTGTTTTTATTTACTTTGAGACATCAGTATGATTACATCTTCCTTTAAAAATTACTGAATCACTGCCTTCCAGGTCTTCTCAAGCACTGTCTGCATCAATAAGTTGTACACAGTCCAAAATGCATCTGCCCAGCACTGCTTCTCCCCTGCAATAAAATACAAATAAAATAAAAAATAAACAGATGCAAAATTCTTGTGTATTTACAGGTCAATGATTTCTTCTTTGTGTACAGCTTTTAAAATAATCAGTAATCACCTGAGCTTTTCTTTTTCTTTTTGTTCTGCTGTCAAATTAACATATTGTGGAAGCCAAACAACATTATCTCTAATATAATTTTAGTCTCTTTCCATCTTATTGAAAAAAATAGTGATGATGATTTGTAGCATTTCGACAAGAATTAGATTATAGTCAAGGATGAATTCATTTTAGATGATATTCATTCCTGATGCTGAAAGTGATACTATCTTAACGCATTTAAGTACTGTAAATTTGTCTGACTGATTTTTAAAAAGGGTTGATGTTTCAGTTATCAGGTTTGCTTTCCTGGCAAAGAAATGTGGTGCTTCTATTGTCTTTTACTGAAAGTATAGAAGTAGGTAGATTCTGATTCTTTAGGATATACCCAACTCTATTTTTTTACTAAGGCTTAGGTATAGAGTGCCATAAGAATTCTATATATTTCATCTAATCCTACCAAGGTCCTGAGGAAGAGACCACCTCATCTATACCATATTCCTAATTATTCTACAAGTGACTATCCAATTACTTGGCATTGAGTCTATTTTTATTTCTAAACCAATCTTTGGCAAATAGAATGGATTTTTGTGGTTAGCCTAGTCAGCACAGAAACTGAGATGGAAACCAGTTTGGTCATATATGCCTCTATGGAGGATATAACTGTGAATTCAGTTATGCAGAAGGAAAGGGATGGCTTGAGCATTCTATCAGCAATGTAACAGTGTCTGCTTTAACACAGAAAGAAAAATGAGATTTAAAATTTCTATTATTTAAGTGGTTACTTTAAGAAAACATTTTGTGAAATGAAATGATGTGACAATTCAAAGAACTTTAGATGCCCTTTTAAAGCCAATGCTGCACCTTAATTATCATAGCTTACAAATTAAACAATGCTGATGAAATACTGGTGAGTAAATTGGTCATGTAATTGCTATTATAACTTATGTTTTATTTTGTTTTGTCTTTTGGATTTGTTATAGTAAAGCAAGTATAATTTACAATCTCAGTTTGAAAACTTTTAATTATTTCTTTCTATTATGATTTATTTTCTGAAGTTGCTGTGCATATTTGAAGAATATGACTATTTAAGAACATATGTGTTCATTTAGGAAAAAATTTTCTATATATATATATATATATAAACTCAATGTTATTTTTGGTATGAAACATAAAACATAGCTGGAGAGTTATTTCCTTTCTTCTAGTTTTCAGAGAATCAGTGGTTTTGTAGGTTCCATAATCAGCCTTGATAAATACATAGAAATTTATCAAACTTCATAGAATCAGAGATTCAGAGAAAATTGAAAACTTCAGAATAAGTCATTTCAAAAAGTCAATTGTGTTTCTATAGTTCTGTATTCCTGGTATTATAAAAGTCAAGTATGCTAAGTATTTGTAGAACATACAGCTTAGAAAAGGAACCTGACTTTGGCTAAGTTTGGTATTTGTATCTTTAGCCTAAATGTGTAAAATGTACATAATATGCTCTGCAATCAAAAACGCCCTAAACACAGCCAGCTATGCAAATTTACCTATGACATTTAGAGAGGAATACTGTATCTTGCTCTGAGAAGATGCTAGTTTAAATTAGGTTTTATGGATGCTAATCTTTTTTCACATAATCTTAAAACTTTATGTTTTGGTTAATAACAATTTTAATGGAATCCAGTGAAGCATGGAGGTATTCTGTTATGATCAGAGAGAGAAAGATTAGCTATCAGTGATGCCAATAAAGCCCAGAGCCAAATTTTGGCAAAAATGTCAAAATAATAGCATGTTTTAAAATGGTGATTAACATCCAATTGTATTGTAGTCACCATGGCAAAAAAAAAAAATCTTGGGAGACATGTTGATTATTTTACCAGTTACTTGCCCTACAAATCACATTAGCATCAAGTTATGTCTACTTCCAATAATTTGCATAACTGTGGGATGCTAGTGGAGGTTTGTTTCAAAACACAGATATAATGCCAACTTGCACATGGCTTGTTAGGTCACTGCTCCCAGCCTACGGAAATATGCAACTTACGTAGAAAATCATTTCTCAAGTATAGTGTTTAATATAAATCCACAGAGAACAAAGTTTCCAAATGTTGTTTATTTTTTCCTACTCATTTGGTATAATGTAACTTGTCTTCAATTTTACCTAGATGTGAGACATGATAAGAATTCTCAATTTATTTCTGAATCATTCTCATGACAGTAAAATATGATGCCAATCATACACCTTGCTTAGTAGCATTTCTTACATAGGTATGGACATGCATATACACATATGCACACATTCACACTTAGTGGTAGTAGGCATTGAACTCTACTGAGCTATCACCAGAGCCATTACCTTAGAAATACACCCCTTTCTTTTATCTTTAGCTAATTTTCTAATTAGTGTCTAGTGCTTTTTGCCTAGGACCAATTTAAGACTTAATCCTTCTACATCTACCTCTAATATTATTGGTATTACAGTTATGAATCCTAACACATCCCACTTTATTTGCTTTTGTTTATTGTGTTTTAGATAGAATAAATTTTTCACCTAGGTTGGCCTCTAAATATGCTTTTTTTTTTGCAAAATTTTAGAAATTCAGGACTCAAAAAAAGTTTCTGGACCTAAGAAAATTGAGAATATCAGAAAAGTCTTGGTATAACTTTGAAGACTTTTTGGAGGAGCTTGCATGAACGCCAGCCAGATTATTTTTTTTTAGGAGCTGGGAAGGTGGCTCAGTAGTAGAGTTCTTGTCTCGCATGCTTGAAGCCCTTTGGTTTGATTCCTCGGCATCACATTAAGCAGAAAAAGCCGGAAGTGGAGCTGTGGCTCAAGTGGTAGAGCACTAGCCTTGACCTGAAGAGCTGAGGGACAGCACTTAGGCCCAGAGTTCAGGCCCCATGATTTACAGACCAACATATATATTTATTTATTTATTGTAAAGAGACTGTACAAAGGGGTTTGTTAGGATATATTATATGTGATATAATTATATATTATATATCATATCATATATGATATATAATATTTATTAAATATATATTATAGTACTATATAATATAACATAATATTATAAATTATATTGGAAATTGTATTGTATATTATTTATATATAATTATTATATTACATATTAAAGTTATATATAGTTGTTATATATAATTATTATATTAAGTGAAGTAAGCCAGGACCACAGAAATATAGGTCCCATGGTTTCCCTTATTTGCAATAAATAATATATGTTTAGCACAAGCAGAACAGGTCAAAAGCTATGTACATATGACCATGTAAGTTGATGTTATGGAAAATGAACCCAAGATAGGGACACAAGAGTTTTATCTTTGTTCCCACCAGTTTTTGTATGAATGGCAGGATAAGCTTATTCATTTTTTCTTTTATTGGTGCCGGTAGTGAAGCTTGAACTCAGAGTCTTGAGTTCTTGCACAGCTTTCATGTTTTCCAACGGTGCTCTATCATTTGGGCCATGCCTCCCATCCTTCTTTTGGTTGGTTATGTTGGAGATGTAGTCTCACAGACTTTTCTGCTTGGACTGACAAACAAACAAACAAACAAACAAACAAAAAACACAAACCCTCTATTCACCTTCTAAGTAGCTAGAATTATATCTCTGAGCTGCCAGAGAATTGGGCATACCTACTCATCAGTTATATTCTAGTTAAGAAATCTTGGTCTTCTTTGTTTGTTTGCTTACTATTTTATTGGAGAATATTGATTTAGTAGGCTGCTCATTTTTTAATCTTTTTTTTTTTTTAAATAAACTACCTCTTTTTAAGAATGATAGCAATGCCAGGCACTGGTGGCTCATGCCTGTAATTTTAGCTACTCAGGAGCCTGAGATATAAGGATATCGTTTTTCCTTCCTTCCTTCCTTCCTTCCTTCCTTCCGTCCTTCCTTCATTTTTTTGTTGGTCTTGGGGCTTGAACTCTGGGCTTGGATCCTGTCCCTGTACTCCTCAGCCAACGCAAGCGCTCTACCACTTGAGCCACAGTACCACTTCTGGCTTTCTAGTGGTTTATTGTAGATAAGAGTCTCACAGAATTTCCTGCCCGGGCTGGCTTTGAACCGCAATCCTCAGAACTCAGGCTCCTGAGTAGCTAGGATTACAAGAGCCTGGCTTTTCTTTGTTTTTATTTGTGGGTGGCAGGTGAAAGAAAGATCCTATACTAGGAACTGTGTTACTGCGGCTGGGGCTGCTGCTACTATTGCTTCTCTTTCTCTACCTCCTTCCTCCTCCTCCTCTTTTGCAATAGGGCTATTTTCTATTGTAAGTTAGCTTGATGCCCTTTATCACATTCTTGACAGTTTTTTATATAAAAGTATGTTATTTTCTGCAAATCTCTGTATCTGAATTCTTTTTTTTCAATTTTTATTTTTTTTATTGTGAAAATACTGTACAGAGGGGTTACAATTACATTGGCAAGATAGTGAGTACATTTCTTATCAAGCATTGTAGCCTCCTCTATTGTTTCCCCTTCCCGTTCCTTCCCATCCTCCTCACCCCCCACCCAATCCTCCCCTCACCCACCAAAGTTGTAAAGTTCATTTTCGACATAACGACTTGTACATCTCATTGTTGCAATGGGTCCACCTGTATCCCTATTCAAATGACTTGTTTTTCCCCTTCCCCTCAACAAATTATACTGACATCAAATACAGTGAAAGCAGGGGTTATACTGTGGGAGAGGGGCATACAAAGCAACAAAGAGATAATCTTATAAATGTGTTAGAAACAATCCCATGAAAAAAAATTTGAATACATATCTTTGGGTTCATTTCCCTAATATCACCTTATCTGAACTTTTCTGGTTGACTCAGACATATACTAGATATTGCAAATAAGGGAAACCATGGGACCTATGTTTCTTTGGGCCTGGCTTATTTCACTTAATATCTTTTTTTCCAAGCCTTTCCATTTCCTAACAAATGGGGCAATGTCATTCTTTCTGATGGAGGCATAGAATTCCATTGTATATATATATACCACATTTTCTTGATCCATTCATCTACTGAGGGGCATCTGGGTTGGTTCCATATCTTAGCTATAGTAAATAATGCTGCAATAAACATAGTCTTGCTCGTAGCTTTAGTGTGGTCTTGTTTGTAAACATTTGGGTAAATGCCCAAAAGTGGGATTGCTGGGTCATAGGGGAGCTCTATGTGGAGTTTTTGAGGAACCTCCATACTGCTTTCCAAAGTGGTTGAACAAGTTTACACTCCCACCAACAATGTAGTAAGCTTCCCTTCTGTCCACATCCCCTCCAGCATCTGTTGTTATTAGAGTTCTTGATTTTAGCCATTCTAACTGGTGTGAGGTAGTTATTAATGTTGTTTTGATTTGTATTTCTTTTATGGCCAGGGAGGTTGAGCAATTCTTCATGTGTCTATTGGCCATCCTTCTTTTCTCTTCAGAGAAGTTTCTCTTTAAGTCTTTAGCCCACTTGTTTATTGGGCAGTTGTTTCTTTGAGGATTTGTTGTTGGGGGATTTAATTTTTTTGAGTTCCAAGTATATGAATTCTTTTATCTAAGATTAGAGATTAATATCTTTTATTTATTCAATATATGTGACATACAGGTGATATATTAAAAGGCATATATCATAATTAGTGGAAGCTTTCAAAAATAACCCAAGACAGAATTCAAACAATGGATGGATCTTTTTTAAATTTTATTTTATATATTTTAATTGTAAAGATATTGTACAGAGGTTTATAGTTACATGAGTAAGGTAAAGAGTACATTACCTATTGAGCATTGTTGCCCCCTCCTTTGTTTTTCCCCTATTATCCCTTCCCTCCCACCTTCTCAACTCTTCCTTCCTACCCCCCCCAGTTGTAAAGTTCATTTTCAATATAGTGTCTTGTACATTTCATTGTTACAATGGATCAACCTGTATTGTAATTTCAGTATTTTGTAATTTCCCTTCCCCTCCCCAAATTAGAACAATTTATGTACAAGATTCAGGGTACCAGAATCAAATACAGTGAAAACAGGGTTTATACAATGGGAGATCAACATACAAAAGAAACAAAAAAAATCACATAGTTCATTAAAAACAACAATGACACAGATAAAAACTCTTGTGTCCATAACTTGGGGTTCATTTCATTTAGCATTATCTTATATGGTCATAAGTACATAGCTTTTTACCTTTTCTGCTTGTTTGGTAAAATTATCTTAGACGTATACTAGTTATTGCAAATAAAGGAAACCATGGAACCTATGTTTCTTTGGGTCTGGCTTACTTCACTTAATATAATTTTTTCCAAATCTTTTCATTCCTAACAAATGGGGCAGTATCATTCTTTCTGATAGAGGCACAGAATTCCATTGTACATAGATACCATATTTCTTGATCCATTCATCTACTGAGCGGTATCTAGATTGGTTCCATATCTTAGCTATGGTGAATAATACTGCCAGAAACAGGAGTTTTGCTGGTAGCTTTAGTATGGTCTTGTTTGTGATCATTCGGGCAAATGGCCAAAGGTGGGATTGCTGGGTCATAGGGGAGTTCTATGTGGAGTCTTTTGAGGAACATCCATACTGCTTTCCAAAGTGGTTGAACAAGTTTACACTCCCACCAAGAGTGCAGCCGGGTTAGCTTTTGGCCACATCCTCTCCGGTATCTATTGTTATTAGATTTCTTGATTTTAGACATTCTAACTGGTGTGAAGTGGAATTTCATTGTTGTTTTGATTTGCATTTCTTTTATGGCTAGAGAAGTTGAACATTTCTTCATGTGTCTATTCACTATTCTTGTTTCATCTTCAGAGAAATCTCTCTTTAAGATTTTAGCCCACTTATTAGTTGGGCAGTTGTTTCTTTGAGGATTTATTTTTTGGGGATTTAATTTTTTGAGTTCTAAGTATATATTGACTATGAGGCATTTGTCTGTTATATGGCAATTGAAGATCTTCTCCCAATCCTTGGGCTTTCTATTGATCTTGATAGATGTGTCCTTTGCCATACAGAAGCTCTGCAGCATCATGCAATTTTGGGTCTTTATTAAGAAAATATCAACCTGTGCCAAGAAGCCCTAGAGTTTCTCCTATTCCTTCCTCTAATATTTTCAGGGTGTCTGCTTTTACAGGATTCATTTCAGGGTTACAAAACTGGTTCCATATATGCAATGATTCATTACATCAACAAGACCACAGATAAGAACCACATGATTATCTCAATAGAGGCAGAAAAAACATTTACAAGATCCAATACCTGTTTATGTTGAAAATTCTGGAATCCATGGAACAATCCTCAATATAATAAAGACTGTGCATGATCAACCTACAGCCAGCATTATACTCAATGGTGAAAATCTAAAGCCATTTCATCTAAATTCAGGAATGAGACAAGGATGTCCACTCTCTCCACTCCTCTTCAATTTAGTATTAGAATGCCTAACTACGCAATAAGACAAGATGCAAACATAAAGGGGATCCAAATAGGGAAAGATGAAGTAAAACTCTTCCTCTTTGCAGATGACATGATCTTGTATTTGAAGAACCCCATGGACTCTATTCCCAAGTTACTCAAGCTGATTCCAAACTTTGGCAAAATAGCAGGTTAAAAAAATTAACCCTGAAAAATCAGTTATTTATGAGATGATGCTAATCAAAATGAATCCCATGATAGGGACACAAAAGGTTTTTATCTTTGTTGTTTTTTTAATATTCTATGTAACTTTTTTGTTTCTTTTTGATCCAAATGGATCAAAGACCTCAAAGTATAATGGATCTTAATTTTGATCAAATCTGCTATTCTTTTGTTTGGAGAATTGAATCCATTAATATTTAGGCTTATTATAGATGTGTCACGTTTCCTTCCATTTTCTTGATTAATTGTATTTTGTTTTTTCCTTTTCCTGTGTTTACTAAATTGATCTTATAGTGTCTGAAGTTTTTCTTTGATTTTGATTGTTTTCTTCAGAGTGTATTGCTCCCTTTAGAATTCTTTGTAATGCTGATTTAGTTATTATAAATTCCTTTAATGTTTGTCATGGAAGGTTTTGGTTTCACCAAAATGATAGTTTGGCTGTGTAGATCAGTTTGGGTTGGCAATTGTTGATCTTCAGTGCTTAGATTATACCATTCTAGGATCTCCTTGCATTGAAGGTTGGTGTAAAGAGGTTTGCAGTCATTCTGATTTTGTATTCATTATAATATAGTTCCTTATTTTTGTGGCATTTATAATCGGTTCCTTGTTATTCTTGTCTCATGTTTCTACTATGATGTGTCTAGAATGGTTTCTTCTTGAATCCCATCTACTGATGGTTCTATATGATTCTGTTAAGCAGGTTAAGAGTTTTCTCTCTATTATTTTACTCTATTATTTTTGATGCCTTTATTATTACATTCTTTCCCCACATTGATCCCAATTATGCATAGATTTAATTTCTTAGCTGAGTTTGCCAATTTTGGGGCTTCCCTTTGGAGGATTCAGAGTGTTTTTTCCATCTTTTTCACGTTTTGTTCCAGTTCCTCTATTTTATCCATAACTTCTAAATTTCTATTTTCCAATTCACTTGATTGGTTACCTATGGATTCCACTGTGGTTTGCATTGTGGAAATTGAGCCTTTTATGGTCCCCAGATCATTTCTTATAGTGTCCATTTCATCTTTTAAAGTGGTGTATGACATGCCTATTTTGCTCTCTGTATCTCTCTGGGCATCTTGGAGTTTTCTTCTTTGAGCTCCTGAAGTTGTTTTTGCATCTCCCCCCCTCTTTTTTTTACTGCACAATTCTGTCATCATTTCTTTCTTTTTTTTAATTGTGAGAATACTGTACAGAGGAGTTACAATTACATGGGCAAGATAATGAGTACATTTCTTATCAAGCATCATTGCCTCCTCTTTGTTTCCCCTACCCATCCCTTCCCATTCTCCCCCAAGCGCCTCCACCTGTTCCTCCCTCCCCCCCCCACCAAGTTGTAAAGTTCATTTTTCCACATAATGACTTGTACATCTCATTGTTGCAATGGGTCCACCTGTATCTCTAGTATTTGTTTTATCCCTTCCCCTCTAAATTATACCAACATCAAGTACAATGAAAGCAGGGGTTATACCTTGGGGGAGGGACAAACGAAGCAACATAGAAACCATCTTATAAATATGTTAGAAACAATTACATGAAAGAAAAAAAACATTTGAATACTTATCTTGGGGTTCATTCCCCTAACATCAACTTATCTGACCTTTTCTGCTTGACTCAGCCATATACTAGTTATTGCAAATAAGGGAAACCATGGGACCTATGTTACTTTGGGCCTGGCTTACTTCACTTAACATAATTTTTTCCAAGTCTTTCCATTTCCTAACAAATGGGGCAATGTCATTCTTTCTGATGGAGGCATAGAATTCCAAAGTAGCATGGTATAAAATTAACCTTCAAAAATCAATGGCTTTTCTGTATGCCAACAATGAGAAATGTGTGGCTGAAATTAGGAAAGCAACTCCATTAGTAATAGCCCCACAAAAAATAAAATACTTAGGAATTAACTTAACCAAACTAGTGAAGGAACTCTATGATGAAAACTTTAAAAACCTGAAAAAGGAAATCAAAACAGAACTTAGAAAGTGGCAAAAACTCCCATGCTCCTGAACTGGAAAGATCAACAACGTGAAAATGGCAATACTTCCCAAGGCTATCTACAAATTCAGTGAGATACCTATCTATATTCCAACCTCATTCTTCAAGGAAATAGAACAGGCCATCCAAAAATTCATATGGAACAATAAAAGACCCTGAATAGCAAAAATGATCCTCAACAGAAAGAACAGTGCTGGAGGAATATCAATACCAGATTTCAAACTCTACTATAAAGCCATAGTAATCAAAACAGCTTGGTACTGGCACCAGAGTAAACCTCAGGACCAATGGAATAGAATTGAAAACCCAGAAATGAGCCTAAAGACCTATAGCCATCTAATCTTCGATAAGGGAGCTAAAACAATAGAATGGAAGAAAGACAGCCTCTTCAGTAATTGGTGCTGGCAAAATTGGTTAACTATTTGTAGAAAACTAAAGCTAGATCCTTATATATCACCCTGCACCAGAATCAACTCCAAATGGATCAAAGACCTCGGAGTCAAAGCAGACACTCTGAAAACATTATAGGTTGGAATAGGAGAAACCCTAGGTCTCTTTGGCATAGGCTGAAAATTTCTTAATAGAGACCCAGAAACTCAACAAATCAAAGAACAGTTGGACAAATGGGATTTCCTGAAATTGCAGAGCTTCTGCATGGCAAAGGACATAGCTAGCAAGATCAATAGAAAGCCCATGGATTGGGAGAAGATCTTCACCAGCCATACAACAGACAAGGGTCTCATCTAAAATAAATAAAATGCTCCAAAAACAAATCTTCAAAGAAACAACTGCCCAATAAATAAGTGGGCTAAAGACTTAAAGAGAAACTTCTCTGAAGAGGAAAGAAGGATGGCCAATAGACACATGAAGAAATGCTCAACCTCTCTAGCCATAAAAGAAATGCAAATCAAAACAATATTGAGATACCACCTCACCCCAGTTAGAACGGCTATAATCAAGAACTCTAATAACAACAGATGCTGGAGGGGATGTGGACAGAAGGGAAGCTTACTACATTGTTGGTGGGAGTGTAAACTTGTTCAACCACTTTGGAAAACAGTATGGAGGTTCCTCAAAAGACTCCATATAGAGCTCCCCTATGACCCAGCAATCCCACTTTTGGGCATTTGCCCAAATGACCACAAATAAGACCATACCTAGATAGCAGCACAACTATGATTATTGCAGCATTATTTACGATAGCTAAGATATGGAACCAACCCAGATGCCCCTCAGTAGATGAATGGATCAAAAAATGTGTCATCATTTCTTTAATGGTTCTTTTGTCATCCTTTTGTTCATTCTTACTGGAGTCCTTCCCCATATTGTTGTGGGCTATTGGATTTAATTTGTTGTCTTGATTGTTCATGAATCTTGGATTCTTTCATTGTGATTTAGGCATTTGGGTTCAGAAATTGTCAGGGCAGTGCCCCCAGCTTGGCCTGTTTGTGCCTGACTAGTGGCAGCCCTAACTTGGCTTGGATTAGTTCACACTTGCAGGCTAGCCCACACTGGGTCTCTGGGCCAGTAAACACCTGTGTGCATGATTAGGCCTGAGCTAGTTTGAAGGCGCTCAGTCAGGTCTGTGCAGGGACTGGAAAGGTTAGATTAGGGTCTGAGGTGGACCTGCACTGGCTTACTTCTGCTGCCTCCCTGGCCACTCAGACTGCCAGACCTCTCCAGCCTTTGTGCTGCTCTTGACATTCGACCGCTGGGCTGCTCCCACCATCACTCCACTCCTGCTGCTCAGATGCTGGGCAGCTACTGCCTTGGGGTCTCTCCAGCTGCTGGACTGCTCCTAGCTCCTGGCTGGAATGTCACTCCCGCTGTTGGCCATTCCTGCGGCTGGGACATTAGGTCCCTCCTTCCACTGGGCCATTCCAGCTGCCAGACTGTTCCCATCCCTCTCACATTTCAGCAGAGATGGTTGTAAGTTGAGCAGTGGCATCATTGTAATAGTTCTCCGGGTCTGGATATCGCGGTTGCTCGCTGCTGGTCTCTGTTTCCTGCGTGTCCCAGGTCCGGTGTTGCGGAGTTTCCTGTATCAGAATGCTGCCGTCTGCTAGTTGGTCCTAGAAGCCAAGGCAGCTGCCAGGCCATTTTCACTTGTTGCCCAAGCAGGATGGGGAATGGGGGAGAGGTTTTTGCGATTTTTTTTGTCCTCATATGTAGAAGTTATTCATTTTTTCTTTTTTCAATTCCTGTGACTGCTTGTTTATATATTTGTTGTTGCCGATCTTTTGGGGAGAAGTGCATGTCAAGAACCCAAGTCTGTTTAGAGAGAGTTGGAGCAATACCCTGTTGTTTGGCCTCCAGCTTACTTCCTCTGTGAGTTGTGTATTCTGTAAACTGAGGACATGCATGGGGTCATGTCACTTGATGGAGATGTGATCCAGTTCAATCAAAATACCCGGAGGGGTTTTAGGACTGCCATTTGCCAGACATGCCCTCTTGTCTCCTATCTTTATAACTGTATATGAAGAGCTTGTACCTTCTCAAAGGAGAGGGCAATGCAGATAGTGGCTTTATGTCTGCCTGTCTTGTGTCTCCCTGTCTTATAAATTACATCTAAAAGGAGATGGCGATTTTCAATTTAATCTCCGGTTTTTCAATTTAATTTCTGGTTTTCACCTTTGAGTCTGTTTCTTTTTAATATTTATTATTTTTTTAATTCTCCTGTTAGCTTGTCTATCCCGATTCATTCTTGAAGCAAGCTATAATTTTCTAACACTCATTTTGGCTCCAGTTATTTTTAGAATATAAGTTGTAGCTTATGAACTTTAATTAGAAACTATTAAATGTGGGGTTATGTGAAAAAGCTTGTTGTGTGGCTCATTATGTATTCTCATCTTCTTCCATTCAATGGCAGAAAAACATCTATATTTTTTAAAAGCACTGTAATTTAAAAAGAGTAGGAATATGGGTTAGGAAAGACCACCAATCAGAAAATTTTGGCCTATATATCTTACATATGGTAGGATAAGCTGGTAAACCAAAACTTGCCTGATAATGAAATTGAGAAAGAGGGCTTTAGAATAATAAAAAAGGAAAACGTAAAATGGACAAAAGAATAAGGAAAGAAGAATGGGATAGTAAATATTTGGTTTTATAACCTTACTGGAAACAGAAAGGATATTCACCAATCAGAAAGAATCTTCAAGAACTCCAATTCTCATTCTTTAACCCAAGACCAAGGTCTCTAATGAGTAAGAAGGGTCAAATAGTTGAGATGGGCCTGAAATGCTTTCCAGTGGCATATCTATGTCATGTGCTTTCTTGTCTGCTCTATTTATTTACCTTTTCTGTCATCTTTACTATACTTGCATCTTGTCTAGATTATTCTTTTGCCAGATGCAAGATCAAAGATTGGTTAGCCCTAAAAAAGTGAGATTGTCTTTTTCTGACTTGAACTCACCAAAAGCTTATAGGACATGAGGGTAGGGTGGGAAAGGGAAGAGAGAGAGAGAGAGAAAGAGAGAGGTGGGAGAGAGAGACTGGGATGAAATGAAACCTGTCATATTACTTAGATCTTACCGGACCGGACTGCAGAGCTTTTTGGCTATACGGTAAATGTGTCATATTCATAAAAAAATTCCAGGCATCAGGGCTGCCATCTTGCTTTCAAATGAGAGATTTTTCTATTGCCTTTGTATTAGTAGACCAGATAGCTTCTAACCAGAGAAATCTTGGGAATGCAGCAACTTAAAAGAGCAGGAAATGTATTCAATACCTTAGTGTAACTGTAACCCCTCTGTACAGTATCTTTACAATAAAATATTCTTTTAAAAAAGGAGTAATAGGGCTTCCCCATAGCTCAAGGAGTGGGGTTCTAAGATTCTTCCCTTCCTCCTTCCTTCTCTTTCTCTTTTTTTCTTTCTTTCTCTCTCTCTCTCTTTCTTTCTTTCTTTCTTTCTTTCTCTCTCTCTCTCTCTCTGTCTTTCCTTCATTCCTTCCCTTCCCTTTCCCTCCTTCCCTCCCTCCATCCCTTTCTCCCTCCTTCCTTCCTTCCTTCTTTCCTTCCTTCCTTCCTTCCTTCCTTCCTTCCTTCCTTCCTTCCTTCCCCTCTCTCTCTCTCTCTCTCTCTCTCTCTCTCTCTCTCTCTCTCTCTCTCTCTCTCTCTCTCTCTCTCTCTCTCTCTCTCTCTCTCTCTCTCTCTCTCTCTCTCTCCTCTCCTCTCCTCTCCTCTCCTTTCTTTCTTCTTTCCCGGCCAGTTCCTGGGGCTTGGACTCAGGATCTGGGCACTGTCCCTGAGTTTCTTTATGCTCTATCACTTGAGCCACAGCGTCACTTCTGGCTTTTTCTGGATAGTTTGTTGGAGATAAGAATCTCATGGGGACTTTTCTGCCTGGGCTGGCTACAAACAGCAATCCTCAGATCTCAGCCTCCTGAGTAGCTAGAATTACAGATGAGAGCCACTGGCACCTGGCTCTAAGATGCTTTTAATATTGTTTTTGTGTTAAACAATATTCACTCAGAAGTTACTGGGAACAGGAAAAAGGCTAGGTATCTCAGATTTCTCCATATTGTCCCTATATCCTTTGTTCTGAACCATTTGCTTCTGCAATCACTTTATAGTCATCTTTAAATCCAACAAGGACCTGGTCCATCTGCCATACCTTTAAGACTCTTATTGTAACAAGGCTTCATCTCATCAATCATGGGACAATTTAATTTTAGGCCACCTGACATCATCTAACCACTTCTGTGACTTTGGACTGTTTTTAACTGTGCATAGATTTCTCTCTTTCCTGACCCCAATTCTCCCTATTTAATCTAAGACAATGTCTGTACCCAAAGTTCTATGTTCCTGTGGCTGATGAATCTATTTTCTCTGACTCTTACTAGGTCTCCTTATTGGACATATGAAGTTGATTTTGAATGGTAAACTTAAAGTGTGGAACTGCTGGAGCTTAGGCTTGGACTCTAAAATTTGGTTTTAAGGTCCCTGGATGATTGGGGTTTCCTTAGCCTCTGAGTTTCCATGAAATATCACAGGTGAATAAGATCTACATATGAAAATTATTTCAATGAGCGTCACACAAGGAAAGTATTATGAAGTGAAAATTAGTATATTAGGAAAAAATAGAGAGAGATAGAAAAAAGGAGAAATAATTTTTCCTTACTGAGTTAATGGGAGTAAAAGGTTGAAAATGGTGGCCTTTGTACTTTTTGAGCTGAAAGAACACATGTGGTCTTGCTCTCTAGCAACTCCTAGTCCTTAGACTGTGATTCTGGGTGGGGAAGTAAGAGATGCTTATTATTTTAGAATAAGGCGATGTGATCTAGTCTCTCCAAAGCATATGGACTTTTCTTTGACAGATCTGCCTTCTAAAATTTTCTATTCATTGGCGAGGTGAGTGCATGTTTTTATTCCTATCTTTCTTTTAGAAAGAAGGCAGATCCAACTAGTCCCCTTAGATCAACTATTCTTACAACTTAACATTTGGAAGATTGTAGCATGGGAATTAGTTTCTGATTTTTCAGGTTTTACGTTATGGCTCTAATGTCTAATTCTGATCTACTTTGTATATATATATATATATATGTATATGTATATATATATGTTAAACTAATGATTTTCCTGTTAGTTTCATCTCTCTCAGTGTTATCTTAACTAGTTGGAGCATTTGGGGTTGAGGCTTATACTTCAGTGTGTCTAGAAATACCATTTCAGTGCCTCTGGAAAGAGGACTCCAAACCAAAGAATATTATTTTGATATCATAAGACCTAATTTGCCTTGGTAAGTTTTAAATTTGCTTGTGATCTCTCTTCATCTCCTCTTTCTTTTTTTTAAATTTAATTTTATTGTCAAGGTGTTGTACAGAGGGGTTACAGTTACATACGCAAGGTAGTGAGTACATTTCTAGTCAAGCATTGCTAAACCCTCCCTCATTTTTCTCCCACTTTACCACTCCCCCAGTAAACCCTCACCACTAGTTGTAAAGTTCATGTTCAGCATATTCTCTTATGAGTATCACTGTTGCATTGGTTCATCTCCCCTATCTTATCTCTCTCTTTTGGAATGTTAATATTCTCTTCCTAGCTCATTACATATTTGGAAACATTTAACTTGTCAAATGTTATAGATTCAATGCTGTAGAGGAATTTTACTTCCTCAAGTCTCATATATACCTGATTTAGCTATCTCTATGAGACTTTGGATATAAATTTGAAATATGAGTGAGTTGAAATGAAGCAAATATACTTTGCATATGAAAAGGATGTGAATTCCTGAGAGGCAGGGCAAATATTTTGCATTACATCTTTGTGTTCCTTCACATTCATATGTGACATTCCTAACCCAAAGGTAGAGAAAGATTGCCCGTCCCCCAATTGACCTTTCTCCTAACCCCTGTTGGGGTAGCATGATATGAGATCAGAAAGGAGGTCTTCATGATTTGTTAGAACCTTTATAAAATGACATATCATCTTCAGGGAGCTTCCTCTCTTTCTTTTCTTTTTTCTTTTTTTTTCTTTCCTCTCTTTTCACATATGTAGGAAATATGTCATATAAAATGAAAGCCAAGAAAAGAAGTCTCAGAGTAAAATTTCCTTTGTCAGCACCTTGATTTTGAAATTTGGAGTCTGTCTAACTGAAAAATAAAACTCTGAAGTTTGTCACCCAGTCTTTGGTATCAGTATATTTTATGCTATGAAACCTGAGATAAGAATATAAGGTTATTGGACACACATAACTTTTCTAGGAGATAAAAACAGAATATGATGGGTAAAAGTGAAATTTTATTTATATGCTGATAAGCCATAACAAAGGTTAACATAAAATACCCCAAATGTACACTGACATTGCCTTCCCATGGCCAATAATGTTAATTTCTGGCATTAGATTTAGCTTTACACGTAAAGTGGTTTGAATGTTTTTTAAGGTTCTTTTCTAAGTAATGAAATAGTGCAAATTACAAAGTCTTTAGGGAAATGAGTCAAATATTTCTATTAAATTTAATAATAAAAAATCCTGACATTCTGGCTGCCAGCCAGAACATCAGATAAAAAAAGATATTTCCTTCTTGAAGTTTTTAGCCCTTTCATACTGTATAAATTTCTTAGTATACAAACATGACAGATAGATTAATTCACATACTCATTCATGTATTTATTCAATAAATAGTCTCATTCTTATAAGCTTGTTGCCAGAAAAAAAAAACTTCTAAAAATCTTAAAGCTATCTACTCTCAAGCAGTTTTCTGAGAAGGTGCTTTCTTTAAGTGATTTGCAGATGTTGTTTTTAAAGACTAGATTAAAAATAGATTCATAGATTACTAGCAGTTTCTAAAGGGGTTGCATAATAATAATTATGCACTCCAAGGAATAGAGAAAGAACACAAACACAAATTTTTTGATTCTCTAAACATGAATGGATTGGAAGTTTGTGTTCTTAGCTGTACATAGAATTTCTTTCTGTGGAACAGTGACTCAAAGCCAAAATAAGAGCCTTGAAAAAAGACTCCAAATCATTGTATATAATTATTAGGAAAGTAAACATCTAATGAAACAAATGACAGTATATACTCAACACATCTAAATGACCAACAAAGGTTTCAATTTTCTCCCCAATTTCAGCAGAATGAGTATTGCTGTTTTCATCACATCTTGGCTTGGGGAAGAGTTATTTAGTTAATAGGTTTTTCATTTAGGGGAATGTTGCTCCAAGTGTTGCTCTTGAAGAATCTAAATCACAGAACTTCTTTCACACCTGGACATGATTTGGTAACAAGACAAAACCCTTTGTGTAGAAAGAGATAGTAAGTGTATCTTTGTTTTAGTAAAAAATGCAGCTGCAGTAGTCTGTAGATTGTACATTCTCGAGATGACCTAAAATTGTTTCCTATTGAAAATCCTTTTACCTTGTGCCCTTGTGTATCTTTACCAAAAAGTAGGCTCCATATATCCTTTCTCTGAACCCAAATGGACAATGTTACCACGTTGATGGAAATGTAGGAGTAGTTACATTGTGTGACTTCTGAGGCTAGCTCATACAAGAATACATGGCTACTTCCTGACTTGATTCACTTTAGGAAATTTCCATTAGAACGCTACTTTGATGAAAGTACTTTATTCAGAGAATGATCTATTCAAACGCTCATAATAATAGGAAGAAATATTGGAATGAAAAGATACCAAGCATTTCTTTTCAAGGATGTTATGCAACAGTGTTTCTTATCTTGAAGATAGAGAAAAACTCAAAACTAAAATATGTGTCATTCCCTATGGGGCAAATGATAGATAATGTCCCATCTCTAGGAGTTCAGTGATACATAGACACAGATTATACCATGTGAATTGCTGAGGTTCCGAATCCACCTTTGGGAAAAATAACAATGGCTCCTAAATAAAACACTTTTGCTCATACATTTCCTGAGTAAGTGATATGGAATACAGCCTAGAACATTTAATCTGTCCCAGAATTTCATGAATATTTAAATGATTAGAAGTTGTATCAGAGTACAGACAGATAAAAGAAAAAGTTTCCACTAGTATAATTAAGGTTGGCTACAAGCAGGGCTGACCCGAACATTAGCAAACTAAAATTAGGGTCATATCTTTAAATTTCTGAGAACCAGACAAGTGAGCCCTTAAATCATTTATTGAGCTTATCCTACATACTAAAAATAAGGAATCTGGGGTGAAAGAGGTGTTAATTATTTTACACTATGCAAGATTATATTGTTTATGTGAAAACTAAATGATTTACTTTTTGCCTTTGGGTTAAATTCAAGTTTTAAAACATTCATTAATTGCTGTTATGTTCAAAGAATTGCATTTGCAGCTACAGGAAATATGAAGGAACAATTTCACAGTGTTTCATGGAACAGCTAGTCCCAAATAACACAAATGATGATATAAATCAAATGTGGATGCTCTAATAAATAATAGGATGCTCTAATAAAGGAACTAGAAATATCAAGGAAGAGGTCAGAGGATCATCCTGTAATTGAAATAACTCTTCTAAGTGTGAAATTGATAAATAATTTTGTAGAAGGCAATCTGTTACATTCTTGAAATTTCTATTCTTTTAGGCACCTTATTTTTCATTTCAATATTGTTAGAGAACAAGGCTGTGTGTGTACATGCATTTTCCAGATAATTTATGCTTATCTCCTCAAACACTAACTCCATTTGTCAAGTATGGTTTCTTAGAAATATATTTCAAAAAGTTGGAAAATATTATTAAAATATTTTAAAAATTACTGAGAGGTTACTACTGGCTGTTCTGGCTATATCCTTGGCATGTTAAAAAGCTTGGAAATTGTAATTTTTCTTCTTATAAAAAGAAAAATAATTAAACTGAAAATCAAATGCTGCTTTATGACCCATCAGAGAAATGAGGTCACAGGAAAGTAATGCTGCTCTGAAAGGCTGGAGAGTCAGGTCCAGAGAGAGAAGAGAGAGAGAGAGAGAAAGGCAGAGACAGAAAGACAGAGAGAGACAGAGAAAGTGAGAAAGAGAACATTGTTGTACATAACCTGCTTAGAGGTCAAGTCTGTTTAGAGGACAAGTGTGTAAACTACCAGAGGAGCATGAGAGAGTCTATCTGCTGCTATCTTAGAACGATCAACATACTTTCACACGTTTTCCCTATAGAGGCCCTACCAAATTTGTTCCCTGAGAATCTTAGAAAAAATTTCTGAGGGCTATAGAGAGTAATGTTCTTCAGAATAGGCATCTTCTCTCTAGGTTACAAGATTGGCAAAACAATGTTGAGTTCTAATACCTTATTCTACCTGGAGAATGGAACTCTTATTCCAGCCACATGTGGCTTCTTACCTCACCTAAGACAGAAAAAATACTCAGCGAAGAACAATGATAGAAATAAATTGTAAATTCTGTAGTAGAGGAAGGGAGGAGTTAGGGGCAAAACAAAAATCCTCCAACCATCAGAAACAAAAATGAAGATGTGGCTCATGTGTAGAGCACCAGTAACAAAGGAAGTGCATGAACCAGTATTGGCACCCCCCAAAAAAATATCCACAAAAGCAAAACCACCACCACAACAACAAAACCCAAACAGAACAAAAACCCTTCTTAACTGCATAAGTTAGTAGAAAATACCATTTCTCATACCCAGGAGGCCTCATATTCAGTGTGCCTTGACCTTGATAGCTGCCTTCCTGGATCATGCACCACCTTTTCACTGGTGACACCTAAGGCTGAACTTCCTTGAAAAGCTTGGTATATTTTCAGTCCAACATTTCTTCCTATTTTTGTCATTATGAGAGTTTTGAATAGATCATTCTCTGAAAAAAGTAGTTTCATCAAAGTAGCATTCTAATGGAAATTTCCTAAAGTGAATCAAGTCAGGAAGTAGCTATGTATTATTGTATGAGCTAGCTTCAGAAGTCATACAATGTAACTACTCCTGTACTTCTAGCAAAGTTCAGATTTCTTACTCTTCTTATAAGGACTAATCCCATCAAAGGTAGCCTGACTTCATGATGTCATCTACTACTTACCTCCTAAAGGCCTCACCTCTTCTTTATTTTGTTTTTGTTTTTGTACTTAATTTGAGATATGAGTTTCATGGGTTTTCCTGCTCAGACTGGTTTTGACCTGTAGAACTTAGCTTCTTGAGTAGCTGAATTACCCTCACACAGGGATTAGGATACATCATGAATTGACAGGTAAATGTCTAATAATATGTGAATAGTTGATAGATCAAGTAGGAAGAATATCCAGCTCTAAATGACTTGAACAGTACTATTAATCACCTTGATTCAATTGGCGTTT
This sequence comes from Dipodomys merriami, assembly GCF_024711535.1. NCBI lineage: Eukaryota > Metazoa > Chordata > Mammalia > Rodentia > Heteromyidae > Dipodomys > Dipodomys merriami. The sequence continues at coordinate 73,313,742 of NW_027202270.1, read as the reverse complement.
ATACACTATTGTCAAACCACAATACAATATAAATTTGTCTTAAGCTTATTTGGAATATTCATGAAAGTAGACCACGTTCTAATTCCCACAGCATACTTTAAGATATTTAAGTCCATTATGCTAAGTGATAAAACCAAACAGACATGGTTATGGCTCATCTTTTATAATTTAATTTTACATAATTTGGATGATTTTGATTGTACCCTAATTATGTATGAGATAATTATCATCTGTACATTGATAAATATTTCCATGTACAATTATAAAATGTGTGACTCATGTCAATTTATGTAATGTTATGAATTTATTCTATATGTTTTATGGGATTAAAATTTCATTCTTTATAGTATGTGGATTAAACTCTTGATTTAGGTACATGCTCAACTCTAAAATTTGTATCATCTGAGCTTTAAATGTAAATAAATATTCTACTTGTAAATTATGAGTAATATGATGGATATTGTAGCACCTATTTTCTAAAACGTTGGAGCATTTCACCTGTGTCCCTTTTTATCACAGAGTACTAGAGCTCCATAAAGCATTTGCTCATATTAAGAGAACAAGGGTAACTCTTTCTGGTGACTACATATTTTCATAGATTAAAATATTCACTTCACAATAAAAGATACTTCCTACCATTTTTTTCTCTTGACACCTTTTTTGTGTCTGCATTCTATAAGACAATGAAGAAATAGCTTTTGACAGTTTTGATTTTTGCAATGTCTCATAGTTTGCAATGCATTATTAGTCTATGCTGTCATTTTTATTTCTCCTTGGTTTCTTCCTTTGATTTTACTTTATGGCAATTTTTAATAACTTTTCTGATGTGTACCTAGCTAATTTTCAGGTTTTCTTCCCTCCTAATGATAGAATTCAAGGGTCTAAATTTTCATGAAGAATAGCTTAGCCTCAGTGCCCAATTGTTGATAGGATTCATTTTCAAGGATATTAGCTTATAAATGATTTCTAACATGTTTTGTTCCATCATTGATTCATTATAGGCAGGTGGTTCTTGGTTTTTGTTATACATTTTATTTTGTCCTTTCAGAATTTAGCTGATGAATTCTGATATATCATTGAGTAAATCCTCTGGTTTAGTGTTTGGTTCTCTACTTTGTTACTTAGTTATATTCATTGTTTCATAAATTCATATATTGAGTAATTTTTTCAGCCATCATATTTTCTGTCTCAGGATGGTTCCCTACTTTGGTATTTACATATACTATTAGCAAAGTAACTTCCTTACGATGACCTAAGGCAAGGGAATCTTAGCTTACTTACATAAAAGTAAGTCCATTAGGTTTCCCAGTGATTGTACAGGTGATTTATGGGACCAACTATGACTCAGACTCCTACTTTTCTGCTATGTTGTTACTTTAATAAATTTATTCAAGTTTTATCTCACTTAGCATTAGCCCCAGCAATAATGGAAAAGGCAAAAAACACAATTATTTTATTTTATTTTATTTTTTGTTCTAGTTCAGGCCTTGAACTCAGGGCCTGGCCACTATCCCTGAGTTGTTTGTGGTCAAGTCAAATATTCTACCTCTTGAGCCACAGCTCCACTTCTGGTTGTTATTTTGTTTTTGTTTTTGATTCTGTATTTAATTGGAGATGAGTCTCATGGATTTTTCCTGCCCTGGCTGTCTTTGAACTAGAATCCACAGATCTTAGATTCTTGAGTTGCTAAGATAATAGATGTGAGCCACCAGTGCCTGGCTCAAATCACAATTTTGTAAGTTTATTCCTATAGATATCCCTTCCAATAAGTTTCTTATTAGTTGGATTTTTACACAAAAGTTTAATGGTTTCTGAAAATACAACTTGCTATCTAAACATAGGACCATTTTGGAACATAAAGGAATAATGCTGTTAAGTAAGAGACAAAGATGGCTAGAAAAAATGACAGTATCTTCATGGATGTTTATTAAAATATGACTCTGTGACTAAGTTTATTAAAATATGACTCTGTGATCTAAATATGAATATTTTTCTAGTTCAAAATATTTAATTACTTTATTGTATTTTCTTGTTACTAAATAAATAGAACTTTCCAAATCTATTCCTTTTTACTTTTTACAAAACAAATTCTACACACCACTTTTCCTGTTGTATTAATTTGATTAAGTTATTTTATTATTTATGAAATAATTATTTTCATCAGAGCCTATCTCTCTACTGTTGGATTAATACTGTGCTTCTCATTCATTCTATTCTAATGCTTGTGAATTCTTGATTAAGGATTGTATTTGTATTGTTTTTATAAAAAAAATTTTTAATACATTAACAAAGTGATTGATATTCTTAGGATAGGTAGCAGCTGTTATTCTCCTAGAATTCAGAAGGATGAAGGACAGAGGAGCTCAGATTTTTTTTTTAAAAAAAGGCTTTCATTCTGTGTAAGATTCCTTTTCTTAGGGAAGACTTTGCTCATCACCTTGCTTATGTTCTATTCTAATCTGGTCTATCCTGTGTAGAGAATTTGCATGCCTGAAAACTTTTCTTTTAAATCGGTGTGATTTTTTTTACTTTTAGCTGCTTTGACAATAAGTCTATCCAACTAAGTGAATTTGTTAATTAATAGAATCTTTAGTCCTCTAATTAACTACCCTATGAATAACTTCATAAGGTTCATAACTATTTCTGGCACCTGTTTTCTATAATTATGGGTTTTGCTTTTGCATTTTGGTTAATTTCCTCTTTAACAGACTGCTGTGCCTCTACTTTATCTTATAGATATTTCTACTTCACCTTTGCTATTGTAAACTATTCTGTTTATCCAATGCTTTTTGCATGTGATTTTCTTCTTTTAACTTTCTTTTGCTATTTTTGAGTGTTTAGAAAAGCAAAATAAATAAAAATGTGTTCCTACTCAACCATCCTGAACCAGAAGACTGCTTTTATAGTATTCTGTAGTTTCTTCTCTTCCAGAAACAAATCCAATATTCATTATACCAAGAAAAAGTATCTCTGCATGAAAAGTGCCAGGATTGGATAATGAAGTCTATAAAGGAATTGCCTTAGGGTTTTTGTATAATAGCAAGGAGAATGACACAGCAGATGAAAAGCTTATGGAGTGCCAAAGAGGATATTAGAAGATGATAGTAGGGACACTGTATGAAGAGACAAATAAAGACCCCGGATGACATGGCATTTACAACCATCCCTTGAGAAGAGAACACCCTCAAGCCGCATATTAGTGACTGCTCAAGACTGACGGTTGACACCAAACCCTAGCTGTGAATTTTGAGAAACACTCATGGGTATCATAGGTTTGCAGTGAGGAATTAAATGCTTTACTAGCACTGTGGTTTGATATCTGAGAATTTCAAAAAGTCTGTTATTCTTTCATTTTGCCTGATTTTTGTTAGCAGATTACAATAAATATGATCCTCCCTGTAACTTTATAAATTACAAGAAAATAAAGACAATAAGCCCAATTATTAAACAAAAACACACATATGAAGCAGGTAACAAAACATTAAAATAAAAATATTTACCCTAAACTTATTTCTCATATGAGAATGAGAATTTGGAAGTACAAGTTTCATAGGGTAGTACTTATTTTATGGGCTAAATAGCTAGTATAATCAATGCTATCACTTGATATTTAATTATGTATGTCAAAATGCCATCAAAATATACAATATTGTGTCTCTATTGGTCCCTATTGCATTCTTGGTAGTCTCCTAAGAAGACTACCAAGAGATCTTTAGACTACAATTTTGAGTGTATGCTATGATGATTATGCTTTTTAAAAAGGAATGAATGATTTAATGTGAAAAGCACTAAATGGAAACCTAATTATTAATTGAGAGTAGATCATCAAATTACTAAATTCATCAAATTACTTAGCTTATTAAAGGTCATCTTCACTCTTCTCATGGAGTAAGTCCCCTCACTAAAGCAAATAACAACAGAAAGTTGCTTAAGTGATATAGATTCCTTTCAAATTTAATTACATGTTCTTTGATTTTCTCCACTGCATGAATGCTGCATTTTCTTAGAGTGCTAAACAACTTATAGTGTAAATTTATTAAATTGCTAACTTTCTAGCTCTTATTTGTATATTTTGACACATCCTGACAACTGCAGTACATTTTTTACAATATTCAATAGCTCAACATTCAATAATAGCCCATCTTGTATTTGCCTCTGAGAACATATCTGGGTTGTTAATTTCCTGCATTGTATATGGATTTCTGATAGTCCACCCTTGCTGATTTTTCTTTATTGTTTGTAGCAAAGTTTGTTTGTAGCCTACTTTACATTTTTGAAATTTCCTCATTCTCTGAAGGCATTGTAAACACTACTGCTTGAAACATAAACAAAATTGAAAAAGATAGGATACTCATCCACACTAGGAGACAAAATCTATTTGATTTGTGTCTTTAGTTAAAAACAACAAATTACTTGGTAAGGCTGAGTTGAACTCAAAAGAGACTCTCTAGTTTTGTAGGAAGAGATAGCTTAAAATAAAAACAAATAATGTTATCTTTGAATTTTCAATCATTTTAATAGTTGTACTTTCCAGTGTTTAGGTAATAGGTTTCACTGTAACTTTTAATTTCAGGATATGACAATCTGCTTTTGTTGATTTTAGCTGAAAAGGAACTATAGTTTAAAACAATGTTAAAGAAAACATATCTGATGGATATTAGTATCAACCGTTTTTTAAAATAAGTTTTTTATTGTGAGAATACTGTACAGAGGATGGGTTACATTAGCAAGGTAATGAGTAATTTCTTATCAAGCATTGTCTCCTCCTTTGTTTTTCCCCTACCAGATTTGGCATGAGACTTTGATTCTGAATATTAAAGGTAAAAAATTAACCATTAGTTAGATTAGACTATGTATATATAAATACATCTCACTTTAGAATTTGATTTACAATATTTTTCTTACTAAATAACTTAAGTTTTGTTATTAAATAATTTTATCTGGTTAGCTCCAATATTTTCTTTTCAATTTGTGATTTGAAAATACAGATTCATAATTTCTATTTCTAAATATACAGCAAATTCTTTCTGGTGAACATCAATGTCCTCATTTGAGGTACAGATCTAGTATATTAATCTAGAGCCCCACTGGAAATTTGCTGTGTTTTTTTTACAGATTGAAATATTCTAAATATTCAAATTTTTACTCATTTATTACTGCTTCTAATTTACAATACCTCAATGGTCATTTATGAAGACAAGTTTGACTAGACTTTAAAAAATATACAGGAACAATAAATGTTTGTAGAACATAATGAACTTATATTCATAAAAATAAGACTAAATCTTTTTGGTTTATGAATCCATTAGTCGCAATAGAAAAATCAAGTGAATTGTTATCAAAATGGAAAGTGTATATTGGTAATTTTTTCCTATGGAAAGACCCAAATAGAAGGGGCCATAAAAATGGGTCTTAAAACCACATGATTAAAAGGAAAAAGATCATAACTGAATGTGATCATGGGAAACATACAAACCAAGAGAGATGGAACTGAGAATACCATGCCACAATGTACTAGAAATATTCTTCCATATGACAAATTATAAGAAGATACATGAAGAGAACCAGTAAGGAGTAACTGGAGGTTGAGTTTCCTTTAGCAGGGAAGCCTGAGCAGGAATTACATAGACTCTTGTAGCCTAATGAGCAAGGAGACTGAAGAGAAAAACTTCATCGTATATGGAAGTTGGCCTTTGATACTAGAGAATTTCTGAAAAAGAATGAATGCCGCAAATTTTCATTCTAATTTGGCCTCCGTGGTTGAAATTAGATTATTAAAAATATTCTCTTGCTTCAGTTCTTTACATGTCACACACTAGAGGCCTGAACAAATTCTTGGGCCTAAATAATGCTGAGCTATTTTCCTTATGGTCTTTCCTCACAAAAATTAGAGCAGTTTAATTTCCATGTTCAACATTAAACAATGTAATTAACTTAAAGCATATATTTGGAAGTACTTATGCTTACTTTAGACAAGGTGAGTTAAGGACAATTAAGCCTACAATATGTCGAGTAGGAGTAGGACTGGGCATCTGACTAAAACTACACTAACCTGTGAGAGAACCTGATTTGAAGGGAGTGGTGATCTGTGCACAATGGAAATGCAGTTACTTTGAATTAAGAATTAAGTTAAGAATTGTCCTTAATGCAATTAATGCCAAAAATCCATCCTGTGTTCAAAGACAACTTGATATATTCAAGATTTTTAAGAATCACAGAATATAAAGAGGATCAAAATATATAGACACGTTCATCCTTTTTTAAGAAAATCTGTCTATTTACTTATTGGTGATCATGGAGCTAGAACTCAATGGCCTGGTGGCTGTCCCTGAGCTTTTGTACTCAAGGCTAGCATTCCAACACTTTGAGCCACAGCACCACTTCTGATTCTTTGGTGATTAATTAGAGATAAGAATTTTATGGACTTTCCTGCTGAGGCTGGCTTTGAAGCATGATCCTCAGATCTCAGCCTCTTGAGTAGCTATGATTACAGGAGTGAGCCATCGGTGACTGACATCATTCTTTTATTAACTAATAATTATTGAGAATATGTTCATTGCTAGCATTTGGTGGATATAGTAGTTTTCACTTCCAGCTGAGTATGTGTTCTTATCATCTCCACTGGTGTGATTCTCTTTTCACAATCCCCCACCCTTATTTTCACTTTCTTTTTAAAAAATTATTTTATTGTAAAGATGCTGTACAGAGGGATTACAGTTACATGAAAGTAAGGTAATGAGAACATTTCTCGTTGAACATTGTTACTCCCTTCTTTGTTTTTTCTTACTATCCCTTCCCTCCACCATTTCCCCCACATCTTCCTCACTTTCTTTTAACTACATCTTTTCCTTTGAAGCTTCATTCCTTAGAGTCTTTCTCTTGTTTTTTAATATCTTCTTCTTTTGCATCTTTCATAGCCTATTCCACATTTCGATAATCAGCTCACACAAATTTTACATGCACATTCTAATTTTTCACTAACACTCAGACCAGATTCTCCATATCCATCCTAGATTAGAAAAATGATGTTTATTTCAATCATTATTGAATTCAAAGTCATGTAGTCATTTAGCTTTCATCTGTAGGTATAACTTTGTAGCTCTCTGTTGCTATATTTCATGGGAATTTTCATTTGGAAAATGGTGTTGTTACTTGCCTTAAATGATTTTCTGAAAGAAACACATACACATGCATGAACATATAATTTCAGCTTTTAAAATATAAAGCTAATGTTCTGTTTCATGAGGGTAACCGCCTCCATGAAAATTTCCTTTCTTGACTCAGCTACTCAACTAGAGATGAACCCACACTCAAATGAAGTACAGTGATACTTCATGCTGTATTTTTCCCCCTCTTATAGATCTTTCTGTGTGTGGAACTACTGGGGCTTGAACTCAGGACCCAAGTACCTATCCCTTAGCTTAAAAAAATTAAATTGTTATTATAAAGGTGATGTACATTTCTTTATGAAAAATGTTACCCCTTCCCTCATTCTTTCCCAGTTTTTCTCTCCCACCTCCTACCCACAGGTGGTATAGTTCTATGGTTACATTTTTATGTTGTATTTTTAATAATTTCTATATTTGTTTTATTCCTACACACAACTACAATTTGTTAAGACAGCAGATGTTCATTGCTGTATCCCCTTATTGCTTAAAATCATGTCTAGGAAGTCAGAAGCACTCAGAAGTAGTTGTTCAATAAATTGAGAACTGACTTTCATATTCAAGAAAGAAAAAGCCTTGACATTCTACTAAACTTGCCATTTATTAACAAAATGAGATACAGTAAAGCCTTTCAGTGAAACCTGTGTCTGCTGATGTATAAGAATTAACTTTGGGACGGGCTTAAAAGTCTTCAGGCAGGCGATGTAGTACCTGTCTCGGCTGTCAGTGCTCTAATTTGTAATGAGAGAGTCACAGTTCTCCTCATTGTCAAGCATCAGCGTAAGCAAAACTACACTTTCTATCAATCTTACATGGCATGTGTTGTGTGTTCCTGCTGTCTCTTGAAGCTCTGTTAAAACAATATAACTGTAGACAGGACCTGTCAAAATTTTAATCTGTCTACATCCACCACTGTATGCATCCAAGTCAAATCATTGTATGATGAGATAGATTGGCATACTGACAACAAGCACTGAAGGGAAAAGGTTTAGCTATCATTTTATGAATTATGTTTGTTTCACAAGATGTGAATTGTACATATTGACTGTCCACATCCTAGCTCTCTACCATATATGCCAAATTATGTCAACAAAGAAAAGAAAGCAGAGGAATTTTAATATTTAGTACTATGATAATGAAATTTTACTTAAGGTTTGGCTTTTTAAAAAAAGTAACCTGAGATTTGTTGCCATGATCTCTTGGGATTAATTTAATTCTCTTTAAATATAAAGAATGATGACAAGGTTGAGAATGCATAATCATCACCAGTTCTTCACTGGGTAGGCTGTTATGTGGTTTCATTATTTAATATTTAAGAATGATTTAGTGTGACAATTTTAAAAATGAAACTTTAAAAACTGAAACATAATGACTATACCCAAATTCAGATAATAAGGGCCTGAGCTCCTCTATATAGAATATCTTTTCCTGTCATGTCACTCTAGGTCCTTTATTTGAATTTTAAAATAAGAGAGTGGCTAACAAAAAAAAGTTGAACTATTAGTTTATAGCTATGGTTTTCTTTTCTTCCTTCTTTTATTTTAGTAGTACTGGTGCCTACACTCAGGTCTTGTACTTACTAAGTTTGCTTCCTCTGCTAGCACTCTACTTGAGCAATGACTCCACCTCTAATTTTTGCTGGATAGTTGGAAAAAGATCTTTCTATGTATATTAGCTTGGAGCTCCTTCAGATTTCCTGAATAGCTAGGATTACAGATGTGACTCGTCAGCACCTGGACTGATTCAGCTATTCCTAAAATGAAAATTTATATTATTAACCCATTGAAAATTGATATTAAGTTTTATGGTAGTAAAGTAATTATTATGTAACTTAGGGACTCTGCTTTCTTAAGAAAAATAAATTAGAGCACCATAAGGCATACCTTAGAGACTAGCTCATTTAAATATGCCAAGTCAGATTTGCTAAGGTTAAATCCTTAGTTCATGCTTATAGATTCATAATTTTTCAGATATTAATATTTTGCAGTTTAATGTACACAAGGCAGCTTTAAGATTTTGAAATGTTAAGGAGTGGATAGAATTTAGAAAATCTGAGATATCTGCAACCATACTCTTTGACATGGAATTAAATTCCACTTTCTATTGAATAGAGCACATAGGGAAACTTGATGGATTTAAATGATGAAACATTATTATTTAGAAATTTTATAGGTGTTATTGATAAATCATATTGACCATGATGAAGATTAATAATTGCTATGGTCTGCATGCTTCATCTCCAAAATCAAGGTATTGCTAATATGAGATGATGAAGAGATAGAACTTTCCAGAAGTGATTAAATAATGACACCTCCAGTTCTTGTGAATGGAATTTGCTGTCCTGATAAAATGGACTGAGGCAAGGGAAATTTGACCCATTTTGCCCTTCTGCCATGTGAGAACAGACCATTCTTCTGCTACAGAGCTCAGTGCTTGAGGCTTCATGTGAACAGCACAGAGCAGTCCCTTACTAGTGACAAAACTTACCTTGAACTTGACCATCTTGAGAACTCTGCAAAATGTGCTTATTTTTTAATAAATTACTGGCTTTCAAGGTATTTTGGCAGTACCTAAATAAAATAGTATTTCTTGTGTACAATGTATTAATTTCAGTTGTATCTTTGAAATGGTCTAACAGAAATCATTAGTACTGACACTGAGAATGATTTCTCTTAAACACTGGCATGTTCATGATTTTTTTTAATTTTTATTTTTTATTGTGAACATACTGTACAGAGGGGTTACAATTACAAGGGCAAGACAATGAGTACATTTCTTATAAAGCATTGCAGCCTCCTCCTTTGTTTACCCTTCACATCCCTTCCCAGCCTCCCCCGCCCCCCTACCCAATCCTCCCCCCTCACCCCACCAAAGTTGTAAAGTTCGTTTTCGACATGACAACTTGTACTTCTCATTGTTGTAATGGGTCCACAGTTATCCTTAAACGACTTGTTTTTTCCCTTCTCCTCCACAAATGGTACCAACATCATATAGTGAAAGCAGGGGTTATACTGTGGGGGAGGGACATAAAAAGCAACAAAGAAATAATCTTATAAATGTGTTAGAAACAAATGCATGAAAGAAAGAAAACATTTGATTTTTAGTATAATGTAACTATCAAAATCAACCTTATACTTTTGCATTTATTTTCATGAATAAGACCCCTAGAACATTTACTAATGCTGATTAAATAAAACATTTTATGCAATATAATGTTGTATCAAGTTTTATGTCATAGATTCAGGATAAAAATATTAACTTCATACTAAAATCAATTTCTATAATTAACTTCACTAGTGTAAAGGAATCTAGACAATTTCAAATAATTTTCATTATTGATATGGGTTTCTGAGTGATTTTAAGTTTAAACATTGTCACATTCAGGTTTTTATAGTCTCTTTATCCTTTGAAGATGCTAGGAAATGCATCATAATTTCTATGGTGTGTACTTTAGAATACTTTTATTGGTAGGTAAATAACAATAACATAATAAGAACAATAATAAAGTAGAATAACTTCATCAATAAAGGAAATATGCCCATTTATAAAATTCTACAGTATAAGTGAGATTCATAAACTTAGAGTTCTGACTTCAACAAAACTAAATCAATCACTATCAAATTTGTATCAACATTTTCATAAAAGTCAGTTTTCTCATTGCTACCAAATAGATGGAACTAGATCTAACATTCATATTTAAGGGAGAAACAAGACTTCTAACTGATTGAACCATATTGTTTCAATTGTCTAATCCTCATTAGTTCTATTAGTCCATTCCTCTTCCATGTATAGCATCAGTTTTTTTTCTAAACTGGATAACTGTAACATCATGGAGGAATAGGCTAAGGGAACAATGCTGAAGTAACCACATTGTCAACTTTAACCTATTTCTTTGGATTTGAATAAAGCCATGTTTCAGGGTGTTTTTTTTTTTTGAAAAAATAAATACTTTGCCCACACACTTTTTCCTGTTTTGTTTGTTTGTTTTGTTATTGTTTTTTTTATATAGGCCAGGCTGGCATTGAAATGACTGCTTAATCAGGTTGGTGTCAAACTATTCATCGTCCCTGCTCTGTGAGTATTGAAATTAACTGGCATGTGCCACCATTGTCAGCAAGGAAAAAGCAATGGTATTAGAATTAGCAGCATAAAAGGTACCTTTATGCATACAATGTACACTGTATTTTGAATCAGACCACTCTAAACATTTTGCCCAAAAGTGGTGAATAATAATTCCTGGACCCATATTACAAAGGGACCTATGAACATATTTATTTCTATAAATTATGCAAACATTGAAGTCACCATTATTATTCAGTTTCACAAATGAGAAAAGTAAAGTTCAGAAAAATTGAGTAACTTGCTCACAGTCACACAGCTAATGACAAACAGGAAACTTTGAAATCAGATTGTTTAAAACAGTGAACTTTCCACCATGTCTTGAGCTATCAATAAAACCAATCACTGTCATAAAGTTACTACTTATACTGAATTCTTTCTATAGAAAACCTAAGAATAAAGATCTAATAATATTTTCCACTCTAATAAATGCAGAATAAAGTCCCCATATTTGACTATGGAGATTTGAATAAAGTAATAAGTCTGTGGTTTAATACTTAGCTCAGTGTGGCCATGAACAATATCATTTAACTTCTTAAATATCATTGTTCGTATTTACAAAAAACAGTCTAAGCAGTATTTCTGTGGTTAGTTTGATGGCATTAATTATCAAATATTTATAAAACACTTTCAAACATACTTAGTTCTTAATAAAGATCTTAATGCATATTAGGTATCAATATTCCAATAATCTATTTAGAAATAATTTGCACCAATTGGCCAATCATTGACAACATATTTACTCTGCATCAAATATGAACACAAAATTCTCAAATTGGTGAGAATTCTCAAATTGGTGAAGCATAGTGTGTTTATCTTTCTGTTAATGGATCTCAAGGGAAGTCCTTTCTCATCAGCAGCTATGCTTTCTTTTCTTTTTTTTTTTTAATAGAAAACCAGTTTTTATATGTTTGTAAAACTCTCAGAAACATATGACAGTTTCAAAGAGGTTCCTGGCTATTTAAATAAACAAAATATCCCACTATTTTTCAAAAAATAGTTTCTATTAGAATTCTAATATCTGGATTTAACTGTATTCAACACATTATTGCAGAGTTGAATTTATTGGTTGAATCAATGTGAACACATAAACTATAAACAATGAACCTTGAAACATAATGTAAGTTATTAATAAGTTTATGCATTTCTATGAAGAATATTTTCACTTATAACTAAAATCCTAATAAACACCTAATATAGCATTTAGTGACCTGTGTCCTTAATATTTCTTAATTATTTTTTTTAACAGTACTGGAGTGTGAACTCAGGGCCTTGAACTTGGTGAGTTGATGCTCTAACCTGCAAATCATACCTGCATTTTGTTGGTTATTTTTGAAATAGATTAAAAAAAAGTTATTGTCAAGGTGATGTACAGAGGGGTTACAGTTATATAAGTAACTTATTACCCTCTCCTTCATTTTTCTCCCCCCTTCTCTACCCCCCAAATTGTTTTTTTTTTGCTCCAAATTTGTGGGATTTTTTTTGGCGGGGGGGGGGGGGGGGGTCTGGTCGTGGGCCTGAACTCCGGGCCTGGGCACTGTCCCTCAGCTCTTCAGCTCAAGGATAGCGCTCTACCACTTGAGCCACAGCGCCACTTCCGGCTTTTTTCTTTTTTCTTATGTGGTGCTGAGGAATCGAACCCAGGCCCTCAAGCATGCAAGGCAAGCGCTCTACCACTGAGCCACCTTCCCAGCCCTCCACCCCCCAAATTGTACAGATCATTTCCAACATATTGTTTTGTGAGTATTACTGTTGTATCAGTTCCCATTTTGTCCTTTGTCTCACCATTTTGTTGTTCCCCTTCCCTTCCTACTGCAGATAAACATATATACAAACCCAGGGTACCAAAATTGAATACAGTGACCACAGAGGATAAACCATAGTGGGAAAAACACAAAAGAAAAAAATAAAGAAATCAAAGAGTTCATTGAGAACAACAACAGCAAAGAAAAACCTCTTTTGTCCATGTTCTTGGAGTTCATTTGCTTAGCATTATCTTATATGGTCATATGTACATAACTAATGATCTATTCTGCTCATCTTCTAGGATTATCCTAGACATCTGCTATTTATTACAAATAAGGGAAACTATGGTTTCCCATGAAATAGAATCTTAGGAATTTTTCTACCCAACTGATAAGGACAAGAGGTAAAGAATCTTAGGTATCCAAAAATTTCAAAACAATACAATCTAAACATACATGGATAATGAGAAAATGGAGAATAGAGATAAAATTCTATCCTGAGATAACAATTGCTTGAACTTTCTATTCATTCATCCATTTATTCATTTATTTGATTAATCACTAAAGATTTATTGACTCCAGAAGTAGATCCTTGTTTTATGAAGTTAAATCTCATACAATTTTGTGATCCTCAGGAAAATACTATAAAATGTCAATACATAATTCTAAGTATATGAAAAGGTGATAGCTTTATCATGGAACTATGACATTCAGAGTATTTAGCTTAATTTTGACTAACTTTTGAGTGCTCATATTCAGTGTACTGTACTAAGTATAAGTTACAAGAAGCAGAACAAAACTCATATAAAATCTGGAATGAAATAGCTATCATTCATATACACATACTAATAGACTTTCATAAATCAAATATGGATCATTTTTGAGAAACATACACTTTATTTTCCATGGAAATATTTTATTTAATGTTCTGAGACCTGAGGATCTGTGAGCAGCACTTGAGGATTGTCAACATACCACTTGCTGTTAGCTTTCCTTTTCTTCATTTATAAAAGGGTAATGGTGAGGTTTTAGGCCTCAGGCAGTCTTCAAATGATCATTGCAATCAGCAGTTGCAATCTCTTAATGGCTCAATCTCTTTATTTCTTTATTATAAGCAATATGTTTTTCCCTCTACAGAACAATTAACTAAAAATTTCACCAGCCGTCTTTTCACATTTTGAAGGTTGTTTTTATTTTGAATTCTTTGAACATTTCTCATACAAAATGAATTTTTTCTACCAAGTAATTCTGAGATTCTGTGCAGACACTATGTGTCCTATACCTTAGCTTATTTCAATGCCACTATCCCCTACTCCAGTGGCTAATTGTGACCCCTGGGTTACCATATGATGAACAATCAGGTACAAATCAGAATTTTGTTCAGTATCTTATTATTAGATAATTTGCTATATAAGAGCTCACAAGTTTCAGGAAAACATTTATGGTTAGCATAAATAAAGCATATTACCAAGCTAACAGGTGAACAGCCAGATAAAGAAGTTCACATAATGAAGTCAGGAAGGGTTCTGAGCACTGGAATTTTTATTCTGGTTGATTGATATGATTAATTAAATAACTGATTATTAATACCTAAAGCAAGTTCAGTTCCTCTCCTCTCTTTGGGGATGAGTGGTGGAGAGGATACAACCCTCTAATCCTACAGTCATTCCTTAGTGTTCCTTTGTAGATCTCAGCTGGATACCCTTAGTCTCTTCTCATCTCAAGAACATACAAAAGGACCTTCTTACCACTGTGAAGATTACAAGAGATACAAAAGATCTTGAATCAAGAGCCAGGAACTAGGACTGAATATAAACAAAATATATCTAGTTGCCATGTAGAAGTTACAAAGATGTTAGAAGCTCTGTGATAGGAAGGGATAGGAAGAGCAGGAGAGGCTGAGATAAAAGTCTATGGTACTTATTATGGCATATCTATCCCCAAATCATCAGAATGAAATTAAGTGTACTGAGAAAGAAATGAAAAACAAACGAAATGTCTTTATAAACTACAAACTTCAAAAACCAAACACAATATTAATGGAGTCATTACTGATACTTGTTTACCAAGGCTACTGAAAGAGAATATTGTTTTAGATATAATCTTAAATTTTGCAGGAATCTACATCCTGTAATATTCTATTAATATAACAGTGACAATACTGATAAAAGTAGAATGATGTTTTGCATTACAGAACACTTTTCCTCAGTAAGTGAGCTAACAATAGCCCTGATTTCATTGCTTATTAAAATAGCTAAAATAATAGATTTCTGATTTGCATAAACTGCAGATTAATGGTGTTTACTGAGTGGTGGAACTTGTTCTTATATTCATAATATAATGCCAGGCAGGAGACATATGTAATTGGAGGCATCATATCCCCCATAAAGTAGTCACATGTTTATTTTTGAAAAAATAAGATAAAAGCACATTAGCATAGGAAATCAGTCAAGCTTAATGCAGAAATAACTAATTGAGAATCTAGGAGGTTTGTATTAGACAAATGGACTACTTTGTTTATTTAATTAAAGCAAAAGCAACTTTTAATGACTCATTTCAAGGTAGAGACAGTTGAAAGACTGAGCACATAAGTTTTACAGCTGTTTTGAAAAATATAAGGATATTTTGAATATATAAATAAAAATTACAAAGACGAATAATACCTTTACTAGCTTCCACAGGCAAAAACTAGTATTTGTCTTCCCTCCCCCCTCCTTTTTCTTCTCTTGTCCTATCTATCTATCTATCTATCTATCTATCTATCTATCTATCTATCTATCTATCTATCTATCTATCTCATCTGATATCCATCTATCTATCTATCATGTATATCTAGCTCTTTCTCCCTAATATATAGCAGCCTTCATCTGTTAATGTCAACATAATAGACAGAAGTTATATTATGTCCTGGATACACAAGGGGAAGATGAATATGGTGTATTTCAGCCTTAACTGCCTGCATTTCTTTCCAAGGTTGCTTTTCTCCTCTAGATAATCCACTGGTTCTTCAGACATAATGAATGAGCTTAGGGATTTGCAAGAGATTCAGTATCATTTGTATTTTATCGTCAAAGAAGAATTGGACCCTTTGGCAGAGATCAGTATGCACAGAAATAAATACTTCCTGCAATGAAGCATTGAAGGTGACTTATGTTGGTAATTGATACAAACATAGTTTCTAAGGCTGGAAAGATCACTCCCTGAGAATTTATTTGTTCTACCTTGGATTTTTGCAATGGTGAGCTAGGTCCTACCGTTTTTTGAAAGTAGAATTTAAAAGAAGAGCTCCTTGAAAGACTTAACAGTTTAATGTTTTATTCAGGCTAGCTTTTACCATCATGAAGGAAAGGATAATTAAACATCTACATGCAATGACTGTATGTTAGATTGAATTTTGTGGACTCTGCCTGCCCTTGAAAGTACAGATGTAAGCACACATTCTCTATACAAAAGCCTGTCATTAAGTTTGAAGATTTCAAATTGAAATTCTAAATCTTCACAGATTTTAGGAAGAAAGGTCACTGGATGTGATCTCAGCATTCTCATCTTCACATAATTCTCTCATGCATTGAGTGTTCTACCTTCTTTACCCTTGGCAAATGCAATTTATCCCTGTTTTTTACTTCTACTTATCAACCTTATTTTCTGCTGTGGATGTTATAAAGCATGTTTTGCCTTTTCAGCAACAAGAACAGCACTCTTTAGGTAGTAAAAATAATATTCTCACTGCATTATTATATTTCCATTCACTACATACACATGTAAGGAATTTTATGCATCAGTGTATAGCTATACCACTCATATTCTGTTTTAGTATTGTCTGGATGGATGGATGCTTAATGGAATAAAAACAAAAAAATCTAACAGTATTTAGGGGAAGAAAAGTAAAAATACATGAAATTTCATCAATTAAATGTAACCAGTGTTAATATTTTTCTTTTATGTTAGCACACATTAGTTATAACAGATTTCATTGATATTTCCACATATACAGCTGGATATTCATCTCAGACCTATCCCTCTCTTGCTTTTCCTTAACTCATTCCCCTTCTCAAAACAGTTTCAGTTCTCTTTGTTTTAGTCTCATACATGCAAATAAACTACTTCAACAATCTTTATTCTTTTACCCTCTTTGTTAGACCATCCTTCCTCCTGCTAGTAGCTCCCCAACAGAGAGCCTACTTTAATTCACTGTTGTTCATGTTTTAATTCATGTTAATTTTACCAAGGCATCTCATCATAGTATTTCATACATTCATGTATTATATTTTGCTTAGAATAACCCTCTCTATTGCTTTTTCCTGAGCCCCCCAATAGTGTATTGATGAACAGCTTTCAATTAGATTCTGTATTATTATTATTATTATTATTATTTTAATTGTACAGAGAGGTTACAGTTACATGAGTAAGATAATGAGTACATTTCTTTTTTCATATACATTACTTTATTTTATTTTTAATATATTTTTATTGTAAAGATAATGTACAGAGAGGTTACATTTGCATGCTTAAGTTAATGAGTACATTTCCTCTCAACCATTGTTACCCCCTCCTTTGTTTTTCCCCTACCATCCCTTCCTGCTCCACCTCTCCAACTCCTCTGCCCCACCTCCCGAAGTTGTAAAGTTTGTTCTCAACATAGTGTCTTGTACATCTCATTGTTACAATGGGTCATCTCGTATCCTTATTTCAGCATTTTGTTATTTCCCTTCCCTCCTCAAATTAGAAAAATGTATATACAGGATGCAGGGCACCAAAATCAAATACAGTGAAAACAGGGGTTGTACCATGGGGAAGAACATACAGCAGAAACAAAAAAGATCACATAGTATATTATAAGTACATTAAAAAGAACAGCAAGAAAGATAAAAATCTCTTGTGTCCCTATCTTGGCTATCTTTTCTTTAGCTTCCTCTGGTTAGATCTGAAGAGAGAAAATTCAGCATTGACATGTCTATAAAAGCAGAACTCAGATCTAAAGTAAGACTTGAACTTAAGCTTTGATATTTACAGTCATGACTATCAAAGAATGGGGCTGAGGATGTCCTCATTGGTAGAATACTTGCCTAGCAGGTTTTATTCCCTGAGTTCCATTCCCAGCACTGCCAAACAATAAATGGCTGTCTCTGCTAAACATGCTCTTTTATTCTGCTATATGGGAAGTTCCCTATGGTTAGTTAAGTTCCCCATGGTTAGTTACATGTTTGACCCTTCCACAACCTTCCTTAGAGTACTTGGTTAAGGAAATGAAAAATTACAGATTCCTTCTCTGAGACATCAATATCCAAAATAAGATGCATTTTTTCTTTGTAAAGGAAAAACAAAACAAAGCAGAGTTTTCAAAGACTTTTCTTCTGTGCTGGCTTAGAATTATGAATTTCAGATCTCCATCTATGAATAGCTAGGATTATAGGCTTGATCCACCATCACTTGGCAAAAATAAGGTAATTTATGTCTCAAAGACAGCACTTGACTAAAGCTTATTTCAGATTATTTAGACACCATATGAATGGTAACTTCTATGACTTTAGGGAATATTAAGAATTTTTCTTTTCTCAATTAATAAAATATAAAACAAAAGTTATTTTTAAGAGTCAGTTACTGACTAAATAGATTTACCAGATAGTAAAATAATTTTGTATTAAATTATTGACACTGCTGAGAATTTTATAAGAATTCCTATGTTTCGACACAATGATGCTGCTCCTCTCTTGGTACAGGATGGAAATGAAGGTTATTTGGAAACAAGGAGACGTACAACAACAGTCATCGAGAGTTAGATTAGTCCTTGGAGATTATCAGCTCAGCCACCTTTTCCTGAAGATGAGTAAATTGGATTCAAGATCAGTGTTTGCCCCAGATTAGAGACAATAATGCATGGCACCATAAAAGATTAGAGGTGAGAAATGGTCTATCAATTTAAACAACACTCTCACAATAATGCTTATAGCTATTTTACCTTCCCTTATTTCATATACATTAATACCTAACCCTTATTTAGCGCTCATTTAACAATTATTGACAGGAGAATTTTTAAACACTTCCTGTGGACAACAGGGCTACATGTTTCTAAACACTGTTTAGCATTTGTTTTCTGGAGTTGATAATCTCCCTTGCTGGAGTGTGACTGGTAGACCTGCTATTTATTAAATAGGTAAATGCAGGTAGATTACTTTATTTCTTGGGCCCTCAGTTTTCTCATTAGAAAAAAAGGAGGTGATATTATTTCATAACGTTCAGACTATTAGATAAATTAACATTTGTAAAGCACATAGAATAGTTCATCAAACATAATAAATATACCATTAAGGTTTGTTATTATTGTTATGAGTAATCAGGATGTGTTACACTCAGATTCTAGGTATATTGTTATTAATCCATAACACACACACACACACACACACACACACACACACACACACACACACACACACACACACCACACACTTTTAAATGTAAGATCTCTGGTTTAGGAACACCTGGGAAATATTCTGGGAAAGAACATGGCAGGTGTTAAGAGAGGAGATGGCATCAGGTCCTGTTCTGTATACTACGCTAAGACAGAGTCTAGGACAATTTTATCTTCACAATGAACTCAGTACTGATCTCAGTTTCTGATTCATAACTATTTATAAACATCAGTGAGTGCATTAATAAGGGAATCACATGGAATTTTGATTTTGAAGGTTTCCTATCTTGAAAAAAATCTTGTGCTTAGATTTTCATCTTAAAACTATTAGTCTAGGCTGGGTGTTGTTGGTTCAAACTTGTAGTCCTACTACTCAGAAGGCTGGCATCAGGGAGAATAGCAGTTTAAGGCCATCTTGGGAAAAAAGTTAACAAGACCTTATTAAACCAATAATGGAGTACAGTGGTACACAGCTAGTATCACATCAATGATAGGAAGCTTAAAGATGAGTATTACTGACAAATAGAGTGCCTGCCTATGAAGCATGAGGACCTGATCCAAATCCCATTACTATTATATGCATATATGTACACATACATATATATAAACCATAGGCCATATATAAACACACATAAAACATAAATCATATATGGTTCATATCATTATGTATATTATATATACATTTATATGTGTGTGTGTATATATATATATATATATATTTCTTCTGGTGCTTGACAAAGTCTTAAAGGTCTTAGAAATGGAGTAGAGCTAGTTACAGATATCAAACCTGTCATAGGACTGAGAAACTGTATATATAATATAGAATCATGTAAAGAGCTTTGAATAACTTACTGGGTATTGTAACAAATCACAGACTTCAGAAAATCAACTAGTTCCACACATAGTAAAAGTGTCCCACAACAGTTTATAATGTGAATGAAACATTTATTCCTACTTCATCTGATAGTTTCCGTATTATATCTTGCAAAATTAGGAAATTACACTTGTAATCCCATCTCCTTAGGAAACTGAGATCTGACAATCCTGGTTCAAAGCCATCCTGGGCAGGTAAGTCTGTGAGACTTCTTATCTCCAATTAACTACCAGAAAACCAGCAGTGGTGCTACGGCTTGGTTGAGTAATTGGGCTTGAATGTAAAAGTTCAGAGACAGCGGGAAGGCCCTGAGTTAAAGTTCCACAACTGAAAAAAAGGAAACTATTAATGTACTAAGTGAATGCTTCTAATTTTTATCTGTACTGATTTAATAACATAGGCTCATATACATGTACATATATACATATATGTATACAAAGTTCACACATATGCATTTTATACATACACATGCATATAAATATTATTTATGTATATATAATGTGTATATACATACATATACTCATTTGTATCTTTATATTATTGTATTTAAATATATATATATATATATATAAATATAGTACAAATACCTCTATAAGTATTATTCAAATTTCATTTTATTAGGATAGAACCTTCAGATACATAACCACTTACATATATAGAGAGGGAATTTATATTCACAGATTCTTAGGAAGTTCTATGTGTATCTGAATCAGGTATATGGCATCCTGAGTGAGCTTCATAATGGAAATCACTTGCTAATTTGTATATATTATGTGATTCATATCTGTCATCTTAAAAACATCCAAACATGTCTCTAATAGCAGCCGTGAGTGAAAAAGGAAGGCATTGTTAAAATGAGGATGATTCCTTTTGATGTGGGTATAATTTTTAAGAGAATTTTGCAATGAAGTACTGCTGTCTACGAGCTGAGAGACTCCCTTCTCCGACTACATCTTTCAGCCTGCTTCTGTGTGGGAAGCCTTAGCAGCTCTATAACCTGCAAATCTACAATCTCCCAAAATAATATTTGCTCAAATAGCATCCTGCTATTCTCTATAAAAAATACTTGAGCCTTCCTCCCAAGAAATAGTGTTATTGCAAGCTTGAACTATTGAAAAAGTAATATTGCCTCCAAGGGGCTACGTCATCTTAATAAGACATATCTCCAAGACAAGGAAAAATGTACTTTTCAAATCCTACAAGCCTTATAAACCACCACTTACAAAACCTTTGTTCTAACGTGTTGCCAATTTTACCTGAGGCAGACATTTTGCTGCATTTAAAAGGTCTCCAAGGATGCTAAGGTATCTTAGGTGGACCAGAAGGCCTGATGGATATAATGAAAACTAAAGTTTTGTTTTGTGAAGTTTTCTCAAGGCTTTTCTCCTGGGTATTGAAATGTAACTTCCATTTTGCTCATCTAACTTCACCATATAGTGCTGGAAGAAATTTTAGGAAGATATATAGCTAGTGAATGCAGTAAACTTAAAAATAAAAGAAAGAAAAAGAAAAATTTAGGCTCTCTCCTCACTCACCTGCTGTTCTGCTGAAGGAACTTATGGTTAGAAAATATTGTTGCTCTAATTAAAATGCATGCTGACTCTTCATAAAATTGAGAGGCTGGAGTCATTTTTGGAATTTTTATTTTTGAAACCTATTTCACTAGATAGCTCTAGAAAAATGTATAAGAGCATGACAAGTGCTTAAAAGCTGTTTTTCTTGATGCTGGCGGACTCCTTACTCGGGCACACAAATGAACAGAAAGAAAGATAAAATCTAGGCAACTCAGCTCCCAACTTGGATCTATAGCCTTTGTCCTTAGCCATCTCTTCTGCAGTAGATTTGCAGCCATCTTGGAACCAAGCAAGACAAGATCATGTGCTTGCAATAGAGGACTTACTGTAACAAATCCTCACCTGACCAATCTTGAGGAAATAAACGGTTGTGACTACTGGTGAATGTGGCTTGCCACCTATGAACACTAATCACATGAGAGATTCTAACCCCCAGCCCCTAATTCTTCCTTCTGCTTATGCCTATATTGAATGTTAGGAAAGATTGACTAATGTCTTCCCATTCCACAAATGTAGCAGCTTGTGCCACATAGTAAATTTACATTCTATGCTTTTTACCATAATTAGTCATTTATTTGGCATGTTGTAATGAGTAATTTTTGAAGCAAAGAAATATGGACCTGACTCCAAAAATCTCCTGCCATAGAGTCTAGTGAAAAGATAAAACTTTTCCAAGCTCTGGGTTCAAATTTAATTCAGCCACCAAGCCACAGACATTTAATGTTTCTTTTTTATTTACTCATAAAATGAAACAGTGGTAACTTCTACTGTAGTTTTGCATTCCACAGTTTTAGTTACCTTTTGTCAACTGTAGTCTCCAAATATGAAATGGAAACTTCCAGAAATAAACAATTATAAGGTTTTTCTCATCTGGTCCTGGGGCTTTAATTCAGGGCCTGAGTGCTGTCCTGGAGATTTTGTGCTCAAGTCCAGCTCTCTATCACTTGAGCCATAGCTCCACATTCAGCTTTTTTGGTAGCTAATTGAAGATAAAGAGTCTCAGGGACTTTTTTGTGTCCGTTGGTTTCAAATCATGATCTCAGATCTCAGCCTCCTGACTAGCTAGGATTATAGGCATGAACCAGCAGTATGTCAAGCACTATTTTGTATTTGTAATCATAGCAACATGCAAATGAACTTGGAAAATTTGCAACAATATTATATTATGTAGGAGAGACATAACCTTGGAGAAATCTATGGATTACAGTCTGCAGTGTTTTAGTGAGTACATGTGTACCTTCTTGGTAAATAATATCGAGTCTATGAGATTAATTCATTAGAAATTTAGAGTTCATGCCATTTCCATGGTAATGCTGGCTTGAACTATACCCCCATTATTCTACCACAAAAAATCATTGGATCCCAGGAGTCTTCCCCGAGCTAATATAACCTAGCCTTAATTTCTAAGAATGTCATCGTTTTTATATGTCTGTTATATCATGTGCTACCAAATGCTCCAGCCTTTTACTTGCTAGCATAATTATGCATTGACACTAAATATTTCTCTGTACTTTTCTCATAGGCCAAAAAAGAAAACAAAATTGTTCATTATTGGCCACGTTTCAAGTTACATGACCACAGAAACAATTAAATATTGGCACAGAGTCTCCAAGAATTTCTAAGAAATTAATTTTTCTACCAGTGCTTACGATTTGCTCTAATTGCTATGCTACATTGTTCCAAGGTTTCTTTTTTTTTTTTTTTTTTTTTTTGGATGCTGAGTGCTGAGTGCGATTTATAGCAAAAGTCTCCAGAAGAAAGGGCAAAAGGTTACACAATCTTGCTGCAAGGCTTCATCCTTGGGTGGTCACCAGCTGGTCGCCTGATAGGCACTTGTTTCCGGCTTTACCTCTATTTTTAAGAAATACAATAAGATATTTAAAATATGTTTTAAAATACTCTTAGGAGAAATCACCTCAAATTATAAGTTTCCATAGTAAAGGAACTGGAATGTTCTTATGTTGGTATTTATTTAATGCCCCCAACAGATGAGAACGCCACATTTGTCCTTGTCACCAGAAGTCAATTACACTGAATGTCACTTATTGAAACTAAAAATTACATATTCTTCTATAAAACATAAGTGATAGAATTGAAAATGTGCTCTCATTAATTATTGGTATGGCTCTATGCTGGAAGGAAGTTGCATCATGATATTCTACAGGTATGATAAAACTAGGTTAATTTGATTAGAACTCTGAAGTTACTACCATATTACTTGATCGCAGACAGCATAATGTAACTTCTTTGGTCTCAGTTTCTTCACCTGTAAAATGGAGATCATAACAAAATCTACCTTAAAGAACTTTTATGAAGCCCACTCTTATAAAGTTGATAAAATCCCTGGAATAATAGGAAGGACAAAGAAACTCATGTAAATGATCCTTAAATTCAAAAATGATTGGGAAATAGAATAGATAGATCTTAATAATCTAAGAGTTCACTGACATGACTGTGTACCTTTCTACTTAGAGAGATTTCTAAGAACTCTTACAGTTTTCCAATTTTACTAATGAGAACATACAATAGAGAAGTCTATTGATTCATTTAAAACAATAACTGGGGGTTGGTGATTCATGCCTTTAATTCTATCTACTTAGGAGACTGATATCTGATGATGATAGTTGAAAGCCAACTCAAGAAGGAAAGTCTGTGGGATTCTTATTTCTAATTAAGCAGTAAAAATCTGGAATAGGAGCTGTGGCACAAGTGGTTGAGTGTTATCCTTAAGCAGAAATGCTCAGAAACAGCCCCCAGGCCCTGAGCTCAAGCCTCAGGACTGGCACACACAACAAACAAACAAACAAAAACCCACTAAATACTGTGAACCTTGACCTGATATGTCTTTCCATAAATCCAATGTGATTAAACTAAAATTTAACAACTAATAGCATCTGTGATTTTAAAATAGTTTTTATATGTATTTCTGGATATGCAAATTTAAAGAAGAGAAAGAGGGCAAATGGTGACTATCAGACCAGGACTGGTATTTTCAGTTTATGTTTCAGATAAATAACAGATAATTTTTGGTGAATGCATGTCCTATATGTTTCATAAAAAGTAGTCTTTATAAAATTTGTTTGTGATTTGGTATGAAATTAAAATGTAGCTGTACATTCTATCATTTCATTGCATAGTCTGTCAACTCTATCCAGTTTCAAATAATGATTGTGTCAGCGAATTGCTAACTAGATTAGCAACGTAGTTAAGTATGACAAAACACAATCCAAATTAATTATATTCCATGAATAAGGCATAAGAGCACCATATTTGTAAAGGACAAATATCCTCCCAGAGTTCAAGCCCCATGACCGCCAAAAAAAAAAAAAAAAAAAAAAAAGGACAAATACCCTCATCATTACAAAGTCTTCTTTGGCTTAGATATATGTGTAATATCAATTGTAACAATGACTAACACTGAATACTCTCATAGAATACTTTATAATAATTTATGAGCATTGCTTTATTTAATATCATATGATCTATTTTTTAGATTATTCATATCATTCCAATTTGTATATAAGATATACAAATTGGGTCTCAATATGCACAAGTTTATTTCTTGTTCATGCTGTACCTTCCAGGGTAAGCTTGAAACCCTGTTCCATAGAACCAAGTAAGGGGGACAGCATATATCAAGACATTCTGTACCATGTAGCAGAAGTACGAGAGGTCATAGTGACTGAGACACAGCTTCTATTGAGTCATATTCTTGCTATGTAACTTTCCTATGCCTCAGCTTCTTCATAAAGCAGATTATATTATTACTCAAAATATTTGCCACTTCATGTTAGGAGATATGTTTTGTTCTTATCCTATTACCACGGTTTTCAGACTTAAAAACATGTTTTGTTTTCACCAGAGATGAATGATTCAAAAAGAAATGTGCCACTTAAAAGTAATGAGAAATTATTCAATCTACAATCTTTGAAAAAAAGCCATAATATAGAAATGACATAGTAAGAATTTGACTCAGACACGCTAAGTCCACAGTGGTATTTAAAGCCTTTTGCACTTCTGGGTTCTTTGTATGAGGGGGGTAGTGGTCTGGACCTTTAAACAAATACTGAGCACTTTGTATGACAGTATGAGACTCCTGGGCTGCTCTCCTGTGATGTACATTCCAGAAGTATCTGTAGGTTACATTGAGGACACTTTACTCTGAACCATAGAGGATTGTAATCGAAATAAAATGTCTTTTTAGTTGTGTTATAGAGGGTTTTTAAAAATGTATAAATACTGTCCTGCACTTTAAATAAGATCCATTAGCAAAGTCCAGACACTATTAGCCAGTGAAATGACTTTTAGGTCCCAGATGTTTGTACACTTTTTTGCTCATGATTCCCCTGATTGCCACCGAGTGGTTACACCTCCTTTAGCAAGCTAAATAATACATCACACTTAAATTGACGTCTTGCCAGAGACAGAGTGCTTCTGCGAGGCCTTGGAGAGCCTGAGCTATTGAAAATGAATGGATATTGAAGTGAAATATTAGGCCACATAGTGAAGCACGGCTTGTTGCATGAGAATGTTAAAATGATGTTATTGGCAACTTGGAGAACACAATAAGGAGAAAATGATTATAACAGCTAGTAAAAAATATCGTCTTATGAAAAATTCATTTATTACTGTAAAGGGCTTGCTTGTTCGTAATAGTAACCATTTTCCCATTGTGATAAGAAAACATAACTCTTGTTTTTTCTTTCCTGCTCAAGTGATTGGGTTTGTTTCACTTTCATGTTTTAGCGTCCCTTCCAGCTTATATCTATGTGCTGTTCTCTAATTGATGGGAGAAATGTATTTTACTGAAATCAGCATCAAATGAAACAAATATTTGCATACAGTGTGTCTGAGAGATGGTTCTGAGAAACTTTGCCTGGTTGTGTAATTTTACAAGTACATTTTATGGCACATAATCCATTCAAGCAATTAAATGATCCAGCACAAGACTTTATTGATGTGGTCTTGAGGGGAAAAAAGATCCATGTAGGTCCAAGCTTTGAAATTTCATAATCTATAAATGCATATACTAAAGCTCAAAAATCAGACAGTGATGGAGACCTACATTATAATATATATTTTCCCCAAGTACAGCAGGGAATTTTTATTTGTGAGTCAGTATCTATGAGATAACTTGAACTTCTTCTGTAAAAGTCTAACACCAAACACGTTGTTGTATGTAAGGTGTGCTAAAAGAATATGCTTATTAAAAGTACCTCAACCTGTTTCAGATTTATGGGATTCCAGTATTTATTACATCAGAGCTCTCAAATACTCAGCAGGCAGGGATGGTGTTGTAATGGGAAGCTGAAGAAGGGCTCAGAGCAATTGTGTTCATGTTAGATTCACCTGCAGAGATTTACAGCCTCCTGTTGCTTTAGTTGCATTCCCAGCATTTTTGATCTAATTGGTCAGAAGTGTAGCCTTGACAACAAGATTTGAAGATTTTCCAAATTGTTCTAAGGTACAATTGAAGAATGCCAGACGAGGCTCTTATGGGGAAATTAGTGGTAGAAAACCATGAGACCTTTTGTTTCCTCCTTTTCTCCTCTTCTGCTTGTGTCCTCCTCACTGGTGTCTTTCTTCTCTCTCCTTTTCTATTTTATACTAAGTCCTCCTTTCTGTGCCCTACACAGCTTCATTTAATTGATCATCAACACAAAAAATGTCTTTCAGGTAATAATACTAGCCTTGTTCTGTGCACAAGAAAATTAATAGGCAGATTTGGTAAAAATATAGAAGTATATACTATTCTTCATCTGGCCCTTACATTTGCAAAAGTGCCTAATAACAATAATGTTATTTTTATATTTGAGTTCATGCTTGTTAAAAACATCTATATTATTATTATTATTATTATTATTATTATTATTATTATTTGCTGGTCCTGGGATTTGACTTGGTCTTTTTGGCCTTTTAGCTTCGTTTACTCAAGGCTAGTGCTTTATCATTTGAGCCACAGTGACACTTTCAGCATTTTTGAGTAGGTTAGTGGATATAAGTATTGTACAGACTTCCTGCCCCTGCTAGCTTTTAACCAGTATTTTGAGATCTCAGCCTCCTGTGTAGCTAGGATTATAGGTATGAGCCACCGGCACCTAGTTTAGAAATATTTTTGAAAGGATTAGGATTATTTTATGATTATAAAGATGATGTACAGAGGGGTTACAGTTACAGAAGGTAGATAATGAATATATTTCTTTTTGAACGATGTCATTTCTTCTCTTGCTGTCTCCTGCTTTTTCCCTCCCTTCCCCACTTACAAGTTGTATAGTTCATTTTCAATGGTGTCTAATGAGTACCACTGCAGCATTTGTTCACCCTTTATCTCTCCATTTCTGTGTATTTTTGAAAGTTTAAAGACACTCATTTACCCACAAATTCCTTCTCTAACTTTATATTACTGCAAAAGAAATCACCCATAGGTAGCTATTCAGTAGAATTAAATATATTTTATTTATATATTTACTTACAAATTTCCTGAAATGGGAAGATGAATTTGACAATGGATTTAGCCACTACTATTATTACTACTACTGAAGTAAGGAGGTCAGGTCTGGCCAGTGCCATATTGGCCACATGGTGGATAATAGGCCTGGCATCTTGTCTTTATGCTGGGGGAAGGAAACTGCCCCCATCCCCTGCCTCCCAGGTAATGGGCATGCCTGGACCCCTGGAGGCAGGGGCAGGACTTGGCTGATAGGTTCCTGAATCTGTCAGTCTAGTGCCTGGTACTGGGAATTTCCTGAGGATCTGCCTGCTGTGGCCACCTATTTAGGCCAGGACCAGCCTAGCTACTGAACTCCATGCCACATGTGTCTCTGTGATCTTGTCCTGTGTCCTGTCTCCTGGCTCATCACCAGTCATCATGGAGTGCCAAGTCAGCTCTCCATTGGAGCTGAATTGGCTTCTTGGTATTGTTCTTGTTATTTCTTTCCTCTTTAGCATGTTTCCTAGCTGAGTTATGTGTATTTGTGTACTGCAGGCCTTTGTAACAACTGGCAGCCTGCAGCCTGTTAACTGTATAATAAAGAATCTAATATTCTATATTTTAAAGTGTGGCTTCTGGGATGATTTACCTTACAACACTACTACTATTTTAAGAGGACCCTTAATGTATTGCCCAGACTGGTCTCAATGCAGTCCTCCTGCCTCAGCCCCCTGACTGTTAAGAATATGTGTACTCATACCACATGACTAATTTTTTATATACTAATTGAAGCTTCCTAAATCTTTATTTTGACTTTTCATCATTAGAAACTCAGATTAAGTCCAATGAATCGTGATAGGAAAGTTAAAGGAAATGTTTATATGTAAGATGTTATCTTGAGACTATATGTGGGTACATGCAAATTGACCAAAGAATGGGAAAGGACAGGACAAATGATGTCAAAATGCATTATATCTATATATGTATATGTATAGGAAATGTACTGAAAGTTGTTGAACAACAGAGGGTATGGGGACTAGGAAAGAGAATCACAGATGAGGTCAATGTGACTGAACTAAAATATATTCATGGGTAAATGTCCACAGTGAAACTTCTTTTGCCATTGATATTCACTGAAATAAATGGAATTACAGAAAAACAGAACAAGCTATGTTGGAGTGTAGTTAGCAGAGGAGGGGATGGGTCAACGGGAAGAGTAAAAAAAGGTAAATGTGGTTGAAGTCTTCTATATTTTTGTATGGAAATAGAACAACTAACTAATAAACTAACTTATTTTTCAGAAGGCAGATAAATTATAAACAACCAATAAGTGGTTAGGGAGGACAAAAGCAGGAAGTAGGGAAAA
This sequence comes from Dipodomys merriami, assembly GCF_024711535.1. NCBI lineage: Eukaryota > Metazoa > Chordata > Mammalia > Rodentia > Heteromyidae > Dipodomys > Dipodomys merriami. The sequence goes on along the minus strand of NW_027202270.1, from coordinate 73,284,059 downwards.
GACTAGAAATATATCAATGAATGATTTGGATAGATTAGCTCTCTATTTATTATTTATCCTGCCAAATCTTATTTTCTTCAACATTTATTTTGTATCTCTTTATAAATTTTCAACAGTTAAGGTTTGTGATTTTATACAAAGCATTAAATGTAGTATACAATGTTTTGTTCCCTGATTACACCTAATAATGGGTGTCAGTTTTCATCCAGAGCACACCATGTATACTGCTGTTAAGAAAGCCACTAAAAAAATCTTCCTGGTCAAGGAGCAATTGATTATCTGAATAAAATCTTTAATAAACAAATGATAGTAAAGATTTAATATAAGACCCCTTGGTTTATCTTCTGTAATTACTCAAGTCTTGCACTTTGCCATTGAAAGTTATCTCAGAAGACAAAGTTTCATTGTTTCCACATTACAATAACACATTAACATTTTCTCATACATTGAATAACTGTGTTCTTGAAGAAAACAATTTTAAAATATGTTTTGGTCTGAAAATGACTAGGAAAACCAAGATTTTATGCTGAATGTGACCTCTCTTTAAAAGTGCGGTGAGGGTGTATTATTGCTTTAAATAGTCATTCTTCTTCTACATAATCAAGGACTAGTTTACAGAGCAAACCATGAAGAGGTTGGGATAAAAACATATCACACAGATGAGCACCAGTGGCTCACATCTGTAAACCTAGGTACGCACGAGGCTGAGTTCTGAGAATTGAGGTTTGAAGCCAGCCCTGGCAGAAAAGTCTCTGTGAGACTCTTATCTCCAAATAACCACTCAAAAACTGGGAAGTGGTGGAGTACTAGCCTTGAGCACAAAGGGCTCAGGGACAGCGTCTAGACCTTGAGTTCAAGCTGCACAGATGACAAAAAGATAAAGAAAAAATAAAAATGAAAAGCTTACACAGTTTAAAATAGATGACTGTAATACTGTGTATATGTGTGTTGGAATTCAAAAATCTTAATGTTCTGGACAATATTTTGTAATTGAATACACTATTGTTAAAATAATTTTTACATCCTTAAATGCTTTTATAACTTTTTGTTGTGTATCTTCTTCCCTACAGGAAATTAAAGACTTTGAAGATGGTTTAAGAAACAGAAGAGACAGTATTTCACTTGGCCAGAAGAAATATATTATCCATTCTGATGGTAATTTTATGTGTCAGCTTGAATAAACTATGGAACACCTGGAAGATAGCTGACAAGACATAACTTTTAAGTGTAACTGTTAGAATGTTTCCGGAACAGATAGCATTTAAATTAATAGACTACATCAAGAAGCCCTACCCTCACCATTGAGGGCAGATATCATCCAATCTACTGAGGACACAAATCAACCAATAAAATGGAGAAAAGCCAAATATCTTTCTGCTTGCACCTTGACATTCATTTTCTCCTGCTCTTGGATAGCAAAGCTCCTGATTTCAGATGTTGTAACTTTAATCAGGACCTACACTGTTTTCTAGTACTTCTAGCTTGAATTGAAACTACTTAACAAGCATTCTTGGGCCACCAAGAATTCTTGGGCCACCACCAGATGATAGATTGAAGGACTTTTTTTTCTTTTTTTCTGGGTTTGGGATTTGAACTCAAGTCCTGACTCTGTCCCTGACTTTCTTTATGCACAAGGCTAGTACTCTACCACTTGAGCCACAGCCCCACTATTTTTTTCTGAGTAGCTTATTGTAGATAAGAGTCTCACAGACTTTCCTGCCTGGGCTGGCTTTGAAACATGATCATCGGATCTCAGCCTCCTGAGTAACTAGGATTATAGGTGTAAACCACTGGAGCCCTGCAGAAGAACTTTTCTTCTAGTTGTGTCAGTCAAGCTCAATGTCTTTTTCTATAAATATATATTGGTGTTCATATCTATATCTTATTGGTTGTGTTCCTCTGAGAGACCCTGTCTAATATAGGAGAAGACTTAAGTAGCCCTTATTTCACGACCAAAGACTTCACTAAAAGAAGAACCTATTCCGACTTGTTGTCCAAGATATGGAAACAGAGGTTCTTATTTCTATGCATATGTAGGTTGTTTTTGGTCTTTCATTTCTTTTAATTTTCTATACCTTGTGTCTTGTGTATAAGATTATTCAATTAGTAGAAGGGAAAGGGAATCGCAGAAACAGCAGGATGAAAGATGAACTAAAGCAACATTGACACTCACTTGTTGGATATGAACCTTACAACTTGGGAGGGAGGGGATTAGGAAGGGGGAATTGGGAGGAAATGAAGAATGGGCTAACAGTGTTTAAAAACAAATGTACTCATTACCTTACAGATGTAACTGTAACTCCCCTGCTCATCACCTTTTCAATAAAGATGAATACAAAATGCAAAGTAGAAAGAATACCCTTTTATTTCTATCAGATATATTCTGACCCCCTGTAACAAGAGTGTATTGTCTTCTGACTCAGTTAACTTCAAAGCCTTAATTTCCCATACTTCTTTTTGGGTAACTAGGTAAATACATGGCAAAAACATTTAAAATGCAATCAAGGGGGCTGAATCATATTAATAAGAATAAATTTGATTTTAAGAAACTTGTAAGAACAGAAGATTCACACTTCTAATAATATAGTTGATTAAGTTGGATCAGACTCATTTGATTGAATATGAAATGGGATTAAAATACAATGAAACTGCTTTCCTTGACAAGGGTATAAAATGACACAGGGGAAAAATCTAAAAGCATAATTGGGAAATTATTTTTGAAGGATGATGATCACACCGTAATGTAAATATCACTTTAAAATGCAATCCTTTCCAAGGCTATAGTTCTATGGATGACCAAGAGCAGAAAAAAAGATAAGAGTGCCTCAAACAAATCTTATGCATAACTCATTATATGATTGATTTACACAATAGAGATGAGTCCTCTCAATCTATACTATCATGTTTTAATATATATGTATATATTATTTTGCATTTGATCATGAAATGTATTTAATGTATGTGTAAACCTAATGAAGGTATTAAGTTTGAATTGGTAGTTATGGTATTGATGGCAATGATGAATTGAAAGCTTTGTTTTCATTCTGAGTACTCTAGGTTTTTCTATTAATAATTTCTTAGAGTAATCCATGAAGATCTGGAGGAGCAATACATGAACCTCAGTACATTTCCTTTTAGTTTTACCCATGTTCTTCATTGACTTGTTAGATGTATATTGTATCAGTATTTATTCTTTCAATATAAAAGTCCTAGAATGAATGACATTAATTCAGTTGTATTCAATTTGAGTTTGAGTCTCAAAAATGTTACATCTTGTAGCTCAAATTTCCTTTTCTCATGACTATTGATAATACTACTTACAGGAAACATTGCTAGTTATTTTGATAGTCAAAATTTTATTAAACCTTTGGTTGGTACCCACACCCTGAATTTATATTCCATGACTAATAAAAAATTAAAAACAAATTAACTTAAGCACTGATATTTTAAAATGCTATCATGGATCAAAAGCAACATTGAGATAGTAGGTAAAGCAAATTTCAAAGTTTGGGAAAAGTGCTGAAAATCAAAAAGAAAAGTGAATTGTTATACTATGTGAAAATGACTGAGAGAACTGAGAAAAATGTATCACTAAGTGAAAATATTTCATTACAAATTTTTATCCTAATTCCAAACAAGGTAAATTGAACTGGAGTAAATGGACAAAATTCAATATAATTACAATGTATATGGCACAAATACACTAATATTTTATAGATCCTATAATATCTGAAAATACAAAGAATGGCTTTTAATCATAGAAATCTAACAAATGGAAATATACCTGGTTTGTGCTAATGCTAGTATACTTCTCAGCTAGTGTTTATTAATATTGAAGATATTTTTGGACTCACTAAAAAAATATTTAGCAACAATGCTAAATAAGAAATGTACTCATTATCTTGTTTATGTTACTGCAATCCCTCTTTTGTACAGTATTCTTACAATGAAAAACTTATTAAAATATTTAGCATTACAATAACTATATGTGCATTGGTTCCTGCTTATAATCCTAGCTACTAGGGAGAAGCAAACAGGAAGATTGTAGTTAGAAGCCATCACAACCAGGTTAGGCCTATAAGAAAAATAAGTTAGGTCCTAGCTGAAAAGCAAAGTTAAACAACAAACAAAACAAAACAAAAACTGGTGGTTTGCCTCAGTAGTAGAACCAATGAAGCCCAGATCAACCCCAATAGAAGTAAAATGAAATTTCAGGTTATTTCTAAATGAAATTTACCTTATATTTTACATTATATTTTACATTATATAATTTACATTATATTTTAGGAGAAAATCTATTCTCCTCTATGTTTTCACTATCATTTTTATGTTAGTAAAGGAAGTACTTTTTATAAAGGTTGGCCAATTAAGGAAGCAGTAAACTCTGTAAGGTTTACAAACACTATAACATTCTTAAATCATGGGGATTCTCCTTGCCTCTGGCAATTGGCTTTGGCAGTTGTAAAATTGATTTTTTTGGGTGTCTTGAATCTGATCCAACATCCTAGCTAATTGGAAAGCCATGCTTGTGATATAGCATGTCTTTAAAGTGGGCAAGATAGCAGACGGTCTGTAAAGCAAATTAAAAGCCAACAAGCCTCGTCTGAGCATGTTTGACAGCATCACTTAAGATGCAAAGGGAAAATGGACAATGTTCCATTACTCTGACAATGGCAGTATATTACATATCTATTTCAATTTCTCAGGGAACGCTGAAGGCATATGCCTTTCGGCTAATAGTCTCTCATTAGAGCAAAACCTCCTTCTGGCTTGTACTTGGATTACGCTGCTTCTACCTTCTTTCATCTAGGGTTTATCTATGCGATTTTTTTATTTTGAAACTGTTTTATGATCTTGTAAGGCACTTTCAGTGATAATAATCATTCTTTGTCCTCCTTAACAAAACTAATAATGTCCTGGCATCATTTTTTTTAGAGTAGCCTCTGTAGCACACAGCAGTGTGGTATGAACTGGGATGTAATTAAGCCTTGCAGAAGAAGCTCCCACACCTGTGACTCATCATGCTCGCTGCTCTTAGTGACTGTGGCTAATCCATCAGACATGGCAGCAGGAGTCTGAATTTTGTCACTTTGTCAGAGACAGCAAGGGCCATTCCTTTTAATTTGTTTAATCAGAATCAACATGAAGCTGGCCAGAAAGCTGGTGAATCAGAATTGTTTCTCTCAACCAAATATCAAAAGTTCTCACTTGAAAGTATGATTCCATTCATTTAATCAAGAAATGTTGGCATAATCACCTCATCCCTTCCATTCCCTTGGCTATTCTGTCAAGAATAATAAGAACAACAATGTACCTTATGGTTAGGTTTATCTGTCCAATGTTGTAGATAATCTGTTCACAGTATTTATTTTTCTTTGGCAACAAGATAGCTATCAAAATCATCCCCTTTTTATATATTTTCTGTTATGGAATACAAAATATAATAGATAGTTCTTTGTCTCATAAAGCAAATAAATATTTTGTTAGAAATAACTTTTTTTGTGTCTTCATATTAGGGCTTGAACTCAAGGCCTGGACACTATACTTGAGCTTTTTCTACTCACAGTTGGTGTTTTACCACTTGAGCCACAGGTCTACTTTTGGTTTTTGCTGGTTCATTCAAGTTAGGAGTCTCATGGAGTTTTCTTCAGAGGCTGGCTTTAAACTATGATCCTCAGATATTGGCATCCTTAGTAGCTAAAATTACAGGCATAAGCCACTGGCACCCAGCTTAACATTTTATTCATTTCTATATTTCACATAGTATACTAGACATAATAGATATTTGGAAAATAATAACTTGCCAGTTGTTTATTTTATGGTGCCACCAGACTATATTTTACCCAATAATCAAGGATGTCACATTGATATCATTTTTTGAGTATATGAGATACTTGGTATATATCTGGATCTTTCCTGTTAATATTTCATAGTCACTAAATGTATATCTACCTAAGAAATGCAAAATTTACATATTTTAATATTATTCAGAGACCAAGTCATTTAAGGAAAATCTAAATGATGAACTGTTTTATACCCTGTCTGGATAAATTTTATTGTCATAAAGACAATTCCTCTTTAGGAATCCAGTCCACTTTAATTTACTAGAGTTTTCCATTATTGTATTCAGAGCCAACATTAGAAAGGCTTGATACCCGGCATGAGGGTAGAAATACTCATTTGCTAGGAGAAGCTTCAGAAGTCAACAGTGGCCAGATTTTATTTAAGACAGAATGGCATACATGTCTTTACAACATTGCATCATGTTTTAGAGTAATTTGTATGTCTTATAAAATAAAATAAATGATTTAAACTTTAGTATAAATTATTGAATAACAATACTTTTTTACATTTAATGAGCTGATATCAAATTATTTTTTGATAGCTTGTAGCTTATGTTAACTTGGTAGACATATTGTTTAACAGTTGAAGAAATTCATACTAACTTTCTGTATATTTGATTAATGTAACTTAGAACATCTGGGAAGTAGACTAGTTCCTTTCCTACTAACACTCTCAAGTGTAAGTATATCTGGAATTATCATTAGGTTCACTAGGTTTGGATTACATTAGTTGGATTAATGTATTTTTTTCATGTCTCTGGAACTTCTGAAAAACATGAGTGGAGAAACCATCTGACCTGTGCTGAATCTTCAATAAACTTGACTGTTCTGATCTGTCCAGACATCACAACTGGGCAACTAGGACTCCAATGAGTTATTATGTAGTACTAATTTGTGCTGGTGATGGCTAGGTCTCCTGTAGAGAGATAGTAATAGAGTTATTTTAATAATCTTTTTTTGCACCCAGCTAGTTCAGAGACTGCCTCTCTGAAGAAAAAAAAATGGAAGTGTTTACTTTCACACATCTCCTTTGCATTTTGTACAAACAGTTCAGCAGCTAGGAAATAGTGCATGAAAATTCAGTAACTCCAAATGGACAAAGTGAATGAATCTTCAGGAGCAATTTGATTCCTTTCCTTTCTTGCAGATATAATTGGTCATTTTAAAACCAAGACATAGAGCCTAGAGTTTGATCTCAAAACTAAGGGTGAAACCATTGTCTCTGACAAGTCAGACTTCTGCCCCAAGGCTAGCCATCAATCTGACTTGTGTTGCCAGGCTCTTAAACTCTTTATCTTTGATGCAGCAAAGCACAGAATGTATCAAAGACATAAGTGTAAGGAAAAATGTGAAAGTCTATCTCATGTGAGAGAACTGGAATACTGTGGAATCTTAGAGTATAAAGGACTATCTCAAAGTTTTCTAAGTCATTCTCCACCTTTAAATATTTTAGGTAGTTAGTTTTTACTGAAAGATAATAGTTGCACATCTTTATAGTATAAGGTGTGATGTTTACACATGTACGCTGTAATTTCTACAGGCAGATGTTCAAAGGCTGGTGAGGAAAAATATAACATGTCTGTCCCATCGTGTACCAAAAAATTTTTGCTGGCCTTATATGGCCCACTTGCCTCATAATTCCTAGTCTTATCTGGGATATCCATGCTAATTTGTAATCTGAGAAGAGATAAGAGACTTGTTCTAAATGTGAGGCAAACTTAAGCCTTAGTTAACAAAATATTGGTGGGAGTTGGATTTTGTGCTTTGTAAATGTTAAAAGATGTCAATGGAACACTTAAATTCACCTATGGTGTCTTCTCACAGTCCTTGTAAACATTCCTAAGACAGTCTGGCTGTGGTTTTCGGTTCTTTTCATTATTTCATTCTGAAAATTATCTTTTCACAGGTCTTCAAGGTACTAGTTTCCTGATAACTCTCTCACTCTTGAATATTTTTTATTATTGGGCATCTGCCTTTGTCTATATATTTCTGAATAGGTGTATTCAAGAATTAACATAACAATTTGTTTGGCACATCTTGGTTATAACATCTTGGAACCAAGAACCTGTGTTTAATATATGCAATCACTAGATGGCTCAATTAATTATAAATAAAAACAACTAATCTTGAAGATTAGATTGGTTTAAGAGATTCTGGTAAACTTCACTAGACAGAAAGATGACTGCTCAAGTGTCTGGTCTTCGTCCATCCCACGAAAGACGGATGAGATCCGAGGAAAGGTAAGTGCGTTCCCCAGCCTCCCTTAGCCCAGGAGACATTCAGACACAGCGGAGTCAAGTCAAGCAGGAAAACTCATTTATTAACACAGAACAAGCCCTTTTTAAAGCAAAAAAGAGTGGGTGGCATGGCAGGGGAGGAAGAGGAACCAATCACTGTCAAGTTCACTCCCTATCATGCACCTAAGCTTCCAAGGGCTGGTTACCCACTGAATGTAAAGCAAATCGGGCTCTGCCCACTCAACTATCTCTCAGTGCCATCTTTGCTGCCCATGTGCTCCACAGATTCCCCCTTTTTTGTTTTAATGGCAGATCCACCTCCAAGTTAGTTATCCTTTTCCCTCCACTGTAAAGGTTATTTTAACAGGATTACATTGGTAAGGATAGCATTGGCCATGCAGGGGGTTTCAAGGCAAGTTTGGGGGGCGAGATTCACCAGACAAGGATAGGGAGGGCCCTTGTGCATGATACAAGAGCCTGTCCCAGTTACCTCACATCCCCACCTAGCACAGTAATAAACATCAGTCTCACCAGTTAGCAATGTCTGAAGCAGTTCAATAAATTCCTGGGCATATATAAATGTCAGTATCTCATAAGGTCATCCTCTTCAGACCATGGGAGCAGCCTGGGTATTGGGAGTTCCACACATGTGGCATGGTGCATCCTCGTGGGTCCCCACACTCAGGCCATTCTACTATAGTCCAGAAAAACAAGGAAAATTTAAAACAAACTGCAGACATAGCAAAGCAATCGTGGACACTTGGTGTCTTTTAAGTGAGCCAGTTCCTTGTACGTGCCTTTAAATGAGGACAGGGGTCAAGATGACCTTTGAGCTTACTGTCAGCTCCCAACTGCTCCCAACATCTCCCCTGTCTTTGTTTAAAGAAGCGAACCCACCTGTCTTAGGGTGGGTGGATCGCCTTGTCTGTCTTACCCGTCATCGGGAACTTCTTCAGAGTGAAGCTGAAGGCCCTGTCTTAGGTTGGTCAGACTGATACTCCCTCTCACCTGTCTCTGGCTGCGATTCCTCTCAGGGGAAATTCATTCACTTGGAGCTTGATCTTATGTAACTGGCTGGCTAAGCTCATAAGAGTTTTGCAGTGCACATATAATGCAAGGAAGGCATAGAAAAACCATCAGCAAAAGCCAGGCCAAGCAACATCCTTTAACATTAGTTAAGGATGGAATAGGGGTCTGCCACTTCAGAGTCCAGAGGTGGGGCTTGTTCTAATCCAGCTCTTTGCCTGTGGGGTTGGAAAAGATATAATGACATAGGGTGGTGATCAAAATGAATGTCAGGCCACCAGGTCAATGGGACAGCTTCTCTTGTGGTGCTATTGATGATTTCTGCATTGCCAACCCAGATCACTGCCCAGGTCACCCGTTGAGGTTGATGAAGATTCCCTAGGGCCATTGCTGGGACTGGGAAGGTCAGGACAGCCAACAGCTCGAGTATCGCCATCTGCAATTGTTAGAGAACACCAGAGCTTCTCAAGGGCTGGTTGCCCTTGAGGATGGTTAGTAATTATCTTTCTGGCTTTCCTCTTTTAAACACAAGCCTCGGCCACCATAGCCATTTTTCTTTCCTTTTTGGTTAGTTTATCCTTTGGCATCCTCCTGTATAGAGGAAATGGGTAAAAACTTAAGGTTTGTTGAAGGGATTCAAATGGGGGCTGTCTCCCCTTTGGGAAAAATGCATCCAAATCCCTTGCCTATAGTAACTATGGGGTCAGGTCCTCTCCATTGTGCTTGTGAATGTTTAGTTTTTTTTCTCCTGTATGTGCTGTGGCCCAGCATGCTCCTGAGTAGGTATCTATAGAGACAAAGATATATTTAAATTTACCAAAAGCTAGGAAATGGGTAACATCCGTTTGTCAGAGGACATTAGGTTTAAGACCTCTGGAATTTACCCCTGGTGGTTGTAACGGGGTACTTTTAAGAAGCAGTGGCATGTTTTACAGGTATGTACTATCCTTTTGAGGTCCTTTACAGGAATCTGAGGAAATCTATGCTGAAGACCTCTCCAATTAATGTGGGTTATATCATGCAAACAGGTAGCCTCTTGTAACGTTAGTGCTTGTGGGCCAGTAGCTAACTGGTCTGCCCAATTATTGCCTATGGATAAAAACCCAGGAAGTTTTGAATGCCTTCTCAAATGTTGTATATGAATAGGGGCTCCCTACCCTGCTAATAGGCCCTTACGGGTAACCATAAGAAGGGAAATAGGGTTTTCATCCAGCTTAATATGTGCCTGGAGAATATGAGGGAGCAAGTTAATCATATATAGGCTATCAGAATACAAATTAAAAGATTTTTGAATGTCCTGAAGGGCCAAAATTTCATCTTTATATTGTGCTGACCCTTGACAAGGTTGAAATCTTTGTTGGCTCAGGGTCTTTTGTTGCTCATCAAAGGCTGCATAAGCAGAGCCTACTTTACCTCCATCAGTAAAAACATGGAGGGCACCAGGAATAGGTGTAGGAGAAAATAGAGAAGGCATTTTGAGGGGAAGTCACCATAACATGGCAGTCCATTTGGATGTCCCATAATGGCAGTCAATTTGGCCTAGAAACCTCTCCAAGGAGAGAGCAAGACTAGCATTGGCTTGAGTGAGCCACTCAACATCTGCCATCCGAAAAGGAAAAACAATGGAGTGAGGGTCAAGGCCATAATGCCTTTGGGCTTCGGTCCTTCCCTTAAAGATAGCATCTGCAAGTTGGTTTGCCTGAAAGTACACCCGAGGTGTGCCCCCCCATGGGAGTGTGAACCCCCTTTTGAGTTAAAACTTCAGAAATCAATGTAACACCTGAAAACAACCAAAGGAAAATGGGCTCAAAAATAGAATACTTCTTCAGGGAAACTTCATCCAGGGTTTTTTGGAACTGTAAAAATATTGCCCTATGGCTGTCTGTAATTGTAATAACTTCTTGGGGCGTCCTGTCTTTTAGTAGGGCAAATAAGGGCACAAGACTATCTTTAGGGACAGAAACCCATGGCAACAGCCAATTGATTTCCCTTAAAAGACTCTGAAGTTGGGTTAAGGTTAGAGAGGCTGGAATATCCAGCAAAGGATTAAGGGGGCTGGCCTGAGCCACAGTAAAGTGGGATCCAAGCACCTTAAAAGGAGGTACTTTTTGAATTTTCTTGAGGGCTATGGTAAAATCCCCTTTTTGTAATATGGCGAGAACCTGGTCCAGAATGCCCTCCAGGCATCCAGGGTCTTGGTGCCCCAGAATTATATCATACATGTAGGCATAGGCAAGGGAGGTATCTGAACCCAGCACAGGCCCTAAAAGTGTGGCCAAGTATTGTTTGCAAAAGGCCAGGCTATTGGCCATTCCCAGTGGCAGCACCATCTATTTAAACCTCCGATCAGGCTGGGAAAAATTAAGAGAAGGGATGGAGAAAGCAAACTTCTTGCAGTCATCTGGATGCAGGAGGATAGGACAAAAAACAATCACAACCAAGGTATTTTCTGAAGGTATAGCAGGAGTCCAGGGCATGCCTCTTAGGGGCATTCCTACTAGCTCCATCATTTCATTTACCTTACATAGATCTTGGAGCATATGCCAAGCCCAGCAGGCTTTTTGAATAACAAATATGGGTATGTTCCAAGGACTCATAGAAGGGCGTATGTGCCCAAGGTTTATCTGTTCCTTCACCAGAAGGTGGAGGGCTACAAGTTTAGGTTTGGTCAATGGCCACTGCTCCACCCAAATAGGGCTTCCCATCTAAATCAAACTTGGATCGACAATCCTTTTTCCAATAGTATCGCTTACTGTCCCTGGGGCAGGGTGTAGGGGGGGCAGTTTGCCCCCCACCCTCCCACCAGTTGGTGGGGGATTGTTGTGAACAGTCCCCTCCTGCCCACATTTAAAACAAGTCCCTCTCCCCAATGGTCTTGGGATTCCTTGGCCCTGGGCTGCCAGCACCTGGGTAATAGCCTCAGTCATTGCAGATGTCTGTGCCTGTAAAGCTAAAGTTAATGATTGGGACTGGTGCTGTTGCATTCCCACATCCTGCGAGGCCACCACCCATCTGCTCAGGGAACTCTCTCTCAATCCCCCGCAGGCCATGCAGTGGTCTGCATTCATCCCTTCCCAGACCAGCAGCTTTACAAACTGATCTCTGAAGTTCCCTGCAGGCAGCTTGTGGTTAATACTCTGTTGGAGTTGGTCTTCAAACTCAGCTAGAGGCTCACCAGGTTTTTGTCTCACTCCTGCTATGGGGGACTCAGTAGGCCCATCATCCAGTTTGTACCATGTGGCAAGTCCTGCCTGCCTTACCTGGTCACGGTACAGGCCAGGTATTGTGGCCTGTTGGGCAGCAGTGGAGTACCCTTCCCCTGTCACTGTTAACATGGCATAGATATCGAGGGTTGAGCCTGTCGGTTATTCTCTGCCCGCACTCTGCATTCCTCCTTAAAGAAAGCACACCATTTAATAAACTGAGAACTAGTAAGGATGGCTTTGGCTACATTCAGCCAGTCCTTAGGGACACACGGGTGATAAGCAATGTACTTTAATAGGGTCTGGGCCCAAGGAGAGTTTGGGCCATCCTCCACCACCTTGTGGAGCTCTTTAAGATCCTTAGCTTCCCATGGATACCATTCCAAGAGCCTGTTACCTCCTGGTGCCAGATTGAGTGGATATGCTTGGGGAAGCAAATCCTGTGGCCTAGGGTCCAGGCTCCCAGGAGGCCCTTCCTTTACATCGCAGGCCTCTGAGTAGGTTACTTCCCCAGCCCTCAGCCTGTCCGTAAAAGGTCAGTAGGGGTCCGGGTCTTGTAGGTCCCTTTCGCAGGTTGCATAGGGTGCCATACCTCCCCCCCCAATCATGGGAATAGGGTGTGGGCCTACGACCATCAGGGGCACCTAAGTCAGAGGGGGTAACCTTTACCCTCGTTTTCACTTCCACTGTGCATGTTTCAGTGTGTTCTCGGTCAAATTTGACCCATTCCTTTTCCTTCTCACTTCCCAAGTCCTCCTTTACTCCCTCTAGTCCTAATGTTGCCTCCTCCTCCTTCTTCTATGAGATAGCATTACCCATACTAAGGGTTTCACTTACCCTGAGAGACCCCTTAGCCTCAGCTGGTATCTTTTCCTTTCATGCCCCACGTTGGGTGCCAGATGTCGGGTCTATGTCTGTCCCATGAAAGATGGACGGGGTCTGAGGAAAGGTAAGTGCGGCCACTCACCCATTCCCCAGACTCCCTTAGCCTGGGAGACAATCAGATGCAGTGGGGAGTCAAGCAGGAAAACTCATTTATTAACACAGAGCAGCCCTTTTTAAAGCAAAAAAGAGTGGGTGGCATGGCAGGGGAGGAAAAGGAACCAATCACTGTAAAGGTCACACCCTATCATGCACCTAAGCTTCCAAGGGCTGGTTACCCACTGAATGTAAAGCAAATCGGGCTCTGCCCACTCAACTCCCTCTCAGTGCCATCTTTGCTGCCCATGTGCTCCACACTCAAGGAGCTTCATTGTTTTATTTTGGTAGGTAGAACTTTAAAGCAATTTTAATTAATTAATTTGCTGGTACTGGGACTTCAATTCAGAGCTTCATGCTCTCACTCATATTGGCACTCAAATGCTTGAGCCACATCTCCCACCTCAACTGTCTGTTCCAATATTTTGGTAGCTACTTCCCAATAAGAAGATTCTAGAATTTAGTTTACCAGGAAAATAAGAATTTGAAAGGAAGCACAATGATAAATGTATTACAGTGCAGCCAAGTGTCAAGTTCCTTGTCACATGCAGTATTCTTATCTAAAGTTAATAATGTTATTTAACTATCAAGAGATGTGTCTGAGTTCACATCAGGATTTTGTGTATGTGTCTTTGTACACTAATAAAGAGAAAATATCAGCTAGATTACTCAAAGAAGACACATGGATTCCTTTGAGATATAGATTTGCTGGTTTTGAAGGAGATAATATACACATTGTGTGTGTCCTCACCAACCAAAAGTTGTCTGAGTAGGACCTAAAGGCCAAAGCCAGTTTATTAACTATTTTTGTGTGGCCTATGAGGTAAGGATAACTTTTTATATCTCACCTGATTGGGAAAAATGAATCTCTAATGACATGTGGGATCATATTAAATTTAAATTTCAGTGTCCATTAATAGATTTAATTGGAATAAAACCATAGTCATTCAATTTCAGAGGGTTTATGATTATTGTGCTACCATGGCAGAGTAGTGTAGCTGTCATGGAAATACTGTGGTCTCCAATCCTATAATATTTACCATATGGCCTTTGTGCATGAATATGCCAATCCCTGATCTAGTGTTTCCTCCATTGTCAATCTGTTTTTGGAAGCACACACAATCGATCCATATTTCCCTATTGCAGGGAACTTGCTTTGCTCAGCATCAAGGCACAGAGGTGGGGAAGAAGATGAGCAAATGGAGCAGAAAGAAATTTTACCACAGTGAAAATATTAGGCACAATAATTTATAGCAATAAAAACTTTAAAAAAAGACAGTTTGAAGATGTTTTATTATCATATATTAGTTGCATAAGGGATTTTACTGTGACATTTCCATTCATGCATACAATGTACCTCAACCTCATCTCCTCTATAGCTCTCACTTATAACCCTCTTCTATTTTTTATGATCATCACTGGAGTTAGGAATCAGGGCCTTGCATTTGTTAGGCAGGTGCTCTTACCTCTGAGTCACAGCTCCAACCCTAAGAAAGTTTTGTAAAATTGTAGCTTCTGGTTTTAGTTGTGTGTGTGTGTGTGTGTGTGTGTGTGTGTGTGTGTGTGTGTGTGTGTGTGTGTGTGTGTGTGTGTGTCTATGTGTGTGTGTGTGTGTATGTGTGTGTGTGTTTGTGTGTGTGTGTGTGTTTGTTAGTAACTCCAGAAGTGAAGGAAGTAAATATGGTGATGGGAATCTGCAATGTTCTCATAAACCAACACTGCCTTCTTGGTCTACTTCACCCATCTACCCAGGTCATTCTTGTAAGTCCCCACCTTAGAGCAATTCTCAGAAAAATCTCACCTGTTAGCAAGTGCACACTGCCATAGGCAATGCCTTAACTGCTGATTTGACTTCCTTGTTTGACTATATACGTAAACCCTGGACCCTTGCTTTCTGCTCTCCTTTATTTCTGACTGCTTGGTGGTACATGTTGCCCCTTTCCAGTGATAAATAAAATCTTACCTGATCTGTTAAGTCTCTGCCTTCTTTCTTTAATTTCATCCACTTGACAGTTCTTAACACATGGCATAAAAGAATAAGGAAAAGGGTCTTATTTTTGGGGTCCTCGAATATTTTTATTCTAGTCATGTCTACATGAATTTACAGAGGTGATAAGATTGTTTAGAAGCTCATCTACACTACACCAGAATTCAATTAGAATTAGAGACATTTGCCAAAGATTAAGAGATTATGTCCACATTGCTATTCTGATAATAGTGTTTAGAAGTTTCATCAAACCTTTAGCACTGTAGGAACTGGGAAAATTGTAGAAGTGATATCTCTCCATTTGATTTCTTATAACTGTATGTAAATATTGAGTTACTTCTATAAAATGTAAATTGTGGATATTATTGGAATTTAACTGTGGTTGCTAATAAGCATTCTCCAAATGGGAGGGGGGACAGAGAAATGGCTGTAATATATATGAGGCCCTTTAAAGACTGAAGCTGTAGACAGTTTGCTCTATAATCAGTAACAAGTGCAAAGAGGAAAACCAAGGTCCAGGTATAAGATGCAACTTCCAAGATGCCTTTACTGGGTCTGAAAATTAACTAGGAACTACATAGAGGCTAGACATGTAAAAAAATTACACTTCGTCCTGAGCCATTCTCTCCTGTGGTTACTTTTGGCTATTTTTGCTGTTGTTGTTGTTGTTGTTGTTTTGGTTGTCGGTTATAGGACTTGAACTCTGGACCTGGGCGCTGTCCCTCAGCTCTTCAGCTCAAGGCTAGTGCTCTACCACTTGAATCACAGTTTTCTGGTGGCTTATTGGAGATAAGAGTCTCATGAACTTTCCTACCTGGGCTGACTTTGAACCATGATTCTCAGATCTCAGCCTCTTGAGTAGCTAGGATTACAGGCATGAGTGGTGCACCAGCAGCCTATTTATGGCCATCTTTGAATCCAAGAAGGGCCAAACCATTAATGAATCTGATTATATTAAAGAATATTTTGGGAGTAAAATGGAGGAGGAGAAACTGGAGGCTAAACAAGCTCTCTCATAGAAAGCAGTTTTAGTGTTCCAGTGAACAGTCCCAGACTAGAGAATCACATCAAATGTGCCATCACAGTACAGAGAGTTTGGGCAGAGATGGAAAATCCAGGCAAGGAGACAGACCTGAGCACTTGCTTATAGCCGTGGCTGTGGTGGCAGCCGTAGTCACCATACCAGTAGAGAGAGTCAGGGACAAAGGCGCCAGACGTGGCATGTGAACACATTCTACTCACCACCAGCATGAACTGACAAGGAGCAGAAATCTTCATCCTGTGGATCACAGATCAGGGATGACCCAGGAACCAAGAGTCCGGCGTGAGTAGAAAACTGACTTCCTTCTCCTTCTCAGGGAGCAGCTGTGGGAAGGCTGCTCCTCTCCTACCACCAGAGATCTCCATCTTCGATACTGACAAAGGACTGGCCGAGCAGCTAGTTCCAACTCAGGCCTTGGAAGAAAACAAAAATCCATTTAGCAGGTCACAGGAACCTGACCAGACCTGCCAGGCTCAGCTCCACCCAGGGGAAATTCCTCCCACCTAGTCAGAGACAGCTCTGCCCTGGGAGGAGTGACATTCTTTACTGGGTAAACAGAGCCAGAGGTGGCCGCTCCTCACTGCAGCTTAGACAAATAATTGAAACTCAGTAAACATAAACCCTGAAAATGGCTCCAGGCTGGGATCTGTGAGTGTCTCAGGAGCTAGTCCCTCAGGGAAAAGCTACTAATTGCGGATAGGCCTCAACTCTACCCAGAACCTAGCCTCCTCATAGCAACTCCAAGCTAGAGGAAACAGCCATCTCCCTCTTTTGAGATACTCAAAGCAGATCTCCCTCCCACTGAACAAGCCTGGAAGGAGGATCACAAGCTCCTGGGTAAGGCAGAGAAATTTTAAGAAACCAATCAAGTCACCCCACAAGCAACCACAAGCAACCACAACCACAAGCAACACCACAAGCAGACCAGAGATTCCACCAAGAGACTGGTCACGGACACAGGAGAGATACAAGATATCCCTCCCCCCCCAAAAAAAAATCAAAAGAACTCTTTTTTCCACCTTTTTAAAAAATTTTTGAATTGTTTTGTTTTTCTCTCATAATTATTATTTTATGTGTATATGTAAAATATGTTTCCTTGTAATCTCTCCCCTCCCCTCATCTGATCCTTTTCTTCTGTCAATATCATTTCTTTATACTTACATAATTTTTAAGTGTTGCATTTCTAAGTTTAAATTTTTGCTTTTCCATTTTCTTTCTTTCTTTTTTTAATCTCTCTCCTATCATTCTGTCTAATCTATTTCCCTCTCTGAAATTTGGAGTTGGTTAAATTCACTCTCCTTTTACCTCTCCACATCGCTCTAATCCTATTTTTCCCCACAATTCTTCCTACACCTAATAATTTCTGGTTTGCTGAATCCCTCTTTGATGTACTTAGTCCATTAATCCATAGTTGTTTGATGCAGCCATTTTGACTGTGAAACTACAGAACTCTGGTTGATGCTTGCTTTAAAATAGTGTTCTAGCATAAAATTGGTGTTACTTTCATACCAAATGGGCAGAGCAAGCTGGAGAAACACACACAAAAAATGGCAAATCTGGATATCTCAACTCCCACTCAAGATAATCAGGTGACAGGACAATTAATGAATAATCCAGAGGAGAGTTCCCAAAAAGGTCTACAAACACTATTGGTCAACATGGCGAATGAAACGTTTGAAAACCTGCAAAGGACTCAGTCTGAGTGTGATAGAGAGCGAGAAGAGGCAAACCAAATATTAATACAGGAATCTCGTGAGCATGAGGAAGCTACTAAAAGATTATTACATAAATTGTGTGAGTGGACTGAGAACAGTCAATGAGAAACACAGGAATTGTGTGAGCAGGCTGAGAACAAAGAGAAATACAGGAATTGCATGAACAGGAGGAAGCTAATCAAAGAGTAATACAGGAATTGCATGACTAGGATGAGAATAGACAAAGATCATTAGAGGCATTCATGGAATCCATAAACAGACAGCTGAAAGAATTCGGGAAGATCACAAAGGGAATGCCAAATGGAGCCCGACAGAAGGAATGGGAGTCCAAGGAAACCATAACCAATCAATAAAGTGATTTGAGAATAAACACTGAACACCCAATTAAGGAAGTAAAGATGTTCATACAAGATCTAAAACAAAGCTCTAACAAAGAATTTGATGCCATTAAAGCCAACCAATTAGTAGGAAAGGAAATAAAAAACAAAGTAGACCGTCTTGACAGTCGGTTAGACCATGCAAAGATCAGATCTCTGGGATTGAAAAAAGCCTAGGTAATATAAATAACATACAACTATCCAAGATAAATCCAGGAAATATGAACTATTCAACATTTGGAAGACACCATCAGAAGGACTAATCTGAGGATAATGGATGTAGAGGAGCACCTAGAGACAGAAGTAAATAGTCTGGGAAATTTATTTAACAGAATCATAGCAGAGAACTTCCCAAACATGCAAAAAGATAGGCCTCTTCAGACACAAGAAGCTTTTAGAACCCCAAATAGACCAGGCCAGGACCAGACCAGGACAGAATGTCCCACCATCACATTATAATCCACATAGGATCAATTCAGACCAAGGAAAGGATCCTTAAAGCTGTCAAGGAGAAGAGATCCATCACCTATAAAGGGAAACCAATTAGAATCACCTCAAATTTCTCAGCAGAGACAATCAAAGCAAGAAGAGCCTGGAATGATGTATGCCATGTCCCAAAGACAAACAACTATCAACGAAGACTACTGTACCAAGCTAAGCCCTCCTTCATAACCAAAGGTCAAATAAAAACCTTCCATAGCAAAGAACAACTGAAACAATATATCTCCACCAAACCAGCCCTACAAAAGATACTTAAAGACGTCCTCCACATAGAAAACCAACAAGACCACAATAAAGGCCAAGAAAACACACCCAAACTGAGTATCCAAGAACCATAAGAAGAACCCTGTTGCCGCAGCCCCCAAGAAGATGGATAACATGGCAGGAACTCCCATATACCTCTGAGTCCTAACTCTCAACATTAACCGACTTAACTCTCCAATTGAGTGACATAGATTGTCTAGTTGGATTAAAAAGCAAGATCCTTTTATCTGCTGCCTTCAGGAGTCACACCTTGCCCATAAAAACAAACACATTTTGAATGTGAAAGGCTGGAACAAAATCTACCAAGCAAACGGCCCCCATAAACAGGAAGGAGTTGCAATCCTAATATCAGATAAAATAGATTTCAAATTAAAATTTGTGAGAAGAGATAAAGAAGGTCGCTACATACTAATTAGGGGATCTCTACTCTTGGAGGAAATTACAATTCTAAATATTCACCAAACAATGGAGCACCCAAATTTATCCAAGAAACACTACTTTCCCTCAAATCTCACATAGATCCAAAGACATTAATTGTTGGGGACTTTAACACACCACTATCCCCACTAGATAGATCAACTTGGCAAAAACTCAACAGAGAAAACACAGATCTAAACAACTGCATAGACCAACTAGATTTAACAGACATCTACTGAATATTTCACCCAGCAGCATCACAATATACGTTTTTCTCAGCAGCACATGGAACATTTTCCAAAATAGACCCATTTTAGGTCACAAAGCAAACTTGTCCAAATTCAGAAACATTGAAGTTATAGAAAGGAATAAAATTAGAATACAACACCAAAAGCTACCAAAGAAAATCCTGCAAAATAGGGAAGCTGAACAACACACTGCTGAATCAAGAGTGGGTCATGGAAGAGATTAGAAAGGAAATTCAAATGTTGATGATATTCAACAAAAATGAATGCACAAATTACCAGATCCTCTGGGATATACCAAAGGCAGAACTCAGAGGCAAGTTTATAGCTCTGAGTTCCTACATCAACAAATCGGAGAGATCTAAAACCAGCAATTTAATGAGACGTCTGAAAAAGAACAGCAATCTAAACCCCAAGCCAGTACATGGAAAGAAATAATTAAAATTAAATCAGAATTAAATGAAATAGAATAAAAAAACAAAGAGTTAGTTCTTCGAAAAAATTGAAAAATTGACAGACCCTTAGCAAATTTTATCAGAAAAAGAGGAGGACACACCCAAATAAATGAACTCAGAGATGAGAATGGAAACATCATCACAGAAACAACCAAGATTCAGAACATTATAAGGGAATACTTCTCAAAACTTTATGCTAATAAGTTTGAGAACCTGAAACAAAATCAAGATGAGCTAAACCAACGTAACAGCCCCATGTCAAGCATTGAAATAGAAACAGCAATAAGAGACTGTCCATCTAAGAAATTTCTTTGTTGCTTTGTATGTCCCTCCCCCACAGTGTAACCCCCGCTTTCACTATATTTGATGTCAGTATAACATGTGGAGGAGATGGGGACAAACAAGTCGTTTAAGGATTCAGGTGGACCTGTTGCAACAATGAGAAGTACAAAATGTCATGTCAAAACCAGCTTTACAATGTCGGTGTGGGGGGGGAGGGGGGTATAATTGGGTGGGGGGAGGGGGGTATAATTGGGTGGGGGGAGGGGGGAGGCGGGGAAGGGAGGTGAAGGGTAAACAAAGGAGGAGGCTGCAATGCTTGGTAAGAAATGTATGCATTATCCTGCCCATGTAATTGTAGCCCCTCTGTACAGTATGTTCTCAAATAAAATAAAATAAAATTTAAAAAAAAAAAAAAAAAAGAAAAGCCTAGAACCAGATGGATTTACAGTGGAATTCTACATGGCCTTCAAAGCAGAGCTCACACCAATACTCCTCCAACTCTTCCATGAAGCTGAAAGAGAAAGTTCACTATTGAACTCTTCCTATGAAGGCATCTTAACCCTCATCCCCAAACCAGGAAGGGACTCGTCAAAGAAAGAGAACTATAGACCTATTTCTTTGATGAATATAAATGCAAAGTTTTTCAACAAAATTTTTGTCAATCGACTTCAACAATTCATCCAAAAAATCATACACCACGATCAAACAGAATTCATTTCAAGGATGTAAAGCAGGTTTAATATACGCAAATCAATTAATAAAATTCGTCACATCAACAAGAGCAAGGATAAGAACCATATGGTTATCTCAATAGATGCAGAAAAAGCGTTTGACAAAATCCAAAACTCCTTTATGATGAAGGCTCTGTAAAAACTAGGAACCCATGGAACATAAAGGCTGTATATGAAAAACCTACAGCCAGCATTATACTTAATGGTGAAAAACTAAAGCCATTTCCTCTTAATTCAGGAATGAGACAAGGATGTCCACTCTCTCCACTTCTCTTCATTTAGTATTAGAAATCCTAGCTACAGCAATAAGACAAGATGCAAACATAAAGGGGACCCAAATAGGAAAAGATGAAGTAAAATTCTGCCTCTTTTCAGATGATATGACCTTGTATTCAAAGAATCCCATGGACTCCACTCCCAAATTACTCGAGTTGTTTTGAAACTTTGGCAAAGTAGCAGAGTATAAAATTTACCCTAAAAAATCCGTGGCTTTTCTGTATGCCAACAATTAGGCAAGTGTGGCTGAAATCAGGAAAGCAACTCCATTTGTGATAGCCCCACAGAAAATAAATACATAGGAATTAGCTTAACCAAAGAAGTGAAGGACTTCTTTGATGAAAACTTTAAAAACTTTAAAAAAGAATATCAAAATAGAGTTAAGAAGTGGAAAAACATCCCATGCTCCTGGATCAACATTGTGAAAATGGTAATACTTCCCAAGACTGTCTACAACATTGTGAAAATGGGAATACTTCCCAAGAATATCTACAAATTCAATGCAATGCCTATCAATATTCCAACCTCATTCTTCAAGGAAATAGAAGAGGCAATCCAAAAATTCATATGCAACAAAAAAGACCCCGAATAACAAAAACAATACTGGAAAGAACACTGCTGGAGGAATATCAATACCAAATTTCAAACTCTACTACAAAACCATAGTAATCAAAACAGTTTGGTACTGGCACAAGAACAGACGTCAGGACCAATGGAATAGAATTGAAAACCCAGAAATGAACACATAGACCTATAGCCACCTAATCTTCAATAAAGAAGCTAAAAAGATAGAGTGGAAGAAAGACCACCTCTTCAGTAAATGGGTCAATCACCTGTAGAAAGCTAAAGCTAGATCACCCTGCATCAGAATCAATTCCAAATGGATCAAAGACCTCAGAGTCAAAGCAGACACTCTGAAAACATTACAGGACAGAATAGGAGAAACCTTAGGTCTCCTTGGCACTGGCTGAAAATTTCTTAATACAGAGTCAGAAACACAACAAATCAAAGAAACTTTGGACAAATGGGATTGCATGAAGCTGCAGAGCTTCTGCATGGCAAAGGACATAGCTAGCAAGATCAATAGAAAGCCCACAGATTGGGAGAAGATCTTCACTAGTCATACAACAGACAAGGGTCTCATATCTAAAATATACTTGGAACTCAAAAAAATATATCCCCCAACAACAAATCCTCAAAGAAACAACTGCCTGATAAATAAGTGGGCTAAAGACTTAAAGACTTAAAATTTCCTCCTCTAAGGAGGAAATAAGAATGGCCAACAGACACATGAAGAAATGCTCAACTTCCCTAGCCATAAAAGAAATGCAAATCAAAACAATATTGAGATACCATCTCACTCCAGTTAGAATGGCTAGAATCAAGACCTGTAATAACAACAGATGCTGGGCGGGATGTGGACAGAAGGGAACCCTACTGCATTGTTGGTGGGAGTGTAAACTTGTTCAACCACTTTGGAAAGCAGTAGGGAGGTTCCTCACAAGACTACACATCGAGCTCCCCTATGACCCAGCAATCCCACTTTTGGGCATTTACCGAAATGATCACAAACAAGACCATACTAATGCTACCAGCACATCTATGTTTATTGCAGCATTATTTACCATAGCTAACATATGGAACCGACCCAGATGCCCCTCATAGATGAATGGATCAAGAAAATGTGGTATATATACAAAATGGAATTCTATGCCTCTATTAGAAAGAATGAGATTGCCCCAATTGTTAGGAAATGGAAAGATTTGAAGAAAATTTTATTAAGTGAAGTAAGCCAGGCCCAAAGAAAGATAGGTCCCATTGTTTCCCTTATTTGCAATATCTAGCATATGTCTGGGACAAACAGAAAAGCTCAGATAAGATCATGTTAAGTGAAATGAACCCCAAGATAGGGACACGAGGGGCTTTTTTCCCTTGCTATTGTTTCTAATGTATTTATAAAGTTCTATGTGATTTTTTGTTGCTTTGTATGTCCCTCCCCCACAGTATAACCCTGTTTTCACAGTAGCTGATGTTGGTATAATTTGGGGAGGGAAAGGGAGAAAACAAAATGTTCAAATAGAGATACAGACCGACCCCTTGCAACAATGAGATGGATAAGATGTTATGTCAAAAAATGAACTTTACAATTTAGGAGGGGCTGGGGGTGGGGTGGGGTGTGTTTAGTTGAGGAGGTGGGAGTGATGAGATGGGAGGAGAGGGGAAACAAAGGAGGAGGCAACATTGCTTGATAAAAAATGTACTCATTATCTTGCTCATGTAACTGTAACCCCTGTGTACATTTTCACAATAAAAACCTTATTTAAAAATATTTTGAGCAACTGCCAATGACTTGGGAATATTTTACCTATATGTACTTTTTCATTCTCTTCCTAGAATTTTCCCTATTTAATCGAAATTCAATATTTATAAGCTGAAGATAACTAAAGCTGATCTGAAATACCATGTTTGCCTTATAATCTCCTTTTTTTTCATATTTCTTTCCTAATAAACTTTCCTATAACTTTTCTGAGTTTGTAGTATCTTGCCTAGAATCTTCTCATACCAACTGGACAGAAGAGTTTAAGTGGATTAGCTATATTGAATTTCTGGTAACATAAGCAAGACACAAACACAGTAGAGGGTTATGTTATCAGGCCTTGATCAAGCAGGCAGAGGCAACTCATTCACACCAGGAAGAATTGGCATGTTGCCCATTTCCAGGAATTGGGACAAAGCCTCTTTCCCTAACCTTTGCTAATCTCAGATCCAGATCACCTGTAAATTCAAGGAACTCTGAACAAATATTTTCCATGAGTATCTAGACTTTAGCATAGAAATACCTGACTGTGTCTTACATATAACTAGATGGAATTGGTTAGACATTTGGAAGAGTCTGAGATCTACATTAACTGGCTTAGATGGATAAGGAGCTTGGGAGTTTATAGTTTGAACATTTCAAACTATTAAGCAATTTCAGTAGAGTGAATGTATTTACATAAACGTACATAAGAGGTGGGAAGCCAGGAGAAAAAAATGCTCATGGGTCAGTTTCTCCTAAGCATTGGCTTGATAAAAAGTGGAAAAATGGTTAGATCTAAAAAATTTCCTGTCCAAAACTTATTGAGGTGCATGTAGCCTCTTTTTTAATAAAGTTGTTTGACAATCTGTGGGTTCACAGGATCTTGATGCTGTTGAGTTGTGAGTAGATAAGCAAAGCTGAATTTCAATCTGCCTTGAGATATTAGATCTAAACACCAGGAACATTTGCTGGATCTGTACTAAACTAGATTTTTGGTCTGCGATTTCTTTCTCACTGCCTCAGAGGATCCATAATCCTGATCAAGTTCTGTTCAGTAATGTAAGACAAATTCTTTTCTTTGATAGGTTTAATATAAGCTTAGGTTTTCAGCTATTAGAAATATTGTTAATTGAGTGGTTTCTAGTTGTTTTTTTGTATTTTCTTCATCCTCAACTATTGAGCTAATTTCTCATACATGATTTGTAGGGCAATACCATACCGAGTGAGAGGTAAAAATGCACAGCAATTTTCCATGTCTCTTTAAACTTCTGGATGTCATTGGGACTAGATTTCAAAGGTTTGTGACCACATCATTTGAATATTCTAAATATTGGATATCCCTGCATAAGAAACTTCTTACAATGGCAGATTATTTTTTTCTCTGCGAATTTCTGACTTCAGCTCCTTAGAGCCACTTAGAGAACAGTTGCATTTTATAATTGTTGGGTTTAATGCTTTTTATTGGTGGTACTGAGGTTTGAACCACTTGATCCAAACATCTAGTATGGTTTGGTTAGATTAACTAGTTCATTTTTTGTTTCAGTTCTTTTTCAATGCTGTCCTGTGGTCTTTGCCTGGGGTTGAAATCAGACCCTGATCTCCCTCACCTTTGCTCCTGTGTTGCTAGTACTACAAGCCTGTATCACCTTAACTAACTCCTAGGGTTTCTTACTGAAGTCACATTTTATAGACAGTTATTCATTTATGCCTAGCTTGAAGTTTTTCTCAAAATTATTTTTGATAGTAACTGGAGAATATCATAGTTTGTTTGCATATTTGTGTAGACAGACTTTTGTTAAATAGTCCAGGCTGACTTCAGATTTGGGAGCTTCTGTCCTTGGTATTTCAAGTGCTAGGATTATGGATGGAACCACCATACTGGCTTTGGATAGTATTTCTTATTTTAATTAATTAATTAATTTCTTTAACTATTTCATATGTTATCTTTTATCAAGTAATGTATGTTCCATATGGATATCATTATTATTATATTATATAAACATTAGAGTAATCTGTATTTAATGGGTTGGGCCTTTGTAAAGTATTGCAAACATTAGTATGTAATAAGCTCCTGTTAGTGTTGCGAGGAAGGATGTTCTTAATTTTTCCTTCTATAGTATCTCTGAGAATCTTCCAAATATGTCATTTTATAGACATGTAACTGGTATTAAATCCTATCTGAAAAATAACTAAAGCAGAAAGAATTGAGGAAGACATTCAAAAGTTAGACTGAATGCCCAATAGCACCCCCAAATGCAATTTAAAAAATGCCAAATCTTGAAGGGAGAATGTAGACAGAGGAGAAAGCAAAACATTGAACCTTTTGTTTTAACATAGGCAGAATGGATTTGGTATAGTCTAACCATTCTTCCATTTTTGTTTATGTAAGAAGAATTTCTCAAAATAATTCAGATTTTATAGCACTTATGTATAACCTAACCGTGTTTCATCAATAACTTTTATAGTGTTAGTCTACTGATATAATGCTATACTTTTATGATGCTATTTTAAAATGCTATTTTTATATTTGTTCATTGCACGTGGTTGACATTGTTTACTGAAAAGCAAAATGATTTGCCATTCAATCTAACTGCCATCTTCTCCAGAAAATGAGAAGTGGTTTCAGTTGATGTTGAATATACATAAACTACTCTCTTGAGGTAGTTCAAGTATTTGAATATCAAATATACCTAAATAAGGCAAGCTCACAAACCAAAAGTCTTTCTTTCCAGAATCAACGAAACATATAATGTGGTTCTCTTCTTCCTTTATCCTGAACACCTTGGCCTAGTAATTTCTAAATATCAATCACAAATCTGATAGAACTAAATTCACAGTTCAGTTTTGAGTACGTTGTTCAATTTATTGTTGGATTTATTGTTGTTCCATGGTTGTGGTCTGCCATAGAAAATTCAGAGTCTATGATGGACTTTGTCAGCTGAGAATACTATGTGTTTAATTTTCAAATACCTTTCAGATTTTCTCATACAACAAACTAATTTTCTATATTCCAACATACTCTTATTTAACAGTAACTTTACCTTTGAATTTATTAGTATTACTCTTTTTCATCTTTAAATTGTCTTTGTCTCTCATATTAAAAAAGCCCTATTTTAATGCTCTCTCAAAATTATAGAACATATCTTTTAAAATTGAATGGATTTCTGGTGATTTTTCAAGGCTTTTAGCTTTATCTTTATCTTGATTTTTTTTCTCAAATTTAGCATCACATATATTATTATTCCCCCATATATATGCATGTATCTATGTATATATATGCACACATGCATATATGCTCAATACAAGTTTTATTCATTAACAATTTTTAAGTGTACAATAGCATATCGTTAACACTAGATATAATCTAGGATAGAAGTTTTAGTTTGCATAAGTAAAATAATACATTCACTGAATAGCAATGTCCTTTCCCCTAGCCTTTGCATTACTATTTGACTCTGTTTACATGTGCTTGACTAGTTCAGAGACCCCATTTAACTTATAATAGAGGATTTTTTCTTTTCATTTGGCCTAATGTGTTTAAGGTTTATACATAAGTAAACCTTAAAAATCTTGTCACAAATGAGAGGATTTCTTATATTTTTGTAATACCTTGTTTACTAGTTTGCTTATTCATTTATTTGTTATCAGTTAATTTATATATTTATTTATCAGGATGTGAATTCATCCTCTCCCTGGGTTTTTTCCACTTACAGTAGGTTCTCTACTACTTTAGCCATATCTCATGTTTTCAGGATTTCTTTTCTTAAAGACTGAATAAGACTTTATTGTTTATATGTTAAATGTTTAGTCACTCATCTATGGATGTGTATTTATCTGTTTTATCAGGACCTCAGGTATCCATTCAAATTCTTTTAGACAAATATTCTGATTGAGCTTCCTGGGTCATCTAGTGTGTCTATGTTTATTTATTAGTTTTTGGCAATACTTTGACTTTAACTCAGGCCCATGCATTAGTTGGACAGTTACTCTATATTGAGCCACATCTCTATCCCAATTTTGCTCTGGTTATTTTAAGATAGGATACTGCTTCTTTCCAAGGCTCATGTGCCTGGACTATTCTACTCCTATTTTTCCGCTTTCTTGCAGAGCTGGGATGACAGGTGCTTACCATACTCAGCTTCTTTTGATGACATGGACTTTCCTCCCCAGACTGGCCTAGAACTCTGAACATTCTGATTTCAGCCCTTTATGCGGATAGGATGACAGAAGTACCACACCATACTCAGCTGTTGGTTGACCAAAGATCTCATGAGTTTTTCTTTTCAGGCTACCCTCAAACTAAGACACTAACTTCAAAACTGATCAGCTTCTCAAGTAGCTATGATTACAAATGTGAGCCACTGGCACTTGGCTCTATGTTTAAATTTTAAAGAAACCTCCATTCTATTTTCCATAGCAATTATGCTATTTTAGATAGATTTTAGATTCCCAGAAATAGTATAAAAAGGACTCTATTTTCCATACCACTTTCAAAACTTGTCCTATTTGTTCAGAGGAGACATTTTAAGAGGCATTAGAAGATATTTCATTATGGTTTGGATTAGCATTTTCCTGATGATTAGTGGTTTTTAGCACATATTCACATATCTTGTGTCATTTTTATACCTTCTTTTTCAAAGTTTTTGCATATTTTAAAACATAATTTAGTTTATCTTTGATGCTGAGTTGCAAGAGTTCCTTCTGTATTTTTGACATAAATCTCGTATCAGATTACCAGTTTGAAAGTGTTTTCTTACATTTAGTAGGTTGCCTGCTTTCTCAAGTATTATATCCATTTCATTTTGTTCCATGCACTAATATTCTCAATATTCTGTGGTTTTCCAGGAATGTGTATTCTGTTTCTTTGGATTTCTCACATAGAGGTGTGAGGTTGGCACTTTACACAAATTTTCAATCTTATTCCTGCAATACAATAAGCCTACAGTGTCTTCCTCTTATATGCTGGTCTACATATCTATCAATTCACCCTTTTTAGCTACTTCCCATATAACCAGCTTCTATCCCACTCAGGAATTGCTATGCTTCTAGTGGCAAGACAAGCTTACTTGCACACAAACTTTTGTGTGTTCTGAGCAGAGAAAATAATTGTTCTCAGCTTCTTCCAAAGCAGAGAAGGTAATGTACAACATGTCTAACTGCTCAAAATTCTTGAATTTTTTTAAGGAAATGACTATCCTAGGTCTTTATATACTTTAGTCTTTTGGGGGTTAGAATGAACCAAAGTAACAAGTTGGATGTGTCCAAAGGCTAGAGAGCAACTCAGAATCTGAGCTGTTTATAAGAGTTATCTGTATTCTACAAAGACTAAGAAAGGTGGCTATTTTTATCTAATACAGCAAAACTAATATGGTGAGAGGAAGAAAATAAACATAGGAATATGTCTTAGATACAATAACAACATAAATTTTAAAAAACTCTTTATAATGGAAATTTGTCTTTTACTAGAGAAAGAATTGAAAATAGTCGCCATAAAGATGCATACTATGGGGGTTGGGAAGGTGGGTCAGTGGTAGAGCGCTTGCCTTGCATACATGAGGCCTGGGTTTGATTCCTCAGCACCACATAAGCAAAAAGAAAAAAAAGCCGGAAGTGGCACTGTGGCTCAAGTGGTAGAGCGCTAGCCTTGAGCTAAAGAGCTGAGGGAAGCACCCAGGCCCAGAGTTCAGGCCCCACAACCAGAACCCCCCCCCCCAAAAAAAAAGATGCATACTATGATCAGGAGACTAATAAATGAATGAAAAATATAAGATGTTCACAAACAGATGGAAGGTATAAAATTTTTCAAGTATAATTCTTATTTGCAATAACTAGCATTTGTCTGGGACAAGCAGGATAGGTCAAAAGCTATGTACATATGACCAGATAAGATGATGTTAAGCGAACTGAACCAAGACAGGGACACAAGTGTATTTCTTCTTTCTTGCTATTTTTCCTAACATATTTATAATGTACCATGTGATTTTTTGGTTTCTTTATATGTTTCTCCCCCATGTTATAACCCCTGTTTTCACTGTATATGATTCCGGTGTCCTGCATCTTGTGTATACACTTCTCTGGCTTGGGGAGGGGAAGGGAAAAAAACAAAATGCTTAAATAGAGATCAGGTTGACCCATTGAAACAATGAGATGTACATGACATTATGTTGAAACAATGAGATGTATAAGACACTATGTTGAAAAATGAACTTTACAATTTAGGCAAGGAGTGGGGGAGTGTAGTTGTGGAGGTGGGAGGGAAGGGAGGGTAGGGGAAAAACAAAGGAGGAGGAGCAGGGAACAATGCTTGATAGGAAATGTACTCATTACCTTGCTCATGTAACTGTAACCTCTCTGTACAGTATTTTTACAATAAAATGTATTAAAAAGTAATTCAGAGAATTGAAGAAAACAATTATTGAACTAAAAAATTCATAGAGATATTCAGCCACAGTCAAAATGAAGGAGAATAAAAAGCTAAAAGAATCAAAGAAGACTACAATGGCATGCGCTTTTTTTGTACGTTTTTTTATTGTAAAAATGCTATACAGAGGAATTACAGTTACATGAGCAAGGTAAGGCGTACATTTCCTATTGAGCATTGTTGCCCCCTCCTTTGTTTTCCCCCACCATCCCTTTCCTCCCACCTCCACAACTACCCTCCCCTTCCCTGCTGAAGTTGTAAAGTTCGTTTTTAAAAATAGTGTTTTGTACATCTTATTGTTACAATGGGTCAACCTGTATCCTTATTTAAGCATTTTTTTCCTTTCCCCTTCCCAAATTAGAGAAGTGTATATACAAGAAGCAGGGCACTGACATCAAATACAGTGAAAAGTTATACTGTGGGGAGGAGCATGTAGAGAAACAAAAAAAATCACATGGTACCTTATAAATACGTTAGAAACAATAGTTAGAAAGAAAAAAAATATGTGTCTCCCTATCTTGAGGTTCATTTAGCTTAACATCATCTTATATGGTCATATGTACTTAGCTTTTGGCCTTTTCTGCTTGTCCTACACATGTACTAGTTATTACAAATAAGGGAACCATGGGACCTATGTTATTTTAGGCCTGGCTTACTTCACTTAATATAATTTTTTTCAAAGTCTTTCCAATTCCAAACAAATGAGGCGATGTCATTCTTTCTGAAGGAGGCATAGAATTACTATATATATATATATATATATATATATATAACATATATACATTATATATATATATATTACATTTTCTTGATCCATTAATCTACTGAGGTTGGTTCCATATCTATGCTATGGAAAATAATGCTGTGATAAACCTGGTTGTATTGGTAGCCTTAGTCTGGTTTTGTTTGTGATTGTTTGGATAATGCCCCAAAGTGGGATTGCTGGGTCTTAGGGGAGCTCTAAGTTGAGTCTTTTGAGGAACCTCCATTCTTAAAAGGTCCAAAGATCAAGCAACAAGCTGTCAATTGCAGGAAGGAAAATGAGTGAGTCTTTGGTCGTTTGCACTGTTGCTGAAGATTTAGTGAAAAAGCTGAGAATGATTCATTTTTGCAAAGAAACAAACAGAGCTGCCACTATAATGAAGATTGACAAGGCTAAAAGCCTGGTAGTACTTGATGTGGAACTTGAAGTTGTTTTACCAGATGAACTTAAAGATGAACTACCTAAATGATAATCTCTGTTCATTGTGTATAGTTATAAATACCAACTTTATGTTGGTAGATTCTCCTAACCTCTATGTTTTATTTTATTTCCAGTTCTGCTGGTTGTAAGCTTGAATAATGGATGATATATAGTGGGCGTAAGGATAGATTAGTCCAAACTGCTGAACTAACCAACACAAGACTTAACTGAAGAGTGATTTTGTAAGAAACTTGGATTTTTCCACTAATGTGAACTTCTATGTTTATTCTAAAGTATTTGTGTGTTAACCTGACCATAGTAAAACTAGCCATAATACTTATTTATTCCTAAAAATGCACCTTGACTTACAGTTTGTTTCCTACAGTAAAGAAAATGTCTTCATTTGTGCAGTTTGAAGAAAGAGGAAATTGTCTTTATAGTAATAAAACTTTGTTACGTGTTTCCATATATTTGTAACTGTTAGGTGGACAACTTTTCTCCAGGGAGCTTTTGCATTCTTGGAACTAATTTCTATAAGTTACGGACACCATAGGAAAGTTGAGTATTAGATCTGAGAGACAACAAGTAACCTCCTTTTGAGAGATATTGGACATTAGTAGTTTATAAGTGAAAATAGTTTATTATCACTTAATCAAATCATTGAAGTTCATTTGGGGTTGAAGATTCGAGTCACAGACTGTTGAGACGTGAAATGAAAATTACAATGTAATCTTCTTCATTACAAGTACAGTTTTTCAACTTCCCTAGTATTTTTGGCTTCTTTCAATTTTTCATCATTTCTAAAAACTTATTTTTAATCACTCCTTAGAGTTTTATTATGATGAGAGTTATGACTGTTAGGTGTTCTAGAAAATAACATATTAGTCTCATAAATTCTTTTTTATCCCTGTGCGCCTGAGGTTTGAACTCTGGGCACTGTCCTTGAACTCCTTTTGCTCAAGGCTAACACTCTACCACTTAAGCAACTGTTCCACTCCCAGTGTTTTCTGTGATTTAATTGGAGATTATAGTCTCATAATCTTTCCTGCCTGGGCTGGCTTTGAATGCATTCCTCAGATAGTAGTCTCCTGAGTAGTTATGATTACATATGCGAGCCACAGGCATCCAGCTATGGGCTCCATTCTTGATTATGTCATTTCCAGAGTTTTGAATCTAGGTTAATAACAGTTTATAAAGCTTCTCCTAAAACTTTTTGAACATTATTTTAAATGTGTTAATACTGTGCTTCTGATTTGTTAGCTTTAAAGTTAGTTAAAACTTTTACACTGCCTGTATTCTAGATTTGGAAAAACGAATACTTTTTGAAAAGCAAAACAATTTTTTAAGATGTATATTTGAAGTTTGTAATAAAATCAACTTCCTATTTTTAAATTTCCAACAATTTACTTGTGTTGGTGATATATGGCAAGTGAGAATGGTAACTAAGTAAATTTGTAATTAGTTTTGCATCATATCAAGAATTATCTTAAAATTTTGGCCATATTTAATAATAACACATCAATAGAAATCACATCTTCTATTCTAAACATCAGAAGATATGTTAAACTAGACACCTGAATGGTTGGCTAAACCATCCATGTTAGAACATGGTTCTCTTGACAGAAGACAATAATTCTGTTTGCTATGTTATACTTTGTAAACAAATGTGTAAGTAGCTTCTGAGTATTAATTTGATAACAGGTGTAGAGACTAGAGGTCAATCAAACTTGGTGGGTGAATTCTTTTAGTAAGAACTGTGTAGTCATTTCAAAACTTAGTGAAGTTACTCTTTTTGTGATGGCATATTTTCTATTCATACGTTTTTTGCAGTGTTTTGAAGACTTTGTGCCAACTTTAAAAAGCAGGTAATGATAGTTGGAATTCTCACAATATTGAAAGGAGCATCTTCTGCTCCATCACTGGCTTTGCTAATGCAGAAGTCAGAACACAATGGCAAGTTGGGAGTTGAACAAGTGCTAGAATAGGTTTTCTTTTGGTTAATGAATGGCATGAACCTTGGGCTGCCGGCAAATGTCTGAGTATTGAAGAATCTTTTGTTCTGGTTTTGAAGCAATTATGTTAGGAAAAAAAGCTGAGTATTTTTTTTTTATTAATTGGCTTCTAAAATAAATATTGTCTGCTTCTAAGAAGTTTACTCAATGACTAGTGCAGTTAAACATATTCTTGTTTAAGAGTGTGTTGCTAATTTTTTAAAAATTGTCATTAGTACATGATCTGTGTGGTAAACATTTGTTAACACTTTGCTTCCCTTTCTAGCTCTTATTTTCTGGAGTCAAATGTGGCCATAAACTGTCCTGATATGATAGTTTACTTTTCCAGCTAAGGGAATTCATTGCCAAATTAAATTTGGCCCTTTTCCTTCTATTCATTTAGATATTAAGGAATGTATAGGTAAAGGTTTGGACTACTTTCAGAACATAAGCAATATCGTTTATCCACATGCAGATTAATGATGAATGAATATTACCACATGAGTTTAAATGCTGATACACTACTTGGTGGAAGCAGAGACTAACTAGTATTCTACTCATAAATTATTCTTTGTATAGCTGCACTTGCTGCTTATCCTATAGACTGATAATACTGGAATCTACAAAGTTTGAGCCTTTACAATGTATATGTAAAAGGTGTACCAAACATTTTTGGACAAATCTTATTTTTTATTTCTGGAAGAATGTAAATAATCTTCTAGATCACTTGAAATCAATAATCCCAAGTTGAATATTCTTATGAAATGTTTTCTTTTAGGTCATTTGATATTTCAAATCAGTAATCATACTCCTGTAATGTTTGAAGCAACTATGTTAAGCCTATGATGAAAACTGAAATTAACTTGTTTTTTGGAATATCACTCAAATAATTACTTGATTATTGTTTAAAAATCACTGACATGCCAGGACAATTCCCACTGATGTAGATGGTCCAATATAATCTCATTCAGGAGGCTTGAAACGTTGTTGAGTCTTGTGAACTTTAACAGTTCTGTGACATTCTTTAACAAAACCAACAACCTTCCTAACCACACCTTCATAACCCAGTTTCAATCTCTGCTAGTTTATATTGCATGTTTATTTTGGACAGCCTTTTTGTTAAGCATGGTGCTTGTACTGGTTTAAATAAAATATTAACTTGAAAAAAAATCAGAGACAGGTCATTAAAAATCATCCAGAGAGAGAAACAAAAGAAGTAATGACAAAAAGTAAAGATATTTAAGAGTTATAGGATCATTTCAAATGTTCCTACATAAGTTTTGTGGAATCTCTAGGAAAACAGAAAGGGAAGAGGGAGAGAGAGAGGGAAAAAAGGAGGGAGAAATATAGAGAAATCTTATTCTTTATAACACCAATAATGGTTAGAGATTTTCTAAACCTGAGAAAGAAAACATACATCTGGAGCCAGGGTGCCCAAAGGACAAAAAGTAAGATGAATCTGCAGAGTTTTTCATCAAGATCCATTACTGCTGGTATGTAGTACAATGCTTTGATTATTGATTGAACAACAGTAATCACATTATCACAACTTGATCTTCCTACACCCAAAGCTCTTTTACATGAGGTATGTATATTTGAACACAGTTCAAGACTGACTGTAGGTAATAAAAGTTCACATGAAAAGCATAGTGACTAATAACTTTGACTTTTAATTTTTTAGATTAAACTTTTATATAATAAATTTGTAATTGCTGTTGCTGTGGTCTGAACACATATTTAACTTTTTAAATTGTCAATGCATATAAATAAAAAAAACATACTCTTGAAATTATCAACTCACTTCTCTCTTCAGTAAGAATATATTTTGAAGCCAGGTGCTGCTGGTTCACACCTGTAATCCTACCTACTCAGGAGGCTGAGATCTGAAGATTACAGTTCAAAGCCAGCCCCGGCAAGAAAGCCCGTGAGACTCTTATCTTCAATAAACCACCAGAAAGCCAGAAGTGGCGCTGTGCTCAAGTGGTAGAGCACTTGCCTTGAGCTGAAGAGCTAAGGGACAACACCCAGGCCCAGAGTTCAACCACCATGACCAAAAAAAAAGGAATATATTTTGATTCCCATGAAATTTTTGCTAGACATAGGAATAATAGTATTTGAAGAGCACCACATATTTTATAAGACAAAATTGAAGATAATAGGTAATAAGTAATGAAAATAGGTTGGGTGTAATCTTTGCAAATGATACATTATATCAACCATATTTAACAAAGGTGTTTCAATAAGACCTCTTTGAATTTCTCTTTATGAAATTTATTGGCTTCCTGGCCTTGAACAAATTACTTAGCTTCAGGCATTAGTTTTTAAATGAGGCTAACACTCATATTTCATTATTATTGTAAAGATTAAATAATCACACTTTTAAACATTTAAAACAATACCTAGAAGTTAGTATAATCTCACTCTGCAATATTATTGGGATTATTGCTACGACCTGGTTAATCATTTTATTCACATTTCCACTTCTTTGTTATTCTTCTATCAATTGCTACCTGAACTACTTAATTGCTCAAAGCAAACACAAATCTCAATATAATATGAATGAAATGGTTACTTCTATTTTGATTAACTTTAGTAATAGCAAATAATAAAGAGTAGAAAAGAAGTAATTTTAATACTAATATTTAAATTATAATTGAAGCATTCATTTTTCATCTGCCAAGTCTATTTTCAGCTCCTTGATGCCCACAACTGAAGATCATTATTTTTTATTCTCTTTGAATGAGTATTTGTGAGTACATCTTAATCAATGTCATCCCTTTCTTCATTTTCCACCATCTCTTACAACTCCACTCATCCTCTCAATTTATTTGGTTTTATTTTCACATGTACATATTGAGTATTACAACTGCATATGATCACTCTTAGGTCTCTAAGAAATTGACTGCATATGCTATTCACTAAAATATACATAAATAGATATGGTTACTTAATCTACTAATATTACTCCTTAAGGCAAAATTTCCTTAGGCTTTAACATTAGCTTTTTGTTATTGTTTTGAAATTTTTCTTTAGTCAAAAAATGAAGTTAAACTTCTTATTTTTGGGGTGGGGGTCCGGTCGTGAGGCCTGAACTCTAGGCCTGGGCGCTGTCCCTCAGCTCTTCAGCTCAAGGCTATCGCTCTACCACTTGAACCACAACACCACTTTCGGCTTTTTTCTTTGTGCTTATGTGGTGCTGAGGAATCAAACCCAGGGCCTCAGGCATGAAAGGCAAGTGCTCTACCACTGAGCCACCTTCCCAGCCCTGAAGTTAAACTTCTTGTGTTCATTATTTTCTATGTTAGGATATTTTCCACTGTTTTTTCATGGCATTCTGTTTACCAATATTGTTGACTTTCTGTGTTTTGTCTTCTTCTGCAGTTCTCTTTCTCCAGGATGTATCTTACAAATTGTTTACTATAGTGGCACCAAAAGTATTTGTTATCAACCAGTGCTCATCTGCAAATTCTGCTACTGGTCCACATGAAATTAAATTCAGCAATTAAAATATTAGCTACCAATTTGACAATGCCTTGATATTCAAGCATATATTTTTGAGGCTTGCCTTAATGAAGTGAGTATAGATTATTTGCATATTACATTGTGAGTTACATTGATACAGGTATGAACAAGTCATGGACATTTGTGCAATAACATATTGGTCCATGGTGGTGGAGAACCAATCACAAATCACATATAGTTACAGTGTAAGAGGAAAGAAGGGAAGGAGGGAGGAAGGAGGAAAGATGCAGGGAGGGATAGAGAAAGAGAGAAGGAGATAAAGAGAATTTTACCTTAGTTTGAGGTGTATGACATGAATAGAGTTCAAGATATGTAGGGTTTCACATGCAATTAGGTTCAGCACTTCCTGGAATAAAGCAATGTACATGTCTACTGCTTCTGAAAAACACAACTTTGCTTTGACCAAAGACTTACAAAAAGCCTAAGCACTTGTTATCTCTTCCTCCAAACTAACTGCATTGAAGTGTGAGTAACCAATTATTTGCATTTCAAAGTCCTGATTTTTCTAGGGCTTTTAGTTGATTAGTATTGACTCTCATTAACACTGTGGCACAGAGTAATGGGAATTCTATGTCACTGACTCTGTCAAGTTGAAAGAAGACACAATTGCCACTGTACTTTAATCATTTGGCACTTGTCTGGTGCCCATCGCAGGTCTCAGCACTAACTCGATTCTTCTTCTAAATACAGAGCAGATCACAAGGGTAATTTAGAACAGCCATAACCTGTGATGCTTCATCGCTCCTCCATCTCTGTCTTCTCCCATTGCCATCAATATGGCCACCAGCATTAACCAAAGCTTCATCATGAGCTAAATTCCTTTCCTTAAGGTTTTTAGATCTCTTTCATCTTCTAATGAAATCAATTCTTATTAACTTTAAATAAGAGCAGTTGTTTAAGAATGTAAGTAAGCCAGTATATATACAGTAGCTATCAAGTGGCCAATACAGATTTAATCTCTTGTTGGAACATTAAAAGTACTTGTCTCTTTGATCTCTTACCTGCAGGTTAATATTATAGATGAGGAGCTGCAAAGGAAGAAACACTGAATATATACTTACTGTGAACCATGTTAATTGATGTAGAAAATGTAGCAAAATCATATAGTCCTTTGGGGGTACATATACTCTGAATACTCATGGGACAAGACAAAATATTAGCCATAACTGGCACATTATATTTAGACTCTGTTTTCAGGAAATTAACTTCTCATTTTTAACTTGCTTATTTCTGATAACAGCAATTTGTTTTAAATTCATACTGATTTTAATATTGTATGCTATCATGAGAGAACCCAGCACTTTAATCTGAAGCTATGAGACAACAGAAAGAAGTCATCCAGTGGGTATCAGAAGACCTGGGTTCCACAACTTTTCACCTGAGTTTGTTGAGAAAGTGTTTGGCTAGATCTCAATTTCTTTAACAGTAGTGAGGAATGTCCACCCCATGGGCTTTACAAGGCATAGGAAATAATTTGGTACATGATTAAACAAATACATATTCATCTTGTATAATTCTCTTCAGCTGACTACATTCATCTTCCTGTATTAATAATTTTGGGTGGCCTGAAAATGATACGATAAATATTCTTCTGATGTAAATTTGAATTAAAAGGATTCCCTAACCTTGGTTGAAGAGAATATTAATCAATAAAAATATTCCTGAATATTAAATAAGCTAAGCAATAAAATACTTGGATAAGTAAAAGCAATATAAAGTATTGTAATGTCGGTACTAGGGTTTCAACTCAGGACCATAAACTTGCTCTGTAGGTATTCTACACATGAGACACTCTTCCAAACATTAGTTACAACCATCTACAGACTGAGATCCCACCTATAGACTGTGAGATCCCACCTATAGACTGTAAGATAGCTCACACAACAATGCTTGATTTCTTGGTTGTATGGTGTCTTGTTAGTTAACATTTTGGTTAGGATTGCCTGTTATCCTTCCAATGTCAGTGACTTGCATTGTTGGGATTACAAGTGCCTAGAAGAGATTTCAAATTTTTTTCATAGAAGCTTTTGTCTTAAACTGTTAGGGTTTATATCTTGGCTAGAACATTTGACACTGTGGAGGCACTGCTTTACTTCTGGCTTTATTAGTGGTTAAGACTCTCATGGACATTCCTGCCTACACCCAAGCAACAGTCTTACAGTCATGAGTGCTTACTCTCTCCACAACAATGTAGTCTGCTAAAAGTGAAAGTAACAAAAACTATATGGATGATTCTCAAGTTGAAATGGCTATGAGCAAATAATTACCCCATGACAGCTAGTGTGTTGCCACCAAACCATGCAGCAAGAGATGGAATTATCTGTAAAAAACAAAACAAAGCAAAAAAGTAATAAAAAATAAATTAGTACCTATTAGAGTGTGAGATCCACTTTTACATTTCTTGGACTTTTAAGTGAGCATTATTTTATAGTTTTTATTTCCTGAAGATGGATATAACCATAAAACTCTAATAGACAGCATCAGTGTAGTTCAAATACATGGAAAGAAAATAAAATAAAAATAATATGTATTCAACTGAATGGCAAGGAAACTAGTTGTGTTACCAGAATAATGTAATGCCAAAGAATTTAAATCTGTTTGATTTATTTTAAAAAATCTTTTTGGTCTTTTTCTATTTGTCAAGGTTTTCTCTCTCTGTCTCAACTTATGCTGGTGGTGTATGTTGCTCAGTAAGAGAGGTGACTCTCAGGCAAGGTGAATGACACTTATCTTCTTGAAATTCACCTTCTAACTCAGAATATTTTGTCTACCCCTGTGACAATTTATGGTTATTTGTTTTTGGCTTCTTAATGTCAAATTTACAGGCTTTTTTAACCCTCCAGCTCTCCTGTTATTTACGGTTTGTGTTATGACCTATCATGGTGTGGGGCTGGACTCTGAATAACATCCAATAACTTTAATACAGCCCTGTGAGGGTGGGCACTTCTGATTGGATTATAAGTGATAGTGATGTCACTCAAGCTACCATGGAGAGCTCAATATGGAAGGAAGCTGCATTCTTTCGTCTCTGGGCAAGTGTGAGGAAGGGTCCACATTATACTAATAATCATGTGAGTGAGTTTGAAAGTGGATATTTTCCCAGACAGCTTCGACATGACCAGTCTCTAGTGGGCATCTGCATTGCAGCCTTGTGAGAGACTCTGAGCCCAAGGATGTAGACATGCTGTACAAAGGTTTGTGTTCCATCCACATTGTAAAATAATAAATGCTGACACTTTAAGCTGCTAAAATTTGTGGTAATTTAATATGCAGAAGTATATTAGTCCTATTTCAGTAAATATTTTCTATGTCATTTAACCTGGATACCAATTACAGTCTATAATCATGGCACCACATAAAACTGTACTTTTACTATTTTTTATTTTTAAGATGAAAGAGGAGAATAGTATCATAAAATGTAATGCATATCCTAAAAATTAAGAAAATTGAGGGGAAGTGTACAGTTAGAAGAAATGAGGAAAAATAACCAAAGGGGTGACATTGATCAACACATTTATTGAATGGTAAGCTTTGTACAACTACTTATAGATTTTTTTAAAAGTTTTAGTTTTTAAGTTCAGTTTTTATAATTGTATTGGAAGACAGCCTCAGCTACAAGTCTCACAAGGTGAATGAAAGAGTCCAAAATTTGGTTTTTCCTCACATTGATTTGTGATTATATTCACTGGCATCACACTCATATTTTATTTATTTTAGTTGGTTTTCTTTGCTTTCAATTTAGAACAAGGCAGTTATACTCATTTGCCTTTACTTTCTCTTTCTGTTTTTCTCTTTTCTTGTTTGATAGTAAGTTTGAACTCAGGGCCTTGTACTTCAGCTTGCTTGCTTACCTGATATTCTACTACTTAGCCACATTCCCAAGAGTGTTTTTTGCTGGTTGTTTTGGAGATAGGATCTTGCCGTCTTTTCTCCCTCACTGGCCTTAAACTGTAGTTTTTCTAGATCTAAGTCTCCTATGTAGATAGGTTTATAGATACAAGCAACTGACATTAGTGTTTCTTTCTCTTTAATTATTCTGTGTTACAAGCATTTTTAATTTAATTAATTTATTTAACTTTTTCACAAGTATTTTTCTTTTCTATTCTATTTAATAGAAATCATCACCTTAAAACTCTTAGACATAGACTTTAAATAGAAATTTAATTCCAGGTCCAATTTGATATAAAATTCAAATCTGATTCATCAAATGCCATAATTATTTTACAAACAAATACCTGAGCTTAAATTCACCAGTAAGAGATATAGATATGTTTATTTGTTAGTAGGAATTCAAACTTAAGTTTTTCCATGAATATGGACAAGATAATGTAATAATGAAACTATAGTCATTATTCTGATAGAATAAAGGTGGAGATTTTCTCAGCACAACTAAATCAGAGAAGGGGGAAATAGTTTAAACAATACGTAAAATAGAATCAAGTTGCTTTGGAGTTAAACTTAGTTTCCTTTAGGTGTTATTTGGCCAGAATTTCTATCATCCTTTGCCAAGGATAGATACTAAGTGACATGTTTTTGAACCCACAAACCATCCTCATAAGTAATTACCTTCAGTGAATATAAGATACACAATGTATGTTTAATCATAGTTTGGTTCAGGAAAAAAATGGGACATAGCTAAATGAAGCAGTCAGCTCATTCTTCACATAAAATCCCAATATTCAATGTCCATATGTGAAATTGAAACTAGGCAAACTCAGGGGATGGGTGGGGTTGGAAGATATGAAGGAGAATAATGAAGGACATGACATTAATTAAAATGTACTGTGCTTAGAAACTAACATGTTGATTTAAATCCTTTTGTACCACTACTTACCCATAAAATAATAATCATGTTTGCATCCAGAAAAATGTTCCAAGTTGTGTTACAAAAGTTAAGTTGTTACAATTTGGAAATTTCTTATATATATTATAATCATTTAACACTGTTTTTGGTTAGGATTTTTACTCACTATTTTTTCAGAGCAATTTTATAAGTAAACACTGGCACCTCTTCATGCATTTTGAAATGAGGCAATCAGTAAAGGGCTCTGAGTTCTAAAATATTATAGTAAAGCTTTCAGTAAGGAAATGAGGCATTTACTATTTGAATTTTCTTTAGGTTCTGTTCAACACAACTTAAGTCCTTAGCTCTTGGCTATGTTAATAGAATTTAAAGGGGAGCATAAAATTTTCCTCTTTGGAACTAACCGTTTGAAGGCTTTTAAATTAATATGAATAATACATGAAATGTAGATGGAAATTTTTCTGAGCTTACTCTATTACATCATTATAAGCTATGACAAATAACTGCCAAAGAAAGAAGTTGAGAAATAAAACTGAGTAGTGTCTATATGCACTCATATTATTACTGAATATCATTTTTTTCTTACTAATTTTATTTCCATCAGTCATGGGGCTTGAACTTAGGGCATGGATGATGTCCCTGAGCTTTTCTTCTCCAGGCTAGCATTCTACCACTTTGAGCCACAGCTGTACTCCAGTTTTCAGATGTTTAATAGGAGAAAAGAGTCTCACAGACTTTCCAACCTACTTTGGCTTTGTACCATGATCCTCAAATCTCAGCCTCCTGACTAGTTAAAATTACAGGCATGAGTCCCTGGTGCCAGGCTCTCTACTAACTTTTTGTAGTACATAAGAACCACGAAAAGCCAGGCGCCGGTGACTCATGCCTTTAATCCTACCTAATCAGGAGGCTGAGGTCTGAGTATTGGGGTTCAAAGCCAGGCCCAGCAGGAAAGTCCATGAGACTCTTATCTCCAATAAACCACCTGAAAACTGGAAGTTGCCCTGTGGCTCAAGTGGTAGAGTACTAGCCCTGAGCTGAAGAGCTCAGGCACAGTGCCCAGGCCCAGAATTCAAGCCCCAAAACTGAAAAAAAAATCAGGAAAAATATTTCTAATGAAATGCATATGGAGGTTTTAAAAATTGTAGCAAAACCTTGGTTATTCAACTTGATTTGGCCATAGGATAGATGATCACTGGTAATGCCAGAAGTTTGAATCTATAACTACCATGTCTAATAATTAAAACAATGTCAAGGACAGAGCATGGATTGAGAAAAAGTAAGTCTTCCTCTGGTATTGTAGAAAAAAGTGTTAAATATCCCAGTGCTTGCCATTTATCAATACTCTTAAAAATGTATGAAGTTGCCGGGCGCTGGTGGCTCATGCCTGTAATCCTAGCTACTCAGGAGGCTGAGATCT
This sequence comes from Dipodomys merriami, assembly GCF_024711535.1. Classification (NCBI taxonomy): domain Eukaryota; kingdom Metazoa; phylum Chordata; class Mammalia; order Rodentia; family Heteromyidae; genus Dipodomys; species Dipodomys merriami. The sequence continues at coordinate 73,240,840 of NW_027202270.1, read as the reverse complement.
GAGGATCGCGGTTCAAAGCCAGCCCGGGCAGGAAAGACGGTGAGACTCCTATCTCCAATAAAACCACCAGAAAACCCGAAGTGGCACTGTAGCTCAAGTGGTAGAGCGCTCGCCTTGAGCTGAAGAGCTGAGGGACAGCACCCAGGCCCACAGTTCAAGCCCCACGACCAACAAAAAAAAAATGTATGAAGTTAAAGTGATATGAATTTTAGGTTTGTAAATAATTTGAAAACAACTACCATGGTTTATTGTGCATTAGCATCATCTAATATAGTGACTACTTGCAAGTGGACAGAATGAGAATTTTCAGAAATGATTCCTATGAAGTTGGGCTTATTGATTTGGTAGATATTGGTTCCAGACATTTTGGTGGTTATGAAGGAGTTATTTCAAGCTCAGAATATGAGGGATATTTGGTTTCCTTATGTTCCGTCTTATTCGTGATTAGGCATTAGGCATTAACTTACCTAAGGAAACTCCTTTAATATCCATTCATCACAGAATATGTGTATTACTTAATATAAACAAATATCCATACATAAATACACATACACAAATCTTTTTTGAATAGGCTAAAAATTACTAGGCTTGTTTATCCCATTAACACTAACTTCAGCTGCACACTTGTCCTGTAATCCAAGCTACTCAGAAGGCTGAGGTCTGAGCATTATGGTTCAAAGCCAGCTCTGGACAGAAAAGTCTGACACTCTTATTGCCACTGAATTACCAAAAAAACAAAACAAAAATAAATAAACAAAACCTAGAAGTGGAGCTGCAGCACAAAATGGTAGATCATTAGCCTTGTGCAAAAAAAGCTCAAGGATAATACTCAGGCCCTTAGTTCAGCCCCAACACACACACACACACACACACACACACACACACACAAATTAACTTCAAATCTTTTTTAAAATAAGTTTTTTTATAGTGAAATACTGTACAGAGGGGTTACAGTTACATGCATAAGGTATTGAGTACATTTCTTATCCCGCATTGTTCCTTCCTCCTTTGTTTTTCTAATACCATCCCATCCCTCCCACCTCCTCAACTACACCCCCCTCACTCCGCACGTCTGCCTAAATTATAAAGTTCATTCTTCAACATAGAATCTTGTATATCTTATTGTTTCTATGGGTCCACCTGTATCCTTATTTAAACATTTTGTTTTTTCCTTTCCCCTACACAAATTATACCAACATCAAATACAGTGAAATAAGAGGTTATACAATGGAGGAGGGACATACAAAGCAACAAAGAAATCATCTTATAAATAAAATATTTTACCAATCATGAGGAGATGGAAAGATTTGGGGAAAAATATGTATTTTTTTATTTATTTTTTTAATTTAATTTAATTTTATTTGTGAACATACTGTACAGAGGAGTTACAATTACATGGGCAAGATAATGCGTACATTTCTTACAAAGCATTGCAGCCTCCTCCTTTGTTTACCCTTCACATCCCTTCCCAGCCTCCCCCCTCCCCCCCAATCCCAATCCTTCTCCTCCCCCCTCCCCCCGCACCGACGTTGTAAAGCTCGTTTTGGACATGACAACTTGTACTTCTCATTGTTGCAACAGGTCCACCTGTATCCTTAAACAACTGGTTTTTCCCCATTTCCTCCACAAGTTATACTGACATCAAATATAGTGAAAGCAGGGGTTATACTGTGGGGGAAGGACATACAAAGCAACAAAGAGATAATCTTATAAATGTGTTAGAAACACATGCATGAAAGAAAAAAACCTTAAAATACACATCTAAGGGTTCATATTCCTGACATCACATTGTCTGACCTTTTCCGCTTGACTCATACATATACTAGATATTACAAATAAGGGAAACCATGGGACCTATGTTGCTTTGGGCCTGGCTTACTTCACTTAATATAATTTTTTCCAAGTTTTTCCATTTCCTAACAAATGGGGCAATGTCATTCTTTCTGATGGAGGCATAGAATTCCATTGTGTATATATACCACATTTTCTTGATCCATTCATCTACTGAGGGGCATCTGGGTTGGTTCCATATCTTAGCTATGATAAATAATGCTGCAATAAACATAGTTGTGCTAGTAGCTTTAGCGTGGTCTTGTTTGTAAACATTTGGGTAAATGCCCCAAAGTGGGATTGCTGGGTCATAGGGGAGATCTATGTGAAGTCTTTTGAGGAACCTCCATACTGCTTTCCAAAGTGGTTGAACAAGTTTACATTCCCACCAACAATGAAGTAAGGTTCCTTTCTGTCCACATCCCCTCCAGCATCTGTTGTTGTTAGAGTTCTTGATTGTTGCCATTCTAACTGGAGTGAGGTGATATCTCAATGTTGTTTTGATTTGCATTTCTTTTATGGTTAAGGATGTGGAACATTTCTTCATGTGTCTATTGGCCATCCTTCTTTCTTCTTCAGAGAAGTTTCTCTTTAAGTCTTTCGCCCACTTATTTATTGGGCAGTTGTTTCTTTGAGGATTTGTTGTTGGGTGGTTTAATTTTTTGAGTTCCAAGTATATTTTAGAAATGAGACCCTTGTCCGTTGTATGGCTAGTAAAGATCTTCTCCCAATCGGTGGGCTTTCTATTGATCTTGATAGCTATGTCATTTGCCCTGCAGAAGCTCTGCAACGTTATGCAATCCCACTTGTCCAACCTTTCTTTGATTTGTTGTGTTTCCGGGTCTCTATTCATAAAATTTCGGCCTGAGCCAAGGAGACCTAGGGTTTCTCCTATTCCATCCTGTAATGTTTTCAGAGTGTCTGCTTTGAGTTTAAGGTCTTTGATACATTTGGAGTTGATTCTGGTGCAGGGTGATATATAAGGATCTAGCTTAAGTTTTCTACATGTAGTTAACCAATTTTGGCAGCACCATTTACTGAAGAGGTTGTCTTTCTTCCATTCTATTGTTTTAGCTCCCTTATCGAAGATTAGATGGCTATAGGTCTATAGGTTCATTTCTGGGTTTTCAATTCTATTCCATTGGTCCTGAGGTCTGTTCTTATGCCAATACCAAGCTGTTTTGATTAGTATGGCTTTATAGTAGAGTTTGAAATTTGGTATTGATATTCCTCCAGCAGTGTTCTTTCCGTTGAGGAGCATTTTTGCTATTCGGGGTCTTTTATTGTTCCATATGAATTTTTGGATTGCCTCTTCTATTTCCTTGAAGAATGAGGTTGGAATTTTGATAGGTATTGCATTGAATTTGTAGATAGCCTTGGGAAGTATTGCCATTTTCAAAATGTTAATCTTTCCAATCCAGGAGCATGGGAGGTTTTGCCATTTTTTAAGTTCTCTGTTGATTTCCTTTTTTTAAGATTTTGAAGTTTTCATCATAGAGGTCCTTCACTTCTTTAGTTAAGTTAATTCCTAGGTATTTTATTTTTTGTGGGGCTATTACAAATGGAGTTGCTTTCTTAATTTCAGCCATACTTTTCTCATTGTTGGCATACAGAAAAGCCATTGATTTTGGGGGGTTAATTTTATAACCTGCTACTTTGCCAAAGTTTTTAATCAGCTTGAGTAATTTGGGAGTGGAGTCTATGGGATTCTTTAAACACAAGATCATGTCATCTGCAAAGAGGGAAAGTTTTATTTCTTCTTTCCCTATTTGGATCCCCTTTATGTCTGCATCTTGTCTTATTGCTGTAGCTAGACATTCTAATACTAGATTGAAGAGAAGTGGAGAGAGTGGGCATCCTTGTCTTGTTCCTGAGTTAAGAGGAAATGGCTTTAGTTTTTCACCATTGAGTATAATGCTGGCTGTAGGTTTGTCATATACAGCCTTTATTGTATTGAGGAATGTTCCATGGATTCCTAATTTTTCCAAAACCTTCATCATGAAGGGGTGTTGGATCTTGTCGAATGCTTTTTCTGCATCTATTGAGATAACCATGTGGTTCTTATTCTTGCTCCTGTTGATGTGATGAATAATATTAATTGATTTGCGTATATTGAACCAGCTTTGCATCCCTGAAATGCATCCTGTTTGATCATGGTGTATGATTTTTTGGATGAATTGTTGAAGTCGATTGGCCAAAATTTTGTTGAGAAGTTTTGCATCAATGTTCATCAAAGAAATGGATCTATAGTTCTCTTTCTTTGATGAGTCCCTTCCTGGATTTGGGATGAGGGTTATGATGGCTTCATAGAATGTGTTGGGTAGTGAGCTTTCTCTTTCAATTTCATTGAAGAGTTGGAGGAGTATTGGTGTAGCTCTGCTTTGAAGCCCTTGTAAAATTCCGCTGTAAAACCAACTGGTCCTGGACTTTTCTTAGCTGGGAGGTCTCTTATTGCTATTTCAATTTCAATGCTTGATATGGGCCTGTTAAGCTGGTTTAATTCATCTTGGTTTAGTTTTGGCATGTCAATATTTGCTAGGAAAAGATCCATTTCTTTCAAGTTCTCAAACTTATTAGCATAAAGTTTTGAGAAGTATTCCCTTATAATGTTCTGAATCTTGGTTGTTTCCGTGGTGATGTTTCCATTCTCATCTCTGAGTTTATTAATTTGGGTGTGTTCTCTTCTTTTTCTGATAAGATTTGCTAAGGGTCTGTCAATTTTGTTAAGTTTTTCGAAGAACCAACTCTTTGTTTTGTTGATTCTTTCTATAGTTTTTTTGGATTCTAATTCATTTAATTCTGATTTAATTTTGATTATTTCTTTCCATCTACTGGATTGGGGTTTATCTTGCTGCTCTTTTTCAAGGAGGTTTAGATGTGTCATTAAATTGCTAGATTCAGATCTCTCCAATTTGTTGATGTAGGAGCTCAGAGCTATAAACATGCCTCTGAGTACTGCCTTTGCTGTGTCCCAGAGGAGCTGGTAATTTGTGTGTTCATTTTTGTTGAATAGCATGATCATTTGAATTTCCTTTCTAATCTCTTCCATGACCCACTCTTGATTCAGCAGTTTGTTGTTCAGCCTCCATGTGATGCCGGACTTTCTTTGGTGGCTTTTGGTGTTGAGTTCTAATTTTATTCCCTTGTGGTCAGAGAGAATGCAAGGTATAACTTCAATGTTTCTGAATTTAGACAAGTTTGCTTTGTGGCCTAAAATGTGGTCTATTTTGGAAAACGTTCCATGTGCTGCTGAGAAAAACGTGTATTCTGATGCTGCTGGGTGAAATGTTCGGTAGATGTCTGTTAAGTCTAGTTCATCTATGCAGCTGTTTAGATCTGCGGTTTCTCTGTTGAGTTTTTGCTGAGTTGATCTATCGAGTGGGGAGAGTGGTGTGTTAAAATACATAACAATTAATGTCTTTAGATCTATATGGGATTTGAGGGAAAGTAGTGTTTCTTGGATAAATTTGGGTGCTCCATTGTTTGGCGAATAGATATTTAGAATTGCAATATCCTCCTGAAGGAGAGATCCTTTCATTTGTATGTAGCTACCTTCTTTATCTCTTCTCACGAATTTTAATTCGAAGTCTATTTTATCTGATATTAGGATTGCAACTCCTTCCTGTTTATGGGGGCCGTGTGCTTGGTAGATTTTGTTCCAGCCTTTAACATTGAAAATGTGTTTGTTTTTACAGGCAAGATGTGACTCCTGCAGGCCGCAGAGAGAAGGGTCTTGTTTTTTAATCCAACTAGACAGTCTATGTCGCTTAATTGGAGAGTTCAGTCCGTTAACGTTAAGAGATAGGACTGAGAGGTAATTGGGAGTTCCTGCCATGTTATCCACCTTTTTGGGGGCTGCGAAAACTGGGTTCTTCCTATGGTTCTTGGATTCTCAGTTTGGGTGCAGTTTCTTGGCCTTTATTGCGGTCTTGTTGGTTTTCTATGTGTAGGACATCTTTAAGAATCTTTTGTAGGGCTGGTTTGGTGGAGATGTATTGTTTCAATTTTTCTTTGCTATGGAAGGTTTTCATTTGGCCTTTAGTTATGAAGGAGAGTTTAGCTGGGTACAGTATTCTTGGTTGATAGTTGTTTGTTTTTAGGGCATGGCATACATCATTCCAGGCCCTTCTTGCTTTGATTGTCTCTGCTGAGAAATCTGAGGTGATTCTAATTGGTTTCCCTTTGTAGGTGATTACCCTTTTCTCCTTGACAGCTTTAAGGATCTTTTCCTTGGTCTGATTTGATCCTGTGTGGATTATAATGTGATGGTGGGATGTCCTATTCTGGTCTGGTCTATTTGGAGTTCTAAAAGCTTCTTGTATCTGAATAGGCCTATCTTTTTGTATGTTCGGGAAATTCTCTGCTAGGATCCTGTTAAACAAATTTCCTAGACCATTAACTTCTGTTTCTAGGTGCTCCTCTACACCCATTATCCTTACATTAGGCCTTCTGATGGTGTCTTCCAGGTGTTGGATAGATCTCTCATATTTCTTGGACTTGTCTTGGATGGTTGTATGTTCTTTCTCTATAATATCTAGGCTGTCTTCAATCCCTGAGATTCGATCTTCTGCATGGTCTAACCTGCTGTCAAGACTCTCTACTTTGTTTTTTTATCTCTTTTCCTTCTAATTGTTCAGCTTCGATGGCTTCAAGTTCTTTGTTGAAGCTCTGTTTTAGGTCTTGTATGAATTTCTTTACTTCCTTAATTTGGTGTTCAGTGTTTGTTCTCAAATCACTTAGTTGATTGGTTATTGTTTCTTTGGACTCCCCTTCCTTCTGTTGGGTTCCATTCAGCATTCCTTTTGTGGTCTCCCTGACTTCCTTCAGCTCTTTATTAATGGATTCTATGAATGCCTTTAGTGATCTTTGTGTATTCTCTACCTGGTCTCTCAATTCCTGAATTACTCTTTGATTAGCTTCTTCCTGTTTGTGGGATTCTTGCAGTTCTCTTTCCTCCCGTTCCTGGGATTCCTGCAGTTCTCTTTGAGTGTTCTCAGCCTGCTCATGCCATTCCTCCCTTTCTCTTTGAGTATTCTCAAGTTGTTCACGCTAATCCTGTATCAGTTTTTGAGTAGCTTCCTCACGCTTATGATATTCCTGTGTAAACTTTTGGGATGCCTCCTCTCTCTCCCTATCACGCTCATACAGAGTCCTTTGTAAGTTGTCAAACTTCTCATTTATCATGTTTGCCAGAAGTGTTTGTAGAGCTATTTGGGAACTCTCCTCTGAATTTTTCATTATCTGATCTGACCTCTGATTAACAAGATTGGGAATTGAGATATCCGGATTTGCCATTTTTCTTGTGTTTTTCCGGCTTACTCTGCCCATTTGAGATGAAAATAGCACCAGTTTTGTGCTAGAACACTATCTTAAGGCAACCATCAACCAGCGTTTGCATTTATACAGTCAATAGTATACAGATACAATCTAGTTCAACAGATATATCTATTCAACATCAAACAACTATATGTTAATGGGCTTTGAACCTCAGAGAAGAATTTGGAAAACCAGAAATTATTAGGGTTAGGGAGAGATGTGGGTAAAAAATAGGAATAGATTGGTGTGGGGAGGCACAGGGAGAGTTAACTATGTCTTAATCTCAATGCAAGAAATATGTTGGGTAGGATGTAAGGAGAGAGAGAGAGAAAAAGAAGAAAGGGATAGGGAAATGAAAATAGACCAGAGAAAAATAGAAACATAAAAATTAATATACTTATGGATATTGAAAGACCATCTATTTAGAGAGTTATGTGAATATATTGAGAAAACAGGAGGGAGATAGAGGAGATGTGAAAAACTTAAAAAAATGCTTAAAATATTATATAGGTATAAAGAGGTAGTACTGCTATTAAGGAATTTAAGTCTCAGAGGTTTTGGATTGAGTAATAAATTTGTGGATTAAGTGTGTACACAATGGGGGATAGGGTCTACTAGTTAACTATGGGTTTATCTGAGGATGTGCAGGACAAGAGTTAAGTCACATACAGAAGAACAAAAGAGAAGAAAAGGTTAAAAGGATAAGAAAGGGAGAAAAAAAAGATCAGAAGTTCAGTAGATCTAGACAAAAAACAAAAAGATAATTAAGAAAGAAAGAAAAAGAGAAAGAAGACAAGAAAAGAAAGGAAAACGCACATTCACGTATTCCTAAAATAAAAATTATATGAGGGAAAAAAAGTTACTGGAAAACAATTATTTTTTCAAAAAAGGCAAAAATTAAAGATTAATAAAATTTTTAGAAAAGGAAAAAAAATTTTATATATATATATATATATATATATATATATATATGGTACCAAAAAAAAAAAAAAAAAAAAGAAAAAAGAAAAGAAGAAAAAAAAAAAGTTCTTTTTTTTTTTTTTTTTTTTATTTTTTTTGGAGGCGTGGGAAGAATCCTGTATCTCCCTTTTGTCTGTAACCAGCCTCTTGTTGGAGTCTCTGGTCAACTTGAGGTCCTGTGGCTGGATTGGTTTCTTAAATCAGTTTGTTCGAATAGGCAGAAAAATGTTCTGCTTTACCCAAGATTTTGAGATCCCCCTCCCAGGTTAGGTTAATGGGAGGGTGATCTGCTTTGAGAATCACAAAAGAGGGGTGATGAGGCTAGGTTCTGGTAGAGTTGAGGCCTTTCCACAAACAGTAGCTTTTCCCTGGGGCTATTTTGTGAAAAATTCACAGAGCCCAGCCTGGAGCCATTCTCAGGTTTTCTGTTTTTCAATTGATTGTTGAGGCTGGTAGAGGGAGGGGCAGCCTCTGGCTCTGGCTACCCAGTGAGGAAAGCCACTCCAATGGCTGGTGCCTGAGCTGGGTGACTTTTCCCTGGATGGAGCTGAGTCTGGCAGGTCACTTCGCTGCCGTTAAGTTCTTGTGACCTGCTAAATGACTCGTTTTATTCCAAGGCCTGAGTTGGAGCTGGCAGCTCCTCCGAGCTTTGTCGGTATCCAAGATGGAGATCACTGGTGCTGGGGGGAAGGGGTGGCCTTCCTTCCTCTGCTCCCTGAGAAGGAGTGAGGACGTCGGGCTTGTACTCATGCCGAGTCTTGGATCCTGGGTCGTCTCTGGTCTGCAAACTGCAGGATGAAGATGTTCGCTCCTTGTCGGTTCTTGCTGGTGTTGAGTAGAATCCTCTCACCTGCTGCTTCTAGCTCCTTAGTCCCAGAATCTCTGTGTGAGCGCTCAGGTATGGTCGCGGCTGTGGTTGCCGCTGCCACCCTGCCGCCGCCGCGGCGTCTGCTGGCAGGCGCTCAGATGTGTCTCCTTGTCTTGGCTTCCCCTCTCTTGTCAAACTCTCTGTCCTATGATGGCACACTTGGTGTGATTCTCTGGCTTAGGACTGTTCACTGGAACTCTAAAACTGCTTCTATGGGAGAGCTTGTTCAGATTCCAGCTTCTCCTCTGCAATCTTCCAGGAACTCCCTTGGGGAAAAATATATTAAGTGAAGTAATTCAAATGCAGAGAAACAAAGGTTGCATTGTTCCTCTCATTTGTGGTAAGTAGAATGGATCCATAAATCTTCTAATAAAAAAATGTTGGGTTGTATGGAAATGAATTAACTGAAATACAATAGATTCCTTGGAGAGCTCAAATAGTATAATCTTTTGGAAGTCTAAAGTTAAAGCCCAACAAAATCAACACCAGGAAATGGATACATGTAAACATGTAGAAATGGGTACAGAGAGACAAATGAAGGAGGGAAAGGTGCGTGACTGCAGTCAAGAATTTATTGTATATACCACAAAATTAATAAAGTAAGGGAAGGGACCAAAGTGATAAGAATGTTGAAGAGGGTGATATTGATCAACATGCATTGTATTCATATTTTGCTTTGTTAAATGACACCTCCCTTGTGCAACTACTTAAAGATAATAAATCATTTAAAATTTTTTGTCTAGCCAGGTCAACTGAAGGAACTCTGTAATGGGATCATCTGAGGAGGAATGGATACCTTATCTTGGGTTCTAAATATCTTTGTCAATAAAGAAAGAACTTAATGGAGAGGTAATTCATTAATAAGAGGTAATTTAATTGTGGTCCCTGGAAAGTAGGAGATGATCTAAAGCATCTTTCTTAGAAAAAAGAAAAGCAATTCTCAAATACTATTGGGATATTCAACAGGACACAGGATGCTGCTTGTAATAGTACTATTCTGAGGAAAAAATAAGCTCTTTTCACTCCTTTTCATAGTTGGATAAAAATGAATATGAAATCTACACTATATATTAAATAATATTAGTATATATTAAATATATTGGACCCAGTAAAATACATATTGCATCTACATTTACTGCTATCATAATCATTGTATTCATCATGCTTAATATTGATTACGTTTTCACTCTTAATATAGTTATTGCTATTATAAATAATATATAATGTTTTACAATATGTAACTATATAAAATTACTGATGATATATAATAAATATTAGTTCCTCTAACAATGGATTATGATATATAATAGTACATGAATATTTGTTTGATATTTACTGATTCAACAATCAAACCTATCTTATGAGTTATAAATATTATTTCATCTCTCTCTGCTCTTTTCTAGCTCTTTTCTCTCTCTTTCCCAGTTCTCTCCCTTTCCCAACTCTTTCCCAGCTCTTTCCCAACTCTTTCCCAGCTCTCCGAGCTCTTTCTAGCTCTTTCCCACCTCTCTTTCCCAGCTCTCTCTTTCCCACCTCTCTTTCCCAGCTCTTTCCTCTCTTTTCTAGCTCTTTTCTCTCTCTTTCCCAGCTCTCTCCCTTTCCCAGCTCTCACTCTTTCCCAGCTCTCTCTCTTTCCCAGGCCTTTCCCAGCCACGTGGAGGGCCAACATGGCCTGGTGCCAGCCAGATCGATGAATAAACCTACGTCTTACCTGCATACTATGTGCGTGGACAAAAATTAAAATACATTAAAACAAATATTATTTCACTACACAGATACCAATATTGTATTTTTTCTCTCTTAATATTAAACAAAACATTTCTATAACATACCAAGTGGTTTAAAACTGAAAAGTTATGAGCAATTTGTCACCTTAAGTTTTTAAGTACATTGAATTAAAAATTACTTATCAAATATATCAAAGCTTTAGGGCTTGGAAGTTGGCTCAGTGGTAGAGCGCTTGCCTTGCATTCATGAAGCCCTGGGTTCGATTCCTCAGCACCACATAAGCAAAAAGAAAAAAGCCGGGAGTGGCGCTGTGGCTCAAGTGGTAGAGCGCTAGCCTTGAGCTGAAGAGCTGAGGGACAGCGCTCAGGCCCAGAGTTCAGGCCCCACAACCAGAACCCCCCCCCCAAAAAAAAGCTTTAATTTACTGATAGGACAGTAAACTAAGGGGATAAATATACATTTTGGATAATTTATGAATATGCATTCACTATTTTTGCATTTTGTCTAGAAATGATCTTGTCCCAATGAGTGAATATATTATCTTGTATTTTCTTTTACTTTCTAGAGTTATTATAAAGAATGCAGCTCACCTTGGTATATTCATTTTATACCTAAAGATTAGAAGAAATACTATTTAATTCTATTATTTTTACTACTCATTATCTATGGATGATGTCCTATAAACTGGTTATTGGTCATTTATATATTTAACATGTTAAATGCATATATTTTAGTAAAGTCTGTTATACTAGTAATAATAACAGATATTTTAAAAATGTTTTATTTGAGGGTTAAAAATCTATTTGTTTTATGTAGCATTCTATGTAACACTGATAACAAAGCTTATTCATTTTATTCAATTTTTAATGCATTGATCTTTCAATTTCTGAAAGAGGATTTCTAAATTTTTCTCCTCTTTCTAGTAATTGTTAGTTATTTTAATATGATTTATGGATAAATATTAAGTAATATGTTTAAACTTCTTATGTCTATCTGGCTAATTAAATCTTTTGTGAAAATTTAGTGAAGCCATCTAGTTTAATTATATATATATATATGTATATATACATATATATATATGTATATATATATATATATCCTTCTGGTCTGTTTGTTGAGTAAAATGTACCTAAAATAATTTTTTTCCAGAACTTTTCAGTTCAGTTTCCTTTCCATTACATTTTAGAGTTGTTTCTTATCAGAATCATTTAAATAATTTAAAATAATATATTTTATTTCTTTAACAAGTTCTCTTGTTTAAAAACTGTATAATTTAAGTGTGGTTGTTTTGATCATTTATAATTTGGATTTGAGTCAGCTATTAAATAGTTGTATGCTATTTGTACTTTTAATAATTATTTTTGAAAATGTTTCCTCCAATTGTTCTCTTATCATTTGAACTTTTTATTACTTGTATATGCTACTTCCATTACTTTACAACATAACATGGAAATTGCAATATTATGACTCAAATCAGTCATGTTTATGTTTGAATAATTTTGTTTTTTATTCTTTTATTTATAGATCCAAAAAGGTACCTATGATTTTCTTTCCTCGTTATTTCTGCTTGCATCTCAAAATTTTGTTCTATGGGCATTTTCCTTTTACCTGCTCTATAAAAATAGGGTATTTGTCTATACTATCTGTATTGTGCACACAGTCATCAATGATAATTTTGTGCGCATATGGCTCAGAGTTGTCCGTTATTCCCCTCATCAGTAGTTGCTGATTTTCCTAGGTCATCTGTATTAAATTTCCTTTATGCTTACACTTTATTCCTTTGTTCTTACTTGGTTGTAAATTGCTAATGAGTTTGTAATTCTACAGTTTTATCACAATAGGTCTGACGGTGGTTTATTTCATTGAATTACTTATGTAATTCTGATTTCTCTTTATGTTTCCAGTTTCATGGCCATTCTCTCTTTCACATTTATTCCCCATATTCCTGGACTTTTAATTTTAAAAGACAGTTAAATATATGCTAAGCCTACCTCTTTTCTTCCTGTATCTTAATATTGTTTACTTCCAAAATCTTTGTTTTGTCTTAAATGGTATGCAATTTGAGGAAATGTGATGTTTGAAATAGAGTAAACATATAGTAGCCCGGTTTTTCATACAGACCTTAGAAATTGTCTTTGATGACTCATATGGTCTTTAGTCTTTGAAATAACTATTACACTAATGCTGTCTCCTGGAAGACTACAATGGAGAAGATAAAGAATGCTGGGGTTTGTTTTGTTTATGTTTGTGTTTGTTTTGTTTTCTGTTGGTTTATATTCTCAGGATGCTGGGTAAGTGTCAACCATAGAGCTATACTATGATTTAGTATATTCCCCTTGTAATGTATCATAATAATATGGATTTCTAAAATTTTCTGAATACATACAGCCAAAATCGATGTAACATTTTTGAAAGAAATTGGGCTATCCATAAAGATTACTGAAAAATATAATGTACCATTATTAAAATTATTACAAATTATATATTATAATCATATTTATAATAAAAAGTGTTAAATAATATGAATAATATAGGATTATGTAATATTTATTAAACAATATATGACATATAATAATATACTACATATTGCTTACAAAATAATACTATATTATATTTTATTCATTAAACTTTTACATTGTCTGGCTATTTTATTCTTAGATAAAGAAACTATGTCATACATTTATGAATATATATTAATGGTAATACATGATTAATGAGGTTAATGAACTTACATTGTTACTTATATATAATATTGTTACCAATCAAATGGTTTATGGTATGTACTTATATAAGTATGTACTTATATATTATATACTAATGCAATCAATAGCATAGGGATTGTAAAGCATGTTTTAATTACTTTAACAATAATACATAATATTATTTATGTAATAATATATTGGCATAATATACTTTTGCTTGCATATATAATAGTAGAGTGTAAAAGCAGAAAGTGTAAAAATAATTTTCTTTAGCTACTGATAAAAGATGAAAGATAAATCTATATACAAATAGGATAATGAGAAAGAGAGATAGTGAGAAAAGTACTTCAGTTTTCAAAATTATAATTAATGTTGACTGAAATAAACTTTTACCTGAATTATTTTCTCTGAAAACATTTTTATTTTAATCTCAGAAACTCACAAATTAAGGCATGGTTGGCTGTTACCATAAAAAAAAATCAAAGGAATTTCAATGAAGAATGATACACAAATATCTGTAAAGTTTGCTGGGAGCTCAGGAATTATCCTATGATTTTATTAGAAGAAAATATAACTGGCTGATTCTTCAAAACTCAGTCCTATGAAGAAAGGAATGAGCTCTCTGTAATATATTCCAAAGACTCTTATACCATCCCATACATGGCAAATGCAGAACAAAACTCAAATTAGCCAATTTTAGATGTAAGAATTAATTGCCTTTTCATGTGCTGGAAGAAAGCAACATATAGGATTCAAGTTTTTTGGGTACCAGGAAAGTTTTACACTTTCTCCTACCTGGCTTCACTGTTGGAATATTGCTCCCTGATCTCTACATCACCTTTCAATATATCACTTTTTATGTGTGTGTGTGTGTGAATGAAATGGCATAATATTGGAACTAGGATCTAAAGGAAAGTTTGCCTGGGCCAGGTGGAGATTGTCATAGAAATGGTGTCAGGTTGATGATAGTAAAGAGGAGAAGAATTTGAGTATTTAGATAAAACAGCAAAGGCTTAACAGGCTTGCTCTGGAGGTTAGCAAGAAGTTGTATAGAAGGAAAGAAAGTGTAACGAAAGCTCTATATAAGGTCTGCCTGTGAGGTATAAAGGGAACAGGCGAAGTAAACAGACAATTGAGAAAAGTCAGGGGCCACAGAATGCTAATCTGACATGGGTTAGTCATTGATACTGTAGGTTCTTTTACCCCCCGTTTATGCCATGTATAAATGTCCCCCACCTGTCTCCATCACTCCTGAAGTTTTCCTGGTCCATGCTTACAGATGCATGTTAGTGGTGAAATTCCAGATCATCCTTTTAGTTTGATACTAAACTGTTTCAGGAGCCACTGTATTGTGGAATTCAGACTTTTGAGTATTGGGAGTGTGGCTGGATTAAATTCAGTCTCTCTTGTTAAAAAATAGGTGTGTGGTCTTGGCAACGTAAATCACTATAAGCCTCAGTTTCTTCCATTTAAATTTGACTTAGCTTCATTGGATGAAGGAATCCCTGGTAAAATATCTTTAATAAATGTCAGCAAAACAAGTATGATTAATAACTTTTTTAAATAAAAGTTTTTAGTTACAAGAAGCCCCAAATAAAAAGTTAAAGTAGTTGTGCTTTTATATTATGTATTTATAACACTAATGTGGGGTATAAGCTCTTGCATTACTTCTGGTGCTGTTGTAGCACCTCATATAAATACACACATTTAATTCCATCTGTACAAACATATGAGTTATTCCTATGCTTGCTTCACAGATGGTTGAAACAAGGCACGTCTCAATGGCTTATAGAAATTCATAACTCTTGAGTCAAAATAGTTATTTATTTGCTTTATTTCATATAGCTTCATCAAGATGAGATAATATGTAAATCTGGTCGTTTCTAGTTGTTGGATGACTTGTTTTGATCATAGTTATTATGACTCCTTTAGGTAAAGATGGTATAGATACTTTCAACCTGTTATTAAAATTGTGTGAGTTCACCCTTATTGGTAAGTAATGGTGGACCACAATATAACTTATTACATGGTAGGTATATTAAAACAAAACAAAACAACAATTACCACTTAGGAACTTTTCTGGGGCTTGAAATATCTTGACTTGTCTGCTTTTACCATTGAAGGAATCTTTTCTACTTTTGTTTCATAGAACCTATCGTTAAAAATAAGTTCATTTGAGAAGTCACTACTAATTAACTAATCAAGTTAATCTTTAAGGTAAAATTATGGCACTGAAAATCATGTTTTTCTTTCAATGTGTCCCATATCAAATAACATAGGGATATTTATTTATGAAGAATTTTTCATTTCAAAGTAAATACTTTAGGGTCTAATGCTGGTGGCTATGCCTATAACCCTAGCTACTCAGGAGACTGAGATTTGAAGATTGGAGTGGGAAGCCAGCCCAGACAGGAAAGTCAATGAGACTTTTACCTCCAATTAATCACCATTAAGCTTGAAATGGAGATGTGGCTCAAGTTTCAGAGTGTTAGCCTTGAGCAAAAAAAACTAAACAATAGGAGCCCAGGCCTTGAGTACCCAGAAAAAAAAAAAAAAACTTAGATTCTTATTTTTGCTATTCTGAAAGTGATGCTATCATAGTATTAAAGTTAAATGAAAGTGTAAACTAACTGTCCAAATGTTAAAGACACATTATCAACTCTCCAGATAAAACAGAGGTAGTTTTCTAAGGTGTCTGGAATTCTTACTTAATTTTTCTTTAATTTTATCAATACAATCTGACACATTAAATTAAAACCCCTTTGTACAACTACTGAAAGTAAAACATGTAAAATAAAATATTAATAGAAAAATATTATTGATGCCTACATTAACCAAATATTTGCTTCCTGGGAAATGAGAATAGAGCTTTCCCTTTTCATCTTCGTAAAATTTAGTCTAAATATTGTTCATGTACATGGTGGATTACTTGCAGGTATTGTTCTTCTCTCACATATGTGTTGAGCATATTGAGTTGTGTAATCTCTAGGATTACCTAGACTTTTGAAATGTATTAGTAAACCAATGTCACTAAGTCCTCCTGTTGACGAGAGCTTTAGATTCCAGGAAAGAAAGACAAATATTAATTGTAAACACAAGCAATAACATGGAATGAAAAATGTGAAAAACAAAGAAAATTATGTCCATTGTGATACTGTGATATTACAGACCCATTGTGACTTCACATCCCCATTGTGAACTCATGACCATTGTGACCTCACATTGCCATTGTGACATCACAGGCCCATTGTGACCTCACATTGCCATTGTGACATCACAGGCCCATTGTGACCTCTTATCCTTTTCATAACCTTATGATCATTGTACCCTCATTTCAACATTGTAAATTCAAAGACTCAATATGCCCTCATATCTCCATTCTAAATTCATGACCATTGTGACATCACAAACTTAATGCGATCGGGGAAGTGAGAATAGAGCTCATTGTGACCTCATGACCATGATGACTGCACATTGAGATTTTCCCTTGATTTCCAATTGCTTTGTCATATCACCATTGTGACATTGTGACCTATTGTGACTGTATGCTAATTTTGCCCTCACAGTGCTATTGTGACTTCACAGATACATTTTTTTGACCTCATTCCCTCATTGTGATTGCATGATCATTGTGCTCTCATATTGCCATTGTGACACCACACACCTATTGTGACTCCTTACCCATTGTGACTTCATGCCTGTTTGACCCTCACATTGCCCTTGTGACTGAACAATCCCATTGTGACCTCACATCCTCCTTGTGACCTCTTGACCATGATGACTGCACATTGAGATTTTCCCTTGATTTCCAATTGCTTTGTCATATCACCATTGTGACATCTCATTGTGACCTATTGTGACTGTATGCTAATTTGTGACCTCTTGACCATTATAACCTCATAGTGCCATTGTGGAACAGATCATATTTAGTGAAATAAGCCAAGCTTGGAGAGACAAATGGCTCATGTTTTCTCTCATATGCGAAAGTTAAATCTAAAATACACTGGCACATGATTAGTTGTACAGGTCTCTAGACATTCGCAAACAATGAGACCAAAGAAGGATACTCTTAGATATTCTGAAGGGAGGAACACTAGGGCACAATGCCTCTGTGCCTTTGGAAATGGAAATGAGTTTTATATTTTCTTTTCTTTTTTCTTGTTTGTTCATTTTCTTTCTTTAAAAGATGGGGAAGGAGAGGACAGAAATAAAAGGAAAAAGGGTAAACATATAGAGAAGTGGCACTCAGTAGACATTATGTTGAAAATGAACTATACAATTTTGTGGGTGGGGTGCAGTAGGGAAAACTGGAAGAGAGTGACGGAAGGAAATATACTCATTACCTGATTCTTGAAATTGTAAACCCTCTGTACATCACGTTTTTAGTAACAACAAAAATACATTCAGTAATGGGCTGGGAAGGTGGCTCAGTAGTAAAGTGCTTGTCTTGCATGCATGAGGCCCTGGATTCGATTCTTAAGCACTACATAAGGAGAAAAGTCAGAAGTGGGGCTGTGGCGCAAGTGGTAGAGTGCTCGCTTTGAGCTGAAGAGCTGAGAGACAGTGCCCAGGCCCAGAGTTCAGGCCCCGCAATTGACCAAAAATATCTGTCTGTCTGTCTGTTTGTCTGTCTATCTATCTATCTATCTATCTATCTATCTATCTATCTATCTATCTATCTATCTATCTATCTATCTATCTATCTATCTACCTATCTATCTATCTATCTATCTATCTATCTATCTATCTATCTATCTATCTATCTATCTATCTATCTATCTATCTATCATATTTATATAGATATATACAGATATATTCAGTAAAAGTCTCATTGTGACCTTACATGCTCATTGTGTGACCTCTTGACCATTCTAACTTCATATTGCCATTTTGATATCATAGATCATTGTGACCTCCTGACTGCTGTGACCTCACATTGCCATTGTGACATCATAGACCAATTGTGATGTCATATTCCCTTTGTGACCTCATAAGCATTGCATGCCTATATCACCTTTGTGACCTCATACACTGTGAGTTCATGCCCATTTTTGCCATCACTTTGCCATTGTGACATCACAGACAAATGATGACCTCACTTTGTGATCTCATGATCATTGTGTTTCATATGACCATTTTGATTCACAGTATTATTTTCACCTAATATCCCCATTGTAACTTTATATCCCCATTCTGATCTCATGTCCATTGTACCCTCATATCATCATTTTGAAATCACAGATCCATTGTGACCTCATGTACCTAATTGTGACCTCATACTCCTAGTACAATCTCATAATCATTATGTTCACATATCACCACTGTGACATACCAAACAATTGTGATCTTACACACAATTTTGTCCAGTTTTCTCTCACATTGCTTCTGTGACATCACAAACCCTTAGTGACCTCACATCTTCATTGTGAACTCATAACAATTGTGTCTTCATAATGCCATTGTGACATCACAGACAAATTCTGATCTCATATCCCCATTGGTGCTTCATGACCATTGTGACCCCATATTGCCATTTTGCCCACACATTTCCATTGTTACCCCAAATTGCATTGTGACCTCATATTGCCATTGTGATATCACATACCCATTGTGACCTCATGTGACCTCATACTCATTGTGACTTCATGCCAATTGTTTTCTCACATCACCATAGTATGTTCTTAGATATATTTTGAACTAATTGTGTCCTCATGACAATTGTGGTCTCATATCACCGTAGGACATCACAGATCCATTGTGATCTCACATCCTCATTGTGACTTCTTGAACATTTGGCCTTCATACAGTCATTCTGATATCACGGAACATTGTGATCTCAGGGACATTGTGATCTCACATTGCCTTTGTGACATCAGAAACCATTATGATGTTCATCATCCTTTGTGGTCTCATGAACAATGTGACCCAATATGGTCACTGTGACATCAATGACCCATTATAACCTCATACATACTGTGAGTTCATGCCCACTTTTCCCTGACATTGCCATTGTGACATCACAGATCTGTACTGACCTCACTTCCATCATGATCTCATGATCACAGTGCCCTCATATGACTATTTTATACTCACAGAATTATTGTGACCTCATATCACCTTTGTGATATCACAAAGGTGTCCATTGTGCCTTCACATCTCCATTTTGACATCACAGATACAGTGTGACATCATATTGCCAGTATGATCTCATGACCATTGTGCCCTCATATTGATTGCCAGGGTGACCACATATCCTCATTGTGACCTCACAGACCATGGTGACTTTGTAACCACTGAGGCCTCATATCTCCATTTTGACATCATAGACCCATTGTGAACTCATATTCATTGGGACTTCATGCCTATTTTGCTTTCACATTGCAATTGTAAACTCACAGACTCATTATGACCTCATATCTTCATTGTGACATTTTGATCACTGTGCTGTCATAGCATCATGTGACTTCACAGACCCATTATGATCTCATATTTCTCTGGTGTAACCTCATGACCATTGTGGCCATTGTGCCATCACAGACCCATTGTGATGTCACATTCCCATTGTGATTTCTTGCCCATTTGCCCTCATTTTGCCATTGTGACGTCACTGGCCCATTGTGGTCTCCTATCCATTTGACTTCATGCCTTTGTGCCTTCACAAAGCCCTTGTGAATTTATATTCCCATTGTAAACTCGTGACCTATGTGCTCTCATATCGTCATTGTGGCATCACAGAGACATTGTAATCTCATATCCCCATTGTGACCTCATGACCATTGTGACCTCACATTGCCATTTTGGCATCACAGAATCATTGTGTCCTCATATACCCCAGTGTGACCTCACATCCCCATTGCAAACTCATGACTATTGTGCCCTTATATTGCTATTGTTACACCACAGTTCCATTGTGACCTCATATGCCCATTGTGACATCATGACCATTGTGGTGTCACATTGCCATTATAACATCACAGATCCACTGTGATGTTACACCCCCATTGTGATTTTGTGACCATTGTACCCCCACACTGCCATTGGGACATCACAGATCCATTGTGACTCCAGGGTTTTTGTGACTTTATGCGCATTTTGCTCTCTGTTGAGCAGTACATGTAACTGACTAGAGTTAGTTTTCTGTTACCAGCTTTGGGTGTGAATAGAGAGTAGGACTAACCAAAGAGAATTTTAGAATGCTATAGAAAATGGTAACACTATAAATAAGGAAACCCAGTGCTCTGATATCAGCCTTAAATTTGGATATGAATGAATAGCCTGAATGTACAACAAGAAGATAATGGTGTGAAGTATGTTCATAATACAATTTAAAATTTGTCTGAATGAAGTAGGTATGTAACATGTTACAAGAAACGTGCATACAGCTTACAGATCAGCATCAGGTGAAAGTAAAATCATGAGAAATTATCATGAACCCTGAGGCTCAGCAATGTTGCTTGTAGGTAGTGGAGTCATATCTACATGTATCCCATTTGCACTGCAAATAGGGACTACAAGAGGCACTAAGGTATAGAGTACTCTGTAGGTACATGCTTCAGAAACACATGACATTCTAGGCTAGCCAACTGAAAGATACCTTACTTCTATGTGGGATCTGTAGAGAGGGTGAGATGTTCCTATTGTTTTTCCTATCTCAGGATGTTGCATTCTTAGCCCATTCTGTTCCTACTCTTGAAAACTGCCAACAAGAAAGGGAAAAAGACATCCTAAATATCCATGTGTAAGTATAATAAATTCCTTTCAGTGAATGAATGAATGAATGAATGAATGCATTACAGGAAATTAAAATATATAGGAAGTTCCTAATCATTGTTTTGAAGCTCAGTATTTGATATGGTCTTACACTAAAGTTTATGTATCTTAAAGGGATATATTGAGTTGGTACTTTCAGCACCAAGATGAGTGGTTATCATTTTGCTAACTAAATCACTAAATAAATGATGGATGAAAGGCAATCTGTTTTATTTAATCATCTATGTATTTCAATAGATGGTAGAAGTTGAAGGTGCAATTTCTACTCTCACCATTCTTTCCTAATCTGTGAGCCTCACCCTGATTATCTCACACATGCCCACCCTCTTTCAGAACATACTCAATTCCCAAGCGCTAGCAATGTTCCAAAATGAAGCACCATCACACAGAGTCAAAGCAAATGAAAGCAATTGGTGCATCATATTCTGAATGAGTGTTGGCAAATTTCAAGCTTGGCAGACAGAGAAGATTTGACACAGAACATACAGATGGACCAGTTATCCCAGAAGGGAAGGCTTTGAATGTTTGTTTGGAAAAATAAACGTTTCATTTCAATACAACTTTCATTGTTACTGTTATAGATATTCGCTAACCACAAAAGTATCATTAGAAGTAGGGGATTATGGCAAATAACTCTTTATCTCATAATATTTGTCCTTAATTAGGCTTCCAGAAGAAGTTTGCTTGTTTTTAAACAAAGTAATACTTTATAAAGCTATCTATATTCTTACCAGTATTATTGCACTTTAATTCTGAATTAAAGCAGATTCCTATTATAATGATCATCTAATAATTTTGTGTTCCAGAAGAAAATGTTTCTGCCAGATATGAGAGAGTCAGATAGCAACACAAATATTTAAGTTCCAGAGAGAGAGATTAGGAATCATTCTGTAATTAGGAAACACAATATTTGACTATTAGAATATTTTCACAAATGTATGGTATACAAGCAAAGCTGCTGATTGCAGTGATAAAAGATTGTTTATTGTAGGAATTTAAACCGCTTGAGAGACTAAATCAATTGCTTAAGGAGGCTCTGGTCCAAACAACAACTTGTATTTTAAATTTGTGAGTCTCATGAACGAGAGGTAAATGTGCTATCTCAGGTGTTAATTGTTTTACTTTGTTTTTAATACTGTCCTGGGAAGCAGTAGAATCTAATTCTACAATATTTGGAATTTGAATTTGATAGTAGCAAATAAATATTTAATGGTATGATATGCTGCACATACCAATGTGCTGAAGATTTTAATTTTCTGCATCCCAATGTGATTTAGCATCCCACATTAAAGGAAATTTTAAAGTTTACACTTCAAAGAATAAAGGAAATTTCAAGATTAATTTGAGATGCTGCCAACCAAATGGCCCTTTCCCCATTAGAATAAATGCATCATTGAATTTGCTGTGCAACACTAGGGAATAGGTTTGCTCATGTGAAATTATCGCAATGAAATTCCTTTTTTTTTTTTGAACACAAATTATCCAGGAAAGACCTTCCTTAGAATTCAGTATAGAGGGCTGGGAAGGTGGCTCAGTGGTAGAGCGCTTGCCTTGCATGCATGAGGCTCTGGGTTCGATTCCTCAGCACCACAAAAGAAAAAAGCCGAAAGTGGCACTATGACTTGAGCGCTAGCCTTGAGCTGAAGAGCTGAGGGTCAGCGCCCAGGCCCAGCGTTCAGGCCCCATGACTGGACCCAGAAAAAAAAAACAACAAACCTCAAGTTTAATGGATTCCCAACTATATATAAAAAAAGAATTCAGTATAGAAATAAGGTGAGTCAGTTATTTCAAAATTTGAAATCTTAGTTACAGAGAATAACTTCAAATATCTTAATAATGTTACATTAAGTTCAAATGAAAGGATAAACTTGCTAGTGTACATGTGAAATAAAGGTTCTTTGATAATGGAGCTGATATCAAACCCTCCATAAAAAGTTCCAAATTTTTTGTTATATGCTTCATTGGTAGGAGGTAAGAGAGATGAAAAGTTGCAACAATTTTTAAAGAAAATTATGTAAATGCAGAATTAGGAACCGGAATTGGAAGAATTAGTTTCTCTGGAGTATTATTGGGCAAATTAAACACTATAAAAGTATACATTTTAATAATTTTGGTTCTTTTGTGGTAACACATATAGGCCCTTTAATTGTTTAAGTATAGATTGAAAATCAAATAATAGTTGGTTAAAATCATATTGCATGATATTTTTATAGAAAAATTCTGCTTATTGGAGGGTAGAAATATTTCTTTGTATAAAATTATATGAAACCCATGCATGTTTAATAAATTAAGTAGTAGTAAATATTAATTTATTGTAGGCTTCACTTTCTCATATTTTTCCAAACTGGTTTACTTCTACTTCTTAAGTTCTGAAAAACTAAAAATGAGCCACTTGAAATGTATGATTACCTATGATTTTTAAAGAATATTTCCAACAGGGAGAGAAGAGCACTGAAATGGAAAATTAGTTTGAGGCAAGAGTCTTTTAACCTGTTATTCTGGGAAATGTACAACAAAAGTGTGCTAAGTACAAAAGGGGAAAAACTAATAGAAACAATTAAGTGATGATAGGTAGGATCACCTCTAACATTTATTTATTTTTATTTTTTGCCAGACATAGGGCCTGAAATCTGGGCTTGGGCGCTGTCCCACAGCTCTTCAGCTCAAGGCTAGCACTCTACCACTTGAGCCACAGTGCCACTTCCAGCTCTTTCTGCTTATGTGGTGCTGAGGAATCAAACCCAGGGCCTCATGCATGCAAGGGCAAGCATTCTATCACTGAACCACCTTCTCAGCCCCTAACAGATTTCTTCATCTAATGTTTTTGAGCCGTCCAAACCTTGAATTGTTAAATTATTTTTAAAAAATCGAATATTAAAAGCAGTTTTGGAAGGGGAAAATATGTTTTTAGGTTTTGGCAGTTCAGAAATATGGTTTCATTATCTGTTTTATCAAGAGATTTAATCACCCAGAAAAAATAAATTTGTCATGATTAACACTCCATATCCTAATTGATTGCTTTTAGAAATAGATAGTCATATTTCTCTTTTCTTTGAATTCCCACTGTATATAGAAACCAATGCTTCAAAGCAGGTCTTTGTGTATGGGATGCGGGGAAGCTGATAAAATCTTCGGATCACTCTTACAAGACACACAGTGATGGCTATGCTTCTATGAAAGTGCAGTGCAGGAAGTGCAGGAAGGAGAACATCTGCGAAACTTTTGCAAACAGCCCTATGTATCTAGCATCCCAGAGAGGCTATTTTACTCTTTCTGGCTAGATTATGAGGTTCTAGACTTGACTTCACTCAACGGGTTCAGCAAATGAATAAAGTGCATACTTGAACAGATTTAATAAATATTATCATTCGTTTTAAAATAGGCTATGATTTTTTTTATTTTGTTTTGGTTGGTGCTTGGGCTTGAACTAAGGACCTGGGTTCTATCCCTGAGCTCTTTTGCTCAAGGCTAGAGCTCTATCACTGTGAGCCAGAGCACCAATTTCAGTGTTAATTGGAGATAAAAGTCTCATAGACTTTCCTGCCTTGTCTGGCTTTCAACCATGGTCCTCAGATCTCAGCCTCTTGATTAGCTAGGATTATAGACATGAGCCATTGGCATCCAGATTAGGTCAAGCTTTTTAATAACTTGAAGTAAAATAAAATGAATTTATTTTTAGTTGTGAAAGGCATGTAATTATTACAACATTGTTGTTACATTGTTGATTTAATAATGTTATATTCACACATATACTTTATAGCTTTTAACTTCTGAAATTTTATCATTTTAATACACATATTTAATTAAAAATAAAACCTTTTAACACTACACATGCCATATACAAATGTTTCAATTGTATCAACATGTTTCAGTGAGCTATACTGACTTGCCTCAATGAAGGTAGAATCCAGAGCATACAGACAAGAAATTTTATGGACAGCTCTGAATTTAATGCCACTCCATTACATGTTCTTTCAATTAACTGGACAGTAATAAAATGAACAAGAATTTGAGATGAAGCAGGTTAGGCAGCATTTTATGAAAAGGCTAAAAACACAAAACAAGATCTAATCTTTACTTCTCAAATCTCTAAATAAAATTGCTCACTGGCTCTACCAAGAAACTGAAAGCAAGAAGAAACTAGAGTTAGCAATTTGTATACAGAAGGGCATACTGCAGTGTAAGCATTGTTCTGTCAGTTCTGAATGAAAGATTTTAGCAAGTTAGTTTTGGTAGTGTAATCACTTAGATATCAGTCTATTTGTTTTTAGTGTTGAAACACATAATCAGAGTCTTTCTTGATAAGTGAAATTTCCCCAAAGAGACATCAAAAATTTTCTTTTATTTAGAAAAGGAGCTTCTTTACAGAAACTAGATACATAAAGGATGTTTGCGGAAGGTCCTTTAGAATTAGAATGAGATTATTCAGCAACTTTAAGTAACCTTTTAGATATTTTAAATATTATAGTTTTCTCTAATCAGCATCACTCATATTTAGTAATCTTAGTTTTTTAAATCAACAATGTTTCAGATTAATTATATTCAAAATTTTCAGGGCTTTTGCTAATATTACTGTGCTATGTGATATTTCACTCTATTTCTTCAAAATAACAGAAAATAGTTATTTGCCTTTAAAAACATGTTTACTGTACTATTATTTATTAATGCTTTATTTTGAAATATTTACAGTATTTCACAATGGTAGTATGGTAGGTTCCTATACGTCACTTTGGTTTCCTGGTACTTGTTATGTATAGTTTGTATTAAAATCCAGAATTGACATTGGTAATGTGTGTGTGTGTGTGTGTGTGTGTGTGTGTGTGTGTGTATAACACAACATCTTGTTATTAGATGTCTAAATTGTGCAACCATCATTTCAATCAAGAAACATTACTTACATTACCACAAAGATGTTTCTAATTACAATATCTTACTGGGAAATTAGTATATGCCTGTAATCCCAAAATTCAGGAGGCTGAAGCAAGAAGATCACAAGTTTGAGACCAGCATGGGATACTTAGCAAGACCCTATCTCACAAATCCAACAAAACAAAAAGATCGGATTTAATGCTTTGTAGTCAGATACAGTTCTCCCAGCTGTTGATATTCATTGACTACCATATCATGATCTTCATATATATAATTGCCATTTCAAAATTATATATAAATGATTCTAAAGGGCATATGTTCTCTGCATATTATTCCTCAGTGTTGGAGAATGAAGGTGTATATCTACATTGGCTTGCATTATTTTACACGTCTTTCTATATAGAATTTTCTTTCATGTCTATTCTGCCAATTTGTAACTTTTTAATAAATATATTTTAGCATTTACATTTAACCTAATACTGATATATTAAGATTTGTTATTTTACTTTCTGCTTTGTTTGTTCCATGTTTTTCAAGTCTATTTCTTTCTCTTGAGTACTTTGAATATTTTTATCCATTTAGACTAAACATTAGTATTTTCAAGTGTTACCTCTTAGCACTTTTAGTTGTTTCTTTAGATGTTTCATTATGTATTAGCCTATTTAGAGAAATAAATGAACCAATAATATACAGATAGATGGACCAAAAGACAATTAGGTAAATGAGATATATTATGAAAATTGGTTCATACACTTACAAGAGCAGAGACCTCTCATCATATGTTCTCTGCAAGCTTAAGAATAAAAAATGCCCATGGTGAAAGTCAGTCCTAAGCCACAGTTCTAACAATCAGAAAAGCTGCTGGTATAACTTCTAGCCCACGGCAAAAGGTCTGATAATGGGATGTTCCATTGGTTTCAGTTATGGACCTCAAAGGCCTGAGAACCGGGAGTTCTAATATCTGTAAGCAGAAGATTGATTCCCTTTTGAGGCTCTAATACAATAGCTAATCCCCTCCAATACTGGCATAGGTGAATTGTATTTTATTTAGTACACTGACTCAAATGCCCATCTGAATTTGCCAGTCAAATTGAAACATGAAAGTAACCACCTAATGTATAGTAAGCCTGTTTTGTTCATAGGTTTACTACACACAATTCTGACCAAATGCAGAAAATAATAATATAGAAAAGGAAATATCAAACAATTTCAAAAACAAAAATATTATATTCAGGATGCTCATTTTACACAGCACAGTTCTTACAGAGAATTCACCACATTATGATTAGTTTTATTTCAGTTGTGTAATCTTGCTCCTTGTTTTGTGAAAAAAAATATGCTTTCCAAAAAAGCAAGTAATACCCAAAAAGTAAGCAAAATAAAATATTCTTACTTTAAGAGAGAAAATTGTACACTGTTTGAAGGTGGTCTGCCTTTAGCAGAGTGGGGTAATATTATTAAAAAAGTAAATGGAGCATTCTCATATTCATACTGAACCCTAAGCATCCAGAGAACTTGCAAATTTTTCCTCAGTTGTATTCTTTAAACCATAAACCCGTGGATACCAAGAGTCTACTCTGTACACGCTTTATCATATTCTATTACAGGTGACTTTGATCAATTCAAGCAGAGGAAAGTAGTGTCCTTTTACTTATATCTTCCTAACCTTTCTTCCTGATAATATGTGTCTTAAATATTTCTCTATGTTCATTGAGAACTTCATTCAATAGTTCAATAATGATGTCACTTTTGCCTCAAGTTGCAAATATATTTTAACAAATTTCCAGACAAGGAAAACCTATAATTTTGGCTTCAAAATCTAATTTAGCCATTCTTTTACAAGTTACAAGTCTTATAGTTTTCCTTAAGAATGCCATTATTTCTCTTTCATACCTGCCAATGAATGTTGCCCAATATAGAATTGTATGTTTACAGTTTCTCTCTCTCTCTCTCTTTTTTTTTGAGCTATTGAAAAGTATGCTTCATTCTGGCCTCCATTGTTACGGTGACAATCCACTGTCATTTGAATTGCTTCTCCTCATAAGTAAATTGTCATTTATTTTCTCATCACTACTGAAATTTTATTTCTGTCTTTAGTTTTCAGAAGTTTGATTATGACGTCTTAGAATGTGTTTTTTCAGGTTCATCACATTTTGGGATTTTTCATTCTTGATTCAATAGGATTATGTACTTAGAAAAAATTGGAATATTTTCATATTTTATTGTTCAAAGATTTTGGAATATTTTCATATTTTATTGTTCAAAGATTTTTTTCAAGTTCTGTTTAGTCCTTCCTCTCTTCCTTTGATTTCAGAGGCAAATAATATAGATAATGAGATGAATTGCTCACAGCCATGGGATTTTGCTCCATTTCTTTCCATGTCAATGTTCTCACTGGGTAATCTCTACTTGTACTTAGATTGCAATGGTTGTTCATTTCCTCAGTTTGCTGCTGATCCTGTTGACTGGAGTTTTCATTATAGTTACTGTCTTTTTCATTTATTTATTAATACCTGATTTTATTTATATGTTCACTTTCTTTACTGAAAAATTCAACTTTTTCATTCATTTGAAATGTATTTGTAACTGAGTTAAAATTCTTGCTAGATAAAGCGAACTGTTAGAATCTCATTGCAGTAGTGTCATTTGTAGATTGTACTTGGCCACTTAATTCTTAGTGCTTGATTTTCCTTATTTTTTATGTAATTAGTATATTTCAAAATCTTAAATTTTATTAACTGTATGTTATGAGACTTTGAAGTTATTTTGATTTTTTTTTCTGTCATGGGGCTTGAACTTTGGGCCTGGGCACTATCTCTCAGCAATTCAGCTCAAGACTATTGTTCTACCACTTGCACCACAGCACCACTTCTGGTTTTCTGGTGTTTTACTGGAGATAAGAGTGTCATGGCTTTTCTTGCCCAGGCTAGCTTTGAACCATGATCCCCAGATCTCAGCCGCTTGAGCAGCAAGGATTACAGGCATGAGCCATCGGCAGCCAGCTAAATGTTTGTTTTGATAAGTTTAGTTAGACATTATGGCACACTATTATTTTATCTTGACTTATTTATATTTTGACTGATACATGTGTATGTGTGTGTGTGTGTGTGTGTGTGTGTGTGCGTGTGTGTGTGAATGTGTGTTTATGGTTTGCTTTTGAAATTTGCTTAACAACATGAGTTGAACCATTTTTATCTGTCAATTTTTGAGACATAAAATCACTGCGAAAATTTTTATTAATGTATGTTGTTGATAGACTGGCTGTTGAAAGAAAATGAATTCTAAGAACAGAGCCCTAAAAAGGCATCCTAGTATAATACAACCATGTGCTCAGTGTGTGTCATCCAACCAGTCTTTTAGCTTTTCCAAGTCTTATCTTTCATGAAAAGAAATGAGATGAGCGATAGTAAGATTAGCCAAACAAATAAGCATGTGGAAATATATTGATTTTGAATATAATCATCGTGCATATGTGAGATAGCCATTGATGTAGCCAGTTGGCAATAATTCTGTTGCCAATTTCCTGGCTTGCTTCTCTATAACATTACATTTGTTACTATTATTACATGGTCATAAAATAATCATTCTAGAGTTTTAGTGTATTTTTTATATCAGTTTCTCATCACCCTTGATACTTGACATTTGTGTTTTTAAGTCAACAGCTTTCTGATTGTGAATTAGCCAGTTTCTCATTCTAATTAGCAGATTTGCTCTGACAGCATTGATTTGGCATTGGAACGTCATGAGCAACCAAATCATAAGACAGTAATCTAAGGGGAACATGCATGTCAGGTTATAATTTTAATTAGCTCTCATGAGTAAAGCTTTTTGGATAGTACCACAGCAAAATATTTCTCCCTTTCCTCAGGAGTGATTGAGAGGCTGGTGAGTGCTACACCAGACTTGATGGAGTAAAAACAACTTTTTAAAATGGTTTTTCAAAGTCTTGTTTGCGGAAGTTTTAGATAAAGGTTAACATGCCCTAAAACATAAAATGTAAGAGCATATAAAAGTTTTTAAAATTATGAAGATACAAGGAAATTCACAGATAATCACACAAGTTTATAGTTATTAAAAATGAGAAAAATTGCAGGTGGCCTCTAGTTATGAAACATATAGACTAAAAACTGCTTTCACTATATTTGATGTCGGTATAATTTGTGGAGGAGATGGGGAAAAACAAGTCGTTTAAGGATACACGTGGACCCGTTGCAACAATGAGAAATACAAGTTGTCATGTTGAAAATGAACTTTACAACTTTGGTGGGGGGGGGGAGGCTGGGAAGGGATGTGAAGGGTAAAAAAAGGAGGAGGCTGCAATGCTTGATAAGAAATGTACTCATCATCTTGCCCATGTAATTGTAACCCCTCTGTACAGTATGTTCACAAAAAATAAAAATAAAACAAACAAACAAAAAAACAACAGTTTTCTAAAATTATAACCTCTTTGTATATTATAGAAAGGCATCAATTCCTTTGAGTTAACTGAAGAACTGAAACTAGGAGAAAAAGAAACTTAAATCATCAATAAATTTAAAAACTATTGAAATAGGAGATAGCTAATCTGTATAAATTAGCATTATTTTAGAAGAATTCGTGATGAGTAGGAATATAAATGACAAATGTGTTGATGTTTTATATGAATGCCAATTGCACATCAAAATATAGTTGATATTTCAGCACTAGCTTTCTTCATTCACAAATTCAGACTTACTATAGGGAAAATTCTTCCTATTCAGTTTTTTGCATGTGATTGAAGAGCATATTCTTTATTCAAGCATATTGAGATTTACACAATTTCATTACTTTACGTTTTCATATGCAGGTCTTTTCAAAGTTACCACATACATTCCCTTACTGCTGATTTCCATTTTTTACAACCATATCACTAAAAAAAATATGAAAAACAAAAAATTAAGAGGAGTGAGGAAAAAGGTGGGAGAAAGGGATGGTGAAAATGTTGAAATGGGTGACGTAGATCATGTTGTGTTGTATGGATAAACTGTTTTGTTAAATTGCAACTCCTTTGAATAACTAAAGATAATTTTTTAAAAATAAAATAATAAAATTTGGAATGAAAATAAGTGGAAAAACAAACAATTGTATAAACTTTGCTTGCCATTCAGTTTAAATGGCAATCTGCCTTGACCAAAATTCTATTATTCCAATGACACTGCTTTATCATTCCATTTGAAATTCTATCATTCAGCACAGTTTGAGATATTGTGTGTGTCTGTGTATGTGCAAGTGCATGTGGATGTGCCATGCACACATTGCAGTATCGGGACTTGCACTTAGGGTCTAGGAATTTGCATTTTTTACTCAAGGTTGGAACTCAATCACAATAATCTCATGGATTTTTCTACCTGGGCTGACTGCAAACTGTCATCCTCAGATCTCAGCTTCCTGAGTAGATAGGCTTACAGATTTGAGCCACCAGCACTTAAATTGTGAGCAAAATTGTTGAGAATCATGTCTTTTACATTCTTGCATCTTCTAATTGATTAAATTGGCACTATCATGTCAGCAGAACACATTTTCCACCCAGGCTTAGTTCATCTGAAAAACAGGATTGCCTTATGATCCTCCTACAGACAGATGTTTCCAAGTATCAGAAGAATGACAGATGTGGTTTCTCTCTCTCCCGCAGTGTTACCTGCTAATTAAGCTTGCAGAATTGAGTTTGCTGACTAGGCATCGGAGGGATAATGGAGGAATCCACATACATTGTATAACACAGTAATTTGAATGTGTTTTTTATATCTATTGCTGTAGATAACACAGTTAACTCTGTACAATAATCTAATCCAATCAAGTTTAACTTGAATGCTTTCCATTTTGCAAATCTTAAACTATATTATTACCTAATGCTAAACTGCTAGCTGGCCTCATTCCTTAGGTTCTAAAGTCTGTATGATGTCTGGCTTTTTTAAAAATGATATTCAGTGATCTTTATGAAGTTACAATTTATTGATAAGACAAAATATTATAGATTAAATCCATCAAAATTAAAATATAGTAAAGACATTCTTCATTTCATCTCAATCTCTATGCTTGATAAGGTGTTCTAAGTAATAATGTTGAATCTGCATGTCAGGGAGGTTGAACAACCTGGCCACCTGTAGAATAGGCTTGTTGCTAAGATTCACAGAACAGAATTAACAAAATCAGTGTAAGTAAACAATAACAGAAAATTAATTTTGATGGTAAAAAGAAGACTATTAAGCTTAATAAAAAACACAAAAAGTGTAGTTGAAACACCAAGTATTTTTTTTAATATTTTCAAATAAAATGAACAAGGGAAGGCTGTTAAGTACCTAAGGCCTAAATAGGGAAGAATTCTACCTTGCTCTCAACTATTTTTTTTCAAATTATTATTGTGATTAAGTAGTTACATACTTTCCTAAAATTTCACAATATTGTGAGATAGTGAAGCTTAGTTAAAGTCACAAACACATTCTAACTTTCATAGGACAAATTGTCTATCATGGTCTATAACATTTATGAATTATATGAGCGTTGCAATACAGTTATTTCTTCCATATTGGGTGACTTGTGGATGTGGGACATTCTGACTGGGTAAGGTGGTATCTCAGGGTTGTCTTTATTTGCCTTTCCTTCACAACCAGGGATGATGAACATTTTCTCATGTGTTTCTTTGCCATTTTTATTTCTTCATCTGAAAAGTCTCTCTTTAGTTCCCTTGCCCATTTGGTAATTGGTTTGTTAGGTTTGGGAGGGATTAGTTTCTTGAGTTCCCTGTATTTACTGAATATTAACCCCTTGTCTGATATATTGCTGGTAAATTTTTTTCCAATTAGTTGGTTGTCTCTCTAGCTTCTTTGCAATAGCTTTAGCTGTGCAGAAGCTTTTTATTTTAAGGTACTTCCCTTTGTCGAGTCTCTCTCCAATTTGTTGTGACCCTGGGACTCTGTTCAGGAAGTTCCTTCTTGTGCCTATAAGTTCAAGTATCTCTCCTACTCTGTCCTGCAGTAGTTTCAGAGATTCAGGTTTAATGTTAAGGTCTTTAATCCATTTTGAGTTGATGTTGGTGCATGGTAATAGGCTGGGATCCATTTTAGTCTTCTGCATGTGGCCGCCCAGTTTTCCTAGCACTAGTGGTTGAGGAGGCTGTGTTTCTTCCATTGTATGTCTTTGGCTCCTTTGTCAAATATCAGCTGACTGTAGGCCTGTGGATTTATTTCTGGATCTTCTATTCCATTGGTCTTCAGGTCTGTTTTTTTTTTTTTAATTTAATTTTATTTTATTTGTGAACATACTGGACAGAGGGGTTACAATTACATGGGCAGGATAATGCGTACATTTCTTACCAAGCATTGCAACCTCCTCCTTTGGTTTACACTTCACATCCCTTCCCAGCCTCCCCCCTGCCCCCGAATCCCAATCCTTCTCCTTCCCCTGTCTCCCTCCCCCCCCACACCGACGTTGTAAAGCTCTTTTTGGACATGACAACTTGTACTTCTCATTGTTGCAACAGGTCCACCTGTATCCTAAACAACTGGTTTTTCCCCATCTCGTCCACAAGTTATACTGACATCAAATATAGTGAAAGCAGGGGTTATACTATGGGGGAGGGACATACAAAGCAACAAAGAGATAATCTTATAAATGTGTTAAAAAACACTTGCATGAAAGAAAAAAAACATTAAAATACATATCTAAGGGTTCATTTTCCTGACCTCACATTATCTGACCTTTTCCGACTGACTCATACATATGATATTGCAAATAAGGGAAACCATGGGACCTATGTTTCTTTGGGCCTGGCTTACTTCACTTAATATAATTTTTTCCAAGTTTTTCCATTTCCTAACAAATGGGGCAATGTCATTCTTTCTATTGGAGGCATAGAATTCCATTGTGTATATATACCACACTTTCTTGATCCATTCATCTGCTGAGGGACATCTGGGTTGGTTCCATATCTTAGCTATGTTAAATAATGCTGCAATAAACATTGTTGTGCTGGTAGCTTTAGGGTGGTCTTGTTTGTAAACATTTGGGTAAATGCCCCAAAGTGGGATTGCTGGGTCATAGGGGAGATCTATGTGAAGTCTTTTGAGGAACCTCCATACTGCTTTCCAAAGTGGTTGAACAAGTTTACATTCCCACCAACAATGAAGTAAGGTTCCTTTCTGTCCACATCCCCTCCAGCATCTGTTGTTAGAGTTCTTGATTTTTGCCGTTCTAACTGGAGTGAGGTGATCTCTCAATGTTGTTTTGATTTACAATTCTTTTTTTTTTAATTTAATTTAATTTTATTTGTGAACATACTGTACAGAGGAGTTACAATTACATGGGCAGGATAATGTGTACATTTCTTACCAAGCATTGCAGCCTCCTCCTTTGTTTAACCTTCACATCCCTTCCCAGCATCCCCCCTACCCCCCAATCCCAATCCTTCTCCTTCCCCCCATTTCCACTCCCTCTCCCCGCACCAACGTTGTAAAGCTCATTTTGGACATGACAACTTGTACTTCTCACTGTTGCAACAGGTCCACCTGTATCCTTAAACAACTGGTTTTTCCCCATCTCCTCCACCAATTATACTGACATCAAATATAGTGAAAGCAGGGGTTATACTGTGGGAGTGGGACATACAAACCAACAAAGAGATAATCTTATAAATGATTTACATTTCTTTTATGGCTAGGGATGTTGAACATTTCTTCATGTGTCTATTGGCCATCCTTCTTTCTTCTTCAGAAAAGTTTCTCTTAAAGTCTTTCACCCACTTATTTATTGGGCAGTTGTTTCTTTGAGGATTTGTTGTTGGGGGGTTTAATTTTTTGAGTTCCAAGTATATTTTAGATATGAGACCCTTGTCCGTTGTATGGCTAGTAAAGATCTTCTCCCAATCCATGGGCTTTCTCTTGATCTTGCTAGCTATGTCATTTGCCCTGCAGAAGCTCTGCAACTTTATGCAATCCCATTTGTCCAACCTTTCATTGATTAGTTGTGTTTCCGGGTCTCTATTCAAAAAATTTCGGCCTGAGCCAAGGAGACCTAGGGTTTCTCCTATTCCATCCTGTAATGTTTTCAGAGTGACTGCTTTGAGTTCAAGGTCTTTGATCCATTTGGAGTTGATTCTGGTGCAGGGTGATATATAAGGATCTAGCTTAAGTTTTCTACATGTAGTTAACCAATTATGGCAGCACCATTTACTGAAGAGGCTGTCTTTATTCCATTCTATTGTTTTAGCTCCCTTATCGAAGATTAGATGGCTATAAGTCTGTAGGTTCATTTCTGGGTTTTCAATTCTATTCCATTGGTCCTGAGGTCTGTTCTTATGCCAATACCAAGCTGTTTTGATTAGTATGGCTTTATAGTAGAGTTTGAAATTTGGTATTGATATTCCTCCAGCAGTGTTCTTTCGGTTGAGGAGCGTTTTTGCTATTCGGGGTCTTTTATTGTTCCATGTGAATTTTTGGATTGCCTCTTCTATTTCCTTGAAGAATGAGGTTGGAATTTTGATAGGTATTGCGTTGAATTTATAGATAGCCTTGGGAAGTATTGCCATTTTCACGATGTTAATCTTTCCAATCCAGGAGCATGGGAGGCTTTGCCATTTTTTTAGTTCTGTGTTGATTTCCTTTTTCAAGATTTTAAAGTTTTCATCATAGAGGTCCTTCACTTCTTTAGTTAAGTTAATTCCTAAGTATTTTATTTTTCGAGGCGCTATTACAAATGGAGTTGCTTTCCTAATTTCAGCCATACTTTTCTCATTGTTGGCATACAGAAAAGCCATTGATTTTGGGGGGTTAATTTTATAACCTGCTACTTTGCCAAAGTTTTGAATCAGCTTGAGTAATTTGGGAGTGGAGTCTATGGGATTCTTTAAATACAAGATCATGTCATCTGCAAAGAGGGAGAGTTTTATTTCTTCTTTCCCTATTTGTATCACCTTTATGTCTGCATCTTGTCTTATTGCTGTAGTTAGGCATTCTAATACTAGATTGAAGAGGAGTGGAGAGAGTGGGCATCCTTGTCTTGTTCCTGAGTTAAGAGGAAATGGCTTTAGTTTTTCACCATTGAGTATAATGTTGGCTGTAGGTTTGTCATATACAACCTTTATTGTATTGAGGAATGTTCCATGGATTCCTAATTTTTCCAAAACCTCATCATGAAAGGGTGTTGGATCTTGTCAAATGCTTTTTCTGCATCTATTGAGATAACCATGTGGTTCTTATTATTGCTCCTGTTGATGTGATGAATAATATTAATTGATTTGCGTATATTGAACCAGCTTTGCATCCCTGAAATGAATCCTGTTTGATCGTGGTGTATGATTTTTTGGATGAATTGTTGAAGTCGATTGGCCAAAATTTTGTTGAGAAGTTTTGCATCAATATTCATCAAAGAAATGGGTGTATAGTTCTCTTTCTTTGATGAGTCCTTGCCTGGTTTTGGGATGAGGGTTTTGATGGCTTCATAGAATGTGTTGGGTAGTGAGCTTTCTCTTTCAATTTCATTGAAGAGTTGGAGGAGTATTGGTGTAGCTCTGCTTTGAAGCCCTTGTGAAATTCCGCTGTAAAACCATCTGGTCCTGGACTTTTCTTAGCTGGGAGGTCTCTTATTGCTGTTTCTATTACAGTGCTTGATATGGGCCTGTTAAGATAGTTTAACTCATTTGGTTTAGTTTTGGCATGTCAATATTTGCTAGGAAGAGGTCCATTTCTGTCAAGTTCTCAAACTTATTAGCATAAAGTTTTGAGAAGTATTCCCTTATAATGTTCTGAATCTTGGTTGTTTCCGTGGTCATGTTTCCATTCTCATCTCTAAGTTTAATAATTTGAGTGTGTTCTCTTCTTTTTCTGATAAGATTTGCTGAGGATCTGTCAATTTTGTTAATTTTTTCGAAGAACCAACTCTTTGTTTTGTTGATTCTTTCTATAGTTTTTTTGGATTTTAATTCATTTAATTCTGATTTAATTTTGATTATTTCTTTCCATCTACTGGATTGGGGTTTATCTTGCTGCTCTTTTTCAAGGAGGTTTAGATGTGTCATTAAATTGTTGGTTTCAGATCTCTCCAATTTGTTGATGTAGGAGCTCAGAGCTATAAACTTGTCTCTGAGTACTGCCTTTGCTGTGTCCCAGAGGAGCTGGTAATTTGTGTGTTCATTTTTGTTGAATAGCATGATCATTTGAATTTCCTTTCTAATGTCTTCCATGACCCACTCATGATTCAGCAGTGTGTTGTTCAGCCTCCATGTGATGCCAGACTTTCTTTGGTGGATTTTGGTGTTGAGTTCTAATTTTATTCCCTTGTGGTCAGAGAGAATGCAAGGTATAACTTCAATGTTTCTGAATTTAGACAAGTTTGCTTTGTGGCCTAAAATGTGCTCTATTTTGGAAAACGTTGCATGTGCTGCTGAGAAAAACGTGTATTCTGATGCTGCTCGGTGAAATCTTCAGTAGATGTCTGTTAAGTCTAGTTCATCTATGCAGCTGTTTAGATCTGCGGTTTCACTGTTGAGTTTTTTTCCGAGTTGATCTATCTAGTGGGGAGAGTGGTGTGTTAAAATACCCAACAATTAATGTCTTTAGATCTATATGGGATTTGAGGGAAAGTAGTGTTTCTTTGATAAATTTGGGTGCTCCATTGTTTGGCGAATAGATATTTAGAATTGCAATATCCTCCTGAAGGAGAGATCCTTTCATTTGTATGTAACCACCTTCTTTATCTCTTCTCACGAATTTTAATTCGAAGTCTTTTTTATCTGATATTAGGATTGCAACTCCCAACTGTTTATGGGGGCCGTTTGCTTTGTAGATTTTGTTCCAGCCTTTAACATTGAAAATGTGTTTGTTTTTACGGTCAAGATGTGACTCTTGCAGGCAGCAGATAGAAGGGTCTTGTTTTTTAATCCAACTAGATAGTCTATGTCGCTTAATTGGAGAGTTCAGTCCGTTAACGTTAAGAGATAGGACTGAGAGGTAATTGGGAGTTCCTGCCACATTATCCTCCTTCTTGGGGGCTGCGAAAACTGGGTTCTTCCTATGGTTCTTGGATTCTCAGTTTGGGTGCAGTTTCTTGGCCTTTATTGCGGTCTTGTTGGTTTTCTATGTGTAGGACATCTTTAAGAATCTTTTGTAGGGCTGGTTTGGTGGAGATGTATTATTTCAATTTTTCTTTGCTATGGAAGGTTTTTATTTGGCCTTCAGTTATGAAGGAGAGTTTAGCTGGGTACAGTATTCTTGGTTGATAGTTGTTTGTTTTTAGGGCATGGCATATATCATTCCATGCTCTTCTTGCTTTGATTGTCTCTGCTGAGAAATCTGAGGTGATTCTAATTGGTTTCCCTTTGTAGGTGATTACCCTTTTCTCCTTGACAGCTTTAGGGATCTTTTCCTTGGTCTGAGTTGATCCTGTGTGGATTATAATGTGATGGTGGGATGTCCTATTCTGGTCTGGTCTATTTGGAGTTCTAAAAGCTTCTTGTATCTGAATAGGCCTATCTTTTTGTATGTTTGGGAAGTTCTCTGCTAGGATCCTGTTAAACAAATTTCCTAGACCATTAACTTCTGTTTCTAGGTGCTCCTCTACACCCATTATCCTTACATTAGGCCTTCTGATGGTGTCTTCCAGTTGTTGGATAGATCTATCATATTTCTTGGACTTGTCTTGGGTGGTTGTATGTACTTTCTCTATAATATCTAGGCTGTCTTCAATCCCTGAGATTCGATCTTCTGCATGGTCTAACCTGCTGTCAAGACTCTATACTTTGTTTTTTTTTTTATCTCTTTTCCTTCTAATTGGTCAGCTTTGATGGCTTCAAGTTCTTTGTTGAAGCTCTGTTTTAGGTCTTGTATGAATTTCTTTACTTCCTTAATTTGGTGTTCATTGTTTGTTCTCAAATCACTTAGTTGATTGGTTATGGTTTCTTTGGACTCCCCTTCCTTCTGTTGGGTTCCATTCAGCATTCCTTTTGTGGTCTCCCTGACTGCCTTCAGCTCTTTGTTAATGTATTCCATGAATGCCTTTAGTGATCTTTGTGTATTCTCTACCTGGTCTCTCAATTCTTGTAATACTCTTTGATTAGCTTCTTCCCATTCGTGGGATTCCTGTAGTTCTCTTTCCTCCCGTTCCTGGGATTCCTACAATTCTCTTTGAGTGTTCTCAGCCTGCTCATGCCATTCCTCCCTTTCTCTTTGAGTATTCTCAAGTTGTTCACTCAAATCCTGTATCAGTTTTTGAGTGGTTTCCTCACTCTTATGATATTCCTGTATAAGCTTTTGGGATGCCTCCTCTTTCTCCCTTTCATGTTCATACAGAGTCCTTTGTAAGTTGTCAAACTTCTCATTTATCATGTTTGCCAGCAGTGTTTGTAGAACTATTTGGGAACTCTCCTCTGGATTATTCATTATCTGTTCTGTCCCCTGATTATCAAGATTGGGAATTGAGATATCCGGATTTGCCATTTTTCTTGTGTTTTTCCGGCTTACTCTGCCCATTTGAGATGAAAATAGCACCAGTTTTGTGCTAGAACACTATCTTAAGGCAACCATCAATCAAAGTTTGCATTTGTACAGTCAATAATCTACAGATACAATCTAGTTCAACAGATACGTCTATTCAACATCAAACAACTATATGTTAATGGGCTTTGAACCTCAGAGAAGAATTCGGAAAACCAGAAATTATTAGGGTTAGGGAGAGATGTGGGTAAAAAATAGGAATAGATTGGTGTGGGGAGGCACAGGGAGAGTTAACTATGTCCTAATCCCAATGCAGGAAATAGTATGGGTAGGATGCAAGTAGAGAGAGAGAGAAAAAGAAGAAAGGGAAAGGGAAATGAAAAGAGACCAGAAAAAAATAGAAACATAAAAATTAATATTATTATGGAGATTAAAAGACCATCTATTTAGATTGGAATGTGAGTAAAGAGAAGGGAAGGGACATAGAGTAGAAGTTAAAACCTTAAAAAAAAATGCTTAAGATATTATATAGGTATAAAGAGGTAGTACTGCTATTAAGGAATTTAAGTTTTGGAGGTTTTGAATTGAGTAATAAATTTGTGGATTAAGTGTGTACATAATGGGGGATAGGGTCTACTAGTTAACTACGGGTTTATTTGAGGATGTGCAGGACAAGAGTTAAGTCACATAAAGAAGATCAAAAGAGAGGATAAGGTGCAAAGGATTAGAAAGGGAGAAAAAAAGATCAGAAGTTCAGTAGAGGTAGACAAAAAACAAAAAACAAAAAGATAGTTAAGAAAGAAAGAAAAAGAGAAAGAAGACAAGAAAAGAAAGGAAAACGCACATTCATGTATTCCTAAAATAAAAATTATAAGAGGAAAAAAAGTTACTGGAAAACAATTATTTTTTCAAAAAAGGCAAAAATTAAAGATTAATAAAATTTTTAGAAAAGGAAAAAAATTTATATATATAAGGTACCAAAAACAAAAGAATAAAAAAAAAAAGAAAAGAAGAAGAAGAAAAAAAAAGTTCTTTGATTTTTTTTTTTTTTTTGGGAGGGGTGGGAAGAATCCTGTATCTCCCTTTTGTCTGTAACCAGCCTCTTTTTGGAGTCTCTGGTCAGCTTGAGGTCCTGTGGCTTGATTGGTTTCTTAAGTCAGTTTGTTCGAACAGGCAGAAAAATGCTCTGCTTTACCCAAGATTTTGAGGTCCCCCTCCCAGATTAGTTTAATGGAGGGTGATCTGCTTTGAGAGTCACAAAAGAAGGGGATGCAGTGGTGAGGCCTTTCAACAATCAGTAGCTTTTCCCTGGGGCTATTTTGTGAAAAAACTCACAGAGCCCAGCCTGGAGCCATTCTCAGGTTTTCTGTTTTTCAATTGATTGTTGAGGCTGGTAGAGGGAGGGGCAGCCTCTGGCTCTGGTTACCCTGTGAGGAAAGCCACTCCAATGGCTGGTGCCTGAGCTGGGTGACTTTTCCCTGGATGGAGCCGAGTCTGGCAGGTCACTTCATCACCGTTAAGTTCTTGTGACCTGCTAAATGACTCGTTTTATTCCAAAGCCTGGGTTGGATCTGGCAGCTCCTCCGAGCTTTGTCGGTATCCAAGATGGAGATCACCGGTGCTGGGGGGAGGGGTGGCCTTCCCTCCTCTGCTCCCTGAGAAGGAGTGAGGACGTCGGGCTTGTACTCACGGCGAGTCTTGGATCCTGGGTCGTCTCTGGTCTGCAAACTGCTGGATGAAGATGTTCGCTCCTTGTCGGTTCTTGCTGGTGTTGAGTAGAATCTGCTCGCCAGCTGCTTGTGGATCCTTCGTCCCGGACTCTCTGTGTGAGCACTCAGGTATGGCTCCGACTGTGGTGGGCACTGCGACCCTGCCGCCACCGCCTCAGCGGGTGCTGGCAAGCACTCAGATGTGTCTTCTTGCCTTGGCTTTCCCTCTCTTGTCTAACTCTCTGTCCTGTGATGGCACACTTGGTGTGATTCTCTGGCTTAGGACTGTTCACTAAAACTGCTTTATATGCCAGAGCTTGTTCAGATTCCAGCTTCTCCTCCGCCATCTTCCGGGACCCCCCTTCGGGTCTATTTTTGTGCCAGTACCATGCTGTCTTTGTTATTATAGTTCTATAGTAGAGTTTGAAGTTCGGCATGGCTATCACTCCCATGTTCTTTTTATTCCCTAGAATTGTTTGGGCTATTCCATGTCTTTTGTTGTTCCATATGTATTTTTGGACTTTTTTTTTATATTTCAGAA
Source organism: Dipodomys merriami (assembly GCF_024711535.1). Classification (NCBI taxonomy): domain Eukaryota; kingdom Metazoa; phylum Chordata; class Mammalia; order Rodentia; family Heteromyidae; genus Dipodomys; species Dipodomys merriami. The sequence goes on along the minus strand of NW_027202270.1, from coordinate 73,199,105 downwards.
ATGTACATCATTGGATTTTAATAGGAATTGCATTAAATTTATATATACATTTTGGCAGTATTGCTATTTTTACTATGTTAAGTCTGCCTATCCATGGGATAGGCATGGGAGGTCTTTCCATTTCCTAGGGTCTTCTGCAATTTCTTTAACTTTTTGTAGCTTTCATTAAATAGTTCTTTTACATCTTTGGTTAGGTTAATTCCTAAATATTTTATTTTTGGGGAGGTTATTGTGAATGGGGTTGCTTCCTTTATTTCCCTTTCTGCTTGTACATTGTCAGTGTACAGGAAGGCAGTGTACAGAAGGCAACTGATTTTTGTGGGTTGATTTTGTATCCTGCTACTTTGCCAAAGTGATTTATGATTTCTAAGCGTTTGGGGATGGAGTTTTTGGGATCGTGAAGGTATAGTATCATGTCATCTGCAAAAAAGGGATAGTTTAACTTCTTTCCTTATGCAGATCCCTTTAATGTCTTTTTCTTGCCTTATTGTCCTGGATAAGGGTTCCAGGACTATATTGAAGAGGAGTGGAGACAGTGGGCATCCTTGCCTTGTTCCTGATTTTTAAGAGAATTGGTTGTAGTTTTTCCTCATTAAGTATAATATTGGCTATTAGTCTGTTGTAAATGACTTTTATTGTTTTAAAGAATGTTCCTTCTATTCCTACTTTCTCCAGAGCTTTTAGCATGAATGAATGTTGAATTTTATCAAAGGCCTTTTCTGAGTCTGTGGAGATAATCATGTGATTCTTGACCTTGGCTCTGTTGATGTGTTGGATTACATTTATTGACTTATGTATGTTAACCATCCCTGCATTTCTGGGATGAAGCCTACCTGGTGGTAGTGTCTGATTTTTTTTATGTGTTTCTGGATTCTGTTAGCTAGAATTTTCTTAAGGATCTTTGCATCTGTGTTCATCAAGGAAATTGGCCTGTAATTCTCTTTTTTGATTGGGTCTTTGCCTGGTTTGGGGATGAGTGTGATATTGGTATCGTAGAATGAGTTTGGGATATCTCCCTCCTTCTCTGTTTCTCTGAAGAGCTTGAGGAGTATGGGTATTAGTTCTTTAAAGGTCTTATAGAATTCTGCTGTGAATCCATCTGGTCCTGGGCTTTTTTTGTTGGAAGATTTCTGATTGCTTCCTTTATCTTGTTGTAGGATATTGGCCTATTTAATTGATTTTGTTCTTCTTTGTTCAGTTTGAGCAACTTGTATTTCTCTAAATATGCATCCATTTCTGTCAGGTTTTCTTCCTTTAGAGAGTATAATTTTGAAAGTAGTCCGTTAAGATTGTTTGGATATCTTGGGTACATGTTGTGATTTTTCCCGTGGCATCCCTAATCCTGTTAATACGGGTTTCCTCTCTTCTTTTTTTAATTAATCTTGCCAATGGTCCATCAATTTTATTTATTTTTTTCAAAGAACCAGCTTTTTGTTTGGTTAATTTTGGCTATGGTTCTCCCATTCTCTAGTTCATTAATCTCTGCTCTTAGTTTGGTTATCTGGCTATGTCTAGTAACTTTAGGTTCCATTTTTTCATGTTTTTCTAGGTGTTTTAATTGCAACATGAGATTATTTACTTGGTCTGTCTCTATTTTCTTGATGTGGGCACTGAGGGTGATAAATTTGCCCCTCAGGACTGCTTTTGCTGTGTCCCACAAGTTTCTTTGTGAGGTGTTTTCATTTTCATTGAGTTGTAGGAAGTTTTTTATTTCTTCTTTGATCTCTTCCATTACTCAGGCATTGCTAAGAAATGTGCTGTTCAATTTCTACGTATTAGAGAAATATGCTTTGTTATTGAGAACTAGCTTGATTCCACTGTGGTCAGATAGGATACAGGGGATTATGTCGATCCACTTGTATATGCTTAAGTTCCTTGCATGAACTATGATATGGTCTATTTTGGAGAAAGTTCCATGAGCTGCTGAGAAGAATGTGTACTGTGTTGTTTTAAGGTGAAATACTCGGTAGGTGTCAGTTAATTTTGCTTGAAGTATGGCTTCACTTAATTTGGTAGCTTCTTTGCCAATCCTCTGTTTGGTCGACCTGTCCTTTGGTGAGAGTGGTGTGTTAAAGTCTCCTAGTATTATTGTATTGGGATCTATTTTATTCTGTAAGTTTGAAAGTATTTGCTTAACATATCTGGGTGCAGTAATGTGTGGGGAATATAAGTTGATGAGGGTGATATCCTCCTCTTAGATTGTAGTGTCCATCCTTGTCATTTTGTATTGATTTTAATGAAAAGTTTATTTTGTCAGATATCAGGATTGCTACACCTGCTTTCTTACTGGGGGCATTTGATTGGTAGATCCTTTTCCAACCCTTTACTCTGAGTTTGTTTGTATGTTTGTCTGAGATGTGGGTCTCCTGAAGGCAATACATGGGTGGGTCATGTTTTCTGATCCAATCTGCAGTTCTTTTTCTTTTGATTGGTGAATTAATCACGTTAATATTAACAGATACTATAGAGAGATGCATTGTGGTCCCTGTCATTCCCTGTTTTCCTAAGTTTTTCTTCTTTCCTTTCCTCCTGTGCTTGCTCAGTTAGACTTCTATTAATGCCTGTCTGGGGAGGGTCCCCGTTTCTGGTTGCTTTTTTCAGGTTGTGTTCCCCCTCTTAGTATTCATTTTTTGTTGCATGCAAGATTGTTTCATTATTATTCAAATCTATCATTTTTACTATAATGTGTCTAGAAGTGTTTTTCCTGGGATCCTTCTTGTTAGGTGTTTTATATGCTTCTGTTATTTAGGTAAGAATTTCTAAGATGGGGGAAATTTTCACTGATAATCTTGTTGAATAAGTGTTGCATTCCCTTGCTTTGAAATTCCTCACCTTCGTCCACTCCAATTATACAAAGGTTAAGTTTCTTGGCACTATCCACTTGCTATTGAATTTCCCTTTGGCATAATTTAAGTGGTTTTTCCATATCTGTGATTTTTTTTGGTCCAGTTGGTGTATTCTGTCTTCTGTATCTGACACTCTACATTCCATTTTGTTTACTGTTAACTATGGTTTCCATTGTGGTTTGCATGGAGGAAATGGACTCATATATGGATTTGATGTTGGTTCTCAAGTACTTATATCACCTCTTAGTGAGGTGTGTACTACATCTATTTTTTTTAATTTAATTTTATTTTATTTGTGAACATACTGTACAGAGGGGTTACAATTACATGGGCAGGATAATGTGTACATTTCTTACCAAGCATTGCACCCTCCTCCTTTGGTTTACCCTTCACATCCCTTCCCAGCCTCCCCCCTCCCCCCAAAACCCAATCCTTCTCCTTCCCCCCCCTTCCCCCCTCCCCCGCACCGACGTTGTAAAGCTCGTTTTGGACATGACAACTTGTACTTCTCATTGTTGCAACAAGTCCACCTGTATCCTTAAACAACTGGTTTTTTCCTGTACTATGTCTATTTTTGTATTAATTTCACCTCTTAGTGAGGTGTGTACTGTCTCTATTTTTGTACTAATCTCACCTCTTAGTGAGGTGTGTGCTTCCTCTATTTTTGTACTAATTTCACCTCTTAATGAGGTGTGTACTCCCTCTATTTTTGCATGTACCTCCTGTTTTATACCCTGCATCTCTTTCAATATTTTGTCCCTCTGTTCTTTAAATTTCTGGTCTATTTCTCACTTTAATTCTTGAGTCATTGCATCTAGCATCTCTTGTATATAGTTTTTGTCTTCCATTCCTGCTTTACTCGCACTGGGGCACTCCCCTGGGTGGCTTCTGGCTTCTGGGGGTAGCTTGCTATCCTGGGTGTTGATAAACCTTGTAATTTTTCTCTGTGATTTTCACATGGGGATCCAGGGATTATTGAAGGCTAATCTGAAATTTTGTTTTAGTCAGTAGGTGTCTGTCTTTGCTTGGTTGTTGTTTCTGTGCTGGCAGAGAGAGTCTGTACCTGGTCTTGGTTCTATTGGGGCCAACCTCCAACTGCTGATCTGACCCACATAGGGTTCTCAGCTCTCTGCTGTAGATCACTGGCAGTTCCTGCCTTTAGAAGGGTTGAGCAGCCTAGACTGCTCCTGTTTACTCCTACAGGTGCTCTTGGTGAGTTAGAATGTGCTGGATATACTCTCCCAGTTGCTGGAGTCTGCTATGGGCTCCTGATGTTTTTTGTTTTTTTTGTTTTTTTGCCAGTTGGGGGTCTGAACTCTGGGCCTGCAGCTCTTCAACTCAAGGTTGTTGCCCTACCTTTGAGCCACAGCACCACTTCTGGTCCTTTCTGCTTATGTGGTGCTGAGGAATCAGATCCAGGGCCTCATGCACACAAGACAAGCACTCTACCACTGAGCCACCTGACCAACCTGAGCTCCTGACTATTATCAGTTTCTGGTGACCTAAGTTGTCCAATTCCCAGCCCTGGATATATGGGTCAGGTTCTGGTGGGGTTTGGACTTCTGGTTCTCTTGCCCTGGACACCCAGGTCTTTTGTTGTCACAGGTGTGATTCCCAGGGGGTGCAGATCCCTGTTTCCCCCCCCATGCTGAGGTGTATGCTCAGCTTCTGACTTCAGTTAGGAGGAGTTGGCTGTGTTACTTAGGCACTGGGTGCCCAGGCCTGGTTCCGGCCCCCTACCTGGGGCACGCCTGTTGGACCTGTGCTTCTGTGTATCCTGCCTGGGTTACACAGCCTGGAGTAGGGCTGTTGTGACCCAGGGGCACTGTTCCTGGCTTGGGCATTTAAGCTCCCTTCCAGGGGCACTCTTACTCTAGCCTGGCTGGCTGGGTGTGCTCCATGGTCTGGTGGAGCTCTTGAACACTTCCCAGCTTTAGTGGGTCCTGTAGTCCCGATGTTGGGGTAGGGATCTGGGTCAGGATCTTGGGGTTCCCACCAGCTCTAATCTCCCTTGAGGGTTACACTGTCCCCTGCAGGGTACTAACCCTGGAGCTAGTTGTTGTTTCTGTGTGATGTAGGTTGCTGGTTGCTGCTGCAATCAGAGTTCAGTTGAGATGGTTGTGGGCTGGGTTCAACTGTTATTAATTACTCTTTTCTCTCATAAGCATCTTCATCACAAAGTAGGGTGGGGCGTGGCTATGGGTTCTCAAACACCTTCCTGTCCTCAGTGCTAGAGCGCAGAAATGCAGCTTGTTGTCCCAGACATATACTAGTTATTGCAAGTAAGGGAAACCATTGGACCTATGTTTTGGGGGCCTTGGCTTACTTAATTTAATATAAATGTTTCCTCGTCTTTCCATTTCCTAACAAATGGGGCAATGAAAAGATCAAAAGCTATGTAAATATGACCAGATAAGATGATGTTAAGCTTAATGAACCCCAAGATAGGGACGCAAGTTGTCTTTTCTTTATTTCTATTGTTTCTAATGTATTTATAAGGCACTATGTGATTTTTTTTTGTTGCTTTGTTTGTTCCTCCCCCATGGTATAACCCCTGTTTTCACTATATTTGATGTTGGTCCAATTTTGGGAGGGAAGAAAAAAAATGTTTAAATAGGGATACAGGTTGACCCATTGTAATAACAAGATGTACAAGACTCTGTTGAACAACGAACTTTACAATTTAGGTGGGGGAGGGTGCGGGGGGAAGGGTGGGGGTTGGGGGGTTGAGGGTGAGGCAGGTGTAGATGAGGAGGTGGGAGGGAAGGGATCGTAGAGGAAAAACAAAGGAGGAGGCAACAATGCTTGGTAAAACATGTACTCATTACCTTGCTCATGTAACTAACCCCTCTGTACAGTATTTTCACAATAAAAAAACGTATATTATATATATATATATATATATATATATATATATATATATATATATATATATATAAATGCAGCTGGATCCACTCCTGTGGAAATGGTTCCTGTTCAGCTGAATTGCATATTTCCATCTTCCTTAACCTATCTTCAACCTCCAATTTCTAGAATTCAGTTCTTAGAAGTGAATGCAGCAGATTTTAAGAAGATTTGAAAGGACAAAAGATTGAGAACCAAGATTAAATGAGAAGCATGCTTTCCTTGATAGTAAAAGCAACAAATCAATAAGTAAGGTTGAGAGAGAGAACAAAAGAGAGAGAACAAATAGAAGATCAAGTGTTGAATTTTGTCTTCAGTGAATCAAATTCAGCTGCACTGAGGTTCAGTTACAGGTTGAAATTGATTGATAACAGAAATAATTTGGATAAAATATGGATAATCAAACTCATATTGCTGCTGAAAGAATATATTAAAACAGTGTTTATAAAGTATGATATATAGTATCTGGCTATTCCAAGTGTTTATTCAAGTAAATAATTGATTTTAAGATTGCAAAAAAATCCAAACTAGATTATACCACAGCATGCTTAATCTGAACAAATAATAAGCAAATATGTGTTATGAGTGCATGCATATTCTGTGTGGACATGCACATAGTTGTGTTACCATATTTATACATTGTTACATTAATATTATATATACACATATAGTTCCCCTTTAAAGGCGGCCTACAATTATGCAAAGAAGGAGCAAATCTTTCTTCAGTTGCCATATTTTTTTAGTTACTTTGATGGCTCTTGTTAGGCAAATATCTTTTGCTTAGTAGCACAAATAAGAGAGAAAAAGAAAAGGGAAAGTGAAGGAGAAGATTGTATGAGGGTCAAACTCATAAACTTGGAAGCAAACCAACATTCAAACTGTCTGAGCAGAAGCATGCTATGGAGGAATTTAATAAGGTTAACCCATTAAACTTTATGAAAACTCGTGTCACAAAACAGAGTTAAGTGCTATGCAGAGAGACTAACAATCCAAAGCTGCAATTAGCTGAGCCACATCAGTGGCATAGATGATGCAAGCATTTCAGAGAGAAGAAAATTTGATAAGGCTTGTTGTACTCAGAATGGAATGTCATTAGCAATGCCATTTCAGCTGTTCCAGGATGTCTATGTTTACTGAGCACGTGTTGAATAACACTATGGCTCTAGGCACTATAGTGGATAGTAATGGGGAAGTCTAAAGAGAGATATCATATTGGATCTTTTCCTCTAAAAAAAAAAACAAAAAAAACAAACAACAACAAAAATCCAGCAAATTGAGAGGTTCCCAATTGGTTCTTAAAAGCTATTCATTAAATGCATTTAGAATGCAAAGTAAAATAGTAACTTTACTTTACTTTTCTAAGTAGACTGTCAGATGATAGAAAAAACTCATAAATAAGCCTCAGAAGTAGAAAAGTTTATACATGGTAGAAGCAATTGGGCTGATCATCTTGCTGTGAAGATGAGGAAAGAAAATAATAATGACAGTGGTCATTGTAAGAACAATTCTAAGAGGAAATAATGTATGCTTTGTGCTCATTAACTGTGATGGTTTCTTACTACTAATTAGTAAGAAATGTTTGATATAATTGCATAACATTACCTACGTTTTCTTTCTTTCAGATAACTCACAGCATTTAAATGTAATAGATATAGTATAATAATTTTGGAATGGAGATTCTATCAGTATTTTTGGTTTATTTAATAATTTGGGTGCCATATGTAATACGTATCTAAAGTATCTAACCTACTATATTTTTAGTTGAAGATGATAAAATGTGACTATGACACACTTGTATTAAATTTTGGCTCTGCTGCTTTCTGAATATATGACTTTGGGAAAATAATTTAATTTTCTGAACCCTAGTTTCTTGATCTATAGTTAGAATTAAAATTCCTACCCTGTAGAATGATTAACAATATAGAACCAATGTCCCATAACTTTCACTTATCTTCCTTCAAATGACCTATCAATCACAGATCATTTTGTATTCAAGTAATTTGAATATTATCAAAGCTCTTCCCTATCTTTTCCTTTCCCCTTTCCTTTTGCTTTCCCTTTTATTCTTTTGACAGTATTAAGAATTAAGTTCTGTCCTGAGCTTGCTTGGCAAGCACTGTAATAGTTCTGCCAGGCCTCCAGCTCACTAACTTTAGATTTGCTTAGGGTGTGTGTGTGTGTGTGTGTGTGTGTGTGTGTGTGTGTGTGTGTGTGTGTGTGTGTGTGTGTGTGTGTGTGTATGTGTGTGTGTGTGTGTGTGTGTGTGTGTGTGTGTGTGTGTGTGTGTGTGTGTGTACCTGCATTGGTTACTGTCCTTGAACTTTTCTACTCAAGGCTAGTGCTCTACTACTTGAGCCACAGTTCTGACATTTTGGTAGTTAATTGAGGATGAGAGTCTCATGAGTTTCCTGCTTGGACTGGCTTTGAATCCTGATCCTCAAATCTCAGGATCCTGAATAGTTAGGATTTCAGGTGTGAGGCACTGGTATCTGATTTATAAGTCCCTTTTGCAGATAATGTCTCATTTTTCCCCCTGGGTAGACACAATCTTATGCTTTCTGCATAACTGTCATAGACATGTGCCACTACCTCTGGCCCTTCATCTTCCTTCTCTATCTATGCGTGCAGTGGTTGAAAGTATTTCCTTAAATTCATGTACTATAAGCTTAATTCAAAATGTAATAGGATGGGAATATAAGTCCCAAAAAGGAGGTAATTAAGGAGGTAAAATGCATCTTGATCAATGTCACTCTCCATCATTCCTTATTCCATCCCCACCCTCAAGTTCAATTTTTATTTAGTATAAATATCCTGATTGTGTTTGCTTACCCTACATCTCTCCATTTGTATTCCTAACCTGATATCTGGAATTGAAATCCCCTTGTCTAACTACTTAATGAAAGAATTATAATTATTTAATTAATTTACAAAGAGGTAGTTATGTCTTACATGCTTTGCTTTCATGAATGGGTTAATATTTTTGAAGGAGTAGTTTATTCTGAGCAGGATGACATTACACCAAGTTTGTTCCCTTCTTGCTCTGTCTCATTCCAAGTTTTGCTTTACTACTTATATAAGAGATGTGAAACCTTAGAGCAAGTAACTACCTCTTTGAGCCTTTGAAGATTTATTTTCCCTATTAACAATGGAAAACCAATCAGCACTACAGGGTAGAATCATTGAATTCAAACAGCCATATTATATAAAGCTTTTATGTGATATTGGTAACATAGCAATTTAATGGCCTCAATATCTGGAATCAAACTACATTTAAATGAAAGTTTAGTTCTCTTCCTTGGTAACCACAGAGTCTCTGACAACATTTTTAAATTATATTTTTATTATCTCTAGATTTACAAAAGCATTACCATTGAATAAATCAGTACATATGTACAATGCATCTTGACCATCACCACTTTCATCATTGCTGCCCATTCCTCCCAACCCAAACCTTCCCTCAATTTTCTTAGTTTTATAGGATATGTATTGAGTATTATGATTGTAGTTTTTAACTTAGTACATCCATTTTTTGTCTTTAATATGTTACCAAAGTAAGGGCTGAGAAAGGAAGTACCAATAATAGGAGAATGGTGTCCACAACTTACCACCCAATTGCCTTCTCCCAGATTGAAGGCTTTTGAATTTAGTGATAGAAAAAAAAATTGGAAGAGATTCCAATCCTACTCTCAAGGTATGGGGTCAGCAAATATTTATTTAATCATGTAAAATAAGGAGTAAAAAGTGGAAAAGAAAGCATCCTGTGACATGCATAGAGTAAGAGTTAAAGAGCCAATGGAGGGGGTATTACCCTGAGTTATTTATAACATCTGAACTAAACTGGGGTGTCTGCTTTTACTTTTTCCAAGGTAAATGTGTAATATCTTTTTAATTATCCATTATAGTGTGTTGATGTTATCATCTTTGTGTGAAGACCCGGGGAGTTTACTATATACTTGTAATCGTAGATGTCATGACATGGGTGTTCACTATGTACAACTTCTGAGCCTTCTTTTTTGGTCAAAAAATACAAAATCAAGCACCTTTATTGGTCAACACTGTACTCAGCTAAGGAAATTTTAACTCACTAAACCTCTAAAGAAAGGAGAGTGTGATGGGAAGAATATGTGCATGTGCTTTCTTTATAAGATTGGTTTGATCTTGTTATTCTAGAAGTCATTACACTTATTTTTGCATCTGGCTTTCTTTCTAACATTAGCTGATTCTTATATATCCTAGCTCTACTGACTAAAATATGTGCCGTATAATGGAATCAAGCTCATTCGATGCTATGGTTAATGCGTGATTTAATGCAGATACAGAGCTCAGAGGTGCTTATTTTAGGGCACTTAGTCCTCAATAAATATTTGCTTTTGTTATTTTTGAGCTACTTTTTTGGTAGTTTTACTTCTAAAACTTAGCATTGTTTATCTTTGTTTTAAAAGGCCATTTAGGGGTAACAATGCTTGACCAGAAATGTACTCATTACCTTACTTATGTAATGGCAACCCCTCTATATAGCATCTTTACAATGAAAAAAGTGAAAAAAGCCATCTATTTTCTCTGCCTTATGCCATAAAATACTATTTAAGTCTGAGTAGACCTTACTACTTACTAACTTTTCCAGTACATTCCACCCCATCCCTCCCACTTGCCTTAAGACACAAACTTCAAAGCAGAATCCATGATAGCTCTGCTTCTACCCAAATGGAAACCTGTAGTAATGAGATTTCTACTTGCAGTAAGAGATGACCCAACACTCAGATAGGATGCAGCTACAACAGTCCCAGTGCATCCATCATCCTAGGCTGGCTAGCTGGATATCAATGGCAGTGTATTTGAAAACAGCAGGTAAAATGGCCTTAAGTAATACATTGAGGCTCAGACCTAGGGATCTAGTTCATGCCTGGCGAAAAATCCACAGGAAGAATCCACATTCTACATTTAGAAAGATTAATAGAAACTTGAATACAGGTAAGAATGAGTGGTACAGAGAAGCAGACCTAATATTTTAGAACTAGCAGCAAATCAGAAACAAAGAGGCTGAAATCCCATTTATTTTGAAGGATGATTAATAATTTAGTAAGGATTCCACTGCATGGGTGGACTTCTACATTTGATAATGATAAGATTAAAGTGGAAACAAATATGTCACTAGTAAAACTTAAAAAAAAACCATTTCTTCATGTGATTACTGGCCATTCTTATTTTTTCTTCAGAGAAGTTTCTCTGTAAGTCTTTAGCTCACTTATTTATTGGGCAGTTGTTTCTTTGAGGATTTGTTGTTGGGGAATTTAATATTTTCAGTTTCAAGTATATTTTAGATATGAGATACTTGTCTGTTGTATGGCTGGTGAAGATCTTCTTCCAATCTTGCTTAACTATGTCCTTTGCCATGCAGAAGCTCTGCACCTTCATGCAATCTCATTTGTCCAACCTATCTTTATTTGTTGGTTTCAGGGTCTGTATTAAGAACATTTTGGCCTGTGCCAAGGAGCTCTAAGGTTTCTCCTATTCTGTCCTGTAATGTTTTCAGAGTGTCTGCTTTGACTCCAAGGTCTTTGATCCATTTGGAGTTGATTCTGATACAAGGTGATGCATAAGAATCTAGCTTTAGTTTTCTTCAGGTGAATAACCAATTTTGCCAGCACCACTTACTGAAGAGGCTGCCTTTTTTCCATTCTATTTTTTTAGCTCCCTTATCAAAGATTAGGTGGCTATAGGTCTGTGGGTTCATTCTTGGGTTTTCAAGAATGGCCAATAGACACATGAAGAAATGTTCAACCTCTCTAGCCATAAAAGAAATGCAAATCAAAACAACATTGAGATTCCATCTCACCCCAATTAGAATTGCTATAATCAAGAACTCTAATAACAACAAATGCTGGAGGGCTGTGGCCAGAAGAGAACCCTACAGCATTGTTGGTGGGAGTGTAAACTTGTTCAACCACATTGGAAAGCAGTATAGAGGTTCCTCAAAAGACTCCACATAGAGCTCCCCTAAGACCCAGCAATCCCACTTTGGGGCATTTACCTGAATGATCAAAAACAAGACCATCCTAAGGCTACCAGCAAAACTATGTTTATTACAGCATTATTTACCATAGCTAAGATATGGAATCAACCCAGATGGCCCTCAGTAGATGAATGGATCAAGAAAATGTGGTATATATACACAATGGAATTCTATGTCTCCATCAGAAAGAATGACATTGGCCCATTTGTTAGGAAATGGAAAGACTTGAAAAAATTATATTAAGTGAAGTAAGCCAGGCCCAAAGAAACATAGGTCCCATGGTTTCCCTTATTTTCAATAACTAGTATATGTCTGGGACAAGCAGAAAAGCTCAGATAAGATGATGTTAAGTGAAATGAACCCCAAGATAGGGACACAAGTGGTTTTTTAATTCATTGTTATTGTTTCTAATGTATTTATAAGGTACCATGTGATTTTTTTTTGTTGCTTTGTATGTCCCCCCACATAGTATAACCCCTGTTTTCACTATATTTGATGTTGGTGTAATTTAGGGAGGGGAAGGGAAAAACAAATTGTTTAAATAGGGATACAGGTTGACCCATTGCAACAGTGAGATGGACAAGATGCCATGTCGAAAAATGAACTTTACAATTTAAGTGGGGGTGGGGGTGGGGGTGGGGTATAGCTGAGGAGGTGGGAGGGAAGGGATGGTAGGGGAAAAACAAAGTAGGTGGCAACAATGCTGGATAAGAAATGTACTCATTGCCTTTCTCATGAAATTGTCACCCCTTTGTACAGTATTTTCACAATAAAAAACAAATTTAAAAAAGGCAAAATGAACTATGCCTGGAGATGGATCAAACTATCTGGTTAGAAAAACTTATACTTTTCTAAGGCTAAGCTTTATATTCAGTGTCTAAATCTGGATGGTAATAAATGGAAAGCTAACAGCTTAATATTTCTCTTTTAGAAAGTAGAAAACTATTAAAATTTCTAAAAGAGAGGTGGGAAATATAGGAATGGTTTTAGGAAGCTGCTCTCTTGTGTAAACAACATATATTAAAGGTGTGAATACTTTAATACATAATAAATAATTCCATGATCTATCCAGCTTCGAGAAAAAGCTACTTTTGAGTTACTGAAATAAAAATGTAAAAATTTAAAGATACATTTGGTTTACTTTATATTTAAGATATACTAATACAAAAACATAACAAAAATGTACCTGTGTTAGTGTTTTTAGTAAGGAAATCCCTGAGACGTGAATAAATTCTATTCTTTTGGGGTTGTTTAAACTTATGAATAACTCTTACATTAAAATGAGTAAAATAAATATATCTTAAAACGTAATGAAATGTTGAAACAGCAACAAAGTGAGAATAAAATCGAGAGTTAAGATATGTTATATTACTGATACACTGTGAAACATAAATTAGACCATGTTACGGAAGGACATCTGTGTTAGGAACTATATTGCTGATCTGTTAATGAGTGTTAGCCCAATGTGTGATTACCTCTCCCTTATGTCTATAAGGTAATTTTCCCCTCTTTTGTCAGTATTTCTCAGAGTAAGTTACTAGTATTAAATTTATCAAACAAACTATTAATTTACTTTTGGCAGTAAAACCTGTATATTATTATAAAAAGACTATAAACTGGCTAGAGTAGACTTCTACTTTATATTTCATAGTCTTACGCTCTTTTTCAGTAATTCTTGGGGGAGGACTGTATAATGTGTCACCAAAACAAAGCCAAAAATGCAAAGAGTTGGAGATGAATTACAGGATTACAAATCAGTGACGTTTACTTCAGCAACCTGGGAAAGTTTTAGATTGGCCATCATCATTGCCATGATGGCCGTATTCAGCAGCAGACATGGAAGAAACAGCCAGACACAGCTCATGAATGAAGGGCTGAGGGAAATGTTTGTCAAAGTGTAACACCTGGTGACATTATATATCATCTTACAATAGTTTTGTCTCTCTAGAGTTAGGTCTTGGTAACTGTGTATTTAACAAAATTCTCAAGTGATTTAAATATATGGCAAAACTTAAAATTTTACTATTTTCTCTTTTTTTGACATACAGCTTCTATCTTCAAGGGTACATATTTAGTTTTGGCTATAAATACTGACTTACTAGAAAGAAAACTCCATCTGATATATTCAAAGTTGCAAATGCCAAATTATGTGTATATGCATACTTGGGTGCAAATGTGCACATAATTTGTGTAAGGAACACACTTCACCAACTGTTAAACTGTGTCTTGCAGAGAAGGTTGAGCTGTGTTGTACCAAATTTAATGTCATATTCTATGTAAGTTATAGTAATGGGTTAAGTAAAATGATCACATTTCCCAAGCTTCCTTGCAAGAGTTTGAAAACTTTCAAGTAGATTTGATATGAAATGGAGAGGAAGTATATATGTGCTATGTTGAAGACTAGTTTATAAAATTCTCTCTCTCCCTTGCATTTCAAGAGAGAAAAAGCCTCCAATATAGAGCATCGTTATGACATTGACTTGTCCTTTTCCTCAGACAACTATTTTATATTTAACTCCTTCAGTCTTTTAGATATTTCTAATTGTTCTAATAATAACAGGAGTTTAATTTCCCATACAAAGTACTATTATATGCTTCTTCCATCAATGTTACTCTCAGTTCTCTGGAGACCATTCACCTTGATTAAATTTGTTCATTCCCTTGCCTAACAAGGTAAACACTAACTAGACTGACATACATAATGGACAATGAGAATTAATGACAACTATATCTCAACTTTTAACTAAACAGTAATTATTGATCATTAATTAAGGAAAAGCTGGATTTAAGCTGAGATATTTAAACTGGAATATTTTTCTAACTTTTTCCCATCCTTAAATGTCTTTAATAAATTTTTAGCTCACAATTTTTTCAAGCATTTATCCAAAAGTTTACAAGTCAGGAAACAGTAAAGCCACTTGTATAAGCATGTTCATTGCTGTGCTATTCACCATAGCCAAGTTACAGACATATCACAGAAATCCTCAAATGGATGAATGGATCAATCAAATATGATATACATTCATATAATAAAGTTTTACTCATCCATCAGGAAGAATGGTGTGGTATCTTTGCAAAGAAGTAGATAGACTTTGAAAATGTAGGTTAGGTGAAGAAAGTTAGGCCCAGGGAGTCAAAGGACATGTGCTTTCTCCAATATATGGAAATCAGTACTAATTTATAAGTGTAAACATATACAGAGTCATATGTACGTGTACAAAAATATTAACTAAAGTATAACTTAGGATGAGGAGAATGTCAATGGTAAACGCCTTTAAACGAATAACTGACAATGTATTAAAATGAGTATCCAAAAACTGGTACTTGGGGTATGTGTATGGAGGGGAATAGGGTCAAAGAGAAGGAAGTAAATGAACAAGAAGAGGAAGGGTGGGAGAATGCAGTCATATTAAATTCATATTTGCAAGATGAAACTAGGGAAACTGAGGGAAGGAGTGAAATTGAGAGAGATGGAGGAATTGATAGAAGTAGTGACACTAATTAAAATGTGTTATAAACAGACATGCTGACTTGTAAGCTTTTATATAACTACTTGAAGACAATAAAATTATAACTTAATAAAGAATCTTCTCTTCCCATATAATCCATGGCATATTTCAGACTCCACATTTTCTTCATGCTAGATGGCATACTATTTGAAATAGTCCCTAGATATTATAATACTCTCATAGACTAAAACGTTTATCTCCATTTTCATTCTTTCTTAATAAGCCTTGATCAAAATTATCTATTATACTCTTGCTACGTGGTTGCTCTAACAGGACACATTCAATATTTTATATGTCTGTATGAAATGCACCATGCAGTGAGAATACAGAGAATAAAATTTATTCTTTCTTTTCCAAAATTTCATCATGGCATGAGTATAAATAAATGTTTTGTAATTAGAAACAGAGATGACATATAGTAATTCGATTCAGTGGAGAAGTGTAATTCCTGATCAATTGATAGTGCTGTGTTGAGTATATATCATACACATATTTCATTTAGCGTTGGTGCTGTATGTTTATGAATTACACATTTTTGGCTCTGTTTAGGTATGTGTGGAAAGGCTGATAGTAACCAGAAAGCAAGTAAGCAGGCAAGCAAGCAAACATACAAACAACAAAAAGGGGTAGGTGAATATTAATACCAACCAAGAAAAAGAGCAACTACATGCACAAGTAATGTACTATATATAAGCATAAATTTCAGAGGCTTTGCCAAGTTCCAATTCTCTAGAAACCCATATCTTGTGACTAATCCTAGATTAACTGATGGATAAGACAGAAGACACAGTATACTGTCAACCTGAGGAAAACCAGTTCCCAAAAATCCTTCTATGTGACCAAAAATATAAGAGTCTGAAAGTATTTATATAGCAAAGCTTGAACAGAACTGTACAAATAGCTTGTAAAATTCTTTTTTTTTTAATTTTATTTTATTTTATTTGAGAACATACTGTACAGAGGGGCTACAATTACATGGGCAGGATAATGCATACATTTCTTACCAAGCATTGCAGCCTCCTCCTTTGTTTACCCTTCACCTCCCTTCTCAGCCTCCCCCCTCCCCCCACCCAGTTATACCCCCCTCCCCCCCACACCGACATTGTAAAGTTGGTTTTGACATGACATTTTGTACTTCTCATTGTTGCAACAGGTCCACCTGAATCCTTAAACGACTTGTTTGTCACTTGTAAAATTCTTAACATTAATGAATTAATTTTATATAAATCACTAAGAGATAATATGCAAGGTTATACACACATATGCAAAAATATATTAACAAAAATATTGTATATGCAGAGAAGGATTCCAATTCTGTAACTCCTTTGCAAAGTAAACTTAAATTTTAACAAAATAAATACAGGAAAGTGGCGCTGTAGCTCAAGTGGTAGAGTGCTCGCCTTGAGCTGAAGAGCCGAGGGACAGCGCCCAGGCCCAGAGTTCAAGCCCCACGACCGTCAAAATAAATAAATAAATAAATAAATAAATAAATAAATAAATAAATAAATACAGGAAGCTTGAACTTTTGGTATCAGGGAGGGTGAGATTAAGGGGAGTGGAATGTAAGTGAATGGAGAGAGAAAGGGTGGGTAGTCATAATGTTAAATGTGCGCATGTGAAATGGAACTAGTAAAATTGAGGGGATAGTAGGATTGGGAGAAATAGGGAGACTATTTTATGATAAACTAAACAAGACTAAACATTCACACTATGAGTCCAAAGAAAAATACAGATAGGAGAGTATTAAAAGAATTACAAGAGGATTACAAGGGTCAAGATTTATGTGCATATTGTATGAGTTTTTTTGTGTTTGTTTGTTTGTTTGTTTTCCTGGTTTTTTTTCCTGTTTTCTTCCCTTTTGTTGCTGTTTTTTTAAATTTCTGTGCCTTTTGTCTTATATGTAAGTTTATCTGATTGAGGAGGTGAAGGGGAAGCCCAAAAATGGTGAGAGAAGGGTGAATTAATTCAGCAGTGATATTCACTAGACACTATGTTTGAAATGAACTATATAATGTGGGGGAAGGGGGATGGCAAGGAAAAATACCTGGGAGAAAATGAGGAAGAGGGTATTCAAAAAGAAATATAATCATTACCTGACAAATGTAACTGTAATCTCTCTGTATATCACCTTTACAATAATAAAAGAACTAAGATATGATATATACCATAATTTGGTAGCTTAATGGATTCTAGTATATAGAAATAATGTGATAACAATAATAACATGACATATTTACTGCACATTTACTGGATGTCTATTACTCTATATATGTACAATGAATGTCACCATATATAAGTGTCTCCTGAAAGTCATCTTGAATGTTAATAATAATAATAATAATAATAATCTTGTTTTCATAGATGTGGTAACTGAGACTCACAATAATTATCTGATTAACATGGTAAAACTCTCAGGGTCAAAGCAAGCATTTACAATCCATCTCCAAATTTATACCTCATGTCTCATAAAGATTTACAATTGAAATGCAAATCAGGGCTAACAACAATGTGTGTTTAAATGCTTCTTTAATGTTTTTCTCAAAGACTACTTCATCATCTTCTGACTCTCTAATGAGTCACATTATCCTTAATTATTTAGACATTATACTATACCATCTTAGATATTATCAATTTCTCCTACTTCTTTAATCTAGAGAAGATATGCAGAGAAGATTTCATGCTCAGTATGAATCTATGAAGAAAGTGTGACTGGGCTTGAGGTTCTTGAATATAAGGTCATACAACTAGTCATACAACTAGAACTGTCTGTCTTTTACCTAGGCAGCTTCAGTGCCCTTTACAATAGATGTGAGGTTCTAAATCAAACAGGTAATAAGGACAGTTTGTAAATCACAGTAGTACTCAAAAATATATATTATACACTTGTTAATGAGTAACTGCTTTAATGTAGTGATAGTTGAATTAAGTTCAAGGAATTTTCTAAGGGGATGGTTTGAGTATGTTAATCTATAGATTAATATATATAACATCAGATGTTATTATTTGTTATGTTGAGATTGAATTTAGGGCTTTGACATGCCAAGTAAGTTTTTTAATTACTTGAGCCATAACTCAGGTTCTTTTTTCTTTTGTTTTGCTTTTGCTTTAGTTATTGTCTGATAGGATTTTGTCTTTCCTCCTTCCCCTCTTGGGCCAGTATCAGACTGCAGTCATCTAATTATGGTTCCCAAGTAGTTGGGATTAAAAATTACATACTACTCACCCAGCTTGTTGATTTAGTTTGGATCTACAAAATTTTCACTTAGGTAGCCTTGAACCATAATGCTTCCAATCGCTACCTCCTGAGTCTCTGGGACTATAGTCATGAGCCACTGTTACAACTACAGAGATTTTTCATGCACAATTTGCTGTACATACACAATTCTGTGACTTTGACAAGTGTCAAAACCAATGGAATTAAGTGACAGAGTATTTTCTTCCATTCTCAAGCTTCCTAAATACCCTTAGGAATCCAACCCCTTCGCCTAACTGGTGAAAGTTAGGAGAGGGGATTGGATTCCATTTATGTGACTATTAGAGAATGTCACAAAAATAAAATCATGTAGTAGTGATCTTTGGTGTCAGCCTTCTTTAACTTAGTATAGTGCTTTTGGAATGTCCAATATTATTCCAAATTATTACACAGATTAATTTTTAATTACTGTGTAGTATTCTATTTTATGGGTTTATGGAAATTTGTTCATCTCTTCTCTATTTGAATAATGTACCTGTTTCCAATTTTCCATGATTATGAGTAAAGCTGTTATAAATGAACATATATTATTGTGAACATTTAGATTTGTGAAAATACATACCTAGCATGAGATATTTGGGTCCTCTAGTGCAATGTGTAGATCGTTGTTTCCCCTAAGGTGGAAGCCTTATACTTAATATGAATGTCTCAGTACAAGGTTCTTTCAGGGGAGTTCCTTTTGTATGAGATAATTTGGACAGAGTATTATAATTTGGACATATCTATCAAAAGAGAAAGGGACATTGGAACTGCATTTTTCTTTCTTATGAAAATATAGAAACATGTGACCATTTGCAAGACAGGAAGACAAGTGCTTACTAATCACTATGTCCACTAGCACCTTGACCTTGATCTTCTATGATTCCAGAACTGAAATAAATAATGTTGACTGCCTTAGCTACCTGTTTATGCTACAAAATCTGAGTTGATTAAGACATTTGATTCTATGTTATAGATATGAAGTCTCCACTACTGACTCATGAGTTTTTCTGGCCACACTATTGATGCTATTCAGTGATTGGATTGCCAGGGCATTAACCCTCACCAATCCATCAGTGAGTAAAAAATGTAGGGAAGAGACTCATTGGAGGTATGCCTTTCAAGGGTAAATCTTACACCCTGCACTTTCTCTACATCTTGAAACCATGAAGAAAGCAATGTTCCTTACCATGTTCTTCTAACATGATGTTTCTACCTTGGTAAAGCTAGTTAGAAACATACCCAAATATTTGCTGAAACCTCCAAAACTTTGAGCTAAAATAAAACTTTTAGCTTTTAACGTATTTCTCTCAAGTATTTTGCCATACCAGTAAAAATAGTCCAAATATCCAGATGTTGTTGTTGTACTTACCTTTAAGTGTTTCTATTAGACACCAATTCGTTTACTTTTAGCAATTACATTTTTTTGTACCTGATATGCCTTTTGATACTCAAAGAAATTATATTAGGCACAAATACATGCTCTATCCTAGATCTATCCAAATGCATGTGACAAATTCCTATTTGCAAGAAACAATTATGAGATATTGAATTTTCTCCAAAATACTTAACTCATAAGTAGAAACATGATTTGCACAGTGAAACTTAAATATTTTATGAAGACAGTGTGAGTCATAATTAATCAATGAGTGAGCTTAAAAATAAATGTGAAATTCATTCAGCTATTCTTTAAGAGGGCAAATGTAACCATGCACATGCTACCTTTTAATGTACATGGTATAGATACCATAAAGAGTAAAGGACATGCTTCTATTGCAACTGTAAATAAGAAGAAATCAATAAAAGTAGGAAAGACAAAGAAGAAGGGAATAGAAGGATGATGACAGTATTTTGTGGGAAACTAGCCAGTCAGGCCTTAAATATACGTTAGATGTATTGAGTTATACCATGAATGAGTCATTGTCTGGGAAATAATTCAAATAAAAGTATCAACTTAAACCTTGTTGATATATGAATCAATCATATAATACATCTTATAGCAATCAGAACAGAAAGTTTATTTGGAGCACAATTGAATGTTGTAAAAGAAGGTAGAAAGAAAAGCAAAGAAGAACCAATGGATGGTATTTGGATACCTTTCATAGATTTAAAAATGCATTAAGCAGTACTAGTCAATGTATCCATAAGAAGATATTCCAGACTTATTTTACCCTGCAATAGTTAGATCAATTGGAATATATTTCCTTATTTTTTAATTCAGAAGAAAATCCTTAAATAATTGTTATAATATGTTATTCAGTTTTAAAGCCAACTGCAGATACCAGAGACTGTTTTCTTCCCTTACAAGCCAAAGTGATGGTCTGTGTTGTGATAGCCAATGCTGTGGAATCTGACTTATTTCTGAAGTGACCTCTGCTGGCATTGAATTATTACAGTAATTTTCTAAATTGTTAAGTCTCAGTGTATTCTGATGAAGATCTTTGCAAGATAATTTGGCATTTTTGGAAACTGGCATTCACTTTCTTTTGAAATAAATTTCATCTCTTAGCTTCAGGTGTGATATCAGGTCCTCCATTATATGGTCCATTATACTACTAACAAAACCCTAACTATACTTTCTCCATCTCTTTCTTATTACCCTTTAAGAGGAGTTTTTTTGTACCTTTGTGCATGTCAGTCTTCGTGCTAAATGTTATGAACCTATTCTTTCCAATCACTAGAAATAAGCTGGAACATAGAATTGGAATCCTTATTTTATAGATGAGATAAAAGAGCTCTGAAGACTAATAATTTGGCATATGAAAGTTAGGTTAATAATTTGTGGCTTGTTTAATTTGAGTAGTCATGTCTGGCTTGCTATTATATTGGACACTGGATTTTGCACAAAAACAATCATTCCTTCCTTCTTCCTCTGTAACATGCACCCAAATATTCAAATATTTATTGCACCTTAAAATTTCCAGTTGAGTTTCAGAAACAGGACCAAGGAAATTTCAAATATAAAGATCAAATATTTGTATTGGATAAGGAATTTACATGTAATTAATGTAAGCTGAATTACATAAAAGAAAAACCAGTTTCAATGCTGAGCAAATGGAAGATTCTGTCACTATTGCTTCAGAGCAGGTAATTTACTATCATCAGCAAAACTGAAAACAGTTTATGACATAAATGGCTTAACTTTGATGACTTTTTACTTTTTGATGGTGTTAAAACTATATGCATCTAGGAGAAATACCATTTTGAGTTTTAAATTTAGGTCCTTTTCTAGGCTTATGGTAGTGAGGTACCATGGCCTCCAGACAACCACTTCATTGCAAGAGTAAAGAGCTGGAAGTCTAAATGTGCTATGCTGCTAATCTATAATGTTTGGTAGGTCAGGTCCCTTTCTAACATGGAGTGGTTTATTGAACCATAATTCCATAATAAGACCATGAATATCTAATGTCAAAAATGATACTGAGATCAGAATGATGAGTAAAAACTAAATAGAAACATCAGATCAACTAGCTCTAAGACAAAGCATTGCCCTGCATGTCTTTTTCTGTGAAATAATACATATCTATCTATCTATCTATCTATCTATCTATCTATCTATCTATCTATCTATCTATCTATCTATCTATATTAGTTGTATAGCATTTGAATTTCAAAGAATGCTAATATGAATCTAGTCTAGCATCTTCCTTTCAATAAACCAAATCCCATCTATGACCTGCCTCCAGGTAATACTCTGTTTAGTAATGTTTCTCTATTCCTCTATGTAAAAGAAATGGTAGGTATAGCATGTGGACTGCTTCTATGGTAAGGTGTTTTAAATAATGGTTACTTGCACCTTATTCTCACTTTATGAGTAAAGCTATATATACATGTTTAGGGTCATAGTCATACATTATGGTTTATCCTTGTACTGTGCACTCTGTAATTTGAAGGTGGCAGCATAGAAATGAGGAAAACACTCTCCCAAATGTGACTCCAGTGAAGGCACAGAGAACTCAAGCCTTCCCCACCAGCAGACCTCCTAAGGTGAAAATCTGATAAATTAATACAGCTTGTAGAAATAAATGCCATTCCATTCCTTGGCTTTAAACATATTCTATTTATCTGTCATCATTGATGAGAATGGATCACTGGGCAACAAGCTATCCACAAAAACACGTTCAGAGAAGATGATGATTTTTCTCTACAAATTGTATTTTTATGTAAACTACAGCCCAAATATAGTTGACTTGCAGTCAGAGAATACATTCATCTCCAAATTATGCTGGGAGATGCATCTGATGACCTTGAAAGTAAATTTATTTGGAAGGGTTTAGTGCTGCTCTTAAATAGGTCTATATTTTTAAGCATATTATGTTTCTCTGTAAAATATAACAAAATATGTGTGGCTATTAAAAACTTAAAATCAATGCTTCCATTTTTATGCCATAAAAATGAATTTCCATAAAATATGCATAAAAGGGACATGAATACCAAAGATAGAAAAGCAGATCATTTTCTGAAAAACTATAAAATGCTCCAACTTTTTTTGGTACAAGTTTTCCCCTGTAGCTATTATTACTGTTTTCTAAGTTTGAAAATGTTGAAAACATTGTGAACAGGTGTCACAAGTGAACAGAGCGCATCTGTTATTAATCCTAAGTAAGCAAATTAATTAAATCTTTTTCTATTCAATGTCAAGAAAGCCATAGGGCCTGTCCCTGTTGTGCGTGCATGAGTGCGCGCGCGCACACACACACACACACACACACACACACACATACACACAAACATTCATAGATTATCAAATTCACAGAAAAATGGTCAGTTTTTAAAGGTTTGTTAATTAGTACATGATATTTCTGCCATTTTAAAAAAAGCACACTTTCAATAAATCTAATCAAGTGGATTGAAAATGTAAATTTAGTCTTTATTTATAAATATGTATTACAAGCACTAGAAAATACTATTTGTATGTATTATTTCATTTTATTACATAAAGACAAGAAAAGTAGCTGGGTCATACACTCTAATATCCCTGAATAATGAAGATGTTTATAAATCCTAGGTGAATATGCTGAGCTTAGAAATTGAAGTACTTTTAAGGACCCTTCATGAAAAGCTTTCTTACAACAGAATAAAAAGCAACATTACTTACAATCACTTTCACAAATGCAAACAAGAAATATTTGGAGTTATCTCAGAATGGACCTACCCCATTTGTTACCATTAAATGCCAACTTCTTGTTAAAGCTGTATTCCCTGGTTACAAAATGCATTTTTGCACGTGACTGACATACAAATACTCTATGAGCACATTAATAAGAAATTTTTAGAAAGGTTTATTTTGTGTTTTAAACCTAAGGATTAAATATGTCCCAACTAAGGAAAATCAGTAGTTTGTAGTTCTGAATAAAAAGAAATATCACACTACATAAACCAAAACTCCACTCAGGCTGGCTTTGTTAAATTTTGAGTTAATTATTTTTCTTATTAAATCTCCTACATGTTTTAGTAGATCATTCAATTTTTGAGATTTTGTGAAATTTTGTGATTTTTCTCCCCAAACTCTTTTCAGTTATGTATTAACTAAGCCCCTCAGACTCATGAAATATTGTCATTGCTTAGCTACTCTGAATAGGGAACTTATATTTCAACAAGTATGAACATGTTCCATAAGTAAGTTCTGTAGTCCTAGAAAACCTTTCTTGCAAAGGTTTGCTTTGTGCTGTCTTGACTACATTGAATCTATTTACAGCTCTATGAACTAGTTTGCCAGCATATCTCTACCACATTGTATAACTTACCTTTCCAGTGAGAAAAGTGAGACCAAACCAAAATTTACTTCTGAAGTCTAAATATTTAAGTATTGTTTATCTCCAAAATCCTTTCTCCACAATAAAACTTGGTCAATTTTGTGAACAGAATGAGAAAAATTGCATTTGTCTTCAATTCTTTCCTAGCCCTACTTCTACATTTTAAATACTTTCTTTGGTTGCCATAATTTCAGCCTCAGACTCATTCCTTGATTTAACGTTGGGATGATGTCTTGTACAGCTCATTGTTACAATGGGTAAACTTGTATTCCTATTTAAACATTTTGTTTTTTCCCTTCTCCTCCCCAAAGTGTACTGACATCAAATACAGTGAAAACAGGGGTTATACCGTGGGGGAGGAACATGCAAAGGAACAAAAAAAATCACATGGTACCTTATAAATACATTACAAACAATAGCAAAAAAGAAAATCCACTTGTGTATAAGACACTGTTGAACTTTACAATTTTGGGGATGAGTGTAGTTGTGGACGTGGGAGGGAAGCGATGGTAGGGGAAAAACAAAGGAGGAGGCAACAATGCTTGAAAAGAAATGTACTCATTACCTTGCTCATGTGACTGTATCCCCTCTGTACAGTATTTTCACAATAAAGAATGCATAAAAAATAAAGTTGGGATGATTTTTCTTCAGTGAGAGGATACAGAAACATTCCTTCGTGTAAATCTTCTTCGTAGCAATACAGTTGCTAGAACCAGAAAATAGATTAAATATGAAACCCTTCTGCTTTGTCAGCATAAGACCCAACTCACACCTTTTAGTATTCAGTGGTTTTAATCATATGGAATGCTAAATGAACAAGGATTCTTACAAAAGGTATAAAGTATATTTTGTTGTCATTGTTGATCCTAGGTTGTAATTAAGTGCCCAAACTGATTATATCAGGTTCTCAAGAGTTCAACTCATTTAATAGAAAGTTTGTTTTTAACAAATTATATGATAAATGTATATCTGACTATGATTAGGCTGTCAATAGGTATAAGTTGTAGTTCTAGACCATGTAAATCTTCTAGAGCATTAAATGAGTGAAGCCACTCATGAAAAAATGAGAGTGCATGTAACATTAATGTGATTGCTTGCATGTATGTAAAAGAAGTATAGGAAGAAAGTGAGGAATGTCTTTGAATATAGATTAGGGTAATTGATTTAAAAATTGAAGATAAGAGAAAAAATCTTAAAGGAGTCAATAGATTAAGTTAAAGAAATATAGCTTTAGGGGCTGGGAAGGTGGCTCAGTGGTAGAGTCCTTGCCTTGCATGCATGAGGCCCTGGGTTCGATTCCTCAGCACCACATAAGCAAAGAGAAAAAAAGCCAGAACTGGCACTGTGGCTCACATGGTAGAGCGCTAGCCTTGAGCTGAAGAGCTGAGGGACAGTGCCCAGGACCAGAGATCAGGCCCCACGACCAGACCCCCGCCCAAAAAGCTTTAGATGACAATTTGTTGGTGTGAAATTCCATAGAGATTGCCTTCAAAATTATTACCAGAGTTTTTTGAATAATCAATTGCTTGTAGCTTCACAATTAAATTTTCTACCACTATATTCAGCATTATCAGAAAGCCATTAGAGCTAGGTTGTTTTGTCACATTGAATGTGGATAGTTATTCCTATAATTCAGATAATAGAATGGGTACTTTTCTATATTTTTTGCTCAAAAGCACCAATTTCTTGCTTAAATTCAGAAATTAACTAGAAGCCAGGGAAAGCTTGGCATCATGTCTCCATTTTGTACCACCTTGCAATTGGAAATGATAGGATTTATAGATGCATTTTAAAATAGAGTAGATGGAGACTAGTACCCAAAGGAAAGAAACAGCAGAACTTCCACAGGAGAGTCCTAACAAGCAACAGTCATTTGCTCATCTTAAGCAGATCCTCCTTGAACTGATAAGATCAATCATAAATTCTCCAGAATTCCTTGATATAACTAAGCAGGCTATACTTTGACTAGGACTGTTTAGTAATTATTTATATTTTTCATCTACAAATTGATACTTCACATAATCCAAAGGCTCATGCCTGCACCATGAAGACTGGTTGTAGTACTCACTTTACCTCTTCTGATAGCATGTCTCTGCCACGTAACAAACTTCCTTTTTCAGTCCTTCATCATTATACATCTCTTTTTTATACATTGAGGAGAGTGGTTGAACCTGGCTGTGGAACCACCAGAGTTGAGTCTGAAGCCTAAAACTCAAATTTTATAATCCCATGACAAATGTATATATTTTAATATATTTCTTCATTTTATTGGATTAAGAAGAAAGTTTTGAGAAAAAATATAAAAAATAATTAAAATCATGGGTTAGAATTTGTAGAAAACAAAAGCTAGATCCTTATATATCACCTTGCACCAGAATCAATGCCAAAAATCAAAGACCTCGCAGTCAAGGCAGACACTCTGAAAACATTACAGGATAAGAATAGGAGAAACCATAGGTCTCCTTGGCACAGGCAGAAATTTTCTTAATAGAGACTCAGAAACACAACAAATCAAAGAAAGTTTGGAAAAATGGGATTGCATGAAGCTGCAGAGCTTCTGCATGGCAAAGGACATAGCTAGCATGATCAGTAGCAAGTCTATGGATTGGGAGAAGATCTTTACTAGCCATACAATGGACAAGGGTCTCATATCTAAAATATACCTGGAACTCAAAAAATTAAATTCCCCAACAATAAATCTTCAAAGAAACAACTGCCCAATAAATAAGTGGGCTAAAGACTTAAAGAGAAACTTCTCTGAAGAGGAAAAAAGGATGGCCAATAGATACATGAAGAAATGCTCAACCTCCCAAGCCATAAAAGAAATGCAAATCAAAACAACATTGAGATACCACCTCACTCCAGTTAGAATGGCTATAATCAAGAACGCTAATAACAACAGATGCTGGAGGGGATATGGACAGAAGGGGTCCGTACTATATTGTTGGTAGGAGTGTAAACTTGTTCACCCACTTGGAAAGCAGTATGGTGTTTCCTCAAAAGCCTCACATAGAGCTCCCCTATGATCCAGCAATCCCATTTTTGGGCATTTACCTGAATGATCACAAACAAGACCATCCTAAGTCTACCAGCAAAACTATGTTTATTACAGCATTATTTACCATAGCTAAGATATGGAACCAACCCAGATGCCCCTCAGTAGATGAATGGATCAAGAAAATGTGGTATATATACACAATGGAATTCTATGCCTCCATCAGAAAGAATGACATTGCCCCATTTGTTAGGAAATTGAAAGATTTGGAAAAAATTACATTAAATGAAGTAAGCCAGGCCCAAAGAAACATAGGTCTCATGGTTTCCCTTATTTGCAGTAACTAGTATATGTCTGAGTCAAGCAGAAAAGGTCAGATAAGATGATGTTAGGTGAAATTAATCCCAAAATAATTATTCAAATGTTTTTTTTTCTTTTATGAAATTGTTTCTAACACATTTATAAGATATTTTTATGTTGCTTTATATGTCCCTCCCACATGGTATAACCCGTGCTTTCACTGTATTTGATGTTGGTATAATTTGTGGAGGGGAAGGGAAAAAACAAATTGTTTAAATAGGGATACAGGTGGACCCATTGCAACAATGAGATGTACAAGTCATTATGTCGAAAAACAAACTTTACAACTTTGGTGGGTATTGGGAGCCTTTGGGAACTGACAGTAAAGCTGAAAAGTCATCTCGACCCCTGTGCTCGCTTAAAGGCACGTACAAGGAACTGGCTTACTTAAAAGACACCAGGTGCCCAGGATTATTTTGCCATGTCTGCAGTTTGTTTTAAATTTTTCTTGTTTTTTTTCTGGACTATAGTCGACTGGCCTGAGTGTGGAAGCCCACGAGGATGCACCATGCCACATGTGTGGAACTCCCAATATCCAGGTTGCTCCCATTTTCTGAAGAGGATGACAGAGATACTGACTTATAAATGCCCAGGAATTAATTGAACAGCTTTGGACATTTCTAACTGGTGGGACTGATGTTTATTACTGTGCTAGGTGGGGATGTGAGGTAAGTGGGACAGGCTCTTGGATCATGAACAAGGGACCTCCCTATCCTTGTCTGGCGAATCTAGCCCCTAGACTTGCCTCGAATCCCCTGCGTGGCCAATGCTATCCTTACCAATGTAATCCTGTTAAAATAACCTTTACAGAGGAAGGAAAAGGATAACTAACTGGGAGGTGGGTCTGCCAATAAAACAAAAAAGGGGGAATCTGTAGAGCACATGGGCAGCAAAGATGGTGTTGAGAGGGAGTTGAGTGGGCAGAGCCCAATTTCCTTTATGGTCACTGCATAACCAGCCCGTGGAAGCTTAGGTGCATGATAGGGTGTGACCTTGACAGTGACTTTTCCTCTTCCTCCCCTGCCATGCCACCCACTCTTTTTTGCTTTAAAAACGGCTTGCTCATATCTAGTATATGCATGAGTCAAGCGGAAAAGGTCAGATAATGTGATGTCAGGAAAATGAACCCTTAGATATGTATTTTAATGTTTTTTTTCTTTCATGCATGTGTTTCTAACGCATTTATAAGATTATCTCTTTGTTGCTTTGTATGTCCCTCCCCCACAGTATAACCCCTGCTTTCACTATATTTGATGTCAGTATAACTTGAGGAGGAGATGGGGAAAAACCAGTTGTTTAAGGATACAGGTGGACCTGTTGCAATGATGAGAAGTACAAGTTGTCATGTCCAAAACGAGCTTTACAACGTCGGTGTGGGAGGGAGGGGGGAGAGGGGGAATGGGGGGGAAGGAGAAGGATTGGGATTGGGGGGAGGGGGGAGGCTGGGAAGGGACGTGAAGGGTAAACAAAAGGAGGAGGCTGCAATGCTTGGTAAGAAATGTACGTATTATCCTACCCATGTAATTGTAACCCCTCTGTACAGTATGTTCACAAACAAAATTTAAAAAAAAGAAATAAAATGAAAATATTTGAACATAAAATAAAAAAAAAAAAACGGCTTGCTCTGTGTTAATAAACGAGTTTTCCTGCTTGAGTTGACTCCCCGCTGCGTCTGATTGTCTCCCGGGCTGAGGGAGGGTGGGGAATGGGCTATCAGCAGCACTTACCTTTCATTGGACCATGTAGGTATTTCCTGGGATGGAGGAAGACCCGACAGGTGGTGGTGGGGGAGGTCCGGGTGGGGGGAGGTAGGGGGAGTATGGGAAGGGATGGGAAGGAGAAACAAAGAGGCGGAAACAATGCTTGATAAGAAATGTACTCATTATCTTGCCCATGTAATTGTAACTCCTCTGTACGGTATTTTCACAATTAAAAAAAATCACGGGTTAGAATATAAAGCTCCAAAGGAGAAATATATGCATGACCTGATCACTCTTACAGTAAGTAGGAGTATAGACACATGGTCAGGGATCACAAACTTGGTCATTGGGTGATCTGTTAGGCTTGCTCTGCCATAAACTAGGAAACAGGTCTCATTCTATTCCAGTCAACTCTTTACTGAAGAATTTGTGCTCTGTGGAAAAGGAAAAATATGTTTCTCCCTAATAAAAACAAAAACTAACACAAAAAGAAACTCAACATCTGTTCTCTTCAGGATATGAATGTCCATGTGTATAATGACGACTTATTAGAATACATTTTTTAACCTTTGAATCTTCCAAATATTGGATGACAAGAAAATACACACCATAGGTGAGCCACAGAAAGGCTTCCACGAAACACACAGTCATTGGTTTTAATATATACTAGGTCACATTTTGTTCACAGTATAATCAAACAGAGCACATTGCTTTGTGTCTTGAATCACTCATTATGTGGATACTGAGATAACTAACTGGCCTGTATTTTAGGGAGAACTTACTACTAATAAACACTGTATCACCTATATCCGAAGAAGTACAGCATAAAACTAACTTTTAAAGTGTTACTAGATTTAGAGAAGAAACTGAAATTCTGAAACAATTTTTAATTTTCCTCACAGAGCAATGTTATGTTTCTGAGTCACTGTCCATTTCTGATCCCTTCATACTTAATGAAGGCTGTGTGACTGAAATTTCAATGAATCACCTGTGCCAGTACTATGAGTAGATAGTTTCAAGTCCACGCCTGTGGAAATCCACCAGTCATGATCTTCCCAGATCTTTCCCTTTTCTAATTGTTCAGGAATAGTCAGGGAAGCTCTGCAACCTTCAAGACTGTCAGTGTTATTAACTATTAACAGTTGAAAAGCAGTTTTTAACTCAAAATGAGTTTTGGGAATTTACTTTATTAGCCATTGATGACATTTGTTTAATGGAGTTTGAAATTTGACAACATTCTTCATTGTATAAGTCAATATTATACCACAACAATTCTTAGATATGATTTAGAACATATATTTAGAACATATATTTGTCATCTGCCCTCTCCAAACCAATGATTATTCCCCAATGTTTTCATTTGGACATTATATGAATTCATTCATGTTTATGCAGGTACAGGAATTTGCATATGAACAATCAAAAAATTCCTCATATACTCATGTTTTCTTATGTCAACTTTTGACAGGATTTGATGTCTCACTTAAGGGCTATGATGGAGTAAATGGTCAAGCATCAATCTACATTTTCTATCATCTCATTTGTCAGTTCTTTTTTTGTATATATTTTTATTGTAAAGATACTGTACAGAGGGGTTACAGTTACATGAGTAAAGTAATGAGAACAGAAGATCCACATGCTAAAATATACTTAAAACTCAAAAAATTAAATCCTCAAAAAGCAAATCCTCAAAGAAACAACTGTCCCATCAAGTGGACTAAAGACTTAAAGAGAGACTTCTCTGAAGAGTAAATAAGAATGGCCATTAGACATATAAAGAAATGCTCAACTTCTCTGGCCATAAAAGAAATGCAAATCAAAACAACATTGAGATTCCAAATCATACATTTTAGTGCATTATACAGAACCCAAACATCTAGTCAGTAATCTCAAAGCAATCGCCCTTCTCACCTCAGTTCTCTGTTTTCTATCAGGGCAGGTCATGTTTTTAATGAAAGTTCTTCTAGTTGACCCCATTAACATAACTGTCGTAGATCTGGTATCAATAAATTATTATTTTAGTCTGCGAGAGAATGTATACTTGAGTCCATTTTAATTTTGTATTTAGACTTTGGCCTTTGGTAGTTCCGAAAACTCTGTTATATTAATTGTCTCATGCAGTCTCACTTGTCATAACGTTCATGATGAGAACTGGGCCCTGGAATGCAACCGAACGCAACATTCTCTCTCCATTTTCCCATGCACTATTCCATGTCTCATTTCTCCATCTTTCCTGTTTTTAAATGTAACTTATTTTAAGTACCCAGAAGAGATACTTCAACATTTGTTGGTACTAACTAGTTTTGATCATCCTAGCCTTTTTCTACAAGCTCTGTGGAAAAACTCCAATTGCAAAATAGCAAATAAAAATGTTGCTAAATCTGTCAGGGCAGCTAAATAAATGATCAGATGCTCAGGCAGCAAACAAAATTATCAGAATCCTCTCAGGCGAATGTCTGACTTTGACAATTTTACAGTTTCTCCAGCTGTCCTATTGAACTCACTTCTGGACATCAAGTCTAATTTGTAAGTCTTTTCACAGTGAACCAATTTACATCGTTGTGATTTCCAGTTACACTGACTTCCAGTCTAACTGGAAGTTAGACTTGGATTACTAGAAGAACTGAATACAAAGGAACAAAACAAAACAAAACAGCATTCATCACTCAATTACAAGTTTAAGTGTGCAGACACCCTCAGGATTTAAAATCAACCACCCTTTTCAAATTAGAATTGACAATGTCTTCATTGCTTTGTATCTGCCAGGTTGGAGTTTTGATTTATATCATGACATTAAGCAGATTTAAACAATTAAGATGGAAACATAGGTCCCATTTGTTTCCCTTATTTACAATAACTAGTATATATGTGTGAGACAAACAGAAACAGTCAGATAAGTTGATGTTAGGTGAAATGAGCCCCAAAATAAGGACTCAAATGGTTTTTCTTTCTTAGTATTGTTTCTAAAATATTTATAAGATGATTTTTTTGCTTTGTATGTCCCTCCCCCACGGTATAACCCCCTTTTTCACTGGATTTGATATTGGTATATTTGTGGAGGGGAAGGGAAAAAACAAATTGTTTAAATAGGGATACAGGTGGACCCATTGCAACAATGAGATGTACAAGACGTTATGTCGAAAAACGAACTTTACAACTTTGGCATGGGGTTTGGGGGGCAGGGGGGCGGGATTGGAAAGGATGGTAAGGAGAGAAAAGGAGAAGGCAACAATGCTTGATAAGAAATGTACTCATGGGGGGGAAGGGGGGAAGGGGGGAAGGAGAAGGATTGGGATTGGGGGGAAGGGGGAAGGCTGGGAAGGGATGAGAAGGGTAAACAAAGGAGGAGGCTGCAATGCTTGGTAAGAAATGTACACATTATCCTGCCCATGTAATTGTAACTCCTCTGTACAGTATGTTCACAAATAAAATAAAATTAAATTAAAAAAAAAAGAAATGTACTCATTACCTTGTTCATGTAATTGTAACCCCTCTATATGGTATTTTCACAATAAAAAATTCAAAAAAAGAACCAAATTTATATAGCAAAGGGTAGTACTCTTTGTTTGAATAAAAATATGCATTGGACAACTCTGAGATATGTATATGTCAGAGATTGGTTATAATTTATGGACCTTAAGCTAGTTAGTTTGTAATAATTTAAGTTAAAATTGTAAAGGAAAATCCAGCAAATGTACAGGAAGAATTCTAATGGCACCAATATACATCAGTCAACAGCATCCACTCCCTTAATAAAAAATAAATTAACTTAAGCCAACACAGAGCATTGCTGCTCTTTTCAGTAGGACTGTATATTCCCAGGCACTTCACAATATTAATATTTCTCACTCTGCAATGTTGGAGTGGAAAACTTGAGTTGAATTGCTATCTAAATGAACAGACCTTAGGAAATGGAAATGTTCACAGCTAACATGGCAGCTTAAAAAACAAATTCCTTCCTTGGAAAAGTTGGAATCATTATGGATGTAAACTTGTCTATCACCTTCTGAATCACAGAAGCTGAAGCCTTTCTACCTTTTATTTTTAATTGACTAGACTATCCGCCAGCTACAGAAAATTGCTGTTTATTAAAAAAAAAGGAAAGAAAGGAAACCATTGCTCAGAGCAAAGGAGTTTTCATTGTCTGGAGAAAAATAAACACAGAATGGCTCTGGAATATAAAACTATAAATAAAAATCCTTTAAATTTTTCTTGGATGTTGTTGTTGTTGCTGTGTGTGTAGGGAGGATAGTGAAGCAAGTGGAGTTTGTGTGCTTTGTAAGCGATTTCTGCAAATAACAATGCCAAACCTATTTAGTGCTTATAATTACCTGTCACTTTGCTTGCACAGACTGGTTAGAAATGAGGGAGCTGCGTGCCTAGCAATGCAGTATAGACTAGGAGATAAAAACTGGGAACAAGCCTATGGCTTGCTCATCCTTACTGCACTCTGGGAAAAACAGACCCACTGAAGTAACCCATGATAGAAAGAACAGCTAATTGGCCACAAGGAACAACACGTATGTTCCAAGATCTAAAGAAAGTGTTAGATTTATTTGCTTACATTACAAAGAGCAGAAGTCAGAGACAATTCTCTGTTTAGATTGAGTTGGGTTTTTTGAAGTGTAAATCTCACAAATTGAATCCATTTTCTCTGTTAATTTGTGTAAGTCAACAGTGTTTTTTGATACAATGATTATTTTAGACCCCTGGGATTCATCATTTCTTATGTTTCTTCCCAAGTTGCTAACAAGTTTTCTCTTGGGGCATGCATATGACTTCATGGGGTGTTATTGTTTATTTCTTGGACGTCTTTGGTCACATATATGATTCAACTTATTTCTCAGTTTGGTCATGGATGTGTTAAGTTTAATGAACATATAGTTACTGTAATCAGTAATGATCATAGAAATGATCTGGGGGTATTCATGTGTTTTCAAACCACATTGAACATATTCTTTAGTTCTGTGCCAAAACATGGATAAAAGTCAGGGAGGTTGATTTTAGTATCTGCCCACTGTCTTAATAGGGGAAAGTTCAGCAAAAAAGAACAAAATATTTTATAATTGGTAAAGACTGAGGAATAAACTTTTACCTTTGTACCATTGAGGTAGGGCTTCAAATACAAATGAAATCATACTGTGATATCTAAAATGCTATAAAAGTTAATATTATGGTTGACTCTGAAATGTCTTCTGTAGGCTTATGTGTTGAGGCTTGGTCCCCACTGGTAGCAGACACTATATTAGAAGGGAGCAGCATTTTAGGACATGAATCCTAGCTGGAAGAAGTAGGTCTCTCTGGGTTTGACTGTAAAGGTTATACCTGGTCCTTGGTCCCTGCCTTTGTCTCTGATCCCTATTCACCTATAGGTGAGCTGCTGTCACTACATGCTTTCTGTGAATATTCAGGCTCACCTCAAGTTCAGAGCAATGGAGTCATCCAATGTGCATGGAGCCATGAGCTAAGAGTAATATTTCTTCCTTTTAAACATTTTCCTCCAGAATTTGGCACAGTAATGAAAAATGATGATTAATGCTTGTTATAGCAAGATAGTGATGGCAGAGATGAAAAAATCCTCTTGGTAAACAGAAAGCGGCAACATGACAGGGAAAGCAACATGTATTATCCTGTCATTTTCTCATTTATGTATGTTTGACTTTTGTACCAGATAAGAGATTAATGAGGGTATTTTTAAATTTTCTTTCTATTGTTAAGTAGTTGGACAAAGAGGCCACAATTCCAAACATCAGTTCGGAGCACAATTGTGTAAGTCAGTTATGAGCATGTTGATTAATGCCGCCCCTTCCATCTTTCTCCCCATTATTCTCTTTCCTATCACTACCCTCAAGTTACATAGCTCAATTTTTACATAATGTACACTAAATGTAATTAATGTATTCACTTACCCTTCCTTCTACATTCATATACCACCCCTCCCTCTGAACCCAATCCCACTATTGTTCTCCCCCTGAAAACATGTTTCAGCTTCCTGGTATTCATTTTGATTAAGAGTTTATTAGTTGTTCAAAGGAGTCATGTCTTTGGATTCCTCTCCTAAGTATTCCATCCTTTACTCTGTTTGTGTGTATAGACATAGAACCCTGTATTTTGTAGTGGTTATGAAAATAAATTGCCACTGTTTAGAGTGTTAATGTATTCAACTTTTCTTTTTTTCTTTTTGCCCATCCTGGGGCTTTATGTGCTATACTACTTGAGTCACAGTGCCACTTCAGGGTTTTTCTGGGTAGTTTGTTGGAGATAAGAGTCTAATATACTTTTCTGCCTGAGCTGACTTCAAACCCCAATTCTCAGATCTCACCCTCCTAAGTATCTAGGATTACAAGCATGAGCTACCAGCACTGTTTCTTTAGGAAATTCAAATCTCCTCTTATATTTCTCTCTCACCAAACCAAGCCTTTGTTAAAGATTAAATGAAAATTTGAAATAGGATATTTACACTGAACAGAAAAAAAAAGATGAAGGCCCTATTTATTTGGCTGTAGGTTTTTTTTCTTTCTTTTGTTTGTATTGATGGGGCTTGAACTACAGGTTTTTTGCATTCTAGACAAGTACTGCTTCAATGAGCTGATTCCTTAACCACCAAAGTTCTGGTTATTGTACTAAGTGGTAATTTCTTTGAAAAAGAGATTTACAATATATTTCAAGTAAGTAGAATTTATAGAGAATGTTTGCGAATATATTTATACATAGCAAAACAAGTAAATCATATTGACAATCAGGGTGAGATACAAGGACAAGAATTAGAGGGACATGTATAGTAAGTACTCCATCATTTGTCTGTCTGTTTTATATTTGGAAGTTTAGCTAATTTTGTCATGACTTTCTTTAATTCCCTTCCCTCTCCTTTTCTTTACATTTCATTTCTCTTTTTTGTACTTTTTATTGTACAAGTGCTGTACAGACGGGTTATAGTTACATGAGCAAGATAATGAGTATATTTCTTATCCAGCATTGTTGCCTCCTCCTTTGTTTTCCCCCTATCATCCCTTCCCTTCCACCTCCACAACTACCCACTTCCCCCCACCCCCCCGCATTGAATTGAGATAGTAAATCTCATTTGAATGAATTCCTGGAATGCTAAAGGACTTGACTATAAAGCTTGAGGTATCTAGTTTTAGAGTGGTCCTAAAATATGAGGGAATTCTGTAAGTGACTGGTACCACTAAATATATCTTTTATAAGACATGACTGGTAAAACTTTGGGCTCACAGATCAGCATATTTTCAGAAAATAAAAGATATTCAGTGGAGTCAAAGGAAAACCAAATTAATAGCTATCTGTGAGTTACTGGAACAGTAGAAACTAAGGAAGATAAACAGCCTCATATAAGACTACTTTCTATTGCCAGTAATATCACCTAAGCCTATGCAAATTATACAGAAAAGTTGGATCATGGTCATCGAGGGTCTGTGTGTGGTGATGGCCTTCTTTCCAATAGTATTCCAAGTAGTACTGGGCAAGTTGATGGCAGAAACAAAAAAAGCATGTGTGCTTGTGTGTGTGTGTGTGTGTGTGTGTGTGTGTGTGTGTGTGTGTGTGTGTGTGTGTGTGTGTGTGTGAATGTTTCTGAGTGCAAATCTATATATGATCTGGTCTTTCTTTTCTTGCAAATCTACAAGTATTAAACTATAATGAAAACTCCCTGATGACACTATATAATTCTAATCAGTATTTCAAAGCACCACCTCTAGTTATCAGAGTTGGATTAAGTTTACATACTTACATGATATCCAACTCATTGAAAATTTATTAGAATTTATTTTGGCTCCTTAAAAATGCATATTCATTTAATATATATGTTACAATAAATCATTAATCAGAAATGACAAGGGAAATGTCTATTGCAATGTATACAGATAAGATAACCACAGTAGAAACATATCAATAAAGAAGAAATGACAGAATACTTGATTGCATTAATAAAATCTAGTCACTAAAATCAAAACTGGAAGAGCCAGGTTAAATTCAGCTATGCTCATCTTGACATGACATGAATAAATCAAAAGGATATGTTTAGCTTCTTCAGAAATTACAGCTAATGATTTATACTTGATCCTTCATGTTTTGTATATAAAGGATGGTATGTAACCCAGATCCACTGAAGGAGTTATGTTGAGATTGGACTATACATTAAGGAATGGAAGAAATCT
This sequence comes from Dipodomys merriami, assembly GCF_024711535.1. Lineage (NCBI taxonomy): Eukaryota > Metazoa > Chordata > Mammalia > Rodentia > Heteromyidae > Dipodomys > Dipodomys merriami. Next base: position 73,161,616 of record NW_027202270.1, on the reverse strand, counting down.
ACATTGGCTGTCTTGAAAATAAGAAACCCTCAAAAGGCTGTGATATATGCAGAGAATTATTTTAACAGGCCAAATTAAATATAATACAATAACTAATAGCACAAATTGTTTATTCTTTTTGTAGAATAAAAATGATGCAGAACTCTACTTCTAGCTCTTTATGTCTAGTTCTATACCTAGCTCTGTCTGAAAAATATTCATATAAAATATTATCTCTGATTTTGTAGACCAAGAATATTAATAAAATCTTTTATGGTTTAGCTTCCCTCACATGCTGTAACATTTTCATCATTCACTAATGCTGACAAAATTAGTAACAAAATAATATTAGTAAGGAAATACTCTGGAATTACAAGTACGAATGAGACTTGTTAACTATACATTGACTTTGCAGCAATTAGGATGGAAGTAGATTCTCAATATATGTTCACAAAATTAATCAATGAAAGACTACAGCTGTGCATTCTGTAGTAATTATTTTATTTGCTTACACTTGAATGAATTTGTCAGTTGCAAAGCAGTTTTGACACAGTGGCTACCTGGATATATTCCAAATCCAGGCTTAAAATGCAGACATTTTAGTACTTCAATTGTTTAATGCTTTAGGAGCTTGCTTTTCTCTCTCTCTGTCTCTCTGTCTCTCTGTCTCTCTGTCTCTCTCTCTTTCTCTCTCTCTCTTTCTCCCTCTCTCTCTCTGTCTCTCTCTTTCTCTCTCTCTCTGTCTCTCTCTGTCTTGCTATATCAGATTGTGGACAAAATAGAACATGCCTGTTATTTTGCTCTTCTTGAATGTGATAATGATGTGCAAAAGGTCCTCTGCCTGTGAACATCTGTAAAAGATTGAAGCAGTTGTAGAGGAGAAAAGAAATTGTTATTGTCATTTGCTAAGCTAAGTATTTACGAGACAGTTCCTGTATTTTCCCCTATTAAATGATCCCTCAGCTGTTACAGCTGGGTTTCAGATGTATTCATGATTTCCTAGGGCATTGCTGTTTTTGTAATTTTGTCTACTTTACATGTTGATTATAATAGAAAAATCTCAGTGTCAAATAATCCTGGGAATAAGAAACAGAATGTGTAATGTAGTTCTTTTCTTTACATAGTATCTATCCATTTTCCTGGCACCTTTTGTTCATTTTGCAAAAGACTTTTTAGTCACCTGCAGAAGTATATTCTTCTGTGACTGTTCTTTTTATTGTAGCTGCTTGTTTTCAGTTTGCCGCAAATGGGAAGTCATCATGCTGATAGGTAGGTATTACTTTGTTCAAGAATAAGGTTACTGAACAAGGTAGGGAGAGTAAAGAGAATTCAGCAACAAGAAGGAAAAACACTTTTTAATGTATGTTTTCCTTCCCTCTGCTGATTACTTTTAAAGCCGTTGAGCACACATTATGACCTTTGTTTAGACATGTTTTTGTGGTTTTTGCATTGAGTGAGACACTGCTGTATTTTGTTGGCTTTTCTTCCAGCTGAGAAGAAGGTAAAGAAGAGCAGTACAATAGAATAGAATCAGAATAAGGCAGCATGCAAATTGTGCAAGTCAGGTCGGTGGCCAGACAATAGCCCTTCACTCTGGCTGGAGTTGATAACCCAGTGAAGGAAAGCTGTCCCCTGATTGAATTAACCTGCTATTGCACAAGCACAAAAGGCCAAAATTAAACAGAATTGTCTCTGAAACAAAGGGAGAGCTTCTGAAAATGGCTAGCAAAAAAAGCACATTTTCCTGAAAACCTTCTGTAAAGGAGAGAATAGATTTTAGAACTTGCACAATTCTTGGACTGTATTTTTGACAATAAATTTGTTCTTTGACTATTGATAAATTGATGAGGTGAACTTTTATCAAACAATGGAAATAATTTTCTGAAAGGGGGATGGGGGATGGGAACAAACAAACAAACAAACAAACAAACCTACTGTTTTATAAGGGAAAGGAGCTGGATTTTGTTAGCAACTTAACTGAAATATTATGGGAAGTTCTGCTGAGATATTTTTTCAAGTGGGTATTTTTAAACTTCCCATTCCCATATAGCTTGAGCTTGATTCATGTATGCTCTTGGAGATTGGATATCAATTACAAAGTCTTTTAATAATAGCTCTAACTTGTAGTGAAAAATAAGTCTTGCCAGAAAAGTTTGAACTGAAGAGTACTTGCATGGAAAGGAAAGTTAAGTCAGCAATAATACTAAGAAGACTCATTTGATTCAATCATTTAATGTTGGTCATGATGACAGACACTTTATATATGCGATTGCAGACAAACTTATATACAAGAAAAAGGGTATAGAAATAAAAAAAATAGGGAAAAATCAAAGGGAAAAAAGAAAAAAAGGAAAGAAAAAGGAAGTAATTGATATTTTGTAATAAAGGGAAAACAGTAAATTCTATTCAACTAAATGATTCATGACTAAGTGGAATATGATATTTTTGTGGGACCAAATTAGAGAGTGATGTTAGGAAGGTGATGTTACAATTAATCCAATCATGTGAGATCTGTGAAGTCTGTTAATGTCTTTCATTTGGGACTAATGAAGACATTCATACTAGGACAGGATACTACTCTTTCTGCATGGAAGATAACTAATTACAAGCAAGTCTCTCCAAAACCATGCATTCTATTTGGAAATATCTCTCTCTCTCTCACTCTCTCTCTCTCTCTCTCTCTCTCTCTCTCTCTCTCTCTCTCTCTCTCTCTCTCTCTCTCTCTCTCTCTCCTTCTCTCTATCTTTATCCAAAGGAGCACACAAAGGAATACATATTAGACAATGTAAAGATACGCACACACACACACACACACATACACACACACACTTTTTTTTTTCTAGCTAGGTGTTGATGGCTCACATCTTAAACTCTAGCCACTCAAGAAGCTGAAATCTGAAAATTGAAATTTGAAGCCAACCAGGAAAGGGATGACCATGAGAGATTCTCCAACAAACTACAAAAACAAACAAACAAAATCTCAGCAATAGTGACAAGCCCGAGTCCCTTTGTTCAAACTCCAGGACCTGCACGCACACACACACACACACACACACACACACACACACACACACACACACACACACACTATATATATATATATATATATGTATATAAAATATATATAAAATCATGCATATAATATAATCACATATATAAAATATGTAAAACCTTATATATAAGCATATATGTAGCATAGATAGCCATATATGTATATAACATATGTATATATCTCTATATATGTATTAGAGAGCTTTCAAGAATTTGTGTTGAGAGATAATAACAGGTGGATTGAGAGCTAAAATTCAAAGCCCTAAGTAAATGAAATATATCTAATGTCATGGAAAGTGTGACTGCTACTGAAATTGTCACAACTAGAATATATTAACAGCTCTAGAAAGGATTATACAAAGACTACTGTATGAATATCAGGAGACTTATGTCAGTCTAACTAACTAATTTAATCTATTTCAGGTTCCATGAAGAGCCAAAGAGATCTTATAAGCTCATTACCCTAAACATCTGTTCTGAGCTTTTGGCCATTTGAGAGACTCCAAGAACAAAACTTTTGATATTTTTATCCAGTGATATTGCTTACGTAAACATGAAGCGTTGGAATTAGCATATTACTTTTAATGGAATTGACATAGTCCAAGACGAATGAGAGTTATATTTGTCACAATCCTAATTGAACCATGAGGGTGGATAGATAAGTTTAAGTTCTCCTAACACTTAAGTTTAGAAGAAATGATATGCTTAATAGAGAACAAAATTTCTAAGAGGATAATAGTGACACTATGAAAGGGAAAAACTGTCATGGATATTTAGAGCCTGTCACAGATTGGGATAGAATTTACCATGACAGGAGACTAGGAAAAACAAAGGTTTATTAGGATACTAGTACAAGAGAGATACAAAGGCAGCTAGCCTACAGTGCAGACATCTGGTGCTGTTGTTTTTGCTGCTGCTGCTGTTGCATTGCTCCTATACCGATATGGGATTGAGAACAGGATTTTATGGGATAGGTGGGCATTTGGTTGATTGGCTATCTCCTTTTGTGGACCTAATTGACTAGCTGTCTCTTTTGTAGAACTTGGTTTAAAGTCTATGGGCACAGGAACAACTTGGCTTTAATAATTGCATTTCTTCTGGCCTATTTCTTGGGCTTGACTTGTTTCCTTATTCCAGCGGTCTCATTTTATGCTTGGCTCAGGTCCTGAATATTTCTGTCAACCATATTTCCTAAAATGGTGGCCTCATCCAGAAGAATATAGTTAGAAATTTTAAAAATGGATTTAAAAAATAAATGGAGAGACAGTTTTTTGTTAGCATATCTAGTAAATAGAAGGTCGTATTTGTTATCTACTGGTCAATTGCTTAGATAATGATGTTTGAACTTCTCTATCTCTTTCCTTCAATTTTTATTTTTCTCACATTTTTATCTACTTTCTCTTTGAATTTGCCTCGTTCTTCTTTGCTACTGATATGATTGTATCACATAACAAGAATAAAGGCTATCAATGTTTCTATACTAATATACTTATAGTAGATAACATCAATGATGTAAATATTTTCTTTCCAACAGATATCTATCAAATCATGTAGTAGGACCTAACTCTCAGAGCAATCAATTTGCAGAGAGGTAACAAGTATCATAATTAACTAGGTGATAGAAATCATGTGTCTATCGTTGTAATCATGATTAAATCTAAGACATTTTCAGTTTTCAAGAATAAAAAAGAAGGACAGGAAATACTCCAGTGGCTAGAAATGATTGGGGTAGAAAAATACAGCAAATGTCTATTTCTGATATTGATTTCCAATGTTCCCATATTTCTGGTCAGTAAGTATAAGTCTGTTTACTCTCATAACTATTCATTTAGATGGCCAGGTGAATGTTGGTGAATATTAACTTTGAATAAAGCTAATACTCTCTCCCTATCCCCTACACCAGTTAGGATTCTTGCTCAAGGGAATTCAAATTGAGTTTCAAGAAATCATTTGAAACAACACAGATGTTTACGGCATTAGTTCCATCCTGGGACAGGTTTTAGGCCTGTCTAGATGTTTCTCTTTAGATCCGTCCACCAGAGACAAAGGCCTGCTCTGTGTTCCTTTATCTCCTTTGAAACAGTTATACTGCAGCAAAGTTTCATTTCAATTGATCTGATTCCCCTATCTTTCTTAGTATAGTAAAATTCAGCAGCTAGAGAAAGTAATACATTTTCTGCTTGGCAGTAATGATTATAAGGTTGTTAACAACTGCTTTCTTATCTTGAACTTGCCGATTGTAGAAGTACCTGCAGGCTCCCTCTTCTTTATCTCTCATAGTAGCATAATCACATGAAGAATACTTAGGAATTTTGAATATAAATGTGTTTTTTTTTTTTTAGCAAGGGGTTTGGAATCTTCTTTTGATATCTATGTAATAGCAATTATGTGATATGTTCCTATTGTAGAGTTAGTTCAAGTGGGAAAAATAAGCTTGAATATAAGTTTAGCTATCAAGCTTACTTTGATAAATGAGGTATATTTACATACCTGCAAATGAAGGAGAAGGTGACACTGTTCAAAAAGGAATATATTCATTGCCTGACTTGGATAATTGTGACCCCTCTGTATATTACCTTTACAATAAAAATTTTAAAAAGTAAATATAAAAATAAAACAATGGGTATTTTGAACTTGGACTTCATAAAGAAATGCTTGGCTTAGAAATCTACCTTTTCAGTTCCATGATTTTTCACTTCACTTGTTTGTGTGGGTAAGTCTTCATATAAATGGGAGATAAACTAAGAATGGGAAAAGGGTTGTTTGGATTGTCCGCTTAATTATTTTTGTTTGAGTGCTTTGAAACTACATTTACGTATTGTGAAAGGCATGAAATATTTCCTTTTTTACTTTTCAACTTAAATTTGGCAAGAATTAAGAGACATACATAGTGGGGCTGGATGGAAAAGAACTTGTATTTATCTATAAGTTGTTTATTGAAAAATCAAGGTATTTCCTAGAAATTTGAGTAGGCAATGCCTAAAGTAGGTAGTGACTTTAATATTACTTTTCATTAATGTAAAATGAGAGCATGAGAGCAGCACCATTTAACTCACCTCAGAGGAAAGAAAAATATTTTATGCTTTAGAACAAATATATATCCAGACTGACAGAGATGCCTGTGTTTCTCATCCATTCTTAATGCTTTAATAAGAAAATTCTGGAGCTTCTATGAAAACAAACAATACAGGACTCAGAAGCTCCCAGTATGTGTTTAAAGGTACTTAGCTCTTGGAATATTGCAGATTGAACAGCCAATTCAGATATATGGTATGTAATATGCATGGGTTAGATTCTGTGTACTGAGTTTTAAGAGTTTTATCTTTTTATCTTTTGACATTAACAGGACAATTATGGTCTCCTTTTTTTTCTAGATGACATATTTTCCATGGGTCTAAAATCTCCTCTACTTGCTTTCCGCTCCAAATTCTACTTCCTGGGGAACCTTTTTTTTTTTAATGCCAGTGTTTTGTAAATTCTTATCAGTATCCCATTAATTGCTATTTCATTCTGTTTTAGATTATATAATTTTCAACATGCAATTGGTTTTTGGTAAATAGTGCAGAAAAATGTATGTATAAACCCAAATTGAAAGCCAAGTACAGGTATCTCTGTAATGGGAAATTTTGATTCTAGGACTTATTTAATTCATTTTTCTCTCAGAAATTCTTCCTTGCTGGCTGGCTTCATTGTGCTATCTGTCTTTGTATCATCTTATGAAATTAATATTAGCTTCCTTATTTCTGATAAAACTCCTAAATTTATCCAGAACAAAATGAAGGAATAAATACTTTCTATGCAAATCTAAAAAAACTTGTTCTTTTATCTGGCCAGTCCTCTGCGATCAATGTGTCTCATGGATTTAAGAGAATAATTTTAAATCAATTTCTCTATAAGGGGTCCTTACTAAGAAGGCTGTAAGCCACTGTTCACACATTATGATTATTGTAATGCTACCACAACTTTTTCTTTTAAAAATATTACTACTTACTGCATTTTGTTGTATTGTTCATGAACCTGGAGGCTACTTGGGAATGGGTTGAATGCATGGAAAACAAGAAACCAGCATATTCAGCACATAATAATAATGAAGGAAAGGCAAATACTGAAAAATTGTTCTTTTTATGTATTATTTTGCTTTCCCCTGAAACACACGTGCTCACATTCACAAATAGGTTGTTCCTGCTTTTCAAATAGGCACAAACCTGTGCTGTTTCAAAGGAAATGCATAGTAAACTCCTTCCCCGACACCCCCACTCCCTAAAAGTGCATGTAGTAAACACACTCAATTCACACAGTTATGATTCATGGGAAATGTTAATCATACTCATGGAGCATACTAACTCACCTTTGCAAGTTATTCTTTTTTTAAAATAGATTGTTACATTTGGTTCATTTGGTTTATGTGCATGTATAAAGTATCTATACTATTAAAAAAGTAGATAAAATTCACCATTTTTCTTTTTAAAACTTAAATAAATTACACATATTTATAATGTATGTGTTTTGATATGCATGTACATGTGGGTTGGCTAAATCAAGACAACTTATGCATTGTCTCATGTAATTTTTGAGAGATGAAACATTTATGATGAAAAAGTTATGCTAAGTTGAAAGTTTCAAGTACACAATGTATTCCTCTTAGCTACTCAATTTCATACAAAATAAAATAAATCTTTTTGAGGGCTGGGAAGGTGGCTCAGTGGTAGAGTGCTTGCCTTGCATGCATGAGGCCCTGGGTTCAATTCCTCAGCACCACATAAACAGAAAAAGCCAGAAGTGGCGCTGTGGCTCAAGTGGTAGAGTGCTCTCCTTGAGCTGAAGAGCTGAGGGACAGTGCCCAGGCCCAGAGTTCAGGTGCACGACCGGCAAAAAAAAAAAAAAAAAAAAAAAAAAAAAAAAAAAAGCATGAAAATAAATCTTTTTGAATTTATTTTTCCTGAGAAATGCATATTTATGTCCTTTAATTTTTTTATATCTTCCCCCACCAAATTTCTAGTGACTACTATCTATTTTTTATTTCTATAAATCCAACTTTTTAGATACCACATAAAAGTGAGATAGATCATGCAGTTCTACAATGCCTGGCTTATTTCATTTAGCTAATTCATCAATATTGTCCCAAATTTTTACAGTATCTGAGTGTTGTTCATTTTTCTTTATCCACTTATCCATGGACATACTTTACCTCTTATGAACTAGCTGTAATGAAATAGGTGTGCAGATGCCTTTTCAATATACTTATTTTATATCATTTTCATTTATGCACAAAAGTAAAATTTGGGGATCACATAATACTTGCATTTTCAATTCTTAAAGATCCTTTGTATCATTTTTTCTAATAGCTCCACTAATTTTCATTCCCTTCAACAATGTTCAAGGGTTTTCTTTCCTACATATCCTTATCAACATGTTATTATTTATAATTTTATAATAGACATTCTAACAGATAATGTGGTGATATCTGTTGAATTTGTGATTTTTTTCCCCTCATGATTAATGATGTTGCCCATTTTTGTTATATTTATTAGTACATATTATTTAATTTATTTTTATTTTTAATAAGCAGTAAGGGGCAAATATTCATATTTGTCCTTTCATGCTTTCTTTTGGGAAAAAAGTCTTTAGAGTTCCTTTACATATTTTAATATTCATTTGTTTTATTACTACCAAGTTGTTTAAATTGTTTAAATGATTTTCATTGCTAACCTTTTATTAGATGTACGGTTTGTAAATGTTCTTTCCCATTTCATAGCTTCTCTTTCACTCTATTGATCAGTGTTTTGCTGTTCAGAAAGCTAGTAGTCTGAGGCACTCTTAACGATCTAGTATTGCTTTTGTTTCTGTGATTTTTGGATAGTATTAAAATATCATAAAATGTTTCTCATATTTTCATCTGGTGTTTACTGAGTTTAACTCCTTTCTTTTGCATGTCAGTATGCAGTTCTCCTAACATTATTTACTAAGATACTAGCTTTTCTGACCATATGTTCTTGGGACCTTTGTTGAAAATTAGTTCACCATAAATAAATGGGTGTTTGTCTGTGCTTCTTATTCAAGGCTAACACTCTAACATTTTGAGCCACAGCTCCACTTGGAGTTTTCTGGTGGCTAATTGGAGATAAGAGTGTCATGGGCTTTCTTGCTCAGGCTGGGTTTGAACCACAATCCTTAGATTTCAGCCTTCTGAGTAATTAAGATTACAGGGTTGAGCCACCTGTGCCTGACTGTTTTCCCCCCTGCTTTATTGAGTTAAGCTTAATTTCATCATTGGATAGTCAGAATATAAATTATTGATATAATGAGTAGATAATCCTTTCTATAAAACAAGAAACGTTTATGATGAAGAATGTATAGAATTGAAACATATAAAATGATACATTTCTTTGAATCTCATTAATTCCTAATTTAATTCATTAATATTTAAACACAAATGCATATTTACTGATATATCCAAGACACATTGCTTAGGAGCATGAATATAGTGCTGGTGAAATCAAGGTCCCAATTACAGCAAACACAAAATCTAGTCAGTTTTAATTATAAAGCATGACTTAGGAGCCATGATGAAAAGAAATACAGTGTGAAATGGATGCTAGGGGAAAGAAGAAAGATGGTTTATTTTCATGGCTAAATGAGGAAAGAGATTTTGAAGAAAATTAGTTGGTCTTGTTTGAAAGAGATACGGGAGAATGATAAAAGTGGTGATAATTATAAAATATGTATTTATAAACTGACATTTTGAATGGTAACCCTTTTGCATAAATATTTAAAAATATAATTAAAAATAAATTGCCAGGTACATTCAAGTATAGCAATTAAAATATTTTTATAACCCATGGAATTTTATATATTTTAGGCATTGTTATCTGAGTGTTTATCCATGTTATCAATTTTTAAATAAAATTTAACACCCCAAACCTAATATGTTATTTTCTGATGAAAATATGCCTCAAAACATTTGTTTTACTCATTTTTTCTTGCATTTTTAAATTTTTAATTTTAATTTTTTTTTTACAGAACATTACCAAAACTGGAGAAATAAAAACAAACGTGCCATCTAAAGGAATCATGATACACAATTAACACATTATGGCTTACCATGTGGGGTGTATGCTTTCTGGGGTGAAAGCCAACTGACAAAACCCCAGAGATGATTAATGTGGCTCACCTGTAACTCCCAACCAGCAATTTCTCATAGCACCAGTAAGCAAGTCTGCTGACTCTTAGGAATTAACAAAGTGAGTAATAAATCACAGTAGTAATTAAAATTCCCCTTCTTATATTCAACCTTACATCCTATTGTCTGGAAAGAATTTAGGATCAAAAAGAGTTATAAAGAAACTCACAAGAAGAATTGTAATGTGCTGCTTTTATTATTTTTCCAGTACCTTTTCATTTTTTTTTCTGAAGACTATGATGTTGGCATAGAATGGCATACAATAATGTTGGATGTAGAACGGTCAAGAGAATATTGTACCACTAGCTGTATAAATATTTCACTTTAATATTGGAAAATAAAACTAATATTAACTCTTGAGTGTAAGATATTGTTTTCTATCTGAGCCTAGAGTTCACTTATGGGATACATACACACTGATGGGAATACAGCACTGATGGGAATGTTTTTCCAGGGTGGATGTGCTTCATATTTGTTGTAATATTAGCAGAGTAACAATGCTGTGAACATCTCCCTCTTCTTTTTTGTCTCCTCCCTGATTTTACCTATCACCACTGTAATTCTTGAAATTATATACTTCTCCATCAACAGATTATTTGACCCATTTCTTTTATTTGAGCACAGAATTACCTTGAAGACATTTCTTTGCTATGGAGGATTAGTGAAGTTTCTATTTTTCTATGTCTATTGCATTCACTTATGCCATCTAATACTCATCTTTTTGCAAAACCACAAAGAATTCTTTGTGGGTACAGACAGTGTAGAAGGAAAAGGAAAACCAAGAGGTGTTGCTTAGTGGTAGAATGCTGATCTAACACACACATGAAGGTCTGAATTCAACCCACAATATCAACCAAAACAATAACAACAACAACAACCAAATAGAAGGAAGCAGCGTTATAAAGGGCACAAGATGAAAACCAGAGAAGTATGGGCTATATCAATGCTCAAAAGAAGTTTAATGCTCATTTGTCATGAAACTGAAGGGTAAGGCTGCTGGCTCAGAACTTTGCTGTTGTTCTTTATCATTGTGCCCTTTTATTGGTCTAAACCTATGAAGGGTGCCAGAATACCTCTAGTAAAAAGGTATTCTGCCTAGCCCTGGAGAAAGGTAGTTCTTGCAAGACATATTTCATCATTTGTTTTCTTATAGCTCCTCTATATTTACCATCTTATCACCTTCCCACAAAAGAATAAGGAGAAAATTAAGGGAATCCTCTCTTCACTCCAGTCTCCTTTAAAAATTGTGAAAAGATCAAATAATGAATGAGAACTTTTTTTTCTTTTTTAGCTACTGAAGAAAAGCACTGTATTTATAGAAAGTACCCTGTCATGAGTTTCCCCCCAACCATCCTACAAAATGTGCTGTACCACATAAAACCGCCAAGAATTTAGTAAAGTGTTATTTCTGTATACCTCCTCAGGAATATTTTTAGATACTTCGAGCTTTTTGCTCCTTTTGTCTTTCTTTACTAATTTGTCTAATTCAAATCCCTGTATTTAAAATTCTAATTATAAGAAATTCATGAATTTATAGTTTCATATCTGGGCTGATTAAGTATTTTCATATTTAAAAATAATTACTTAAATAATTATTTAAAATAGGGAAACAATAGGACAATGGATAAATATTGGAAATCAAACTTTATTATGCAAATATTTTCACAGAGATTTGAAGCAAATGCTAGGTACTATACACACACACACACTCATACACACACACACACACATATACAACAGTAAATATATACCCATATGTATATAGTACATATTAGAGTATGTATGCATGTGCACATGTACACACTTATACCACATAATATACACACATATATATATATGTGTGTATGTGTATATATGTATATACATATGTTTAAGTATATATAGTGTATATATATATGTGTGTGTATATATATACATATATATATATATATCTTATACAGCTGGAAATAGCCAATTTTAAGGTCTATGAACTTTTCTGTGTTAAATAAATTCTCAAAAATTCATCAGAACATCTTATACCTGTTCATTTCAGATTCTAAAAGGAAGTTCCATGCCTGAGATGTCATGAAGAAAACTACCTCTGGGACTGTTTTGCTTGTCTAATTGATGCAAACATTTGGCTTTCGGGGGTACCATGGTGCCAGTATAGCCACTGGAAAAGGTAATTTGTTAAATGGCTCTCAGTGCTGTGTTAATTTGTCTCGCACCAAGAGGTTTTGCTCTCAGAACATAGCACATACTGTTCCCCTGGCTGATGAGGACTGGGCCTGGAGAGGTAATGAAGCATAGTGAATTAGCCTGCTTAGGGCATAATATGGAGGAGGAAGAGGATCAAAAGAAGTCTTGGACATGTTCCTATTTAGTGTTAATTATTCTTAGTGGATACTACTTCTTTTTTATGTTTCATTTTACTGTAGAAATACTATACAGAGGGGTTACAGTTACATGAGAAAGTAATGAGTACATTTCCTATCGAGCATTGTTACCTCCTCCTCTGTTTTTCCCCTACCATCCCCGCCATCCCCACATCCCCAACTCCCCCTGCCCCAAGTTGGAAAGTTCATTTTAAACATAGTTTCTTGTACATCTCACTGTTACAATGGGTCAACCTGAATCCTTATTTTAGCATTTTGTTATCTCCTTCCTTCTTTCCAAATTAGAAAAATGTATACACAAGCTATAGGACACCGGAATCAAATACAATGAAAAAGGGTTATACAGTGGGGGAAGAACATAACAAAAGAAACCAAAGAAATAACATAGTACATTTTAAATACGTTAAAAACAATAGCAAGCAAGAAAAAACAGTTGTGTCCCTATGTTGGGGTTCATTATACTTAACATCATCTTATATGGTCACATATACATAGCTTTTGACATTTTCTGCCTGTCCTAGACTTATATTAGTTATTGCAAATAAGGGAAACGATGGGACCTATGTTTCTTTAGGCCTGGCTTACTTCACTTAATATAACCTTTTCCAAATCTTTCCATTTCCTAAAAATGGGGAGATGTCATTCTTTCTGATGGAGGCATAGAATTCTATTTCATACATACATATATATATATATATATTATATACACATATATAATATATATGTCACATTTTCTTGATCCATTCATACACTGAGGGTCATCTTGGTTGGCTCCATATCTTAGCTATGGTAAATAATGCATAGTTGTGTTGGTAGTTTTAGTATGTCTTTGTTTGTGATCTTTTGGGTAAATGCCCAAAAGTGGGATTGCTGGGTCATAGGGGAGCTCGATGTGGAGTCTTTTTAGGAACCTCCATACTGCTTTCCAAAGTGGTTGAACAAATTTACACTCCCACCAACAATGCAGTAAGGTTTCCTTTTGGCCACATCCCCTCCAGCACCTGTTGTTATTAGATTTCTTGATTATAGCCATTCTAACTGGGGTGAGGTAGAATCTCAATATTGTTTTGATTGGCATTTCTTTTATGGCTAGAGAAGCTGAGTATTTCTTCATCTGTCTCTTGGCTATTCTTAAGTCCTATTCAGAGACATCTCTCTAAGTTTTTAGCCCACTTATAAATCAGGCAGTTGGTTCTTTGAGGATTTATTGTAGAGAAATTTTGTTTTTTGAATTCTAAATATATTTTAGATATGAGACCCTTGTCTGTTGTATGGCTAGTGAAGACCTTCTCCCACTCCATAGGCTTTCTATGGATCTTGGTAGCTATGTTTTGCCATGTAGAAACTCTGCAGTTTCATGCAATCCTATTTGCCCAAACTTTCTTTGGTTTGTTGTGTTTCTGGGTCTCCATTAAGAAAATTTTGGCCTGTACCAAGGAGCCCTAGAGTTTCTCCTGTTCCTTCCTGTAATGTTTTCAGGGTGTTTGCTTTGACTTTGAGGTCTTTGATCTATTTGGAGTTGATTCTGGTTCAGGGTGATATATAAGGGTCTAGCTTTAGTTTTCTACAGATGATTAACCAATTTTGCCAGCACCATTTACTGAACAGGCTGTCTTTCTTCATTCTATTTTTTTTTAGCTCCCTTATCAAAGATTAGGTGGCTATAGGTCTGTGGGTTCATTTCTGGGTCTTCAGTTCTATTCCATTGGTCCTGAGGTCTCTTCCTGTGCCAGTACCAAGCTGTTTTGATTACTATGGCTTTGTTGTAGTGTTTGAAATTTGGTATTGATATTCCTCCAGCACTGTTCTGTTGGATATTACTTCTGAGTTGATATATATCTATTTCACTATCTAATTTAGAAACTTTAGCAAGGATTTATTCATGTTTATAAACTTAACAGGACCTTTCAACATCTAGGAAATAATTTATTTTACTAGCTCATATTATTCATTAATATTTGTTATACATAATTATAATAATAGTTCTATTATTAGTTGAATAAATATATACTATTCCTTAGTAAAACCTTTTTAAAGAAATCTAGTATGAAATCTAATATGATATGTAAGTCCCCAGTTGATAAAAGTTTTTTTTGGGGGGGGGGTCTGGTCGTGGGGCCTGAACTCTGGGCCTGGGCGCTGTCCCTCAGCTCTTCAGCTCAAGGCTAGCACTCTACCACTTGAGCCACAGCGCCACTTCCGGCTTTTTTACTTTTTGCTTATGTGGTGCTGAGGAATCGAACCCAGGGCCTCAGGCATGCAAGGCAAGCGCTCTACCACTGAGCCACCTCCCCAGCCCTGATACAAGTTTTTAGACTTTTTCTAATTGCTTCAAATTTATCATTTTTATTTTGTAGATAAACAGAAGTTCACAGAAATTTTAATTGGCAGGTCTATAAATTGTGTTTTAATTGGACACCCAATGTTATTATTTTTTATTATTTTAGGTAGTTGTACAAAGAAGTTCCCATTCTACAAAACAATATATGAGTACAAAATGTCTGACAACATTGTCACCCATCTGACACTCAATGTTATTTCTACCTTGCAAATCTCTATTCTTCCCCCAACATTTGAATTAGCATCAATTGGTTGTAGAGGAGGATTTTATTTTGAAATGTGTATGTATATACATATATATATATATATATATATACACACACACATATATGTATACACACATATACATACACATAGGCATATATATACATGAATACATATAGAATGTTTCTTAATCAGACTCACATTTTTCCCTTTACAAATCAATCTCAATATTTCATTGTTCCATGTTCACCCAGGACATATCTATTTTGAAAGTTAAACAAAAAAAAAGATCTATTCTATACTCACTGATACTTAGCAACAATTTTCTGAATTACTGTGAGCAGGGTCTTTTCAATGTTGGTTGGCATCACATAAGAAATTATATATGCAGAGGAGTTGATGAACAATTTAATTAAGAGTGACTTGTTTATTCTGAACCCGTTCAATTTATTCACAGGATATATGACAATAGGAAAGTCCTTAAGCTCCTCTGCATTTCAATTTATGTGCATTTCAGTAATTGTGTTTACTGTATTTCAGTAAATGTGTTAGTTTATACCTTCAAGTAGCAAAGCTTTGAGAGTACCAGCCCTAAGCTGAGCCCTATGCTATATGCTAAATTTAAAACCAGAAGTAAAGCATGATATGCTAAACATATTGAAAATCTGACTGGAGATAGTACATTAGATGAACTGTAACTTCAGATTTTATACTTCTACAGTCTAGTAGACTTCAAAGTACCCCCAACATATGTTATTCATCATGGATAGACCAGACAGACAGTGCAGAATTTACAGTTGGACTGGAGGCATTGCCACCAACAGAAAATCCTGGTATACACAAAAAACTACTTGGCATTAGAATCTTTTTCATGTGCAAATCATATCTACTTTATCATGGAGCTGATACAGGAAAGAAGGCTCTGAAAACATTGAAAATATGCTGGGCAATGGGATTCGAATGAACAGAGAAAAGGAGTCTCTTTGGCAGAGCAACAAGCTGACAGACCTTTTAAGTTGGTTTTCATCATGAAATGCTCTGGCATTGTTTTTGTCTTGCAGTGTAGCAGTGTTTGGAGTTAGGAACAAGACTTTCCTCAAAACCTCAGAACTGAGCACCAGCTTGTTTGTTTTCTCTCCTTCCATCTTTCTCTATAAAGGCTTCCTGATGCTTCCATGTAACCTGCACAGAATGTGGCACTCTCTCTTTGCAGAGAGAGAGAGAGAGAGAGAGAGAGAGAGAGAGAGAGAGAGAGAGAGAGAGAGAGAGAGAGAGAGAGAGAGAGAGAGAGAGAGAGAGAGAGAGAGAGAGAGAGAGAGAGAGATCAGGATTTGAAGAATGCAAAGTTTGTTTTCATAAAGCAAAGGGAAGAAAGACAACATCTATTGATCTACCTATGCATGTGTGTATCACTACAATTAAAACAAAGATATATTTCATGGGAGTGGATATTCAGGAACAAAGAACTACGAGAACATGTTGCTGGACTCTGTGATATTTTCTTTGCCAGACATGTGCTGGCTAATTTGCCCTTGAGTGCAAAATGTACTAGATTGACCATAGATTATCTTTCTACCACTGGCATGTATAATTTGATGTTACCAATGCAATATGGATATGAAAAATCTAATAATTTCAAAAACTTGGCCAGTGAAAGCCCATGCATTTTTAGGACAAAGACTTAATATTTTACATGTGAGTACCATCCTATCAGTCTCATCAACACTGAAATACATATATTTAACAATGTTTTCTCCAAATAAACCTGTATGAGGATCATTAGCCATTATTTCCAAACTGATGAATCATTCACCAGAAAGAAAATTATACGCATAAACATGTGTAATCAATCATTTTACCTTGAGCATAACCTTCGCAGAAGAGTATTTTCACTGATATGCTGGTAGAGAACTTGAACACAACTTCAGAAAGGGAGTTTTTCTTCTTTGTCCTTTCCACAGAGGTGACTGACTTACATGCCACAGTATGAAACCAGAATATTAGAGTCTAAATGGATCCAAAGTATCTGCTTAATATTCATGTGAGAGAAATAAAACCAGTGTCTACTTAAAAGTATAAATATAGTAGAAAAAAGAACACACATTGTATGGTAATTGCCAAGTGAGAGGACATTTTTGTTTTTGCATATTTTTGTTTTAAGTTTTACTTTATCATTTTTAAAGTTGGTCTAAGAAGACGTCAAATCATACAAACAGAAGAAAGGACTAAGGACATGTAGAAGGTTTGGAATTTTACACCCTTTTAATTTGAGGATTGGATCAATTAACATAACTTCCAAATGCCCATGATCTTTCTGACAAAAATAGAAGATGGAAATTGACCTTGGAGGAGATTATTGAATATGCTAATGACTAGATATTTGCTTAGCCTCTTTATTCTTGAAATACTTGAACATGTTTTTTTTCTTTTTTAATATGTTTTATTGTAAAAATACTGTGCAGAAGGGCTACAATTATATGAGTAAGACAAGGAGTACATTTCCTATAGAGCATTGTTATTTCCTCCTTTGTTTTTCTCCTACCGTCCCTTCCCTCCCCACTTCCCCAACTCCTCTCAACTCTCCTCTTCCCCCCTCGCCAAAGATGTAAAGTTCATTGTCAATATAGTGTTTTGTACATCTCATTGTTAGAATGGGTCAACCTGTATCCTTATTTAAGTATTTTGTTATTTCCCTTCCCCTCTCCTCCAAATTAGAAAAATGCAGAGCACTGGAATCAAATACAGTGAAAACAGGGGTTATACCATGGAGGAGGAACAAACCAAAAAGCAAAATTCACATATTACATTATAAGTACGTTAGAAACAATAGCAAGGAAGAAAGAAAGAAAGAAAGAAAGAAAGAATGAAAGAAAGAAAGAAAGAAAGAAAGAAAGAAAGAAAGAAAGAAAGAAAGAAAGAAAGAAAGAAAGAAAGAAAAAATAACACTTGTGTTCTTACCTTGGGGTTCATTTCTCTTAACGTCATCTTACATCATCTTAACATCATGGTCATATGTACATAGCTTTAGACCTTTTCTGCTTGTCCTAGACATATACTAGTTATTGCAAATAAGGGAAACAATGGGACCTATGTTTCTTCATTTAATATAATGTTTACAAGTCTTTCCATTTCCTAACTAATGGGAGATGTCATTCTTTCTGATGGAATCATAGAATTCAACACACACACACACACACACACACACACACACACACACACACACACACACACACACACACACACACACACCACATTTATGCTTTCATGAGAGTGTTGCTTTAAGAACTTGCCATTTAATTTCTTAGACTTCAGAAAGATTCTTGAACATTTTAACCAATAGTGTACATAGCCAAGGCCTATAACAGCAAAGTAGCTTTAACTCAAATATTTAACAGGATTTTTAGACTTGTTCATATAAGGGAACATATGAAGTCCATTGTGTGAAAATAAGTACTAGAATATTGTTAATTTTAAGATTTTTTGTAGAATTTGATACCGGATGTCCCAATATCTATGAGAGTATACATTGAAGCATTTAGGATTAAAAAGGCATGGCTCCTTTGAGTGACTGTAACTCACACCTATAATCCTAACTACTTAGGGGACAGAGACCTGAAGAATTTCAGTTTGAAGCCAGCTTAGGCAGGAATGTGTGTAAAACTCTATCTCCAGTTGGCTAACAAATATGTGACTAGATGGAGATCAAAGGTAGAACACCAGCTATGAGCAAGAAAATTTAGCAAGAACCTGAGGTCCTGAGTTCAAGCCCCAATACTGGCAAAAGAAAGAAAAAAAAACAACTATTTATATCCTGTGAAACCTATATGAGGGGAAAGGAAACTAAGAAAATTGGTAAATCAAACATGGTTCAAAGGTATAAAAAGTTCTTTGTGCTATTTTGTAAGTTTCTGTGTGTTTGAAATTAATTCATATATAGTCTTTATAAAATACATTAAGTAGTAGAACTTGTTCTTTTTTTTTTTTTTTTTTTTGGTCGGTTGTGGGGCTTGAACTCTGGGCTTGAGCACTGTTCTCAGCTCTTCAGGTCAAGGCTAGTAGCGCTCTACCACTTGAGCTACAGCGCCACTTCTGGTGTTCTGGTGGATTATTGGAGATAGAGTCTCACAGACTTTTCCTGCCTAGGGTGGCTTTGAACTGCGATCCTCAGATCTCAGCCTGCTGAATAGCTAGGATTACAGGCGTGAGCCACTGGTGTCCAGCCAGATTATTCTTATGTGAATTATTTCAAAATAGTTTTCTGGGAAAAACCAGAGAATCCAATGCCAATCCTATTTCTCTGTTTGCAACATTGTGAGCAATATCAATTGTATAGTTTCTTTGTGACTAATGCTGCTCAGTCCTGTCCTAAAATACTCTAGAAGAATGATTACTGGCACATTGACAAGTTTTCTATCAATCATATTTAATTAGCATATGGGGTGTGGTCTTCACATTGCTTCTAAACCAGAAAAAAGAGAAATAGATTTGAGTGTGTGTGTGAGAGAGAGAAAGAGCGAGCGAGAGAGAGAGAGAAAGAGAGAGACAGAGAGGGGTGGCATAGCTGTTTTGGTGGATGGTAGGTATAGACCAGGATGGATCGGCTTGTATTAAACGTAATCATGTTTCATGGTTCTAGAGACCAGGGTTTTATGGTTGATTTTCCTTTGATGTAGCTGAATGTTGGGCTGATAATTTAAACTTTTCAAGATTGTTTTACTGACCATCACATGGGTCAGCTTCTTTAGAGCATCAAGATCAAAAGATTCCTCTATGAGAACCAAGTGGCCTATAATCTTCTTGTTTACAGTGACAGCAACTCATCAGATTATGACTAAGTAGTGTGTGATTATTGTGAGCAAAGGAAGTGATTACATTTAACTGTAATAAAAACTGGTATTGCCACAAATAACTAGTAATTATCATAAACAGAGAGCACAAGATTGAAATGGAATCACACATCTAAATATGTTTACAAATATGATTAAACCAAATAACTAACTCAGTTTAACCAATTTGATTTTTCATTATTTTTGTTCTTGTTGTTTGGTTTTTTTAATGGTTTAAGCAGTCCTAATTTACCCCCATTTCTTTGTTTTTTCTCATTCCAATTCCTGTTTGAGGGAGGACAATAATACCCTTAGAGCTTCAGGAAAACAACTAATCTCATTGACCTAAGAAGGAAGAAATATCCAGGACCACACAGAAACAACTCTGTAATACATTGGTAAATAAGCAGATGTAAGGCTGCTATGTGGCCCAGTGTGCACGCGCGCACATGCACACACACACACACACACACACACACACACACACACACACACACACACACACACATTTGGAAGAGCCTATCCCTGGTCTGTACTTTCATCCTTTTTTTTTTAATTTCCAGTTTTGTTTGTTGTGGAGCTTGAACTTAACGCTTGTGTACTGTCCCCTTAGCTCTTATTTTCCTCAAGGCTAGCACTCTACTACTTTGAGCTGCAGTTCATGTGTTTGAGTGGTTAATTGGAGATAAGAGTCTCACGAAGATTTTTTGCCCTGGCTGGCTTTGAACCACAATCCTCACATCTTAGCCTCCTGAGTAGCTAGAAGCTAGTAAAAACTAGTAAAAACTGACTTGTTAGAATATCAGCAGCTCATTGACTGATTAATAATATTGTATCTCTGGGTGATATGGAACACATGTATTTCCGAGACTGGAACATATCTGAATAGTCAAATAATTTATCTTCAAAGAATATGCAGACTTTCTAACCTAAGAAAACTAACCTAAGAAGAACTTTGTATGTAAAATGATTACAATGTCAAAGTCAGTAGTCAGTTAACTTTATACAGTTGGGTAAATATAACCCTAGTTATACATTTATATTGCAAATAATTGGGAAAACACAACTGAAAACAAATCTCTAATAGATCATGAATATCTTCAAAGAACATGCACATGAAAAGAATATACCTACAAAAATATATCAATAAAGGAATGAAGTCAGTATGGTATAAAATAATCCTCTAGTTCCATTACTTGGAAGGTAGAGGCAGGAAGATAATGAGTTCTAGGCTAGTCTTGGCAAAGTGATATACTTCGCACAATACAATTAAAATTCAAGTGGTAGAGAGCAGCATGAGGTCTTGGGGTTCAATTACCAGTATCATGAAAACAAAAAAGGTAGGAAATCAGTGTTTCAGAGTATGTATGTGTATGTGTACGTAAGTATTTATGTGTGTGTGAGTCTATACACACACATACACACACACACACATAAACAACACCTACCTTTTTCCTTCAAGAAGGTAAGATTTTCATTTTATAATTCAGGGATATATAGTCATACAATTATAAAATGTGTTTTGTGTTGTTTAAGAAAAAAAAATCCCAATTTATCAAAATTCTTTGAGTGTGGTAATTGCACTATCTAGTTAATAAACAAATGAATAAATCATCCAAATCTTCAACCAGTGGTAATAAAATATTTATTAAGCAACTACTATTTGACTGAAAATGTGTTGGCTGGAGAATATAAATAAGTTCTGTGAAATGTTCTTTGCCCCCTGAGACTTTGCAAAGATTTGGTAGCGTTACCGCGTGCAGAGAAAAGGAATTCTACATTCAAAATAAAAATCATAAAAAAATCATCAAAATACATTTTTATCATAAAATAAAGTGTTAAATTAAACATTTTTGACATCAAAACCTAGAATGTATTGTCTGATTACTGCAAATTTTTGAAAAATTTTGAGATCAGTGTGAAATATAAATATCAACTTCAATATTTCACACAAAGGCTCACAGTTGGTGTCAGCCTAAAGATTTCTTTCCAATCCTGTTGTGGTCTACTGTAAATATGAAGGTAAAACCACAACCTTGGGAATTCTGGAATATGAAAATATTACTTAAATTCTTTTATAAATAGATTTCTCAGTTTCATACTTTTGACATTATTTACCAATAAAAATCTGTATGTAATTTTTAGAGCTAAATATAATTGAAGCTAAATTGATCTTTTTATCCTCACATAACCAACCTAATATTTAAAGTAAGAAGAATGAATTGTCATTATGAAATTCTGAATCAAATTTTGCCAATGTTACTTTTTTTTAAATAATTACAGGCCAGCCTTGTATCATGATTCTAATCCAGCCACTTCTTTCCTAGCTGGGATTACAGTTTATTTCTTGAGATGAATCTCATTACCTTCTTCCTGGGCTGATTTTAAACTATGAAACTCTTCATCTCCCTTCTGAGTAGCTGAGATTACAGTAATGAGGCATTATGCATGACCTTTATAAACATGATTATCAATAGTACTTTTACCTTGCTAATATTAATACAGAATGTTCAAATTTTTGCAATATAGAATATGTAGTCAAAGGGAAAGTACCCTGGAAAATAGATTAAGAAGTTCAAAACTGCATATGCATTGAGTTCTGTCCCAATTCTGTTCATTCACAGTATTTAGTAAATCATGAAGTGAACAAGAGAAGAATTTCCTTTTGGTTTTATTCATACTATTTTGTGTCAGTGAACCACTGGTACATAATGAATTAGTCTTAACACTTAATTCATTTGTTCAAAACACTAACAATTACATCAAAACCTACTTATAAGTTTTTTGAGGCAGATAGTTTTGACAACTAAGAGTGGTTGTCGTTAAGCTGTTTACAAGGTGCCATTACAAATGGCAATATTCTGGGATCTTTCAGGATCAGCTAACATTGATTTCCCTAGTCCTTTAACTCAAGCTCTCATCCTCTTAAGTGTAGAAGGTATGTGAAAAGAAATAAAGAAGGAAATTATGAATGGCTCAACACAATTCAATCTTCTCTATAGAGAACTACCTTAGTGTGCCCAGCACTCTATCTTTATGTGAAGAACATTGTGAGATGTTTTTGCAAGACAGTCGTGGTAAAAGAACTAAAGTTAAGCATTAAAAAATATCTCCAAGAATGAAAAAATAACAACCGTGGTCTGTTAAGAGTGGTGGGCAGGCAGAGTCAGGTAGTCAACAGAAGTAATATTGTATAGGAAAGTCTCCATCTGCCAAGTCTGAACATCTTTATTTTGGGTCATGGTCTGCAGTCACCAGAGCTAAAACTCAAATAGCTGACCGTACATGACTCAAAGGAGCACATTGCTAAAGGTTGAAGCTGAGGTGATCATAGGCAGATTGAAAAGATAAAGATGCCTTGCATTTTCACCTTGAATGTCAAAATTACTTTACATCTTCTGGCCAAACAACAAAACTGTCTCATACAAGCCCCTTTCTTACTTTATGTCTCACAGTTAGAATCTATAAGGTCATGAACAAAAAATTTCTGACAAGATAAGCTTGCTGTTTGCTGGTATTCAGAAGGATAAGCACATGACACAGAAAATGCAATTCAAGGAAAAAGTGAGACATTTTTGTACCTCACTGTGTGTAAAAAAAATATTGCTAAATGGTTTTTGCCTAAAAAACATTAAAAGTGTTCAGAAGAATGATTCTCATTACAGTAGAACTAAGAAAGATTTTTTTATATGTGGCATAGTATTCAGGTTATTTTATAGATCAATGCTGTGTCTCCACCAAATTAAATCAATTGTCCAGTGAGTTTAATCACATAGCTTATTTGATTCATCTCTCCATTAAGAGTCACTAAAACAACCTACATAAAGTAAAGTAAAAACTAATTGCTTGTCAATTGAAAAAGAACTAATTCTTTGATCAAATCTATGAACCAGTGAACGTTAGCATGTGAAAATGAACCTAACAGTAAAGGATTTTTTTCTCTAATTACATTGAATCCTCACTTTTAAATATATGTACATTTTCATTGTTAAAATGAATGATGACTCCAAAACAGATGATGTCTTTAAAGAAATTTAAAATGTTTCTTGACTTAGTGGATGACATCACAGGCCATCTGTATGTGATTTTCAGTGACTGTATCTGCACAGTCTTTCTTCAGAGTTTAGGGATAAGGGGCAACTCGGTATCTGGAGACCAAGTTTCAAAGGAAGATGTGAATTTAGCTTAAAATATATTATCAATGAATGTATAATAGGTGATTTTGACTTGTGGAAACATCTAGGGTTTTCCAATGTCTAAAATGATGCAAAGAGATGAATCATTAAGTTTAGAATTGCATGCTAACATGAAATTTGGCAGTTTCACTGTATTAATTGGTCAGAGGTTAGTTGCAGCCATTACCTTTAAAAATTCATACATTTATCTTCTTGTTTATTTCTTGTAGGTCTCTAGACATTTGAGTTCGCAACTCTCCATATTAGTTTGGGGTAAGATCCTAACATATTATTAAACAGATTATTTATGTGAACATAGGCATGCAGTCAGTGCTCACTAGGAAGTATAAGTCACAGTAGGTTAAAGTAATTTCACTCAATGATTGAGAAGCTAGTCTGTGGATTAGAAACAATGATTTCTGATTTTATTTCTGATTTATTTTACTTTCCATTTAGGTACATTTTGTGGAATGCATAATCACATTTTTAATAAGAAAATATTATCTTATTTTTACTTGAAGAGACAGACTGGTGAAATTTTATTATGTTATTATACTTTTAATATGTTCTTTCAGTCGCATGACAAGTGATTGTACTACTCAGTTATGAATGATGTTCATCATGACACCTAGCTTATTGAATAACTTTTTACCATTTTATAAATTTTCAGAAATTGATTTCTGGCATTTTTCCATCCTTTCTGCACTATTTTCTCAAAGAAAAGTATACTAATGCAATCAACATTTATTTTCACCTTCAGATTTATAGAATATGTATCTTAACAGCTATTGTTTCCCACCAGTGATTAGCTATTAATGACATATTACCAAAGCTATTAAATTAAGATCTCAGCATTAAGCACTTTTTGCTTCACTAATTAAACTGCAAAACCAAATATGAATGCATGAATGCTTAAGCTAATTAAGTTCAGAATATATTATTTTGTAAGAAAACTTTATAGCCATCTTTAGGCTTAGCTATTAGAAGCAACTTCTCTGTTAGTTTTCTTCACAAATATGATTCATCCAGTTTTAGGTTATCATATTTTTACCAGTATAAATAAGATAATCATTAAAGAGTTACTGAAATTATAAGTTGCACATCATGATGGTTGATGTTGATTGCCTGCTTGACTGGTTGAAAAATGCCTAGATTAATAAAGTATAGCTCTGGTTGTGTCTATGACGGTGTTTCCAGAGAACATTCATAAAGACAGGAAGACCTGTCCTTATGAGGGCAGCACCATTCTGTCATCTGAGAGCCCAGATAGAATGCAATGGGCAAAAGGATGCAGGCTCCTATGACAGGCATCCTCCCTCTCTCTCTCCCAATCTTCCACCACGTGGGCATTGCTGTCGTATCTTTCTCCATGATAAACTAAAACCTCAGGAATCATGAAGCCAAATAAATCCTTCTTCAAGTAAGTTGTTTGTATATGGTACTTAGTCATAGTGATGAAAATCTAACAGTTTTCAATTGTGAATGTGGTGAGAAAATGGAAAAGGATTTAAGTATGAGTTTGAACCTTGGAAATCAGCAAAGTGTCACTGCTACAAAATGGCAAGACACACATTGCTATTAATTAATAGCAATTAGAGTCAATGGAGGACATTTGGGTTCAGTTTCCCAGTGACTGAGATGCATGATGAAGAAACATATTAGTCTTGGAATCTGTGCTCAAAAATCCTGTTTGCTTAGTAAATGTTTGTTTAATGAATACAGGAGGCACACACACACACACACACACACACACACACGTGTGTGTGTTTGTGTATACACATATATAGCATACTGCCTTTGTGAATCATATGTATATATCTATATTACATATGTGACCATGCATACACTATATGTCTATTTCATAGTATAATATGTCATATATCTATATATTCCCTATCTTTCTACCTATTACCTATCAGTCCTCCATAATAACACAGTTTAAAAAATTGAGTCAATGAATATTATTTTAAGAACACATGATGAATTCTAGGCAAGTGTGGAAATTGAAAGTTTAGTTACTAAGACATACTAGAATGACTGCGGATCGGGTAGATGTGCTGACCAACAGGATAAGACAACAATTAGGGAGAAATGACTAAAGAAAATTGTTCCAATGGCTAGTTTTATATGTCTCTCATTGTCCAGAACAGTAGTGACTATGCAAGTGAAATTTGGACACTCAGAACTGAGACGCATGATAGCTAAATCATAGAAAACCTGAAAACATACAAGAAAATAATTTCTCTCATAGTTTTGTATTTTTTCATATTTTATTAAATATGATGCATGTAAATGTGATTTCATCTATTTCTTTATCTTTTTTAATGGTGATACTAGAAGATTTCAGGGTTGAAATGTGTATTTTACTATGGCTGCAAGAAATCTAATAAAAATATAGGATAATCAAGAAAGATCTTATAGTGCTTATTCAAAGGATCAGAAATTTCCATGAATATGGCAGCTGGTGGGAGATCTGATTTTGATTAATAGATTTATAATTTTACCATATATATTTTTCTTCATATTACCCAGTTATAGAACTAAAATCAAAGATTCAAATTGATTAGCATTAACAATTTTATTTCTGACATACAATGGAAATCTAAATTACATTGTTTCCTGTTTTAATGATATAACTAAAAGAAATATAAAAGTATGTCTAGAATAATAATTTGGTGGGTTGTTGTCCAGTCAAAAACTATATTTGAAGGAATTGTTTAAAGCGGAATAGCTAATCGTAACTACATGAGTGCATGGAAAAATTGTAAGATTCTGTGATAATTACTACCTTCAAAGTTCCAAGGAATGGACATAAATTAATTCAGTAAAATCACCTGAATACATTAAAATGGCAAAACAACACACAGTGAATATTAAGACTAAACTGGGTAGCTATGTTAGCTCCTGAAAGTTCATTGATTACTTTGCTCTGAGTGCTTTCATTTTATCTCCTTTGTTCAAATAGCCCCAACCTTACCTCTTTTTCATTACATGGTCTAGGAATCAAATGAGACCAAATTAGTAGCAGCATTCTCTTTGTACCCTTTCCATTAAGCACCTACTATTCTTCTACAAATTCTCTGAATAGATTACTCTCTTTTCCTTGTCTACCAGGAGATTACAATTAATGTGGCAGAACTGAGCAGGAGTAACCCTTCATCAACTCTTTCATAGATATTCCCAATTAAGAACTTCTTTTGTGGACTTACAGTAATTGCAATTCCTCATGTATTTATGTGTTTTTTGTTGGTTTGTTTTTGTTTTTGTTTTTGTTTTTGTCGGTCATGAGTCTTGACCTCTGGGCATTGTCCCTCAGCTATTCAGCTCAAGGTGAGCACCTGACCACTTGAGCCACAACACAACTTCCAGTTTTCTGGTGGCTAATTGGCGAGATCAGAGTCTCACAGACTTTCTTGCCTGGCTAGCTTTGAACTGCGATCCTCAGATCTCAGTCTCCTGAGTCGCTAGGATTACAGGCATGAGCCACCAGAGCCCCAGCTTCTGTAGGATTTTTAGTTACTGCTGATATTTTTCCACTGGACTAGCTGTTTGATCAAGGGAACACTGTTGATGTTCATTGTTATCCTTGAAGCTCTCATATGATGCCTTGCACACAATGGGAACTTAAAATATTTTTGACAACATAATGAGCATTATGTGATTCTAAGCATAAAGTACCTGAACATGTTAGATTTCTTATGTAATTGCTCCTCTTAGGCATGATAAGAATTCAATAAGAATATAATATCAGCCTTATGCTTTTTCCTTTTATTTACTAATATTATTTTATTTCTGTGTGACTGTTTTATTTGTTTGTTTGTTTGTTTGTTTGTTTGTTTAATTTTTTTACTGGTCCTAGGTCTTGAACTCATGGCTTGGGCTATCATAGGATAGTCCTTAGTTTAGGGCTATCCCTGAGCTTCTTTTCTTCAAGGCTAGTGTTCTACCATTTATGCTACAGCACCACTTCCAGCTTTTTCAGAATAGTTTATTGGACTTTTATGCACAAGCTTTTGAACCATGATCCTCAAATTGTAAAGTCTGCTCCTGGATGGCGAGCAGACTCCACCCTCCTCGCAGCAAGGTCTGCAGCCAGTACCTGCATTACCTAGGCAACTGGCACACCTGGAAGAGGTCACATCTGCATCTGCTGAGGTTACATCTGAATTTGATTTGGCCACACCTTTCTCCTCCCATACCCTAGATAAGGCCTAGTCCAGGCCCAGACGCTCTCTTTCCCAGACCTTTCCCAGCCACATGAAGGGCCAATACGGCCTGGTGCCAGCCAGAATGATGAATAAATCCACCCCTTACCTGAATACCATATGCGTGGTATGGTTCTTACTCGGCTACCTCTCTTTTAAAACCTAACACAAATCTCAGCCTTTTGAATAGCTGGGATTAGAGGCATGAGCCACCAGTGCCTGGTTTATTTTTAATTTTAGCATTTATTTATTTTAGCAGGACAGAGTTAAAGTAGGCAGAAATTGAAAATGAGAGAGAAATATTTCCTATTCCCTACTCAAGAAATGGGATTTATAGACTCTGGCATATTTATTTTGAAAGGTAATAAAAACAAATTTATACCAGTTCAGGCTTGGTGGTACCTGCCTCTAAGGGGGGAGGTAAAGGCAAGGTGTTTGATATAGAGTCTCACTAACTTTTCCTCAGGTAAAATCAGTGAGACTTTATATCAAACAACAAAATAAAAAACGTTAAATGATTTGAAAGTGTTGTCAAGTAAGTAGTAGGGCACTTGCCTAACATATGAAAGCTCCTTGTTGAATCCCTAGTATGGCACACACACACACACACACACACACATATACACATTACACACACCACACATACACACACTTGCCATATACACATCACATACATACCCATACCACACACATACACATACACACATACATACATCTCTCTCTCCACACACTATAATTTCCTGTTGATGGTTAATTCCTATAAATGTTAATTACCTGCAAGTATAAATGCTAGGGGTTATGAGAGTTAGAGATAAGCCTACTTTTTCAATGAGCATATCAAATAGAGAAACAAAGATATAAAATACAAATGCAAGTATTTGTGCATTGAATGACTTTTTTATTTAATATATATATATATATATATATATATATATATATATATATTTCCTACATTGTTACCCCCTCCTTTGTTTTTCCCCTACTATCCCTTCCCTTGGCACCTCCCCAACTCCTTTCACCCCCCCCCAAAGTTGTAAAGTTCTTTTTCAACATAGTGTCTTGTACATCTCATTCTTATAACGGGTCAACCTGTATCCTTACTTCATCATTTTGTTATTTCATTTCCCCTCCCCTACTGACATGCATTGAATGACTTCTGAATGTAACCCAAGTTAGTAAAAGCTAACTTTCCTATGAGAGAAAATGCCATGTAGCTGAAACTCTTTATTTTTGTCGGCAGATTACTTATGTAGGTGGTAATAGGTAATGGTAAATGAAATACAACATTGGAAAAGACCTATGTTATTATTGGCATTCTTCATAAAATAAGATTTAACCTGATAAATGCACTTGAAAGTGGTTCTAATATAGAGCTAAGATAGATTATTGAAGCTCAGATACAGTAATGTATTAGAGATACCAAAACTACTTGGGCATGATAATGAGAGGGTCATGTTGAAACAGATATTATTTTTAATAGAAAGGTTTAACTATTTTGTATCATTTTTTCTCATACTTTCTGACCAAGAACCGAGATGATGAATGAAAATGATAAAGTCTCAAAGTTTCAGGTGGCCAAAATAATCATAATGACATACCATACAATGAGGGAATCATTTCAAAGAAGTATCACAGAATATTATGAAATTGTTAAGGACAGGAAAAATTGCTGAGTAAAATTGCAACCCATATCTGAATGGAAGGGCATGTAATGAATATTACACTCTAAGTATATTAAAGTATGGAAGGAAAGAAATAGCATAGTTTGAGGAGCATCAAAGAGAAGGTTCAAAGAAAAGAGCAGGAATTGTGGTAAAAGTCTTTCATTTCAAATATCAGTATTTAGCATGGAATAATTCCTAAGATGTAGTGAGATTCAAGACATAAAGCCAATATTCGTTATCATGCAAATTAAGAAAACATGTTCTTATTTTTTATAGTATATATTTTAGTGTAAAGATACTATACAGAGGGGTTACAGTTACATGAGTAAGGCAATGAGTACATTTCCTATGGAGCATTTTTACCTCCTTTTTTCTTTTTTTTTTTTTGAAATTTTATTTTATTTTATTTGAGAACATACTGTACAGAGGGGTTACAATTACATTGGCAGGATAATGCATACATTTCTTACCAAGCATTGCAGCCTCCTCCTTTGTTTACCCTTCACCTCCCTTCCCAGCCTCCCCCCTCCCCCCCACCCAATCATACCCCCCACCCCCCCCACACCGACATTGTAAAGCTTGCTTTGACATGACATTTTGTAATTCTCCTTGTTACAACAGGTCCACCTGAATCCTCAAACGACTTGTTTGTCCCCATCTCCTCCACATGTTATACTGACATCAAATAAAGTGAAAGCGGGGGTTACACTGTGGGGGAGGGACATACAAAGCAACAAAGAAATAATCTTATAAATGCGTTAGAAACACATGCATGAAAGAAACGAAAACATTAAAATACATATTTAAGGGTTCGTTTTCCTAACATCACATTATCTGACCTTTTCTGTTTGACTCATACCTATACTAGATATTGCAAATAAGGGAAACCATGGGACCTATGTTTCTTTGGGCCTGGCTTACTTCACTTAATATAATTTTTTCCAAGCCTTTCCATTTCCTAACAAATGGGGAAATGTCATTCTTTCTGATGGAGGCATAGAATTCCATTGTGTATATATACCACATTTTCTTGATCCATTCATCTACTGAGGGGCTTCTGGGTTGGTTCCATATCTTAGCTATGGTAAATAATGCTGAAATAAACATAGTTGTGCTGGTAGCTTTAGTGTGGTCTTGTTTGTATACATTTGGGTAAATGCCCAAAAGTGCGATTGCTGGATCATAGGGGAGATCTATGTGAAGTCTTTTGAGGAACCTCCATACTGCTTTCCAAAGTGGTTGAACAAGTTTACATTCCCACCAACAATGAAGTAAGGTTCCTTTCTGTCCACATCCCCTCCAGCATCTGTTGTTGTTAGAGTTCTTGATTTTTGCTGTTCTAACTGGAGTGAGGTGATATCTCAATGTTGTTTTGATTTGCATTTCTTTTATGGCTAGGGATGTTGAACATTTCTTCATGTGTCTAATGGCCATCCTTCTTTCTTCTTCAGAGAAGCTTCTCTTTAAGTCTTTCGCCCACTTATTTATTGGGCAGTTGTTTCTTTGAGGATTTGTTGTTCGGTGGTTTAATTTTTTTGAGTTCCAAGTATATTTTAGATATGAGACCCTTGTCCGTTGTATGGCTAGTAAAGATCTTCTCCCAATCGGTGGGCTTTCTATTGATGTTGCTAGGATGTCATTTGCCCTGCAGAAGCTCTGCAACCTTATACAATCCCATTTGTCCAACCTTTCTTTGATTTGTTGTGTTTCCGGGTCTCTATTCAGAAAATTTCGGCCTGAGCCAAGCAGACCTAGGGTTTCTCCTATTCCGTCCTGTAATGTTTTCAGAGTGTCTGCTTTGAGTTCAAGGTCTTTGATCCATTTGGAGTTGATCCTGGTGCAGGGTGATATATAAGGATCTAGCTTTAGTTTTCTGCATGTAGTTAACCAATTTTGGCAGCACCATTTACTGAACAGGCTGTCTTTCTTCCATTCTATTGTTTTAGCTTCCTTATCGAAGATTAGATGGCTATAGGTCTGTAGGTTGATTTCTGGGTTTTCAATTCTATTCCATTGGTCCTGAGGTCTGTTCTTATGCCAATACCAAGCTGTTTTGATTACTATGGCTTTATAGTAGAGTTTGAAATTTGGTATTGATATTCCTCCAGCAGTGTTCTTTCCGTTGAGAAGTGTTTTTGCTATTCGGAGTCTTTTATTGTTCCATATGAATTTTTGGATTGCCTCTTCTATTTCCTTGAAGAATGAGGGTGGAATTTTGATTGATATTGCGTTGAATTTGTAGATAGCCTTGGGAAGTATTGCCATTTTCACGATGTTAATCTTGCCAATCCAGGAGCATGGGAGGTTTTGCCATTTTTTAAGTTCTGTGTTGATTTCCTTTTTCAAGATTTTAAAGTTTTCATCATAGAGGTCCTTCACTTCTTTAGTTAAGTTAATTCCTAGGTATTTTATTTTTTGTGGGGCTATTACAAATGGAGTTGCTTTCCTAATTTCAGCCACACTTTTCTCATTGTTGGCATACAGAAAAGCCATTGATTTTGGGGGGTTAATTTTATAACCTGCTACTTTGCCAAAGTTTTTAATCAGCTTGAGTAATTTGGGAGTGGAGTCTATGGGATTCTTTAAATACAAGATCATGTCATCTGCAAAGAGGGAGAGTTTTATTTCTTCTTTCCCTATTTGTATCCCCTTTATGTCTGCATCTTTTCTTATTGCTGTAGCAAGGCATTCTAATACTAGATTGAAGAGAAGTGGAGAGAGTGGGCATCCTTGTCTTGTTCCTGAGTTAAGAGGAAATGGCTTTAGTTTTTCACCATTGAGTATAATGCTGGCTGTAGGTTTGTCATATACAGCCTTTATTGTATTGAGGAATGTTCCATGGATTCCTAATTTTTCCAAAACCTTCATCATAAAGAGGTGTTGGATCTTGTCGAATGCTTTTTCTGCATCTATTGAGATAACCATGTGGTTCTTGTTCTTGCTCCTGTTGATGTGATGAATAATATTAATTGATTTGCGTATATTGAACCAGCTTTGCATCCCTGAAATGAATCCTGTTTGATCGTGGTGTATGATTTTTTGGATGAATTGTTGAAGTCGATTGGCCAAAATTTTGTTGAGAAGTTTTGCATCGATGTTCATCAAAGAAATGGGTGTATAGTTCTCTTTCTTTGATGAGTCCCTGCCTGGTTTTGGGATGAGGGTTATGATGGCTTCATATAATGTGTTTGGTAGTGAGCTTTCTTTTTCAATTTCATTGAAGAGTTGGAGGAGAATTGGTGTGAGTTCTGCTTTGAAGGCCTTGTAAAATTCCGCTGTAAAACCATCTGGTCCTGGACTTTTCTTAGCTGGGAGGTCTCTTATTGCTGTTTCTATTTCAATGCTTGATATGGGCCTGTTAAGATAGTTTAACTCATCTTGGTTTAGTTTTGGCATGTCAATATTTGCTAGGAAGAGGTCCATTTCTGTCAAGTTATCGAACTTATTAGCATAAAGTTTTGAGAAGTATTCCCTTATAATGTTCTGAATCTTGGTTGTTTCCGTGGTGATGTTTCCATTCTCATCTCTGAGTTTATTAATTTGGGTGTGTTTTCTTCTTTTTCTGATAAGATTTGCTAAGGGTCTGTCAATTTTGTTAAGTTTTTCAAAGAACCAACTCTTTGTTTTGTTGATTCTTTCTATAGTTTTTTTGGATTTTAATTCATTTAATTCTGATTTAATTTTGATTATTTCTTTCCGTCTACTGGATTAGGGTTTATCTTGCTGCTCTTTTTCAAGGAGGTTTAGATGTGTCATTAAATTGCTAGTTTCAGATCTCTCCAATTTGTTGATGTAGGAGCTCAGAGCTATAAACTTGCCTCTGAGTACTGCCTTTGCTGTGTCCCAGAGGAGCTGGTAATTTGTGTGTTCATTTTTGTTGAATAGCATGAACATTTGAATTTCCTTTCTAATCTCTTCCATGACCCACTCTTGATTCAGCAGTGTGTTGTTTAGCCTCCATGTGATACCGGACTTTCTTTGGTGGCTTTTGGTGTTGAGTTCTAATTTTATTCCCTTGTGGTCAGAGAGAATGCAGGGTATAACTTCAATGTTTCTGAATTTAGACAAGTTTGCTTTGTGGCCTAGAATGTGGTCTATTTTAGAAAACGTTCCATGTGCTGCTGAGAAGAACATGTATTCTGATGCTCCTGGGTGAAATGTTCGGTAAATGTCTGTTAAGTATAGTTGATCTATGCAGCTGTTTCGATCTGCGGTTTCTCTGTTGAGTTTTTGCCGAGTTGATCTGTCTAGTGAGGAGAGTGGTGTGTTAAAATCCCCAACAATTTGTGTCTTTGGATCTATATGGGATTTGAGGGAAAGTAGTGTTTCTTTGATAAATTTGGGAGCTCCATTGTTTGGCGAATAGATATTTAGAATTGTAATATCCTCCTGAAGGAGAGATCCTTTAATTAGTATGTAGCGACCTTCTTTATCTCTTCTCACGATTTTTAATTTGAAGTCTATTTTATCTGATATTAGGATTGCAACTCCCGCCTGTTTATGAGGGCCGTATGCTTGGTAGATTTTGTTCCAGCCTTTAACATTGAAAAGGTGTTTGTTTTTACGGGCAAGATGTGACTCCTGCAGGCAGCAGATAGAAGGGTCTTGTTTTTTAATCCAACTAGACAGTCTATGTCGCTTAATTGGAGAGTTCAGTCCGTTAACGTTAAGAGATAGGACTGAGAGGTATTTGGGAGTTCCTGCCATGTTATCTACCTTCTTGGGGGCTGCGAAAGCTGGGTTCTTCCTATGGTTCTTGGATTCTCAGTTTGGGTGCAGTTTGTTGGCCTTTATTGTGGTCTTGTTGGTTTTCTATGTGTAGGACATCTTTAAGAATCTTTTGTAGGGCTGGTTTGGTGGAGATGTATTGTTTCAATTTTTCTTTGCTGTGGAAGGTTTTTATTTGGCCTTCAGTTATAAAGGAGAGTTTAGCTGGGTACAGTATTCTTGGTTGATAGTTGTTTGTTTTTAGGGCATGGCATACATCATTCCAGGCTCTTCTTGCTTTGATTGTCTCTGCTGAGAAATCTGAGGTGATTCTAATTGGTTTCCCTTTATAGGTGATTACCCTTTTCTCCCTGACAGCTTTAAGGATCTTTTTCTTGTTCTGAGTTGATCCTGTGTGGATTATAATGTGACTGTGGGATGTCCTATTCTGGTATGGTCTATTTGGGGTTCTAAAGGCTTCTTGTATCTGAATAGACCTATCTTTTTGCATGTTTGGGAAGTTCTCTGCTAGGATCCTGTTAAACAAGTTTCCTAGACCATTAACTTCTGTTTCTAGGTGCTCCTCTACACCCATTATCCTTAAGTTAGGCCTTCTGATGGTGTCTTCCAGGTGTTGGATAGATCTATCATATTTCTTGGACTTGTCTTGGATGGTTGTATGTTCTTTCTCTATAATATCTAGGCTGTCTTCATCCCTGAGATTCGATCTTCTGCATGGTCTAACCTGCTGTCAAGACTCTCTACTTTGTTTTTAATCTCTTTTCCTTCTAATTGTTCAGCTTTGATGGCTTCAAGTTCTTTGTTGAAGCTCTGTTTTAGGTCTTGTATGCATCTCTTTACTTCCTTAATTTGGTGTTCAGTGTTTGTCCTCAAATCACTTAGTTGATTGGATATGGTTTCTTTGGACTCCCATTCCTTCTGTTGGGTACCTCCTTTTTTCTTAATAGTGTTTTTATTATAAAGATACTGTACAGAGGAGTTACACATGAGTAAGGTTATGAATATATTTTCTATCTAGCATTATTACTCCCTCCTTTGCTTTTTCCTTACCATCCCTTCCCACCCCACCTCCCCAACTCTTCCCTCCCTCCTCCCCCATTCCCAAAGTTGTAAAGTTCTTTTTCAATATAGTGTCTTGTACATCTCATTGTTACAATGGGTCAACCTGTATCCTTATTTCAGCATTTTGTTATTTCTCTTCCCCTCTCCAAGTTAGAAAAATGCATATATAAGTTTTAAGGCACTGGAATCAAATACAGTGAAAAGAGGGGTAGTACCATGGGGGAAGAACATACAAAAGAAACAAAAAAAGAATCACATAGTACATTAGAAATATATTAGAAACAACAGCAAGAAAGATAAAACTTCTTGTGTCCTTATCTTTGGGTTCATTTCGCTTAACATCATCTTATATGGTCATACTACATTCTTATCAATGTATGACTTATAATTCAAAGTCAGTTTGTTACATGTGAGTGGTTTAGAACTATCATCATTATTGTTGCTGTTATGTAAATTATATTAAAATCAAAATGTGAATATAATTTCTGTTACATTCCTGAAGCACAACAGTTGAACCCAAAAATGACACCAAATATGGCTTAAAAACAATGCTGTAATATGATTATAGAGAATATTTATCAAAATGAACTCCAAAAAATAGAAACTAGAGAGTTTTCCCCCCTTTTCTTTTTCCTTTGTTCCTGTTTTGTTCCTTATATCTTTTGTCTTGTTGGTAAGTTTATCTGTTTTGGGGAGCACAGAAATGGTGGGAATAAGGGTGAACAAATGCAGCAGTGATACTCACTAGACACTATACTGAAAATTAACTATACAACTTGTGGGGAGGATAAGAAGGAAAAAAACGGAGAAATCAAGGGAATGAGTAACACTGTTGCAAAGAAATGTACTCATTACCTGACACTTCTATACATCACAATAACAATAACAAATTAAATAAAACCATGCCATAAACATATTAATAGTCCATAAATAAACTACTATATAAAGTATATTTGTTGTAAAATATGAGTTGTCTCTATGAAATAATGAGCTTAATGATAATCATGCAAACTAAATGTAATTATGGCAAGATTGATTCAAGTCTATGGTAGCAAACATTTCAGTAGATTTTGTTTTAGGCTAGTTTGTATATTATTTACTTATGCCAGTATTTGAGTACTTTAAAAATCCAAAAATATCATTGATTTACTCTGTTGCATTCTTTTTTCTTTTATTCCTATTTTAAATTATTTTATTTCTATTTATGTATTTATTTGTTTATTTATGTATTTATTTGGTTGCAGGACTTGAACTTAGGGCCTGGGGGCTGTCCCTGAGCCTGTCATTTGTGCTCAAGAATAGTGCTGTACTGCTTAAGCCACAGCTCCACCTCCAGTTTTTGTGTGATTAATTGGAGATAAGAGTCTCACAGGGACTTTTCTGCCCAGGCTGGCTTTGAATGTCAATCCTCAGGTCTCAGTATCCTGGGTAGTTAGGATTATAGGCATGAACCACCTGGCTTATACCTATTATCTTAATTTTTTATTATCTTCAAATAGTTGTACAAAGAGGTTTCCATTCAATGGACCAACTTCAGAGTGCAATTACTTTTGTTAATCTGGTCTGCTCTTTTTTAAGCAAAGAAAAGACTACTTGTTTTGGATTCTGTTTTTATATGGTCTGCCTATCCCATACTTCGGTTGACATGCAGTTTTTTGGCCAATGTACTTTGACTCAGTATGGACTGAATCCATTTTACTTCCATAACAGCATCCTCATGAGACTGTTGTTCTCCTTTTAGAACTTCATACAGAATTCATTCAAGATTCATTCCTTGCCAACATTTGCACAATTTAATTACTATGAAGGATAAGCATGAGATATTAAGAAGTGATTTTACATAAACTGACTATTGTGAGTCTTAAACAGAAAGCAGTGTCTCTGAACAAGCATGTCCTACTACAAAGAGCAAAACAAAAGAAACATGTGAAGGAAAGTCACTCTATGTTTCACATTGTGTATCAATCTATGAATTAAGTTCTGGTTTTGAAAGATTTTTTTACCTGAAGATATTTATAGGTGTGTGTGTGTGTGCATATTTCCTCATATAAACACATTTATATGCCTATAAGTATGCATTTTATTTGGCCATATTACAAAGTTACAGATTTGTACACATTTGTACAAAGTTACAGATAGAAAATTCAGGCTGCCGAACAGGGTGGAGAAAATATCTCTAAAAGTAAAATAAGAAAGGTGGAATGGGAGACTATGCCCGGATGATATGAAAACATAATTAAAGGGATAGAGACACGTATTTACCTGTGGGAAAGTTTCTGCCCTAGAATTTTTAAAAGACTATATGCGTTCATGAGCATATCATGAAGGTCAGAAAATGTGGGCTACAAATCAACATGATTGTTGGAGTCAAGATGCTTAGAGAGAGCAGCAAGTGTAACCAGTAACAACTTGCATCCTTAAGGCACATTAAGGTGGCAGGAGGTGTGCAGGCTTTTCTGCCTCTCTCCAGAGCTCAATGACTTGGGTGTGAGAAACAAAGAAGAAAAAGTTGGGGTTGATATATCCAGGTTAGGCTATGGAGATGAAGGAAATTGGTTTCTTTAGTAAACTTCTACAACAGGAGGGCAAATTTTAAAAAAGAAGTAAAATAAAAGAATGACAAACCTCCAGAGGGTACAAAAATGGGTTTGGGGAGTGAATTTCACAAGATTTCTCAGCATCTAAACACTTAATTAGAATTTTATTTAATCTCCTAAACAATAGGGGAGCACTGAAGGGTTTTACTTTAAAAAGATAAATGTGATTTCTGTGTCAAGGCTTGGAGAAAAGAGTCACTAAAGGTGAAGGGAACATCAGGAGGTTTTTATAGTCCTTCGAAAGAGAGGTAATAAGTGTCTGGACATTTAATACTAGGTACACTTGTTATGTAGTGTTTTCTGTTAATTAAACTTCTTAGTATAATAGTACAGGAGGAGAGCTTGTCCTATATTTCATGGATACTGAAAAGGAAAGAATGCTCTAACCTGCAATAGTCCATTAAAAATTCTCTCTGCACAAATGTATAAAGGCTTGAAGGGATAGGATTTGTCATATATCTACCTTACATGTCCATTCCCTTATAAACCTTTGGGTATATGCGTCTAGATCCATATAGTAAATGCAGTGAAACAAAAGTAATATGAATAGGTAATTGATATGTAGTCAGGTGGGAAAATACAAGCACTTAATGTTTATAAATTCTGAACATTTTCCTTCTGTAAATAAGCCACATAAATGAAGTATCCACAGTGAGTCTCCTAATGCACTGAATATTAATTTCCCATGCATTTGCAGACAGATTATTAAACAATTAAATTAAATGTGATCCAGAGACTTAAAAAATGGGGACATCTGAAATTAATCTGTTAGTTGCATCTGAAGAGTATTTAGAAGAAAATTAAGTGGTAAATTAAGTTTCACATGTTGAATAGTTGAATTCTGACTTACAATTAAAAACATAGGAAGGGAGTAGTAAAAGCACACATTTTTGTTTTGTTTTTATCTATATACTTTGTCAAAGAAAGAGGAAAGACAGGAACAGATTGTAAATATCACCTAGCTGTTTCTGAAAATGTTTGACTATGGTGGCAATAAAATTTCATTATTTAATAATACTTAAAATTAAGGATATGGAAAAAATAATTTTACTTTTTTAGATCAAAAAGTAGGAGGATTTATGTTTTAGAATTTTTTAAGATGAATGATATAGATGGTTTTTTTACTACTGTTATTTTAAATAGCAATTAAAAGAGCATGAATATGAGGATTTTGCTTTACAGCTATGCTACAGTATCATAGGAATGTAAAATGAAGACAGCTAGGCACTGTAGTCTCAAAGCACAAACAATTTTGTTCCTGTGGAGTCCTGACTGTTTCATGGAGAAATGTGGTATTAGTGGATTTCTTGTCAGCTGCTAGATACTGTCTTTTGTCACATAGTATACTGGAGGTGTTTCTGTCCTACCAACTTGTTCTCAAAAAAATGAGTCTTGAGTGGAATGCATTAGTTCGCTGGCCTGAAATACTCTTCCTCTTGATTCCTTTCCCACCCATCTCAGATAATTCTTCTCAAAGCCCAAGTAATTACATAGAAGTGTCTAGCTATATACCATCTCATGCCTAGCATCTTTTTCCTCCTCCAACACTTCCTCTTCCTGTTCTTTTTCCTCTTCATCCTCCTTCCTCCCTTTTTCTTCTTTTCCTCCTCCTTTCCTTCCTCCTTCTCTCTGGTGTTACTGGCTGTCTTTGGCAGCTGGTCCCTTGTAGTCCTGTCTCTGACTCGATTGTTTCATGACATTATTTGTGTGTCAGTCCTTCCTTCTTCTCCTTTACGCAAGATACTCAGGAGTAGGGTGTGCCCAGATGATTTCATCTTAGTGAACTTGTATCTGTAGGTGACATTCACAAGCAGAAGTAGGACTTCGATATACTTTTGAGGTTGGAGGGAAAAAAGTTCAAATGAAAGATCTTTTAAGTAATTTTGACTGTACACCCTTCGCCTTTTATAATGATTTTAGACCTGAGTTCTCTTTTAGGGTTTAAATTGGCACAGTACCAGAAACATTTCACACATAATTTTTGTCTTCTGTTCTATGAGTAGAATATATATGTTCCTGAATATCCACTTATAATCCGAGTCCAAGCCAGATGCCCCTTAGTAGATGATTGGATCAAATAAATGTGATATATATTGGAATTTCTATGCCTCCATCAGAAAGAATGACAAAGCTCCATTTGTTAGGAAATGGAAATACTTGGAAAAAAATATATGAAGTCAAGTAAGCCAGACTCAAACAAACATAGGTTCCATGGTTTCCCTTACCTGCAATAACTAGTATATGTCTAGGACAAGCAGAAGAGGTCAAAAGCTATGTACATATGACCATATAAGATGATGGTAAGTGAAATGAACCTCAAGATAGGGACACAAGAGGTTTTTATCTTCTTGTTATTCTTCTTGATGTGCTTATAATGCACTATGTAATTTTTTTTTGTTTCTTTTGTATGTTCTTCCCCCATGGTACAACCCCTGTTTTCACTGTATTTGTGAAAATGGTATTCAGTGCCCTGAATCTTGTATATACATTTTTCTAATTTGGGTAGGGGAAGGGAAATAACAAAATACTGAGATAAGGATAAGGATGACCCCTTATAACAATGAGATGTACAAGACAGTATTTTGAAAATGAACTTTATAACTTTGAGTGGTTGGGGGAGGGTGTGGGAGAGGGGAGGTAGGAGTTGGGGAGGTAGGGAGGAAAGGTATGGTAGGGGAAATGTAAAGGAGGGTGTAACAATGCTTGATAAGAAATGGACTCATTACCTTGCTCATGTAACTGTAACCCCTCTGTACAGTATCTTTACAATAAAAATATTATTAAAAAAAAAGAAAAATTAGCTTGATTTGGATCTTATGACATAATAGAACCAGAATTTACTTTATTTTATTATTTATTTATTTATTTTTTGCCAGTCCTGGGGCCTGAACTCTGGGCCTGGGCGCTGTCCCTCAGCTCTTCAGCTCAAGTCTAGCGCTCTAACACTTGAGCCACAGTGCCACTTCTGGCTTTTTCTGCTTATGTGGTGCTGAGGAATCAAACTCACGGCCTCATGCATGCAAGACAAGCACTCTACCACTGAGCCACCTTCCAAGCCCCGAACCACATTTTATTGTTAAAATCTTTACTTTTAGTTTTAAAATGGAGCACAGATACAGAACAATAACAAAACAGAATACATTTCCATGAATTATGAGATAAACTCTCTTGTAGCACGTAGTTCAAAAAGAAAACTTAATCACACTAGAAACTCTTCCTTGGGTTCTGTCCTCATCACAGATCTTGATCTTCACAGCAAGTCACACAGCATTATTAAGGATTGACTCAAGCATCAATAAATTACAAGAATCTATTTTGAAGCTTAAATTATCTCAGTAAGACCCTCTTCCACTTACTCATGAGTCATTTGGGCATGACACTAGAAGTCTGACAGTCACCTTCAAGAGTGTAAGTAAGTATGTTTTAGGTTCATCTTGCACACATTCTACTTTCAGTATAGAATTAAACACTTCCTTAATCAAGAAAATGTGTATATATACACAATGGAATTCTATGCCTCCATCAGAAAGAATGACAATGCCCCATTTGTAAGGAAATTGAAAAACTTGGAAAAAATTATATTAAGTGAAGTAAGCCAGGCCCAAAGAAACATAGGTCCTATGGTTTCCCTTATTTGCAATATCTAGTATATGTATGAGTCAAGCGGAAAAGGTCAGATAATGTGAGGTCAGGAAAATGAACCCTTAGATATGTATTTTAATGTTTTTTTCTTTCATGCATGTGTTTCTAACGCATTTATAAGATTATCTCTTTGTTGCTTTGTATGTCCCTTCCCCACAGTATAACCCCTGCTTTCACTATATTTGATGTCAGTATAACTTGTGGAGGAGATGGGGAAAAACCAGTTGTTTAAGGATACAGGTGGACCTGTTGCAACAATGAGAAGTACAAGTTGTCATGTCCAAAACGAGCTTTACAATGTCGGTGGGGGGGGAGGGGGGGGGAAGGAGAAGGATTGGGATTGGCGGGGAGGGGGGAGGCTGGGAAGGGATGTGAAGGGTAAACCAAAGGAGAAGGGTGCAATGCTTGGTAAGAAATGTACGCATTATCCTGCCCATGTAATTATAACCCCTCTGTACAGTATGTTCACAAATAAAATTAAATTAAATTAAAAAAAACACTTCCTTAAAGAGAAAATGTAAAGAGGAAATATCTTGGAAAATGCACTTGAAGACTGAAAGATATTTGGGAAATAGACATTCCCACAGATAATGTGTTGGCCATAGTTTCCCAAATCCTCTGGGATCCAAATCTAGAAAACATATATTTATCCTTACATTATATCGATAAATTTATATACACATACACATAGTTGTAGTGACTAATTCTTTTATAAGTTCATACTAATACTAAAATATAGGCTGGGAAGATAGCTCTGCGGTAGAGTGCATGCCTTGCAAGCAGGAGGCCCTGGGTTCGATTCCTCAGCACCACATAAACAGAAAAAGCCGGAAGGGGCACTGTGGCTCCAGTGGTAGAGCGCTAGCCTTGAGCTGAAGAGCTGAGGGACAGTGCCCAAGCCCAGAGTTCAGGCCCCATGACCGGCCAAAAAAAAAAAAAACAAAAAACTAAAATATAACACTTCTGAAGTTTAATTTCTTCCATATAACTTCTAT
The DNA here is from genome assembly GCF_024711535.1 of Dipodomys merriami. Lineage (NCBI taxonomy): Eukaryota > Metazoa > Chordata > Mammalia > Rodentia > Heteromyidae > Dipodomys > Dipodomys merriami. The sequence goes on along the minus strand of NW_027202270.1, from coordinate 73,118,593 downwards.
AGCTTTTAACATTCACATTAATAAAATTGTTTTTCAAGAACATGGGGAATGACTGAATTAGACTACCTTATCTAACAGTATGTATACATGAATTAAATAAAAATAACTACACTAATTGTCACCGCCATCATAATATTTTTCTTAAATTAAAAAGTCACTAATTTTTTATGTATGCTTTTAGTTTCTTTCTTAAGTACATAAATACATAATTTTATACTTTTCCTTTTGGCATTTATCCAGTTTTACCTTTAAAATTGAAAATCAGCATCATTCATTTTGATTTTATATATAGTTTGATATCTATAAGATCCATTGAAAAAGAGTCTAAAATAATAACTATGGTATCCTGCATATAGTACATATTTGAGTTTTCTGAATTGAAAACTCTTTTGGTAGGTATTAAAGCATCAACATGTTTGTTCTATTTCTCATTATTTTGGTTTTCTAACTATTTCATTCTCATGAAGTAACATTGCTAAATTCCATAATGATAATCTACTTTTATTTGCATTATAAGTTACAATTTTCCAGAGAAACTGATTTTGATTTTTTATAAAATTTTTATAATTTTAGTTAAATAATTACTATTTTCTAGACATGTAATATACTTATTAAGTTTGAAGTTTGCATTTGTTTAACTTCAGGAATACTTCCCTGATTTAAGTTTTCCTTAGAAAGCATTGTTTCTATTGAGAGATCTTAGAGCTGTTATTACCCTGGTCACTTCCAGATCTTTCAAATGGTTAGTTACATTTCCTTTTGATGTAAAAATAATCTCTCACTTTGTATTTCTCTTAAATGAGTATATTTTTTCTTACTTTTGTTCCCGTCTAGTTTTACTTAGTAAATTTTTTACTTTTAGATAGGACTTATTTCTTATAATCCTGCCATCTTGTTCCTGAATTTATTGAGAATTGAGTAATGTTGTTCTTTTCTGTCATATTATTTATTACTGTCTTCCAGTTTTAATGTGTTGTATTCTTTTATTAGTGTCTTCCAGCTAATTCTGAAGCAAATTGCTGTAAAGATTTTAGTTTGCTTCTGTTCTGTGGATATGTCTTGCTACTATGCTGAAATTATCTGTTGAGATTTTGTTCACTCCTTTTTGTTTCCCTTTTTTCTTTCCTATGGGTATATCCTTTAGATTTGAGTTTTGATATTTTTCAATAATGTGATTTCATGTGAAATTATTTTGTTCCGAAAGTTTAGGGGAAGTGTGATTCAGGTTAGCTTTTTTCACTTGCACAGCTATCTTGAAATTGCTTTTGTGTTATTCAAAATTTCCAGTTTGCTTGAATGGATTTCTTTTCTTTCTTTCTTTCTTTCTTTTTTTTTTTTTGTCAGTTGTGGGGCTTCATCTCTGGGCCTGAGCGCTGTCCCTCAGATCTTCAGCTCAAGGCTAAAGCTCTACCACTTGAACTACAGTGACACTTCCGTCTTTCTGATGGTATATGGTGATAAGAGTCTCACGGAGTGTTCTGCCTAGGCTGGCTTTGAACCTCGATCCTCAGATCTCAGCCTCCTGAGTAGCTAGGATTATAGGCATGAGCTACCGACGCCGGCTCCTATCTTTTTATCTGTGTGCTTTGTTAAGGGGACTGGGAAAGAGCAATTAGCATATTTTTTATTTTTAATTTAACACCAATGATATATACATGTGCCTTATTATATACATGATTATTAACTGTTTAGTCATATGTAGTTCCTATACTTCACAGGGGAAATATACTACCGATTTTTACTTTCTTTGAGATTTTGATTTAAATATGGAAGCATGTCTTGAAACATAAAGGGAAAAATAAAATTAAAGTAAGATTCCAGATTTACAGTTTGTGAGAAAACATCAGGAGCAATCCACATCTTCCCCAAGGTGCTAATTTTATCTGAGTTACCATCCACTTGATCATATTGACAGATAAATCTACTCTATGGGGTTGTATATTAAATGTGGACTTTGCTAATGTATCAGTTGGAAAATAAGCCTTCCAAGTTCAAGGTCCATTGGGCTATATTTTGCAGTATTAGAATTTTAACTCAAGCCCTCATTCTTATTAGGCAGGTACTCTATCACTTGAGCCATACCTCCACCTGTTATTTTGGTTAATCTGCCGGTCTCACATTTTGCCCAGGCCAGGCAGAGCAGTGATCCTCTTACTTTTACCTCCTGTATAGCAAGGTTAACAGGCATGTGTCAACATACTCAGTTATTTGTTGTTGTTATTGTTGTTGAGATGGGGTTCTTGCTAAATACTTGCCAAGCTGGTCTTGAAGTGTTATTCTGCAAATCGCCATGCCTCCTGAATTAGCTGAGTGCCAACATGCCTGGTCATTTCTGAATATAAGCCATATCCCAAACCTGTATGAACTACACCTGCAATAATTCCTACTGTGGTGATTTTTCAACCATAGAAAAAATAATAACTATAACCAGGTGTCTTTGCTTTAGGAAGTTATCCTATACTGCAAAAGTTAGTGAGGCCTGAGACTGTTGAACAAGACTGTCAACAATACTTTTACCCAATCTTGTCTCTAAACAGCATGACAAGTTGACCAGGCTGTTATCCTTGATTCCACAAGGCAATTGTCCCAGTCATAAGAAGCAATTCATATTTATCTAGTATTGTAGTACTTAGTCTGCATCTGAATTTTAATGTTTTATCTGTACACCTTAATGAAATGCATTATAGTGATTAATATTATGTGTCAGTTCCAAATATTTGGTCAGACACTATTCTAGATATTTCTGGGAAGACATTTTTTTTTCTTTTTGATGAGATTAACATTTTCATCAGCAAGCTTTAAGTAGACAAATTACCTTTCATAAGGAAGTGATTCTCACCCAACCAGTGGAAGGCTTTAAAAAAATGGACTGACCTGTGCTAAAGAAGGGAGACTTATTCCACAAAGCTTTCTTTGGCCTTGAATAAAAATATTTTTTATTGTGAAGATATTGTAGAGGGGAGTTACAGTTACATGAGTAAGGTGATGAGTACATTTCCCATTGAACATTGTTACCTACCTTTGTATTTCCCCTATTATCCCTTACCTGTATCTCCAGCCAATTGGCTACCCTGAAGATTGCTTCCACAGCACTGTGAGGCAATTAAAGGTAGCCAGTGCTGTGAGACAATTCATCATTTTGTCTTTTTTTTTAATGATTAAAAGTCATTTATTTGGGCTGGGAAGGTGGCCCAGTGGTAAAGTGCTTGCATTGCATGCATGATGCCCTGGGTTCGATTTTTCAATACCACATAAACAGAAAAAGCTGGAAGTGGAGCTGTGGCTCAAGTGGTAGAGCTCTAGCCTTGAGCTGAAGAGCTGAGGGACAGTGCCCAGGCCCAGAGTTCAAGCCCTATAACCAGCAAGAAAACAAAGTCATTTCTTTTTTATTTATTGTAAAGGTGATGAACAGGGGTGTTACAGTTACAATCAGCATTTCTCCTTTTTTATGTTTTTATTTTATTGTCAAGGTGATGTACAGAAATGTAGTGAGCACATTTCTTGTCAAACTTGTCACCCTCTCCCTCATTCTTCTCCCACTTTTCCTTCCACCACCCCTTCCTGAGGTTCCTATCTGTCTCTCTTTCATTCTCTCCCTCTGTGTATGTGTCTTTCTCTGATTCATCCCTCTCTGTGCTTTCTTTCCCTGTCTCTGCCTCTGGTTCTGTGTGTCTTTCTCTCTCTCAGTTTATACACACACACACACACACACACACACACACACACACACACACACACACACACACACACACACACACACACACACACACATCCTATTGGTTTCTTGACACAATCTCAATGAAAATAAATGATCTATATATTGCCAAAAGAGTATAATTTTTCACTAAAATGCACAAATAATTTTTAAAATATTGTTTCCTGAATGTGATTTGTCCATTTATCTGATGGTGGTCTGTTCAGAAGATCTTTCACACAAGACCCTGCAGGCCCTCCTGGGTACAATGCATATACATAGGAAGATATTTGGACTATTTCTCAAGGCCTAGAGCAGGCTTTCTAGGTCTTGGGAAAAATAATTCTACCTGACTTTTTGTAAATTTTTATTACAGTAAGAGCACTTAATCTGATATCCACCCTTATAACAATTTTAACTTTATTATAGTGCTGTTGCGTGTAGGTGGTGCTACAACAGATGTCTAAACCTTATTCAGTTTGAGTAACATAGACTTCTTTCCTGTTGAGTAACTCCTACTTGCTCCCTCCTTCCAAACCATTATTTAACCTTTGGATTCTATAAGTTTGACAATTTGGGGGCCTGTACTCATGCACTACTTGTTCTCTGTGACTGGCTTATTTTACATATACAGAATAAATGATGTGATAGACTTATAATTCTGAAGCCAGACAAGAAGATAGGAAACGAAATTCCTGGCTTGCCTCCAGGGTAGTCTGTTAACAAATGGTGAAATGATTCATTGTATGTCACCCATGGCCTGGCTATTCTAACCAAGGCTATTTGTAATTAAATACAGGGAATTATATACAAATACATGATTTGGGAGATTTTGATTAATTTCTTTTATAAGTGGCAAAGATAAATTCTGTCAACATTACTTACTGAATTACAACCATATGTTTCCTAGTGATTATTCATGATAAAAATGAAAATATTTGTACAGAGACACTCCCTGTGCTATTTGAGCTCTATAGATTAATTTCCTTAATTACTGTAGGAGGGATTGTTCCTAAGGAAGCATTCTTGCTGACATTTTGAAATGAAACCACTGAGTTTCAAAGAAGTTATATTACTAGTTCAAGGTTGTAAGTGACTATTTTTGAAGAATCATCTTGACATTTCTCAAAAGCTCCATCATTAACTTCAACTTCTTTCTGTCTTGATTCCTTCTTAAGGCCAAGGGCAAGTGCCAGGAAGACTGTTTTGAAGTGTCCAAGTTAATCATACTGCTCTGTTTCCTCTAGGTCTGTTCAGTTTCATAGCTGGTACCTGTTTCTCTATACATTTTTGTATGTGCTTTGTAATGTTTTCTGACACTCAGCCTGATTAGGCAACTCGCCTAAGATTGCATTCGGAAGAATGGAAGAGCTATAAATTAAAACTTCCTGTTTTTCCTTTCCTTTACTGAGTTATGTTACTTCTAAAAGAGGCATTATGATAAATACCAAATCTTTCCAAGTAAGAAAAAATTGTGTGTTTCAAATATAAGAAATCTGGATAAGAAATGCATAGTCACTTATAGGCATATCAAAAACTTAAGGTAACTTTTACTCTCAGAGTTATCTTTATGAGTGAGGTCCATTTACTCTTTCTGCAAGCCCGCTATGTTATTAATATTAAATAATAAAAAGAAATATATTATTATATGGTAGCTCAACCTTACCGAGGGACTATACTCCTTATAAGAAAAGTTCATTTGAATTCTTTGTTGAATAGAAATTGAAGCTAAAATAAATCCCCAAGGCAAATTAAACAGGAAACATTATACATGCACAGAAAAAGAGGGGTTAATTAAACCATCACATTTCTAAGACTTTTCCTACACTGGAGTGATTTGGGCAAATGTATGCAAATTGTACATGGATTTGGTGAAGAGTAAAAGAATATTATAAAATTTCATTTATTATAAATTCTAGAGGAGAGACAAAATGGCGTTTGCAAGAACATAGTCCATTTCTTCCACTATGTCCGTTTATCTGCGTGCATGTAGAATTTAGAAAATTGAAACTTCTTTTATTGGACTCCTGCTGTATGTCATACAAGCCTAAGTGGCTTACATTTATTACTTCTTACTGCCTTTATATTTAATATATAAGGTTGCTGACATTTTGTATTTTACATTTTATAAAAGCAAGGCTTAGAATATCTTTTTCAAAGACCTACTGTTAGGAAGTAAGTAATCAGGAACCCTAACTAGTTAGAACATAAATTTCCATTTTATCAAGTAGTTGCTTCCATTGTAGACATCATTTACATTATTTCTCCATTCACGTTCTTATTTTTGTTCTGATTTTTATATAGATACTTATGTGTTGATGTGTTCGTATTTCCTTGCTTGATATTAAGAGTCTGTTTTTTTAGTAGAGTTTTGCAGTGCTGGAATCAAACTCAGTGACACTCACATTCTGAGTAAGTGCTATGACACTTAGCCACACTCTTGTTTGTTATGTTTTAATTAAATTATTACTGGTCCAATTCATGAAAAATAAAGTTAACTATTATATATACATATGCATTTGGACTCCAATTGAAACTCAATCAATAATTACCTCAAAGAAAGTTTTAAGGGTTTCATGCTTTCTTTTTCTAGCTTTTGAATAAATAAATAAACAAAATTAATTTTGTGTGGTGGGGTTGAGGCTTGAAGCCAGGGCCTGAGCACTCTCCTTTAGTATTTTACTCAAGGTGGAACTCTACACTTGAGCCACAACTCTACATTCAGCTTTTTGTTGGTTAATTGGAGCCATGATTCTAACTTACATTTTTGCCCAGGGTGGTTTGAACAGTGATCTTTAGATCTCAATCTCCTGAGTAGCTAACATTATAGGTGGAGCCACAGATGCTCAGCATAGTTTACTTATTTCTAACAAGAATATTATCAAATATATTTTATTAAATTATGTGATGGAACAAGTATTGAAATGAATGTTTTTCTCCATTCCAAAACTTCATTTAGGAATAAAATCAAATAACATCATGATGTTGAATCATATGTAATAATGGTATTTTATTTTTTAAATATATATTTTTTATTGTAAAGCTGCTGTACCGAGGGGTTACATTTACATGAGTAAGGTAATGAGCACATTTTCTACCTCTCCACCTCCCCCAAATCTCCCCACCTCCCCACCTCCCTAGCTTCTCCCCACCTCCCCTGCCAAATTTGTAAAGTTCATTTTCAACATAGTGTCTTGTACATCTCATTGCTACAATGGGTCAACCTGTATCCTTATTTCAGCATTGTGTTATTTCTCTTCCTCTCCCCAAATTAGGAAAAAAATGTATATACAAGATGCAGAGCACTGGAATCAAATATAGTAACAACAGGGGTTATACCATGGGGGAAGAACATACAAAAGAAATAAAAGAAATCACATAGTATATTATAAGTACATTAAAAACAACAGCAAGAAAGATAAAACCTCTTGTATCCCTATCTTGAGGTTAATTTTGCTTAGCATCATCTTATATGGCCATATGTACATAGCTTTTGACCTTTTCTGCTTGTCCTAGACATACACTAGTTATTGCAAATAAGAGAAAGATACATTTAAGCCAGGCTTTGGTGGCTAGGTTTGTAATCCTAGCTACTCAGGAATCTGAGATCTGAAGATGACTGTTTGAAGCCAGCTGAAGCAGGAAAGTAAGTGAGACTCTTATCTTGAACTAACCACCAAAAAGCCAGAATGGAGCTGTAGCTCAAATGATAGAGCAATAGCCATGAGGGAAAAAGCTAAAGGACAATGTAAGACTCTGAGTTCAAGCTCTAGTAACACTTTCTATCCCCCCAAAAATTCAATTAATACCAAATAATATTAGATTTTCCATATGGCTATTTTGTCATTCTAATAGCTGGTGCAAATGGGAGATAAATTAATTGAATAAAATGATTGTGGGCCAAAGACATAAGATATGTGTGTATATGAAGATGACTCCTGAGAGTTTGACACTCAACCATCCTGGCACTTTGAAAAAATTACCTGTATGATCAGGTATACTTGATTTGATGAAATAAGATTTTAAAAGTACTAACATCTCATCTACTTGTGTTCATTAGTTCCTGAGATGTACAATTGTACATTTAAAAAATCAGTTTTTTTTTTCATCACAGACTGACTTACTTCAGATCTGAGTAACATACGTGGAATAATGAATACTTTTAAAAATCAAATTTCAGCCAAAGGATTGGAAACTTTTTTTTCCTGCTCTGTTCCAGTCCTGCCCTCTGAAGTTAAGCACCTTGTTCAAGCTGGTACTTGTTTCTTTGCCATTCGTATTTCTATTCTACAGTATTAGCAGCTTAAAAATGTGCTTTAAAAGATTATATATTATTTTACAAATGGCTTTTCTTACAAGATGGGATGTTTTCACAACTTACTTTTTTTTTCTCTTGTGCTGATTTAAGGATACAGGATGACCCATTGTAACAATGAGATGTATAAGACACTATGTTAAAAACAAATTTTACAACTCCGCTGGGTGGGGGGTGGACGGAGGGAGGAGACAAAAGAGTTGGGAAGGTGGGAGGAAAAGGGATGGTAGTGGAAAAAACAAAGGAGGGGGTAACAATGCTCGATAGGAAATGGACTCATTACCTTACTCCTGTGACTGTAACCCCTCTGTACAGTAGCTTTACAATAAAAATGTATATTAAATAAAAAATAAAAACATAAAAAGTATAATCAATAAAAATTATTTTGGTGTTCATCTTGGGACATGAAATCAGGATCTGGGAGCTGCCTTTGAGTTTTGTGCTCAAAGCTAGTATTCTACCACTTGAGTCACAATTCCACTTCTTCTGGCTCTGTGTGTGTGTGTGTGTGTGTGTGTGTGTGTGTGTGTGTGTGTGTGTGTGTGTGTGTGTGTGTTTAATTGGAGATAAGAGTCCCACAGACTTTCCTGCCCAGGCTGGCTTTGAACTGAGATCCTTATACTTCAGCATCTTGAGTAACTAGAAATATGGGCTTGAGCCACCATCACCTGGTTTTTGAAGACAATTCTTGTTGATATATGTCAATCTAGTTTATGTATTCTGTCATGCCTATTTTATGGCACATATCAGACAATAATATCATCTCACTACTTATTATCATTTGGATTTTTATTAGCATGTATTAGTTGTGCAAGAGGGATTTCATTGTGACATTCCAGATATGTATACAATGTATCTGATCACAGTCAATCCCTCCATCACTGTCTCTCATTGTTCCCAACTTCTTGAAACAACTTCATCAGGTTTATAGTGTAAATAATTGACTTCAACCAAATTCATCCTCTTTCATCCTCTCCTTTAATCCTCCTACCTCCCAGTGGTATATCTCTCAACCCTGGCAGAGCCATTTTATTTTCCTGCAATTCATTCATTTTAGCATATACTAATTATACTCGGGGGGTTACCCATGGAATTTAAGACATCTATTATATTTTCATCAGAATAAACTTCTCTATTGTTTTCTGTTTTTCTGAACACCTAATTTTTGATTGCCTAACAGATTTCATTGAGACTTTCATACCATATTCAGAGTTGTAATATTTTTAAAAATTACTTACCATCCATCTTTATTACTTTATCAGTCCCAATTCTCTCCCTCCCTATCATCACCTAAAAGTACTCATAGTTGGAATCATCTCTTTCTCCCTGTGTGTGTGTGTGTGTGTGTGTGTGTGTGTGTGTGTGTGTGTGTGTGTGTGTGTGTGTGTGTGTGTATATATATATATAAAATCTCTCTCTACATTTAGGTCAAACTTCAATATATGAGCAGAAATGCTGATTTTTTGAGCATGACTAAACTTACAATATTCTTCAATTCTTTCCAATGATTCATCTATTGTTGGGCACCACAATTAATTCAACAGCAGTTTGGCCATTGTGAACAGCTTTGTGAACATTGTAAATGTGTGTGTGTGTGTGTGTGTGTGTGTGTGTGTGTGTGTGTGTGTGTGTTTACAGTGATATGGTGGAGGACGTAAAGATGGAATATGATATTTGACTTGGATTGTGTAAAATGGATAATGAATGATTTTAAGATATAAATGTAAGGGTGCTGTGGATAAGACTTCCCTGATAACTCATTACTTTAGCTAGTAACTGTAATTGTACCTCTGTAACTCCATAACCCTGTGACTTTGTAACTCTGCTTCTGCTGTTTTCTGAGCAATGGGAGCCCTAACCCAGTGGAACCATCACCACCCTTTGTTCTATTCCCCTGCTTCCCACAACCAAAACCTTGGCAGGAAATTTAAACTTAAAGTGTGCATTTCTTGTAACAATCATTGGCTAAAACCAGCACCTAGCCTCCCCCTTTCCCCGCCCTAGCCCATAGCTGTTTAAAAGCCCACATGGGCTGGCACACCGGGCTGTTTCCTGGGATCCCAACTCCAGGTGCAGTCCTGGCATGTCAGCACTTTTCGATCAATAAAATCTTTTACAATTTCACTGCGGACTGAGTGGTCTCACTGCCCCTCCCTACTACAACAGGTATTTTTCTTCACATACCGTTCAATAATATGTCCATCAGCAGAAGGGAATACCATATAGTAGATCTATTTTTAGCTTTTGAGCAATCACTGTACTGATTTCCATAGTGATTCAATACTTTACATTTCTGTCAAATGTGTATGAAGGTTGTCCATATTTTTACAGCAAATGTTACAAAGATGTATTTACTTAAGGCTTCTTCTCTTTCATGTGAGCTTTGCAACACTACATATAATTATCGGTAGAAAATAAGACCATTTCCAGGATTACTCTTTATTGCCAAATTGCTCTCCAACAATGGAGGTGATCCTATTCTGTGTCATTTTGATTGTGGGTAAATATTTTTATTAAAAAAATAGTAGATGGTTCTACCACCAGAAGTCTTGGGATAAATAGTTTGGAGTTGGCAAATGTATGGATAAACCTAATGAGAAAATCATTTTAATTTTGTGACAGGCATTGCCTGTTATGACTGTGACAGAGTGGTACAATATACTTTTTCTCATTTTAATAGGTATTTCTGTAAAATTCACAGTCATATAGATTCATTAATTCATTAATAAAGCATAAATCATAATATATGTCATTGGGACTTTTCCATGTGGTTGCAGCAAATTATTATCTTCTTATATGTCTTATAGGGATTAAACTGCTAAAACAGATTGATTGAATAAGAACCAGAAATCTCCTTACCCCTGGCCAAAACTGTATCTACATGGACAGTTCCTGGTAAGATAAGCAACCTATATGTTGCTGTTCACACAGCCACAGCGAGACCCTGGAACTCAGTGTGTGATAGGCAGAAAGGGACCATATCATGCGGGTATAGACAGTTTATTGAAACATCATATACTGATATAGGACATAGGGGCATAGAAGGCAAAGCTGTAGTCAGGGGCCAACCCCAGGACAGGAAGGTAAACAACTTGAAGGTAAACAACTTGAAGGTAAACAACTTGAAGGTAAACAACTTGAAGGTAAACAACTCTTGGGGGATATGGAGGATTAGCAACTTTATTTATTTATCTATTCATTTATTTTAATAGTTTTTTATTGTGAAAATTCCATACAGAGAGGTTACAATTACATGAGCAAGGCAACGAGTACATTTTTATCAAGCATTGTGGCCACATCCTTTGGTATTTTTGCCCTACCATCCCTGCCTTCCCATCTCCATGACTACACCCCCCATCCCCCCCACCCTCCCACCCCCACCTCTGCCAAAATTTTAAAGTTTATTTTTCAACATAGCGTCTTGTATATCTCATAGTTGCAATGGGTCCTAACTGTATCCCTATCTAAACAATTTGTTTTTTTGTCTTCCCTTCCCCAAATTATACCAACATCAAATACAGTGAAAACAGGGGTTATACCATGGGGAAGGGACATACAAAGCAACAAAAAAATAATCTTATAAATATATTAGAAACAATCGCAAGAAAGAAAAAAACATTTGTGTCCTTATATTGGGGTTCATTTCATTGTTGGTGGGAGTGTAAACTTGTTCAACCACTTTGGAACGTAGTATGGAAGTTCTTCAAAAGACTCCACATAGAGCTCCCCTATGACCCAGCAATCCCACTTTGGGGCATTTACCTGAACGATCACAAACAAGATCATACTAAAGCTGCCAGCACAACAATGTTTAGTGCAGCATTATTTACCATAGCTAAGATATGGACCAACCCAGACGCCACCTTCCCCCACTAGATGAATGGATTAAGAAAAGTGGTATATGTACACAGTGGAATTCTATGCCTCCATCAGAAAGAATGACATTGTTAGGAAATGGAAAGACTTGGAAAAAATTATATGAAGTGAAGTAGGTCCCATGGTCTCCCTTATTTGCAATAACTACTATATGTCTGAGACAAGAAGAAATGGTGAGATAAGATGGTGTTAGGCAAAATAGATTAGCAATTTTTAATCTGTGGCTGAAAAGTCATTCAGGGCAACAAAAGGGGAAGCAAGGTACACATGGGGATCTATTTAGAAGAACACAAAAGGGATTTTGATGCATAGTTCTACACAATTAACTAGGAGGAGCACGGATGGCATATCCTGAAAAGTACCACCTGAGCCTGGCGTCCAGGCTCAGGACCTTTGCCCTGCATGGAGGAAGGGGAGTTCCCCTTCACCCTCCAGAAGAATGCATGCAAGCATGCACCCTCATGGCACAAAGGAACTCTGATGGGGTCTTGGGAGTCAATGTGTCTGACATCTTCCCCTTTTTTTGTTTTTTAAGCATAGAACAGCAAGCATGAGATCCTTTTGCAGGGAAGAGACACCTTAGCTCTTCTGGTATGGAGACAGCAATATCCTGCTAAGAACACAAGCATACTAAGACAAAACACAATCAATCCTGTGGAAACACTATGGGTAAAACTCTGCCACCAGGTACGAGGATCCAATTGGTTTAGCACAGATGCAATTCCCTCAGCCAGACCCTCATATTCCACCCCAGGGAGCTGTGCAGAGAAAGTCTCAATGACTTCCTGCTGCAACTGGTGTTATGTCTCAACTCAAATTCCCTCGCAAGTCCTACAGGTGGTAGCGAAGTCCCTGTCAAATGTTATTAGTGGCATTGAAGCAGGCAGGAGACACACAGCTTTCTTGAGCTCCAATCACACTTGAAGGTTAACTCTTTCTGCAGATCAATTATCTGGTCTCCCACCCACTGTATCATGTGTCCATAGCTGATGGGGATCCTGTTGCCACTTCTCTACAAAGTCCTTGGTTTGCATGGTGGAATGCAGGGGACACCAGCAGTTGCAGCTGTCGTGGTGATTGTGATCAGACCAAGGATTGTGGCCATAATCAGGCCTATCAATCTCTTAGTTCTCTTCAGTAGTTGCTGGACGACTCCTGCCAACAAACCAACAGTGGGGCTCACCTGCCAAGGTAGGTGACGTTAACAGGCACCCAGACCCCTAAGTGAGATCTTAACATCAGGAGAGGCTCAGAATACATATTAAAAGGAATAGTATGATTTAAACATGTAAAGAGTTGACAATCAAAACAATCCTGGCGACAAAGGGCTTCACTGACACTGTCCCTATAGCCAACATAAAAGGGAATTTAACACAGGCCTGTACAGTAGAAAAATTATTCCTAAAAAAATGTGTAATTTTCTTCATGGACTGTAGTAAAATGACCAATCCAATTTTGAGTTGCATAAAATGGGGCAGCAAGTTTCCATAAATGCCACTGTTCAAGGCCCAAGCATCCCTTGAAATTTATACCTAGGAGGCACAAAGCCCCCATCATGCTAGGTGGGCAATCCCAGTGGGTTCTAAATGATTGATAACTCCATTGCATGAACACCACCTAACAAAATTACTAGTACACCAATCATCAACATGCTTTTCAGAACAATTGGCCATGAAATGCCCATGGGGACCCCAATCTATAAATGAGGTGCTATCATTATGTTGTATAATCTTTCTTCTAGTGCTATGGCACCAAGACCATTGAATAGGAACATAAGCCTAATCCAATAATTAAAGCCCTGGCATACAGGGTTGGTTGGTCACCCAGTCTTATTTGTATAAGAATGATTCTGACCAATAAAATTTAAGGAAAGCATGCTGAATAGCCCCATGCAATTGGTGCTCTCATCATCAGGCAGAGTAGGCCAATATTGGCTTCTGCCTTGTCTGACAATGCTTTAATCTGACCCTAGGTTGGCAGTATCTTGCTGGTTTTCTTATAAGGGTGGTGGCATCGTTAGGGCTTCAAGCTTAGGTTTGCAAAACTATGCACTAAATGATCTTCTTCAGGGCTGTGTTGTATTGTTTTCATCTCTCCTGGGTCAGATGAGTTGAAGAGGGACCCAGATGTTGCTGGTTGATCCATCTGGAATGATGACCCATTTACGGGTCATTAGTCTTGATTTCTCATTTAACGCTATGGGAATATGGTAGTGGGTGGTGCTGGAGAGGTAAAATGCTTTTAGCTCCAGTGTAAGGATCACCTTCAGGTAATTTTTTTAAATTTAAAGTAAATAAGTTTAAGACAAGATTCCCTTGGGGATTCCCCCTTTTTTGGTTTTTAGTAATTGAAGCTTAATTGTCTTATGGGTAAATAGTTGGCATTAGTAGTCTGTAAATTTCTTCATAGATTGATTAAAGAAGTTTTACCTAGGGTCTGACTTCAGTAAACTTCCCTAATATTTTCCTGGTACTACACTGGCTTTTATAGCATGGCATGGCGGAGTTTTTCAGGGTGATAGCTTTATACCAATCAGATTTTACTCCAAACTAGAAATTAAGAAATTAGGCATAACTTTAAACTTTTAGTGACTGTAGGGACTTTTACTTGGGCTATAGTAGTACAGCCTACACAGTACTTTGGTTTGCAAAAGATTCCAATAGCTCAAGGTATTTAAGGGTAAGATCCATAAGAAGGGCCCACTTTCAAGTGATTAGTGGCAGTGCTGTAATTGACAAACAAGTTACAAAAGCAGAACTAGTAGTGATTACAAATGGCATCGAGGCAAAGTAGGATGGTTGAGCCAAAACAATTTCCTGCAGATATCCTGGTGCCTAGGCAGGAGATGGGGGCAGGGTACCCAGCTCCAAGGCCTGGAGGTGGGACAAGACTTTCATTGAAGTCCTAGGAAAACATTACCTCCCCAAATGGGGGAATGCATTGTTTAGCTCCTCAGATGGCCTAGAGATGGGACAGGCCATCCTTTGGAACACAGATGTCTAGTGCAGCTATACTGGTACTTAACTCTCTTCTCAAGTCTTTATCTTTGAAATGTAACATTTGGCCAAAGTCTTAATCAATACAAATGGTCAAGTTTCAGTAAATATCAGACCACTGTCTTGTTCTATTCCCAGGGTCTGTACCTATGTTTCTCTGCACACCTGGGACTTGTTTGTCACAGTTAAATTTCCTTCTTCCTTGGTCTAATTATACCCTATGGGCTTAATTTTAATATGATCCTAACAATTTCATGTTTTATATTCTTTTTTTGGGGGGGACCACCACAGTCCGCAAATTTCCTTTCCTTAAACAAATGAATTTATGTGGTTGGCACCAGCCTAAAACAGCTCAGAAGCTAGTGTTTTTAAAGGCAAAATCCATGTGGTCAAGCCTGGTCACACACAGGTGGTCAATGGAGTTACAATCTGCCTTATAGTAGCAGTTTCAAACCTTTGAAATGTTTCATCTTTTTCTCTAGCCAGGGGTGTATGACAAGCTGAGTATGTAGCACCATGAATTTAGAAACTTCAGGCAAGGTTTGGTGAGATCAGGCAAAAGACTGACAGCCAGGTAAATGAGCAATATTTGAGGTCTCAGCTGCTTTGGTGTTAAGAGACATCGGCATCAGATGTGGCCCTAGCCTCCTTGGGCTCTCACTAGGTCTTTTTCAAATATAAGCTCTATTTTAAAACTCAACACACACTCACACCATCTTCTACTTACTCTCACACCATCTTCTACTTACTCTTACCATCTGCGACTTACTTGAACATTCTGTGGTTTGTCTTAATTTTCTTCCTTCCAAATCCTTTCAAATCTAATGGGAACCATCTTTATGTTTCCTCAATTCTCTTTCCAAAGTCTTTCTTTTATACAAAAGCATTTTTCTGGCTGGCTGAGGAACCTGATCTCTGTGACTAACAATACCTAAGTTACCTATGCAAGCCCTCAGACAGATATCAATAGGAACACACTCTCAGGTTTACAAACTTCCTTTCCTGAACAGATGAATTTTACATGGCTGTTGTTAGTCCAAAAGTTACTGCCAATTAGAGCTTTAAGCAAATACAGAGCAGTTTGGATTTAAAATATTTCCCTCATTTTACAACCTTAGCCTTTTACTGCCCATTATCACAAATGATTGACAAGTTCTTGCCCAGTTATGCATGCTTATAAACTATGTTCCCATGGCCTCCAGCTCTGATCAATTTTAGAAGGGCCAAGCATATTATCGCCAAGGTCCCCTGAGTGCCTTTCTCCATACTGGGGTAAATGCGCCTCTGACATTTCCCTTGGTTAGTCACTGGACTTGAACTTAGGGCCTGAGCGCTATTCCTCAGCTCTCCAGCAAGGCTTGCACTCTGCCACTTCGAGCTCCAAAGCAACACTATCTGCTTTTATGGCATACTGCTGGCTGATTAGAGATGACAATCTCACCTTTCTCTGCCCAGGCTGGCTTCAAACTGTAGTGTGCAGCTCAATGAATCTTACAAAAGACCAGTTTCCTACAATTAAGAACAAAGATGGTCAACATGGAAGAAGTTTTTTTTAAGCATGTCTTACCTAGAACTTATTAAGACCCAGTTATACCTGACAAACCTGTAAGAATTATCCATTTTTCTCTGTAGGCCTGCTGGAAACTGTTACAAAAACACTAGAAGAGCAAACTAAAATAGCAGTTAAACAATTAGATAGACCTAATTTTTCTTTTTCCACTTTGAAACAAACATTTAAGACAGTTTTACTTTCAAATTTTATATCCAGGAATCCATTCTTTGTTTTTAAAAGCCTTTTACCAACCCTTGCTCTAATACTTTATACTTTAGTTTTTATTTGTATTTGAATGACTCTTTAAAATCTTAAGACACTAGGCACACTCCCTAGAAAACAAATCTTTAAAACCAAATTATAGCACACAAATAAGCTTTTAGCAATGCTGATCATTGTCACACAACTCACTTTACCATCAGGTTTCCAGCATCCAGCTGCAAGGAGAAGAAACAGGACAAAGATAGGCCACTAGGTTCCTCATATGGAATAGGCTTATTCCTGTCTGACTCTTTAGGGTTAGATGAACTGCCTGTGTGCCAGCTTGCCTTCTCCCACCATGTGTGGACTGGCTGAACTGTTCTTCTGCCTGCTCACCCCTCGTCTCTGAAGATAGATTTTTTTATTGGCTCTAAGTTTTTCTGCTTCCTTATTTCTTGGTTCTTAACTGAAATACCGGAACAGCTTTAGACAGACCAAACAGGTAAAGTCTTTAGCAGTGGTAAGCAAACCTTCACGTTTAGCTTTCTAATAGCTATCCCCAGATTTTAGAATACCTGATTTTCTATCAATTTAAAGAATCCACAAAAAGTCTTTAAAACAATGCAATAATCTTTAAGATTTTTGGCAACATCTAATCCTCATGACTTTTTGAATTTTAAACTTAAACTCACCCATTTTTTACAGCATGCTGACAGTTTTTATCTTAAATATGTTCACATGCACACACTCAAACATACACACACACAGATCTTAAAGCACACAAAAATGAAAATTAGTTGTACATACTGAAATTTTCAGTAACAAGAGATCTTTTTCCAATCTGTTGCAAATGACAAAAGTTTAAGATGAAACATTTTAACAAAATACTTTTTCTAGGCCATAATTTTTTGAGGCTTGCTTGCTTTGCCAGGCATCTTATCAAATAGCTTTTTGAGTACCCTCAATTGGAGGAAGGCTGAGGCTGAGCTGGCCTAACTCTCTTTTACCCAATCTTAGACAAGAGAACTTCACAACTTTCTTACACAGCCAGGTCCAGCCAAACATCTGAATCAAGCTCACAGCTGCCTGCACCCTTTTCTCTGGCAGCCTCCACAGGGAGAAATGCAGCCTACTGCTTGTATTTAGGTGATCTCAGAATTTTCAAGGCAACTCAGATTGAATCACAACTTCCATTGACAAAGATCATTTAGCAAGCAAAATACTTAACAACCTTAAAACCATGACTGTTTTACACATTTAACATATAGACAGACAGACAAACGTGTGTGCACAAATCATACAATGTGCTTAGATTTTAATATTGGCCATTTAAGATTTTTTGGAATTTTTTGCCTAATTATGATTGAACCATGTGGTCAGTTATAATGTTGTAAGGTAAATCATTCCAGAAGCCACACTTTAAAATACAGAATATTGGAGTTTTTATTATACAGTTAACAGGCTGCAGGCCATCAGTTGTTACAAAGCCCTGCAGCATGCAAGTACACATAACACAGCTAGGAAACATGCTAAAGAGGAAAGAAAGAACAAAAACAATACCAACAAACCAATTCAGCTCCAATGGAGAGCTGAACTGGGACTCCATGATGACTGGAGATGAGCCAGGAGACAGGACACAGGACACAATCACAGTGACACAAGTGGCAGGGAGTCCAGCGGCTAGGCTGGTCCAGGCCTAAACAGGTCAGCACAGGGGGCAGATCCTCAGGAAATTCCAAGTCCCAGACACTGGACTGACAGTTTCAGTAACCTATCAGCCAAGTGGCTGTCCCTACCTCCAGGTGTCCGGGCACACGCCCATTACCTGAGAGGCAGGTGATGGGGGTAGGGGGTTTCCTTCCCCCAGCATGATGCCAGACCCTACCATCCACCCTGTGGCCAACATGGCTCTGGCCAGACCTGGCCTCTGTTGCCCTGCATGGAGGAAGGGGCATTCCCCCCCCCAGAGGAATGCATGCTAGCATGCACCCTCATGGCACACAGGCACTCAGATGGGGTCTTGGGAGTCAATGTCTCTGACACTATCATAATCCAAGGATCTTTAGAAGTGGGTAATCATCTATCTCTAATTTTATATTTTATCTGCTTCTCAAAATACAAAAAGCATTGAAATGTCTACTTAAAATACCAAAAAAGAAAAAAAAACATATGTGAACTGAAAGTCTAATAGATGCATACTTATTTAAAGAATACCATTTATTGAGGTTTGGTGTTTTAGTTGTGGTGGTGGTGGTGGTGGTGGTGGTGTGTGTGAGTGTGTGTGTAATTTCAAGGCTCAGAAAAAGGAGTATAGAGACGTTGCCATTGCTTGGCACTATTAAAGTCAATGTTTTGTAATTCCATAAATTCATTAATTGATTTTGATTTGAGAAATTAATTATATTACAGGGATTAGAACTGGGCACATACATATAGAACAAAAGCTTATCCAGTTTTTCTTTATTCATTTTACTTATTCTTTACAATTGAAAATATGGCCTCTATTTTTGTAAAGTGTTTGACATAAACATTAAAATGTTAAGCAAACATTATTGACCATTTCTCTGCATTTTATTCTTCAGTGAGTGCTTGACAGATCTTGTATCAATGAGTGAACATTTATTCTGTGTCAGGATATTTACATCTTTTCTCAATTAGCATAAAATAACACTGGTAAGTTAGGAACTACTAATCTTTTTTAAATAAATGAGAAAATCAAAAAAGCATTTAAGATTATACCCCAATAAGAAACAGATGTGACATTCAAAACTCAAGTCATCTGATTCTAAATTAGTGTTTTTTCCTGCATATTAATTAATAAGCTGTTTCCTCCTTTTTTCATGAATTTCACAGAAGACAAAGATGTGGAACAAAATTACAGCTGAAATCCTGTTTCTTCCTATGCATTTTTTTTCTAATCAATAAGTAATAGAGCCGCTAGGTGGTGCTGTTAAAAATGTCAGGTCATGTGACATCTATCAAGTCTCCAATGAGAGTCTATTTTAACAAAAACAGTCAAAGTCCTTCAAATGGCCCTGCTCATTTTCAAAGGGCCTTTCCAGGCTTTCTCATGTTCTGCCCTCATTTGCTATTCTTTTTCTACCTATTACAGCAGTTGCACCACCACCTTGAATATTCATGACAGGTTCTCTGGATTTGCCCTGCCTGGTCTAAAACAAGACTCAGTCTTTTCTTTGCTTCCATTTCCCACATTCACTAAATTTGCACCATAGGTTTTATCTGCTTTTTCCACTATATAATCTCAATCTTGAGTATGTGGCACACAAAAAACATTTCTTTATCATAAGGAATGAAAAAAAAATGAATGACTGTGGGAATAATGGATAAAGAAATGAATGAATGAATTCATGCAAACAGAGATATAATAGAAGCATGTCTTCACTTACAAAGCACTT
Organism: Dipodomys merriami; assembly: GCF_024711535.1. Lineage (NCBI taxonomy): Eukaryota > Metazoa > Chordata > Mammalia > Rodentia > Heteromyidae > Dipodomys > Dipodomys merriami. The sequence goes on along the minus strand of NW_027202270.1, from coordinate 73,098,543 downwards.
CAAATAGAGCCCTAAAAAATGACTTGCTTATTCTAGTATAAACCTCAGGAATTAAATCACTGCACAGGGTGAAAAAAATCCACAAAAGTTAATGCACAGAATGACTTAAAGTAGCATGATTTATTTGTGGAATTACAAGCATAATTTGGTCTTGAAAAAGTGTCTAGTTTACAGAAAGAAGAAAGAGATTGGAATTTTAGAAGAGAGAAAAATGTGCATGAACTGAAGTCTCAGAAGGACCTAGAGGCTTCCTTTACACAGAATGCTTGAAGTTATATTAACATAGAGGCTCTTTACAAAGGTGTGAGTGGGGTAAAGGAAACTAATAAGGTATAGTGAAGCTTTCCTCATCTAGCAACCTCAAGGATTTCTATTCATAGGCCTGAATTGTAACTGTGAGGAACTGATTGCAAGTAAGTCATTGCCAAGTGAAATTGAAGCTGGTCAAAAATACCTTTTCAGTTAAAAAATACAACCAGCTTGCTACCTGGAGGAATTAATATTCAAAATGCATTTTTTCTTATAACTAGTCTCCTGCCATTAGATTTAATTGCTAAAACAAATCAGAAATGAGATGACAAAACAGACTTAAAAATACCAGTACAGATTAGGCTACAAGAACACATAAACAAGATAATAAAGGGCCAGCCAGGGATCAAAGGGAAATATGGACCTGAAAAAGTATAACAAGTTTTATTCCATAAGTGTAGGAGAATTATTTAAGGATTTTAGACAAAAAATGGACAGGACAAAATTTGAAAATAGTGTAAACAACTCTGGTAACAGCAAAAGGATTAGCAGCGAGGAGGAAAGGAAAAGACTTAAAATCTTAGATTGGACTACAAAGATTCAGAGAGAATCTTATTGTCCCGACCCCAGGACTTCTACAAGGGCCGTGAACCTAAGCGAGAAGCAATGAAGGGACAAGAGACATGAAGAATGACAGCAAGACAAGGATTCTGATCAAGGTGCAATTTTTTATTTTTCACACAGGGGTATTTATATACTTAGAATAAGGAAGCTTTTTCATTGGCTGTAGCAGCTGCAGGATGTTTGCTTAGGGCAGTGTGAAAAGGTGGTCGTTAGCAGCTACCAGGTGTTTGTTTGGGACAGGATGAAAAGACCGGATTCTGTAAACACCCTCAAGATGTTCCAGTGAGATAGTCAAGCCTATCATGCTGAGAGACTTCCTTTTGGCTCCCAACTTCTTATGAGGTACTTCATTTTTATTATCTTTTAGTAGTTGTACAAAGGAGTTGCCATTTAACAGTTTATGAATACAATATATCTTGATCAATGTTACTCCTTTCAATTGTTTCACCCATCCTTCCTACCCCTTCCTACTTACCCTTTTCCTCATTTCTTAATTTTGTAGGACATATATTGGATCTTGTCTGCCTTTCCTCCTCATCTTCATTTGTTTACACTTTTCTCCTTGACTGTACCCTACCACTTATGAGTACCTGCCTCCTAGTGTTTTATTTTCCTGAACTTTGATTTTGGCTTTCTAAGGAATTACATTATTTTTTAGTCTCCCTTGAATCTACTGTATTTCAGTTAATATATTTGTATATACTTGTATACCACCCAGTGTGTTTACTTACTGTTTGTAAACTAAATCTAGCTTCCATACATAAGGAAAAACATATCATTTGTCTCTGGGCCTGACTTACTTAATTTTTCAGGTCTTTTCCATTTCTTTTCTTTTTTAAAGCTTATTTTATTTTAGTTTAAAGATTCTATGCAAAAGGGTTACAGTTACATGAGAAAGACAATGAGTATATTACTTGTCAATCATTGTTACCCCTTCCCTTGTTGTTGTACCACTACTGCTTTCCCCACAAAAGTTGTAAAGTTTGTTTCCAATATACTGTCCTGTGGGTATCCTTGTTGCAATGGGCCAACCTCTGTCCATGTTTCAGCATTTTGTTATTCCCCTTCCACTCCCCAGATTAGACAAATGTATATACAAGATGCAGGGAACCAAAATCAAGTACGGTGACAACAGGTGATATGCCAACGGGGAAAGAACATACAAAGGAAACAACAACAACAACAAACAATAAAATCACAGGGTACATTTAAAACAATAACCATAAAGACAGACTTCTGGTAATAATGATATTGTTCCATTTCTTTTCAAAAGGAACAATGTCATTATTTCTAATGGATGAGTAAATTACCATTGTGAATATATACTACATTTTCTTCACCATTCATCCATTGAGGGGCAACTGGGCATACTTTGGCTATGGTAAATAAATCTGATTGTGCTGGTGGTTTATTGAACCCTTGTTTGTCATCTTTTTTGTAAGGGCAAGGAATGGAATTGCTGAATCATAGTTTAGTTCTGTATTTATTATTTTTTTGAGGAACCTCCACATTGCTTTCCAGAGCAGTTGAACAAATTAACATTCCAACCAATAGTGCATTAGGGTAACCTTTTGCCCACATAACTTGTCAGCATCTGTGACTGTTCTCTTGATAATGGACATTTCACTGAGGTGAGGCAGAATCTTAATGTTGTTTTGATTTGCATTTCCTTTATGGCCAGAGATGTTGACTATTTCTTCATGTGTCTATTGGCTATTTTTACTTCTTCTGAGAAGACTCTTTTTAAGAGCAATGACTGTTGGCCAGGGAAGAAAAGAACCAAAATTAGAGACATAAGAGCAGTCATAGCATTCCTGTCAGGAATGTGCAGAGGACGAAGAATAACCAATCTTATGAATTTTATATTAGCTTTCCTATTGAATATGAATCTTCTTTAACTTCAGTATAACATTACATCTTACATAGCAGAATATTTGCTCAGATTTTCAAATAGTCTAAAAAAGATTTAAAATAAATAGTAAGTATATTTCAAACTAACTGTTTGTTTTATTATTGAACTATGAAAAAATGTTCAAGTTTATTTGACTGCTAACATGTTCCTTTATAATAAATAATATTAAGCAATTTTTACCTTTAGCTACTTTGCTTTCTAGGTGTAATTTGTAGAGAATCTATATTCATATAGAAATACTATTTATATATCCAGGTCTCTTTTGTAGCTGAGAAAGCCCAAAAGTCTCCTCCCTAAAATGCATTGGTTAAAGTTTATAAACGTATCAAATATTAAATTAGAATAAAAGATACAAACCATGGATACAAAAATCCAATCATATAAAAGAAGAAAGAAAAAGTGAGATGAAGTTTTAAAATGGTTGAAACAATGCACTTTCCTTGTCTAATGCTACTGTCAATCACTGTAGATATAGAGAGTAAGTAATCTGAAATGTATGCAGGAGATCATGGAGACATGAAGCAGACCGAGTATGAGATGCCCATCTCATTCCACAACAGTAGTATATGTCATAAGTATGTAGAAAAGCCTGTCTGATGTGTGTGGCCTAGATTCTCATCATCATTTTTCTAAATACATCTGATAGAGTACATTAAAGTGATAAATAATGTCTCAGGGCTGGAATCTAACTTCAGTGAAAGAAAATTCTTGCTTAGTTACACATTTCTGCTTTCCTGAATCCTGACTTTCCTACTTACTATCTATCCTTGAGTGAGTTTTATGAATATGGTGTGCTTCAGTTGGGGTGTTAATAATATTCCCTTTATAAAGTTATTGGGAAATTAAACATGTTACTTATGAAAATATTTCATTGACTTCTGTCCAAATGTACTTAGAAAGTATGAATGTCTGAGGTAGGACAAAAGTGTAATCCCAGCTACATGGAAAGTAGAGCTAGAAAGATCATTAATACAAGCCCATCTTTGACAAATTCAGAAAGATACTATCTTTAAAACAAGACCCCCCCAATAACACTTAAGTTCTGAGTGGGACAATCTGTACATATGTTCCTGTGAGAAATATGCATGAAAATTTAATGTGCCACACATGACCTATTAGGAAGCATGCTTTTGGTGGAAATGTCAAGTATTCATGACTTTCAATTTTATATTTAACTGATTGATAAACATAGGGATGATATATGTTAATTGATAAAAATTAGATCCTGGATCATTATTTTTATAGGAATATATTCTTATTTGAAACTTTTTGAGTATAAAACTACGTAAGTATTAATATACATGTTGCTGAAGAAGTGCATGCAGTACACAGCACAACTATGACTGGGCACCTAACTTTCTTGCTATTAAGAGAGTTCACAGAGTGATTATGGATTGTAGAGGTAGCCTACAGCTTCTCCCCATCAGGAAAGGAGAAGATCAGATAAAGTTTGTCAAAGAGTCATTAATCCCTCTTCTCTTCTCTGGGGCTGGCAACTCAGCTGCATATTTTCATAATTGATCATTTCCAGCAGGTTACTTGGCAGTATTCCTATTTTGCATTAGATAAAGTAGAAGCTATCTCATTTTCAGTAAAATGTTATGTAACTGCATATAGTCTTCATCAATAACTTATACTATTAGAGTACCTAATGCTGTGACTTTGAAATGGGAAGCTTGCATTTTGGATAGTTTGGAAGAATGAAAGGCTCTGAATTTAAACTTCTACCATGTCTCAGATTAGACAGATAATATGACCATAAACTGAAAAAAATGCTTATAACTCTGAAGGATTCAGGAGGGAATAAAATATTCAATGGGAAGGAAGAACAACATAAGTTGTATCTGCATAAACAATTTGGGATTTACTTCATGTCCTAATTTTGCAGCTAAAATTTTCAAACCTTTTTTTGTTTATTTTCTCAAATATATGGGAGAAGTTCTAATGTCCTTGGGTGAAGCACATTGTCTTATTTTTTCCATCTTGAGATATATTATCTCCCCTTTTTCATCATAATGTAGTATTTCAAGCCCTATTAAAGGATCAAATAAACTTATTGTGAGGGTTGTAACTTAACAAAATTAAGTACCACTAAAGATTAAAGGTCCTTCAATATACCTTATAGTGAAAGTGGCTTTACAAACTGACATTCCAGTTTCTAATCATTTGATGTAAATTTTATTATAGAAATGATATTAAAATATTTGGGGAGAGTCTGTAGTGACTGCATGGAATTTTTCAGGATTCAGTTTAAACTCACAATGTTTGAAAGCAGGACATATTTGCTTTATTATTTGATAATGAGGCATTCCCCTTTATCTCTTATGAGATCTTTCAGTTCCAAGAATGCAAAAGATATTTGTGTATCCTGCAGAGTCTCTAATTGCTGAAATTTTATATGTGATGTTTATTTAATTAATGTATCATAATATGTAAATATAACATGTATATAATTGATTTTATACAACTCTAAAGAAAAAATAATTGAATTTACTTAATATGAAAGCAATATATTCATAGACAGATGCAGCATCTTTGATAACTTATTAATGGCTAGATAATAAGAGCTTACAGATATGATGGTTAGTGATTATCATTTTTCCAAAAGAAAGGTCTTGCACAAAAGAAATAACAGCTGACTCAGTTCAACTCATTTATCAAGTGCAAGTTGATCTTAACTAAGTAGAAGTGAATATTGGTTAGGAAATAAGACTCACCTGTACTTTTTATCAGAAGGATAGTTTTCTTAGGACTGTTATCCATATTCATTCTATAGACTGTCATCATTCCTTTAGAGAAATATTTTTAAAATATTCCACGGAATATTTCAGTGACTGTGCAAAGAATATTTCAAAATGATCTCTACTATCTAATGATGTACAGAGAACCTAGTAAATGTCTTAAAATAGGCATTCATTTTCCATTGGAAAACTAATGAATAATTTTCATTATAATTTAAAGAGAAATTAGAAAAAGGAAATAATTTAAGACCTATTTAATTCACTCCTCCACTGAGTCCTATCTCTGCCCTTGATTCTTAAAAAGATATTTAACATGTACTTCTAATTGAGAAACCTAATTGCAGTTGTTAGTTAAATCACGGATAGGAAAATGAGGTCAAGATTCTTAAAGACATACACTAGCTGATCCAAAAGGTTAGAATTTAAAAAAGGGACACTAAAATATATGAGGGTAAGCTGATGATTACTGAGGTAGGTAGATTTGACTTAGTGCTTTTGTTCTTTTTTTTTTTTTTTTTTGTCAGTCATGGGTCTTGAACTCTGGGCTTGGGCACTTCCCTCAACTCTTCACCTCAAGGCTAATACTCTTATCACTTGAGCCACAGAATCATTTCCGGTCTTTTGGTAGTTAATTGGGGATAAGAGTCTCACAGGTAAAATCTCAATGTTGTTTTGATTTGCATTTCTGTCATGGCTAGAGAGGCTGAGCATATCTTCATGTGTCTATTGGTCATTCTTATTTCCTCTTCAGAGAGGTTTCTCTTAAGTCTTTAGCCCACTTGTTTGTTGGGCAGTTGTTTCTTTGGAGATTTGTTGTTGGGGGATTTAATTTTGTTAGAATGGCTATAATCAAGAACCCTAATAACAATGGATATTGGAGAGGATGTGGACATAAGGGAACCCTACTGCATTGATGGTGGGAGTGTAAACTTGTTCAACCACTGTGGAAAGCAGTATGGAGGTTCCTCAAAAGACTCCACATAGAGCTCCCCTATGATCCAGCAATCCCACTTTTGGGCATTTACCCAAATGATCACAATCAAGGCCATACTAATGCTACCAGCACAACTATGTTTATTGCAGCATTATTTACCATAGCTAAGATATGGAACCAACCCAGATGCCCCTCAAGAAAATGTGGTAAATATATACAATGGAATTCTATGCCTCCATCAGAAAGAATGACATTGCTCCATTTGTTAGGAAATGCAAAGACTTGGAAAAAAATTATATTTAGTGAAGTAAGGCAGGCCCAAAGAAACATAGGTCCCATGGTTTCCATTATTTGCAATAACTAGTATATGTATGGGACAAGTTGAAAAGGTCAAAAGCTATGTACCTATGACCAGATAAGATGATGTTAAGTGAAATGAAACTCAAGATAGGGACATAAGTGTTTTTTTTCTTGCTATTGTTTCTAAAGTATTTATAAAGTACCATGTGATTTTTTTGGTGCTTTGTATGTTCCTCCCCCATGGTGCAGCCCCTGTTTTCACTATATTTGGGGAGGGGAAGGGAAAAAACAAAATGTTTAAATAAGGATACAGGTTGACCCATTATAACAATTCGATGTACAAAAGACTATGTTGAAAAACGAACTTTACAATTTAGTGGAGCATAAGAGGGGTGGGGGGATGTAGTTGAGGAGGTGGGAGGGAAGGGATAGGAAGGGGAAAAACAAAGAAACAGGCAACAATGCTGGATAAGAAATGTACTCATTACCTTGCTCATGTAACTGTAACCCCTCTGTACAGTATTTTCACAATTAAAAAATTGTATTTAAAAAAAAGAGCCTCATGGGCTTTCCTCTCTGGGCTGGCTCTGAACCTCAATCCTCAGATCTCAGCCTCCTGAGTAGCTAGGATTACAGGCATCAGCCATGCCTGTAAAGAACAGCCCAGCTGTTCTTTGTTATATTGAATGAGTGTCTCTCAGGAATGAAAATAAATGTTTCAAAAACAGCAGTAATATAAAATAAAAATTGAGGCCTTCTCGGTGGAGGAAAGGACATGTACTATGGTATTTTCTTTCACAATTCTAGGGCATTGTTTGATATTTTACGAACTCTTTTTTGTCAGTGTGAACACAGATTTCTCACCAAGGGCATAAGGGTAGTGACAAAAATGTGAATCAGTCCTTGAAGAAGCAATAACTTGAAAGTCAAGTGCTACTATCTAGCACCCAGTTATCTGCATGAGAAAGTCTTTCTATAAAACCACTAACTTTCTAAAATCTACTTAATTTCAGTGAAGAACAAATTAGTCTAAGAAAATATCTCTCAATGGTATTCTGAATTTTATATCTAAAGGACCCCAAATATTCCATCTTGAAGTTCCTAGAGCTTTTGTATTTTTATTTTTTTGTGTGTGAAAATACTGTACAGAGGGTTATAATTACATGGGCAAGGTAATGAGTACATTTTTTACCAAGCATTGTTGTCTCCTCCTTTGTTTCCCCTTACCATCTCTTCCCATGTCCCCTTCTTTCTTCCCTTCCCCATCCCTCCACCCCCCACACCAAAGTTGTAAAGTTCATGTTGTACAACATCTTGTACATTTCATTGATGCAATGGGTCTACTTGTATCCCTATTTAAACAGTTTGTTTTTTCCCTTCTCCTCCACAAATTATACCAACATCAAAAACAGCGGTTATACTGCTGGGAAGGGACATAAAAGCAAAAAAGAAATATCTTATAAATATGTTAGACACAATAGCAAGAAAGAAAAAAACATTTGAGTTCTTAACTTGGGGTTCATTTCACTTTACATCAACTTATCTGACCATTTCTGCTTGTCTCAGATACATGCAGAAATGCTCAACCTCCCTAGCCATAAAAGAAATGCAAATCAAATCAACATTGAGATACCACCTCACCCCAGTTAGAATGGCTATAATCAAGAACTCTAATAACAACAGATGCTAGAGGGGATGTGGACAGAAGGGAACCTTACTGCATTGGTGGGAGTGAAAACTTGTTCAACTACTTTGGAAAGCAGTATGGAGATTCCTCAAAAGACTCCACATAGAGCTCCCCTGTGACTCAGCAATCACACTTTTGGGCATTTAACCAAATGATCACAAACAAGACCATACTAAAGCTACCAGCACAACTATGTTTATTCCTAGAGCTTATCAATAACTTTGGCAAAGTAACAGGATACAAAATTAACCTATAAAATTCAAAAGCTTTTTCATATACCAACAATGTACAAGCTGAAAGGAAAATCAAGACAACAACTCCATTTACAATAGCCACAAAAAATCTGAGAATAAATCTAACCAAGGAAGCAAATGATCTTTAGAACAAAACTATAAAAATCTGAAGAAAGAAATCAAAGATGATATGAGGAAATAGCTAGTCCATGTTCATGAATAGGTAGAATTAATATTTTAAAAATGGCCATACTGCCAAAAATCATCTACAAATTCAACTCAATCCCCATCAAAAATCCCAATGACATGACATTCTTTACAAAGAAAACAACCAACAATTCATACAGAATAACAAATTGCTTTGAATAGCCAATGTAATTCTAGGTTAAAAAGGCAGTGTAGGTGGGGCTGGGAAGATGGCTCAGTGGTAGAGCGCTTGCCTTGCATGCCTGAGGCCCTGGGTTCGATTCCTCAGCACCACATAAGCAAAAAGAAAAAAGCCGGAGTGGCGCTGTGGTAGAGCTCAAGTGGTAGAGCGCTAGCCTTGAGCTGAAGAGCTGAGGGACAGTGCCCAGGCCCAGAGTTCAGGCCCCACGTCCGGACCAAAAAAAAAAAAAAAAAAAAAGGCAGTGTAGGTAGTATCACAATCTCAGATCTCAGGCTCTACTACAGAGCTATAACAAAACAGCTTGGAATTGGCACAAAAGTTATCTGATATTTGATAAGGGATCCAAAGATCTATTTTGGAAAAAAGCCTCTTCAGTCTTTGGTGTTGGGAAAACTGGGCATAGATATCCAGAAAAGTAAGTCTCAGTTTGTCAACTTGCACTAATATCATCTTAAAGTGGGTCAAAGACCTCAACATCATACCTGAAATTTTGAAGCTGCTGCATGAGTGAATAGGAGCAACACTAAAAATTATAGGTATAGGAAGAAACTTTTTTCAGAATCCCAGGGGCACAGTTTCGGCACAGCAAAGAACATAGTACTAAACTAGAAAGACAGACAAAAGACTGAGGGATCTTAACCAACAATACATCTAATTAAGGCCTATTATTCAAAAATATACAAGGAGCTCAAGAAACTAACCCCTCCCAAGTTAACAGACCTATCATTAATGAGCAAAGGAACTAAACAGAGGCTTCTCAGAAGAAGAAATAAGAATGGCAAAGGAAATGCTCATCATTTCATGTCATAAGGAAGTGAAAAATAAAACAATTCTGAGACACCATCTCACCACAGATTATCCAACATTGTGAATTCAAATAAGAACAAATGTTGACTGGAATGTATGGGAAAATGACCCCTGTTTTACTGTTGGTGACAATGTAATCTAGTACAACCACTGTGGACAAAAGTCTGGAGGGTCCTCAAAAAACTAAACATGAATCTTCCCTATGATCCAGCTATATCAATTCTGAGCATCTACCTAGAACATCCTAAGCCAGGATACCACAAAGACACTCACACTTCCATGTTCATTGCTGTTCTCTTCATAATAGTCAAGTTATGGAAACATTCCAGAGACCTTACAATAGATGAGTGGATCCAAAAAATGTGATAGCTATACACAATGGAATTTTATACAGCCATCAGAAAGAACAATATTATATCATTTTAAGGGGAATGAATGGTCCTAGAACTAATAATATTAAGTGAGGTAAGCCAAGATCAGACAGACAAACACTGCATGTTTTCTCTCATGTGGACGCTAGATCTAAAAGGTACCACAGGACATGACAAATTATACAGGTATCTAGACACTCACATACAAAGAGACAAAAGGGAGGAATACAATGGTGAAATGCCTATGTGCCTCTGGTCATATAAAATAATATTTATAGAGGTGAACTCCAGGAAATGGGCACAAGGTTTTTTTTCTTTCTTACTTTTTTTTTCTTGTTTGTTTGCTTATCCATTTTGTGAGGGTGAGGGCACACAGAAATGGAGGAGCAAAGGGTGAACAAATGCAGCAGTGGTACTCATTAGACACTATGTTGGTAATAGATTTATAATTATGTATAAGAATGGGAGGGAAAAACTGAGAGAGGGGGAGGTAAGAGGAGACATTGTAAGAAAAGAAATGTACTCATTACCTGACTTAGGTAACTGTAACTCCTCTGTGCATCACTTTTATAATAAAAATTAAAATTTAAGAACAACAAGCAGGAAGTAATTGGAAATATATATATACATATATATATAAACACACAAATAGATATATATTTTTTCATATGAAAAAAGAGTAGAAGGAAATCTATTCAATTTGTTCTAAGAGGAGGAGGATGTGGGGAGAAAGACGAGAGAGAATGATGGAGGAGATGATTTGATGGATAAATACTGCATGCATATATGTAAATGGTACCATGAAACCCCTGTGTATAACAAATGTATGCTATAATATATATGTTGAAGTGAGATCCTTATATTAACTTTGTGGAATTAGTGAGCTGTTGGACAGTTATCAGAATACCTGGGAAGTACTAGATTTCCTAAGTTTAGTATATTTTATATAAAATAAATATCATAGGCCCTTCAAGCATGTGTTTTTCCAACATGAGTAAGACTTTTTTAGGGTAAGTAAGATATTAACCTGCTTAGGATAAGGTATAAGATGTTTTGTCTTTGATGTCATAAATGTGTTGTCCTTGATATCATGAATGATTAGGGATTACATGTTGATTGTACTATCTCACCTATGTTTTCACATTAGAGTAAAGTGAGCTGGTTGCTGTTGGCTCACAACTGTAATCCTAGCTACTCAGGTGGCTGAGATCTAAGGATAAATCTTAATGTGAAGCCAGTCCAGGCAGGAAAGTCTGTGAGATTTTTACTTCTAATAAATTGCTCTGAAAAAGCTGGAAGTGGTGTTTCAGCTCTAGTGGTAAAGTGCTATCCCTGAGCACAAAGAAGCTCAGAGACAGAGCCTAAGTCCTGAGTTCAAGCTGAAGGACCATCCCCTCCTGCCAAAAACAAAACAAAACAAAACAAAACAAAACCTGCAGTTATTTCCCTACCCAACACCAAGATTTCTTTTAAAGAATGATCTATAAGGGATAACCTGGAGTAGAGATCGTAAACCTCAAGTACAAGAGTTTGTAGGAGATAAGTGAAAAAAATAGTAACTTATTCTCTCTGCTAAGTTGGCATATCACTGTTAAAAAAAGATGATAGTGTATTTTAATTTATTTGCTATGTCATCTTCTGAAGAACTTTTGCTTGTTACCTCTGAATCTCTTCTGTGTATAAAGCTTATTGCAAACTCTAGGTCTCCTACTAGTTACAATTTAAGAGGAGGAACCATAGAGAGTTAAAAAGTCAAAATGGGTCCTATCAAAAATAACTAGTATATGTCTGGGACAAGCAGAAAAGGTCAGATAAGTGAAATGAACTCCAAGATAGGGACACAAGTGGTTTTTTTCTTCCTTGCTATTGTTTCTAATGTATTTATAAAGTACCATGTGATTTTTTTGTTGCTTTGTGTGTTCCCCCCTCCATGGTATAACCCCTGTTTTCACAGTATTTGATGTTGGTATAATTTGGGGAGGGGAAGGGAAAAACAAAAGGTTTAAATAGGGATATAGATTGGGCCATTGCAACAATGAGATGGACAAGATGATATGTTGAAAAACGAACTTTACAATTTGGGAGGCAGGTGGGGATGTTGCTGAGGAGGTAGGAGGGAAGGGATGGCAGGGGAAAAACAAAGGAGGAGGCAACAGTGCTTGACAAGAAATGTACTCGTTACCTTGCTCATGTAACTGTAACCCCTCTGTACAGTATTTTCACAACAAAAAACTTAACTAAATAAAAACAAAAAACTTCTGGAGCATGAACTGAAGTGTGAAATAAAACTTGAAAGTGCTGGGATTTGCAGGAATCTTGGAGAAGGGACTAGAGTTTCCAAGTGAGTAAGTTAGGAGTGTTAGATGACCTTCCTGGATTCTCAAATGGCAAAAAACCTTACTGACAGTTTGACTAATTAATTGGTTGTTATGGTTATATAGAGAGCAAATTAGATTGGGTATGTAAACATACCGAACACTTCCTCCTTTTTCATAAATCTGTTGCTTCTCATTCTTTACTTCCCTCATGCTAAGCATGGCTAATTGATACTTCTAAGATCTTACTTAAAATTGCTCTTACAAACACTGTTTTACTATAAAACTATCTGAATTTGTAAAAGGAGTTTAAAAATATTTTCCTTGCCTGCACCGGTAGCCCATGCCTGTAAGATTCCAGCTACTCAGGAGGCTGAGATCTGAGGCTAAGATCTGAGGATCGTGGTTCAAAGCCAGTTCATGCAAATTCGTGAGACTCTTATCTCCAATTAACCACCAGAAAACCGGAAGTGTCCTTGTGGCTCCAGTGGTAGAGCCCTAGCCTTGAGCTGAAGAGCTCAGGGACAATGCCCAGGCCCAGAGTTCAAGCCCCACGATCAAACTATGTGAGGATGTGCTCTATTAAAATATGAAAACATAATTTGGCTGTAGTCTGAGGTATATCAAATACATACAAAGGTATACCAAATATATAAAGAGCTAGTAAACCCCCACAAACCAACAAATCAGGTAACGTGGAACGTATTTGTACTATCAGTTGCATAGTAGGCACAGGTAATAGGATTGTAGGGAATTCAGCCTCAAAACAAAATATAGGACTTTACCCCCCAAATAAATAAATAAATAAAGGGATAAATAACTAAGGAAAACCCCCAGTACCTCAAGGAAAAGAGCAATTTATGAAACGCAGAGTGCCATAAAATAACAGATTTTATATTTTAAAACATAGCTTGCAATATTTTTATGAAAAATGAAAATTAAGATTTTGTTAGGTAGATACTTTCTCTAGGTAACAATTTCCTTTGTGGACAATGCAACAGGAAGAGACTCCAGTCTCCACCGTCTTTTCTTTTTCTTTTTTTTAAATTATTTTCTTTTGTAGTTTGAACTCAGGAACTCATGTTCCTTCAGCCCACTTGCTTGGCCTTCTACTACTCATGCCGTGCCTCTAATCCTCCTTTTTCTTGGTAAATTGAAGGTGGAATGTCATGGACTTTTCTGGCTTCAAAACACAGTCCTCCAGATTTCAGCCTTCTAAGTAGCTAGAATTTCAGGTGTAGAACACTACTGACAGCAGCTTCTTTACATAGCAGTCTGCTTAATTGTACTCTAGATCTAGAAGTAGTTCTCTTAATGACCAGGTCTGTTATCTTTACTAGTATTCACTATGCAGATAGATGTGTTAACAGCCCTAAATCAGGCAGTATGATGAGAGACTTGATAAATGCCTGATATTACAGCTTGTCACATCCAGATCATCATTCCATATTTGATAATTCTACACTGAGTATCTAACCACATACTGAGATGGATGCCAAGCCTTTAGAACACATTTTGAATTGGCTAATCGGTTTTCATTTATTTGTCATCGAAGGACTTAAACTATTTCAGAACATACTGAATATAAATAATGGCTAGAATATCCAGTATTTTTTTTCTTACAAGAGAACATTACAGCATTGATTGAAGACTGGGGAGTAAGATTTGCCTGTGTTCAGAATTTTCCTGCTGTCATTGCATTCAATTTCCTCCGGTTCTGGCCAATGACTCCAACACTTACTCTGATAGCCTTTCATATGCGTGCTGACAGCTTTGATGCTTCCACTCTGTCTTCCTCTATCCCCAGGCTGAGCACATAGAGCTCTCTTAACCTTCCTACAATGATCAGATTCTGTTAAGTCTCTACCATCCTGTGGCTTGCTTCAAAGATTCCCATCCATTTTCCCTTAAAGAAAACCCATTGAAAAATAAAAGGGACAAGCATAAATGAAAGCACAAATATATCCTTTCAATACCATCTATTTATTTTAGTTTTCTCATGTGTCTATTATCAAAAGCAGTATAAAAAGCAATAAGCTTTCAGAAATAGTCTTTATGATCAGGTCTGTTGTCTTAATTATTATATTATTCACTATGCAGAGAGATGTGTTAGTCACAGGTCTATACCAGCAACACTTTTGTTTTGTATTGAGCAATATAGTTGAGTGAAGTATTAATTTTGTTAGTAATCTTTCATGTGGAATAATGAATTTAATATGCCAGTTAAGTATTTTTTATCTTCTAGGTACTATTGGATCTTCAGGGTATAGATATGAATGACAATATGGATAATATGATTTTAAAAGACTCTAACTCAAATAACTACAATACAAGCCCCAAACTTTATCAAAGTATACTTTATCAAAGAATACTAATTAGATTTGTCAGCCAGTCCTGTATTTTATCTCACTTAAACCTTGCCTACAATCTTCCTTCAAGGTGGAACTGCCCTCAATGAAAAATATACATGATAGTAGGTGATGGAAGGATGCATGGATGGATAGAAGAATATATGATATATGAAAAGATGATATATGGTAGCTAGATAAATTGATGACAGATAGTGGGAGAGATGATAGATAAATTATGCATATATGTAGAAAAGTTACATATATATTATATAACTCTGATATTTATTTATTTGTTTTACTAGGAATTCTACATACATCTCAATATCCACATACTACAGGAGGTTTTTATCTACTGCAGCTTTTTTAAAGGAGTAGAAAAAAATAGGCAACATTTTTTTTGAAAAATCAACATTTTTAATTTGGAATTACATGGAATTATCATTGTCTTCCTTCAGTTACTTCACCAAACTTTAAGAGTTTTTAGAATTTGAATTATTTTTCTCTTTCCAAGAGTGTTTGAATATGGCAAGCCACATTTTTCATTTTTGTTATAATAACAATGGTGATTTCAAGTAAAAAGATTAATATTTTAAATTCAATTGTAATCAATATAATGATTCATCAGAAATCTCTAAGCTAATTTGAGAATTAATATCCAAGAAAATAATATATTTCTCTTCATTTGTGTCTTCTTAGAAATTTAGTGAAACGGGAACCGAAGAAATTACATGGTATGCTATCCATCTACATGTAAACCTAAAAAGTCTCACTCTAATTTGGTGAAAATAAATATTTTAAATAATGTTTACTAACTTCTTAGAATGATATACTATTAGAAAAATTAAAAACCAAGCCTATGCTACTTCTTTCGCTGTGATGCAGCACTTTCCTTACTTGAATATTGAAATTTACATCCTGAACATATAAAATGATTCTAAGCAATAATAAAATAAGATAGAGAAACACAACATTTGAGATATCATCAATGCAGTAGGCCCCTATTGTGCCTGAAATTCTATTAATAATAAGAAAATTGTTTATTTACAATAAAGCTGAAAATATAAAGACATATTTTGAAATATAAATATAAATGTTGAATGCAATACAAATTTACATGTATTATAAATGATATATTTGCATGTTGTATATCTATGTAATATTTATTATATAATTGTATTTTTGTACTATATATTAAAATACAAATGGGTTTTTGTACTATACAAACGTGAATATTGACTTCAAAATGAATAAGTAGTATTCCATCCCTTCTCCAGAATTTACTTTTAAAGTTACAATTAGTGTTCAGAAAAAAAAAAAGAATAGAGTTTTATGAAAGGAATCTAGAAAACTAAAGAATATAGAAGGGAGGTATTGTGGGCCCTGAGATTGTTCTTTGCCTATCTCACACTAATATGAAGGCTACTTTGACAAATACTGCTCTCCTAAAGTTTTCCTGCCACATCTCTACTAGTGTCAGTTCCTGAAGGTGGTGCCAGGAATATGCAGGTACCTGCTTTTAAAAGTTGATGAATTTTCTAAGTAGAATTGTTTGAAAATTCAGGCTATTAAACAAAGTCAGTGTGCCATCTGGGTCATTTTGACCCACTATACAAATTCTAAGGTTTGTGTGACAGGAAGAATCATTTTCCTTTTTTGTTTGGGGTTATTGTAGAATTCAGCACTAGGATATTCTTTCAATGATGAGTAAGAATCCTATCTCAATTGTTTACTCTTTAGGATCAACTTGACTGCTTAAGATCACAGTGACACAGGAAACAGAAAAAATAAGGCATTCATGCTGTAAAAGAAAGGGAAAGAACCTGAGCTTGTAGATTTATTTATTTAACAATAAAAATCCATACACTGTTGGATAACGTACCAAATTGGATTTATTCACAGAGCATCCTTAGTGTTTCAAATAGTTTAGTTACAATCTTTTTATATCACCGATATAATAGTTTTAAATTTTATCTTTTAAAATATCTGGTTAAAAATTGCAAAATCATTGGATTCTCACATATGATACATTTTCTTATCACACTGACTTTTCCTTATATTATCTAATTTAAGGTATCTTATTCCTTCTAAAGCAAAGGAATGTGCTAATGAGTCAATTTCCTATTTTAGTTTCTTTTTTGTGAGCACAGATTAATTGTTCAAATGGGCTGTTACTGTGACATTTCCATCCATGTTCATTTTTAATTACAATAATAGTCTTAATTAGCTTAAAATTTAAACAAAAATTATTTGTAAACATAGCTATTTTCTATTGGTATTGTTTAGCTATTGACTTATTAATTATTCAAACACTTTTGTTATTAGTTTATTGTTATTTAAAGGTGACTAATGTTAGGGACTGCAGAAACAAAGATGGACAATGTATACTTCCTAATGTGCTTCAGTCTTTGGCAAGAAAATATAGAACATCTTGAAGCTATCCTACCATTCTTAGTTTTTAAATAGTATGAGATATTGCTAGATTAAAGTGTAGAAATCTAGAGACAATGAGAGCGAGACTGAGAGTGAAAGAGAAGGGAATGTCTAGAAAAACAGATAAAGTGACTCAAATAATGAAATTGCCTGGGAATAAAAGCAGCTGTAGACCAGTTGAAGGCCTACTGTAATAGCAGAGTCCCATGTTTTTAACATCATGATGATTAATTTAGAGAAACAAAACAAAATAGTTTGGATCATATATTGAATATTCATATATTCTCAATTAATTGTTCTGAGTATTTGCTATTAATTAATAAGTAGAAATTAAATGAAAAAAATTATTATTAATTAATTAGACATTATTTCAATTTAGATTTGTAATTTTTTCTAATTTTTAGACATACTATATCACAACAGAGATTTCCATAATATGATGTTCATGCTTACTTACAAGACTTATAGGTGAGCATCAGAATGTGTTCAATATACTAGGTTTCTTCTAGTCTCTACTGGATGGCTTTGAATCATCAGTGGAAACTCTGGTTTTCTTTCATTTTATGTCCCATTGTACTCATTTTGGGATATTTTGTTACATACATATGTATATATAATTATTATATTATTTTGTTACATATATTAAAACTCCAGATAAACAACTTTATTTCTGAGGACATGAAATTTTGCACATTTTACAATTTTCATTGCATAGCTTAAATAAAATAGGTATAGCAATTACAAGTTCTTTAGGCAATAATTAAAATGAAAGATATTTAAAAATAACTC
This sequence comes from Dipodomys merriami, assembly GCF_024711535.1. NCBI lineage: Eukaryota > Metazoa > Chordata > Mammalia > Rodentia > Heteromyidae > Dipodomys > Dipodomys merriami. The sequence goes on along the minus strand of NW_027202270.1, from coordinate 73,080,412 downwards.
ACTTCTTGATACGAATTATTTCATGCAGTTATATTTATGGAGAGAATGAGGACAGGAGTAAAAATGAGAGTTTTATGCTTCTACTCTTAACACCAAATCATTTCATGTGAAATAAAGTATGTTAATTTACATCTTTTTTCAAATACCAAGGTAAAAGGAAATTGGACTGAAACTAAAAAAAAAAAAATCAGTACTTCATCCTAGCAAATTATATCTCTGGAAAATCCAAGCTAAAACTTTCTGAGAATTTTATCATCTGACATCTGAGAATTATTTTCTGTAGCAAAATGATGTGTGCTTGTTACTCCCTGTGTTACTTGCATGAGTAGGGCATCTGAAATTGATTGATGTTTTTGTATGTTGCATGCAATTTCTGTGTTTATAAGGTATATACAAGCTAGTGATTTTTTACTTCTCATAGCTCTTCCAAGCCTCAATAATTCTTGTACTACTTTCTACAACATCATAAGTTTGGCATCATTTAGAAAGACACTTCTGTTTATGCATAGTAATTTTTTAAGAGAATTGGAGGAGACTGGAAGTTCTCTTGTATTGATGTTGACAATTGCACTCTAAAAGTACAAACCCCAGAGTGCAAAATATTTCTAAAACCTCTGCTGGTGCCAAATTTGCTTGTGTAATACCTGTGAACCAAGTCACATGGCTATGCCTAGAAAGTGTTGAAAGTATTATTAAGAGAATATGTGAAATTCGATTTATTGGTGGATATTAATAATAATCTACTTTCCTTAAAAGCAAGAACATATATGCATTCTAATCAGATTTTTTTAAGCAAGGTAAATAAATGGTGCGTCTATTTAAAGCTATATAGGGGAACTCTAAAATGTTAGTATAAAAACATCTCAGTTACCACATAGGGTAAAATCACAGTGATTTTGAAGAAATTATAACAGAAATTATTTATATGCACATCACAAAGAAAGAAGACAGAACATAAATGGAGAACTAGGGGCAGTGAACATTGCAAAAAAGGATCATTGATTTGTTTCACCTGATAATGGTAGAGGAAAAAGACTCCTGAAAAGTGATGTCTCACCCTCTAGAAGAGATATCATTTAAAATCTCCCTTTTTTTTGCCAGTCTTGGGGCTTGAACTCAGTGTCTGAGAACTGTCTCTCAACACTTCAGCTCAAGGCTAGTGCTCTACCACTTGAGCCACAGTGCCACTTCTGGCTTTTTCTGTTTATGTGGTGCTAAGGAATCGAACGCAGGGCCTCATGCATGTGAGACAAGCACTCTACCACTGAACCATCTTCCCAGCCCCTCATTTAAAATCTTATTAGGACCTAGTATCCAAAATATGCAAAGAGGTAAGAAAGGAAACCCCCAAAGAATCAATAACCCAAAATTACTAAATGGTCAAAGGAGCTAAATAGACACATGTCATTAGAAATATACATTGCCAATAAACATGAAGAAATGCGCACCATCTTTGGCCACAAAAGCAAAATAAATCAAAAAAACATCGAGACTTTATTTCACTTCAGTGAGGGTGGTCACCATCAAGAATACAAACAGAATCTGGTGCAAATGTATATATAAAGGAACCTTATTATACTGTTTGTGAGAATGTAAACTAATGCAAACATTATTGAAGGCAGTTTGGGTGATTCCTCACCAACTAAACATAGAACATGATTAATCTGTGGACTATAAACTAGCTATATTTGAGTATCTATTCAAAAGATTTCGGATCAAGATACAGTGAAAAGTTTTGTACATCTGTGTTTATTGATGGGCTGAGTAGTGAAAGTTATAGAAATAAGCCAGAGTCAAGTTGTGGAAACAATCCGGATCCCTTATATTAATACATGGCTCAAGAAAATATGGGACATATATGCAAATGAAATATATTCATCTATTATGTCATTTACAGGGAAATGAATAAACCTGAAAAATTATATTAAATAAAGTCAGAGAGAGACAAATGGTACAGTGTATGTATTCTTTCATATGTAGATGCTAGACCTAAATTATAAACATATATGAAAACTATATATACAGAGTCATATGCATCTGTATATAAACAATTTAATTGAAGTATGGTATATTCGGGGGAGGATTCCAATGATGCAACTCCTCTAAACAACTAACAAAATATTTAACAAAATGAAAAAAGAAAATCATGCCTAAAAGTTTTTCAAATGTGATGAAACATGTATACTTAAATGCTCTTAACAACTGTTTCTGTTAGTGACAGATTGTGTGTAATATTCTGGTACTGTAAGATGATTTCATCTACTTATGTTTGGCCATCTCAGAGTGTCTAAGAACAGTATCAGGTTTACACAATGACAAACTGATAGACTTGTGTATCAAACTCTATTCCCATCTGTACCTACAGTTTTAAAGCTAAATGAGCCACAAACAGAATAATTTCAAAGAGATTGCTGCTAAGATATAATTAAACTTTTAAAATACAATATAATAAAAAATTGCCTGGCACATTTGACTTATGACTGTAATCTTAGCTACTCAGAAGACTGTAATGGTGGCCTGAAAGGTTTCTAATTCAAAGGCAATCCAAGTAGAAAAATCCACAAGATTCCATACTTTCCAATTAACCAGAAAAGAGCCAGGCTGGATACGTGGCTCAAGTGGTAGAGTCATAGCCAGGCAAATGAGAAACCTTAGTTCAAGACCTAGTACTTAAAATAAAAACAATATTTGATAAGATAAAATTTTATTAAATAAAAGTTTATCTCATTTTTCAAATAAACATTGATTATAACATTAACTAAATGTTATTAAATACAATACACTAGTCTTCTAATGTACATAGGAGGAATATTTCAGATATATAATGACATCATAAACAGTTTGAATAAGAAGCTAGCATTTAAAGTACCTTAACACCACTCTCAAAATATTTTTAGAAAAATATGCTTAACCAAAGGAGAGCATACAGACTTTTAAGTGCTTATGAAACATAAATCAAGTTGGGTAAAAAATGAAAACAAATCTGAGTCAGTATTAATGACTGACTTGTTATTAGTCAAGCTTTTTTTCTAGTTAACTGTGAGGCCGAACATGTGAGAAAATGGTTCGAAGCCAGCCTAGGCTAAATAGTTTATGAAATCTCTTTTCAACCCATAGCTGGGTCAGTGACACATGCCTGTCATAACAATCTACTTGGGAGAATGTTATCAGGATGATTTAAAAGCAGAACAGCAACTACAGAGTAAATGAAAGTTCTTGCAAAGTTCACCTCTAATATTACTATTCCAATGCTCGACAAGAAATGTACTCATTGCCTTACTCATGTAACTGCAAACCCCCTGTACAGCATCTTTACAATAAAATAAACCTTGAAAATAACATACACTACTCCCTAGGTTGTGTTAGTAATTTCCAAAAAATAGTGTTAATAAAACACACAATTTAATCAGACAATCAAACATGGTTAAAAAAGACATTTTAGTGATGTCTATCCCCTAATGAAAATGAATACATGAAAAGATGCTTTATCTTATTAGACATTGAAAGAAAATTAAAACTACAGTGAGGTATTTCTAAACACATATCAGGATGGCTAAAATAATAAATAGTAGCAAATCTAAATAATGGCAAGTTGCCAATAGTAGTAGATCACATTGCTATTAAGAAAGTTAATAGGATAGCCAATCAAGAAAATTCCTTGGCAATTAAGAAAAACCTAAATATTAAAATGAACACATGTTCAAACATAGACATGATCACAAGTAATTGTAGAAAATTAATTAATAACAAACCAAAACTAGAAAATAAATCCAGATATCCTTCAGCAGATAAAGGGCTAACCAAATATGCTGCATTTATAGCAGAGAATAACCCAAATGTAAAAATTAAGTAACTACTGATATGTAGAACAACTGATATGTGGAGTCCAGGGGTTCTCTTGAGAGAACAAAATGTCCCAAAAGATTACATACTGTCATTTTGTTTGAGCAGCTTTTTGATATTGTAGACAGAATTGTAGACAAGGGATTAGACCACTCAAAACTATCTGCTTAATCCCACAGTGATGAAAACATTCTATCTTAAATGCAGTGATATCATTATCCTTGTGGTGATATTGTCTACCATTTGGTGTTTCAGTCCATGCTTGGTTGGCCTTATTATTTTGGGCCTGTGTTGAAGCCAATCCTTTTGGTAAGGAGAACATAATGGTATAGAGCCAGGCCAGGAAGGGAAATAAAGAATAGACCAATATCTCACTATACTCTTAAAGGGCTTTGCCTTAAAATCTGAATTCCTTCAACTACGCCACACTTTTAAAGTTTCCACTACTTCCTAATATTTTATATCAGTTTGGGAGGAACATCCTTCATCCAAACAATAATTCCTTAGATCTGTATGTATTATTTAACAATTGACATAAAAAATGCAATTTTCTTAATTAAATTTCTTAAAAGTTTAATTGAACACAAAAGAATACAAACTAAGAAAAATAGAATTAGAATAGTGTACTTAAAATATGATTGAAACAGTACATTTTAAACATGCTATTCAGAAATACAAATACTTTAATGAATGTTACCTGCTGGAAAATTAATGGTATCTATTGGATTTTGATATTTTCATAGATTTACAAACTTCTGATGAGACTATGGGAGAAAAGAAAATTTAGGGTTTTTTTCTTAGCATTGTTATTATAGAATTTTAATGCATTTTAGGAATATCAACAGCAATTTAAAAACAACAGTAAGAAAAATATTCAGAGTTGACATAATCTTGTCATTTATCCAAGTGACTGACAATGTAAAGCAAATACTTTTTGTAGTAATAGGGTGCTATGTATTAAGAAAATATTTTGAACTAAAATTATTTTCTTATATACTTAATAAAAATGAAAATATAACTATCTTAGCTTCACTTTAAGCTGTTAATAATACAATGAGATTTTTCCAAAGTATTTGTTGGACCATTCAGAGGCAAAGGTAACACTGAAATCTGCATGACTGAACATTAATTTAATCCATGTGTGCTTATGCTTAGTAACTGACTACATAATTAAGATCTCTTCCTTCTCTACTGATAAATACTCAGCACTGTGAAGTCTTTGTAACTAAACCCTGGTTATGGAAATAAATTCATATATCCAAGGGCTACACACAAGAGAATAACAAACTTAAGAAAGTTAATAGATCACAATTCTTTTAAACTGTATAGCAAGCAAGCCTATGCTTCATTCTGGAACATTCTTTAGTTTAATATATGAGAATCTTTTGTTTTGCCTGTAGAAAGTTAGACCAGATAACCACATAAGTAATGCCAAGTTGCTGATCTAAGCACAAGAAGCCATGGAAATGTCTACACTCTCTCCAAATCTGGACCAGAGCCTTATTTTAAAGTATTTTGATCCTTTATTCTAAAGTTTATATACATATATATTATTAATCACTTGAAAACAGAAGTAGTTTTTCATATCTTTGGATGAAAATATTTAAAAGGGAAAAGTCTCAAGCTGTTCCTTCACTTACTTCTTGTTTGTGGGTCTCAGAAAAATGAGCCAACTAGAGGAATGTATTAAATGTTTAGGCAACTTCATTTTGGTGATTAGCAATGAAAGTTGGTTAGGCTGTAGCTTTTGGAGTTAGGTCCATTAACTCCAAGATCCTCTTTGTTCCATAAACATTTCATTTACTTAACTACTTTAGGATGTTCTGAGTGTGTATTAATTAACCACTACTAGCAGACAAGTACTCTAAAGAAAGTGTCTAGTCCTGTTCTGGATGCCAAAGAAAGCACATCTGAGAAATTAAGTATATAAGTCAGAAATGGGCAAATGAGCCATGTTTTACATAGGTAAGAGAACTGGAGGGAGAGGTTATAACCTCCCTGAGAGAAAATAACAGAAGTGGAATAGAATTCTGAGAAAGGAAGACCAAAGGCAGGTTTAACCATGTGAGCAGAGAGAGGAGGGGTCATGGTGTGAAACTCTGCGTTTGACCATTATCAAATCAATTACACACTCTCTAAACATTAGTGTGTGGATTTGGGAAAGAAGTTCTGGGTTACAGAAAAAAGAACCATGTCACTATGATCAAGTGAACTTTATAACAGGGCATCTTTTAGAAGGAGTTTGTGGTAAAAGTGGAGGAGGACAAAAATCACAGCAATAATAGAGCATCAGCACTTAAGAAAGCCTCAGTAACAGAGGAACTGGTGGTAGAGGACCCTGAAGATATCTGACTATACAGAAGGCGGAACAAATCTCAGACCCCAGAGATCAGGGAAAATAAGTGCTGTAACTATTTCTATTACTAATTGGAATTTTGTTTTACCTCTCATTTACCTAATAACTTCTAAAAACTCTTGATGTATAAATCGGTGTCTCAGCATAACAGTATACTGAAGAGTAGGAACATACTTAAGAATTTCTTCAGGTGAGATGCAATGTTTCTTTACTATATTCCAACCTAGCCCTTTTCTGCTCCATAGCAATCAGTACTCCACACCTGGCCAAATTATCCTCATTTTCCACTTTGGCAAGAAGGTAAAGTCTTTGTGAGGTTGCTTCAGCCTCATTAGTTCAGACCAGCTCCTTCACACAACTATAGGTCTTGAAGTACTCCTAGAGGACTTGATTTTCCAAAAGGCTTTTCTTGCAGTGAAGAGGACACTCCAGCAAACAATTTCTCACTTTTTCCTCTTCTTTTTCCTGTTAGCAAGGCCTGGTCTTTCTACCTGAACCACTTCAGCAAATGGAAATAAATTGAACTGCATCTCTGAGGACATTGTAAGCTTAGAAATAATAGCAATAATAGAAATAATTTCTAATTATGTTCTTAAACATATATGTATATGTCTAGTGTTTTCTATCTATGTCTAGTACCCTCTAATCTGTTGAATATCTTTCTGAACCAAAGATCCAAGAAAAACCCCCATGTTCTAATTTGGGAAGAGCGGGTAAGTCAGAAGCCTAAGGAGAATTTAAAGATATAGCTTGATTGTAGATAGTCACCTGTATACATACAAACATATATACATTCATTTATATATAGCTACATATATTGATCAATATAGATACATATGTAATTACATATATGCATACATCCTTTTATATATGCCTACATAGACAGATCAAATACATAGATAATTACATTGCAACCTGAGGACCCCCCCCCCAACTGATGACATAGTAGTGCTGATGAGCACACAAGAATATTTATTTATTTATTTATTTATTTATTTTTTTACTGACATCAAATATAGTGAAAACGGGGGTTACACTGTGGGGGAGGGACATACAAAGCAACAAAGAAATAATCTTATAAATGCATTAGAAATACATGCATGAAAGAAACGAAAACATTAAAATACATATTTAAGGGTTCATTTTCCTAGCATCACATTATCTGACCTTTTCCGCTTGACTCATACCTATACTAGATATTGCAAATAAGGGAAACCATGGGACCTATGCTTCTTTGGGCCTGGCTTACTTCACTTAATATAATTTTTTCCAAACCTTTCCATTTCCTAACAAATGGGGAAATATCATTCTTTCTGATGGAGGCATAGAATTCCATTGTGTATATATACCACATTTTCTTGATCCATTCATCTACTGAGGGGCATCTGGGTTGGTTCCATATCTTAGCTATGGTAAATAATGCTGCAATAAACATAGTTGTGCTGGTAGCTTTAGTGTGGTCTTGTTTGTAAACATTTGGGTAAATGCCCAAAAGTGGGATTGCTGGATCATAGGGGTGATCTATGTGAAGTCTTTTGAGGAACCTCCATACTGCTTTCCAAAGTGGTTGAACAAGTTTACATTCCCACCAACAATGCAGTAGGGTTCCTTTCTGTCCACATCCCCTCCAGCATCTGTTGTTATTGGAGTTCTTGATTTTTGCTGTTCTAACTGGAGTGAGGTGATATCTCAATGTTGTTTTGATTTGCATTTCTTTTATGGCTAGGGATGTTGAACATTTCTTCATGTGTCTATTGGCCATCCTTCTTTCTTCTTCAGAGAAGCTTCTCTTTAAGTCTTTCGCCCACTTATTTATTGGGCAGTTGTTTCTTTGAGGATTTGTTGTTGGGTGGTTTAATTTTCTGAGTTCCAAGTATATTTTAGATATGAGACCCTTGTCCGTTGTATGGCTAGTAAAGATCTTCTCCCAATCGGTGGGTTTTCTATTGATCTTGCCAGCTATGTCATTTGCCCTGCAGAAGCTCTGCAATCTTATGCAATCCCATTTGTCCAACCTTTCTTTGATTTGTTGTGCTTCCGGGTCTCTATTCAGAAAATTTCGACCTGAGCCAAGGAGACCTAGGGTTTCTCCTATTCCATCCTGTAATGTTTTCAGAGTGTCTGCTTTGAGTTCAAGGTCTTTGATCCATTTGGAGTTGATTCTGGTGCAGGGTGATATATAAGGATCTAGCTTTAGTTTTCTACATGTAGTTAACCAATTTTGCCAGCACCATTTACTGAAGAGGCTGTCTTTCTTCCATTCTATTGTTTTAGCTTCCTTATCGAAGATTAGGTGGCTATAGGTCTGTAGGTTCATTTCTGGGTTTTCAATTCTATTCCATTGGTCCTGAGGTCTGTTCTTATGCCAATACCAAGCTGTTTTGATTAGTATGGCTTTATAGTAGAGTTTGAAATTTGGTATTGATATTCCTCCAGCAGTGTTCTTTCCGTTGAGGAGCGTTTTTGCTATTCGGGGTCTTTTATTGTTCCATATGAATTTTTGGATTGCCTCCTCTATTTCCTTGAAGAATGAGGGTGGAATTTTGATAGGTATCGCGTTGAATTTGTAGATAGCCTTGGGAAGTATTGCCATTTTCACGATGTTAATCTTGCCAATCCAGGAGCATGGGAGGTTTTGCCATTTTTTAAGTTCTGTGTTGATTTCCTTTTTCAAGATTTTAAAGTTTTCATCATAGAGGTCCTTCACTTCTTTGGTTAAGTTAATTCCTAGGTATTTTATTTTTTGTGGGGCTATTACAAATGGAGTTGCTTTCCTAATTTCAGCCACACTTTTCTCATTGTTGGCATATAGAAAAGCCGTTGATTTTTGGGGGTTAATTTTATAACCTGCTACTTTGCCAAAGTTTTGAATCAGCTTGAGTAATTTGGGAGTGGAGTCTATGGGATTCTTTAAATACAAGATCATGTCATCTGCAAAGAAGGAGAGTTTTATTTCTTCTTTCCCTATTTGGATCCCCTTTATGTCTGCATCTTGTCTTATTGCTGTAGCTAGGCATTCTAATACTAGATTGAAGAGAAGTGGAGAGAGTGGGCATCCTTGTCTTGTTCCTTAGTTAAGAGGAAATGGCTTTAGTTTTTCACCATTGAGTATAATGCTGGCTGTAGGTTTGTCATATACAGCCTTTATTATATTGAGGAATGTTCCATGGATTCCTAATTTTTCCAGAACCTTCATCATAAAGGGGTGTTGGATCTTGTCAAATGCTTTTTCTGCATCTATTGAGATAACCATGTGGTTCTTATTCTTGCTCCTGTTGATGTGATGAATAATATTAATTGATTTGCGTATATTGAACCAGCTTTGCATCCCTGAAATGAATCCTGTTTGATCATGGTGTATGATTTTTTGGATGAATTGTTGAAGTCGATTGGCCAAAATTTTGTTGAGAAGTTTTGCATCAATGTTCATCAAAGAAATGGGTCTATAGTTCTCTTTCTTTGATGAGTCCCTGCCTGGTTTTGGGATGAGGGTTATGATGGCTTCATAGAATGTGTTCGGTAGTGAGCTTTCTCTTTCAATTTCATTGAAGAGTTGGAGGAGTATTGGTGTGAGCTCTGCTTTGAAGGCCTTGTAAAATTCCGCTGTAAAACCATCTGGTCCTGGACTTTTCTTAGCTGGGAGGTCTCTTATTGCTGTTTCTATTTCGATGCTTGATATGGGCCTGTTAAGCTGGTTTAACTCATCTTGGTTTAGTTTTGGCATGTCAATATTTGCTAGGAAAAGGTCCATTTCTGTCAAGTTCTCAAACTTATTAGCATAAAGTTTTGAGAAGTATTCCCTTATAATGTTCTGAATCTTGGTTGTTTCCGTGGTGATGTTTCCATTCTCATCTCTGAGTTTATTAATTTGGGTGTGTTCTCTCCTTTTTCTGATAAGGTTTGCTAAGGGTCTGTCAATTTTGTTAAGTTTTTCGAAGAACCAACTCTTTGTTTTGTTGATTCTTTCTATAGTTTTTTTGGATTCTAATTCATTTAATTCTGATTTAATTTTGATTATTTCTTTCCGTCTACTGGATTGGGGTTTATCTTGCTGCTCTTTTTCAAGGAGGTTTAGATGTGTCATTAAATTATTAGTTTCCGATCTCTCCAATTTGTTCATGTAGGAGCTCAGAGCTATAAACTTGCCTCTGAGTACTGCCTTTGCTGTGTCCCAGAGGAGCTGGTAATTTGTGTGTTCATTTTTGTTGAATAGCATGAACATTTGAATTTCCTTTCTAATCTCTTCCATGACCCACTCATGATTCAGCAGTGTGTTGTTCAGCCTCCATGTGATACCGGACTTTCTTTGGTGGCTTTTGGTGTTGAGATCTAATTTTATTCCCTTGTGGTCAGAGAGAATGCAAGGTATAACTTCAATGTTTCTGAATTTAGACAAGTTTGCTTTGTGGCCTAAAATGTGGTCTATTTTAGAAAACGTCCCATGTGCTGCTGAGAAGAACGTGTATTCTGATGCTGCTGGGTGAAATGTTCGGTAAATGTCTGTTAAGTCTAGTTGATCTATGCAGCTGTTTAGATCTGCGGTTTCTCTGTTGAGTTTTTGCCGAGTTGATCTATCTAGTGGGGAGAGTGGTGTGTTAAAATCCCCAACGATTAATGTCTTTGGATCTATCTGGGATTTGAGGGAAAGTAGTGTTTCTTTGATAAATTTGGGTGCTCCATTGTTTGGCGAATAGATATTTAGAATTGTAATATCCTCCTGAAGGAGAGATCCTTTAATTAGTATGTAGCGACCTTCTTTATCTCTTCTCACGATTTTTAATTTGAAGTCTATTTTATCTGATATTAGGATTGCAACTCCCGCCTGTTTATGAGGGCCGTTTGCTTGGTAGATTTTGTTCCAGCCTTTAACCTTGAAAATATGTTTGTTTTTACGGGCAAGATGTGACTCCTGCAGGCAGCAGATAGAAGGGTCTTGTTTTTTAATCCAACTAGACAGTCTATGTCGCTTAATTGGAGAGTTCAGTCCGTTAACATTAAGAGATAGGACTGAGAGGTATTTGGGAGTTCCTGCCATGTTATCCACCTTCTTGGGGGCTGTGAAAACTGGGTTCTTCCTAAGGTTCTTGGATTCTCAGTTTGGGTGCAGTTTCTTGGCCTTTGTTGCGTTCTTGTTGGTTTTCTATGTGTAGGACATCTTTAAGAATCTTTTGCAGGGCTGGTTTGGTGGAGATGTATTGTTTCAATTTTTCTTTGCTATGGAAGGTTTTTATTTGGCCTTCAGTTATGAAGGAGAGTTTAGCTGGGTACAGTATTCTTGGTTGATAGTTGTTTGTTTTTAGGGCATGGCATACATCATTCCAGGCTCTTCTTGCTTTGATTGTCTCTGGTGAGAAATCTGAGGTGATTCTAATTGGTTTCCCTTTATAGGTGATTAACCTTTTCTCCTTGACAGCTTTAAGGATCTTTTCCTTGGTCTGGGTTGATCCTGTGTGGATTATAATGTGACGGTGGGATGTCCTATTCTGGTCTGGTCTATTTGGGGTTCTAAAAGCTTCTTGTATCTGAATAGGCCTATCTTTTTGTATGTTTGGGAAGTTCTCTGCTAAGATCCTGTTAAACAAATTTCCTAGACCATTAACTTCTGTTTCTAGGTGCTCCTCTACACCCATTATCCTTAGATTGGGCCTTCTGATGGTGTCTTCCAGGTGTTGGATAGACCTATCATATTTCTTGGACTTGTCTTGGATGGTTGTATGTTCTTTCTCTATAATATCTAGGCTGTCTTCAATCCCTGAGATTCGATCTTCTGCATGGTCTAACCTGCTGTCAAGACTCTCTACTTTGTTTTTTATCTCTTTTCCTTCTAATTGGTCAGCTTTGATGGCTTCAAGTTCTTTGTTGAAGCTCTGTTTTAGGTCTTGTATGAATTTCTTTACTTCCTTAATTTGGTGTTCAGTGTTTGTTCTCAAATCACTTAGTTGATTGTTTATGGTTTCTTTGGACTCCCATTCCTTCTGTTGGGTTCCATTCAGCCTTCCCTTTGTGGTCTCCCTGACTTCCTTCAGCTCTTTGTTAATGGATTCCATGAATGTCTTTAGTGATCTTTGTGTATTCTCTACCTGGTCTCTTAATTCGTGAATTACTCTTTGATTAGTTTCCTCCCTTCTGTGGGATTCCTGCAGTTCTCTTTGAGTGTTCTCTGCCTGCTCACGCCATTCCTCCCTTTCTCTTTGAGTATTCTCAAGTTGTTCACGCAAATCCTGTATCAGTTTTTGAGAAGCTTCCTCACGCTTATGATGTTCCTGTATAAACTTCTGGGATGCCTCCTCTCTCTCCCTATCACGCTCATACAGAGTCCTTTGTACATTGTCAAACTTCTCATTTATCATGTTTGCTATTAGTGTTTGTAGAGCTATTTGGGAACTCTCCTCTGGATTATTCTTTATCTGTTCTAATCCCTGATTATCAAGGTTGGGAATTGAGATACCCGAATTTGCCATTTTTCTTGTGTTTTTCCGGCTTACTCGGCCCATTTGAGATACAGATTGCACCAGTTTTGTGCTAGAACACTATCTTAAGGCAACCATCAACCAAAGTTTGCATTTGTACAGTCAATAGTCTACAGATACAATCTAGTTCAACAGATACATCTATTCAACATCAAATGACTATATGTTAAAGGACTTCGAACCGCAGAAAAGAATTTGGAAAACCAGAAATTATTAGGATTAGGGAGAGATGTGGGTAAAAAATAGGAATAGATTGGTGTGGGGAGGCACAGGGAGAGTTAACTATGTCCTAATCACAGTGCAGGAAATGGGTTGGGTAGGATGCAAGTAGAGAGAGAGAGAAAAAGAAGAGACGGAAAGGGGAATAAAGAGAGACCAGAAAAAGAATAGAAACGTAAAAATTAATGTTATTATAGAGGTTAAAAGACCGTCTATTTAGAGAGGAATGTGAATATGTTCAGAGAAGGGGAGGGACATAGAGGAGATGTGGACAGCTTTAAGGATGGGAAAGGGAGAAGAAAAGATCAGAAGTTCAGTAGAGCTAGATAAAAAACAAAAAGATAATTAAGAATGAAAGAAAAAGAGAAAGAAGACAAGAAAAGAAAGGAAAACTCTCATTCACGTATTCCTAAAATAAAAATTATAAGATGAGAAAAAAAAAATTACTGGAAAACAATTATTTTTTCAGAAGAGGCAAAAATTAAAGATTAATAAAAGTTTTAGAAGGGAAAAAATTTATATATATATATATATATATATATATATATATATATATATATAAGGTAACAAAAAACAAAAAACAAGCAAAAAAAAGAAAAGAAGAAGAAGAAAAAAAAAAAAAAAAAGTCTTTTGATTTTTTTTTTTTGGGGGGGGGGAGGAGTGGGAGGAATCCTGTATCTCCCTTTTGTCTGCGACCAGTCTCTTGTTGTAGTCTCTGGTCAGCTTGAGGTCCTGTGGCTTGATTGATTTCTTAAGTCGGTTGGTTGGAAGAGGCAGAAAAATGCTCTGCTTTACCCAAGATTTTGAGATCCCCCTCCCAGGTTAGTTTTCTGGGAGGGTGGTCTGCTTTGAGAGTCACAAAAGAGGGGGATGTGGTTATGAGGCTAGGTTCTGGGTAGGGTTGAGGCCTTTCAACAAACAGTAGCTTTTCCCTGGGGCTATTTTGTGATAGAGCTCACAGCGCCCAGCCTGGAGCCATTCTCAGGGTTTCTGTTTTTCAATTGATTGTGGTGGCTGCTAGAGGGAGGGGCAGCCTCTGGCTCTGGTTACCCAGTGAGGCTAGGCACTCCGATGGCTGGCGCCTGAGCTGGGTGACTTTTCCCTGGATGGAGCTGAGTCTGGCAGGTCACTTCGGCGTTAAGTTCTTGTGACCTGCTAAATGACTCATTTTATTCCAAGGCCTGAGCTGGAGCTAGCAGCAACTCCGAGCTTTGTCGGTATCCAAGATGGAGATCACCGGTGCTGGGGGGGGAGGGGTGGCCTTCCCTCCTCTGCTCCCTGAGGAGTGAGGATGTCGGGCTTGTACTCACGCCGAGTCTTGGATCCTGGGTCGTCTCTGGTCTGCAAACAGCAGGATGAAGATGTTCGCTCCTTGTCGGTTCTTGTTGGTGTTGAGTAGAATCCGCTCGTCCGCTGCGTCTGGCTCCTTCGTCCCCGACTCTCTGTGTCTCAGGTATGACTCCCGCGGCGGTGGTCGCTGCCGCGACCCCGCCGCCGGAGCGGCAGCTGGTGCGTTTCCTTGGCTTCCCCTCTCTTGTCTAACTCTCTGTCCTGTGATGGTACACTTGGTGTGATTCTCTGGCTTAGGACTGTTCACTGGAACTCTAAACCTACTTTCTATGCGAGAGCTTGTTCAGATTCCAGCTTCTCCTCCGCCATCTTCCCGGAACCCTCAAGAATATTTAAATACTGTTTTTCTCCTTTTTTTTGTTTTTGTATTTTTTTTGTTTTTGGCTAGTGTTTAGACGTAAAGTTCCTGTTCTCTCTGGTTTGTGTTGGCTAGATCTCTACTACTTGAATCACATGTTCAGCCCTCATTTTTACTGATTATTTTGGAGACAGTCTCATGGAATTTTCTGACTGGCTTCAGATGCTCATATTATGATCTCAGTCCCCTCAGTAACTAGGATTATAAGTGTGATCCATCAGTGTGCAGCTAGCAGTGCCTAATTATGAATTATGGTAAATGTCACAATGCTGTTATCAGTTGGGGTGGAGGGATCATGATTATGTTTACTTACAAATTTTTAAGTACCCATTATTTAAGATGTAGGTGTGACCACTTTGTGTCTTTACAATTGCTAATTTGTGAAGTTTCTCCAGTAAGTGCAATGAAATGTTACTTAACACAGAACCAAATGGTAAGAAGTCCTAAAATGTGAAAGAAATGTAATTTCCTTATTAATGACAATGTTAAATTAAGGCAGTGCATACAAACAAAGGGTATGCAACATGAAACAAATGTAGAGAAAATGCATGTATTTCATATCAAATTGCCCCTTTGTTAGACAATCTAGGGACTACAAAGGAAATGGAAAGACTTGGAAAAAATCATATTAAGTGAAGTAAGCCAGGCCCAAAGAAACATAGGTCCCATGGTTTCCCTTATTTGCAATATCTAGTATATGTCTGAGTCAAGCAGAAAAGGTCAGATAAGGTGATGTTAGGGAAATGAACCCTAAGATATGTACTCAAATGATTTTTTTCTTTCTTGCGATTGTTTCTAACACATTTATAAGATTATTTCTTTGTTGCTTTGTATGTCTCTTCCCCACAGTATAATCCCTGCTTTCACTGTATTTGATGTCAGTATAATTTGTGGAGGGAAAGGGGAAAAACAAATCGTTTAAATAGGGATACAGGTGGACCCATTGCAACAATGAGATGTACAAGTCATGTAGAAAACGCAGATTAGAACTTTGGGGGGGGAGGGGGGAGTTAGTGGAGAGGATTGGGTGGGGGGGGTGCAGGGAGGATGGGAAGGGATGGGAAGGGGAAACAAAGGAAGAGGCTACAATACTTGATAAGAAATGTACTCATTATCTTGCCCATGTAATTGTAACCCCTCTGTACAGTATTTTCACAATAAAAAACAATTTTGTCCATTAAAAAAGTAGTCAATATTTAAGGTAGTATTGAAATTATAAAAGTAAATAACAGGTTAATAATTAACTTCCATTTACATTGCTTATAACATGCACATAGAATACATAGTATAGCTGAACTACCTAGAGTGCAGGTGGTAAACTTTTCATATACAGTTCTTAGTGCTTCGAAAGCAATTTAATCACTACTCAAAATCAGTATTAGCTATTCCATCTATTTAAAGGAGAACAAAACTGATAAACAAAAGAAGGTAAGAGTATTTTCATTCTGCAGTTCTAAAAGTTTGAAATAATTATCAGATGCCATGTGGTTTTTCAATAAATAGCCCACTCAATATGTAAGAAAGGTACATTATCATCCAGATAAATGGGTAGGAAAATAGAAGATGAAGCTGTTGCTGGGTTGGTCCAAGTATAATCAGGTCGACTGGCCAGAGGTTCTAGAAGGAACCTCCCTCTCTGTATCCCAGCTTTTCTAGTTGCCTTTGGATCTTATAAGACACGATAAATTAGTCTAAACTAATTTGAGCATTTCAGAAGATTTCAGAGTGACATTTCAATTAAATGGCAGCCAGAGGACACAATTGCCACTTTGACACAAATTATTAGAGATTTATGATAAATTTATCTTTGTGAATTTAGGCTGTTGAAAATATTAATCCACTTAATTAAAGTGATATGAAGATTGTATGTGTGATGTATGGGGTTTTCTGATTTATTCCTTTTGGTTTTGAATCTCCCTCTTTAGCACCTAGTTGTGTTCAAAGTCTGATAGAACATGATAATTATTAAACATCAAAGAAATATGAAAAAAGCTATTATTAGAAGCCTGCAAAGCTTCTAATAGAAGTGAAAGTAGAAGTATCTTTCCTGAAGATATCTGAAAATCAAACCTAGCTACTTATACAAAATGCTAAAAAAAAAAAAAAAAAAAAAAAGTTGTGTTTTATGTTAGAGAATAAAATTTGGAGTCCGACAAGAATGTCTACTTGCTTGTAGTATAATATTGGGGAAATTACTTAACTTCTCCAGTGTTCGGCTTCCTAATTATAGAATCCAACAGATTTACTTCTGCAGATGGTTATGGGTATTAAATGAGATAAAATACAAATCCATTTGGACTACAATTGTAGTTATTCCATTAATATTATCACCTTTCCCATTTTAATAAGAACATTGTGGTGATACTTAGGAAAATTGAATTTTTGTCACCAAATAACTGGGATGAGTCAATTCTTGAAAAGCATGTTGAGTATGAATAATTCTTGACTTTATTTTCATAACTTGTAGAATACTGTAACCTCTTTGGTCAGGCTCTTGTATTTGAGCCCTAGATGTGCCACTTGAAAACTAAAGATTCTAACCAATTTATTTAATGTCAGTATGTTCATTTGTAAAAGGCATGTAATAATAGTACCTTCTGGTTCCTATGAAAAGGAAAATGCTCGATAGGAAATGTACTCATTACCTTGCTCATGTAACTGTGATCCCTCTGTCCAGTATTTTTACAATAAAAAACATACAAAAAATTTAAGGCACTAACTTTAATACACAATAAGTATTATAAATGTATTGTTAAACTACTTGCTTCACAACATTTTTGTTTTGTTTTTGTGTTGAATTACTGGTGTTTGAACCCAGGGCCTTGTGTATGTATAATATCCTTATTATTTCAAGTCTTTCCATTGGATCCAAAACATATGTGATGCTCTGGTTTATTTATTTTAAAAAAATGTGGTGTCCAGGGGCCAGTGGTTCACACATATAATACTAGCATCTTAAGAGGTAGAAAACAAGGTAAGTTTTGAGGGAAAGTTTTCAAGAGTTCATCTAACTAGACAAAGCTAAGTATGACAGATGTATATCTGTCATCTTTGCCACGTGAGAAACATAAGTAGGGATTAAGGTCCAAGCTTGCTTGTAAAAAGTTATATTCTAGTGAGATCTTAGTACACATATCCTCACACACAGACCCCAGAGCCAAGAGAACTGAAAATGTGGCCCACATAGTAGACTGCCTGCCTAGCAAATACAAAACCTTGAATTCAATCATTGTGTTCTGAAAAAAAAAATATGTGTCAAATTGGACATGAAAATATGCACCTATGTAAATCTAAAGAGGAAGACAGAGATGCTGACTCTAGACATAAAGATGACACACTTTCTCAAAAATAATCAAAGCAAGATGGCTCAGTACCTACAGCAAGTAAAAGTCATGATTTTAAACTCCTGAGTTACAGCCGCAGTACAACCAGAAAATGAAACAGAACAACAGAATAACCCCAAATAATATCAGCAAAAAAAAAAACCTATGGTGCCCACTGTGTATTTAAGCTGAAAAGATAGAAGTAAATGCTTTGAATTTATGTATAGTGTTCAAAATGTCCAAGATACCATATATTACCATTGTAAGTGTCGGAATTCACAAAGGGAGAAAGGAGGAAGCTGGAGCGAAGCTGCAGTTAGCTTAAAGGCGAGGGATGTGATCAACAGAAAAAAAATCCTCTGTTATTTCAGTAATAACAGAGTATTATAGAAGTAGGTGATTAGGAGTTCAAATCAGTGATTTCCTCCAATTCTCAAGAGCTATGTCTCATTAATCTGCAATCTGTTATCTGTTACCACCCAATGAAATTGCTCCTCAGTTATAAACCTCATTCTCCACAGTGGATTCAGAGAGTTCTAGGCTTACTTTTTTTCCCAGTGCATGATTAGATGCTGAGTGACTGACTATCTCAGGGAAGTGATGAGATGCCTTGTCAAGGTTAGAGTCCGTAATTCACGCACTCCATCTCCTATCATTTGGCAATGGAGGTGGCAGCTGCATTTATGTCTGTTACGTGAACATTGGAGATAAATGGCAGAGTTCATTTTCCAGCTTAACACTTTTGTTAGGGTGAATAATGGGTAGCTAAAAGCAATGGTGATATCTTAACAAAAAGAGAATAGGAGCAGTGATTTAGCCTATTCTGTCTAAAATAATATCCCCATTTTTACCTGTTATTGTTATCTCAATGATAACAGTTATTTTTTGGCAAATGCAAAACATAATAAGTATCAACTGAGAATTAAGTATGACTTGTAGGTAGTGTTGGCCATGGCACTTAAACTCTGGTATTTTTTAACAGGTAAAATTCAGCTTCAAAATAGAACACAAAATAAATCTTTCTTAGACTGTAGTTATAAATTGAAGCATAAAAGAAATGCTTTCCAAATGAAAGTGAAGTTAAAGCCCACACACATGCAGCATGATGTTGATCTGATTAGGTTTCAAAAAAACATTGAACGTGCCTTTTTTCTATGTTTAAGAAGTCAAGAATGAGCTTGATGATAGATAATACCAATGCATAGATAACCAAGAGCCTGCTCTTCCTTGTTTCCTTGAATAAAATGGTATAAAATGATCATTTTGTAAATGGCAGGGGCTGACCTTCAAAACTTTGATAGAATTTTATCCCAGCCTACCATTCAAGCGTGCTTCTGTTGATTTGTGCTGAAGAGAGAGGAGCAGGATGGCGAAATGTGATGAGCCCATTAACTTTAAAATTCTACAAAATATGAGAAGTTAAACTATCACTCCCTTCGGCCATTCATGCCTTTTGGTTTGGCTATTAATCTCATTATCAAAGTCAAGACAAATTTGTGTAGTTGCTATGGTTGTGAGAAAGCACTGCAGGGGACAGGTTGGCAGCCCCCACACGCAATTAGTAGATGCCCAGGATCCTTCCACATGGCAAGATGATTCATGATTACCTCTGATTTCCTTGCCACTATCCTCCTGTGCTACCACCCCAGTATATAATTTTGCAATCTTTCTCATTATTAGCACATTGCAATAAAGTTCAAATTTGTATAGCCTCAAAGCCATTAACATTTTGTAGCACATTCTGGGTGGCACATTCCTCATTCAGAAAAATGTCTGCAGTGAACACTCTTCTGATCTATTGCACTCCTTGGTTCATCCTTTAAAACTTGAGACATCCACCAGCATATACATCTTATTTAAAGTGTCAAAAGGGGCCCAGGATTGCAGACTTAAAGAGCTTTGTGACTTAAACTTCAGGGATCACTGCTTTTACATGCATTTTCCCTTTCCTAAGCTAACCATTCTTCTTAGATTTTTTTTCCTGTTTATCATTTTTAAAATGAGGATCAAAAAGGAGAGAGAAAATGATAAGCATATTTTCAGAAACAGTATTTAAATTCAGTCTTTAATGAAAAACATAACCAAAATTAGTTTCTGTTTTCATACATAGAGAAAGCAACAAAAAATATTTTGGATCCTTAAGAGCATCTAATTTGCAGTGAGGAGCTTTGAAAAATAATAAAGCAACCTTCAGATAGACAAGGCTTGAAAAAGTTACAAGTTCTTATTTGTGTAGAATGACATAATAAAATTTTGATGAGATTCTTAGGATTTGAAATTTATACTATTTGAGTTCTTTTTAGTTATTTAGGTATTTTTCAAATAAATTGAAAAAAGGAAATCAGTATCATATAGCTGAGTAAAGTTTCTCTATGTTTGTATAACTTATATACCAATGTGATTATGTGAAATACAATGAATAATTATTTCCAAGTTGCAAAGGTTCTTGGCTGAACAACAATTATTTTGTTATATTATCAAATTTTATATTTCGATGTTTCTCAAACTTAATGGGACTCTATTGCATGGATGTATAGCAACAAGTATGTATTGGGCACATACATAGAAGAGTCTGTTTGCAAATGGTATAGGGTAGAGACTTTATATCTGCAATGTATCACTATCTTACATGATAATGGTGAACAGTAATTTTGGTATATACCAAGGTCAGGTTATTTTTTTTCAGTGGATTCTGTTAAATACAAAATGCTTCTCAGAAGATATATAATTACGTACTACATCGAAATTATTTTTATAATTGATTTTTTTCTGTATGGAATGACTATGAAAATGTTGACAGTAATTTGCTGATGCAGTGGCTAGAAGGTGAAGTGAGCATTATGGCACTGGGTGGGAGAGTGAAGGGTAGAGGAAATGGGGATTTGGAGCATCTGCCAGTTCTTTTCTGTACATAATCCTACCACTATCAAGATAGTTGCAATTGCAGTTTCTTATTTATTTATTTATTTATGCATTTTTATTATGAAAAAACCATATAGAGGGATTACAATTACATGGGCAAGGTAATGAGTACATTTCTTATCAAGCACTGTTGCCTCCTCCTTTGTTTCCCCTTCCCATCCTTTCCCATCTCCCTCCCCTTCCCCCCACCTCCAGCCAAAGTTGTAAAGTTTGTTTTTCAACATAACATCTCTTACATCTCATTGTTGCAATGGGTCCACCTGTATCCCTATTTAAACAATTTGTTTTTTCCCTTCCCCTCCACAAATTAAACTAACATCAAGTACAGTGAAAGCAGGGGTTATATCGTTGGGGAGGGACATACAAAGCAACAAAGAAATCATCTTATAAATATGTTAGAAACAATCGCAAGAAAGCAAAAACCACTTGTGTCCTTATCTTGGGGTTGATTTCACCTATCATCAACTTATCTGACCGTTTCTGCTTGTCTCAGACATATACTAGTAATATGCCTCCATCAGAAAGAATGACATTGCCCCATTTGTTAGGAAATGGAAAGATGGAAAAAATTACATTAAGTGAAGTAAGCCAGGCTCAAAGAAACATAGGTCCCATGCAATTGCAGTTTCTCAATATGCAATAATCATTTCTTTTGTTGTTGTTGTTGTTGTTGTTGTTGTTGGTTGTGGGGCCTAAACTCTGGGCTTGGGCTCTGTCCCTCAGCTCTTCAGCTCAAAGCTAGCTCTTTACCTCTACCTCTTGAGCTACAGCGCCATTTCTGTTTTGTTTTGTTTTGTTTTCTGCTTATGTGGTGCTTAGGAATCAAACCCAGAGGCTCATGCATGCAAGGCAAGTGCTCTACCACTGAACCACCTTCCCAGCCCAACCATAGTCATTTCTTATGAGCCCTGTGGTGCTGTGGTCTAATCCCTGCACACTTCTGAAGCAGGAATTATTTCTGAAGGAAGATGAGGCTAGGCTTTGTCTATACAGCCTGGGCTCACTAAAGCAGGGCCAGAGGGAGATGCTGCAGTGATCCCAAGTATTATTATGATAAAAAAGAATGGCCTCAACGACAAAAGAAGGAAAGGCCTGTTTAGATGTTTATTAGGCTTTTTGGAGAAAGACAGTTAACTGAGTCTTAGTAAAGCAGCTGCTTCAATGAAAACACTTCACGTAGGTAGCAGAGGACAGAATGCAGGTTAATGGTATCATGTGGGCAGCTGGAATAAGAGACAACTTAGAGAGGGCAAGATGAACCATTAATCAGAAACCTAACAGGTCCAGACAAAATCAAGAAGCAGATCAATCAAGATGGCAGAGCCAAATGAAGTAGAGAGAAGTATCTTGGGTAATAGGGAAACAAGTAGAGATAAGGCAATTTGAGGAAAGTTGAATCCATTGAATCCACCTCAGGCTGAATCTGGGAGTTCAGATACTGATTGCTGTGCCTTTGCTTCTTGGTGTAAGGTAGCAAAGTAGAACTTTAATACAGCACAGTCATGGAAATAATTAAGCTTTTTTTAAGCTTTGAAATATAGGCATGAAACACACACACACTCAAAGAAGTGAAGACTTAATCTATGCATTGCCAGTGTCATGAGTATTAACTTTCTCACATTTATTATTCATAGCTCTTAAGATTTTTATGCCCTCCACCTGGAAACCACTTTGCAGTGAAAGATTTTCCTGCTAGTTTGATATTTACATTCCCCTTTGAGTACTACAGTATCCAAAATTGACATCAGAGCTTCCTGCAATGTTACTAATATACTATTCTCTATCCATGATCTTTAATTCATATTTTATCCTTAGACAGTAGCAGAAATTTGGAGAGATCATGATCTCTCGTTCTTTCATCTAAGAGTCACTTGTAAAACAAGAAGGTATATTTTCTCCATTTCCCAGGCTGTTCAGGGTGATAAAGTGATCTCCTCTTATATCAATCAGAAAAATGTGTGACATATTAAGAGTACTTGAGACACACATGTATATATTGGAAGAACAACCAACTTGTTGTTTTCTTTAAAAAAATAGTTCATGGTTATAACCATGTACAAGATGGGCATAATATTGTAGTGTAAAGTTTAATACTACAAGAAACAATTTTATTCTCTTGTTATGAAGAGAAAAAAAACTCGGTGAAATAAATTACATAATAAACAGCTGATTTGTACTCACAGAAATAAATGTTGAATGAGCAGCCCAGTTAGGAGTTTTCTTATTTCATTTATCCAAATTATTTCTCACTGGACACCATTATGCATACCCAACACCATTATGCATAAGGATTCACAGGAAATAAGTGCTGTTTTTTTATTGTATATATGTTGGAAGCATCCCAAACCAAATTTTTTATGAAAGAGCCTAAAGTAATATTAATTCAATATCAAAGAATAAAGGTATACATTATTTGCAACCGCTAGCCTTTAAGATCAAAAGCAAGTTGAAAACAAAATAAAAATAAGAAGCATGAGATTTTGATGCAGATTATTTTGTGTATGTATTGTAAGAATATAATTTATTTCCTACATTTATCCTTTACCCTTTGACTTAGATTCTATTTAGTAATGTGAAAATTAAAACAAGTGTCTGAGTATAACGTATCTTTATAGTTTTAGGAATAATCAGTAATAGCCTAAGACAAAGTGTTTTGTTTTTTGGGGTTTTTTTGTTGTTGTTGTTGTTGTTGTTTTTGGGTCCGGTCATGGGGCCTGAACTCTAGGCCTGGGCACTGTCCCTCAGTTCTTCAGCTCAAGACTAGCATGCTACCACTTGAGCCATAGCACCACTTCTGGCTTTTTTTTTCTGCTTCTGTGGTGCTGAGGAATCGAACCCAGGGCCTCATGCATGCAAGGCAAGTGCTCTACCACTGAGCCACCTTCCCAGCCCAACAAAGTGTTTTTGTCTGCCTGATAATTGACAATAAAATGAATATATAATAATTTTGACAAAAGAAAATAAGAAGACAATTCATTTCAGAAAGGTCAAGATAATTGGACACAAAACTTCTTAGAAAACAGAGAAAAGCCAAAGCATTGATTATATGGTTATCAGAAGAAGTGAGAAACTAAGCCATTTTTCAGGAAATAAAATACACTTTCTCCTTGGATTCTAAACTAGTGTATGGAGGGAATACTGTGCAATGTCACATTCAATGTCCTTGATTTGTGGTAAATGCAGTTTGTACTTTATATGGTATTTTCACAACAGATGAATCAAATGCAATTCCTTCTCCTGACCTCTTATTTGGTCAATATTTTTTTCCACTCTGCAGAAGTCAGTGTGCAAAATAATTGTTGGAATTATATTGAAAAATAATCTCTTAGTTTTGTTATCTGCTGTAGGCACTCTCATTAAAAACAACCCACTATTTTGTCAACTTACTATATGATGACCTATATATAGAACAGCATCTTCTGCCGAAGATTGTTATTATATGAAGTTGTACAAAAGCAGTGTTAACAGACAGTATTGTTCTTACTTCAGGTTGTCCAATATGAAACTATGTCTTTCTGAAAGTTATAGAAGTATTATACAAAGCTGTTAAAATTGATATGTAAACACATCAGCAAGTGCATGTCTGCCTTAACGGAAATATGCTTAATCCTATTATTTTACAATGAAAGTAAAAAACAGGTATGTCATATTACAGATGTTATCTTTCATAAGTACAGAAAAGATACAGTTCTTGTTCAGACTAGCATATTATGTTAATTTCCTCGAGAATAAAAACAATTACAGAGAATGAGACAGGCTCAGTTGTTATGCAAATAGCATTTGTTGTTATTTCAAAAGAATACTTGCTGAAAAAATGCACAAGGATAAATTGAGAATAGATAATGGTTGACATGTTCTTATAGTTTCTAAATAATAACACAATTTAATGGGAGGTTTTAGATGTAGACAGTTTTGTGAGAGAACGATGGCTTTCCTAATTATAGAGAAAAAATACAATTTTTACAATCATCCAAAAGTTGTAAAACATAAATAGCAATATGAATCTTTGGAAGAGAAATGATGAGCCTCCTTCATATTGGAAGTCTTTTTAAGAATATGTTTGGGATTATGCTGCAGACAGGGGAAATTAGCCTGACCTTGGAGCAATAAATAGTAACAAAGAGCAGTGAAATTTTGACCAGCTTTAACAGTATAAATCCCAGACATTAATAAATGAAGTCAAGTAACAATAAATGTGAATACAGTGGTAATAGTAGAAATAGCAGAGTAAATGAGTTCTTTCAGGGTAAGGAATCTTATACTGAGATACTAAAACAACCATGATTATTATCATGCATAAGGCTATCAATACCTCACATTCTGAGCAAAAACCTATATGAAAAGTACGTGCGCACACACACACACACACACACACACACACACACACACACATATATGCACACACACACAGACATCTAGACAGACACATGTGTGTGTCTGGTTTCTGAGTGTGCCTGCCAGTCCTGGAGCTTGAACTCAGGATTTGGGCACTATCACTGAGCTTTTTTGCTCAAGGCTAGTCCTCTACCACTTGAGCCACATCTTCACTCCCAGCTTTGCTGATTAATTGGAGATAAGAGTCTCAGACTTTCCTCCCCAGGCTGGCTTTGAACCTAGACCCTCAGACCTCAGACTCCTGAACAGCTAGGATTATAGACATTAGCCATTGGCACCTGCCCAAAAATGTATTTGAAACAACATCCTCAAAGCCCCATAGACTGAATTTTATTTTTTTCATTTGAAAAAGAAATCCAGGGAGTATTTTTTTTAATTGATAGGATTCTGTTAGTGCTTTGAAAACTCAATGGTGCACACTTGTATGTGGATTTGTATCTGGACTACTGGCAGCAAATCAAGGGACCTGTGTTTTTAAAATGACCAGTAAGAGGGTTATGGCAATTACATTTGCAAACATCACCATATATCCCCACTTCTTGTGATGAGAAGTTGCCCCCTGACTTTTGAATCTAGATTAGGTGTTCCAGATCCCTGGGCTGGTATAAGGATAGACACAGGAGTGTGATGGAGGGGCTCATTGTCAGAATTGTGTTTTTAGGAGTACTACTGACATTCAGCCATTGCTTCTGAGCTGAGATTTGGGGCAAACAGAACATATATTTGGAGAACTCTTAATTTTTTTTCTGTTGATTCAAGATCATTGGGCTAAGTTTTATGAACATTAAAATAACAACAGCAAAGTATTTAACATTATTCAACTGTTTGCTTTGTTCTGAGAATGAGGTCCAATGTATTAAAACCTGCAGGCATATCCAGTTTTGGGAGATAAATAATCTAACACTGCATTGCTCAATTGAGCTCATAGTAAAGGGCTTATAAAGTTCAAGATTTCAATTGTTTTTTGTTGTTGATGTTGTTTTTAAATGTTAGATTGAAGTAATCATTTGTCTTCAAATTAGTTTCACATGTTTGAAATTGGATCTTTGACTTCCATATTTTGTGGACTTCCTATATATAATGGCTAGAGTCTGTCAATAGAACTATCTCTGTCAAATTTAGACATGATATAGAAGGTGAATAATGATGTTAATTTTAATAACAGACTTCATGACTTGTTATTTTTAGTTTACCTTTTTAGTGTTTCTCAGTCATTCTGCCTATTTGCTTTCTTGGATATTTCTGGTGATTATTGAGACCTTCAGCTTTTCCTGTAATTTTCTCTTTGCTTTCACAAATATACATACATAATTTGGGAGAACTACAAACTTCAATGAACTGAGAGTTATAATGATGCTTGGTAACAAACCACCTTGAAACTTAGCTGTTTAGTATAGTAACAATAAACTTTGCTTTGTTTGAATTTTTCAGGGCAAATCTGTATGGTGAAGTTAATCGCTTATCCAGAAAGCATTTTCTAGGGTTTTTCCATTGCTGCTGGAGAAACCGTATCCAGGACAGCTTACTCACAATGCCGAAAAGTGGTTAGGGGCTTTCTACTTGGAGGTCAGTGGGAAAAGGGACTGAGGGGCTACATTTCTCACCCTCGTGGCTATTCCTTCTTCTTAACAATTTCAAAAAGATGACCATCTCTATTGACTTTCTAAACTGAGTTATTGAATTGAACTACCTTTTATGGTTACCTAAAGCTAATAATTTTCTTTTTAAGTGAGCATCTTAGGGGATAGAAAATTGAACTGGCAGACCTTTATATTGGCACAAGACAACTTTTACCTGGTTTACTGATCATGCAGTCAGAATGCACCCTTATACAAGGGGAGGAAAAGTTACATTACCATTTGATTGGAAAAAAATAGTCAATTGTTTATGAGCTCTCAAATATACCATATATGTCTTTGTTCCCCTTTGGCTTTACAGAACATCAATATACATCTCCCATATACCAAACTGCAGTACGAGATCATGTAAACTATGGTTGATGCCATATTTAAATTAATTTTCAAACAGTCTAGTGAGGAATAGAAAGTAATAGAATTTTGAAATAAAGTTTACATTGGGCTGATAAATTCATTTTAAGGAGATCAAAATTTGAAAGGACACTTGAGACTTAAATGCACTGTGAATAGATGATGGATTCTGGTGGAGGCAGGTCTTTAAAGAGTTTCTTCTTCTTTGTCTTATGCACTATCTTCAGAATGGCTTCCTGAACACACACTCAGCAAACCTAGCAAGTGTCATTATCATTACAAGATAAGTTCACTAGAATAGCTATTTGTCTTCTATTGAGGCTGTTAGTAAAATAAGTTCCTACACTAAGAAGGTGACAGAAGTCTTAGCAATGTTGATAACATATAAATACATATGTATAGAGAGCAGAAATAATGACTAAGAATCATTGAAGTACAAACAGAAGAAAGAAACATGGAAACTGGGTTGCATACACATATGGAACAGAGAAGAAGAAAATACATTCCCTTTTCTCTCTGAGGACAGAAAGGAAAGATGTAACATGGCTAATTTTAGTTTAATTCAAGCTCTAACCAGAATGAAAGTGTAATTATGTTATTTTGATCTGTAAATATATAACAATGGCTGCTCTTTTTGCATATGAAATAAAATGATATGCATTATGTCTATTGAAGAATAATAAAGGATGTCTTAAATATCACATAAGCCCATCTAAATGGCTTTTAGGGAGCATCTTCATTTTATTCAATTCTACAAGATTCTAAAATGTTCTTGAATTGATTAGGCTATCTTGGTTTCCTAACATAATAAAGCTCAGAAAACAGCATTTGCTGTGCTGAGGTATATTGTGATTTAAATTGAGTTATTTTCTAGCCACCACAGGTAAATGATGAGCCAGACTACAGCATGGCCTTAGGTGAACCTATTTGAGGAACAAGCAACTTAGGTGTTAACTTGTTTTAGCAGAGAAAGCACAGGAGATGTTGTTTATTAACCTTGTTCACTGCAGGTAGGAGATTCTTGTATGTTGCAGCACATCTGAGTGGTTGTTCTGAATGATCAATTTGGCCAAATTGACCAGATACTTCAGAGCTACGAATGCACAACCAGGTTCAATTATAATTTATATGTAAATATTAGCTTTTGGTCTCCTAGAAAAGTAGAAGTGGTTTGCCACTGTATTATAGGGAGTCAACCAAAGCACCCAACTGTTCAGAAGGGCAGCACAAAAAATAGCCTCCACCAATCACACTAGCTATACTTGGACAATCAGTACAATTAATATTTGTGAACATTAATGCATGTTAGGACATTGAGCTGAAAGTACTAGGACATTGACTAGAAACTGACTCCAGGAAGAGTAGCTTTATTCAAATGAATGTCCCAAAGTGCCAGACGCCTACCCTTAAAGCAGTTGTGGTTACAGATGAAGCCTGGAAATCCTGCCATAGAGCTGGTCCAGTGGTGATAGCAGGCTACCACTGGGAGGGCAAAGCCTGTATAGCTTGTACCATGGATATAGTGGCATGGTGCCCAGCTGTGAGAATACCTGCCAAGGCTTGCCCCATCCCATTCAAATTCTCATTGGTTCAAGTGCTGTAAAGTAAATCATTCCATAAGCCACATTTTAAATATAGAATATTGGAGTCTTTATTACACAGTTAACAAGCTGCTGGCCGCCAGTTGTTACAAAGGCCTGCAGCATGCACATACACATAACCCAGCTAGGAAGCATGCTAAAGAGGAAAGAAAGAACAAAAAAAAATACCAAGCCAATTCAGTTCCAATGGAGAGCTGAATTTGGACTCCATAATGACTGGAGATGAGCCAGGAAGACAGGACACAGGACACGATCATGGAGACACACATGGCATGGATTCCGGTGACTAGGCTGGTGTAGGCCTAAATAGGTCGGTGCAGGAAATTCCCAGTCCCAGGCACTAGACTGACAGATTCAATAACCTATCAGCCAAGTGCCTGCCCCTGCCTCCAGGAGTCCTGGCATGCCGATTACCTGGGAGGCAGGTGATGGGGGCAGGAGTAGGGGCTTCCTTCTCTCAGCATGAAGACAAGATGCTAGACCCGACCATCTACCATGTAGCCAATATGGTGCTGGCCAGATCTGGCCTCCTTACATCATTCCCTCCTTTTTTTCTTATGTACATGAAATCAAACCATTGATTTCTCTGTAAAAGCACCGAATTTTGCCTAAGCTGTTTACTCCTGTAATTTGTGGAGTCTCCAGCAGTTAAAAGTTGGCTCCATATGGTTGGTACCCATACAGTCAGGGGACTTTGCCCTGACTTTACCATGTCAGGCAGGTCATGATTTACAAATCTATGTCACAAAAGAATGTCCTGCAACCAAAGTCTTAGGTTAGGCAGATCCAAAACAGTTTTTCACCAGATATCAGCTGCAGGTGATGGAGTCAGGCAAGAAGGAGTCCACTCCACTTTGACCACGGTGGAGGTAATCAGGATGATATAGTCTCCTCCAGATGCTGTGAGGCCATTTTTGAACTTTACTCAAACAGGAATCTACAGGCTAGAAGAAATGGGCTTGACAGCAGCGGCAATGTCTCCCAGCAGCTCTGGTAGAGTATGACACCTCCTGCTGAGGTACCTGCCATTTCTGCACAAACTGGTTAAAGAAGCTTAACCTAAGCTCAGACTTTAGTGAAATTTCCCACTACCTTCCTGGTTGTACACTGGCTCTTGGAGGCTGGAGGTTTTTAAGGCAGTTTAGGCAGTAGCTCCTCCAGGATAATTTACCAAGGTAACAACTTTTTAATAACCAGAGAACATCTTCAAGCTGACTCAGGGGCATTAAGAATACCTAGTCAGGAACCTATAGCCTTAGCCTATTTTACCAACGGGTTGCCAGGATAAGATGTTATTAGGAGCACTATTTTACTCCAAACTGGATTTTATATACAACACTTAACTTTTAACAAATGCACAGACCTTTTATCAGGCTACAGCAGTGTAGCTTGTTTAGCATACTAGTTTGCAAAAGCATCTTTCTGGCTGGCTTAAGAATGTTATCTCTAGTGACCCTAACCATGCCTGAGTTACCTATGTAGGCCTTTAGACAGATCTCAGTAGGGACACAATCTCAGGTCCACAACCTTCTTTCCTGAATAGAGGAATTTAGGTGGTTGCTGCTCGCCCCAAAAGTTACTGCCAATTAGAGCTTTGAGCAAATACATTTTACAAACATAGCTTTTTACTACTATCACAGATGACTAGCAAGTTCCTGTCCCTTTAGAAGGTTGATAGTCATGGACATTAGGCTTGCTTACAGACTATCTCCCCATGACCTCCTGGCTCTGATCAATTTTTGAAGGGCCACACACAAATTGTAAGGTCTGAACAAGGACACCTCCCTCCCTTTTGGCTAAGTTTCTGCCCAGTGTTTGTTACCTAGGTAACTGGCAGACCTGGAAGCCATCACCTTCCCCTCCTGCTAGGTCACATCCTGGGCCACCTCTGGTCACATGCCTCCCATCTGACCATAGGAGGGTCCCAGACCCTGAGGTCACATCCAGATCCAGTATTGCCACACCTTTCCCCCACCTGCCACACCTCTTCCTGTCCTGGCCTAGATAAGTCCTGGCCCAAAGGTGGATCCCCCCACCCCCTTGCCTTTTCAGCCATGCTTCTCTACCATGCATGGCAGGGGCAGCATTTCAGTAAATAAACTTCTTTTCCCATCTTTTCCTGCTTGAATAGTGTGGCTACCTAATGAAACCTACCTATTTAATATACCTTACTTATGGTGCCATGACTCAGATGGGGTTTTTTAGTTGGAAATGTTAGAATTTTCTAATTATCCCTTTTCTGCAAACTGAACTGCCTTGAGACACCACGCGAGACTTTTCACCAATACCATTGCTGTCCTTCACATCCATGTCCACACCACTTCTCTACACTGGTGAGTGAAACTACTCTCTACGGTTCTCTGTTGCTCAGTCTCTGTCAGATGTGGTACCACACCAGAGAGCTCCGATGGCCTTTAGTCTAAAGGCTGGTCACCTCCGAAACGGAGGATGCTTGGTTTTGGGGGCTTGGCCATTTCTCTGTACAGGGCTCTGGGGGAAGTCAGGACTCCACTTCTGTCTGGTCAGCTCTCCTTCACTCACCAGACTGACACTCCTACACATTTAATGGGGTGCTGCAAGTCATGCCCAAGCCGTTAAATCCCTTTGAAATGCCTCTTGCACTCCCTGGAAAGCCAGAGAGCCTAATTTTATGCCATTCTGTTTTAAACAGTTTTTGCCACTACAATGGTAAATGGTCAGGAGTCTATTTACTTTAAAGCTCTCTTTGCTCTCTCTCTGTGCCAATCATGTCTAACTTTCCCTGTCTCTCGCTTTCTCTTTTCTACAACTTTTTGGCTTGTGCCCTGAAGAGTGCAACGTAGGCTGGGTCCCAGGGACCCCCTCTAGGTTCCCTTTCAAAGGCTAGCCATTCTAGGTTTGAAAATTGTCAGAGTTTCCATTTGTTTAGGTTTTCTTTGCATTTTTTTCAAAAATTTGCCATCTTAAGTTCATCATCTTGGCCACATGGTGGGTTAAGGATTGGGTCTCATCTGACTCTTAACCTTCCACCAAGCTTGGTACTACACCTACATACGCAGCCTCTCCCATGAGGCACCCCCATTGGTGGCCTCCCCAGAGAGGTACACACCATTTTGTGGCCTCCCCAGTGAGGCCCCCTCAGTTTTGCAGCCTCCCCTGTGAAGTGCCTCCTCTTTTGCGGCCTCCCCCACAATGTACCCCTTCCTTTGTGGCCTCCCATGCCAGGCCCCCTCCCCTGTGAACCCCTCCTCTGCCTTTGTAGTGAAACCTGAAGTTCCATGTGTGCTAGAAGCAATCGGCCCTCACTGTCAAAATGTTTAGCTCTCTTTAGCATTGACCATATGGTGGATGCACCATCTTGGTATCATGGGAGCTCAGCTGCTATTTCACACCAACTCAATTTTGCGCCAACCTAACTTGATTCTGTGTGTGTATGCCTATGTGTGTATATCTGTGTCTGTGTAAACTTTTTATCTGGCATTGTAATCAAGTTATTTGGCTTAAATTGTCTGAGATTCCAGAAGTTCATTCAGTTTGGATTCATAGTTCAGTGCCAGCCAGTCCACCTGCAGTCCAGATCCAGTTCATCTCTTTCAACCTGGAAGACAGGCCTCCCTCTTGCCTAGACCATCCTGACTACCTCCACCATGGTAAAAGTAGACTGGAGTCTCACTTGGCTCCATCACACGCAGCTGATTTCCTGGTGAAAGATTGCTATGGATTTGTAAATGCTAAGGCTCTTTCTGTAACTTTGGTTAACTTAAGCACTGTTAGGGTTACCAGAAAGAAATCAATACTATATCTGTGGTAAAATTCTCATCATATCTAACAAGTTTTGTCATTTCAGAATATTTGTTGGTCAATTCTTGATAAGAATCAGGTAAACTCTATTTATTCTACTTATTTTCCTTGTTGCTTTAACTGGAAATAATAAAGGGCTTCTGTGGATTGCAATTCAAAGCCAGCTGGGGCCAAAAAATCCCTAAGACTCTATCTCCCAGCTAACCAGCAAAGAGCCAGGCTGGAAGCATGGCTCAAGACTCTTATCTCTAACCAGTAAACATTGCAAGTGGTACTGTAACTCAATGTGGTAGAGCACTAGCCTTGAGCAGAAGTGCTCAGGGACAGTGCACAGGCCTTGAGTTCAAACATCCTTGAATACCAACTGGGACAAGCCATCCCAGCAATGAGCACCTAGACTCAGCCAGACTGGGGAACAAGGGAACATGGAGAAGATTAAGAGGAGATGATATCACATCAGCCACTTTGTACCTGCCCTTTCAAAATTAACCAGAGCCCGGGAGGTCAATAGAAATAAGAAGTCTGCCCATCTAATGTCCACATCTGTCTACCTTTCAACTGGACAGGAATTCATATATTTTCCTTTGTTACCTGACTTCTCCTCTACCTAGTTGCCAGATGTCAGAAGTAGGTAGGGACATTTCGACCAACATTTTCAGCCCCAAGTCCTTCCTCTTGCCATTTCTTTCCTCTCTAGTATTTGTTTTTCAATCCCTCAATGCCTCATGAGACTTCTCCAGACGTCCTTTAAGAGACTTGCCCGCACCAGACTTTATCTAAGGACTTAATGCCCCAGGGACAGCTGCTGCCTTCTCCCAGAGGGGACCACATCTCAGCCTTTTACCCCTAATGCCGCTTGCAAGCAATATATAGCCAGAAAGAATCTTAGCCCTTTTTCATAATTATCAAAAGGCTGGAATGTAAGGTCTGCACAGGGACACCTCCCTCCCTCTTGGCTAAGTTTCTGCCCAGTAACTGTTACCTAGGTAACTGGCAGACCTAGAAGCAGTCACCTTCCCCTTCAGCTAGGTCACATCCTAGCCACCTCTGGTCACATGCCTCCCATCTGACTTTAGCAGGGTCCCAGGCCCTGAGGTCACATCCAGATCCAGTGTGGCCACACCTTTCCCCCACCTGCCACACCTCTTCCTGTCCCTGGTTTAAATAAGTCCTGGCCCAGAGGTGGGTTCCCGCACCCCCCCCCCTTGTCTTTTCAGCCATGTTTCTCAGCATGCATGGCAGAGGCAGCAGATCGGTAAATAAACTTCTTTTCCCATCTTTTCCTGACTGAATAGAACGTGGTGTTCTCTTCATTGGCTACCTAATGAAACCTACCTATTTAATATGCCTTACACAAATGACCCCAGGATCTGACACCACCCCTACCATCTGAGCAGTGGCTTACTGCTTCAGGATGCTCCATCATTTTCCAGTGTCCCAGGAGTGCCTTTTTCTATGCTGGGATAAATGCACCCTTGGCATTTTCCTTGGTTGGTTGCTGGACTTGAACTCAGGATTTGAGCACTGTCCCTCAGCTCTTCAGCTCAAGGCTAGCACTCTGCCACTTTGAGCTCCAAAGCAACTCTGCTTTTCCAGCACTTTGCTGGTGGATTAGCGATAACAATCTCTCAGGGATCTTTCTCTGCTTGGGCTGGCTTTGAACCTGTTTTCAGATCAATGAGTCTTATACATACAGCCACTTTACTCCAATTAAAAGCAACAAAGATGGTCATTGGAAGTAGTTCTATAAGGATGGTGTAACCTGGAACATTTTTGTCGGTCATGGTCATGAGGCTTGAACTCTGGGCCTGGGTACTTCAGCTCTTCGGTTCAAGGCGAGTG
Organism: Dipodomys merriami; assembly: GCF_024711535.1. Classification (NCBI taxonomy): domain Eukaryota; kingdom Metazoa; phylum Chordata; class Mammalia; order Rodentia; family Heteromyidae; genus Dipodomys; species Dipodomys merriami. The sequence continues at coordinate 73,045,964 of NW_027202270.1, read as the reverse complement.
TTCTTCCACTTGAGCCACAATACCACTTCCAGCCTTTTCTGCTTATGAAGTGCTGAGGAATCAAACCCAGGGCCTCATGCATGTGAGGCAAGTATTCTACCATTGAGCTACCTACCCAACCCCTTAACTGGAACTTATTAAGAGCCAACATCTGACAAACTTGTGTGCTTGCTGGAAACCTCTAAGAGAAAACTGGAATAACAATTAAACAATCATTTTGGTAAACCTAATTTATATTTTTGGATTTTTAAAGAAACTTTTATGACAATTTTAACTTAAAACTTTGTGGGGGGCAGCCACTACCTTAGTACTTCCCAATTTTTACAATGGTGATGCCATTTTTAATCCCTTTACCTAGCACACATGTCCTGACTGACAGGTATAACATTGAAGTTCTTAACATCAGCATTTGCTTCTCATTGAGGACTTCATATGCAAGTGAGGACTACAGCTAGGATGAAGTAAGGGACAGTCACATATAAGCAAATTGAGGCGATGATGGGATTGAAGAGGATAGGAAATAAACTGAGTTAGGAATAAGAAAATTATGACATGGCTATCTTCTCTTCTCCTCCTACTTCTGAATGGTAGGCAGGATTTTTCAGAGATATGTGCCACACTAGGCAAATAAAGAAAGCTAAACTCAACCCAAGTTAATGTATCTAAAGTATATAAGAATTTAATGAATCCTTAATACCTCTGGTTCAAAATGGCATTTCTGGAATGGCTGACTTAAATGCTGTCTTAAGACAGGGCATTCTTTCTGAAACAAGACTTTATTGTGCTTAAATATAAAATTATGCAGATCATTTTAATTAATAGTGAAGTCAAGACAGAGTTCTGCAGACTCTAGTACCCATGGTAAGGAAATAAACTAAGCAAATGAAATCAAGTAACATTTTCATAAGTGGAAGAATATTCAAAATCCTTTGTATTTACTTTGAGCCAATCTAAGTTTGGGACCTGTTGATTCTATAGATAGGGATATTCCCAATGAAGATAATTCTTAATGCCAGATGAAACTAGAATCCTCTCCATGAGTGGTTTTGAAAGAAAATCTAAGTATTACAACAACAATATTCCAACTTAGAATATAGTTGTATATGTATGTGCATATTTATATGTATATACATATATGCATAGTATATGATACAGTGTGAATATATCTATATGTACCATATATGTATCTATATGTAGCGTATATAAACATATATCACATTTATATGTGTATAATATATGTGTGACATAACATGTGTAAATATATAATATAAATATAAATCATACATAATATAACTATATGTAAATAAATATACATATAGATATATACATTTCTTAGCTTGTTAGCTCAGAATTCATCTGTCATATCAGGAAACTGGTAAAGGATATAACACTTGATTGTACACAATTAAACTAATCTTTATTTTGTATATCATAATGTGCCCTGTAATATGTTCATAAGACTCTAGCATAAAATTTGAAGAAAAAACTATTTTTTTAGAATTCTCTAATTAGTATACTTTCATACTATAAAAGGAAAGGGATTTTAAGAAATTTATATGTGTTGATGAAAACTAATCTATAAAAATATATGAGCTACCAAAATTATTTACAAACATCAAATGATTTACAAACATCAAACAACTTTAACACAATATATTTTTTTGAATTTTGTTAGAAAATATCAGTAATTATTTTATTTTTAATATAATTTTGGTATAATAAAGGTACTGATTTTAAACTGAAATTCTCAGATGAAGAAAGAGTAAAAAATGGTTACATGCTTATATTTTCTGTTTGATAGGAAATGGACAGTATAAACAACTGTAAGGTAAATGTGTTCAAAATCTGAAAGAAAGAAGTAGTGCTGTGGCTCAAGTGGTAGAGCTCTAGTCTTAAGCCTAGAGGCTTAGGGACAGCACGCAGGTCCTGAGTTCAAGCCCCAGGACTTGCAAGAAAAAAAAGAAAAAAAAAAAAAAAGAAATTACTTCTTTGGAAATGAGAAGGTGGCTCAGTGGTAGAGTGCTTGCCTCGCATGCATGAGGCCCTGGGTTTAATTCCTCAGTACCACATAAGCAGAACAAGCCAGAAGTGCTGCTGTGGCTCAAAGCATTAGCCCAGAGTTCAGGCCCCATGATCCACAAAAACAACAAACCAAAACAAAACAAAAACACATAGGTCCTATGGTTTCCCTTATTTGCAATAACTAGTATACATCTAGGATAATCTTACCAGACAAGCAGAAAAGGTCAAAAGCTATGTATATATGACCATATAAGATGATGCTAAGTGAAATGAATCCCAAGAGAGGAACGCAAGAGTTTTTCTTTTTCGCTGATGTTTTTATGTACTATATGTTTATTTGTTTGTTTGTTGCACATTCTTCACTCACAGTGTCACCCTTGTTGTCACTGTATTTGATTCTGGTGCTCTACATCTTGTATATACATTTTTTTAATCTGAGGAGGGAAAGGGAAATAACAAAATGCTGAAACAAGGATACAGATTGACCCATTGTAACAATGAGACTTAATAAGTTGAAAAGGAACTTTACAACTTGGTGAGGGGGAGGGAAGGGAGTAGTGGGGAGGTGGAGAAGGAAAGGCATGGTAGGGGAAAAACAAAGGAGGTGCTTGATAGGAAATGTACTCATTACCTTACGCATGTAACTGTAATCCCTCTGAACAGTATCTTTACAATAAAATACTAAAAAATCTGAAAGAAGCTAGAAGATTAGAAATCTACAGATACACTTAGGTTGAATTGTACATGCAAGTTTTTTGCAGGACATTTCCTTATGTTGAATTCCATATGGTGATAAGTTTTCATTTTGAGTTATGGCTCATATCATTTGCATATTGGCAAAACATATTTTTTCCTTGTATTCATTTAGAAGGAAATACTGAATTGTTCACTTGTTCACCTCATTTCTTTTAAAATATTACATATTGTAAATATGTCTGTCATACACATATAATTTTTATTTTACAAATCTGACATAGTTAGACAAGTTTATTATGATGATAATTTGAGGTAATGAGGATTTTATTGTATCTTAGCTGAAATAAATCAGATTTATAAGGCATGTAATAAAAATGTGAACATTGTAAAGGAAAATAATCTAGTCATGTAACTAAAAACTAAAAGCTGTTTTGTCTGCAAAATTGTTTAGAACTAGATTAATTATTGCCTTATAAATGTCAGATGGTATTCTATTCATCACTGATGAAGGGAAAAAACAACTACATTAGCAAAAATATGTTACATAGACAATATGTATTCCTTCCTTCCTTCTTTCCATCCTTCCTTCCTTCTTTACATACTTCCTTTCTTATTTCTCTTTCCTTCCTTCCTTCCCTCCCTACCTTCCTCCCTCCCTCCTTCCTTTTTTCTTTTTTTCTCTTTCTTTCTTGTGTAGACATCAAAGCTAGAGTACCATACATGGGCTGCAAATACTATACAACTGAGCAATGCTCCCCAGACTTTTGGGATATTCTTATTGAATCTAAATATTATTCATAGCATATAGTCTAGTTTCTTTATTAGATATTTTATGGCTTAGGCATCATTGGTCTTTTATTGCTAAGCTATATCATTTGCTACTTTTTTCATTACATCTGAAAGAATTTGGCAAGTGAAGAAATCCTATGTTAACAGCTTAGGTTAGTCCTAGATTTGCTCATAATTGGAAATTATTTACCTTTTTGTTTTTTGCTCCAAATATAGCATCAGTTTCTGAGATAGTGGAATTTTTCATTTGATCCTTTCTGGATTTTTTCATGAAGCATTAAATTTTCTTTTAAGAGAGCAGCACATGTAATTTGGGAGTACTGTACACAGGGTCTTTGAAGGCTGCTAAAATTTTCTGGGTGGAGAAGCACCCACTCTATGTACATAGTGAGTCCTTTAAAAACCAATAAGATAAAGAATTATTCATCTTTTCAATTATGCCAAAACCTTCTTCATATTTGTCAAGTTTATGGGTTACATCTGCATCATAAAAGTCATCAAGACACCCCACTTTAGAATTTTCTTCCTGGAGTGGATATTTTGTATGTGTAATATGTGTGTGTTTCTCTCTATTTATATAAATATATGTCTATATCTGTATATATATCTATTAGATACATATGTATATATATGCATATATGTATATATGCATATATATCTAATATATATTAGACATCATTGTTTATGTGCATATATGTGAATTGCATATCTATGTAAATAAGTGAATAATGTGGAAATAATTTGAGAAGGGACTCATAGAGAAAACATTTTCAAATATTTTTTCTTCAATATGAGGAATATTTAGGAAGACAGAATTGCTTTATTTTTGCTTTATTTCCTAGCACATTTTAGTTCTTGATATTATTGAAATACTTTTTCATTATGGACTCAGTTTTCACAGACTATTTAGTACTTAACTCAAAAAAATGTCAGATGTCTGCAGAATCCTCTATAACTTTTCATGATAAGTAGCAACTTGGCATTCTCCTTTCCCCCTACCCAACAAGCAAAAATATGGTGTTCTTAGAGATAAGGTACATTCCAATTTCAAGGAAAAAAAGTGTGTGTTTCTGTGTGTCTCTGTGTCTATGTGGTGTTAGGAAACAGAATTCAAGACTTGGCACATGCTAAGCAATGCCCACACAAATAATGACACTTCTCAGTATGAATGACTTCTACAGCAAGATTGTATTAAATTTCTGCTGCCTTTGTGATTTACACTTAGTGCATTATTGCTGTTATTACTGACAGAATAGTGACGTTTGTATTGGAGGTCTCTGCACTGCTATTGTAAAAATGCTTGATATAATGGAATTACGATAGTATGCCTATTTGTATTAAAAGCCAGTTGGAGAGCAAGAATTTAACTACATGGCCCATGATGAGTATTTTAAATAGATAATTAGAATTTCACCTATATAAGTAATAGAATTGTATTATTAAAATATTTAGAAATAAAAATATTGACATTCATATAGTCTGAACAGAAAGATATTTTCTATAGAATCATTTGCAAAATCAACCATACACTGAATTTTGTAAAAGTAAGATGTATGTGTGGAATATAATGCAGGAAAAAGCTGTGTCTAAAAATAACATCATGGGCTGGGAAGATAGCTCAGTGGTAGACTACGTGCTTGCCTTGCATGCATGAGGCCCTGGGTTCGATCCCTCAGCACCACATAAGCAGAAAAAGCCAGAAGTGGCGCTGTGGCTCAAGTGGTAGAGCACTAGCCTTGAGCTGGAGAGCTGAGGACAGCACCCAGAACCAGAGTTCAGGCCCCACGACTGGCCGAAAAAAAAAAAAAAAGTAAAAATAACATCATTTATATTAATTGGTAGAATGAACTTCTACAGATGCCAGGGACACGTCCTTGTTTCCTTGTTGACTTGTTTCCCAAATCTCTAACACAAATCTGTGTCATGAAATAAAGTCAATATATACCAAAGTAATTAAGTGATAATTATAAGAAAATAAATCAATGCCTATACAGTATAATAAATAGAATAAATTATTTCTATTAAATACATAGCAAATCCCATACTTAGAATAACAACATGTAATTTTTGAATAGTTGATTTCTATAGTTTCTTTACAGGGAACCTTATGACTATTGAAAGAACCCTTGAGTGTCCATAAATGACTTAATAAAAGTGAAAGATAAAGCAAGAGAAAGAATGCACAGGCAAATCAAAGAATCTATGACCTTCAGGTTCAGCTCAGGAAATGCTTTATTTTCAGATCATTAGCCAACAACAAATGTATACATAAATTTAGTTTTCAGAAGCCACTGCTCTGGAAAGCAGGCCCTGTAGTCATAAAATAAGGTGTAAATCATCTTACACATTTTCAACAATCAGGGCAAATCAGTCAGTATGAGGTGCCTTTTGAACACTTTCAGTCTTTAAAAATTACTATATATTATAAATACTTTAGAAACCATATCAAGAAAGAAAAAAGATATTTGTGTCCCTATCTTGGGGTTCATTTCGCTTAACATCATCTTATATGGTCATAGGTACATAGCTTTTGGCCTCTTCTGCTTGTCTTACACATGTACTAGATTTTTGTTGTTGTTGTTGCTTTGTATGTTCTTCTCCCACGGGATAACCCTTATTTTCACTGTATTTGATGTGGGTGCTCTGCATGTATATACAATTCTCTAATTTGGGGAGGTGAAGGGATAAAACAAAATGCTTAAATAAGGATACAGGCTGACCTATTGTAACAATGAGATGTACAAAACACTATGTTGAAAACGAACTTCACAACTTGGGGTGGGGAGGGAATAGTTGTGGAGGTGGGAGGGAAAAGATGGTAGAGGGGAAATAAAGGAGGAAGCAACAATGTTCAATAGGAAATGTACTCATTACCTTGCTCATGTAACTGTAACACCTCTGTACAGCACTTTTACAATAAAAAACATATAAAAATTACTATATATCAGTCACTGGGAAAGAATTTGAATCTATTCCACAGCCGCAGGTCAGCTGCAAGTTAACTTGTCCTTACTGGGTACATCCACAGAAATATGGAAAAGGCACTGCTCTAAGCTACAATAAATGTCTAGTAAACCAGCAAGCCAAAGGATTTCATACTACTTCCCCATGTCCATAGATCCAAAGCTAGAGAAATGGAGTGCGGTTCTCAATTCTTCCTGCCTGCCCCTTTTGACAGTTGCAGGATAGCTACAAACCAATGAGAAAAGTCTCAAACAGCCAAGTCAAGCCAAAATTGACCTTGAACTTCTTGCCTTTAGAACTATGATGTTCAAGCCATCTTGTTTGTGATGTTTGTTAGGGAAGCTTAAAGGCAAACTAATAATTTGAAATGAACTTTAAATACTAGCCAAGAGGCACATAGCAATATATTTAAAAGATGGGGAATGGTAAAAAATAAAAATAATAAACTTCTCACTTGAGTGTGGAATTACTTATTCTGAAGAATTTGCTTTTTCAAATCCACTTTAATTTAAAGGGCATCAAGATGAAAATATCATGGCAATTATGCGCCAAACTGTAGTGCTAGAAAGTGATTCGATCCTTTCTTAGCAACTCAACACCTCTGTGACCTTGGAAATGATTCTTTTTAAGCAAGTCTAAGCGTGATATTTTTGGATATATTAGTTCCAAATCTGTGCTTTGTCCCAGCTTCCCCATCCATCAAATGAAAATAATAGCACCTAATTTGAAGGAGTTCTTCAAATGGCTGAGTAATAAATGTAAGATCCTTAAAATATTGTCTGGCATAATATAAAATGCATGCACTATGTGGAAGCCACAATTGGCTTATTTTGTTTTTCTTCTGAGGCAGGAGTTTTTATTGGCAGTGTAGTCTGTATTTATCCCTTTACTGGGCTAGCAACCTCTGTTCCTGCATGGCTAGTGAATGCCCAAAGCATCTATCCCCTCCTCTCATTAATTCCCATGTCCTGCTGACCGGTTTGTTTTACCAATTTCCATTTATTCTACCAATTTCCATAATTCTTAACCCCCTATTGACTTCCTGAACTTCTGTAGGCAACTGCTTTCCTTTCCTCTTTAGTCATGTAGGTGGTTTTGAGTGAACTGATACATAATTTACTATCTTGTCTGTTGGAGGCATTGACTTGCAAGACCCCATCTGAGTTCTTGTGTGTCCTGAGGGTGCATGCTGGCATGCATTCCTCTGGAGTGGGGAGGGGGATGCCCCTTCTTCCATGTGGGGCAAAGGTCCTGTGCCCGCCTGGTGCCAGGCTCAGGTGTTGTTTTTTAGGATATGCCATTTGTGCTCCTCCTAGTTAATTGTGTAGAACTATGCATCACGATCCTTTTTTCCTTTTTTTCTAAATAGATCCCCACCTGCACCTTGCTTCCTCTTTTGTTACCCTGAATGACTTTTCTGTCACAAATTAAACGTTGTTAATCCTCCATATCCCCCAAGAGTTGTTTACCTTTAAGTTGTTTACCTTCAAGTTGTTTACCTTCCTGTCCTGGGGTTGGCCCCTGACTACAGCTTTGCCTTCTATGCCCTTATGCCCTATATAAATGTATAATGTTTCAATAAACTTTATTTATACCTGCATAGTATTATCCCTTTCTGCCTACCAGACACCAAGTTCCTGGGTCTTTGTAAAACAATGCCTGTTTTATTCAACAAATGTTTTCTATCCATGAAGTCACCTGGAACTTCGTTCCATCAATGTAATTCCTTTAGAGAAAGAAGCCCCCACATCTCCTCACCTGGACTAGCATTTAATCCTCCTCTTTAGTTTCCTTGTTTTATGTGGTTCATACCTCATCCCTCTTCTACTCCCAAGTTGCTTCTGTAAGTTAGAATCTTAGAAGTCAATCACCTAGACATCAGGAGTGTTCAGATGTGTTAGATGCAATGCAAATGCATGTTCAATAATAAAATACAATTAACCTATATCAATGTAATGATTTTCTTTTTTTGTCATCTTCTTTTCTTTTTGCCAGTCGTAGGGCCTGAATCTGGGCCTGGGCATTGTCCCTCAGCTCTTCAGCTCAAGGCTAGCGCTCTACCCCTTGAGCCACAGTGCCACTTCCGGCTTTTTCTACTTATGTGGTGCTGAGGAATTAAACCCAGGGCCTCATGCTTGCAAGGCAAACACTCTACCACTGAGCCACTTTCCAAGCCCCTAATGTATTGATTTTGATAATCGTGGTTAGGTCAGCATTTATACATGATAAGTTTGGTACTGCCACATAGTTATGCACATTACAACTAAGAAACAGAATGATGTAAAATATATCCTCAAATTATATCTAAGTAGCTTAAAGACATTATTTTGTCTTCTTTTATTTTCACTCTTTCCAGACTAGGCAGTAACTAAAAACTTCAAGATATATTATCATTGCTTCATAATAACATGTTGTTGAGGACAAGTTCAGCTCAGAGACTGGCTGGTGGAAACTGCCTGTAGAGACACATAGTTCCCATCCTAACTTAAATAAGAATACTGACACAACATATGTCCTTCCATTATACTGGGATGCTTCCCTGTAGAGCTAGTATTCTGAAAGGAACTGACTTGTCACCCCCACACGTGTAGAACATGTCTTCATCACAATAGATCTTACCTTATAGAGTGGTTACTGACCATTGCCCTGCTAGTGAGTCTTTGATACAGGGACATATTCATGATTGGTACTGCTGACATTGTTTATTTGTATTGGACTTATTTCTTGTCCTTTTCAAAGTCAGTCCACCTAGTTGTTGTCGCAGATGTTGTACAGTGTTGAATTATCTATGAGTTTGAATGGCAAAACTGCTTTCCAAGCAGGATAAATTGTTCAATTATGTCATCAGGCTCTTGTACAAGTGAAGATTGAGAAGGCTTTAATGACCTGGAATTTTCTTTTTATTACGCTATTGAACAAATTACAGGGCTAATGAGATTTACATGAAATGGAACATCTCTGAATCACCTGCTGTTTTATGAGTCTTAGTGAAAATTGTTGATAATTCTTCTCTTTCTACAATCAAAGCAAGTTTTGTTTATAAACAATATTTTCTCTAGATGTAAAACATAAGCTTGAAATCCTACTTCAAGGAGAATGAGTTTGATATGGAAAATAAAACATTTAGTTTATGTCAAGTTTCACTTTGAACCTTAAAATATTTAGCTACGATAGTAAAATGTTAGGAATTAAGTAGTAATAATAATAGGAATTAAATGACTTGACCTCAATTTTCTCAGATCAAGCATGTCAATATTTCTTTGGACTACATGTGAAGGAAACCAGTAGATCAATTTCCCTAAAATATAAAAACTGAATACATTTCAGTGATGTTGAGGGTTTCACAGTTATTGGTAAACAGGTCCTTAAATATATATTCTTTTTAGGAAAATTTTTTAAAGTTGATTTAGACATAAATAAGCAATCCTACCAGTCATTTGCTGTTACTCCTTCTGTAGAGCTCTGATAGTTACAAAATAAAATTACCATTAACAAAGTAAATACTGTGTAAGAATAGTAAAACTGAAATACCCAGTTTCAGATGCCCCCTCATAGACCACCAGAGACCATGATCAATGCAAATGGCAAAGAGTCATTTATTGAAAGCTCAAGCTTCGTCCTCCGTGCACTCAGTAACCGGAGACGCTAAGAGGCCCCGAGCATAGAGTCAGCACAGTTTTTATAGTATTAAACAAACAACTTTAAGGAACTTTTACATAAGAAATTACAGAAGAATATCCTTGTTCCATAGCTTGACCACAAACAGTTATAAGTCACACCTGGGCCAACAGTATGCATGGCAAGTTTCACCCAGGGCTTTAAAGAACCGATTGGTTCAGACATTATATGGATTTTCTCAGAACTGAAACTCTTAGCCCTAGGTCACTCAGGGCCAAAGTCACTCGGGGGCAAGCACCTGCCTTTTTGTAAGTCACAAAAGGCAAAGTCACTCTGGGGGGGTAGAAGGGGGGGGGAAACACCTGCCTTTTTGTAATGGCGGCCCTTCTGCGCCTTATCTCTTTCAAAACATATTAAAATAGGAAGTTATTGTAATAGCAGATCAATGTACTGTGTACACACAGTCTTATTAAGTAAGAAAAAGAATATTCTCTAAATGATTTGGCATTTGTAGTAAAGCAAAAGAAAGCCAGGAGGCAATCATCAGTGAGGATTCACACAAAGAAACATTTCTTTATTTGTAATTTGTGAATCCTGACCCTCTCACTCTTACCCAGACTTTCGGCCTGCATGTGGTTGAAGTAAGACCACTTGGAAGGAAAGTTATACCAGCTTTGTAGGCTCACAAATCCAAATCAGGTCTCAAAAGAGTTGGCTTTTCTTCTACCCTAAAAACAGCTCTGGTTTTATTTATTTATTTATTTTTCTGAAGAATAAAGGAAACTACTTTTTCATTACCTTGATATATATTTTTTTGCAAAGCTCTATGAGGGCACCCGTGTTGCCACTGAAATCTAGATAAATGATTCAATAAAGATACACCAGAATATAATAGAAGTTCATGTGGTCGGAGAAAGATAAGACACACCACATTAACCTTCTCCATGAGAAATAAGACACACATACACATCTATCTAAATACCTCTGGAATTCTGAGCTCCATGCATTTATACTACTGGCTGAAAAATATATTGCTGTAAGAATATTCTCCTTGCTGAGAGTTTTCTATCCAAGGCAAACTGCCAGTTTAAAGTAGTCCTTGGTCAAGCAGCCATAAAAACAGCAGAAGAAAATAAGTCTGTGGGTTTAAAACCTGCTGTTTGGTGCAGAAAATAAAATATTGCACATTCTGAGGGAGTTGTGGTTCTATCCCAGGAAGATTCTCCCAGCTATAGTCTTGGGGCAGCCATTCATCAAAAGCAGCCTCAGTGTGATACAGGATGCTGCAGATTTTTGCCTGAGATGAGTCCTGCAGAATCCACCCCTCAACCTTCACTTTTCTCCCCTGCTTCATAATGTTTTAAATTCTCAATTCTCCTATAGGAGGAAAAGAGCTTGAGCTTTTGATTTTAAGACTTAAATCTAACATACATATAGCCCTCCAGAAAAATGCATGGATTGTATTTTAAGCATGCATCCAACAATTATATATTCAGCACCTGCTTTAGGTAACATTGCCCAGATTCCCTACCAAATCCTGATAGTGCAGGTGCACATAAGATTAAAAGCTGAGAAGTACCTAAAAACCACTGATGCAAATAAACAAATCAGTGACTAAACATAGAGAAGTGAGATAGGGCAACTTTTCAAATAATGACAAAGAAGGGATGTTATCAGATTGTAAAAATCAACATAATGCAGTATTGGATTATCAAAGGAAGTTTCTTTTTTGATAGTGGAATGATTTTTATCACTAAACGAGAATTGTATATCAGAAGGGATGAGAAAGAGGGCAGTTAGTTGCACTTTGGGGTTTTATCCAATAGGAAGGGTTTGCTAGTTTTATGAAATCAGGGATTTCTCTTTGGGCCTTCTCCAAGTGGTTTGTTCCCAGAGGCTGTCTGAGTTGGGAAAGGAAGATGATCATCTTTTTCCTCCAGAGAAAGCTTCTTTAAAAAGTAGCTTCTAATCTGACACCTCAGTAGATGTGTTAATTTAAATGGAAAGGGTATGAATCAAGGACATTTCTTTTGGGACAGGTGTTTCTGGGAAAAAGTAGGATTTTTTTAAAAAAGAAATAAGTACAAAGACAGATAGGGCTTTGCTGGGGCTTGAATCAAACCTGCAAAGAAGACCAAGTTTCACCTGTAGGGTGAAGAAGACTGAGTCTAACTTGCAGAGTTCTCTTAGCCCCAGTGTCCCAAAATATAGTTGGTAGACTGGCCTGTTCAGGATGAATCCACAACTGGGTAAATATGCAGAATTAAATTTAGGGGCTTAGTTCAAGACTGAGATTGTATAGTTCTAATGGATATCTATATAGCCCTTTTATAAATCATTGTAAGAATTTGTTTATCCTGGAAGGAACTGGTGAACAGATTTGTAGAATTTATACTGTAGACTAAAGTGACTCTGGGTTACAGTAAAGGCACTAATTTTAGGCCCATGACAGTTGGATGAATTAATCTTTATGCAAATTAATTTCTTTTTCTTTAACTTCTAGTGTTCAGATCCTCAATTTCTTGTTTATTTGGTTAATATCATTTCCCATTAGAAGTGTTTTCTGTAAAGGCAGTTATGTTAAAGTGTGAAAAGTGTAATCAACAATATTGTTCAGGATTTATAGACAGATGACTGAATATAATGAAACATTTTCCATTCTATTTTTCCAGTCCAATATATATCATAGTTTTCTTTTTATTGAGTACTATTCTGAAAACTATGCATTTTACATATATTACTTATGAAAAAAGACTGGAGTTTGGTCCATAGTTATATGATACTGGGGCCCCTTAGTAATTATCAATAGACTATAAGAAAAGCAGCTTCCTGGAGATAATGGGGTGTATCAATGAGCACCTACATTTGGCGATTTTACTTTAGAGACTTCAGGGGAATTGGCCACACTTGGTTCATTTGCTCTGAGCCAGAGTTGTCATGAAAAGTAGAAAGTGGATGTTTTAAATCATTTTTTATCAAAAGGAAGAGGAAATGAAGAGGGCACACAGCTATTTCTCAAGAATATTGCTCAACTTAGAGCGTCTGAGTCAAAGAATTCCTCCTGGGCTGTTGTTGATTGTGACTTATGAAAGGGCACCTGTCCAGACTGACAAGTATACACAGTGCTGTAGGCTTCAACTTTCCATTAGTAACAAGAACCCCAAAAGGTTAATTTGTTTTGGCACTTCCTGATTACTTTCTGTGTTCATCTCATTTTGAGACTTCACATTCACCATCTGATTTAGGAGCTCTATTCAGCAACATATTGTCATTTCCCCCTGACTTATTGCTAGCTGTGGTCCTGTGAACTCTAAATATAGGTAAATAGCTGAAATCAATTTCCTGCTTAGAGGGGTTGATGACACCTAGAGGAATTTGCAGATCTCTCTTCTTGGAAGTTTCTGGGAATTATGCTCTAGTGTCATTCCAAACAGATGGAATTTGTAGTCCTTTCTTGTTCATGACCTTTGTTTAAGACCCTTGTGCTTTGGCTCACTTCGATACCTCATTGCCATTTTTTCAAGCAACTCATCATCTTTAAACTTTTTGAAGAAAGCTAATATTTTAGCTCAATTTCTTTGTTTGAATATTTTTGTATTATCTTTACGTAGTTGTACAAAAGAGTTGCTATTAGCCAAAGCAGTTTATGAATACAGTGCATCTTGATCAATGTCACCCCTTTCGCCATTGTCATCCACCCCTTCCCAACCGATCTCTTCCCTTACTTATCTTAATATTATACTGTTATTGATTTTTTGCCATTTAACAAAGCAGTTTATGTGTACAAGGCATCTTAATTTGTATCATCACTTCAACAGCTTCACCCTACTTTGACCCACCCTTTCCCTTATATTTCTCAATTCTGTGATATATAAAATGAATGCTTGCCTACACTCTTCCCTTTTCCCCAGCTTCATTCTTCTACCCCTCTCCAATTTCATTTTTTCACATCAAGAAATCTTATGAATACAGAATCATACCTTATTTATTCTGACAGGATGGTTTAAGCTCTCAGGTGGTTAAGTGGAGAAAATGACCACATTCATATTAGATTATTACATCATCCCTTCAGCAACCATCTGGGCTTTCATACCCTACAATCCCATTCCTGCCATACTTTCTTTACCCTCTAGTTGTTCTTTGGACTTTTTCCTACCAAGAGGTTAGTGCCCCAGGTATTTTGAAACACATACTTGGAATCTAGGCCCTTTCTTATTAAAAATTTTCTTCCTCAAACTAGAGTCATAAATTTTTCACTTATTTCCATCAATCTTTATCAACCTGCATTTGTGACTTGAATGGATATATACACACACCCACATATCTCTACAAATAACAAAGCAACTTATTGTTCCATTTCAAAATCAGAGTGTTCATTTTTATATTTTTCCCTTAATATTTCATTAAGGAATGAAAAATAACCTTGCCAATACTTTCCTAGTAAATAGTAGATTTTGGTAACTTCTCCCTGAAGGATTTTGCTTTCTAATCTGTGAGTTTAAATATGAGTACAATTTCCAATTCTAAACTTCTGCCTAAGAAATTGTCAGGCTTTCTACTAAGGCAATAAGGAGGATGCAGTATTTTGTATTCTTAGTGCGTATTGTTGATGATGTATAACATCATCCAGAGTTGACATTTCAATTCCATTGACACTCAAGGGATGATCAAGTATATATTGGTGACAACTTGACTTTCATTTGTGTCACCTCATTGATCATTCTGTTTAAGGATGAAGACTGATGGGTAAGTGATATCTAATATGGTTTCCTATATCCCCACCTTCAGGCATTCTATCAGGATACTTGCGACACTTTGAATTTAGTTATGGAACAAGATTAGAACCCATAGACCTAATTATTGAATTCAATAACTCTCTCCAACATTCATCCCTGGTTCATTATAACTTTAGGAAAGTTGAAGACCGTGGCACTTTGCTTTTGTTTCTTTAATTCCCTTTGTATTTCACTTTTCTTTCCTATTGAGCTTGGCATTTCTACTGGCTGACATCATTCTTCTCTTTTCAAATAATATCATTCATAAATGACTCCTAGAGAAACTCCTTCCAAGTTCACCTGAATTTCCCCAATTTTCCTTTTGTTTTGTCTTACAAGATGAAAGTTTGGTTAATCATGTAAAAAACCAGTAACCACATATGTAAACATTCTATGTTCATTAGGAATAAATGTAACTTTTAAGAATAATTGTACAGCTATCAATGGTAAAAATATATGCATATATCTTATTCTAGAGGAAATAATGAAACAAAAGAAAAAGAAATTTGAAAGAAATATATGATGACTCATAATGTTTACATAATCTATAGAGTGTAATCCTGTTGAATATTCTAATAAGGATATTTTGATTATCACAGTAGGAACTATAACAATTTCTATTTGAAAGCAATATGTGCTAAAAACTAAGAAAGCAAATATTCTAAAGTAGATTATATTGAGATAATTGGCCGCTTTTTCCATGATATAATGTAAACCTTAAAGCAAAACCACAGGTGGTAGAATAGTTTAAGTTATTGTGTATTTCTAAATTAGAAGGCAAAAGGGACACAATTGATAAGGGTTTCTATGAAACATTCACACACACACACACACACACAAAATACACCACACATGTAAAACATGTCACAAATAACAGGTAAGGAAAAAAAGTTATGTCTTTATTCAAAAGCAGTGCCAGTAAATTTAGTCCAAATTCACTAAACTATAAAGGTTTATTATGTCTATAAAATTTAAAGATATGATAAATACACAAGTACACTAAAGGCACTAAGGCTGTCATGGTACAAAAATGATCAAATATAGCCAATAACAATATGACAAGATGCCCCATCTCACTTGTATCTATATAAATGCCATTCATATAAAGTATTTTTAAACTATCATTAGTGAATATTAAAATTATAAATGTTCAGGTAATTATTTATAACATGCCATCTCATGGCTTAAAGCAACACACACACACACACACACACACACACACACACACACACACACACACACACATTCTATATAATACTACTTGGACACATGAGCTATCATTTGATTTGCCCAATGTGGCTCTGGCTGTAATTCTCACAGTGATGGTTTTGTGTTGTTGTTGCTGTTGTTGTTTATTTCCTGAGTAGTTGGCTTGAACTGGAAGGGGTTAGAAGTCTGCTCTCAGTCTGCTCTCTCTTCTGACTATCAGTGTCCCTCATATTCTCTTTTTCCTTGTGTCATCATAGCATTTACTCAGAATGTTGACCTTATTTATTTCAAGGTGACTGACTTCCCTGAGAAAAAATGGGAGCTTCCAGGTCTTTTAGGGCCTTGGTCTATAATCATTATAGTAATTCTTTTCGTCTATTAGTCAAAACATGGAAAGGTGAGGAAAAAAAAAACACACACAAAAAAAAACACAAAAAGCTCAACTCCTGTAAGGCATGGGTAAACATAAACAGTTGTGTGTATTGTGAGAAGACATTCAAGAAAATTACAATTGATATCTTATGTTGTAGAGGTTGGAAGGAAACAATTTCAGAAATTCTCTATGGAACCAATAATTAAATATAATACATAAAACCTGAAATTGTATTTAAACTATATAACTCAATAATGTGTATATTGTTTGATCTGGAGATGCTATCTACCAGGTTAATGTCCTAATTCAGAAGATTTGTAATTAGAATCATTTCCATGTGAAACTGAAATTTTAACACTGGTTGCTCTATGACCTGAACCTTATTTTCTTTGAAAAAGGATTAGTAGCAATTGGTTGATGGGAAAATTAATCATAACAAAAAATAACCAATCTATAATTATTTTGTTGTGCAATTTGTGATAACCACTTGGTATCTGTATATGGTTGACAGGTACAACTTTTTGTTGTTGTTGGTGGGTGGTCACAGGGCTTGAACTCTGGGCCTGGGCACTGTCCCTGCACTCTTCTGCTCAAGGTGAGTGTGTTACCATTTGAGTCAGAGCACCACTTCCAGTTTTCTAGTGGTTTATTGAAGATAAGGGTCTCATGGACTTTCCTGCCCAGGCTGGCTTTAAACTGTAATCCTCAGATCTCAGCCTCCTGAGTAGCTAGGATTACAGGCCTGAGCCACAGGCACCTGGCATGTACAACATTTTTTAAAATAAGTTTTTTATTGTGATAATACTGTACAGAAGGGTAACAATCACATGAGCAAGGTAATGAGTACATTTATTATCAAGCATTGTTGCCTCCTCCTTTGTTTCCCCCCCCCATCCCTTCCCTCCCATCTCCACAACTACACTTCCCCCTACCCAAATTATAAAGTTTGTTTTTCAACATGGTATCTTATAAAAACTTTAGAAACAATAGCAAGAAAGAAAAAAATCACTTGTGTCCTTATCTTGGGGTTCATTTCACTTAGCATTCTCTTATCTGACCTTTTCTGATTGTCTCAGATACATACTTGTTAAATGTGGTATATATACACAATGGACTTCTATGCCTCCATCAGAAAGAATGACATTGCCCCATTTGTTAGGAAATGGAAAGACTTGGAAAAATTATATTAAGTGAAGTAAGCCAGGTGCAAAGAAACATAGGTCCCATGGTTTCCCTTATTTGCAATAACTAGTATATATTATAGTAAGTGAAGTAAGCCAGGTGCAAAGAAACATAGGTCCCATGGTTTCCCTTATTTGCAATAACTAGTATATATCTTTTAACAAAGACAAAATTGAGACTAATTTGTTTCCTAATTTGTACACTCTATTTGTCCAATTATCCTTGTCAAATATCAACATCAGCGTTTATTTTATGTATGGTAAATATAATTTTATCTGTGCTTATGGATTGACATGTTTTCTTAGTGTTATTTGTAGACAGTAAGTACCTCTGTCCATTATAATAGCCATATTCATCAGTGCTTTGCTTCTCATCCTTGACTTATCCAAATTTTTCCTATATGGGGATTTGAAAACCACTAACAGAGGATATTCTTGTTTCAAGTTTATCTCCTGGTCCTTTGGGCAACATTAAATGATTGTAGACATAAAAATGTTTACACAATTATTTGATTTCTTGGATTCCTAGCTTCCTGTTTGCTATAACTGGCATGTAAAATCTATTTATAAACGTGATTTAAATAAGTTTTATTTATATGTAATTCAGTTTATGGAATTGGAAAGGTGCTATTGTTGAGAGTTTTAGAAGAAGAGCCAAAAGCATGGATTCTTGAGCTAATGATCTTCCGATTTGTGTGGGGGTGAGCGGGAGGGGGAGTGAGAGTACTGGCTGTCAAAAGGATGAGGCTAGAGAGGTAGGACAGCAAAGTGACAAAATGCTAGGCAAAACCTGATCTCTTCTGTTTATTGGCATGAACCAAATTCTACAGGAAGCTCTGGACCCACAAAGGTGATTCCATCTGAGTTTAGTGTTTGGTGTTTTGTGTCCTGTATTGGTCAGTCATTGACTGCCAGGGGATAGGCAGTGAATTCTTAATAACCCACACTCATTCAAGTTAGTGGCTGGATGACTGGTCTGTGACCTTACCATCAGCTCAAAATGACATAATTACAAAGTGAGAAAGAACCATATGAGTAACTTCCTTAATCCTAAATTCAACTTCATTGCTTTCTGGACTATGAGCTTGTTCTGATGGAAGATAACTTAGCAAGTTTTGAAACTGCTTGGTTCTCCCAATGCTAGACTTTGTGTGGAGAGCCTGCTACATAGAAACACAAGCATGGAGCAAGGCTGAATGATGAACAGCTGTCTTTCACTCCTGTGGGTATAGTTATTATTACTAAGTAGGTCAGACTCTTATGGTGAAAGTCACGTCATTAAAAAATATCAGAATGGCCCTCAGCCTCTGGGAATGACCTTGGCCTGTGGAGCTTTCTGCTCACATCTTCCTTGTCCTAGTGGCTCAAATGGCTGGAAGTTTGAAGAACCTGTGGTGGTGGTGGGAGGCAGAAAGGAATTGCCAAAAATTCAAAGAGACATCTTGCTTACCCTTCCTATCTTTTCTAGGATTAAACAAGTACATACCCTGATCAACTGGAAACAAAAGGAAGTTCTGAAACATCCTTTCTCTTTTCTGCAGCTGGATTGGTAGAAAGGATTCAAGCATCTACGTGGAAACATTATGAAAATCCAGAGATTCCTAATTTCTGTGGTTTTGTGGGTGGGTTGTTATTGATCATAGATGCATAGAATGGAAATCCTAGCTCCATATACTGCATTGCCACTGATATACTGTTGGGCCTTCGTCTGACCTGCGGAAGATGGATGGGGTCTGAGGAAAGAAAGTGCACAGCTCGCCCATTCCCCAGCCTCCCTTAGCCTCAAAGATAGTCAGGTGCAGCAGGGAGTCAAGTCAAGCAGGAACTCGTTTATTACCACACAGCAAACACCTTTTTAAAGCAAAAAACCGGGTGGCATGGAAGGGGAGGAAAAGGAATCAAGCAATCACTGTAGAGGTCACCCTATCATGTGCCTAAGCTTTCTATACTTTCTCTGCTGTCTGGGAGCTGTTCGCACACCGATGTCACTTCTCCTGATTGTGGTATCCAGTCAGATTTTAACATAAACAACTCGGGCTCTGCCCACTCAACTTCCTCTCAGCACCATCTTTGCTGCCCACGTGCCCTACAATATACCAGGCTAGATGCTTGGGAAAGGCAAGCTGTAGTACTGAAATATTCTCATTCCATTTGCTGTAGTATAAAACCACTGCATACCTGAGACCAGGTAACAGCATCAGGCTATTTTATCTCATTTCATTTGATATATTATTTAGTAATAATGGCAGCTACTTTTAGACAGTCTACTAGTCTTGCACAGAAGGTGGCCATGCTGACACTGTGTGATGAAAAATTTACTACGACCAAGCATGTTAGCACTTTTGGGTACAAAGTGATTACAATTTGCTATAGCCTGTATAAATGCTAAGAAGGGACTAAAAGCCTTTCAATGGGAAATGTTTTCCTGGAAGGTTGATGCCTCAGAGTAACTGGGGGAATAAAGGCAAAAGTATCAGACTTATATGTCATCTTCAGAATGACCCTTCAATTTGACAGGAATCAGTCAAAGATGACAGTCTCAGGTGAAGGAGCTGTAATTTATATTTTATGCTCAATCACTCAGTGTCATTTTGACAGTTCTTTGTTGGTAAATATCTCTCTTCATTATGAGTTCTTCAGCAAAAATGAATTTGAGTGAATCTGCCAGAATTGACTTGTCAGAGCTAATCACCCTGGTCAGATTTGGGAATACTTACATCTGCAGTAACTGGAAGAGAAAAGTCTCAGTGAATCTCTAAGGCATCAAACCCAGTGTACCCTTTTCTGTCTGATAGTGTGATGTGAGAAATAGATTTATGAATCATTTTCCTCCTTCTCTGCTCCAGTTATATGGGCATGCACACACAGAGTTGTGCATATGTTAAATATGGAAATCTATAATTCTTAGTCTTTAGAGAATCACTTAGAGATTCTTAAGGATTTTTTTTTCAAATACATGCACATCTTTGTCCTTAAATTAGGGTACATAGCGGGTGGGGGGAGGATTGGGTGGGGGAAAGGGGGGAGAATGGGAAGGGATGGGAAGGGGAAACAAAGGCGGAGGCTACAATGCTTGATAAGAAATGTACTCATTATCTTGCCCATGTAATTGTAACCCCTCTGTACAGTATTTTCACAATAAAATAAATAAATAAAAATAAAAATGAACTTTTCAGAAAAAAGAAAAAAATTGTGTTACATAACCAGGCCTCTCTTCTCACAGAAGAAAATTTCCTCCACACCCATTCTTCTCTGCCTGGTCTATTTATTCACCTATTTTTGTAAAAGAAGATTAGGAGCTCTGATATTTTCTTACTTCCTCTTAGAACTTTATTTCACTTTGGGTAGGCTTTTATATCTACAACTTTATTGACATTTTTCTTGTCAATGTTCATACACATGCTGACACTAATAGGTACTAGCAAGAAATTTTATTCTGTAAAAGTGCATTGATAATGCTTTGCATCCCATCTGTTAAAACAAAAACAAAGCAAAAGCAAACCCTTCTTCTTTTTGTTAGTGATGGGGCATGAATTCAAGGACTGGGTGCTGTCTCTGAGCTTTTGTGCTCAAGGCCAGCACTCTACCACTTTGAGCCTCAGCTTCACTTCCCAGGCTGGCTTCAAATAATGATCCTCAGATTTCAGCCTCTTGAGAAGCTAGGATTATAGGTGTGAGCCACCAGCATCTACTATGAAACCTTCATAAACTAACACTTTCACTTCCATTTCCCACTATTTTCTTCTAGTTGTTGCATGTTGGCATTGGAGTCTACCATATATATATATTTAAACATGTCATTCTTTCTGATGGAGGCATAGAATTCTGAGACAACTTTTTTAACCTGCCACCAATATCCTAAGTGTTGGGATTTCTAGAGTTTCATATTTACCTCTCCCTTTTCTCAAACTATGAACAACTTGGTTAATCTACCAGTTACTACAGTCACTGGCTGAATTCTGCCCAGACATCAAGATTGAACTCACACATTCTTTCCCTATCCCTACCAAATAGTGTTTGAAAAGTAACTGTCTAGGGAGTGACTCTCAGTGTGCAACCCATTCATTCCAAAAGTCTTTCTAAGCACAGACAGGCTTAAATATTATTATTACCAATCTGATCTAAGAACAGTTGGTTCTTGTAAGGTCCGCTCCTGGATGGCGAGCAGACTCCACCCTCCTCGCAGCAAAGTCTCCACCCAGTACCTGCGTTACCTAGGCAACTGGGACACCTGGAAGAGGTCACATCTGCATCCGCTGATGTCACATCTGAATTTGATGTGGCCACACCTTTCCCCACCCATACCCTACATAAGGGCTAGCCCAGGCCCAGACCCTCCCTTTTTAGCTCTTGCTGCTCTTCTCTTGCTCTCTTGCTGCCCCCTCTTTTTTCTCTCTGTTCGTTTCTAGCTCTTGCTGCTCTTTTCTTGCTCTCTTGCTCTCTCTCTTTCCCAGCCACGTGGAGTGCCAACCTTGCCTGGTCCCAGCAGATCTACCCCTTACCTGAATACCACGTGAGTGCTACTGTTCTTACCCCTCTCTCTGCTCTTTTCTCTCTCTTTCCTCTCTTCCCAGCTCTCTCTCATTCCCAGGCCTTTCCCAGCCACGTGGAGTGCCACCCTTGCCTGGTCCAAGCAGGTCTACTGAATAAACCTACCCCTTATCTGAATACCACGTGCGTGCTGGTGCGGTTCTTACTCACCTACCTCTTTTTAAAAACCTAACAGTTCTGTTTTGATCTTTGTTTTCCCAGTAACTCTACTTTTGATTTTGTGCAGGATTTCTAGTGTCTGCCTAGCATACAGTCTTTGGTTCCCAAAATCGCCTTGTGCACATAGTATGCTCTCAATAAATGTGTAGTGGATGAAACTGAAAATGATATATCACAAGACACAAAAGGATGTATAACCACATGAAAAGATAGTTTGATACACTGGGTGGACAGGTCTGGGACACGATAGGGCTAGAACTATGTAGATATATAACTTTAGAGGGGGTTATTATTTTATTTTCATGCTTTTCCTCCACAGTGGATGATAGATTTCTAGACCATGGTGCTTATTGTCTAATACTCAATCATGTTGCACTTTCCTGTGGGGTGAATGGACCTAATCTCCAACTCTCTTTGGGATGTCAGTTACATGGCAATAACAATCCTGTGTAGAATATATGTCCAAATATTTTTCTTCTGTAATGCTTTAAAAGGGGGGGAGGGAGTACCACACAGATATGCTTGTCAGACAATATTTCCCTGTTGATGAAATGTTTTCATTATTTCACTCTCTTAGTGATCCCAAAAGATTTGGGATGTTTGTTTTACACAGAGTACACAGATGCAGAGTCATGCATAGGAAGCTGTATCTGTCTGCCTTCCCATGGAGCAGTTGAGTAAAAAGTAAATGATGTGCCTAAACAGAAGAATGATTCTTTCTATATATAGAAGCTTAATTACTTCTCTTTTCATAATGCATGGGGGAGGAAGTCTCATGGATGGAAATGCTAATCAAGGTTTCCAATTAGGCAAGTATTTCCTAATTTAGCCAAATTTATAGCTACAACCTCATTTTTCCTCATAAAATGCTTAAAATAAAAATGAAGATATTGTTTTTGCATATATTATTATGTAATAATGTGTTATTTTTAAGCTCAGTTTCGAATGAACAACATGTAAGGTGTATTTCCATGGTAGCTGCACTTTGAACTATCTTGCAGATGCTGCTTTCATATTTTATTTTAGAATTAGGCAATTTAATGATTTTTACCTTGGATATTCTGTCTGCTAATTTTAGTTCACCTAAAGCTTTGCCTTTCAGCAAACAATGCTGTAATTCATCAGCATAAGCTTTAGAACCAAACACAAATCCTAGGAAAAAAGGGACAAGCTAGAACTTTGCTGTGATATATGGTGAAACAGAGCAAAAACTACAACCATACCATGTAGCTTTGTATGTTACCTTCCCCTAAGATGCTTTTACCTGCAAGAAAGTATCAATGCCAAATCAAAATAAGTTACCATGAGTGTGTAATTTCATTAATCTTTTTAACATATACTGCCATAATCCACACATTCATGTTTTCTTTTTCTGTAGATAATATTCTTTGGTTTTCATCACACACACACACACACACTTTGGTCATGAAGACAAGTACAAATAAAAATATTTCCTGGTTTTGCATGTCAGCATCCTAGCAAGAAAGAGGTAGCACACTAAAAGGTTTACTTAGTGGTAGAGTACTTAATGCTAGGTCTATTTATATGATTATAGGCAAAGAAGGCATAAAAAAATCCAAGTATATACAGAAAAGCTCAAATCCCAGAATCAATATACCCACAGTTAGAGTGGCACAAAGAAGAAAGAGTCATAGCCAAGAACCAGTGGCTTATGTGTGTAATTGTAGCTCCTCAGGAGACTGAGATGAGAGGATCAAGGTTTAAACTCATCTCATGCAGGAAAGTCTGTGAGATTCTTAATCTCTAACTACAAATACTGGACAAACGTTGTGGCTCAAGTAGTAGAATGTTAGCCTTGAGTGAAAAAGCTAAGGAACAAGGTGCAGATTACATATTCAAGCCCAAGTACTGGCACAAGAAAGAAAGAAAAGAAGGAAGGAAGGAAGGAAGGAAGGAATGGAAGGAGGGAGGGAAGGAATCCTGACTAGAATCTTATTCATCTACAGGGTTTCCAAATAGAAGGACCAAAACTACAGTCAGTAAGGAAAGGGACAAGAGATCCAACAACCCAATGTTTGTTTTGACGATCATTCTTCTCTGGGTTTGCTTCAGAACCCATCCAGTGACCAAAGACAAAGACATCTCAAATATGGAGTCATGGCAACAAAGCCCTCAGATACCATTGGGCCAGATATCCAGTGGAGTGGACAATCACATGCAGAGTTCAATGATGTGTTAAAATGATAGCATAGATCTTTCTAAATTTTCCAGGTCTACTTCTTATGAGAACAGTCATTTTAACCATACTAATGTCTAAGATTTCTATCAAATTGTGATTGCTTATAAATTGCAACTTTTTCAAAAGGAAGAGGTCATCAGTTA
Organism: Dipodomys merriami; assembly: GCF_024711535.1. Taxonomy (NCBI): domain Eukaryota; kingdom Metazoa; phylum Chordata; class Mammalia; order Rodentia; family Heteromyidae; genus Dipodomys; species Dipodomys merriami. Next base: position 73,021,284 of record NW_027202270.1, on the reverse strand, counting down.
GGAATCAGACCTTTTTGATCACTTATGAAATTACTTTGTTTCTTTCATCAAGTGTTGTCATTGGAGGATGAGCCCTCTACATACCAAATAGGCTTTACTGAATTATATTTGTAGACAAAGGAAAAAGAAATGGGCTTGTAATACAGTTACTCTAAATGCAATTTCTTTGGCTTTCTCAAAAATGACAGCAAATAGTACAATTTTGAAATTCATGGGTAGTAACCAGCTTGATAAACCAAGTTTATATATATTCATGTATATATGATAAAAAATACAGAGTAACACTTGAACTCTGATCATGCACATTCATGATAGGAACTACTGTATCTCTTTTGTTTTAGATAATAAAGTTCTGCCAGATAGCCTTCATGACTTTGGAAATATATTTTCACATTGTTCCCAGAAATCCAGACCTTCAATAGCACCTTACAATGGCTAACATTCTGAAAAGGAATCCACTCTAATGATGATATCCATCTTAGCAACATCTGGTTTGCTACTTAGGTAGATAAGTATCTTCTACCAGAAGGAATGTCTTCTATTGAACAGGCAATCCCTATGATGTTTAATTAGCTTTCTGGCCTTAGATAGCATTTCTACTCTAGAATCTCCATTCAGTGTAGGCCTTTGCTTCCTTCTTCCCTTTTGCCTCCAGATCTGGTGTTTCCTTATAAAGCGTATACTCTCTTTCTCTCCCCCTACCCTCCTTTGAAAGTCTGTAAGAACCAATGACATCAGGTTATAATTTTGGTGGTTTAAATCTTGTATTATAGAAATGCTTTCAGATACTGTCCTTCATTTTCCTCTGCATTCTGTACCCTCTGTTGTTGTTGTTGTTGTTTAATCAAGTGTCTGCTCCATTTTCCTGCATCTCCATACTATCTACATACCACCACTCCTGTACACTGCTTCATACTTTTTCCTCAGATGTTCTTGGCAGGGCATGATTATGTTGTGAATTGGCCCATTTATTGATTCAATAGACAGGAAGATTAATTAGGTACATGACAAATTAGCAACAGGGTAACAAGGAAGATTCTTTGTGCCACTTTTAGGCAAAAGGTAAAAGTAAAACTTTTATAGGAGAGGATGGTTGAAAATCCATTTATCTCTGAAGTTCTGCTATTTTAGGATTAACTTCCAAGATAGTTAATGTCAGGGTCCCTCCATATCCCCACCCCCAACACAATTATAGGATAGGAGACTCTTATTTAATGCTAAGGAATGATCCCATTGAGGAAATTCACCCTATAGTTTCTATTAGACAATATATTGATAGTTTCTAGACATCTGACTCCTTAATCCTAATATATACAAATTCCCTTGGACTTTTAAATGTCTATATATTGTTTCTTCTAGTAAATCACTTCAATAGAATTCAATACAAGTTCTCCAGTAGTGAGAGTTTTAAAAATTACCTGGAGACTATGTCCAGGGCCATTATGTCCCAACACCACTGCAGCGAAGGATTTGCCTGTCAGCCGACTGATCATTACAATTCTGCTGCTAGAACTACTTCTAATATTTACTCCAATATTTCAAGAATTTTATGAGACAGGTTTTAGGATCTGTGTGGAGAACTTGCAGGGATAAGATTGTAAAGGGCTAACAAAGCAGGATCGAGGTGGAGAAGAAGTTGATGAGGAAAACAGCTAATGCATGGGCTTCTGTGATCTCAGGAGAGGCTCACCGAATGTCATGTTTTTCCAGAATTGTGCTGCTTTGAGGCCTATTCACTCCCTTCAGTTCTTGAATGTGGACTGCCCTTTTGGAAAGTGCTTGCTTCCTTCAACAGTGAGCTCTCCTGAGAGAGTCAGGTCCACATAATGAGCAGCTGACCTTCCTGAGAGGAGTGAGAGAAGGGTGTTGACAAAGGACACTTAGTACTTCCTATGTTGGCAGTGAAAGAACAGCTATGGCAATGTTTCACAAGTTTTTCTTTAACTGTGAACAAAACAAGTGATTCAATAATTCAACAGATTATAATCTGCCACGCAGAGATGTTTACAGGAAAATACCCAATATCAACCATAATATGCAAAAATATTAAAGGATTTGAAAGGACTGGGATTCCCAGATCATTTTCTGGAAGTAGTATACCATGCATGTATATTCCATTGATCAATCATAGAATTTCTCTCTTATACTTTATAACTGAATTAATTGGAAATGGCTTTGTAAAGAGAAAACTTTCTCACCTAGTGCCAAATCAATATTCTCAGTGTGCACGTGGAGTCTAGACACAGCTTTAAAATCTCTCTAAATCCATTAAATGTTGAAAGTTTTTGTAATAAAATAACCTCAACTGTGAAAAATTAGGTCCTAAATATTAAAGCATCCAAAATGCTTGGAATACATTACTGAAAATTTTGTAAGGAAGAGCTTTGTAAAGATTACCCCACACCCCAATCTAGTATTTAGCAGGAGACAATTAAGAAAACTACATTAATTGGTGATATCGCTAATAGTATCAGATAGAAAAATAATTCTTGAGCAAAAGAGGCAGAAAGTTTTCTAACAGGGACAGAGTGCCTTTCATGAATTAAAATGAACAAACAAAAAAAATGAGTGTCTTTTCTGGGACTTGCCTCCAGGAAAATACTTTTGGAAAATAATCATATCCTTTACATGAATTAAAATATATTTGCTAACAAACCACGTGGCTTGAGTCCTATTATAGAGAGTTATCTATGTAACCGTATGTGAGAGATCTGGGTCTTATTGTGGCTGGTTAAAGTAGTTATTAAAATGGTGTTTCTAGAGAAATCCTGAAACATTTCAAAGCAGCTTACAATTGGCCTGTATGTCTCAAGGCTAAATCAGTATTACATTCATTAAGATAATATTTTTTAACAAGAACAAAGTTCAAAATATTTGAAGGCATTTCATCTTATTTCTAATTAAATAGTTATTTTCCTTGGAGCAGTGAAAGCCACTGCTCTGATTGTGGAAATAGAGACAGCATAGAAGGCAGGTCTAGAATATTTTGGTTCCATAAAAGGGAAGCTATAACTAATCAGGTGAAAGAGCTGTCCTGGAGGATGAGGTGGGGCTAGAGAGTACTATTCATATTTTAATTCCCAAAAGATAATCAATCCCTTATTTGCCATGATTGAAATAAGAATTATTCTATTATCTTAAAATACATGGAGCAAATACAACTGGTAGACATAAGGAAATAACTCAGAGGCACCCCAAAAGACGGAGCAGGAACACAAAATTGACTTCTTTATAATGCAGCATTGTGTCACTTCTCTATAGTCATTTCCAATCAAATCATACGACTTGTTTAATAACATCTCATTTATCACTGATGTCAGTTATCTTTTTTGGCATTTCTCAGTCAAAAAAATTAGCATAACAAACACATATCAGTAATCAAGTGAAAAATGCAGTTTGGAGTTTGAAAGTGACTATTTTAAAATGTCATGCATAATTTAAAATTATGCTGCAATGAAATAAAAGTAAATGGATAAGTAAATGAAGCTCCCAATCATGCATCCATTCAGGTTGTGGTAGAGTAGACACAAACCAGACTATAATTCCAGGAGGTATTTAAAAGTTGCTTTTGATATACCAACAAATTAACTAAAAGCAAGTAAAGCTGAGCCTATTGCGTCCATTTTCTCTGTCCACTCTAAGCCATTCTCTCTGCAGTCTCTTTGTAATCCCCTTGGAATTAGGAAAGGATAGGATTTATCACTGATCAATGACATCTTTGTTGGGATTGATCCTACATTTAAAGAACAAACTACCCAAACAGCCAAAGATGGTATCTTTATCCTAACCAGTAACAATTTTCCCAGAGTCTTTCTTATAATTAGGATTGAAATAATGATCCACCACACCACACTTTGATCTAACTTGTTTAACAATTATACATATTCCTCTTCTTCTGAGTCCCCTAACCATTAAATATATAGTTCATTCTTGTAGCCAGAAGATGACTGGTGATGTATTAAAGTGGTATGTTCCCGTGGCTGCCATTTCATAAATCTTTCTCTGCACATTACTATATCCTTTTTAAAATTATTTTTAAAATCTTCTTTTAAGCAGTTGTTCAAAGGAGTTTCAATGCAACAATAGTCTAGCCACTTGCCCCTATTTAGTTTTTGTGGAGTGTGTTAAAGAAAAGTATAAATACTGTTAATACTTTTAATAAAAAAACCTTTTAATACTGATGATGAAAATAAATTTATATACCATATTATATTAAAAACCAAGGATATGAAAATAAAGTGAGATTAATGGGAAGGTAAAATGGTTAAGGAAAGGCAGAGAGGAATAAGAGAGAGTAAAAGAAGGATGAATATGTTAAAATTTAATTATTTCAATGTTTGGATTTATCTTTAAGGGGCCCTTTATTCTGGACAACTAATATAATGCTAAAAACTTAAGTTTTCCAAAATGATCTTGTATTGAGTTTTCTTGTTTTATAAAATGAAATACAGAGTACAAAAAGTCTCTGTGTGTATGTATATGTGCTCAATACATATAAGTGCCAAAAGGTATGTATTAATGTTTCACAGAAAATAAACATAGTAATAAAGCAAAGTGGCATACCTTATAAAGTACCAATATGTATGTATTAATGCTTCACAGAAAATAAACATAGTAATAAAGCAAAGTGGCACACCAGGTGTAATTAAGGTGATATTTGTAATCACTAAACATTTCCTCATATAATGTTGCTTGAAAAAATATATTTTAAATAGTTTAAATGTTTTTCATTTTAATATTCATATACAAGATAACTTTCCAAGTTTAAAATAGTAGTTTAATACTTTAAAACACATGCATACATGTACATAACACACATGCACATATACCTATAAATGCCACTAAAATTATGAATTTCAATATTTCCTTCACTCTAACTTCTGTCTTCTGCTTCTCTCCAATCAGTTCACTCCTTCACCTTGATACTGTGACCACCAATGATTATCTTCCTGTTATTACATTTTTTTTCTTTTCTACAACTGTGTGTTACTGGGTTAATCTAATATGTAATCTGCTCCATTTCTCACTATTGCTTTGGGATAAATTTGTGCTGTATTAAAATTTCACAGTTGCCTTGTTTCATCATTTTACATGTTGACTCATTTGAACAATGAGATGTACAAAACGCTATATTGAAAACAAACTTTACAACTTGGGGGGGTGGGGAAAGGAGCAATTGGAGAGGTAGGGAGGAAAAGATGGTAGGGGAAAAACAAAGTGGGTAACAATGCTCGATAGGAAATATATTTATTACCTTACTTACGTAACTGTAATCCCTCAGTACAGTATCTTTACAATAAAAATACATATTAAACAATTTCATGGGTGCATAGCATTCTTTTATATGAATAGGACACAATATGTTTTATCTAGTTATATGAGTTATTCATAGTTTTAAGTATTATAAATGTATCGTGGATAAGCATTTAAGTGTAAAAATATTAACAAAAATGAAAGAAAACACAGGAGCTATTAGCTACACATACCGGTAGAAGAGAAACCTGTGTGCTTGCTACAGTTCTGTGGTATTGTCACACTGAACGCTCATGCTGTGTGATGACGAAGTGAGCACAGGCGTGTGTGAGAGGACTGATGTCTTCTCTCAGTTCACATACACTACAATTCAATGGAAATTCAACAGGAGTTAGGAAAAAAGTAAACTTCCTGATCACAATGGAGACTCTGATGGCAGGAAACTTACTGACAGACATTCAAGTGTCCTTAGTTGGGGTCAGGGAGAATTTCTGTAATCAAGAGCAGAAACCTCTTCTTTTATGTGATGGCAGCAGAGAGGAGGGCATTATGCCTAAGCTCTAAACACCCATGAGCTGCCAAATTTACAAAAATATGAATGGATATAAACCTCTCCATTGAATTGATACTCTCTCTATGCATATATATATATGTATATATATATATGTATAATTTTTTTGTTGTTTGTCAAGTCAAGAATCTTGAACTCTGGGCATGGGAGCTGTCTCTAAGATATTCATCTTAAGGCTAGTGCTCTACCACTTGAACCATAGCACCACTTCAGGTTTTCTGGTGGTTGGAGATAGCAATCTCATGGCCGTTCCTGCCTGGGCTGGCTTTGAACCAAGAGCCTCAGATCTCAGCCTCCTGAGTAGCTAGGATTACAGGCGTGAGCCACAGGCGCTGGCTTGAATACTCTTTATAAATATTTCTATTATCTTTAAATAATTGTCAAAAGAAATTTAAATTTGACATGTCAATTTATGAACATATATTGATCAATGTCTTTTTCATCATTTCTTCTCTCTCATCCCTACCCAATCCCACATTTCCTAGTTCAAGTTTTGCATATATACATTATTATGACTGCATTTGTCCATCATTTCTCTCTATACTGTCTGTTTAGTGTATCTGAGTGCATTCTCTATATGTCTCTACTAATCTATTTTCCCAATGTTTATGCAACCATATTACTTTTTTAATATATATTTTATAGTAAAGCTACTGTGAAGAGGGGTTACAGTTACATGAGTAAGGTAATGAGTACATTTCCTATCGAGCATTGTTACCTCCTCCTTTGTTTTTCCCCTACCATCCCCTCCCTCCCGGCCTACCCAACTACCCCCTCCCTGCCATGCAGTAAAGCTCCTTTTCTACATAGTGTCTTGTACATGTCATTGTTACAATGGGTCAACCTGTATCCTTGTTTCAGCATTTTGTTATTTCCCTTCCCCTCCCCAAATTAGAAAAATGTATATAGAAGATGCAAGGCAACAGGATCAAATACAGTGAAAACAAGGGTTATGCCATGGAGGATAAACATCCAAAAGAAACAAACAAAAAATATCACTTTGGAACTAAAGCACATGGAAGCCAGATTCTAGAATCTGCTATAAACACATGTGGCACAAGTTATTTTAATAAAGAAATTTTCAATTTCCAAATAATGCTACATTGAATAAATATTTTTTCCTTACTCCATTGTTTTATTTTTACCCAAAGGCATGTCAAAGGTAAAGCTAATTCCAAATCATACATTGTTTTTCCATGGATTGTAATGAAATCATTATGCATATGTTACAGAATACCATGGGATATAAAATATTTCTTTTGCCATTGAAATTAACACTTTAAAATAAAATGCTATAGACAAATTAAAAATAAAACTTCGTAGGTTGTTTGAATTGTTCTTTTTCATTTCGATTACTGTCACTTTATTTTTGGCAGAACTTGGGGAGTTTATTTCAAATTCTGCACTATGGAAAAAGTTCAATTCAGAGAAATTATCAGTAATAGCTTACAGGAAAGTTTTCACCTCCAGGATATTGGTTTGGGTATAGCTTAGGTAGGAGAAGCAGAGAACTCTTATTGTCTGAGAGTTTGCTGTTGGGTTGGGTGAAATGAGTTGTGCCATACCAGTTTCTCTAGTCCAGTGTCCCCATCGAGATTGAATGTAGATGTTATAATCTGCCATAGAGTTCTTAGAGGGTAAATAAAATAATTCTCTTACTCTGTGGGAAAAATGCACCTCTCTTTACCTCTGCTGTCCAAAGGTATAACAATAAATTTCTGCATTTTATTCAAACATCATCATTAGGATAGTGGAAAACTCAGAGATAAGTAATAAGTTTATTTTAAAAGTATATGTCCTTTCCTTTCCTCCCTTCTTCACACACACACACACACACACACACACACACACACACACACACACACACACACACACACACACACACACACACAGAAAAAGAGAGAGAAAAGAAAATTTAAGATATAATACTTGAAACACACAATTCCCAATAAGGCACAGTTTAAAAGTCTTGTCCTATAGTAGTAATATACTTGTGTAACACCCACATTATAAATGAAGATGATTTTTAAAAGAGTGTGGTATTATGTTATTTACCATTTTGTTTTTCTTACCAGAATATAAATATAGCTCTGACTTCACACAGGCCTGGTGAGTTTATAACGCTAGCAGAAATAACGGAAGTAAAGCGAGCTGGATTGAATTTGTGTCCTTTTCTTCTGTGTGCTGGCAATTTACAAGTCACAAGAATGAATTTTATCTCAGATTTATGAGATTTTCTAGATGATTCTTACTTGGTTTTGGTTCTCTAAATGCTCACTGAAGACCACTCCAATTTAGTTTCTCTTTCTCAAAGTTACTTTGTTACTTGCACTTCATTTCAAGCTCTTATTTTGAAAAAGAGGGTGGAGATAGAACCCATTGTTAAATGATCTTTACAAATTGGAACAATTTGAGTTTTAGCATCTACCATATCGTGGATCTGCAATCATTTCCATATATGTTCTTTCAATATCAGTACTTGATGTGTCTCAGGCAGGACTTGGGATGGGAACTGAGGAGACATTTCCATGCTCTCAACTTCTGGCAATATTAAAGACTACAAAGCATGTTAGTTGATCTTAGGATAGAAATTACCATATGAAAATATTTCTTCCAAGTCTTTCCATTTTCTAACAAATGAGCAATGTCATTCTTTCTGATGGAGACATAGAATTCCATTGTGTATATATACCACATTTTCTTGATCCATTCATCTACTGAGGGGTATCTGGGTTGGTTCCATATCTTAGCTATGGTAAATAATACTGCAATAAACATAGTTGTGCTGGTAGCTTTAGTATGTTCTTGTTTGTGATCATTTGGGTAAATGCCCAAAAGTGGGATTGCTGGGTAATAGGAGAGCTCTATGTGGAGTCTTGAGGAACCTCCATAGTTCAAGCTGTATACTTATTTAAGCATCTTGTTCTTTTCCTCCCCCCCCCTCAAATTATAAAAATGTATATACAAAATGCAGGGCACCAGAATCAAATATATTGAAAATAGGGTTTATACCATTGGGGAAGAACATACAAAAGAAACCAAAAAAATCACATGGTACAATATAAATATATTAAAAACAACAGTAACAAAGATAAAACCACTTGTGTCCCTATCTTGGGATTCATTGAGCTTGCCTCATCTTATATGGTTGTAGATATATAGCTTTTGACATTTTCTGGGGGGGTGGGTAGCTGGGAAGGGATGGGAAGGGGAAACAAAGGAGGAGGCAACAATGCTTGATAAGAAATGCACTCATTACCTTGCTCATGTAATTGTAACCCCTCTGTATGGTATTTTCACAATTTAAAAAATGATATTTCTTCCACACAAAGTATAATATTTTATAGTTTGAAAGCTATGAGTATAGACATTTATATTTTATAAACACACTGAATCAAAGAACATCAGGTGAAAGATATTCAAACACCGTACACACAGAGGGGGAAATTGAATTCCAGCTGGGTGCTGATGGCTCACACCTGCAATCTTAGGTACTCAAGAGGCTGAGATCCGAGGATCCTTGTTCAAAGGCAGCCTGGCAGGAAAGTCTGTGAAACTTTTCTCTCAAACCACTCAGAAAACTAGAAGTGGTACTGTGGCTCAAGTGGTAGAGCACTTGCCTTGAGCTGAAATGCTGAGGGACAGCGCCCAGAACCAGATTTCAAGCTCTACGACTGACCCCCAAAAAAAGAAAAAAAAGAAAGAAATTGAATTCCAGTTAGATAAGATAACTTCTCCAAGATTTTGTTACTGCTATTGCCCCAGTTAATGTATCTTTAAAAATAAAGTGGGTATTTTACATTTCTCTCTATAGAAGGTAAGTGTTGTACAATGGCAAATATAATTGGTGATTCACAAATCGATGATTGAGTCTAATAATTCAACACAACTGTGTGAATTCAGTGTCATATTTATTTCCTTTCAGAGCAAACAGTTCAGACTAGCATAACAAACAAATGTCATCACTGGGAAAGTGTTTTTTTCTGTATTATCTATGTCCTCTTTTAAAGTATAGAAGCACTTGTTTAGAATGAATAGTTTAATGAAGTTAGTCTTCAAGACTTGTCATTTTGTGTATCATTCATTGGAAAAAACGGATAAAGCCATTAGCATTTTTCAAGCCAAATTATTCCTCACATTCAAAAGGAGTAATTTCAGAACTTGTTTATACTTCCTTAAATTATCAAATAAATAAGTTAAACATCAATTGGGTCATTATTTAGTTTTTCCACAAGAATTGTTGTATGGCATTTATTTAGGGAATAAAGTCATCATATAAAGAAGTTGCCACTCAATGAAACAGTTTGTGAATACAGTGTGTCTTGATCAATGCTACCCTACTGAACATTCTCACCTGTTCCTCCTAACCCACCCCATTCCTCACTTTTGTCAATTTTCTAGGATATGGATTGAATTTTCTTGTTTATGCATACAATGCATATGCCTCTGTCATCGCCTTCACCCTTTTTGCTCACCTTCCACTTACCCTTTCCCTTATTTTTCTTAATTTAATGGTATATGCATCCTCCACTAACCCCTTGTAGAGAATAAAGATTTTACTTTTGAAATATAGAGTATTTTCTAGCATATTCAATATATGTTCTGTCAAATAGTTAAATTGTCACTAATAATTAGGACTTGTTCCAATACATTCTCTCAGGAGATTTAAGATGTAAGTCAAGATGTATTCTTTTCACTTCCTTTAATACTAAAATTCTAAGATGCATTAATTCTTATTATCAATGTAAGTGTTACAATTAGCTTTGTTTATTTAGTTATTTAGTAAGGTAATTAGTTAATACTGGAGTTTTGAACCCAGAGAAACTACCTCAGCATGCTAAGCAAGTGCTTTACCACTTGAACCACTTGAAATACCACCGGGCTTTTTACTTAGGTTTTATTTTTATTTTAAAGTATATTTTATTATTTTTTACTATGTTTATATGGTTTTGCAAAGGAGTTGATATTTAACAAAGCAATTTATGAGTACAGTGCATTTTGATCAATGTCACCACTTTCAATATTCTTCAATATTCTCATACCTCCCAACCCACACCTTCCATCACTTTTCTTAATTTTTGTAGTATGCATATTCCATTCTTTGTTTTCATTTATTTTTATTTTTATTATATTTAGGTAGTAGTAGCGTTTCTCTCTAACAAAGCAGTTCATTTATTTAAAAAAATTTAACTTATTTTTTATTGTGAAAATACTGTCAGAGGGGTTACAATTGCATGGGCAAAATAATGAGTACATTTCTTATCAAGCATTGTAGCCTCTTCCTTTGTTTCCCCTTTCCATCCTTTCCCAGCCTCCCCCCGCCCCCGCCCCCCACCAAAGTTGTAAAGTTTGTTTTCAACATAACAACTTGTAATTCTCATTGTTGCAAGGGGTCCACCTGTGTCCTTATTTAAATGACTTGTTTTTCCCCTTCCCCTTCACAAATTATACCGACATCAAATACACTGAAATCAGGGGTTATACTGTGAGGGATGGACATACAAAGCAACAAAGAAATAATCTTATAAATGCGTTAGAAACAATCTCATGAAAGAAAAAAAAACATTTGAATATATATCTTAGGGTTCATTTCCCTAACATCACCTTATCTTACTTTTCCTGCTTGACTAATACATATACTAGATATTGCAAATAAGGGAAACTATGGGACCTATGTTTCTTTGGGCTTTAACAAAGTAGTTTATGAATACAATATATCTTAATCAATTTCATCCCTTTCAGCATGCTTACCCAACCATTCCCTACCCACTCCTTCCCTTTTTCTTCTTAATTTTGTAGGATATACTTTTTTTGTACTACATCATCCCAGCTTCTCCTCTTTATTATTTGTCTTATGCTTTCTTCTTGATATTTCTCCATCCCTTTGGAATACCTATTTCCTTCTGTTTTTTTCTGCTTTGCCTTTGCCTTTCTTACTTGATCTTACTTGAATCTACTATATTTCAGTTAATGTATTTGTCTGCACTTGCATACCACTGAATATATTATAAGTTTATAAGATCTAGCATACACATATAAAGGAAAACATGTCTTTCTGGGCCTAACTCACCTTACTTAATATGAACTTTTTCCTGGTCTTTCCATTTCTTCACAAACAGGAAAATTACATATTTTCCTAATGGATGAGTAAAATATACTGTGTACATACCACATTTTATTTATTAATCCATTCATCCATTGAGGGGCACCTGTGCTGACTGGCTATGGTGAAGTAGTTGCAGAAAGGATTTACCATTTAACAGATGAATTTAATGAGTTTTATGAGAACAATATATCTTGATTAGTATCACTCCTTTCATCATTTTCCCCATCCATCCCAACTAAAATTCTTCCCTCAATTTTCAGTTTCATTGGATATGCATTGAATATTATGACTGCATTCATCCTCAGTTTTCTTCATTTGTCTATTTAGTGATTTGTGCTTTAGTTACTTTTTTGAACAGAGACTCACACTTTTCTCTATGATCATACTATACCTTGTTCCTACTGACCACAACTCTCCCACTTATACCTCCCATGTAGTTGAGATTATAGATTGAGTAACTACATTCAGTACCTATTGTTGAGAGTAAATATTGTCAACTCCTTGTTTGGACTGTCCTCAAACCATAATTCTCTCATTTCAACCTGCTGAGTAGCTGGAATTTACAGTTGGTAGCCATCTTGCCCAGCTAAATATTTATTTAAATTTATATTTAAATAAATATAGTTTATATAATTTGTATTTATATTAATTATGATGAATGGGCTATTACATAGTATGATAGGGCATGCCTCGGCTCCCAGGTGCACTCAACCTCGAGATCCACAAGGTTCGGGTTGAGTGTCTGGGAACCGGTTACACGGGTACCCGGGGCGACAGAGTCTATCGGGAGACTTGCGCGCCAAGTGCCTGAAAGCACCCTATTTTTATGGGCAGCAGAAGCGAGGTTACAGAAGCGAGATGCCTGGTTACAGGGTATTGATTGGTTAATTTCAAATTATGCTCAGGGTGAGGATTGGTCAGGTTACGCTGGCCAGATGGGGTAGGTGGGGTTGGGGGAAAGCTGACGTGTCGGTACTTGCCCTGACAAGTCTGTGCTGGTCGCTATGCTCCGAAACTGTTCGTTCCCTAATTTTGACAAGTGATTTATTACCTCCTGCCCTACCCTGCTATTAGAGCTGAATTTTACAGGAAGGGACGGGTGGGTCGGCTATTTTCCAGGAATGTCTGGTTTTAGGGCATGTAATGACTTGCCTGTGTCCTGCTTCGCTCTCTTAGGTATGCAGGGGAAGGGGCAGCAGTTTTCCTTAAAGGGCTCAATGGGGGGCTCAATGGGTGAACATATACTGGAGTCTGGGGTCTTTCACTTTCATCATTTTCCCCATCCATCCCAACTAAAATTCTTCCCTCAATTTTCAGTTTCATTGGATATGCATTGAATATTATGACTGCATTCATCCTCAGTTTTCTTCATTTGTCTATTTAGTGATTTGTGCTTTAGTTACTTTTTTGAACAGAGACTCACACTTTTCTCTATGATCATACTATACCTTGTTCCTACTGACCACAACTCTCCCACTTATACCTCCCATGTAGTTGAGATTATAGATTGAGTAACTACATTCAGTACCTATTGTTGAGAGTAAATATTGTCAACTCCTTGTTTGGACTGTCCTCAAACCATAATTCTCTCATTTCAACCTGCTGAGTAGCTGGAATTTACAGTTGGTAGCCATCTTGCCCAGCTAAATATTTATTTAAATTTATATTTAAATAAATATAGTTTATATAATTTGTATTTATATTAATTATGATGAATGGGCTATTACATAGTATGATATATATGTATATATATATATATATATATATATATGAAACATATCCTCCAAACTTTATAATGTATTCTCCAACCTTTATAACTTATTTATGGCAAAAAATTCAAAATCTGTTTTCTCAATTTCTGAGATGCACGTTGTACACTTGCTATCTATTGTCACTATACTATATAATATCATGCCAGAATTTATTTCTAAACATGATATAGTATCAGTTGATTGGAACATAAAATTTTAACTTTATATTTGAGTAAATGTTTTACATTTTACCATTGTTTCTCCAAATAGTTCCATCAGTTCTCCCACAGAAGCAGAGATGAAAAATAATACATTAGCAGTATTCTGATAATAGGATTATAACATTCCTTTTGAACTTATACTGTCACTTTCAAAAATATAAACTAGCATTCAAGAAGAGACCTAAGCAGAGCGAAGATATTCTCAATGTACCACTGTATGTGAGTCATAATCTCTCTTTACGATGTCACATGCTCACATCCCTCCAAAATGCATATACAGACTCAGAATTTAGAAGCAGATTAATGAGCCATTAGAAAGCTTGGCAAGAGTGTTCTCTCCAACAGCAATCAATAGTTCCTTCTCTCCCTACTGCATTTATAGTTTCTATGTTCTTAGAGATATTTACTTGATTAATTGATCATTACTGCCGTGCTAAATAATATGCACTTACTAGGAAGTGGCTGAAGCTTTCTTAGCTTTTAAGACAGTAACAAATTATTACCTCTAATGGAAATCACATTGAAGCAATAGCACAATAAAGAGCTTGCTCTGTGTAGTGTATTTATTTATTTATTTATTTATTTTAATTTATTTAAAATATGTGGGCAAGTTAGCACCTCAACCCATATCTTTTCTAGACATACTCATTAGCCTCTGGAAACACTGAGAGTGTAATCTTCAAAGCTGACATGTAATCTCAGAGAACTAGTATTCAGGTCTAATTCCTGCCTGGCACTGAGAAAAAGTTGTTGGTGATCTTTGTATCAAATGGATTCAAATTCACCTTAAAACCTAGAGACATAGCTTACTATTTTTGTTGAATTAGAACATATGTGATGTATCTATTCTCCCAAGAAAACAATGCCCAAAAGCCTAGTGGGCGGTGGAAGGAGGAAAGCCCTATCTAGACAACTTCAGTATTTACAATGGTAGCTTTAGTGCTTTATTTGCATATAATTCTATAATTTTTTTCTCATTATGACTAGGTTTGTACCATAAACTTAGTTATACTGAGCAGATTGCTTGATTTTTCACTTGCCTAAACATGTTGGAAGAAAAAGGAATAGAAGAATCTGAGGCAGGTGGTGGTATTGGTGGTGAAAAGTTAGCATAAGAAAGATAACCTATTGTTATACAAACCAGGGCAGTTTGTATGTGTAATTCCATGGTGGAAATCATGGGTCCCGATCATTAAGGGCTTGTAGAGGATCCAAGAACATTTGGAGATTAAAAAAAATAATGACTTTGGGCTGGGAAGTTGGCTCAGTGGTGGAGCTCTTGCCTTGCACGCATGAGGCCCTCGGTTCCATTCTTCAGCACCACATAAGCAGAAAGAAAAGCCGGAAGTGGCGCTGTAGCTCAAGTGGTAGAGCGCTAGCCTTGAGCTGAAGAGCTGAGGGACAGTGCCCAGTCCCAGAGTTCAGGCGGACAGTGCCCAGTCCCAGAGTTCAGGCCCCACGACCGGACCAAAAAAAAAAAAAAGACTTTGTGGGAATTTAAATATTCATTTTAATTCACTAAAGGTAGGTGTTACCAAATGAAGGAACACTCTTTGTTAAATGTGCACCAATATTTTCCCTAGATTCTTTCTCCATATTAGAATGTATAGACAATTTAGGGAATGATTTTTTTCACCTATGTAAATAATGAAAAACTGCTGGGGAAAAGAAAGTCTATTATTTTTATTTCAAGTTTTAAAAGCCTAATACCTTGAGGAAAAAGTGACGACACAGCTCATAAATAGAAGTTTTAGAGAAAACTTCCTATTTGAAAGCAAGGTATTTGTTACTTCCTCAATTAACCAAAACTAATAATTCTTCATCTGGGCTGAAGGAGATTTAGGAAGAGGGTCTGAGAGGATTCTTCTGGGTATACCTAGAAGCCTGTCTGAACTGAGATGAAAATGGACATAAGGGAAGGAATCCAGGGTCCCAGTGCAGGCAGGAGGTACACAGAAATGCTGTATCCAGGCGCATACACACAAGGGCTGGGGAAACAGTGTTTTCATGATCACTTTCCCAAATATCAAAGGTTATGCTATCAATCACCTATTTATCCATTATCTCCTTTGATTTTTCAGGCTTAAATTTGGATACTTTTACCTGGAAACCAGACTGATCTCTCTCCTGAAAATGACCCCCCAAAAATATCATCTGTACACTGAAATGTTTCTGCAACATCTGAGTCATTCTAGATTCATTTTTTACATTTCTATAAAAATTCTATAGAATCCCCACACAGAGAAAAAGTAAGAGAATGTTTGAAAATGTAGTGGGAGAATGGAAGGATTTGAAAAGTGAATTAATTCATGAGTGACTAAAACTCAATGCAGGCAGTTTCAGTACTTTACAATTATAACTTTAGTACTTTTCTGGTATTTAAACTCATAAATTACCTCAATCTATGGGAACATGTTCAAATAAGCTTTTAAGTATTTCTGGTAAGTCACAATCACTTACTAATAGGAAAGTGACCATAAACCACTCCTGCTTGTGTCAGAGTTGCCTTCCCTTTCATCTCCAAGTGTATTTAAAGTTCTTATCTACCCATAACTTGGTAAAAGGATAGGTAAAGTAAAGAGGAACTTCCTGAGAGTTGAGCATGACTGGTTCTTAATATTCCTTGGAATTTTTTGTTCTCTACATCTCATTCAATTGGATTAATCTACCCCGTAAGTCACAACTCAAACAATAGAAACAGAAAAAGAAATCCTAGGAGGCAACAATGCTTGATAAGAAATGTACTCATTACCTTGCTCATGTGATTGTAATCCCTCTGTACAGTATTTTCACAATAAAAAAAAACTTATTTTAAAAAAAAGAAAAAGAAATCCTAAAAAACAACTTTTATTATCAAATAAATAATCAACTTCAAATTTCATCAGGTTTGAAAAGGTCACAAGCTATGTACATATGAGCAGATAAGATGATATTAAGTGAAATGAACCCCAAAATTTGGACACAAGTGCCTTTTTCTTTCTTACTATTGTTCCTAAAGTATTTATAATGTACCATGTGATTTTTTTGTTTCTTTGTATGTTCCTCCCCCATGGCATAACCCCTTTTTCACTGTATTTGATGTCGGTGCCCTCCATCTTGTATATACACTTCTCTAGCTTGGGGAGGGGAAGGGAAAAAATGCTTAAATAGGGATACAGGTTGACCCATTGCAACAATGAGATGTACAAGACACTATGTTAAAAAATGAACTTTACAATTTAGGCTGGTAAGGGGGAAAGGGAGAGGGGAGAGCATAGTTGGGGAGGGGGGAGGGAAGGGAGGGAGGGAAAAACAAAGGAGGAGGTAATAATGCTTGATAGGAAATGTACTCATTACCTTGCTCCTATAACTGTAACTCCTCTGTGCAGTACTTTTACAATAAAAAAAAGTATTTAAAAGAGTCATCATGTTTTAGCCTCTGAACAAAAACTTGCTATTCTATGGAAAGAAAGACATTTTGATCACTACTAGTTGATTAAGACTTGCTAATATCAAATAATCATTGGGAACAGCAGATTCTCCAATTTACTTTCTGATGAATAAATTGCTGGCTGATTTATAGACACTTTTTTTTTTACTGTGAAAATACTGTACAGAAGGGTTACAATTATATGGGCAAGATAGTGAGTACATTTCTTATCAAGCATTGTAGCCTCCTCCTTTGTTTATCCTTCCCATCCCTTCCCAACCTCCCTCTCCCCTTACAGAATCCCCCCCCCCACCAAGTTGTAAAGTTCATTTTTGACATGACAACTTATACTTCTCATTGTTCATTGTTGCAACAGGTCCACCTGTATCCTTATTTAAACGACTTGTTTTTCCCCTTCCCCTCCACAAATTATACCAACATCAAATACAGTGAAAGCAGGGGTTATACTGTGGGGGAGGGACATACAAAGCAACAAAGAAATAATCTTATAATTCCCTGAAAAGACTTTATATTTATATGTGTTTTCCTTTCCCCCTTGAATATCAGTATTTAGTTCTTTGAGGATTGTTTATTGCTTATTTTTCAATGACCTTAGGTTTCTAAACAGGTGGTTAATTTTCAGTTTTAATTTACATTTGCATGATATTAAAACATGGCATCTTCTTTGTAGAGATCCTTGTTACTCTCCCAGTCTGTTTCTCCTTTAGTTTGGAGGGGATAGCAGTGAGTATGAGAAATCCCAGGGTGCTTTCAGCAACATGAATGGGGAGATTGAGAGAAAGGTTGACTTAGAAAATAGCTTGCTCTAATGACTTGCAACACTTTCTTGGAAATACACAAGTTGACATGTCACAGTGTCTGCTTTGCCTTCTTCCCTACTGGGTTCCAATTAGTTCAAATAACTTTTTTGTAGCACTGTTCATTAGACATCAGGGAAATGATGTTCACTCTCTGCCAGCAGCAATAATATTTAATTACAGATGTAGCCAGAATAATCTGGCTTCTATCTTCAGAAAAGAAAGCTTCCTTGTATGAGTTTTATATAATAAGTTCTCAACTTTGTCATAAGTTCTCTTCTTATTCCCTCATGTGTACATATATTATAATTTTAAAAGGAGTATATGTTGAGAAATTTACTAGTGTCTTCATAATTCTAGTATGTTCTGGTATATTCTTTCAAACATATCTCCACTATATCAGTTATTTTGGATCAGGAATTTTAAAAATTTCCTGTAGTGAAAATGGACAAAATTTCCCAAACTGCTTTTCCCAGCAAATATTTTCCTTTCACTAATTTTCCCAATAAGTTCTCCTGGTGTAGAGAAGAGATTGAAGGGAATTCAATAATTCAGAGGTATTTCATTGATGTATCTTTTTCATTGTTACAACTTCCTTTATTTTATTTTTATTTCCTTTATTTCCTTTCCTCCTCACCTCCTCAAGTCCTCCATCCTTCCCTTGCCCACAAAGTTGTAAAATTCATTTCAACATAGTATCTTGTACATCTCATTGTTACAATGGGTCAACTTGTGTCCTTATTTCAGCATTTTGTTATTTCCCTTCCCCTCCCCAAATTAGAAAAATGTATACACAAGATGCAGGACACCAGAATCAATTACAGTGACAACAGGGGTTATGCCATGGGGGGAAGAACATACAAAAGAAACAAAAAAAATCACATGGTACTTTATAAGTACATTAAAAACAACAGCAACAAAGATAAAAGTTCTTGTGTCCCTATGTTGGGATTCATTTTGCTTATCATCAGGTTATATGGCCATATGTACATACCTTTTGATCTCTTCTGCTTGTCCTAGACATATACTAGTTATTACAGGTAAGGGAAACCATGGGACCTATGTTTCTTTGAATCTGGCTTACTTCACTTAATACAATTTTTTCCAAGTCTTTCTATTTCCTAACAAATGGGGTCATGTCAGTCTTTCTGATGGAGGAATAGAGCTCCATTGTTTATATATACCACATTTCTTTGATCCGTTTGTGTACTGAAAGGCATCTGGCTTGCTTCCATATCTTAGCTATGGTGAATAATACTGTGATAAACATAGTTGTGCTGGTAGCTTTAGTATGGGCTTGTTTGTGATCATTTGGGTAAATGCCTAAACATGGGATTGCTGGGTCATAGGGAGCTCTGTGTGGAATCTTTTGAGGAACCTCCATACTGCTTTCCAAAGTAGTTGAACAAGTATACACTGCCACCAACAATGCAGTAGGGTTCCCTTTGGTCAAATCTCCTCCAGCATCTGTTGTTATTAGAGTTCTTGATTATATCCATTCTAACTGGGGTGAGGTGGAATCTCAATGTTGTTTTGATTGGCATTTCTTTTATGGCTAGAGAAGTTGAGCATTTCTTCATATGTCTATTCACCATTCTTATTTTCTCTTCAGAGAAGTCTCTCTTTTAGGTTTTAGTCCACTTATTAATCAAGCGGTTGTTTCTTTTCTTTTCTTTTCTTTTCTTTTCTTTTCTTTTCTTTTCTTTTATTATGAAAATACCAAACAGAGGGGTTACAATTACATGGGCAAGGTAATGAGTACATTTCTTATCTAGCACTGTTGCCTCTTCCTTTGTTTCCCCTTTCCATCCCTTCCCGTCTCCGCTCCCCCTTCCCCCTTCTCCCCACCCCACAGTTGTAAAGTTTGTTTTTCGACATAATGTCTTCTACATCTCATTGTTCCAATGAGTCCACCTGTATCCCTATTTAAACAATTTGTTTTTCCCTTCCCCTCCACAAATTATATCAACATCAAATACAGTGAAAACAGGGGTTATACCATAGGGGAGGGACATACCAAGCAACAAAAAATCATATAAGGATTCAAATGTTTTTTTTCTTTCTTGAGATTGTTTCAAGTGGTTGTTTCTTTGAGAATTTGTTGTTGGGAGGATTTAATTTTTTGAGTTCGAATCATATTTTAGATATGAGACCCTCGTCTGTTGTATGGATAGTGAAGATGTTCTCCCAATCCTTGCACTTTGTATTGATCTTGCTAGCTATGTCCTTTGCCACTGCTCATTGATGTAATTTATTAGGAAGGTAATCAAAGCAATGAAGTACACAGAAACAGGATCATTATAGGTGGACCGCTTAAACAGATCATTTTACTTGGTGGTTTAATTTTAAGTGCTTAATTCTTGTGCCCATTCTTTGTAAAAAAAATGAATTTGTTAGGATGTTAATGTTGCTCAACAATTCTGTAAATCCTTTGAAGATTATTCCCCAACAGTAAAAAGTTATCTGCCATATACCTACTTTAATATAATTTTACCAATCAAACAAAACAAAGATTTCCACATAAAATTATGCTCACTGAAGTGCATGATTCAATGGAGTGGCCATTGATACAATCATTCAAATTCAATTGTCCTTGTCTTAAAGGCAGCACCTCTGACTATGAATATTAAATCTTTTGGTAGTTGTTCATTCTATCTTATAAGAGCAATGCTATATTTCACAAGCAACAAACATGGTTTATCTTCATGCTCCATTCAGAATTAACCATACTTCTTAGGGAATGTCACATTAAAGATGATTTTTCTGATGCTATACCTATCAATATTCCAACCTATTCTTCAAGGAAAAGGCAATCCAAAAATTCATATGGAACAATAAAAGACCCCAAATAGCAAAAATGATCCTTAACAGAAAGAACAGTGCTGGAGGAATATTAACACCAAATTTCAAACTCTACTACAAAACTATAGTAATCCAAACAGCTTGCTACTGGCACAAGAACAGACCTCAGGACCAGTGGAATAGAATTGAAAACCCAGAAATGAACCCACAGATGTATAGACATCTATAAGGGAGCTAAAAAAAATAGAATGGAAGAAAGACAGACTCTTCAGTAAATGGTGCTGGAAAAATTGGTTAATCACTAGTAGAAAACTGAAGCTAGATCCTTATATATCACCCTGCACCAGAATCAACTCCAAATGGATCAAAGACCTCAGAGTCAAAGCAGATACTCTGAAACCATTACAGGATGGAATAGGAGAAACCCTAGATCTCCTTGGCACAGGCTGAAATTTTCTCAATAGAGACCCAGAAACACAACAAATCAAAAAAAGGTTGGACAAATGGGATTGCATGAAATTACAGATCTTCTGCCTGGCAAAGGATATAGCTAGCAAGATCAATAGAAAGCTCACAGATTGGGAGAAGATCTTCACTAGCCATATAACGGACAAGGGTCTCATATCTAAAATATACCTGGAGCTCAAAAAAATTAAATCCCCCAACAACAAATCCTCAAAGAAACAACTGCCCAATAAATAGGTGGGATAAAGTCTTAAATAGAAACTTCTCTGAAGAGGAAAGAAGGATGGCCAAAAGACACATGAAGAAATGCTCAACATCTCTAGCCATAAAAGAAATACCAATCAAAACATCATTGAGATACCACCTCACCCCAGTTAGAATGGCTAGAATCAAGAACACATAACAACAGATGCTGGAGGGGATGTGGACAGAAGGGAACCTTACTCCATTGTTGGTGGGAGTGTAAACTTGTTTAACCACTTTGGAAAGCAGTATAGAGGTTCTTTAAAACATTCCACATAGAGCTCCCCTATGACCCAGCAATCCCACTTTTGGACATTTACTTGAATGATCACAAACAAGAAAATATGTTTTATAATAATTCATTTAGCACTGTGCTACTTTCAAAAGTAACCAGCTAGAATGTTACATCATTTTATTATTAATATTAATTCCAGCACAGGTGTAAGTATAAAGATCTCCATTGTCTGGGCCAACATATAAGCAGAGGTCATTTGAAATGAACAAAACTTCATGATAGTCCAATAACTCACTTTACAAAGAGAGACAAAACAAGATAAAAGACTTACCTTCTGTCACATACCTTGTGTCAGATCCATGATTTATGTACTTACTGTCTACTTTTTCTTTCCAGAGCCAGAAACTAATTAGGTTTCTTTGACTTTTGATAATACTGTTACTATCATAGAAAAAGAAATGTAGATTATTTCAGTCTTGCAAGGAGAACAGAAATAAATGATTTTGGTAATTTCTGAAAAAAAAGATGAGATGAAATGTTATATGTGAAAACTAGATATTAATCCTTTATCCCTTGGATAGCTGCTGTAGGTTTTCTTTTATTCTATGTGTTGTCTCTTGGTTCTGTAATTTTGTTGCTGTGCAGAAATGTTTTCAATTTGATATAGTCCCATTTGTCAATTCATGTTATGTTCTGGAATCTTATTCAGAAAATAATTACCTTTGTCTATAACTTCCAAGTTTTTCTCTTATGTTTTCCTGTAGATGACTTAAAGTTTTTTCAGAAATTACTAAAATCATTTATTTCTGTTCTCCTTGCAAGACTGAAATCATCTACATTTGTTTTTTGAAGCATTTGGAGTTGATTTTTGTATAAGTTGAAAGATAGGGTTTAAGTTACATTCTCTTGAAAATAGAGCTAAGTTCTCCAGTCTCATTTTTTTAAACCAGTGTGTGATTTGACTCCCTTATCAAAAATTACATTGACATTGCTGTGTGCAAAAAATAAATAATCCAATTAAAAATGGGCCAGCAAGTTGTGCAGGTTGTTCTGAAAAAGAAGAAATACAAATGGTTAACGAATACATGAAGAAAAGTTAAATATCCTTAGGCATAAGAAATATAAGTAAAAACAACACCAAAATGCCATCTCACTCCAATGAGACTGGCATTCATCAAGAAAACAAACAACAAATGCTGGTAAGAATTCAGGAAGTGGAACTGTCTAAACACTGTTGATGAGAATGAAAACTAGTAAAATCACTGTAGAGCCTTCATCAGTATGGAATCTTCATACTGATGAAGGCTCCAAAAATCTAAATACAAAACAATTTTCACTGTATTTGATGGTGGTACCCTGCATCTTGTATATACACTTCTTTAATTTGGGGAGGGGAAGGGAAAAAACAAAATTCTTAAATAGGCATGCCGGTTGACCCATTGTACCAATGAGATGTACAAGAAAAAAACAAACTTTACAGTTTAGGTGGGGGAGAGGGGGAGTGTAGTTTTGGAGTTGGGAGGGAAGGGAAGTTAGTAGAAAAACAAAGGAGGAGGTAACAACACAACAATGCTTGATAGGAAATAAACTCATTACCTTGCTCATGTAACTGTAACCACTCTGTAGAGTATTACAGGTTTGAGCCAACACCACCTGGATAGATTAGCATACTTTTAGATAACATACATATAAACATGTGCAGAAAGATAAAACACTAATTTCTTTGCATATTTTATGACACATCAATTATATTTACAATGAGAATTGACCAATATGGAAGACACCATATTACAATAATGATTATGTTCTCTTGGTAAATATGGTTGACTCCAGAAAGTGATATAAAATCACAATCTTTGCATTAAGTTGTGACTAGTCTACAAATTTATAAGACTGTTTTGACTAAATCACCTAGAGATAATTATTTTGAATATTAATATCAGAATGCTGGTTTTCTCTGGTGGCAGAGGAAAAATTACACATCTCTTGTTTTTCTAAGCAGACGCAACATACATGTATTATCTTATATATTTTCACTAAACATCTTACATGATGTATTGCTAAATATAAAACATAGGCTCTTTCTTCTAGCAATTATTACATGATCAGTCATTCATTTTAGAAATTTTTGTTGACCATCTGTGTTATATCCAACTGAATGCTTGATACTAAAGTAGAGTGACATAATAAGCCAGTAAATTTTATGCCTTCAAAGAGATTGCTTTCCACTGAGAAAAATACTAACCTTCAGAACCTATGAATTATAAGTTTATATTTTAATGATTATTAAATAATTATTTTATGATAAAAGAAATTTCAACAAAGCCATCCAACATAAGAAGATACTTCTGAGAATAGGACATTTGGGTTGGTACCTGAATACCCCAAAAGTGATAATGTTCTTCCTGTATTATTTTACTTGCAGGACTAGGATTTGAACTCAAGGATTCACGCCCATTAGGCAGGAGCTCTACGACTTACCATCATCTCTTTCACTGATAGATGCTTTAGGTTTTATTTTTATATAAAATGTCTCACATTTATAAAGGGTACAGGCTTAAATTGAGATTCTCATACCTATGAAAACTGGACATCTAGTATCATAGTCACTAAGTACCAGGTTTATTTGTTAAAATGGTGTATTGCTCTGTTGCTTAATTTTTATTGGACAGGCCTTGAACTGTGATCCTCTCCAGCTCAGCTTCCAGAGTAGCTGAGATCACAGGTATGCATTACCATACTCATTCAGTGCAATTCTAATATTTCATGAGATCAACTATTGAAATATTATACCTATATATAAAATTATTTGAATTCTTTATGTGTCCTTAGATAGCTATGGCCACAGATGTATTTAAGAGGAATAAAGCCACTGTTTACTAAATTACAAAATCAAATGTTTCTCATGTCTAGGCATTTCAGATGACAAAGTACTCCAAAGTTAAGATATGTCATCAGAAAGAAAGAAAGGATGGGCCCATGGAGTATCTAGAAATTGCTAAAATGTTTAACATAATTAACTATTTTAATTAATTATTTTAATAATTAACTAATTATTACCCTTTGGAAGTAAATTAACCATATTCCAAATGACTTTGGATCAAGATTCCCAGACTAAGCTTGGCACTGGTGGCTCACACCTGTAATCTTAACTAGTCAGGAGGCTGAGATCTGAGGATCATGGTTCAAAGGCAGCCAGGCAGGAAAGTCCTAAGACTCTTATCTTCAATAAACCACTCAGAAAACCAGAAGTGGTGCTGTGGTTCAAGTGGTATAGTGTTAGCCTTGAGCTAAAGAGCTGAGGGACAGCGCCCAGGCCAAGTTCAGGAGAGGAAAGAAAAAGAAAAAAAGAAAAAAAAGATTCCCAGACTATTTATATTATTTAATATGACTATTAAAAGTTCAGAGCGTTGTCCTCAGTGGTCACAAAGGAGTCTCAGGCAAAAATACTTATCTATAAGGCATTTGTAAAGGTATGTTTTTCTCTAAATGAATGGAAGATACATTGAATTAGAGCAACATTTATCGGTATTTTTCTGAAAGAAATAGATACAATGCAAAATAAAAAAAAACGATTGCTTAGATTTTCTAAGTGATTTGGACAAGAAGATAATTGTGAGACCTAGTCAGTTCCAGGTTATTTCTTAAGAAAGAAAAGACCACTCAAGGTTTGGAAGAAGGATTTAGGAAGAATAGTACCAAGGCAATGATAATAGGAGCCTATATCAAGGAGCAGGCTATTGACTAGATTTCTGAAGTGACATGAATAAAGACATTCATTTCCCCTTTTCATGAATAGTACACTCTCTATTATTTATTCTATGCTTACCTCAATATTTTATTTTGGATATTTAGAAAGAGAGATCTATTTGTAAGAAGATATCTTGTCTTTTGAGATACATCTGCTTTAGCTACATCCTTAGCCAATGTGTGTGTGTGTGTGTGTGTGTGTGTGTGTGTGTGTGTGTGTGTGTGTGTGTGTGTGTGTGTGTGTGTGTGTGTGTGTGTGTGTTGTTATTATTATTTGCATACTTCTTTTTGAGATAAAGTCTTACTAACTTTTCCTGTACTGGCCTCAAACTCATGATCTTCCTCTATCTGCACAGTCAGGTATATGATTTTGGTGTCATAGTCACTGTATCTTCCTCCTTGTGTTTGTATAGTTTATTGTAGGTTGAGTAGAGACAAGTCTTTATGGGGGTACAGTCATGCTACCTACAAGCTTAGCACTATGAAAGAGGAAGCAGAAGGATCACAATTTGATGACCAAACTGCTATACACCAAGTGGCAAGAACTTGTCTCAAAGCCAAAGACAAAACAGAAATATGCATTTAAAGACTGTTGATATGTTAATGTAAGTAAAGCTTGATTTTGATGCCAGCATCTCAAAAATATAAAATAAAATAAAATAAATGAATGATGAAGTCAAGTGTTGGTTGCCCCCACCTGTAATCCTAGCCACTCAAGAGGCTGAGATCTGAGGATCAAGGTTCAAAGCTCATCTAGGAGATGGTTATCTTTAATCAACTGAAACTGTGAAGTAGAGTTTTGGCTTAAAGTTGTATATTACTAGCCATTAGCCAAAAAGCTCTGGATGGTACACAGGCCCTGAGTTCAAGTCCTATGACCTTCCCCCCCCCAAAAAAAAAGAAAAGAGGAAAGATGGATGGAAGAAAAGGAGAGAAGGAAGGAAGGAATGAAAGTCTATTTGAATTGTAGATCAGTAGTTCTTTTGAGGCAAAATTGAGGCAAATATTTACAAGCAATTTTTGGTTTCATAATAACATTATGGTTATGATAAACATTAAGAGTTCATAGAAGTTTTACTGAAAAAACATGAACAGTGATGAAGACTTCAGTTATCAGGTGATTGTCTTTTGTTTTCTTTTTTATGTTGATTTTGATTTGATGTTCTGAGTTAATGTATCCTTTACTATGTGTGGGTTTGTGTTTATTAAATGTACTAGTCAGCCTAGCTGGAGAGGAAATAAGAATGACTAATAGACTCATGAAGAAATGCTCAACTTCTCTAGATATAAAAGAAATGTAATTCAAAACAACATTGAGATTCCATCTCACCCCAGTTAGAATTGATATAATCAAGAGCTCTAATAACAACAGATGCTGGAGGGGATAGGCCAGAAGGGAACCCTACTGTATTGTTGGTGGCTGTGTATACTTGTTCAACTACTTTGGAAAGCAGTATGGATGTTCCTCAAAAGATTCCACACAGAGCTCCCTATGACCCAGCAATCCCACTTTTGGGCATTTACCCAAATGATCACAAACAAGCCCATACTAAAGCTACTAGCACAACTATGTTGATCACAGTATTATTACCATAGCTAAGATATGGAAGCAAGCCAGATGCCTTTCAGTACACAAACGGATCAAAGAAATGTGGCATATATAAACAAGGGAGTTCTGTTCCTCTATCAGAAAGACCGACATGACCCCATTTGTTAGGAAAAAGAAAGACTTGGAAAAAATTGTATTAAGTGAAGTAAGCCAGATTCAAAGCAACATAGGTCCCATGGTTTCCCTTACCTGCAATAACTAGTATATGTCTAGAACAAGCAGAAGAGATCAAAAGCTATGTATATTTGACCATGTAACTTGATGTTAAGCAAAATGAACCCCAGGATAGGGGACACAAGAGGTTTTATCTTTGTTGCTGTTGTTTTTAATGTACTTATAAAGTACCATGTGATTTTTTTTTTGTTTCTTTTGTATGTTCTTCCCCCCATGGCATAACCCCTGTTGTCACTGTAATTGATTCTGGTGTCCTGCATCTTGTGTATACCTTTTTCTAATTTGGGGAGGGAAAGGGAAATAACAAAATGTTACAACAAGGATACAAGTTGACCCATTATAACAATGAGATGTATAAGACACTATGTTGATAATGAACTTTACACCTTCCACAGGGGGGAATTTGGGGAGATGGGGAAGGAGGGGATGGTAGAGGAAAAACAAAGGAAGAATAACTTTCCATAGGAAGTATAGTCATTACCTTATTCCTGTGACTGTAGCCCCTTTGTTTTTACAATATCTTTACAAAATATCTTTACAATATATTATATATATATATGTATATATATTAAACTAAAAAAGATCTACAGCAAACAGGAAAAAAAGAGTAAAATTAGTTACAAGTGTATGCTTGGGTAAAAGTTTATTTACCTTCAATGAAAAAACAAAGTGTGCAAAGACAGATATAGATAAAACTTGTAAATAAATCTGACAAGTCTTCCAAAGACCATTAATCATCTTGGGAAATAGAATAAAATCACATATAATGAAGTAGGCAGCTTCAGAATGTGTCATTCAATCATCTTAATAACAACATTGTATTACATTCTGATTCTACTTATTTGAAAACAAATAGAAATAGCAAGTGTTTTTCTAATAATTATAGCCATAGATTATCTGAAATTTGAATTTTGAAGTGAAGGAAATGGCTATCCCAAAGAATTGTAATTGAAAAGAACACTTACTGTCATTCTTATTAAAACTTCAAGCCCTCTCCAAACACTGAGTTTCATGAGATAGAATACAATTGTTGATATATAAACTAAGAGCTTAATGGCCTTGTATTTAAGAGTAAGAACAAAGAAATTCCTACATGTGAATGGAAACCACATTTATTTTATTTCTATTAAAGGTTGCATATTTGCAAATTGTATCTCTTAAGCAAAGGAAAAATATAGCTTGATCTCTAATGATGTCCTTTCTTCCACCAAGAGCTAAAGGTATTATATTTTTCATGTGAATAATAAATATCAGTGGTGAGAATAAAAAGAAATGTAATTGGGTTTAACCTGCCAGGTATATTCCTGCACAATACTGGCCTAACCTTTTGCTGAAAGGAAAGTATGGAAATGAGTGCTTGATTTATTTGAGAATTGGTAGAAATTGGAGACATTGGTATTTGCTATTTTGCTATGCGTGTAGAATATATCTATGGGAAGAATGAGACTGAGAAGAATTAGAAGAGGCTCTATGATGGGCCACTTATTTCTCTATTCAAAGACGGTGAAAATAATTCCTTGGAAAAAGCTACTTTATTTCCTCTTTTAAAAACTGTTTTTGTATTCCTGGTGCTTGAACTGTGGGCCTGGATGCTTTCCCTGAATTCGTTCAAGGTTAGCACTCCACAATTTAAGTCACAGCTCTACTTCAATTCTTTGTGTAACTAATTGGAAATAAGAGTTTCATGGCTCAAATAAACTTAGGTCCCATGGTTTCCCTTATTTGCAATAACTACTACATGTCTAGGACAAGTAGAAAATGTCAAAAGCTATGTACCTACAACCATATAAGATGAGGCAAGCTCAATGAACCCCAAGATAGGGACACAAGTGGTTTTATCTTTGTTACTGTTGTTTTTAATGTATTTATATTGTACCATGTGATTTTTTGGTTTCTTTTGTGTGTTCTTCCCCCATGGTATAACCCCTGTTTTCACTGTATTTTATTCCAGTGCCCTGCATCTTGTATATACATTTTTATAATTTGAGGAGGGGAAGGAAAAGAACAAGATGCTTAAATAAGGATACAGGTTGAACTATGGAGGTTCCTCAAGACTCCACATAGAGCTCCCCTATGACCCAGCAATCCCACTTTTGGGCATTTACCCAAATGATCACAAACAAGACCATACTAAAGGTACCAGAACAACTATGTTTATTGCAGCATTATTTACCATAGCTAAGATATGGAACCAACCCAGATGCCCCACAGTAGATGAATGAATCAAGAAAAAGTGGTACATATACACAATGGAATTCTATGCCTCCATCAGAAAGAATGGCATCACCTTAGGAAATGGAAAGACTTGGAAAAAATTATATTTAGTGAAGTAAGCCAGGCCCAAGGAAACATAGGTCCCCTGGTTTCCCTTATTTGCAATTACTAGTATATTCTGAGACCAGCAGAAATGGTCAGATAAGTTGATGTTAGGCGAAATGAACCTCAACATAAGGATTCAAATGTTTTTTTTTTCTTTCTTGAGATTGTTTCTAACATATTTAGAAAATGATTTTTTGTTGCTTTGTATGTCTCTCTCCCATGGTATAACCCCTGTTTTCACTGTATTTGATGCTGGTATAATTTGTGGAGGGGAAGGAAAAAAACAAATTGTTTAATTAGGGATACAAGTGGACCCATTGCAACAATGAGATGTACAAGACCTATGTCAAAAAACGAACTTTACAAGTTTGTCTGTGGGGCGGGGGAGGAGGAAATAGATGGGAAGGGGAAACAAAGGAGGAGGCAACAGTGCTTGATAAGAAATGTACTCATTACCTTACCCATGTAATTGTAACCCCTCTGTGTGGTATTTTCACAATAATAAAAAAAAAAGGATACAGGTTGACCCATTGTAACTATGAGATGTACAAGACTCTATGTTAAAAACAAACTTAACAGCAGGGGAGGTGGGAGGAGTTGTGGAGGTGGGAGGGAAGGGATGACGGGAAAATCAGAGGAGGTAATAATGCTTGATAGGAAATGTACTCAGTACCTTACTCATGTAGCTGTAACAGTATGTTTACAATAAAAAATATATTAAAAATTACCAAAAAAAGGTTTCATGGACTTCCCTGCTGGGACTGGCTTCAAACAACCATCATATCTCAGCCGCCTGAGTAACTAAGATTACAGGTATGAGCTGCCAGCACTTATCTGAAAGCTATTTTTTTATTACAGATTATTATTATTATTATTACATTGCCAATTAACAAAGCAGTTTATGAATATAGCATATCTTCATTAATGTTACTTGTTTCAACATTTTCACCCATTCTCTCCTATCTGCCCCTTCCCTTACTCTTCTTAATCTTACAAGATACACATTGAACTCTTGACTGCATCCCCCCCTCTTTTTTCCCCCTTTTCATTTGTCTATTCCTTTCCCTTGACTCTATCTCACCCCTTTTGAGCACCTTCTTCCTAGTATTTCTATCCATTAGCAAGAAATACATTTGTAGAGAAATGGAAAGACCTGGAAAAACTATGTTATGTGAAGTAAGTCAGGCCCAGAGAGACAAAAAATGCATGTTTTCCCTTACATGTAGAAGGTACACTTAGCTTATAAACTTATATACATTGGCTTGTATGCAAGCATATGCAAATGGGGTAACTGAAATATGACAAATTCAAGCGAAATTCTCATAGTGTTATTCCTTAGAAAGGTAAAGCCAAAGTTCAGCACGACAGATATATAGATAGATAGATAGATAGATAGATAGATAGATAGATAGATAGATAGATAGATAGATAGATAGGTAGGTAGATAGATAGATAGATAGATAGATAGATAGATAGATAGATAGATAGATAGATAGATAGATAGATAGATAGATAGATAGATTAAGATAGATACAAAAGAAACACCATGTTTTGTTTTTTTCATTTTGTTCCAATATATTACAGTCAACTTCTTTAAACCCACTGTTCCCTTTGGTTTCCTGATCCTTCCACTGCATGTCTGGTAATCAAAAAGGAAATAGTACATCTTCTACAACAACATGATTTTCTTTAGGACTAGTGCCAGGTCTCAGCACATAAGGGAGAGAACAACTCCCTGTAGTTTTATGAGATCACTGAAAATGGCCACATGAAAGATATAGAAGAGCTTTGAATGTGGAATTTGCCATCATCGGACCTATCTGACAATGTCAGCTTAAACTTCGTTTCTAAGCCTGAGTGTTTATGAGATAAGAAATCAATGATTATGAGACCAATCATTGGTTAATTGATGATTCTTGCAAAGGGCAGCAGTAGGTATGTGAGGAATAAATGGGAAAATTGAAAGAATTTATAGGCCAAATGGAAGTGTGAATCTTGTCTTTTTTTATGACAGTAAAACCTTATAAAAGTGTCTATGGAAGTTTGATGGAACAATGCAATGTTTAATATCCATATTTTCTAGAAGAAAAATTTCCTGGATATATTATACAAAAACATTTCTTCAGAAATCTGGAATCAATTTACTACCAATACATGTTTTTTAAAAACCCATCCCAGAAATATTTGTTTTTCTCTATACCACTGTTTTCCATTCAGACTATTTTGAATTTTTTTTCCTGTCCCTGAAGGATAATTTAACAAAACCAGAATATTCTCTCAACACTTTCAATCAGTGACAGTCTCATTGCTATCATGAGAGCTTTGAGATCATATTCAATGTAAAACTAGTTAAAATTGAGTTTGACTTGGTCTTAGAAACCTTCAGTGGGGAATTTGGGGCACAGTCAGCTTCTTTAAAACTTTCATGCCATAATCTGTTGTTTCTTCTTGTCACTTATCCTGTTAAAATTATGAGAAATTAAAGTATTGATGTTTTGGCTACCCAGTTTGTAGGATCTTTTAATAGAATCCTCCAAGGTCTAAGACATGACAGATAGGCTGCCAAAACAGAACATTGGTTTAGTTCTAGCTTTATGCCATATAATATGTAGGTTGGAAATTTTATAGTGTGAAAAAATGAATAACAATCAGTTGAAGTAAGAATCCTCTCCTGGAGATGGGTACCAAACTTAGAGTTAAAAAGATTTTCACATTTATTTAGCTCAGTTTCACATCTCATTTTCTTCTTTCTCCCTCATATCACACTGTGTTACATACTCTGATTATCAAAAGAGCTTGATGCATCTCCGTAAAGATTCTCTGATTTCATATACAAGGTGCTACCAGGAGGGGAAATTAATGAGAAACCCCAGAAGAAATACCAAACATGAAAAGTCCTGGAAATATAGAACCCATAAACTGGAACACAATCACACAAATACAGGAATGCTAAAGCTAAGAACCATTTGATTAAGTACTCTTAACTTCTTGGGCTTGAATAAAGTCATACACCATTTTGTTTGTGGATGTATTCATGATAACTAGTTAGAATGCACTCTATGTTGTCATACTTTTTCCTGTTATCCTCTGCCCTCAAAGTCAATGTTAGTAGCCAAGCTTAAGTTTCCTCAGTCAACTCCATTCATTATCAGTGATCCAAGTCCCAAATCCCTGGATTTCAATTATCCCAGGATGGGTATGATTCATATTCTACCTGTGACTCACTTAGGAATGACAGTAAATTTGAGAGGAGTAGGGATGTGGGATTTTTCTTCATAACATGTGAGCTAAGAAATTCCACAATATACTGTTTATTTCAATATCTCCTTTTTACATTACTGATGATGATGATGATGATGCCCAGAAATTTCAAATGTGGTACAGCTTAGAGTGCCTAGAGGTCCATATATCATCAGCATTTCCAATAAAATTATTCCAGATTTCATTCTTGGATACTATACCATGTCTCAAAGAGTTTTCTTCATGGTTGAAAATGTGCAGGGAGTCTTAAAGTATCTTAAGTGCCTATAGTGAATGAAAGAGCTATATGATTAAATAGAAATAATTGCAAACAATAGACCATGATTAAATCATTAGCAAATTAAAATGTGTGATTCTTTTTAACCTTCTATTATCATAACTTAAGGTTTGCTTTCAGTTAAATCTTTGCTTTCTGATTGTAAATTGCGATACATTTTCTAAGTTTTGGTCACTTGAAAATGCAACCCCTGCAACACTGTGAAATACAAATGCACATTAATTATCTTGATGAATCTATTCAGAGCAAAAACCTTCAGTTTAAGAAATGGGCATTTTAACCCTCATTAAGCAGTAGCAATTTTTTTTTGAGAATTTTCTTCCCCTTTTGATGACATTAGGTATCCTGCTAGCAAATAACTTGTAGTTATTTGCTTGTATGTCAGTCAATCCATCCATAGCATGTTTAACAGTCAATTTTTCTGAAAAATAAAAAGTTAACAATTACATGTGCCGAGGCCAGCTTTTTTGAGAACTTGGTGATCCCCATAGCTCAGTAAAGGATGGTAGCACATTTCTATTGTATGTCCTGGTGTCACTTCAAATTTAAGAAATTAGAAAACAGAAAGAGGTTTCCAAAATCATTGCTTCTTCCACCATGTTTTGTTTGATACATTTGTACTTATCATGAAATAAATGCTGAGTAGTTATATGTTACAAAATATTTAATCTTAATAGCAAGATAAATTTATTCTAAAACAAATTTAATGATAATGTTAACTAATTTCTATATCTAGAAAGAACATAATAAAATCCTGTCTCTGGTTCATGAATATTTTCTGAATATTTTTGATTAGCATAAATTAATTGTGCAAAGGAATTGCATTTTGTTACATCCTGTATGAAATGTAATTTGATCAACTTCATCTCATGTATGTCATTCTTTTTTGAACTATTTTCTCTCTCCTTACTTTTTCAGATACCTTTGTTGTTTTTCATTGTGATATCTATCTACGATCTATCTATCTATCTATCTATCTATCTATCTATCTATCTATCTATCTATCTAATCTATCTATCTACCCGTTTGTCTATCTATCTCTTTCCCCAGCCCCTCCCCAGAACCTGCAGTTTTAGAGGATCTAATACCTCCTTGTCTCTTTGCATTTGAGTCTTGAGATCCATCCACTTGTTTCACATGTTATAGACTAGGCTTCTTTAGTTGTTTGAATTGTAGAGCATTTTCCTACCTTAGTCCCTATTCTTCCCATGCTCTATCCAGTGTCCTTGTGCCTGTGTGCTCAAGAAAGTTTTCTTGAACACTAAAATCAGAGTACTTTTTCTTTTCATGACCCTATCTAATGTTCTTCATTGTATGTGTATCTGAAGTATTTTATTATTAGCTTTATTTTTATTAGAATCAATATCAGATTTTAATTCCCATGAAAATGGAAACTTGCCTAATTATGTCTCTTATTATCTCAAGAGCCTGCAGTTCTGTCTGGTTCCTAAGAGATAACCAATGCTATTTTAAAAGTATTTTTTTAGTGTAAATGAGTTTCCTTGTGATATTCACCATGAGTGTATACGGTACTTTGTTCAAATGCACCTTCTAAACTTTTTAAATATTCTTCTTAAATTTCTTAAGTAAGTTAAGTGGAACAATTAGAAACAGTCTTTGAGATTAAGAAATGTGAAAAAAAAAACAACTTTGTTCCTTTCTTCATGACCACACAGAGTCACTAAAACTACCTTAAACATGAAAGGTTTGAGAAATACCAAAAAGAGAAATACCAATTACTAATATCTGTGATCTTTTTTAATAAAAGGAAGCAGTTTGGAGAATTGAATAGACTTTTCTGAGAGTGTTGTTTTTCCTCAACTTAAAATGTATCTTTGCTAATCTACAACTAGATAGGAACTTTACAGAAAGTCTCTTAAAAAGAAAAAGAGAAGAAATACATTCTTGTGACATGCTCCATTTCTTGCTGCTATTTATCTAACAGTGTTAAAATCACAGATATATGCTACTCTTCCAGGCCATATCTATCAGAGGACTTCAGACTTAGGAGTCTTTTAGAAAGCTAATAAAAATGACAGCTGGACCCTGTGAAATGATTTTCTAGATAGTTTGTCCATTTGTTTTATATTCATTTCCTTTCATTTTATAATGATAATGAGCCTGTGAAAGGTTCACCTCTAAACATATAGAAACACGGGAATATGGTTTTACTTTTGGGAGAGGGATGATTCCCTAGAGCTCATCTTTATTTATTTCAACGAATGTAGAAATATACTCTACAGGATACCCTCCTGTTCAAATTTCATTATCTTGTATTCTTAGGCTCCTGAGATTTTTAAGAAATAAAATATCCTCTTTGGTTTTTCTAAGAGAGCTGGCATTCACATGCTGAAAATAAAATAGTTTGCCTTTTAGAATTATGGGAAACTTAAACTGTTACAGTTCATATAAATAAGTGCAAAATAACCACATCTCTGTATAATAGTTTTCACATTTATGTTTATATTATATCCTTCTGCATGTTTCTGGTGAAGAATGAATACCCTTCTTTCTTGGTTTGAAAGGACTTTGTAGGTCATTAATTTTTTTTATCCCTGGGGGCATATTTAGAAATAATATTTACCATATATATTCTTTATGTGTTTATTAAATATGTGTTTATTTCTAGGTATAAAGATGGAAATTTCAATATTTTACAGAATTCAGGCAGATAAAACCAGAACATCAACAGCATTGGACTTCTAAGTTTCTCCTTCTCCTTCTCCTTCCTTTTTTTCTTCTTCTTCTTCCCCTCCTCCTCCCCCTCCTTCTCTCTCTCCCCTCCCTTTTCTCCTCCTCCCCCTCCCTCTCATGCTCCTCCTTAACTTCCTCTTCCTCTCCATCTTCTTCCTCCTCCCTACCCTCCTCCTCCTCTTTATTCTTAAATCTGTAGTACTGAAAATTAAACTCTGGGAAAAGCACATGCTAGAAAAACATTTTATCAATGAAACCATGCTGGCAACTATAATTTTGTACACTGTTTTTGAGATAGGGTCTTATGATTAAGGGACATGCCAACAATTCTTGAGGGGAAAATAAATGAAAATATGTCAAATATGTGGACTAAATAAAAAAGGAAGGATATCAGAAATAAATGTGAAGGTAAAAATTAAAAATGTATTTTGCTAATCTTTTATTTTTGATTGTGTGTGTAAATTGTTTATTTATATATTTTATCTTTAAATAGTATACAAAGAGGTAACTTGATCATTGTCATACCTCCCATCATTTGCCCTAATCCTCATCTATCCTAACACCACCCATACCCTCAAGTCACCTGGTCCATTTACATGTGTCTGCATTACCTATAAGAACTCAAGTATTAATATGTTTTTTTCCCCCACTGTTCCTCTCTCCATTTATCTGTTTTTGCTTCCCTTAAATTCCACCTCTCTCAGGGCTGGGAAGGTGGCTCAGCGGTAGAGCGCTTGCCTTGCATACTTGAGGCCCTGGGTTCGATTCCTCAGCACCACATAAGCAAAAAGAAAAAAGCCGGAAATGGTGCTGTGGCTCAAGTGGTAGAGCGCTAGCCTTGAGCTGAAGAGCTGAGGGACAGCGCCCAGGCCCAGAGTTCAGGCCCCACGACTGGACCCCCCCCAAAAAAAATTCTACCTCTCTCAGGCAAAACTTATCTCTAATTCCTAGTATTCATTTTGTTAAACTATCAGTTAATGGTACAAAGGAATACAAGTTTTAATATACCATACTGCTTTAGTCAGTTTGGTTTTATTTACATCTGCATATAGTACTGGGTAGGTTTGCAAATATTTATATAATTTGGACTTAACTTCTGCATATGAGAGAAAACATGCACCTTTTGTTTTTCTTAGCTTGACTCAAGACAGGTAACATTTTTTCCAGGTGCATCCATATTATGTTATTTCCCCTAGATGGATTAATAAAATATCTATTGTGTATACCTATATAACATATATATATACATGATATATATGTAATTAAACATACACACACATATATATCCTATTTTCTTGATTCACATATCAATTGTAGGATTCATGGGCTGTTTCAATAATGTCACTAGGTGAAACAGTGTAGCAATGAACATGTGTGGGCAAATGGGTAGCTTTACTTTTAGTTTTTTGAGGGATCTCCAAACTACCTTTCACAGAGGTTGCACCAGTTTACTTTCTAGCAGCAGTATGATAATGATTTCCTCTGTACATCTGGAATCCTTGCTTTAACTTTGTTGTTTATATTCTTGATAATGATCATTACCAGGATAAAATGGAATCTCAATGTTGTTTTGATCTGCATTTCTTTTAGGGGCCAAGATGTTGAACATTTCTTCATGCCTATATTGGCCATTTTTACTTCTTCATTTAGAAGATTCTTTTTTATTTAGATAAAACTAACCTTGGTGTTAAGATATACCAAAGACATATAGCACTTCTCTAGCATTGAAAAATCCTTAATATAATCCCTATCATTGCAAAAATATAGATACATTAAAAAATTGTAGTTAATACACAGTATATCAAGTGTCCAGGATACAAACATAATCTATGAACTCCAGTTGCTTTCCTTTATACCTAAAAAGGCTAGAATTTAAATTAAAAAGTGCCTTACCATGTTAGCAGCACTCATGTCCAGTGCTATATTATGTACATTTCTAACAAATATTTTCAGTATCTATGTGAAAAATTATAAAACTCTTACCAAAGACATTAAAGAACAAAAAAAAAATGGAAAGCTTTTCAATTTTAAGGCTATTGAAAGGAAATATTGTCAACTTGACTTGTGTATTCAATGAATGTCAACCAAAATTCTAACAAGTTATTTTGGGGATAGCAACAACTTGATTCTCAGGTATATATGTACCAAAAAAAAAAAAAAAAGATCCAGAATAGACAATCAAAACAGTATTAAGAAAGAAGAATGAAGTTGGATGACTGACACAGCCCTACTTCAAGATTTACTGTAAATCACAGTTATATTGTCATTGGCAAAAAATATAGGGAAAAATGGAAGCCAGTGCCTTGGCTCACGCCTTTAAACCTAACTACTCAGGAGGCTGAGATCTGAGGATGGCAGACTAAAGCCAGCCTGGGCAGGAAAGTCCGTGAAACTCTTATCTCCAATACACCACTCAGAAAACTGGATCTGGCACAGTGGCTCAGGTGGTAGCATTCTAGCCTTGAGCTAAAGAGCTGAGGGACAATGTTCAGGCCCAGAGTTCAAGTCTCATTACCGATTTAAAAAAAAAAAAAGGATAGGCACATAGTAGAAAATCTACAAATATGTCTATATATGTGCAATACTCTACATTTGACAAAGGAATAAGGATAATACAATGGAACAAAGGTATTCTTTTCAGCAAATTATAGTGGGACAATTAGACAGCCACACACCGGAAAATATACCTATATTCAGAATTTATGTATTTTACAAAAATTAATGTAACGTGGGTTGTAACTTTTACTCTATAATTAAGAATTATTATCTCTTAGAAGATAACATAAGTGAAAGGTACATGATCTTTGGCAGAACTGTGTTTTTTTTTAAACAAACACCAAAAGCATGATCCGTGAAGGAAATAATTGATAAGATGCACATAAGATGATGCTAAGCAAAATGAACCCAAAGATAGAGATACAGTGGATTTATCTTTTTTGCTGTTGTTTTTAATGTACTTCTAATGTACCATGTGATTTTTTTTTGTTTCTTTTGTATGTTCTTCCCCAATGGTATAACCCCTGTTTTCATTGTATTTGATACCGGTGCCTTGTGTCTTGTATATATATTTTTCTAATTTGGGGAAGGGAAGGGAAATAACAAAATGTTGAAATAAAATATAGGTTTACCCATTGTAACAATGAGATGTACAAGACATTATGTTGAAAACAAACTTGACAACTTTGGTGGAGGATGAGGAATTGGAAATGTGGGGCGGGGAAGGGGTGGTAGGGGGAAAACAAAGAAGGAGGTAACAATGCTGGATAGGAAATATACTCATTACCTTACTCATGTAACTGTAACCCCTCTTTACAGTATTTTACAATAAAAAAGAAAAAAAATTAAAAAGTTCAGCTCTGCAAAAGGCTATGTCTAGTGAAGATCTTCTTCCAATCCGTGGGCTTTCTATTGATCTTGCTAGCTATATCCTTTGCCTTGCAGAAGCTCTGCAATTTCATGCAATCCCATTTGTCCAACCTTTCTTTGATTTATTGTGTTTCTGGGTCTCTATTAAGAAAATTTTGGCCTGTGCCAAGGAGACCTAGGGTTTCTCCTATTCTGTCCTGTAATGTTTTCAGAGTGTCTGCTTTGACTCTGAGGTCTTTGATCCATTGGGAGTTGATTCTGGTGCAGGTGGTGGGGGGGTGTGGGGGTTGGGGATTGAGAGGGGAAGGGATGGTATGGGGAAACAAAGGAGGAGGCAACAATGCTTGATAAGAAATGTACTCACTGTCTGGCCCATGTAATTATAACCCCTCTGTATGGTATTTTCATAATAATAATAATAAAAGACTATGTTTAATGAATGCAAATTTGAGCCACAGACTTGGGAAAATTATTTTCAAAAGACTCATCTGAGAAAGAATCATTAACCAAGATAAACAAAGAAGTCTTAAAACACATAAGTAAGAAAATAAACAAGCTGGGTACTGATGTCTCACCTCAAAAATTCTAGGTACCTAGGAGGCCTAGATCTGAGGACAGAAGTTCAAAGCCAGCTCTGACAAATTGATGGTCCTTTCATCATGAATTAACCAACAAAATGTTGGAACTACAGGCATTGCTCATGCAGTAGAGTGCCAGCCATAAGAGAAAGAGCTGAACAAGAATATAAAGCCAGGGGCTGGGAAGGTGGCTCAGTGGTAGAGCACTTGTCTTGCATGCCTGAGGCCCTGGGTTTGATTCCTCAGCACCACATAAGCAAAAAGAAAAAAGCCGGAAGTGGTGATGTGGCTCAAGTGGTAGAGTGCTAGCCTTGAGCTGAAGAGCTGAGGGCAGTGCCCAGACAGAGAGTTCAGGCCCCACGACCAGACCCCCCCAAAAAAAAGAATATAAAGCCCTGAGTTTATGTACCAGTACCAGAAAAAAAAGAAGGAAAAAACAAATTTTAAAACCTGTAAGAAATCTGAATAGGCCTTTATCATAGACAATAAATAGTAGGCCAAGAGAGCAAAATGAGAGTATGAGTAGATTCAACCTACTGTTCTGTTATGGAACTGAAAATTAAAACAATGACATACTATGCATCTGTGGGAATGCCCCAAATCTAAAATGCTAACACCGCCAAATCCTGTCAAAATGTAGAGAAACAAGAAATCTTGTTTGCTGCTTGTCTTTGTAAAATGTTGCAGCCACTCTGTATGCCAGTTCAAAAATATAAAAGGAAACATACTCTTCCCATATGATCTTAAATCATGTTCCTTGGTATTCACTAAATGAAAACCTGTACATGAAGTTTAAAAGTAGATTTATGCATAATCCTTATAACATGTCTATCATTAGTTGAATGGACAAACTGCACTACATCCAGATAGTAGAATGAGATTTAGAACTAAAAAGAAATGAGATGTCAAGCTTGTAAATTTTATGGGGACATCTTAATTTCTGTTGCTAAGTGAAAAAAATTCAAAAGTGTCTACTTCTGTGGGGATCATTTTGAATATCCCCAATGGCTATGGTTATAAACATGAAATTTTGGGATAATAATGTTGAAAGGTGGTTTATCATCAAAAAGGTGGGCATGGTAGGAGATGTATTGTTGCAGGAGATTGTGGAACCTCAACTACATCCTCAAAACAGTATTCACTATCTCAGATACCTGGACATGATATAAATTGTTTTCATTATGCTTGTCCTATGATAGTTCACCTTGATAGAGATTATTGATGGGATCCCTAGTCATGAGCTGACACTTAAAATCCAAACTAAAAAGATTCCAAGCATGAGTTGATTCCTCAGATGTTTGTAATAGTCACTGAAAGCTGGCAATGACAGCTTTATACTATAAGTCAGAAATATTACTTTGTGAAAAATTAAAATTTATGGAGATAGCAAGAAAAGGCCTCTATAAACAAGATACAGGACACCAGAATCAAATTTGGGGAGGGGGAGGGAAAAAACAAAATGCTGAAATAACGATACAGGATTACCCATTTTAACAATGAGATGTACAAGACACTATGTTGGAAATGAACTTAACAACTTTGGGGAGCAGGGGAAGAAGGATTTGGAGAGGTGGGGAGGAAAGGGATGGTAGAGTATAAACAGAGAAGGTAACAATGCTTCATAGGAAATGTACTCATTACATTACTCTGTTACTGTAATCCCTCTGTACAGTATCTATACAATAATAATATATACATATTTAAAAAAAGGTCAGTAAAGGGGTTTTTCAGGAGATGAACAGGTAGAACAGTGAGTATACTGAGGATCATGAAGCTATTCAGTACTAAGTACACTGATGTTTCATGTCACAAAACATTGCCCAAATCCATACCACACACATGATACTAACAGTTCCCAAACTGAAAACTGGCATTAGGGGATCATGATGAACATTGAATTTAGAAGAGATTGTGTCTGGATGGGGTGGAGGTAGACAAGGTTATACAGAAAGCTAATCCTTTCTACTCAACTTTGCTGTGAAAATGAGATGATTTTAAAATGTGGGCTTTGCCCAAATATGGAATATGATAATAATGATGATGATGATGTCGAAGACACTGGTGAAGATGACTGTGTTAGTGGTAGTGATGAGTTTCAAAGGGATACTCTCTGGTGTTTGTGTGTGGGGTGTGTGTGTGTGTGTGTGTTTGTGTGTGTGTGTGTATGTGTGTGTGTGTATACATATGAAAGGAGGTGAAAGGAGATGGTAGGTATTAAGAATAAAAAAGATTGAAGAAGCCAGGTGCCAGTGGATCAGGCCTATATTCTTAGTTACTCAGGAAGCTGAGAGCTGAGGATCACAGTTCAAAGCCAGCCCAGGCAGGAAAGTCTGTGAGACTCTTATCTCAAATAAACCACTATAAAACTGGAAGTGGTGCTGTGGCTCAAGCAGTAGAGCACTTGCCTTGAGCTGAAGAGCTGAGGGACAGCACTCAGGCCCAGAGTTCAAGCTTCATGAGTCATAATAAATAAAAAAAGATTGAAGATAAACATTTACATATATATGCATATACAAAGTAAATCAAGATAGCATAAACCTTGTATGAAAAACAATACAACAGAGGGTAAAATTATCCAAAGTGCACTATTCACATTATGAAATTATCCCAATGAAACCCATTTATAGTGTGCCTTAATATGTACTAATAATAAATAAAATAATTTAAAGTAAAAAACTATTATAGTAAAATGTGGATTTTTATAAATTTTATCTTGGACTGATTCATGAACAAAATCATACACATAATTTTATTTATGAAATATATATTCCACTAGAGTATTGGCATTTGGAATCAAAGTTCTGACAATTTTGGGAGGAAGGGAATGGGGGGGAGGGAAATTGGGTAAAATGAGGGAGGGGTAACACTGCTAAAAAAGAAATGTACTCGGAGAGTTCCGGGAAGATGGCAGAGAAGAAGCTGGAATCTGAACAAGCTCTCGCATAGAAAGCAGTTTTAGAGTTCCAGTGAACAGTCCTAAGCCAGAGAATCACACCAAGTGTGCCATCACAGAACAGAGAGTTAGACAAGAGAGGGGAAGCCAAGAAAAGGAGACACATCTGAGCGCCTGCCAGCACCCGCCGCGACGGCGGCAGGGTCACAGTGGCTACCGCAGCCGCGGCCATACCTGAGCACTCACACAGAGAGTCCGGGACGAAGGAGCCAGACGCAGCGGGCGAGAGGATTCTACTCAACACCAGCAAGAACTGACAAGGAGCGGACATCTTCATCCTGCAGTTTGCAGACCAGAGACGACCCAGGATCCAAGACTCGGCGTGAGTACAAGCCCGACGTCCTCACTCCTTCTCAGGGAGCAGAGGAGGGAAGGCCACCCCTCCCCCCCCCACCACCGGTGATCTCCATCTTGGATACCAACAAAGCTCAGAGGAGCTGCCAGCTCCAACTCAGGCCTTGGAATAAAACGAGTCATTTAGCAGGTCACAAGAACTTAACAGCAGCGAAATGACCTGCCAGACTCAGCTCCATCCAGGGAAAAGTCACCCAGCTCAGGCACCAGCCATTGAAGTGGGTTTCTTCACTGGGTAACCAGAGCCAGAGGCTGCCCCTCCCTCTAGAAGCCTCAACAATCAATTGAAAAACAGAAACCCTGAGAATGGCTCCAGGCTGGGCTCTGTGAGTTTTTCACAAAATAGCCCCAGGGAAAAGCTACTGTTTGTTGAAAGGCCTCAACTCTACCAGAACCTAGCCTCATCACCCCTCTTTTGTGATTCTCCAAGCAGATCACCCTCCCATTAACCTAACCTGGGAGGGGGATCTCAAAATCTTGGGTAAAGCAGAGCATTTTTCTGCCTGTTCGAACAAACTGACTTAAGAAACCAATCAAGCCACGGGACCTCAAGCTGACCAGAGACTCCAACAAGAGGCTGGTTACAGACAAAAGGGAGATACAGGATTCTTCCCATCCCTCCCAAAAAGATAAAAAAAAATAAAATCAAAGAACTTTTTTTTTCTTCTTCTTTTTTTTTTTTTTTGGTACCTTATATATATATATATATATATATATATATATATATATATATATATATATATATATAATTTTTTCCTTTTCTAAAAATTTTATTAATCTTTAATTTTTGCCTTTTTTGAAAAAATAATTGTTTTCCAGTAAATTTTTTTCTTCTTATAATTTTTATTGTAGGAATACGTGAATGTGGGTTTTCCTTTCTTTTCTTGTCTTCTTTCTCTTTTTCTTTCTTTCTTAACTATCTTTTTGTTTTTTGTTTTTTGTCTAGCTCTACTGAACTTCTGATCTTTTTTCTCCCTTTCTTATCCTTTGCACGTTTTCCTCTCTTTTGATCTTCTTTAATTGACTTAACTCTTGTCCTGCACATCCTCAGATAAACCCATAGTTAACTAGTAGACCCTATCCACAATTGTGTACACACTTAATCCACAAATTTATTACTCAATTCAAAACCTCCAAGACTTAAATTCCTTAATAGCAGTACTACCTCTTTATACCTATATAATATCTTAAGCATTTTTTTTAAGGTTTTCACTTCTCCTCTATGTCCCTTCCCTTCTCTTTACTCACATTCCAATCTAAATAGATTGTCTTTTAATCTCCATAATAATATTAATTTTTAGGTTTCTATTTTTTTCTGGTCTCTTTTCATTTCCCTTTACCTTTCTTCTTTTTCT
Organism: Dipodomys merriami; assembly: GCF_024711535.1. Classification (NCBI taxonomy): domain Eukaryota; kingdom Metazoa; phylum Chordata; class Mammalia; order Rodentia; family Heteromyidae; genus Dipodomys; species Dipodomys merriami. The sequence goes on along the minus strand of NW_027202270.1, from coordinate 72,976,720 downwards.
CTCTCTCTCTACTTGCATCCTACCCAACCTATTTCCTGCATTGGGATCAGGACATAGTTAACTCTCCCTGTGCCTCCCCACACCAATCTATTCCTATTTTTTACCCACATCTCTCCCTAACCCTAATAATTTCTAGTTTTCCAAATTCGCTGCGGTTCGAAGCCCATTAACATATAGTTGTTTGATGTTGAATAGATGTATCTGTTGAACTAGATTTTATCTGTAGATTATTGACTGTACAAATGCAAACTTTGATTGATGGTTGCCTTTAAGATAGTGTTCTAGCACAAAACTGGTGTTATTTTCATCTCAAATGAGCAGAGTAAGCCGGAAAAACACAAGAAAAATGGCAAATCCGGATATCTTAATTCCCAATCTTGATAATCAGGGGACAGAACAGATAATGAATAATCCAGAGGAGAGTTCCCAAATAGCTCTACAAACACTGCTGGCAAAAATGATAAATGAGAAGTTTGACAACTTACAAAGGACTCTGTATGAGCGTGAAAGGGAGAGAGAGGAGGCATCCCAAAAGCTTATACAGGAATATCATAAGCGTGAGGAAGCCACTCAAAAACGGATAAAGGATTTGCGTTAACAAATTGAGAATACTCAAAGAGAAAGGGAGGAATGGCGTGAGCAGGCTGAGAACACTCAAAGAGAACTGCAGGAATCCCAGGAACGGCAGGAAAGAGAACTGCAGGAATCCCACAAACGGGAGGAAGCTAATCAAAGAGTAATACAGGAATTGAGAGACCAGGTAGAGAATACACAAAGATCACTAAAGGCATTCATGGAATCCATTAACAACGAGCTCAAGGAAGTCAGGGAGACCACAAAGGGAATGCTGAATGGAACCCAACAGAAGGAATGGGAGTCCAAAGAGACCATAATCAATCAACTAAGTGATTTGAGAACAAACACTGAACACCAAATTAAGGAAGTAAAGAAATTCATACAAGACCTAAAACAGAGCTTCAAAAAAGAACTTGAAGCCATCAAAACTGACCAATTAGAAGGAAAAGAGATAAAAAAAACAAAGTAGAGAGCCTTGACAGCAGGTTAGACAATGCAGAAGATCGAATCTCAGGGATTGAAGACAGCCTAGATATTATAGAGAAAGAACATACAACCATCCAAGACAAGTCCAAGAAATATGATAGATCTATCCAAAACCTGGAAGACACCATCAGAAGGCCTAATCTAAGGAAAATGGGTGTAGAGGAGCACCTAGAAACAGAAGTTAATGGTCTAGGAAATTTGTTTAACAGGATCCTAGCAGAGAACTTCCCAAACATACAAAAAGATAGGCCTATTCAGATACAAGAAGCTTTTAGAACCCCAAATAGACCAGACCAGAATAGGACATCCCACCATCACATTATAATACACACAGGATCAACTCAGACCAAGGAAAAGATCCTTAAAGCTGTCAAGGAGAAAAGGGTAATCACCTATAAAGGGAAACTAATTAGAATCACCTCAGATTTCTCAGCAGAGACAATCAAAGCAAGAAGAGCCTGGAATGATGTATGCCATGCCCTAAAAACAAACAACTATCAACCAAGAATACTGTACCCAGCTGAACTCTCCTTCATAACTGAAGGCCAAATAAAAACCTTCCATAGCCAAGAAAAATTGAAACAATAGATCTCCACCAAACCAGCCCTACAAAAGATTCTTAAAGATGTCCTACACATAAAAAACCAACAAGACTGCAATAAAGGCCAAGAAACTGCACCCAAACTGAGAATCCAAGAACCATAAGAAGAACCCAGTTTTTGCAGCCCCCAAGAAGGTGGATAACATGGCAGGAACTCCCAAATACCTCTCAGTCCTATCTCTTAACGTTAACGGACTGAACTCTCCAATTAAGCGACATAGACTGTCTAGTTGGATTAAAAAACAAGACCCTTCTATCTGCTGCCTGCAGGAGTCACATCTTGCCCGAAAAAACAAACACCTTTTCAATGTTAAAGGCTGGAAAAAAATCTACCAAGCAAATGGCCCCCATAAACAGGAAGGAGTTGCAATCCTAATATCAGATAAAATAGACTTCAAATTAAAATTCGTGAGAAGAGATAAAGAAGGTGGTTACATACTAATTAAAGGATCTCTCTTCAGGAGGATATTACAATTCTAAATTTCTATTCGCCAAACAATGGAGCACCCAAATTTATCCAAGAAACACTACTTTCCCTCAAATCTCATATAGATCCAAAGACATTAATTGTTGGGGATTTTAACACACCACTCTCCCCACTAGATAGATCAACTCAGCAAAAACTCAACAGAGAACCCGCAGATCTAAACAGCTGCATAGATCAACTAGACTTAACAGACATCTACAGAACATTTCACCCAGCAGCATCAGAATACACGTTTTCTCAGCAGCACATGGGACGTTTTCTAAAATAGACCACATTTTAGGCCACAAAGCAAACTTGTGTAAATTCAGAAAAATTGAAGTTATACCTTGCATTCTCTCTGACCACAAGGGAATAAAATTAGAACTCATCACCAAAAGCCACCAAAGAAAGTCCGGCATCATATGGAGGCTGAACAACACACTGCTGAATCAAGAGTGGGTCATGGAAGAGATTAGAAAGGAAATTCAAATGTTCATGCTATTCAACAAAAATGAACACACAAATTACCAGCTCCTCTGGGACACAGCAAAGGCAGTACTCAGAGGCAAGTTTATAGCTCTGAGCTCCTACATCAACAAATTGGAGAGATCTGAAACCAACAATTTAATGACACATCTAAACCTCCTTGAAAAAGAGCAGCAAGATAAACCCCAATCCAGTAGATGGAAAGAAATAATCAAAATTAAATCAGAATTAAATGAATTAGAATCCAAAAAAACTATAGAAAGAATCAACAAAACAAAGAGTTGGTTCTTCGAAAAAATTAACAAAATTGACAGACCCTTAGTAAATCTTATCAGAAAAAGAAGAGAACACACCCAAATTATTAAACTCAGAGATGAGAATGGAAACATCACCACGGAAACAACCAAGATTCAGAACATTATAAAGGAATACTTGTCAAAACTTTATGCTAATAAGTTTGAGAACTTGACAGAAATGGACCTTTTCCTAGCAAATATTGACATGCCAAATCTAAACCAAGATGAGTTAAACTATCTTAACAGGCCCATATCAAGCACTGAAATAGGAACAGCAATAAGAGACTTCCCAGCTAAGAATAGTCCAGGACCAGATGGTTTTACAGCAGAATTTTACAAGGCCTTCAAAGCAGAGCTCACACCAATACTCCTCCAACTCTTCAATGAAATTGAAAGAGAAAGCTCACATTCTATAAAGCCATCATAACCCTCATCCCAAAACCAGGCAGGGACTCATCAAAGAAAGAGAACTATAGACCCATTTCTTTGATGAATATTGATGCAAAACTTCTCAACAAAATTTTGGCCAATCGACTTCAACAATTCATCCAAAAAATCATACACCACGATCAAACAGGATTCATTTCAGGGATGCAATGCTGGTTCAATATATGTAAATCAATTAATATTATTCATCACATCAACAGGAGCAAGAATAAGAACCATATGGTTATCTCAATAGATGCAGAAAAAGCATTCGACAAGATACAACACCCCTTTATAATGAAGGTTTTGGAAAAATTAGGAATCCATGGAACATTCATCAATACAATAAAGGCTGTATATGACAAACCTACAGCCAGCATTATACTCAATGGTGAAAAACTAAAGCCATTTCCTCTTAACTCAGGAACAAGACAAGGATGCCCAATCTCTCCACTCCTCTTCAATCTATTATTAGAATGCCTAGCTACAGCAATAAGACAAGATGCAGACATAAAGGGGATCCAAATAAGGAAAGAAGAAATAAAACTCTCCCTCTTTGCAGATGACATGATCTTGTATTTAAAGAATCCCATAGACTCCACTCCCAAATTACTCAAGCTGATTCAAAACTTTGGCAAAGTAGCAGGGTATAAAATTAACCCCCCAAAATCAATGGCTTTTCTGTATGCCAACAATGAGAAAAGTGTGGCTGAAATTAGGAAAGCAACTCCATTTGTAATAGCCCCACAAAAAATAAAATACCTAGGAATTAACTTAACTAAAGAAGTGAAGGACCTCTATGATGAAAACTTTAAAATCTTAAAAAAGGAAATCAACACAGAAATTAAAAAATGGCAAAACCTCCCATGCTCCTGGATTGGAAAGATTAACATCGTGAAAATGGCAATACTTCCCAAGGCTATCTATCAAAATTCCAACCACATTCTTCAAGGAAATAGAAGAGGCAATCCAAAATTTCATATGGAACAATAAAAGACCCCGAATAGCAAAAACGCTCCTCAATGGAAAGAACACTGCTGTAGGAATATCAATATCAACTTCAAACTCTACTATAAAGCTATAGTAATCCAAACAGCATGGTATTGGCAGAAGAACAGACATCAGGACCAATGGAATAGAATTGAAAACCCAGAAATGAACCTACAGACCTATAGCCATCTAATCTTCGATAAGGGAGCTAAAACAATAGAATGGAAGAAAGACAACTTCTTCAGTAAATGGTGCTGGCAAAATTGGTTAACTACATGTAGAAAACTAAAGCTAGATCCTTATATATCACCCTGCATCAGAATCAATTCCAAATGGATCAAAGACCTTGAACTCAAAGCAGACACTCTGTAAACATTACAGGATGGAATAGGAGAAACCCTAGGTCTCCTTGGCTCAGGCCGAAATTTTCTCAATAGAGACCCGGAAACACAACATATCAAAGAAAGGTTGGATAAATGGGATTGCATTAAGTTGCAGAGCTTCTGCAGGGCAAATGACATAGCTAGCAAGATCAACAGAAAGCCCACATATTGGGAGAAGATCTTTACTAGCCATACAACAGACAAGGGTCTCATATCTAAAATATACTTGGAACTAAAAAAATTAAACCCCCCAATAACAAATCCTCAAAGAAACAACTGCCCAATAAATAAGTGGGCTAAAGACTTAAAGAGAAACTTCTCTGAAGAAGAAAGAAGGATGGCCAATAGACACATGAAGAAATGTTCAACATCCCTAGCCATAAAAGAAATGCAAATCAAAACAACATTGAGATATCACCTCACTCCAGTTAGAACAGCAAAAATCAAGAACTCTAACAACAACAGATGCTGGAGGGGATGTGGACAGAAAGGAACCTTACTTCATTGTTGGTGGGAATGTAAACTTGTTCAACCACTTTGGGAAGCAGTATGGAGGTTCCTCAAAAGACTTCACATAGAACTCCCCTATGACCCAGCAATCCCACTTTTGGGCATTTACCCAAATGTTTACAAACAAGACCACACTAAAGCTACCAGCACAACTATGTTTATTGCAGCATTATTTACCATAGCTAAGATATGGAACCAACCCAGATGCCCCTCAGTAGATGAATGGATCAAGAAAATGTGGTGTATATACACAATGGAATTCTATGCCTCCATCAGAAAGAATGACATTGCCCCATTTGTTAGGAAATGGAAAAACTTGGAAAAAATTATATTAAGTGAAGTAAGCCAGGCCCAAAGAAACATAGTTCCTATGGTTTCCCTTATTTGTAATATCTAGTATATGTATGAGTCAAGCGGAAAAGGTCAGATAATGTGATGTCAGGAAAATGAACCCTTAGATGTGTATTTTAATGTTTTTTTTTCTTTCATGCATGTGTTTCTAACACATTTATAAGATTATCTCTTTCTTGTTTTGTATATCCTTCCCCCACAGTATAACCCCTGCTTTCACTATATTTGATGTCAGTATAACTTGTGGAGGAGATGGGGAAAAACCAGTTGTTTAAGGATACAGGTGGACCTATTGCAACAATTGGAAGTACAAGTTGTCATGTCCAAAACTAGCTTTACAACGTCGGTGCGGGGGGGGGGGGGGGTGGAAGGGGGGGGGAAGGAGAAGGATTCGGATTGGGGGGGAGGGGGGAGGCTGGGAAGGGATGTGAAGGGTAAACAAAGGAGGAGGCTGCAATGCTTGGTAAGAAATGTATGCATTATCCTGCCCACGTAATTGTAACTCCTCTGTACATTATGTTCACAAATAAAATAAAATTAAATTTAAAAAAAAGAAAAAAAAAGTAGAAATGTACTCATTATCTTACTTATGAAACTCTAACCCCTCTTTACACTTTACAATAAAATGTTAAAAAAAGAAGATTTCAACAATCTCCAGTGGCTCCATTAGGCATAGCCATGTATCTTTTAAATCTAATAGCTATACCTTACTTTGATATACTTTTTTGGAAAAGGCCTAAACAATTAGCCACATGCACACATTTAATGCAGAAATTTATTACTCAATTCACAACCTCTTAGGCTTAAATTGTTTAATAGCAGTATTATCTGCATGATCAGGCTGAGAACAGTCAAAGAGAACTACAGGAAGAAAATCAAAGAGTAATACAGGAATTGTGAAAACAGAATGAGAATAGACAAAGGTTAATAGAGGCATTCATGGAATACATAAACAGACAGCTGAAAGAAGTCAGGGAGACAACAAAGGGAATGCTGAATGGAGCCTGACAGAAGGAAGGGGAGTCCAATGAAACCATAACCAATCAACTATGTGATTTGAGAATAAACACGGAACACCAAATTAAGGAAGTAAAGAAGTTCATACAAGATCTAAAACAAAGCTCCAAGAAAGAATTTGAAGCCATGAAAGCTGACCAGTTAGAAGGAAAAGAAATAAAAAAACAAAGTAGAAACTCTTGACAGTACATTAGACAGAAGATACAGAAGATGAAATAAAACCAAGATGAATTAAACCATTTTAACAGGCTCATGTCAAGCATTGAAATAGAAACAACAATAAGAGACCTCCCATATAAGAAAAGCCCAGGACCAGATGGATTTACAGCAGAATTCTACAAGGCCTTCAAAGCAAAGCTCACACCAATACTCATCCAACTTTTCAATGAAATTGAAAGAGAAAGTTCACTATTGAACTCATTCTATGAAGTCATCATAATCCTCATCCCCTAACCAGGCAGGGACTCTTCAAAGAAAGAGAACTATAGACCCATTTCTTTGATGAACATTGATGCAAAACTTCTCAACAAATTTTGGCCATTCGACTTCAAAAATTCATCCAAAAAATCATATACCACAATCAAACAGGACTCATTTCAGGGATGCAAAGCTGGTTCAATATACGCAAATCAATTAATATAATTCATTACATCAACAAGAGCAAGGATAAGAACCACATGGTTATCACAATAGATGCAGAAAAAGCATTTGACAAGATCCAATACCCCTTTATGAGGAAGGTTCTGGAAAAATTAGGAATCCATGGAACATTCCTCAATACCATAAAGACTGTATATGACAAATATGCAGCCAGAATTATACTTAATGGTGAAAAACTAAAGCCATTTCCTCTTAACTCAGGAATGAGTCAAGGATGTCCACAATATCCACTTCTCTTCAATCTAGTATTAGAATGCCTAGCTATAACAATAAGGCATAAAAGGGATCCAAATGGGAAAAATGAAGTAAAACACTCCCTCTTTGCAGAAGATATTTAAAGAATCCCACAGACTCCATTCCCAAATTACTCAAGCTGATTCAAAACTTTGGCAAAGTAGCAGGGTATAAAATTAACCCTCAAAAATCAATGGCTTTTCTGTATGCCAACAATGAGAAAAGTGTGGCTGAAATCAGGAAAGCAACTCCATTCGTAATAGCCCCACAAAAAATAAAATACTTAGGAATTCACTTAACCAAAGAAGTGAAGGACCTCTATGATGAAAACTTTAAAAACCTGAACAAGGAAATCAAAATAGAATTTAGGAAGTGGATAAAACTCCCATGCTCCTTGATTGGAAGGAACATTGTGAAAATGGCAAGACTTCCCAAGGCTATTTACAAATTTAATGCAATATCTATTAATATTCCAACTTCATTCTTCAAGGAAATTGAAGAGGCAATCCAAAAATTCGTATGGAACAATAAAAGACCCCGAATAGCAAAAATGATCCTTAACAGAAAGAACAGTGCTGGAGGACTATTAATACCAAATTTCAAACTGTACTACAAAGCCATAATAAGTCAAACAGCTTGGTATTGGCACTAGAACAGACCTCAGGACCAATGGAGTAGAATTGAAAACCCAGAAATGAACCCACAGACCTATAACCATCTAATCTTTGATAAGGGAGCTAAAACAATAGAATGGAAGAAAGACAGCCTTTTCAGTAAATGGTGCTGGCAAAATTGGCTAATTACTTGTAGAAAACTAAAGCTAAATCCTTATATATCACCCTGCAGCAGAATCAAATCCAAATGGATCAAAGACCTCGGAGTCAAAGCAGACATTCTGAAAACATTACAGGATGGAATAGGAGAAACCCTAGGACTCCTTGGCACAGGCGAATTTTCTTTTCTTTTCTTTTATTGTGAAAATATTGTACAGAGGGGTTACAATTACATGGGCAAGATAATGAGTACATTTCTTTGTTTGTTTGTTTTTTTGGGTCAGGTCATGGGGCCTGAACTCTGGGCCTGGGCACTGTCCCTCAGCTCTTCAGCTCAAGGCTAGCACTCTACCACTTGAGCCACAGTGCCACTCCTGGATTTTTTCTTTTTGCTTATGTGGTGCTGAGGAATCGAACCCAGGGCCTCTGACATGCAAGGCATGCGCTCTACCACTGAGCCACCTTCCCAGCCCCATGAGTACATTTCTTATCAAGCATTGTAGCTTCCTCCTTTGTTTCCCCTTCCCATCCCTTCCCATCTCCCCTCTCCCCCACCCAATCCTCCTCCTCCCCCCACCAAAGTTGTAAAGTTCATTTTGGACATAATGACTTATACATCTCATTGTTGCAATGGATCCCCCTGTATCCCTATTTAAATGATTTGTTTTTTCCCTTCTCCTCCACAAATTATACCTACATCAAATACAGTGAAAGCAGGGATTATACCGTGGGGGAGGGACATACAAAGCAACAAAGAAATAATCTTATAAATATGTTAGAAACAATCACCTGAAAGAAAAAAAAAACATTTGAATACATATCTTAGGGTTCATTTCCCTAACATCAACTTATCTGACCTTTTCTGGTTGACTCAGACATATACTAGTTATTGCAAATAAGGGAGACCATGGGATCTATGTTTCTTTGGGCCTGGATTACTTTACTTCATATAATTTTTTCCAAGTCTTCCCATTTTCTAACAAATGGAGCAATATCATTCTTTCTGATGGAGGCATAGAATTCCATTGCGTATATATACTACATGTTTTTGATCCATTCATCTAATGAGGGGCATCTGGGTTGGTTCCATATATTAGCTATGGTAAATAATGCTGCAATAAACATCGTCGTTCTGGTAGCTTTAGTTTGGTCTTGTTTGGGAACATTTGGGTAAATAAGGCCAAAATTTTCTAAATAGAGACCCAGAAACACAACAAATCAAAGAAAGGTTGGACAAATGAGATTGCATGTAATTACAGAGCTTCTGTATGGCAAAGGATATAGCTAGCAAGATCGATACAAAGCAATGGATTGGGAGAAGATCTTCACTAGGCATACAATGGACAAGGGTCTCATATCTAAAATATGCCTGGAACTCAAAAAATTAAATCCCCCAACAACAAATCCTCAAAGAAACAACTGCCCAATAAATAGGGGGGCTAAAAACTTAAAAAGAAACTTCTGTGAAGAAGAAAGAACGATCGCCAATAGACACATGAAGAAATGCTCAACCTCCCTAGCCATAAAAGAAATGCAAATCAAAACAACATTGAGATACCACCTCACCCCAGTTAGAATGGCTAGAATCAAGAACGCTAATAACAACAGATGCTGGAGGGATGTGGACAGAAGGGAACCTTACTTCATTGTTGGTGGGAATGTAAACTTGTTCAACCACTTTGGAAAGCAGTATGGAGGTTCCTCAAAAGACTTCACATAGAATTCCCGTATGACCCAACAATCCCACTTTTGGGCATTTACCCAAATGTTTACAAACAAGACCACACTAAAGCTACCAGCACAACTATGTTTATTGCAGCATTATTTACCATAGTTAAGATATGGAACTAACCCAGATGCCCCTCAGTAGATGAATGGATCAAGAAAATGTGGTATATATACACAATGGAATTCTATGCCCCCATCAGAAAGAATGGCATTGCCCCATTTGTTAGGAAATGGAAAGACTTGGAAAAAATTATATTAAGTGAAGTAAGCCAGGCCCAAAGAAACATAGGTCCCATGGTTTCCCTTATTTGCAATAACTAATATATGTCTGAGACAAACAGAAACTGTCAGACAAGTTGATGTTAGGTGAAATGAACCCCAAGATAAGGATTCAAATATTTTTTTTCTTTCTTGTGATTGTTTCCAACATATTTATAAGATAATTTCTTTGTTTCTTTGTATGTATCTCCCCCATCGTATATCCCCTGCTTTCACTGTATTTGATGTTGATATAATTTTTGGAGGGGAAGGGAAAAAACGACTTGTTTAAATTGGGTTACAGTTGGACCCATTACAACAATGAGATGTACAAGAGGTTATGTTGAAAAATGAACTTTACATCTTTGGCGGGGTGGTGGTTAGGGGTGAGGGGGTGATTTTAGAGGGGTGTAGGGGTGGGGGGTGAAGTGGGGAAGGGATGTATGGGGAAACAAAGGAGGAGGCAACAATGCTTGATAAGCAATATACTCACTATCTTGTCCATGTAATTGTAACCCCTCTGTATGCTATTTTTACAATTAAAAAAAAAATGCAGTGAAGTGATAATTAGAATATGCATTAAGATTGTATTTTTTATCCCTACCTTTTACTAATAGGGATGCAAGAATGCAAAAGGCTTCAAATTAAGGGTATATATCAGGAATGTATTAAGAATTCAGCTGCAACAAAACTGACACCTTATTTTAGATGACAAAACGTACTCAACTTCACTCTTATAACATAGGAAACTATAAGGAAAAGAAACAGATCAATCAACCTTTGCTATGGATGTATGAAATATTAGGATTTTTGTTTTATGGGAGGTTTAATGGAAAGCACACTGGACATATAAACAAAAGAAGAACCACAGAACTGGAAATTGAAATGGAAGTGTTTGTAGGATTGACACAAGTCCTGGGAACTTCAATGTTGGCAAACTCAAAGTCCTTGTTGGTTCTTCTGAGCCTCCAATGTGAAACCACTTACTCCTTCCATATGTCTCTGGAAACAAAATATCAATCTTGATGCAGTCTAGTTTATAATTATTTTGCCATATCATTCATTACCTCTTCAGGAAAGATTACAAAATCTTCTTATTTTACTAACCAAAGTTACTTAACTTTACCACTACATATACTGCCTACATTCAAAATATTCATACTTATGAATCCCTGTTTCAACTATCAGATTTCCATCAGTTCTTCCTGGATATATCCCTAACTAGACTATATCTCCATTTCTAAAACAGGTTTGGGTAATGTGTACTAAAATATTGTTACTCCTCTCTGCAGAAGAGGAACTTTTTTCTTTCTTCAACAACTCTGTTGATCTTGTGGAACTTGGTTTTGTGTTTCATCATCTTATCCAGGCTTTAAGGCTTAAATTTCTTTTGCATGAATTCAGTCATTGAACTAAATCACATTGTGAGTTGTTTTATTTACACAATTTGGTAATTCCATTAAACATTCATTGCTTAAGTATTATTCAGACTTTCATTTTGAATTTACTTGAGCAGCTACTTTGAGTCTGATCCTTTACGTTATCTCTAGGCAAGTGATATATTTTTATTTATATTTTTTATTTTATTATTTTTTTGGGGGTGTCCAGTCGTGGGCCTGAACTCTGGGCCTGGGCGCTGTCCCTCAGCTCTTCAGCTCAAGGCTAGCGCTCTACCACTTGAGCCACAATGCCTCTTCCGGCTTTTTTTTCTGCTTATGTTGTGGTGAGGAATCGAACCCAGGGCCTCATGCATGCAAGGCAAGCGCTCTACCACTGAGCCACCTTCCCAGCCCGGCAAGTGATATATTAAATAATGTCTATCTCAGGAGCATGAAGGTAGAATGATCACCAAAAGTAAAATTTAGGTGTGTGCTGCTACACTGTTTTAGCATCATGGCACTGGCTATTTTTGTCAGTGAGCGGGCAGAAGCAAGATCTCTACGCTCATAGACAATTTCAAGTTAAATTTTAGAGGTCATATGATTATAATGAGCTTCATTTCAAAATTGTTAAAAATAGGTAATTAACTAATAAATACATGAAAATGCATTTCCCTATGATAAGAGTTAGATTCTTAGTGCATGGCCCTATTTAATTCTCAGAAACCCTTAAGACGGCAATATAACATAATAACATGCACAGTGCAAAGCTGTGACATAACCTAGAACATTTACATGAAAGATGCTCTAATAATGAAAAAGAACCCAAAACCTTTCCACTTAGTACTGATAGTTCACATTCATATCTAGTTAGCAGTACATTCAAGCATGCAGATAACATATGAGCAAAATGAGAAATAATACTGGTGATTTTAAGCTTCACTGAACTAGAGTATAGAATTCTGAGCTAAACAATTATTAAATGTTGGCCAGATAAATGACTCTGGATGTATTATTTTTACTCGCTCTCAATTTCTATAAGCAACAAAATGGAAACATACATGCTTGTGTGATGTAGTCACCATATTTTAGTGCCTGGTACTAGCTTTAGCTGTTCTGTTATATTAGGAGCAAGAGAATTAATAGACTTTCTGACTATATAAGCTCCAACTAGGTTGCAAGAATATTTTTGATGAACCAGTTCCTACCTAGATCTTTGGTAGGTGCAAAAAAAATTATTCTGAATGAGACAATTCTATTAATGACCTTTCCATTGCTTTTCTGTTCTAAGTGATGTTTTGAAGCTCAAAATCCACTTTGACTAGACTGTAGTGCATTTAAGTGAACAATTAATTAAAGGTATTTTAGAGACTAAAAATATCAAATATGCAATGCTTCTATGGTATTGTGAATAATATACAATTTGATGTTCTTTTAATCTTATGAACACATTCTCATTCTTATATATACTGTAATGAAGGCTGAATGGTTATGGACATAGAGGAGAAGGAATAGCAATAAGGAGAAAGGTAGTTATTTGATTATTATGTTGTAGATTTATTAGATAATGGTATAAGTCCTAAGCTGTTTATTTGGAGCAAGCTTGCTTCTAAGTGATAACTTACCTGTTTAACTGGTTATCTCATTTGAGCTAAGGATCCATGCCACATAGTTTCCTATATCAGGTTATCAGAAACTTTGAAAGCAGATGTTCATGAAGTTTCACTAAAACAAGGGTCCTCAGTAGCACATCAAGATTGTTCCTGGGTCCCAAGTCTTGGCATACCACTCAGAGAATATATCATGCTGAGATACTGAGATTCTCAACACCTGGGAAATTATTCTTTGTTTCTGAACCAAACTAATTTCATGTTTCCAGTAGTATTTAGAAAGGAAGAAGTGGGGAGGGAGGAGAGAGGGAAAGAGAGAATAATTTGCCAGAGGTGATCTTACCAACTTTAAATGAAATATATTAATGTTTCTATATAGGTTCAGTATATGTACTTTCCTTTTTTTTTTCTTTTTCTTTTTGTGGACGTTGTGTTAGCCTGCTAGGGTACTGCTGACACTGAAACATTTGTTAAATGGAAGTGGATAGATTAAAATGAGGTGTAAACTGATCTCTTTACATGAATATTATGTCCTTTGTGCTGAAGCTTTTATCTTGGAATGAAAGGCCCTTTGTAATTTATTAATAATTTGCTGGGGTTTTCTTTTGTCCTTCCCTAGAATATTGTCTCTTGGGCTTTACAGCTCTCATAAATTTCCCTCTTTTCATATAATAATATAAGCATTTTCCCCTAAACAAACTGTTTTCAAAATGCCAGAGTGTAAATGCATTTATTGGAGATGTATTTAGGTACTTTAAATTGCGAAAACTAACAATGCATTTATGTACTTTGTGTATTTTAATACCCCTTACTTCTATTTATTGAACTTTGTCAAGCCAGCATGAAAAGCCACGCATAAAACTTAGAGAGCTTTTAGAACTTAAGTATTTAATGGACTTGATTTGGTCTTTTAGGCCCAGTAGGGGGCTAGCTAAGTGCTGAGATGTTAAGTTGTCATCTTAAATGTAAAGTCCTTCTTCCCTCCCCAGGGAGCTGGTATGAGCTCAATCTTTGAAAAGGAATTTGTTTTCATCCTTTACTTTTTTTTTTTTCTGAAAGCACTTGTCTAATAATAAGATTCAAATTGATAGCAAGGTGTCTCTTACAAATCTTGACTCCCACTTTTTCTCTTTTAATATGGCAGCCTCTTTCCCAATCCTTGCACATTTTTTTGGTCCCTTTGTTATCTTCCATATGAAAAGTAATCATATTCACTGTTGTTTCCCCAGGCACTGTTGGGACTAAAGTAAACTGATGTTACTTCTTCTTTCCGTTTATGTGTGTATGTGTGTGTGTTTGTGTGTGTGTGTGTGTGACATGTGCACACTCATGCCAGTACTGAGACTTGAACTTAGGATTTGTACACTCACTTGACTTTCAGACTCAAAGCTAAAGCTCTACCATTTGAGTCACACATATACCTATGGCTTTTTACTGATTAATTGGAGATAAGAGTCTAGTGGAATTTTCTTCCTGGTTTGGCTTTGAACTGGATCCTTAAGTCTCAGTCTCCTGAGTAGCTAAGATGATAGGCATGAGCCACCAGGAGTACCTGGTCTAATGTTAGCTCTTAAGGTTACCACAGCTGTAATAATGACCTCCTAGAATTTACTGAAATGGATGACTTTTTGGGGATGTCCCAGGTGCTCTTATGAAAGTGCTTAGAAGTGCTGAACGGACATGGAAGACTTCTATTGCACGTACTGAATGAATCACACCACCTTATAATGGAAACTGAACTGAGATGTCACCTGGTCAGCTGCCTTCTGTGATCCTTCCCCCAGGAACCCTGGGTTGTTTCAATGTGTGTAACCTCACTACTCTCTACAGAAGAAACAAGTGAAGTCTTTGTAAGGCATGATGTAAACACTTTCCTCAAATTTCATTAATTGCTGCATGCATATGGTTTTAATAGTAAGAACAATTTGTATTGTTGTAAGGCAAATCATCTCAGAAGCCATATTTTAAAATATAGAATATTGGAGTCTTTATTATACAGTTAACAAGCTGCTGGCCGCCAGTTGTTACAAAGGCCTGCAACATGCAAATACCCATAATCCAGCCAGGAAACATGCTAAAGAGGAAAGAAAGAACAAAAATAATATCAATAAGCCAATTCAGTTCCAATGGAGAGCTGAATTGGGACTCCATGATGACTGGAGATGAGCCAGGAGACAGGACACAGGACACAATCATGGAGACACACGTGGCATGGAGTCCTGGCGGCTAGGCTGGTCCAGGCCTAAAATAGGTCAGTGCAGGGGGCAGATCCTCAGGAAATTCCCAGTCCCAGGCACTAGACTGACAAATTCAGTAACTTATCAGCCAAGTGGCTGCCCCTGCCTCCGGGAGTCCAAGCACACCCTTTACCTGGGAGGCAGGTGATGGGGAGAGGATCCTTCCCACAGCATGAAGACAAGATGCCAGACCCTACCATCCACCATGTGGCCAGTATGGTGCTGGCCAAACCTGGCCTCCTTACTTCAGTATCTGTATATAACCTAGCCTCAATTCACTTGTATATTGTGGGAGATAAAAAGATAAATACTCCAATATCAAACACAGGGGAGAAAAATCCTTGAAGAAAAGTTTTTTTAGACCTATATTGGTTTTAGGAAATTAGTTAAAGGAAAATAATGATTCTGTTGTTATTTTTAAAACTTGATGGTGTATGCAGCTTTTATAAGTTGCACAAATATGAACAGACACAGATTGTCACAATCCAGGTTTCTGGTTTAGTTTTGTCTAAAATAGGTATCATGTTGTTGAATTAAAAAAATGTAACATTTGTTTGGTTATTATTATTTAATCACCTCCAAATGTTATTTATTGAGTCTATGAGAGTATTTTCTTAGAGCATCTAGGTTTCCCTTGGAGATCTCATTTGTGCACAACCTGTACCTGGTCTGTCTTGTGAGATCTGATGTGGTCTTGTCTGAAAGAATGCTACAGGGAGTCATTTGTTATACAGAAGTAAGCAATATCGGCAAGAAATACTGTGGGGCCCAGGATATGATTTGAAGGGAACAGGTATTGTTCTTATGCAGCAATTTAAAAAATGATCTATGTTATACATATAAATGTAAACTATATATTAGAACCACTGTACCCTAATAACTGAATCAAATAATGTCTTGAAGAGGAGGTCAATTGCTAGTGGATATAGAACTTTATTCTTAGCACATATTAACTCCTCTCATTTTGTTTCATGACTTTTCATTTTAATACAATTTTCATAGGAAAGCTCAGATGTGAAAAATCTTAGAAATACACTATCAGTATCACTTTGTGTGTGTGTGTGTGTGTGTGTGTGTGTGTGTGCACTCACGCACATCGCCTACATACATGGACAAGATTGTCCTTCTAAACTATCTTGTATTTACTAGGAGAGAAATCATTTTATCTTCACATTTGAATAAAATCTAATACATACTTGCACATACTTGCATTCTTTGAGAGGCTCACAACATCAGATTATCTTCTGCCTTTTGAAAAATGAATGTTTCCCTCTTCAGAATGACCCAGGTTGCAGGTTGTTTCCAGAACCAGTTTGCTAAGCAAGAACAACCATTCCATGAAATATAATGTCTATGTACTATTCTATTGACATTCTACACCATTCTATGATTCTTCGTATCATTTGAATGCTCAAGAAACTATAATGAACTTTACAACTTTGATGGCGGGGGGGGGGGGGGTTGGGTGGGTGGGGTAGGGATAGTAAGGGGAAACAAAGGAGGAGGCAACAATGCTTGATAAGAAATGGACTCATTACCCTGCCCATGTAATTGTAACCCCTCTGTACAGTATTTTCACAATAAAAAAAGAAACTATGGATTAGGAAAATTTAAAGTGAAGAAAACTTTGAGGTTCAGTGTTGCAATCTGTCCACTGGTATAAGCTTGTAGAGTTGAAGCACCATTTTTCCAGGTGGCTCCTAGACTGATGAGGGCAGCAGCCACATGCAACTGTCTTGTTTAGTACTTAGAAAATTTTCTCAAAGTTACAATTACATAAATATTGATTGGTAATCTCATTTTACTTTTTATGAGAAAAATAACCTACACTCAGTGTCATTAAAAATGTGACTCATGGGGCTGAGAAGGTGGCTCAGTGGTAGAGCGCTTGCCTTGCATGCCTGAGGCCCTGCGTTCAATTCCTCCGCACCACATAAGCAAAAAGAAAAAAAGCTGGAAGTGGCACTGTGGCTCAAGTGGTAGAGCGCTAGCCTTGAGCTGAAGAGCTGAGGGACAGCGCCCAGAGCTCAGGCCCCACAACCAGACCCCCCCCCAAAAATGTGACTCATTTCTCAATATTGTAACACTTCCATGACAAGATATATCCCTAAGTTACAGCAAAGAGGTGAATTTGTGGAGTAATTTCATTTGTCTTAATATACTTGCTCATGTAGCTTCAAGCACTATGATGAGAAATAGGAGCTCATAGATGAAACAGCAGCTTGAAATATATAATACTATATAATGTTAGATTTTAAAAATAGTCCTAAATAGTAGCACTTGCCACTTTCCTAGAACTAAAAAGAATTCCATAAGACTCCAGGTTGGTTGGTAAAGGAAATATTCAAGATGCTTCTTGTTCTTAGTATTGAAGGAGTAACTTTCAGAATGGCCTGAAAATTCTTCTCTGTGGTGTATTTAGAAATGATGTGCACAAATTACCCTAAAAGAGTGAGAACAGCAAAAGTATGCTAACAGGGCTATTTCAGGCTTATAACTAATAGGTAAAAAAGCACTGTTTTTATCAAATGAGGCTAAATTCATTTCCTTAAAATATTCAGTTTTAGCTACAATATTTGGGAAACATTTCTCCTTAACACCAGGTCTTGTGGAGTGTTCAGCTCAAATTGTGTGTGTAAATGAAAGCTGAACTTTCAACCCTCCTCATTCCCTCAAGGAAAGGATAAAATTGAAAACCATTATGTGAATACAGCCATTTCAAACAATGCTGAGTTTCAGAGTACCACAGGTGATCCTGAGAATGCAGGACTAGACCACAACTAAGAGGTCATGTACTCCATTCCCCTTGTTTTGGAAAGATTGTGCTTAGTCTATGCAGCAAGGTAAGTGCCCAGTAAGTAACTTCAAAATCTTTATGCAATAAAAATTCAGTATACTGTACAACCTGTTTTTCATGTATCCATGCCAGAATTAACAGATGATTTATTTCTCTGGCAAACAAGTCTACTTTGTCTAGGTTATATCTAGATTTTCTTGGTTTGTACAATGTATGAAAATAATCTGAATGTGTTGTTTATAAACAGTTCCTTATTGTCCTAATGAGGATTTAGGTATTCCATTTAGTACAACTTTCCAGAGATGCTGAACTATTGGTCCACAGATCACCTTTTGGAATAGCAATGGGTTCAGAAAATATAAATTGAGATCTAGAGGTACTCCAAGTATACTTAAAATGAAAAAGTGTTAGAGATGTAACAATATTGTTGTCTAATAAGGTTCACCATTATAGATTGTTTCATGCATTTATTCAAAACATTTTTAATGACCAGTAGGATTTGCACATTTTGTTCCTTAATATAAAGAACAAAGACTGAAAAAACAACAAGTAAACTATTATACAGTGTTGCAAGAATGTAGCCAAAATATGTTTGAAAATGCCAGCAACACATGCCAGTTTGTATTAACCACTGATCTGTTTGCTTATCATCTGATCACACAGACTTGCACACTTGTACACAATGATGTCACTTGCTTCATATCATTGGTACATCTTGGCTTCAAGCTCATGTTAATGGCCAGCCATTAGGTTGATAGGTGGCAAGAATCTCCCTTCAATTTTAAAGTTCTACCATTACAAAGTAGGGTATTTTTAAGGAACCTGCTCTCATTTACATAACTGCCTTCCTTTAAAAACAGAAACTTAAAATTATTCCTTCATACCCACCTAGTATTACATTTCTCTAGAGCATAAACTTACATACCTGCACTGCATCCAACCTACACTTTATATTTGAGTCTTGAAAGGTATTAGAATTACTTTTTAGTTTCCTCATTTTTCCTCAAACAGATCAAACACCTGAATAAATAATTTAACATTTTATTTTGTAAGTGTGTTGCTCTGATAGTAAAAGTCTTAAATATGTTTATTATCCACACAGATCTTGAATAATGATGTTGTGGAAAATGTCTCTTAAAAGATAAAAGTTTTTAAAGTTTTAATGTGCTTTGCTAATATAAGTCCCAAATCTAGTAAAATGTTCCTACATTACCATCTGGTAAAGCCCATTTCTGAATACTTTGAGATTTTTAACCGTCCTTTCATGCAAAGTATAATATACAAGCATTTTATTGTGGCCTATCCCTAAATAATTAAGTTTTCATTAGCAAAACTGGCTATATGCTCTCTTTAACTTTTAACATTATTTGAATATGTCTTCAAAAAGAAGTGGGGCATTGATTATGGATATGCTTCAATAGGCTCTGGTACTCAGTCCTTCATTCTGAGTAGATGTGAATATGTATAACAAATGTACATGCTGTTTCCAGACCAAAAAGTATATAAATTCAGTTAAATCATAGTTATCAAACAAATGCCAGTTCTAAAACCCATTCCTACTTTGTACTTATATGTGTGTCTATACCTTTTCTTGTTTTTTTAGTATATTAAATATAAATAATAATAATACAATCTGACAACATTTAATGACAATAATGTACATAAAGTATTAAGTTATGTAATTTTTACATGCAAACCTATTTTTCTGTCACTAAGCTAACTCTTCTAGAGAAGCTAGAAAGATCAACAATTACACAGTCAACAAAAATTTAATTTAAGAGAATAGCAAATAGTTACATGATGAAGAGAAGGTCACATATTTAGTAATGTAGTACTTACACAAAGGACCAAAGTGATCGATTTTTTCTTCAGATTAGCTACTTTTACTGCATAGTATTGAAATCCATGGCACAAGAAATGTAGTTAATATGCCACTTTAAAGATTAAAAACATGACGTAAGATACAATTCAATAGCAAAAAGAAAGTGTCTAAAATGACTAGTGCTGTTTAAAGCAACTCATTTAGGGAAGTATTTTTGTCACAATGTGTGACCAACTACATGTTCAATATCTGCCACATATCAAGCATTAATAAAGACACCTAGAAACCACTGAGCTAGAACAGAGCTGGACCATGAGCACAGTTAGTAGAAGAGATGAAACACAAGAAAGAAGGCATTCATGTTTGCATATATGAGTCAGAATAGGAAAGGGAAGACAGTGCTAAAGTAAATATTATATCTGACATGGAAGGAGGAAAAATTACATCTAATAAACAAGAACAAGCTTTGTGAGTTAAGCTGGTGCTTCAGATTCTTGACTTTTTACTAGTCATGTGAACTTGACTATGCTCATGAACATTCCTAAAATTTAATTATCTTTAAATAGAGATATTAATAATGCAATAGTTTTCTTAGTATCCCCACGAAGATAGTTTTCATCCTAATCCCTCATATCTGTGAATATAGTCCTATAGGAACAAAATGGAATGTTTTCTTATTTTGGACAAAAGATGTGATTAAATTAAGATACTAAATAGGTGAATTATCTCCTAGATTATGAGGATGGAAGCAGTGTTTTGGGAGAGAAATGTAAAATAGAAGGAACCATGAAAAGAATGGGTGAAATGTATCTTAACTTTTCTGTAGAGACTTCAACTCTTCTGATGCCTTGTCATTGAAATTCTAGGTTCAAATCTGGGAGAGAATACATTTATTCTGTGTTGGAACTTTTGGAATACTAACTTTAGAAAACCAGTATAAATATATACTTTGAAAGATGAAAAATATTCTAATGAGTATTAAGTCATGATGCACATAATGTACAGGTTAATATTATTACCATTAGCTGATTGTGGAGGAAGAGAAGAGAATATTGGAACAGAGACTGAAGGGAACAGCATTTGCTAGGCTCAGATATGAGAAGGGAAAATAGCCATTTTGAGTTACTAGAAATTCACTATAACAGATGCTTACACTTATGAAATAAATTTGTTTTCTGCTCTTTGATTCCTATGCTTCTGCATTCCAGAAGTTATACTCTTTTCTTTACAAAAGAATATCAACAATTATACAACACAAATAACTATTGAGTCTCACAAGTTTCTACTTAATTTAGATTTCCCGCTCTACCTCCAGAAAAGACCTGTAATGAAGGTGAGAGGGAAATTAAGAGATATTATGGTTTTTCTGGAATTGAGCAAATTGAAAGCTAGTCCAACTCAGTTGGTAAACTACAATTCCCAGAAAATAACTCAGAGTGTTTATAGGACCCAAATAATTTCTCTAATAGAACAGGAACTGAGTCCAAGTAAACACACCAAGCCTGCAAGCTGCTCTCATAAAATGAATCTCAGAAATTCAAACATTCACTCTGAAAAGAATATCCTCATAAAGTGTTGGTAGGCCACAGCATTCATGTTTCAGTACCAACATTTGATTTTCACTTGAGAAGTTTGCTACCTGCACTGCTACAGTCATAATTATGCTTGCCTGAAAGAGAGGCCATTCTGCTACAATAATGAAAAGAAATACTCATTTACATTATCACAGTAAAGAGAAGGTGAGTGTTAAATATAAGCCCTTTGCACAATATTTAGAAAGAAGTAAGGTGAATTGAAGAAGTTAATAGCTAGCTGAGAAGATACCACAGACAGGTTATTATTCAGGTTTGCCAGACTCTCAGGAGTCTACTTTCTGATTTATAGGGAAGAAAGACGGCTGCAATGAGCAATCACATTGCCCAGCAACTGCTTCTTCTTTAATATCCTGGTTGCAAACATATGCTTCACAAGGCTTCAGTTCTTGATCAAGAATGAGGAAGGTTGCTGTTCCAGGGATACATATGTTCCCAAATACTAAGCTCTTAGAAATGCTTTTTTCTCTCTTCTCTTTATCCACTTGTGGTTTGATTCTTTAAATTCTCAATAGCCTAGCAGTAGCTTGACCATGTAAATTCATACATCTTTAAAATGAAAACAAACCACCTTACAAAAAAATAGATAGAAGAGCTCTAAGTATGTGCAACAAGAGTAAGGCTAGTTGTTATTAATGGAAATTAAGTGATTGTTTTGACCAAGAGATGGAGCCTCAAGGAACTTGAGGTAGAAATTTATGGCAAGTGCTGGAAATTTTATGACAACATGAGATGACTGAGAGCTGAGAATGATATGGAGCTGTTCTCAGAGAGGGTTAAAAGATGAATAAAAGCAAGATAATGAAAGTAAATGTATAAAATTTATTAGGATAAAAAATTTTTCATATATACATGATGAATTTATGAAAATAAAGTTTTACCTACTGTAGGTTTGGACAACTATAAGGATGACTCTCACAGTTTCTGTCTTGAACTGATGATCATTACATGTATATACACATATGTATATACATATATATATATATACATATATGTACATGTATATATATGTATGTTTGTATTGTGTATACTGAATATGCTCTGGGTCCATTTGTGTCATAAACATCATGGTAATGCCATCAATTGATCAATTTGTGTCCTCATGTGATGAGTGCTATCCCTGAGCTTTTGTTGTCAAGTGTAGTTAGTGCTCTACCACTTAGCCACAGCTCCACTTCTGGATTTTGCAGTTCTTAATAGGAGGTAAGAATTTCATAGATTTTCCTTCCCAGGCTGCTTCAAAGAGGCTTTAATTTGAAGCTACTTAGATCTCTATCTCCTGAATAGCTAAGGCTGACAGCCATGAGACATCTGCGCCTGGCTTTGGGAACTTTTTAAAGTCAGGTTATGATATTCAAGAAAAATGTAATAGTTAAATAAACACTTTCATTGAAAAATAAGTATGTGTCTGTGTGGGCATTGAAAATATTTTGAATTAAAATATACATAATTTATCCAGATGGATTAAAAATATGTCATGTATACGTCTTACACAAAAATGCATGTATTTTATCCAGAAGTACAACCATTTCTTTCCCAGAGTGTAGAAAACATTGGAACTGAGTAGATCATACAGTTAACAAGAAAAAACACAGGTGTGCATTGCTTTACATTTCTCAATGTTGAATGAGGTTAAATGTTTATATATGGTTTAGAATGCATTCATGTGAATGAGTTTAGATATTTTTATTTAAGTGCTGAAATCCCATTTCCTTATGATCTCTGTTCATTATTGTTGCTATAAGTGAATACCACATGCTGAGTAATTTACAAAGGAAAGAGGTATAGGGAATCTACAACATAACACCAGTATACTTGGCATTATATCACAATGTAGGTTATCAAATGTTGTGATATTCATATCATGCCAATCTCATGCTAAATTTTATTAGCTTTTGCTGAATTGGTGATCTTTTTGTTATCATATAGATTTTTCTAATTATCACATACGCCTTGTACAGATCAATAAATCTTTAAATATCAAGTCATTCTATAAAAGATATTCTCAGTAAATATTTATAGAAAAATGGTGAACAAAAAGTGAAAAAGAATATAAAATGTGAAATGTAGTATTCTGTGTTTTAAGGAAAAATACATTAAAAAATTTAAGTAATCTAATCATCTAAATGGTAGAACAAGACAACTCTATAATGATAAACTAGCCATCCACAAAATATTTCAAAACACATAGCACCTATTCCCATATTATATCAACATAATCTAGATTATAGAAGAATTGGGTAAGAATTGAACTCTTCTACGTGTCTACAGAGAAACTTACAGAAGCTCAGAGAAAAAACACCAAGGAAACTTTCATTATAAAAATATCATCTGCTATAAATCTTGAAGGATAGATAGAAATGAGTTTAGCCTGCTGATAAAGAACAACAACTGAAAATGGGTGTCTGCAGTTGTACAAATGTCCTAGGCTATCTTTGTAGAGAGAGGAGATATGGAATGAGAAACCAAGGAAGCAGACAGGTTGGGATAGACTGTCAGCCATTCTTTCAAGTCTGGCTTTTATCTTATGTTAAGAAGAAAAATCATTAACATGTTTTGGACAGCTCAGTGACATGATCAGATTTATAGTCTGCTGGAGAATAAATTAATGGGAGCAAAATTGGAGGCAGACAGAGAGACTTTTAGATATCACCATAGCAAAGACACAGAAATGCTGGGGGCGGGGGCTTGAATGTGAGAATTGGTGGTGTGAGGAAGAGAAAGAAAAATGCACAATGTTGAGGCTTAGATTGGGTCTAAGGAAGGAGGAGGCAGAGGATAGGGGTTAGATTATAGTCTGGTCTAAATGTTGATGCCAAGATAGTAGAGAAGGGAAGTCACTTAATTTTGCAATACTGGGTTCTACCTGCTCTGGAAAATCAAGAAAACTTATTTGGCTAAAGGTTGCATATATTCTTAGGGAATTAGAGGAGATTCAGATGGAAATAAATATTCATAAGCCAGTGGTGGATGCATAGGCATACAGGTTTATGATTTTGCTCAATGACACTTCTGAGAATGAAGAGCACTTAGAAGTGCCAGCACTGAAGACTGGGAAGCAACAGTTGCAATCAGAAGAGAGCTGAGGTACACCTATCACTAGAGAAACATCAGAGTGAGTATGAAAAGTCTCCACTGGGCTTAACACTATGTAGAAACAAACAAGAAAAGACACCAGCAATTTTAATAGATATATCTAGAATTTTGACTGTGGTGACTATTTCCCAAGTGTATGCCTATGTCTAAATTAATCAAATCACATAAATTTAGCAGGTGCTTATTTTGATTATAAATTAGATTTTAATGAAGCTCTTTTAACAATAAAAGTAAACAGCAGATTTTATAATAAACCAGCTAGCATTTAAATTGGACAGGAGAATACTATGTATTGCTTAATATTTACCACTTATTTCAATTTTGAATAGTTGTAATTGCTTATCTCTAGACCAGGAAATTATCCTCAGACAAAATATACTACTATACATATTCTCATATGTTGTAAATATTAAAATTTGGCAGTGAGAATGTACCACAAATGTTTTTTGTATTGGCTTATGGATTTTGCATATATTTAGAAGACAATTTATACTCAAAAAATATATTTATAAAGTACAGATTCTTCATTTAAAACATATGTATTGTTTTCTATCTGGCATGGTGATTAGTTTGCATCACAGAGATCAGAGATGGTGTCCATTTGCATCAGCTAGCAAACAGTATAAGTGAAAGCATGTAAAAATGAATACTTCCTGTCCTTCATACATTGAGCTTATCAGTGGCAACCGTCTCCCTCTGAGGTGGCTCCCAGGAGACCACAGATTGTCACACAAAGCAGAGCCCCAGAAGTCTTTGTGTGCCACTTACTGATCAGATTATGTTATTTATTCCTGTCATTTTCCATTCCTTTCACTGCTACGAACCATATAATAGGCTGGCAGACAGCTCTGCATTTATCACTCCTCCATCTATAGGAGAAGAGATCATAATTTAGTGTAACTCATGTAACTGCTATGATGAATGTCACAAGAGGTTTGTTTGACTCTGTGTAACTAAATCCAGTATTCATGTAGACCTGAACAACCCCTCCATTTTGAGAATCTGCTCAAGGCAAAGGGAGATTCCTAACATTTTGTTGAATAGCCCATGCTAAGTTTATACACAATATGCATGAAAAACAATAAAAACAATAAAAAACATTATTCTGTGATTATATGTTTTCCCATTTATTTTTATATGTTATACACATTTATTTTTCAGTTGTTGATAATTTTTTTTTACTTTTTTGAAGCTGAGGAAACTGTAAGCAAAAATATAAAAGTGACATTACTTTAGTAAAAGTCATTTATTTTTACTCATCTCCATTACTGTATACTAATTGCTTTTCAGAGCATGGTACAAGATGAATATAATCACAGATCTGTGTGATTCTCCTGTTATAATTTTGTACATGGCCGGCATGTACAAATTGTATGTAGCAATCTGATTCCTTAGTTCTAGTAATTGAATTCTCCATGTAATTACAGGTGGTAATGGTGTTTTAAGCACCTTGTACAGGTGCTACCGAGTTGTTCTATTTTGTTTTAATATGAGACAATATTAAGAAACTCTAAATTCTTGGAGCCATGCCAGATTGTAGCATTGCTTTGCAACTGAAACTTGCAGTTTTCATTCTCTACTTATCCTAGGACAAGGAAAACACAAGAGGAGACTCAGTGTTTGGGACTGTAAAAACTTAGAGCTCAAACTTATATTCATAGGCAACCTTCATAGATGTTGGATCAGAATCTGATACAATTTGAGTTGCCTATAACTTATAAGGTATCAAGTGACTAATCCAATTAAAACAGTACCACAAAAGTGTTAGATCCATTCTCTATGGTTAGGAATCAGAATTCATTCCTAAGGCTAAATACAATGTGTGTGTGTGAGTGTGTGTGAGTGTGTGTGCTCATTCATCACTTCAAAACAACTGGTTGACCTGATGGGTCACTTACATATCTATCCCTAATCATGTTAATTATGCTTCAACCTCTTGTATTCACACATGCAAGCATTTTGGGAATATATCTACTGAGAAGTTAAAGGAGGCTGAACACCCTGCTAGACTGAGAAAGGGCAGGATGGACAGAAAGAAAGCACTGGGTTATTCTCAGGAAACCAGCTATATTACTGACTGGATATCCTTCATGACCCATGACTTACCTTAGTAGAACAATGGTGAGAAACACTTATGACATAAAATTTTTGTTAATGATTAAGAAATTTAAAATGTGTTATATATATTTTTACATAAATATGTACAGTGCTAATGCTGTTCCCAGAAAATAACAGGTAGTAGTAGATAATGATAGCAGCTGTTGTTATTAAGAAAAATAATATAGAGTCTATACATACACAAATACACAGATGTCAGAATTTATATACTCACATAATATTCTGTCCAGCTGCACAGAGTGAACACAAAGGGGTAATATTTGGTAGGGCAAGGAATAAAGAAAAGATCAACCTCATGTGTACATAGAGAATTCTAGAATTTGTGCAGATGCTGTGACAAATGTGAAGGATACTTATCTAATTCATTTTAACTTTGCATTCGAAGTGTAATTTTTGCTAGGCTCATTTCTTTATGTAATGAGAAAATACACACCCGGCTTGTAATGCCCTTTTGCCTCATTACTTATGTATCTTTTTCCCTCTGGTAAATGTCAGGCAGTAAAATACGAAATGTAGTTCATTTGGTGTTTAAGATACAGCTCGACATGTCTCTGTGTGTCTGAGGGAGGCACTGCGGCTCTTTGGTTCTCTCTGTACCTTTTCCTTGCATTTTCAACAGGTCTTGTTCCCAGTGCAGGTATTATTGGCTGTCCTTGTCTGAGGGTGGCCAGGCAATCCCTTGACAGAGGCAAGATTAAGGAATATTTGACCTGCATGCCAGGAAAATGATGGCATTTCTGTCGACATACTCATCTTTTATGGGAGAACTTCAATTCCCCAATCAATGACTGTTCTTGTCTTATGCCTTTCATAACAAGAAAGGTTAGCAGAAAACAGGAGACCTGTGAGAGTTAGTCATTTTCACAGAATTTCTAGTGTATAGTGGGGAAGGTAAAAGCAGACACCAAAGCAATACTAATTTTTATTTTCTGCATTTTAATGAAGATTGAATTATACCATTAAGAAACAAAAGCAACTTGCTTTTGTTTTTCTATATTTCTAATTTTTGAAACATTGAGATTTTTTGGACTTAGTTGAAAAGTGATTTATAGAATCAGAAGACATTGATAGAAATTAGTAGTCTCCCCATCTGCTTCTCCACAAGTGTCCTTAGCATTATTTATCCTACACAAAATTGATATTGGTAAAGAGTGACAATTATCTGGCTTACCTTTGCAATATAAAGCAGAATTTTATACTAATTGTTTTTATGCAAACTAAAACTGACCAAATAATTACTTTATTTCTGCCTCTAGTATTCTCCTTTACATAGTACTCTAATTATATTTATTTGTCCTTATGTGGATTAATTTATTAATTACTATGGTACCATAGAGTAGAGGCAATAAGCTAAGGACCTTGTTCTTTGTGTTTTAGAATTAGAATGAGCACTTGGCCCTTTCAAAGTTTACATCACTTCTTCTTGCAGAACAATACTAATAATATTCACCACAAGGAAACACTAAATTATACTTGATAGAGCCAAGAGGAGGGTAAGTTGAGTCAGTATCATTATCATCACTGTCAAGTCATTTGAACTTTGTTCTGTGCAGGAGGACACCCATCAATTGTCTTTTGTACTTTTTAAAATGTAACTTCTGTTGTATCTGGGAATTATCCTGAATGCTCGTGAATGAGCTTTTGGGCCATATGTACTTCATGTGGAAATATTCACTTATAATGAGATTGACAGGGACATACATTTTTGTGCCTATTCCTTTGCTAAACTGTAAGCATAAAGAAATATAAGACAAGATTCTTACACCAGGTCAGTTTTAGTCACAGTAAGAATGTTAAGCACATTGAAGCAAATACAAATACTTTTAGACTATACAAGGTAGTTTACTCAAGGTATTACAGTTGCATGAGAATCAAGTACTTTCAAATCTCAAGGACTAAGTAAATAGTTATTCACAAGGCTAAAGACTAAAGCAAAGGTGTGAGGTAGATTAGAGCCGAGAATGGGTAGTGTTTCAAAGAAAGGGGAAATAAACTTTTTTTTTAGCCAAGGCAACTATGGTGGATTCTGAAGACTCACTTGTGGAGATAAGACTAAATACAGCAAGTAATATGCACCTTTAGAAAGAGAATAATGACGAAAATGAGATATTGTTGAAGGAGAAAAAGGGGAACTGTTCAGTAAATAGGAATAGAAAATGACAGACAGAAAATATGCCAGACAACATATGGTCCATCATCCTGCTCTTGTTTCCAAAGTGCCTCATGCTCCTGCTCAAAATGGTGCTTCTTCTTCCCATCATGCAATAGGGTCCTGAGAAAAATCCTGTTATGATCTATTAAATCTACTTCCATACTTGTGCATATTTGGTTGCGACCAATTAGATTTAGTTCTGTGATGGACCCTCACTGACCAGTCCTGTCCTGAGAAAGGAGGATAATTAATAAAGCATAATAAAGCATAACGGCCACTTCAGTTCAGTGGACTCCTGATCCCTCTCTATGGAGAGTTGATGCTCAACTTTGCTTTCAATAAAGTTTTCTTCTGCTTCTGCTTTTTGCCTCTTCTGCTTCTGCTTCTGCTTCTGCTACTTCTACTTCTTCAGCTTCTTCTACTTTTTGCCAGTGGGAGTGTGAACTCTGGGCCTGGGCACTGTTCCTGAGCTCAAGGATAGCATTCTACCACATAAGCCACAGTATCACTTTTTGAGTGGTTAATTGAAGATAAGAGTCTTGTTTCTTACACAGGCTAGCTTTGAACCACCATCCTCAGATCTCAGCCTCCTGAGTAGCTAGCATTATAAGCGCGAGCCACTGGTGCCTGGCTAGTTGCTGCTTCTTTCTCATCTGTTTCTTAATTATTTACCTGGTTGACAAATAGCCTACTCCCTAAATTACATCACTATGGTTTTGAGTTTAGATTATATCATTCAAATGAGAGGAGCTTCACTCAATTTTAATGCTTCAAACCAAGCCACATCCATCTACCAGAAGTGGAAATAATCTTTCTTTATCTTTTGCAAAGGAGGTGAGGAAGCCTCATTTTCTCACAATTCTTACAAACATTTTGGCATGGAGATGAGGTTTCTATCCTTTAGCTTACAGTGATTCTTCTTGTTATTATTGTATTCATTCAAGCCTATCATCCAAGCAATCTGCTATAACATCCTGCTATGGTTCTATCATCGTGCTACTTTTGTGTTTTTGTCACCTAGTTCTTCTGCATCCTTTTGCCATGTAGAATTCTGATAGGAGTTAATGGGAACGATGGTTGTTGGGGATTGGTACAACTTATAGGCAGCAGGTTAAATTTATAAGTCAAAAACAGCAGAGCAATAAAAAGGTACCAAGGAAGTAGATAGATATACATTGAGCAAGGACAAAATAAATTAGAAAGTCATTGTCTTTCTATATAATTTATTGCTTGCCGTTCACCCATGGTTCTTGGATGATCTTCATTCTTGGATGATCCCAATACAAACTCAACTCACACCATGAGGTATCTTAGAATGTAAATCTGTGAAGGCTGGCGCTATTGCTATCTTGAGCCACAACACTTCCATCAAGAGCCTGTTCTGCTGTCTTAACTCAAGGTCTTAACCTTGATCAGCCAGTTAATTCTCATAAAAGTGTTCATACAGAGGATTGTGCTCACAAGTTTGCTTCACACAACTCACTGTTAACCTAACAGCCCAGATTAGAACAAAAAGCTTTTGAAGATAAACTTTCCATCTAATTAATTCCCTTCTTCAAGTAGAATAAAGTAAAATTTACATCTCAATAATTATCTTAACACAGGTGTTTAGGCAAGTTAATTCTTGTCAGCAGGAGGCATTAGATTGGAAAACTGGAAGACTGTAAAGATTGTGACAATAATCCACAGGTAACTGCAGGACTCAGCTAAGGATGATCAGAAAGTGACCTTATGTATGATAAACTGATTGGAAGATACACTAATTGAAAGAGAGGCCACTTTCCAAGGCTGTCAAATATTTAGGGCAGACAAACTTTTAGTATTCAACATTAGACAGTAAATATTCTGATCAGGAGAGCTTTTATAAAAAAGACCTTGGCATCCAGCCTCCTTGTTATTTCACTCTCCTCTTCTCCCCACAGTGATTACTGCTCTGAGATTGTCAAACAAACACAGAAGACCTGGTGAAGCACTTGTAGCCTGGAGCAGTAGAGAGCAGTTTCTAACAATCTCTGCAACTTCCATATGGGAGTTGCAACAATTAGTTTCCTTTTCCTCAGAAGAGCTGTATTTAGCACTGAAAAGAAATGCCACTATGCTGAAATAGCTCAGAGGAAACCACTTGGAGAACAGGGATGATGGCATTGAACTTAGAAAATGTGCTGAATGTAGATAACGTAAAAAGCTGCAAATCTAACCAATTGAGTTTAGAAGAGGAGGTGCCCTGGATCAGAAAGAAGCTGCTACCTATATGATCACACAAGGAAGGGGAATAAAGAGACTATCAAAAGAGGCATGTTTTTTAAAATTTAAATATACTTTCTTTTTATCCAGATCTATAAATGAGCACTAATAAATAAATTGATCTTTGAGTGATAAAGTGATCCTGGATCTTAACATTTAAACTTTGATTGAACTAATAGACTTAGAACCCATATCCCACTCTCATGCTAATGTAATAGGAGTTGGTAGAAACAGAGAATGCTAGCATGATTCTTAGGCGTTGTCAGGCCACATGAGGGATGGATCTGAAGGTGGTATGTTCAGTGGGAAGTTAGTACTAGGATTCCTAACATGCTTATTCTAATCATGGTATTGGGCTTGCTCACGGCTTTTGAAATCAGTGATGACCTTACGTTAGCCAAGATATTATGATAAGTGCTAGATATTGCTTCCATAAACTCTAAGGAGCAGCATTTAATGGAACCTATGAGGCAGTGTGGCACTTTGTTGTTCCTCTTTAGGTGATAGAAGCTTGTGGTCAAATGAAGCCCCTCTCAACCATCTTCAATGGTCAATCAGGTATGTATGTCCATATATTTTATAACATCCAGAGTAGAATGAGCTGACAAAGCTACAAAAACATGAACTGCATCTAATACATCTAGAAAAATATGAATACAAAACAAAGCTAATACCAGTGCAAATCAAAAATAACTCAAGACATACTTACATGTTCTTGGATTATACATTTAGGACTTGCCTATTCAATAAAGCAGTTGATTTAGGTTCTTTTGGCTCCCTGCCATAAATATCACTTAGACACAAGCATCTCTTCTAGGACCAGCTATCAAGAGTCATGCTTCTTCGAAGATGTGCAATCACTATGCACAGGTGAAGATTGATAGAGGGATTTTTTGTATGTGTGCAGTGAGCACACACTGGTTATTTTGTATCTTGGCTCATGGAATTTTTTCTAGCCTGAAAGGCAAACAGATTTGGAATGAGGAAAGAAGCAAGATGCTTTAGTTTTATAGTAATTGATGTACCATCTTCGTTTTTCTTTCCTGAGGGTGAGGGCCTCCATAGGGTGACTGCATAGTGCAACTTGTGCATATAAATCACAGCCTGACACCTGTTAGTTAATAGCTAGCACTGCTGACTCAATAACAGGAAAATTCTGTAAAATTGTTTCCTCTAGCTCTGGGTGTTCCCCATAGATGTAATTGTCTAGAAAATAAATTTCCTGGACAAAGAACATGAATTTATAGACCTAGGAACATCTTTTAGTGTCTCAGAAGTTAACTTTCAACTGTGCTGATGTATCTGGTTCTTCATTTTTCGAAGTTAGTGTGGTAAATTTTCAGCACATGTATATAATTTGTTTTCAGTTAAAAGACTCTAGAATATTCACTGGTATCTGTAATGATTATAGAGGCCACTGGTTTCTCAGAACTTCATTTTTCCCACGTTATCTTTTCAGAAGGTTGTCAGCACCAAGTAACATAGAGATACAAAGAAAACCACCATTGCAAAACCAGTTTGCTAAGGGGCTTGTAAAATTCATCTTGAAAAAATACTGAAGCATCAAAGTAAAGAACCAAAGAACTAGATATTTTGATCATTTTCTCAAGGTCAAAAACATTACTAATTCATCAAATATCTCCTTCTGCTAAAGTTATTTGAAAAGCAAACAACCTGTTCTTTGCAGATGTTTCATTTAATAACTCTAATGCTTCAAGAAAAAAGGTGGTGACAGAACAAACAGAATTTTCTACCACTGTAAGAAATGCCTTCATTGGTCTGAAAAGCACTTGCATCATTGATAGATGCCCTGATTATTATTAATCATAAGACCAGAGAATCTGGACCTTAGTCACTGATTATCTCTTGGTGTCAGTTATTTCTGCTGGCTTGGAGAATAATTATGAACTAAAATTATGAATCATATATATATATAATATTGCATTTGTCTTTGTCTTAGAAATATGTCACTCTGCTCCTACCTTCATAGAGATTAGTCAAGACTGATCTGTCCTTAACAGACAACTCAGCCCATTAATCTGGCCAGCTATTATCACTTGTATCTAATTAATTCCTCAGAACATGGGCATGAGATGTTCTATCTCCTGCCTTTCCATTTCTTAAAAAGAGACAGCTCTAAAGTTCTTTCATTCTATCCCTTAATATTTCTCTGCATAATTTCTTTAGAAAGGTTGTATAACAAGTATGAGTACACAGGATGAGTAAACTAAAGGAGGCCTTCTTTTCAACAAATAATTTCCCCAAATGAGTTGACATGCATTTTTTTTTCTGTAGAATCTATCAGTGTGTGGTAGTTGAATAAGACTTTAATAATGCAGAGAAGTGGCATGGTCTGGTAAAAAACTGGGTTGTGACAAGAACTAATCCTGGGCAGGTTGGTTCATATGTAGGCTCATATAGGTTTGCTAATATACTAAGGGCACAAACAGCACTAGTTTCTAATTACTATGTGAACTTTACCAATGAAGAAAAAATGTGAAATACAGAATCTTGAGGAAGGAAAGAATAGGAGGAGGAGAAGAGGGAGAAGGAAAGAACAGTAATAGAACTAAGAACAGAAATGCAAGTGTAGTGTGCAAGTTTCTCCTGACATTTAGAAAGACAAACATGTCACAAGCTCAGGTAGAACAGGTATAAGAAGTAAATCACCTTTCTTATTCTACCTGCATGTTGGAATTATTATATAGATGAAATTGGACTGTGTCTAAAAGACACGTGGCAAGGAGCCCACAGGGTGACTCGTGCATCATAACATGATAGGTCATTTTGCAAAAGGTCCATCCCTGTAAGAAAGAAGTGCAGGAAACTTTATTGGACAAGCAAGTTGTGTCATCACGAGGATTGTATTAGGGAGTTGTTAGTTTGTAGGCTGATGCTCATATCGATATCCAAAAGGTCATTGGCTTAGACCTTGGCTCCAGGTCTATAGCCATTACAGTCTACCTCTAAATCAATTTTAGTGACATGGGATAACCTGGAAATGTAGTCCCCATATTGCCAGCTCAGGCAGGTAGGCTAAAAGATGAAGATAGGCATTTCCAGGGTTCCTGACTAAGTATGGATTGTAGTAGGCACTGAGATTAATGTCTTCTCAGTCTCAAACCACATGCATTTCTAATACAATGTTAACTTGGTCTAGTCAGGTTTTTATTCTCCTTACATTTCAGAAATGCCAAAACAATGTCTGGGTTCAAGTGGTTTTAGTTCACACCTAGAGTAATGTTACCAGTAAGGTAACTGAAAAAAAATAACTCGGCACATAATTTCTCATTCTTTCTTCATTGCTTCTCATCTGGACAATTAACTTGCACAGCTTTGTTTATCCTGTGGGAGGGTAAACAATACCTGTGTATTCAATGCTAATCAAAACTGCAGACTGCCCTCAATGGAGAGACTGATCCTTCTAACTCATTGTTTCACAAAACAGCTATTCTTCATGTAAATAATCTGTGCCAAAAATCAATTTAATTTTAAAGTGTTTTATTAGGTTATTTTCTACAAATCAGTATTTGTCTTTGTCCTTGTATAAGCATCCTCAAGGGCGTGGATAATGGATTCATCTTGCATTGTATACCACCTGTCATCTTGCCACATGAAAATAGGCACATACATTTTTAATGATGATAATAATAAAGACACATAAACCCCGTGTTTGAAAACTTTGCATACTCCCAAGCAAGCTGCGGGAGCACAAATTTGAGATCTCTCTGCCTGGAGTAGATATTTGTGCATTCCATGGAATTCAATTCAAGGTAAATGTTCATAATCAGCTCTGCCTCAAAACTCTCTGGATTCACTGTCTCTAATGGACCTGACAGAATCAAGAATATGTGTGCATTGCAGACTTAATGTACATCAAGGGTTATCTTTCTTTGTGTCTGGCTAAGGCAGATAGCTACTTTCAACAGACTCTGGCCAGCTTCCCCATCATTTCTTAGAGCAGATTCCATTTCCTGTCAGTGACATATTCGAATGTAACATCCAGATAGGGGCTTGCCGAAGTGTAATCCACATTATCCTAATGGCAGTCCTGAAATTGCAGAGAGGAGTGTGATAAGTGTCACATTATCCAGAGAAGAGACAGCAAGCATTCTGAGTGACACCACCAGACATTCTTCTGCTCAGTATTCTTTCCCATAGGAAGGGACTCAAGTCTTGTTAAAGAAGTTCACCCAGAATGACTCCTGGTGAAACAAACTTTGTGAACTCCTGAGTCAATTTTTTTCTTCATGTCTGGGGTAGAATGGAAAACTTTCTTCTGTTTTTTTTTTTTTTTAATTTTGTATTGTCTTCTTTGAATATATAAATATATATTTAATATATATGTGCATACACGTGTATATGTGTGTACATATATATATATATATATATAGGGAGAGAGAGAGAGAGAGAGAGAGAGAGAGAGAGAGAGAGAGAGAGAGAGAGAGAGAGAGAGAGAGAGAGAGAAAGAGAGCAGCACTGTTATACTTTGATAGAAATGTACCTGGTTAAATCAAAGGTTCTGTGAATTGGCTTGCAGGTCTGTCTTCTTATAACTTCCAGGTCAATGTAATGCACAGAAATGCTTGTGAAAAAAAAAACACTTTTTTTTTTTTTTGTCGGTCATGGGGCTTGAACTCTGGGTCTGGGCGCTGTCCCTCAGCTCTTCAGCTCAAGGCAAGCGCTCTACCACTTGAGCTACAGTGCCACTTCCGGTTTTCTGGTGGTTTATTGGAGATAGGAGTCTCACGGTCTCTCCTGCCCGGGCTGGCTTTGAACCGCGATCCTCAGATCTCAGCCTCCTGAGTAGCTAGGATTACAGGCGTGAGCCACCAGCGCCCTGGAGAAAAAACACGTATTGAACTGTGTGTATTTAGCTTATTTTCATAAAACATTTGAGCCATTCTTTTATTTATTTATTTATTTTTATTGTGAAAATATCGTACATGGGGGTTACAATTACATGGGCAAGGTAATGAGTGCATTTCTTTTCAAGCATTGTTGTCTCCTCCTTTGTTTCCCCTTCCCATACCTTCTCTACCCCCTCCCCCCCTCACGCCAAAGTTGTAAACTTCGTTTTTTTACATAACATCTTGCTTGTACATTTAATTTTTGCAATGGGTCCACCTGTATCCCTATTTAAACAATTTGTTTTTTCCTTTCCCCTCCACAAATTATACCAACATCAAATACAGTGAAAACAGGGGTTATACCGTGTGGGAGGGACATACAAAGCAACAAAGAAATGTCTTATAAATATGTTAGAAACAATAGCAAAAAAAAAAAATTGAGTCCTTATCTTGGGATTCATTTAGCTTAACATCAACTTATCTGACCATTTCTGCTAGTCTCAGACATATACTAGTTATTGCAAATAAGGGAAACCATGGGACCTATGTTTCTTTAGGCCTGGCTTACTTTACTTAATATAATTTTTTCCAAGTCTTTCCATTTCCTAACAAATGGGGCAATGTCATTCTTTCTGATACCAAATGATCACAAACAAGACCATACTAAAGCTACCAGCACAATTATGTTTATGGCAGCATTATTTACCATAGCTAAGATATGGAACCAACCCAGATGCCCTTCAGTAGATGAATGGATCAAGAAAATGTGGTATATATACACAATGGAATTCTATGCTTCCATCAGAAAGAATGGCATTCCCCCATTTGTTTGGAAATGGAAAGGCTTGGAGCCATTGTTTTTTACTATATAAAAGTTGACCATTGCAAGCTCACCCCTGATGTCTTTGTTAATTAATGTCAAGTCTCATGTAGATAACTCAGGTTTTAAGTTTTTCTTTAACAAAATTGTGTCCATAAGAAAGAACTCTATTTGAAAAAAAAAAAGTTTTGTTCTTTTTTTACAGCACAAGACAAGGATCTAATGATGAAAAAACAATGGATGTTTATACTTGAGCTGTCTGCTCTGACTCTATAGGATACAGTGGTCCATCTGCAACTTAGTGATGTTCTCCATGACAATTAACAACCACCAAGTGGAAGATCAAGATGTTTGGACACAGACCCCTAGAAAGGTCTACCACTTCAGCTGTGCAGAATTGGGTAGTAAATATGTAATCCCTGGAACATTTTAGGCTAAAGAGAAAAGATGCAATTCAGGAAATCAACAGCATCTATCCCATCTCACTACCTGAATCAAAATATTTTCCCAAGACACTGAAGTATAAAAGCTCTACTAAGTTGTTGGCACTGAGAAACTATTGTAGAGAAAGGCTGACCCTGTCCCTACTGTGGGATGAACTACATGTTAGATCTTCGAATTTTCCTGCTTACCTGCACCTTACACCTAATTCTCCTTTTAAGGAGCTGCTCTTCAGATTGCCTGCACTTTTGTTCTGTCTGCAAAACAATTTATTTACATTGTCATAACAATTCTGCCTTCTAGTATTGCCCCATGGCTTCCTAATAAAATCTCATGTCATTACTTCCATTTTTAGTTACATGAAGACTCCCTTTGAGTGATGATATTTAGCTATAATAGTCCTATCAGGTTATTTTGTGCTTGTTCAGTTGATTGGTACTTTTGCTGTGGATGTTAAATAAACTTATGTGTCCTCTACTTATTTTTTCCTCTGTCTCCTTACTTATGCACTTATTATTTGAGCGATAATCATCCTGTATCATCTTTCCATATGCCCTTCATCCCACTTGCTCACTTCTGAGTTCTAGTTTTGTTTGATCTTAGATGTGAGCATAAGGCTCAAGTTTATCTAATTTGACAGACTCACGTATCATTAAAGGAAGCTGTGTACAATCTAACTAAAGGCTTTCACCTTACACTGTAGTTGTGTGCTGGCCTTGTAACATTTCTGTGCCTCAAAGGAGAACATAGTCCTTCAATGTATTTTAATAGGCACAAAAGTCTTTATTTTGATTCAAGATTTTCCTCTTTTTATTTGGCATTGGCTTGCCACTCACTTCCTCTGGCATAGACTACAATAGTCACCATTTAATAAGTGAGAATACATTCCAAGACCAACTGTGGATACCCAAGCTTAGATTGTACCAATCTCTGTATAAACTATAATTTTCCCATACAAACATACTTGGTATAAAGAAGGATTTATAAGTTAGGCATAGGCAGGGCTTAGTAACTACATCTAATAAAATATAGGCGAATTCTACTAATATTATGTAATAAGTGTTATTTTATTGATTGATTGCTTCTAGGATGTTCTATTTATTATTTCAAACCATTGATGGCTGTGAATCCACAGAAAATAATGCTATAAATAAGGAACAGTTTTTGTTTTTTGTTTTTCTTGGTCATGGGGCTTGAGCTCTAGGCCTGGGTGCTGTCCCTCAGCTCTTCAGCTCAAGGCTAGTGCTCTACCACTTGAGCCACAGTGCCACTTCTGGTTTTCTGAGTGGTTTACTGGAGATAATAGTCTCATGAACTTTCCTGTGCAGGCTGGCTTTGAACCACAATCCTCAGATCTCAACCTCCTGAGTAGCTAGGATTACAGGCTTGAGCCACCAGCGCTATTGTAATTTCAACAGTGCTAACAATGATTAGCAAAAGAAACCCAATTATGATTTTTGAATATATTTCTTCTATACTCTACTTGACAAATACTGGGCACCCAGAAATCATTCCTGTCTACAGGAGAGCCTGATAAGCTGCTATGCTTTTCATGACTAGAGCCAAGCTTCAGTCTAAGAAGCAGTTACTCAGAAGTTGTAGATAATAATCAAAGATGGAATTCATCTCTGCTGAGTGCTGAAAGTACAGGACATTTTGCACTAATTATTTTTTTAATCACATTCAACTTGTCCTCATGGAGATAAAAAAATAAATTCTGCTTGTGGTTGTCTTGCCTTGGGAAATGAAGAAAGGAGAGCAAGTGTCAGCTTGTTTATTAAGAGCAAGTACTGTGATTAAAAATAAAGATTAAAAACTTCACACTGGTCAAGAAGATCTGATCACAGGAATATTTTTGGCTCCAAATATCACAAAATTTTATTTATCTCCCTAAGCAAACTTTGTACAGATAATAATTGACTCTTAGATTTTCTAGCTGGGTTTTGGAAAAAGATAAGATAATGAAAGACCAGCAAGCTTTTATGAACTACTAGCTTTGCGACTCTGTTTCTGAGAGACAGGAGAGGAGGAATAAAAAACTTTAAAGAAAATTGAACACTTGTCATAAAACATGACAGAGATATAAGAGTACCATTGAATGAATGACTTCTGGAGGCCTGCTGTGGTCTGTATTAGCTGTAACAAATACAAAGAAAATATAAACTGATATGTAATTTTGAATATTTCCATAATCACATTTAAATGTGTAAAGAATATGATCAAACTAATTTCAAATAGAATACCAATTAAAGTTAAAATTATCTAACATGGGGCTGGGAAGGTGGCTAAGTGTAGAGTGCTTGCATTGCATGTATGAGGCCATGGGTTCGATTCCTTAGCACTACGTATGCAGAAAAATCTGGAAATAGAGCTGTGGCTCAAATGGTAGAGTGTTAGTCTTGAGCTGAAGAGCTGAGAGGAAGCACCTAGGCCCAGAGTTCAGGACCCACGACCAACAACAACAGCAATATATATATATATATATATATATATATATATATATATATATATATGTATATCTAACATATAACATGTAAATGTATATATATATTTTTTCTTATTTTCTTATTTGGATTGGACTTGAGGCTTGAACTTAGAGCCTGGGCACTATATCAAGATTAGTTCTCTACCACTTGAACCACAGATCCACTTCTGGCTTTGTTTTTAGATATCAGATATTAAGAGTCTCACAGACTTTCCTGCCTGAAAGGGCTTTGTATGATCCTTAGATCTCAGCCTTCTGAGTAGGGTCCTAGCCAGTGTACAATGTTTAATAAAATACTTTCAATTCTTTATTTGAAATAAATGTTTACAAATCCTGTATGTATATAAACTTCTGGCATATTTCAGTTCAAATTAACCACCATGTACACGCTTAATAGCACATGAGGTCATTCCCACCTTACTGGACAGGTAGTATTGTAGTACTCCATGATGAAGATTCATTCAAACAAGTTGTCCAGTGATGGACCAACAAGAATACTCAGGGATGGTAGCACCTATTTGTATAGTGAATGCACATAGCATTATGAGTTGGGAAAATAGAGTATGCTGTATCATTATGTAACAGAATTCAATAAATATGCATCTTTCTAACCTTATATAATACTCAATGCTAGGAATTTTCTACTTCCTGGATTAAGTGCTTAAGTAAGGGAAAATATGGATGAGTAGATCCTCTAGTTCTAATTGTTTTAATCTAACTCAATTACATGAGAAAGTATCTTGAAAGCTCTAATGAGATTTTCTCCTGTCTAATTCAACATAAGGTTGCAGTATCAATTGTAGAACCAACTAGTAGATTATATTAGTCTAAATAAAACTTAATTAGCTCAATTTATTAAGTTCTGAAATCATATTAATTACTATTTCAGTAATAAAATGTTCAGTCACATTAGCTACCTCATTGTTTAACCTGAGAATTCAACCAATATTTTTATCTGATATTATTTTCAGTTATGTCTTTTATTTATAGTATTCTCAAATAATGAAGGCTTTAAATCTCCATCAAAAATATTTAGTTTGAAAGATTATTTCTCCCCATTTAAATAAGTGCTTTGAAATATTCAGAGACAGCATTGAAGAATCCTAGATTAGCTGGGATGGTAAGGGGAAAACAAAGGGAGATGCAACAATGCTTGATAAGAAATGTACTCATTACCTTGCTCATGTGATTGTAACCCCTCTGTACAGTATTTTCACACTAAAAAACTTATTAAAAAAAAAGAAAAGAAACTTCTACTGGTTTTCACATGGGGGCAGGAATAGGTGTGACTGCTCAAAGCTAGAAAAACATATCTAGAGTATAATTTTAAGAAATTTAATTCCATAATCTCCTATAATAGGTATACCTAACTGAAAATGAGTTCTATTCTTAAAATTGTGTTTCTTTATAAGCTCTTTTACTTATAAAAAGAAAATATTCTGTATGTATTTCTTCCATCTTCTTAAGCCAAATTGCTTCAGCATATATATCACTAGATACTTCCTCCTTTCACGACTAGTCCTGTACTGTTTTCCTTTCCTTGAGCACATAGTTCTCCTAAAAATTAAAAAAGATCCTGGAATTTGGTTGGGAGAATTGCATTGATTCAGATATCAGACAGAATTAAATCCTCATGATCTGTGTCTTTCTAGATATAGTTGTGTATGTCATTTACATGGCAAAGGGGACTTTGCAAATGGAATTCTAGCTATGTACCTGAAGAAAGAAAAATTTCATGGATTATCTAACTGGATCCAATATGAACATAAGAGTCTTAAAATGGAAAAAAAGAATGTCAGGTGTGTCAGAGAAGTACACTGATTGAAGAAGATGTAGAAGAGAGTTAAATAGGAGGGACCCAGCCTGCTAGTACCCTAAAATGAAATGGGCAACAAGTCAGGGCATGCTGGTAGCTTCTACAAGATGTGGATGACTCCTATCTGACAGGCAACATATAAGTAAGACTTGAATTCTACAACTGCATGACAATAATTTCTACCAATATCCTGAATGAACAAGTTGACAAACTCTCCTGAGGCATACAGGAGGGAATAGAGACCTATGGGGCTTGGACAATTCTTCAGCACAGATTGCAGATTTTATTGGATTTCTAACCTACAGAAACTCTGAGATAATAAATGAAGGTTATTTTAAGCCACTATATTTGTGGTCTTTGTTATAGAAGCAATAAAATCTGATAAACTATATAAATGACAATTTCTCAAAATGTTTTTTACTAGTCAAATATTGCAGTTTGTCAAAGAATAAACTTCTCTGAAGAAACTGTGACAGAAAAGCTATGTGTGTGTGAGAGAGAGAGAGAGAGAGTAGAAAATAATGATTTCCATAATATTTTACTAAGTATAAACATAAGCAATTATTTTCATATGTTCTTAATAGGAATTGTTAAAAAAAAAAAAGAATGAGTAATTGACAAGAAAAGCCACTTTGAAGTATTCAATGAATAATTGAGCCTGAATTCTAAGTATTTTTGGAATGTTGTTGAAGACTGTCAACTTTTTTGAGATATATTTGACAAAGCCCAAGGAACATATATATGTGTATATAAACATATATATGGGGCTTGAATTCTGAGCCTGGGCACTGTCCCTCAGCTTTTCAGCTTAAGGCTAGCGCTCTTCCACTTGTGCTACAGTACTGCTTCTGGTTTTTCTGGTAGTAAATTAGAAATTAGATTCTCACAGACTTTCCTGTCCGGGCTGGCATTTAACCATGAGCCTCAGATCTCAGCCTGCTGAATAGCTAGGATTACAGGCACGAGCTACCAGCTTCTGGCTCCAAGTAATATTTTTGCCTTTGATTTTTTAAGTGTTTTTGTCTTTATCATGTCTCATTTAATACTACAAAATTTTTATAAGGCAAGATAATTGACATTAGAGGCTATTTATAATCCCATGTACTTTAAGATCCCAAGATTTCCTCAGTTATCACTGTAACTTGTGTAAGTGAGAGACACAAAATTTACTCCTCAAAGGGTCTAAGACCTTGGTTGCTTTTCCTTTGCTAGGTTATAACTCCTCT
This sequence comes from Dipodomys merriami, assembly GCF_024711535.1. NCBI lineage: Eukaryota > Metazoa > Chordata > Mammalia > Rodentia > Heteromyidae > Dipodomys > Dipodomys merriami. The sequence continues at coordinate 72,933,794 of NW_027202270.1, read as the reverse complement.
AATTGCCCCAGTACTGTTGTAATTTCTTGGGTAGTCAAGTAAGGACTAATGGATGACTGATGAATTCTCTATGTCCCATTTCAATCTCTCTTATATGTTGTACAGAAGGAACTCTGCCTTCATTTAGTAGTCAGGGATCATTATTTCTGCCAATTCAATCAGTCTTTTGTTTGCTGCTGTTTTACTTGAATGACAAATCTAGAGACCAGAAACGAGTTCCCATTTAAAGTTCAACTTAAATCAACTCTCCAGCTCAGTGAATATGCAACCTCCCAGCGCAGAAAATAAGATCTTTGATTTGGTAGAACCTAAGATTTCAGGACCTGAATAAAAATCAGATTATTGACTATAATGATAAAAGAATTCAATGGTATTTCCATCCTTGGTTTCTGAACTCATTTACTCCAGCGTTCTTATTGGTTGGGTATCTGTTAAACAGCATCATAACAACAGACTATTGACTTGAAATAGTGCTAATTTTGAGCTTTTTAACAGGAGATTCTATAGTATTTTCAATTAACAAAGCATTTAATGGATAATCAGAAAATGTGGATCCACAAATTATGATTAGTAAATTCTATAGGATCTTTTGTTATATATCTGTTGTTATAAAATATTGCATATGGTATCATACCAACAGTCAAGAAATTCTTTAAGATGTCGGAAGATTTTTTTTTTGTGCTCATAAATGTCAGATTAGGTTAGATGATAGCAGTCTAATATATGGATCTACTATCACTTGAGGGTTAGTCCCTTTGAACATGGTGATGAGGAGATCTCATTGTGGTCTTTGCAATGGTAGTACTTGCATCAGTCTTGGTAGCAGAAAGGCCATACTTTTGGGAATATCACTAATTATACATAAACCCATTATATTATTACACTGCTAAGAAAAAAATCTTGTTAAATTCTATAGAATAAGTTTTCCTATCATTTCCCCTCTTTAAAGATACTCCTCTACATAAACCATTCTCATAGGGAATTTAGTATATACTCCAAAGTAGTGTATGCTGCCTCTGAAATTTACAAAGGCCTACAAAGGAGGCCTCTTTTTTATTGGTAGGTTATTTAAGAGGTAAAATTTAGTCTTTCTCTTCGAGACAATAACCAGGAATACATTGGATTACTACAACAATGTAGCAGGTAAAAGATTGTTCATGTAGTTTTTCTCCTTCTTCTGATTTGTCTTCACATGTCTTCCTGGGACTTCCAAGGTACTAGCCCATCATATTTACCATGTCATTTTAGAATGATTTATCATAGAATAGACTAATCCCTAATTTTGTGAAACTCATCCAAATTCCCTGCAGATACTATTCCCTGCAGAAAGCATCATCTAACATACATTTCATAGCTTCCAATGGGCCACAAAACCTCATAGCTACTAAGATTTGCTATTCAATAATTATATTTACCTATATCAATTAAATACAGCCATGAGAATCTTCAGCATTCCAGAATCTTTTACCCAGTTATTAGCAGGCTGACAAGTGTCAAGATAGTATTATTGTGCTATAAATGACAGACACTACTAAACCATCCAAATATGTTAAAAAATTTCAAATGTTCAATTATGCTAAAATATCTCCTAAAATCTTTCTAAGAAGAGTGTTTCTAGGCTTCTTAAGAAATACAAGCAGAATGTTAACTTTCAGGTCATATAGTGGTTTCATTATAATGTTTCCATTTCCATTAACTTTATTGAATGCTTTCTCAGTATTATTTTAGGAAGTCTCTGATCACCATTGGCTGTCTTAAGAACTGTACTTAAAAGTCATAACCAAAAATGGTCATATGTCTTAGCCAAAAATGAATCATAACCATGAATGGATGTCCCATTTGAATGAATTATTCTATAAGCCAGCTGGACTCTATTTCAGTTTTACAAGATTCACTTCTATATTTGCTTCTGGTCTGGGGCAGAACATGTAGAAAGTGTTCCTCTGTGTGAGTGATTTCTTTTGCTAACAAGAATTATACTTCGCCACTTGGGCTTTTCTGAAAATTGACATTGAATGCCAGCCTGCAGGCAATAAGGGTGGAAGACAAGGATTTTAAGGAGAAAAAGTGTATTTTGTAAGTTACTGTCAAAAGCTTTCTGTCTTCTGTACTTTTCCTTTAGTTGAAAGTTGATTTCTAAAGCCTTTTATAATGGTGCTTTCAAGATAGTTAAATCTTTACATTTGTTATTGTTGCCATACATTTTGTATACTACAAACATTGTGTATCTCTATACCATGACATCAATATACTCACTATACCAATTGCTATTAGGTGAAAATTGTGAGCATTTGACACCACCAGAAATAAGGACATTTTCCATAATTTGAGTATGGTTAGATTATACTCGCCTAAGTGTTCAAATACTGGAAGAATCATCCCCAGTGTGCCAAATTTAGAAGACAGTGGACCATTAATGGAGCCCAGTAGCAGATATTGAGAACATTTCCCTCTACATGAAATAACGTGGATTTTGGCAAACCAAATTTAATCTATAAGAGAATTGCAAAAGACTGAAACGTATTCCTCCATTGCTCTCTGGAAGTATTTCCCCTTGTATCCTGATCCCCATCCTAATAAAGTCTTCAACAGAGATGAAGTTGAACCCTTGATGACACTAAACCTTCAATCGCAGGATCTAATTATGCGTCTTTTAAATACATGTCTCAGAATCATGTGTTTTGTTATAGAAATGGGAGCTAGACTAAAAGAAACTGGATAGAAAGAAGCATACTTGCTATCATTATACCTAGAAATGTAGAAGCAGCTTTGGATCTGGGTTGTACACGAAGTTTAGAAGAGTGTAGGGAAGCCATCCTGAAAAAACGTAAAATGCTGTAAGTGAAATGACATCCATAGCTCTGATGATGTCTTAGAAAGGAAATTCGTCTTAGATGGAATTGAGGGTATTACTAGAAATTGGAGAAATAATTTTGAAAAACTTAATTATACCACTAAAATAACTTGGATGCATGACATAATATGTCCACAGGTCTGTAGAAGGCCAAATTTAAGAATTACATATTAGTTGAAGAATTCAAGCTATCATATCATAATTGGGCATTTCAATCAGATTTAGGTTTCATTTTTTTTTTTTTTTTGGTCGGTCGTGGGGCTTGAACTCTGGGCCTGGGCGCTGTCCCTCAGCTCTTCAGCTCAAGGCAAGTGCTCTGCCACTTGAGCTACAGCGCCACTTCCGGTTTTCTGGTGGTTTATTGGAGATAGGAGTCTCACGGTCTCTCCTGCCCGGGCTGGCTTTGAACCGTGATCCTCAGATCTCAGCCTCCTGAGTAGCTAGGATTACAGGCGTGAGCCATCAGTGCCCAGCCAATTAGATTTAGGAAATGCAGAATGAAGATTTGGGAAATTTGTAGTCTATGAAGAAAATAAACAACAAAGATCATCAGAGGCTGAGAGATTAATTCAAATTAAAGGGCTTATATGCTAATTGGAAATATTATGAGGAAAGAACCACAAAGTCATCTTAGAAATCTACAAGTCCAACCAAATCTTTTAAAAACAGCTGAAGGTGCTCTGCACCTTGACTCAATGCCCAGGACAACCTTTATGTTCTTGTTTTCTGGTGCATCTATATGCAGCAAAGATGGTATAGCTATGTTTGGAATGAACCTAGGCACATCTTATGTAAGCATCAATTTTTGGTGTTCACATGTTGCTTATTCTGCCACCACAGAAGCATAGACCACAAGCGTGACAGTTTCCATTGGCTTTCAGAGGAAACCTAAGGGATCACCCAGATATTCATCCTATGGTCAGAACTCCTGCAAATATTCTGTTCTTCACAATGCCTGGTGAAGGATCAAAGTGGAGACTCAGTGGGAACACCAGAAGGTAGAGCTATTATCAACAGGCCACATACATGTCTTCTGCAGGCACCAAACTATCAAAGCCACACTGTCAGTATATTCAAAGCTTTGAGAGCCCATGTTCCTTTAGACAGTGTATAAGATGCCCAACTTAGAGCTTCAAACTTCCAATGCAGAGTTTCTGCCTTGCTTTGATCCAATTGAATGTTTTAATTTCCTCATTTCCCTCTTTTGTGATGGCAGTGTTTCTTGGAAGTAACTTAAAAAAAGAAATATTTCACAGAAGCTCAAAGATCAAAGAGTTTCCTTTGAGTCTCAGACAAGACTTTGAATTTGGGTTTTTGAATCAAGTTTTTAAAAAGTTAAACCTAGGGGACTATTGAGATGGAATGCATACATTTTGCATTGTGAGCAGGGGTCAGGTTTGAATATAGTTTGAGTACATCTCTTCAGGGTTCATGGATTGGAAGTTTGGTCCTAAAGTAGGTAGTATTCAGAAGTGATAGACATTTAACAAGTAGAGACCTTTATAAATCCAGGAAGTTGTTAGTGCACTGCCCTTAATAGGTGTAAGAAAGAATTTGTGGGATAATTCACATGAGAAGGTTTTTTTTTTTTAAAGGCGTAAGGCTTTTCCTCAGTGAATTTTTGACTTTTTATGTGATTTCTTATTCTTATACATTGGATGAAAGTGAGTTATTGACAGCACCCAACACTTGAATTTTTGAAACAAAATTATTTTCTTTATGTATTACTAGCCGCATGTATTGTATCATACCAATGCAAAACTGACTTATCTCATGAAAATTATAGCATTCACCTACAAGATATTTTTTTCCCTAAAACTTCATAATGATAATGCTTTATTTGTGCTTCCTGTTTATTTCTTGGGGAATACATCCCTGAATCAAAGGTCCAATTACCCTTTTATTATGAGGAATGCAATCACAGAAAATGAGGAAATAAAGGAAATATTTTAATCAAGATGCACCGAGGTATGAGAACAGTAAGACAGACAAAAGTATAGGATGAGAGTTGTTACGGGAATTGTTTTTCATTATTATGGCACTTACGAATTCCTGCACATGTTGCTGTGTATTCACCTACTAACTACAGGAAACCAGTTTTATAAGTCTGCACTCAAAGGCTCAAGAATCATAAGCCTGGATATTGTACCTTTTTCTTTTGTTCTGTCTATGAAGAAGTCTAAGAAGCTGAAACCACTGTTAGTCTGATTTCAAAAGGCTTGGTTACCCAGATTTATGCTGGCTGAGACCAGCCTCCTCTTCCCTCGTTTCTGCTCAGTTCTTTTTTTTTCCTTCCAACACTATGTTAATTTTTAACATAGTGCCTAGTGAGTATCACTGCTGAACTAGCTCACCCTTTGTCTATATTTTAAATTCTATCATTTGAGTACTTTGATGATGCCTGCCTACATGGATAAGGTCGAATCTGCTTTCTTCAGTCTACTGATTTCAATGTAACAATTGCTGGAAATACCTTCACTGAATACTGAGAAATAGTGTTTTACTAGAATCCCTCTTCTGAGTCTAGGTGACACATGAAATATATCATTAGAGCAAATGGGCCAAAGAAATGATATAGGAAATGATAAAATGAAATACATAATCAAGTTAGATAATACTATATCTCATTGATTCCTCCATAGATTATAATCATTTTCTGATAAAAAATATGCATTTTATATAAAGTCTGCCCATGGGAAAATAATATAAGCAATGCATTCCACTTCCCATTGACCAAAATATCCTAAGGTTTTATTAGCTACCCAAATTTTTCTGAATTATACATGCTTGCTCTGTGAGGAGGCCAAGTATCGACTAGAACCTGCATGGTGAAAGAGAAGAGTAAGCAGTGTGCACATGAGCATAGCACTGTCTGGTACAACTATATAAAATGAACTAGAGCTCATTCAGAATAAGAAGCCAGAAAAACAAACATGTACAAAAGCAGATAAAGATATAGCAAATAGAATATGACTGTCATATTCACCATAATCCAATTTTGCCTTAGAAAACCAAGGCCTTTAAAATAAGGGAACCCTACTGCATTGTTGTTGGGAGTGTAAACTTGTTCAACCACTCTGGAAAGCAGTATGGAGGTTCCTCAATAGACTCCACATAGAGCTCCCCTATGACCCAGCAATCTCACTTTTGGGCATTTATTCAAACAATCACAAACAAGGCCGTACTAAAGCTACCAACCCAAATATGTTTATTGCAGCATTATTTACCAGAGCTGAGATATGGAAGCAACTCAGATGCCCCTCAGTAGATGAATGGATCAAGAAAATGTGGTATATATGTACAATGGAATTCTATGCCTCCATCAGAAACAACGGCATCGGCCCATTTGTTAGGAAATGGAAAGACTTGGAAAAAATTCTATTTAGTGAAGTAAGCCAGGCCCAAAGAAACAGGTCCTATGGTTTTCCTTATTTGCAATCAACTATGTGCATATGACCATGTAAGATGTTGCTTAGTGAAAGGAACCCCAAGATAGGACACAAGAGGTTTTATCTTGTTGTTGTTGTTTTCAGTGTACTTATAATGTACTATGTGATTTCTTTTGTTTCTTTTGTATATTCTTCCCCATGGTGTAACCCGTTTTCACTGGATTTGTTTAAGGTGCTCTGCAATTTGTATACACATTTTTTTCTAATTTGGGGAGAGGAAGGGAATAACAAAATGGTGAAATAAAGATACAGATTGACCCATTGTAGCAATAAGATGTACAAGACACTATGTTGCAAACAAGCTTTACAACTTTAGGGGAGGTAGGGAGGAGTTGTGCAGGTGGAGAGGGAAGGGTTGGTAGGGGAAAAACAAAGTAGGAGGTAACAATACTAGATAGGAAATATACTCAATACCTTAATCATGTAACTGTACCCCCTCTATACAGTACCTTTACAATAAAAGTATATATTATAAAAAGAAAACCAAGGCCAATAGAAATGAAATTGTTATCACATAATTGGAAAAATGAGAGAAATCTGGCCTATCCTGTAGTTTCAACATGATGTAACTTTCAGGCTGTGCCTCATCATATTCGGATTTCAGAGAATTTGGAATGTTACAATCACTTATTAAAGATAAATTACATTAGATGAGACAAAATAGACTCTAGCAATCTGTATCCTAAAAGAGTATGATGATAAAATTATAATTTAAAAATGGAAAGGTCAAAAAGACCAGCGTCTCATTTGTAGCAATGCAATCAATTATGTCGATTACTGGTTAAAAGATTCTTTCAAGGACGATGAGAAGGTGGGAGTTGAAAATGAGGTTGCTAATTTTACCTTAATCTCAGATCTCTAGAATGGATATTACCAGTTCATTTAGACACAAAACAAAATCTGATCAAATAAATCATGTCTGGCAGTTGGGTGTGTGCTCTTTCTTAAGAAATTCCAGAATATATTTTAGTTATTGAGGGGAAAGAAACCTAGCAATTATTTAGTACTTACTCTATGCTAAGCAGCAACTGAATTCTTTTAGATCTTTCACTGAAGACTCCAAAGAAGGTAAGTGTATGGAATATTTTGAAAAGCTACAAGAAAATGTTTTGAAGAGATAGATTTGTTTACTTGTATGTAAACATGGAATGATGAATGTATATATAAAACCATCACTATTTCACAAATATACACATTTTAAGTGTAGTATGTGCCTCAACAAAACAAAGACTGTAAATTCCACATTACTTCACAAGTGTGAGGAACCACTAATTTGTCTTAACTCTAAGCTTCATGGTCAGCAAATCCTAAATTGATTAATCTTTGGCTCAACAGTGGAACTAATGCAGACCCATGACCCTTTGCATTGGAAGTAGCCCAACGAGCAATGTGCCTGCAGTGAGGAAGCTTGGAATATGCTAGGCTCCCTTTAGAACATTTTGACACTTTTTGATGTCTGTACACTTAGTTCACTAATCTGATGACTGCCTAATGAGCTGAGGCATGCATCTCTCTTTTAAAAAAAATCAATCTTTTTCAGAGCCTATGCAAACCTTCTACATTAAAAAAACTATTTTGTGGCAAAGAGATTGTATTTAAGTATTTTTTGAAATCTTGGGAGCTGGTATTTACTCTTTAACATTTAAAATAAATGTGTTTATATTTTTGTTTTAAGACAACTCTCATGAATTTAAAAAATAATACAGGCAGATTTTACATGTTTGCTTCAGTTTTATCAATGACTAGAACTTGCAAAATGATAGTACAATATGAGAACAAAAGGCATTGAGACCATTAAAGTACAGAATGCCATCATAGATATGAAAAAAAATGCCTGTGTTGTATTTACTTGGCCCCTGCTCACACTTTAATCCCTACCTATCCTTGTGCTATACTTCTAACTGCCATAAAACTGTCTCTATTCTCAAACGTTTGTCATTTCAAGAATATTATGCAAGTAGAATCGTACCATATATGATCTATTAAAACTGACTTTTTCTCATTCAACACACTTCTCTGAAGACGTTTCCACGTTGCTGCATGTACCAATAGTTACTTCCTTTGTACTGATGAACAACCTACTTTGTTGGGATGGATGTTGCATAGGTTGTTTACTCATTCACTGTGGAAGGACACATGGGTTACTTCCAGTGTTTATCCATTATAAACAATGCAGCTACAAATATTTGTGTGCAGATTTTTGTGTAAGCATAAGTCTTTATTTCTCTGGGATAACTGCCAAAGAGAACAACTTCAAGGCTGTGTGTTGTAGTGTGTAGTTGGTTAAAGAAACTTTATGTATCTGAGGAGGTACTAACTGAACCAGTTTATCCTAATAGCCTTGTAGGAGTGACTGTTTCTGTGCCCTCTTGCTACCATTTAATCTTGATCCTATATTTTGCCCACTCCATAAGTATACATATCAATGGAAACTTTAGGTTCTAATGTACATTTTCTCAGTGATTAATCATCATGCTTTTTCTTTTCATTGGCTTTTATCCACATGTGAGTATGTTTTCAATAGAATATCTTTTTGTGTATTTTGCCATTTTCCTTTGATTTATATTTTTAGTGTTAAGATTTGGAAATATTATCAGAAATGTAGATGGCAAATATATTCTTTTACACTGCTTTCTTTTCATTCCCCTCCACCAGGAAGATTTCAGTGTAACATTTTTGCATTTTCATGAAGCCCAGTTTCAAATTTCTTTATGCAGTTTGGTGTGAAATTTAAGAACATTTTCCCCCTCATGTTATTTCCTATTTTTCTGTCTTTAATTTCTTTTTTTTCAATTTTTACATCATACAGTTAAATTTATTGGCCATTTTAAATTACATTTTATATACTGTAAGATTTACATAAAGTCTAATTTTCTTCTGTTTATGGATATGCAATTGTTCAGCCATCAAGTTTGAAATCTGACATTCCTCTCTTGAATTGATGGTATTTTTGTTATATTCATTTTGAAAGTGTTTATATTGCAATATTCCCAATCCCTTTGATTTTCTCAGTATAGCTGAATATCCATTTCTGTACAAATATCACACAGTTCGAAGCTACACAACATATCTTGAAATTAGCTAGATTAATTTCATCTTTTTGGATTTTATTTTTTAAATTTTGTTATTTTATGTTATTTTTGATCTTCATCATTCCATAAGAATTTTGCAATGATCTTATATCAATCTACAATAAATCTTTTTGGAACTTGGAAGCAACTGAATTAAGCCTAACAAGAAGAATGTGCATCTGAAGAATGTGCATTTGAAAAATGTCCATCTTTTCTAAGTTTGGTCTTTCAATCCATGAATAACACTTCTCTTTCTACATGCTTAAATTTTCTTTTATTTCCCTCTTTATTATGTGTATGATAGGCCTTTTCATATTTAGAGAATTCAATCATAAGTCTTACTTGAGTTGTTGTTACTGGTGATATATTTATTTTTAGGATATATGTAACTGCTTTTTAAGTCTTTACATATGTATATTTAAGATATCAACAGTTCTCATAGTAATCATATACACTTACTTCTATTATTCAAACTTTATTCTAAAGAAGAATGATTAAATTACATTATTAAGTTCCTATAATGTTAGAACAAACAGCTTCAATCAATGGATTACAATAATTATTTTATTTTCTCTCATATACCTGTCAACTAACTGAACATTACCTGGGAGCTAACTGGTATAGATTGGACTCGACTAATCTTTGTACTGAATTCACCTCTGTTCTGTAATCTTTGTCTTTGAGCAGAGATGGACAATGACAATGTTTATCATGGTGGTCACAAAAGTACAAAAGGATTGACCTTCTGCTTACTTTAAAGATGATACTATTCCATTGGTCAAAGACAGACATGAACAACTTCTGTAGGAAGGAGTCATGTGTCCCACCTCTAGGGGAGAAAATACAACATAGTTCAGAGGATATATATAGATGAAGTTTGGATACAAGTAATTAAATCTTTATGATGTGTCCTAAATCAACTATTGCCAAACTCAGATCTTTCTGAATTCAATGTAGATTTGTTTAATAATATATGCCAATTGAATAAATAATCACAAAGTAAGTAATTTTGTTCAATAAACCAATGAAAGGACTAATTAGTTCTTCCTCTTCCTAAAACATGATTTAGGTACATAGATATAGATTTCATTTTGGTTAGAGTGGTAGAAAATTTCTCATTAGGTAATTAGAATAGATGATCATTTTGCTACATTTCCTGTTCTTTTACTATAGAAAAATCTAATGTCCTATATCATCTGGAAATATAACTTCTTCATTGTTACAACAAAGTCATTTCCAGGTATCAGTGACTAATGTTCTTTCACATTGACTTCAGTTCTATTTCATATCATTCTCTAACAAGCACTTTTATTATCTAAATCAAAATTTCATTATTGGTTCATCTCCTGATGTTTTTAGGAGATCTTTCCAAAAGTTCTTATACAAAGTCAGCTTTGATGTATGCATTATTTTTATAAATGTATTTTTTATTGTGAAAATACTGTACAGAGGGGTTACAATTACATGGGCAAGATAACGAGTACATTTCTTATCAAGCATTGTAGCCTCCTCCTTTGTTTCCCCATCCCATCCCTTCACATACTCCCCCCCCCCCCCCCGTCCCCCTCACCAAAGTTGTAACGTTCATTTTTGGACATAACGACTTGTAAAACTCACTGTTGCAATGGGTCCTCCTGTATCCGTGTTTTAACAATTTCTTTTTTCCCTTCCCCTCCACATATACCAACATCATATAGAGTGAAAGAAGGGGTTAGACCATGGGGGACGGACATACAAAGCAACAAAGACATAATCTTATAAATATGTTAGAAACAATCGTATGAAAGATCTCTTTCTCTCTTTTTTTTTTTTTTTATCAGTCATGGGGCTTGAGCTCTAGGCCTGGGAGCTCTCCCTGAGCAATTCAGCTCAAGGCTTATGCTCTACCACTTGAGCCACAGCACCACTTCTAGTTTTCTGGTGTTTTTTTAAAAAATTTTTTATTGTGATTAAGTGATTACATAATTTCCCAAATTTTACAGTATTGTAGGATAGTGATGCTCATTAAAAGTCACAAACTCATTCTAACTTTCCTGGAGCAAATTGTCTATCACGGTCTATAACATATAACAGTGTACACATATACACCATACATATGATCAGCAGAATGGGGTTATTTAGTAGTGGTTTGACCAGATGAGTGGAAGTTCTTTGTTTCTTAAGTCCTGTTAATTTTGTCATATCACCTAACATTTTGGATTTAACATCCACTTATCAGGGAGACCATGTAGCATTTGTCTCTTTGCTCTTGGCTTACCTCACTCAACATGATTTCTTCTAGCTCCATCCATTTCCCTGCAAATGCCATTATTTTGTCATTTCTAATGGCTGCATAATATTTCATTGTGTATAGACACCACAATTTTTTAATCCATTCATCTGTGGTGGGGCATCTAGGTTGTTTCCATATGCTAGCTATTGTGAACAGTGCTGCAATAAACATGGAGGTGTATGTGTCCTTGTATATTGGTTCCTGTTGTTCAGGGTAGATGCCTAGAAGTGGTATGACTGGGTATAAGGGAGGTCAATATTTAGTTTTTTGAGGACCCTACAGACTGCTTTCCAAAGTGGTTGTATAAGTGTACATTCCCACCAGTGTAATAGGGTTCCTCTTTCCCCGTATCTCCTCCAGCATTTGTCGTTGGCTGATTTGTGGATGTGGGACATTCTGACTGGGGTAAGGTGGTATCTCAGGGTTGTCTTTATTTGCCTTTCCTTCACAACCAGGGATGATGAACATTTCCTCATGTGTTTCTTTGCCATTTTTATTTCTTCATCTGAAAAGTCTCTCTTTAGTTCCCTTGCCCATTTGGTAATTGGTTTGTTAGGTTTGGGAGGGATTAGTTTTTTGAGTTCCCTGTATTTACCGAATATTAACCCCTTGTCTGATATATTGCTGGTAAATTTTTTCCCAATTAGTTGGTTGTCTTTCTAGCTTCTTTGCAATAGCTTTAGCTGTGAAGAAGCTTTTTATTTTAAGGTACTTCCATTTGTCGAGTCTCTCTCCAATTTGTTGTGACCCTGGGACTCTGTTCAGGAAGTTCCTTCTTGTGCCTATAAGTTCAAGTACCTCTCCTACTCTGTCCTGCAGTAGTTTCAGAGATTCAGGTTTAATGTTAAGGTCTTTAATCCATTTTGAGTTGATGTTGGTGCATGGTAATAGGCTGGGATCCATTTTAGTCTTCTGCATGTGGCCGCTGAGTTTTCCTAGCACTAGTGGTTGAAGAGGCTGTGTTTCTTCCATTGTATGTCTTTGGCTCCTTTGTCAAATATCAGCTGACTGTAGGCCTGTGGACTTATTTCTGGATCTTCTATTCCATTGGTCTTCAGGTCTGTTTTTGTGCCAGTACCATGCTGTCTTTGTTATTATAGTTCTATAGTAGAGTTTGAAGTTCAGCATGGCTATCACTCCCATGTTGTTTTTATTCCCTAGAATTGTTTTGGCTATTCCATGTCTTTTGTTGTTCCATATGTATTTTTGGACTTTTTTCATATTTCAGAAATGTACATCATTGGATTTTAATAGGAATTGCATTAATTTATATATACATTTTGACAGTATTGCTATTTTTACTATGTTAAGTCTGCCTATCCAGGAGCATGGGAGGTCTTTCCATTTCCTAGGGTCTTCTGCAATTTCTTTCTTTAACTTTTTATAGTTTTCATTAAATAGTTCTTTTACATCTTTGGTTAGGTTAATTCCTAAATATTTTATTTTTGGGGAGGTTATTGTGAATGGGGTTGCTTCCTTTATTTCCCTTTCTGCTTGTACATTGTCAGTGTACAGGAAGGCAACTGATTTTTGTGGGTTGATTTTGTATCCTGCTACTTTGCCAAAGTGATTTATGATTTCTAAGTGTTTGGGGATGGAGTTTTTGGGATCGTGAAGGTATAGTATCATGTCATCTGCAAAAAGGGATAGTTTAACTTCTTTCCTTATGCAGATCCCTTTAATGTCTTTTTCTTGCCTTATTGTCCTGGATAAGGGTTCCAGGACTATATTGAAGAGGAGTGGAGACAGTGGGCATCCTTGCCTTGTTCCTGATTTTTAAGAGAATTGGTTGTAGTTTTTCCTCATTAAGTATAATATTGGCTATTAGTCTGTTGTAAATGCCTTTTTATTGTTTTAAGGAATGTTCCTTCTATTCCTACTTTCTCCAGAGCTTTTAGCATGAATGAATGTTGAATTTTATCAAAGGCCTTTTCTGCATCTGTGGAGATAATCATGTGATTCTTGACCTTGGCTCTGTTGATGTGTTGGATTACATTTATTGACTTATGTATGTTAACCATCCCTGCATTTCTGGGATGAAGCCTACCTGGTGGTAGTGTCTGATTTTTTTTTATGTGTTTCTGGATTCTGTTAGCTAGAATTTTCTTAAGGATCTTTGCATCTGTATTCATCAAGGAAATTGGCCTGTAATTCTCTTTTTTGATTGGGTCTTTGCCTGGTTTGGGGATAAGTGTGATATTGGCATCGTAGAATGAGTTCGGGATATCTCCCTCCTTCTCTGTTTCTCTGAAGAGCTTGAGGAGTATGGGTATTAGTTCTTTAAAGGTCTTATAGAATTCTGCTGTGAATCCATCTGGTCCTGGGCTTTTTTTGTTGGAAGATTTCTGATTGCTTCCTGTATCTTGTTGTAGGATATTGGCTTATTTAATTGATTTAGTTCTTCTTTGCTCAGTTTGGGCAACTTTTATTTCTCTAAAAATGCATCCATTTCTGTCAGGTTTTCTTCCTTTAGAGAGTATAATTTTGAAAGTAGTCCGTTAAGATTGTTTGGATATCTTGGGTACGTGTTGTGATTTTTCCCATGGCATCCCTAATCCTATTAATACAGGTTTCTTCTCTTCTTTTTTTAATTAATCTTGCCAATGGTCCATCAATTTTATTTATTTTTTTCAAAGAACCAGCTTTTTGTTTGGTTAATTTTGGCTATGGTTCTCCCATTCTCTAGTTCATTAATCTCTGCTCTTAGTTTGGTATCTGGCTACGTCTAGTAATTTTAGGTTCCATTTTTTCATGTTTTTCTAGCTGTTTTAATTGCAACATGAGATTATTTACTTGGTCTGTCTCTATTTTCTTGATGTGGGCACTGAGGGCAATAAATTTGCCCCTCAGGACTGCTTTTGCTGTGTCCCACAAGTTTCTTTGTGAGGTGTTTTCATTTTCATTGAGTTGTAGGAAGTTTTTTATTTCTTCTTTGATCTCTTCCATTACCCAGGCATTGCTAAGAAGTGTGCTGTTCAATTTCTACATATTAGAGAAATATGCTTTGTTATTGAGAACTAGCTTGATTCCACTGTGGTCAGATAGGATACAGGGGATTATGTCGATCCACTTGTATATGCTTAAGTTCCTTGCATGAACTATGATATGGTCTATTTTGGAGAAAGTTCCATGAGCTGCTGAGAAGAATGTGTACTGTGTTGTTTTAAGGTGAAATACTCGGTAGGTGTCAGTTAATTTTGCTTGAAGTATGGCTTCACTTAATTTGGTAGCTTCTTTGTCAATCCTCTGGTTGGTCGACCTGTCCTTTGGTGGTAGTGGTGTCTTAAAGTCTCCTAGTATTATTGTATTGGGATCTATTTTATTCTGTAAGTTTGAGAGTATTTGCTTAACATATCTGGGTGCAGTAATGTGTGGGGAATATAAGTTGATGAGGGTGATATCCTCTTCTTAGATTGTAGTGTCCGTCCTTGTCATTTTGTATTGATTTTAATGAAAAGTTTATTTTGTCAGATATCAGGATTGTTACACCTGCTTTCTTACTGGGGGCATTTGATTGGTAGATCCTTTTCCAACCCTTTACTCTGAGTTTGTTTGTATGTTTGGCTGAGAGGTGGGTCTCCTGAAGGCAACAGATGGATGGGTCATATTTTCTGATCCAATCTACAGTTCTTTTCCTTTTGATTGGTGAATTAAGTCCATTAATATTGGGATAGTATAGAGAGATGCATTGTGGTCCCTGTCATTCCCTGTTTTCCTAAGTTTTTCTTCTTTCCTTTCCTCCTGTGCTTGCTCAGTTAGACTTCTATTAATGCCTGTCTGGGTGCAGGTCCCAGTTCATGGTTGCTTTCTTCAGGTTGTGTTCCCCCTCTTAGTATTCTTTGTAATGCTGGCTTAATGTTTATGTATTCATTTAGTTTTTCTTTGCTATTAAAAATTTTCAGCTCTCCATCGAATGTGAATGCTAACTTTGCTGGGTTTATCAGTCTGAGTTGGCAGTTATTGGCTCTCAGGGCTTGTATGGTACTTTCCCAGGCCATTCTTGCATTCAGTGTTTGTGTGGAGAGATCTGCAGTGATTCTAATTTTTTCCCATTGAAGTAGAGCTCCTTCTTCATTTTTGCTGCATGCAAGATTGTTTCCTTATTATTCAGATCTATCATTTTTACTATAATGTGTCTAGAAGTGTTTCTCCTGGGATCTTGCTTGTTAGGTATTCTATATGCTTCTGTTATGTAGGTAAGATTTTCTAAGATGGGCGAAATTTTCACTGATAATCTTGTTGAGTAAGTGTTGCATTCCATTGCTTTGATATTACTCACCTTTGTCCACTCCAATTATACGAAGGTTAAATTTCTTGGCACTCTCTGCTTGCTCTTGAATTTCCCTTTGGCATAATTTAAGTGATTTTTCCATATCTGTGATTTTTTTGGTCCAGTTGGTGTATTCTGTCTTCTGTATCTGACACTCTACATTCCATTTCGTTCAGTCTGTTAACTGTGGCTTCCACTGTGGTTTGCATGGAGGAAATGGACTCATTTATGGATTTGATGTTGGTTCTCAAGGTACTGATTTCACCTCTTAATGAGGTATGTACTGCTTCTATTTTGGCATTTATCTCACTTCTTAGTGGGGTATGTACTGCCTCTATTTTTGCGTGTACCTCGTGTTTGAGATCCTGCATCTCTTTCGATAGTTCATCCCTGGTTCTTTCTATTTCTGGTCTATTTCTCGCTTTATTTCTTGAATCATTGCCTCCAGCATCCCTTGGATGTAGCTTTTGTCTTCCATTCCTGCTTTTCTCCCACTGGGGCCTCTCCCCTGGGTGGCTTCTGGATATTGGGGATAGCTTGCTATCCTGGGTGTTGATAAACCTTGTATTTTTTCTCTGTGATTTTCGCATGGGGGTTCAGGGATTATTGGAGACTAATCTGAAATTTTGTTTTGGTCAATAGGTGTCTGTCTTTGCATGGTTGCTGTTTCTGTATTGGTAGAGAGTCTGTACCTGATCTCGGTTCTGTTGGGGGCCAACTTCCAGCTGCTGGTCTGACCAACATAGGGTTCTCGGCTTTCTGCTGTAGATCACTGGCAGTTCCTGCCTTAGGAAGAACAGCCTAGACTGCTCCTGTTTGCTCTGACACGTGCTCTTGGCAAGATTGGATGTGCTGGATGCACTCTCCCAGATGCTGAAGTTTGTTATAGGCTCGTGATTTTTTTTTCTGGTTGTGGGCTTGAATTCTGGGCTTGGGCCCTGTCCCTCAGCTTTTCAGCTGAAGGCTGGCACACTACCATTTGAGCCACAGCACCACTTCTTCCCCTTTCTGCTTATGTTTCACTGAGGAATCAGATCCAGGGCCTCATGCACTCAAGACAAGCACTCTACTGATGAGCCGCCTTACCAGCCTGAGCTCCTGCCTATTATCAGATGCTGGAAGTCTCTGTTGTCCAATTTCCAGCCTAGAATATATGGGTTGGGTTCTGGTGGGCTTTGGGCTTCTCTTGTCCTGAGCCCCGGGTCTTTTGTTGTCACAGGAGTGCTTCCCAGGGGTTCAGTTCTCTGTTTTTCTCCCCTCTGCTGAGGTGTATGCTCAGCTTCTGACTTCAGTTGGGAAGAGTTGGTTGTGCCATTCAGGCACCAGATCCCCAGGCCTAGTCCCGGTCCCCCGCCTGGGGCACGCCAGTTGGGCCTGTGCTGCTGTGTATACCACCTAGGTTACGCATCCTGGGGTACATAGTTCATATTTCTTATACTGTTGGTGTCTTGACCCAGGGACGCTGTTCCTGGCTTGGGTGTTTAAACTCCCTTCCAGGGGCGCTTTTGCTCTAGCCTGGCCATCTGAGTGTGCTCCGCGGGCTGGTGGAGCTCTCAAACAGTTCCCAGTTTTAGTGGGTCCTGTGGTCCAGGTGTTGGGGTAGGGAGTCTTGGTCAGGGTCTGGGGATTCCCACAAGCTCTGGTCTCCCTTGAGTGATACACTGTGCCCTGCGGGGTGCTCACCCTGGAGCTAGTTGTTCTGTGTGATGTAGGTCATCGGTTGACATTGCAATCAGAGTTCAGTTGGGGTGGTTGCGGTCTGGGCTGGGCAGTGGTGGCTCTGTGTGATTCTCTTCTGTCTCTGCCTCAGTCAATGCTGTCCATCGGCGATGCTGATGGGCCTCTGGCCTCTGCATGAGGGATGGGGGCGGGGCCTCCGTAAAGGTTCTGAGAGCTGGGGTTTGTCTCTGGGCTCTCCGGATCCACACCAGTTCCTTGCAGGTCTTCTGGTCTGGTGTTCTGTATGTGTCCCGTGTAGCTCTGGGGTTCCCTCTGTGGGGCCAAGTGGCTTTGGCAGGATGGAGCCACTCTGCTCGGATGGAGAGTGAATGGTGGGGGTGGGATCTTTGTACAGACTCTCAGCTGGGAGGTCTCTCGCAGGTCTGTAGACCGGTACTTCAGGCGACTTCTGTGCAAGTGATCTGAAGGCAGCCCCCTGTATCTCTGGGACTCCAGCACCCTCTCTGGGTGGCTTAGCGCGCTGCGCTGCCGTGCGGCCAGTAAAGGTTAGAGGAGGGGTTTTCGCGCTTCTCTGTTCTGAAATTCTTCTTTTTCTCTCTTTCCTTTTTGTTATTTTCCACCTCCTATTTTTCTCTGGGTGTTTGTCTTTTTGTTGTTGTCGGTCTCTTAGGGAGATTAAGCATTGGAACTCGAACTCTCTTTTTGGTTGGGGAGAGCTGTGGCATTTCCCTACTGTCCCGTCGCCATCTTGGTCCCCCCTTGATGTGTACATTTTTTTTTACAAGCTACTTGTGTGTATTAAACAAGTCTTTTAATTGCTCTCATATAGAAGAAATCTCTACTTAATATTTGAGAATTGCAATTAGCAAATAAGAACATCAGAAATGACCATTTGTCAACTGTCTTTTAATTATGGACAGTTTCCAAAATGGGTAAGAATTTTACTTTTATCTCCCATTATGTTTGTTTTGCAAACTTTTGCAGCTTTTGAAGAAAAAACTTTGTTATAAAATCCTCTAGTCCTAGGTAACCAATTTTCTGTTGTGCATGTGTGTGTGGTGCAGCAGACAGCACTTCCCAAAGATTGAACAATACAAGTCCTTTGTATTTGTTTTCAGAACATAGGAATGATAATTTTAAAAGTAGATCATTCAAAGCTTATTTTACTCAGGGCAACCATGGAAACTACATATGATATATGTATTTTTCTTATTTCTTTCTCAATCAATGATGTCTCCTGTACTAAACGTAACACTCAGTGAGGTGAAAATACAATCTCCTACCCTGCAGTGTCATCGGGATTATTCATGGTAGATACACCCAGAAAGCCTCATGAACTTTAGATCCATCAGCAACAGATAATTTTTAGTGAATTAAATTTCTATGGTACCTTCATGAGGAAAGATCTCTATGTTTCAATGGCCAATTTGGATGTTTAATTTGTTTTGTAAAGCATTTTCAATGTTCTCATTAGTGCTCCTGCTTTTTAATAATAGATTTCAAATTATATGAATATCTTTCATATAAAGAAACAAATCAGGTTCTTTTTGAGTTCCTTGTAGTTAAACAATTGCCCCCTTAGAAGGTTGCCCTTGGGTAGATGATATTGCAAAGTAGTCCTTGTGATTCACTGACCTATTGTTTCTTCCCTGAAAAACTGGCTATTTGTTAGTAACATTAAATCAGTATGAACACTCAGTTTTCATCTGTAGAAAGAAATTTAAACCTTCCATCTTTAGTAATTTCTAAAAATCATGTGCAAACTTGCTCTCTAATCATGCACTTTGGCTATGGATTGAAAACTTAAAGGACTCTCCTCTTTGTTAGCTCCTCATTTAAAACTGAGTAGAATATTGTAAGTGTGTGTGTCTGTACACACACACACACACACACACACACACACACACACACACACACACACACACACACTGAAAGGAGAAAGGAAAGCCGACAAGCAAAGCAAGTAAAGCAACAAATCAGGCTGACAAGAAACATATTTAATCTGATGTGTTGTCGTTATATCAAAAACAGACAAGTATTATTCATGAAATAAGCTCATTAACTGCATTCTAAAATAGGTATATAATGGATGCTCCTATCTTCTCTGTGATCAAATCATAGATAAAACCTGAAAATGTCAGTTAAATATGGAATGAATATCATTGTCTTGTTTGTGTGTGGGTTTCTTTTTTTGTTTTGCTTTTTTATAGATTACAAGTAGGTAGATGCAGAAATGTATTAAGTGCTACTGAATTTATAACAATTAATAATTTTCTAATATTGTTAATGTTTTTATATTTGTCAAGAAGATTCCCTACAATAAATTTGAATGAATAAGATATTGTCTTTGAAGCAATATTAATCCGCTTGATAATCTTTTTATAAACTGCTGTTAGACTCTATGTTTGACTTAAAAAATATTGTAAATGTGATGTACAAAGGGACTACAGTTATATAAAGCAGATATTGAGTACATTTCTTTTTTAGCAATGTCACCCCTTCCCTAATTTTCTTCTAGTTTTTTTTTCCCCTCACAACCTCTCTTCCCATACAAGTGTATAGCTGATTTTCAACATAGCATCTAGAAATGCCAGAACATAGTAGTTTTCTTATCTCAGGAGATCTACTTAACCTTTTTGGACCTAAATTTTCTCATCTAAAAAGGACAATAATAGTATTTTTATTATATAATAAAAAGTAATATATAAGAAATTTATATAAATGATTAATTCTGTGTAAGAATTAATCACAGAAAATGCATTTGTTTTGGAGCCATTTTTTCTCATTTTCTTTTTCTGAACACTGGGTATTTAATTTCTTAGCCATAAATAACAATATAATAGTAGATATTTAAGAAAAGTCACACACTGCATCCTAAATACAAAAATTATTTTGTGTGGGAAGTGGCGCTGTAGCTCAAGTGGTAGAGTGCTCGCCTTGAGCTGAAGAGCTGAGGGACAGCGCCCAGGCCCAGAGTTCAAGCCCCACGACCGACCAAAAAAAAAAGAAAAATTATTTTGTGCATCATTTGGTGTTTTGGATAACATATATATCTTCGCTATCATGTATTAGCAAAAAAAAGCTTTAAATCACATTCACTTATTTTTAGTAGTACTTGTACTCAGCTCATTGATGCATATTTGTTACAGGGATAAATGTTTCCACAGTGTTAGTTAGCCAATTTCTCCATCCCTTCTTGCTCCAGTTACTTTTCAGATAGGGCCTCACAGTTTACAGTGATAGCAATGGATCACAATCTTCCTGTTTCCATTTACCACTGTAGCTAAGATTAAAAACAAGTGCGTCATCTCCAGGTTTTTCTGTTGGAAGAAGATCTCATGAATTTTTTGCCTAGGCTATTCTAGACAAATTGAGATTCTCTTAAGTAGATGGGATTATAAATGTGAGTCCCTGTTCTCAGTTCATACTCACTTTTTTTTTTTAATTTTCAGGTCCTAGCATAGCTCTTTCTGCAAAAGAGAACATTAAAGAAAATATAAACATAAGCAGAAATTCAACATCAAAGGAAATAAAATTAAAATTGCATAGCAATAAAGAAAAACATTACCATTCTATGTTTCTATAAGCTCAGAGTGACCTTTTCTCAAATTACTATAATCAAGCATGTAGCACTTTCATTCATTCACTGAAAAAGTACTTATATCTACTATGTTGAATATAGAAAAATAGAATGCAGAACAATTCGATAGGAAAATAATTTTTACCAACACAAACTTCTAAAAATAAGCTCTCCTATGAGTTATTACACAATAACAGGAATAATGTGCAATCAGTTATGTCATTAGTGACATCTTTACTGAAATGTAATGATTAATTTCTATTACTGTTTCTCACATGGCTTTGAGAAAAGCTGAAAATAGTAATCAAAATTTGATTATATTTATAGTTAAATATATTATAATTTTTACCACTGGTAAAAGTGCAATTGTACATATGAGAACAAATGGCACACCTGGTACTTTTCATAACATTTGAAAGAGGATTAATATCAAATGACATGTTATAAGCACCCCTGATCAACTACGTACTGTATAGTGGACATGGAATAAGTGCTGAAGTGTTAGAATTGGTAAAATGCAGACTGCTCTCTCTTTACAATTAGAGTCTGCTTCATACAAAACAATGATTTTTAATAAGTTACAATCTGAAATACTACAATTCACAATCTAATTTAAGCAAACAAACAAATATATTTTCCTACAAATTTAGGAATTTGTGATCATTTGGAAAGTACTACACTGAAGAACAGAACAGATACTAAGGATGCCTTGTTTCATACCTCTAAGACTAGCTAAACAAGAAAATGAGATTAGGGGATATCAGTTCAAGGCCATTCCAAGCCAAAATTTTCCCTATCTTTAAAATAATCACAAATGCAGGGCACAGGTGGCTCCCGCCTGTAATCCTAGATACTGAGTAGGCTGAGATCTGAGGATCACGGTTCAAAGCCAGCCTGGGCAGAAAAGTCCATGAGACTCTTATCTCCAATAAACCATGAGAAAACCGAAGTGGCACTGTGGCTCAAGCGGTAGAGCACTTGCCTTGAGCTGAAGAGCGCAGGGACAGCCCCCAAACCCCACGACTGACAAAACAAACAAACAAACAATAAAATAATGACAAATATACCTTTGATCCAAGGTTGGTAGACACCAAAGATTAGCAAGGAAGGGAAACAAGCACAGAATGCTTTATAGCATTAATATTCTACACATATTTCCTTTTACTAGCAGTAATATACTGTATAACTAACAAAATGTAGTGTTTATTAATCACTGTGCAGATCCACTTCATATATTTAAAAAAATTGTGGCCAAGAGAAAAAATAAAGCACATATTCTATGGATCTAAATATTTAAGATACAAATGAAACTCCCAACTCATTAAATGAAACATCTGTTATTCTGTTCTTGTACCATGCCAGAGGTTTCTCTTACTTGTTATTGTAGACCCCCTGCTTCCTGGTCTAAATCAAACTTGTGGTCAAAAGTACTATTTAGCTCTTCTTCTGGATTGTTCTACTTATTCCAGTCAGACCACCACCTCCACTGGAATTTTGAAACAAGTTCTTCCAAATAAAGTCAATATATCTTCATTGTTACTTGCTAATTATCTATTCCTTATAAGGATATTTGAGGTTCAGAATGGTGACACTTACATAAACTACCTGTACATAATACCACAAGTAAAATGTGAATGGTAACCTAAACTCAAATAACGTATTTCTCTATTAAAAGTATGAATATTCATTCTAGTGGAATGAATAGACTATAAGTAGTATCACATAAAAATCAGGTATGTTTTGCTTCCATAGAAGCTCATGTCAGGTTTCTATTTAATGAACAAAATCAAAGACCAAAATGAAACCTGTTGTTTAAGCTTTTAGAAGATTAAATTGCTTAATGAGAGACTGTGGATCTACTGTATTTTGTAATTTAATCTTTGTTAACATTAAAAATTATAACCATTCTTTCTTTATACATTAGAAAAATGGGGTCAATTAATATAAAATAACACGAAAAATTAACAGCCTCTCAAAGTCAGGTTTGCTTTGCTAATCTTCAAATGAGTTTCAATAAAACATGAAAACCTGGGGTGGAGTCCACTGTCAGTTTCACAAAGGATTTTCTTCAGCATTTTATTTATATTTTTGGTACTTTGACCATCTACTAACATCTCGGTATACCTCATACAAGCTGTTTCAGAGGATCCAGATAAATGAGCAGGAGTTCATAGAACAATTTTATATAGTATAATTAATAATTTTATATAGTAATTCACCCCTCTAAGAGAACTATGACTTAACCAGGACCCAATGCAATGACACCAGATATTGGGCTAATAAACAATTTACCAATTGTTTAAGGAACATTTGCCTGTCAGATTTGATTCCCGTTGTCTTGCAAGTATCTTCCTCTCTCTGGAATGAAAATGCATGTTTTATGAGCCTCCTCTTGCTTGGCTGCTTGGGTTCTGTGGATTATTTCCATTCACAGACTTAATGAGTAGACTCCAGGAAACATGCATCACTAGTCAAATAAATGCACATCAGTAATGTTTACTTTGACAGCACTAAAAAGGTCATGTTTTCCTCTTTTTCCAACCAAGAGCAAATCATGAATCATTAGAATATAGTCTCATGTTTGAATTTGTTTTATCTTTGCATGTTGTTGACTTTAATTAGTGGGGTTTTTAATATGGATCACCATGCTGTCTTGAAATATTTGTATGATATTTTGGATCCACCAATAGTGTGAGAAAAATTTTCTATTATTTATATACTCTGAGGTTTTTGTTTTTAATTTCATACAGTAGTTTTAAAATTTTGTTAGTTGAAGCAAATATCCCTGGGAAAGTTGATTTCTCTGTACATGAAGTTTATGCATGTGATCCATGCATGTCCAGAGTACCCAAACAATAGATCTGGTTCATTGTCCTCATTTGCTTCTCTTATCATATGATCTCAACTAGACCTGTGCTTTAAACTCTGACCTTCACATTTGATTTCCTTGGTACTACACTGAACTTGACCTCTGCTTGAGAAGTTGATGTCTGTATTCAACCAACTTCTCCAACTACAGATCTTATTGCAACACTAATGAACACTTAGTAACCTGCCAGATCAACTCTGAATTTGGTAAACCCACATACCTCCTTATTGGAATATGTGGATTTCAGTGTATATTGCACATAGCAAAAACATTGATGTCCTTCATTTCTTCTTTTCTTGTACTCTTCAAAGTAAGAATAAAACTATCATTTCCACTGTATGGCCTAGACATCAAATAGCACAACTTTTCTCACTTGCAGTGTATCTTTCTTTGTCTAGAAAGCCATTACTTCTCCCATTGGGTATGACATGCTCACATAGTTCCTTTGATTTTACTCTTGCTCACTTATACTTTGATATATAAAATGTATTCATATTTTTAAAGAGTGTAAATTAGGGAATTTCACATACTACCATCTTATTTCTCCAACACTGTGTTTTATTGTTATAAACTTTTGCCCTTAACTTCATCCAGTTCCCTCATCCTGTTATTGTCCTACGCCTTGACAGGGGCTTATAGATTATTTTTCATGGCTTATTCTAGTATTTTATTAAAATATCAGATCAAGTGCTGCTTTAACACAGGGATTTCGAATCCCATTTAAAATGATCTTCATTCTCATAGTGTTATTCTATATTATGCTATCTCATTTTACATGCTCATAGCACTTCTCAATTTTGAAATTATTTTTTTTGCTTGATTTTTGTATGTCCCTCACTAGAATGTCATTTCTCTAGCTCTCTATCTGACTCTCTTCATCATCTAGGTACATAAAAATCTGCCTACTCAGTCCCATGATCATGGAATAAATCATTTCTATACTATGAAATGTTAGTGACAGTGTTAGATGTCTCCACTAGCTGACACATTAGAAAGTTTCCATGAAGTTTTCAACACAATCTTCTACTGATGCAGTGTAAAAGCCATAAAATTCAGTAAATTTCACTGTAAGTTCACGGCATCTTCGTAACTTTAGATCATTGAGTGACTGGTCAGGGCAAGTCATTTGCCTATCTTTAATGTCACATAATTTTACATTTTTTCCTATGTTCAATAACTTACAGATAGTCTACACCTTTCCCAAAGTAAAGAACAATTGGAAATCTGCTTCAAGAAGATCTTGGCACTATTGATAGCTTCTCAGATATATGATGATCCAGTGAATTTTGTTACTTTGAGAAGAAAGAAAAAGTTAAGGGTAGAGGAAAAGAAATTATACATTCCTTTGCCTAACATATTTATTATTATTTTTCTTTACATTTCCTTATATTTACTGAATCAATATATATGTAATCATTTGATTTTATGTGATCACTTTGTTCATAGACTAGGTCGACCACCTCCTTTTTGTATCGTAACACTGAGTATAAATGAAATAGAATGAGAATATGTGGATGACCAATACTAAGTACCCCAAATTCTGGGAGAGTAATTCACATACAATATCTGTCCATCAGGCCAGTCTTCGTAGACAAATATGAATAAACTATATCTCATTTGATTATATATAGAAAATCAAAATACATCTTACATGCTACATGCATGCAAGACAAACACTCTACTCCTGAGCCACCTTCCTAACCCCTGCTTTTAACTTTAAAAAGTTGTATTTGTTCCTAAACAAATCAGATGATTTGTCATTCCAAATGAAATAAATTTTGTACTTCCAAAATATTTGTCTCAAGTTTTCTTATTAATACATTTTGTTATATTTCTTTTTAAAATATTTTTTATTGTCAAGGTGACATACAGAGGGGTGACAGTTACATAAGTAAAGCAATAAGTACATTTCTTGTCAAACTTGTTGCCCCTTCCCTCATTTTTCTCCTATTTTCTCTCCCCTAACTTTCACTCCCAAATTGTACAAATCATTTCCATATACTGTCTTGTGTGTATCGCTGTTGCATTGGTTCCCCCCTTGTCCTTTGTCTCACCATTCTGTTGTCCCCTTCCACTTCCCCAATTCAAATAAAGTATATACAATACCAGGGAACCAAAATCAAGTACAATGACAAGAGGGGATATACCATAGGGGGAAGAACATACAAAAGAAACAAAAAAAATCTCATAGTACATTAAAAATAACAACAACAAAGAAAAATCTCTTGTGTCCCTGTTATGTTCATTTCACTTAGTGTCATGTTATATGGTATATGTACATAGCTATTGAGCTATTCTGCTCATCTGTTAGGATTATCCTAGATGTCTAGTAATTATTGCAAATAAGGGTATGCAACGAACCTATGTTTCTTAGGCAATTGCTATCATCTGTATTTGTGAATAGTACTTCAGTCAGAAACTTTTTTTTGTGAAAATACTGTACAGAGGGGTTACAATTACATGGGCAAGATAGTGAGTACATTTCTTATCAAGCATTGTAGCCTCCTCCTTCTTTTACCCTTAGAAACTTGTTTTTTCAATTTTGTTCATGCTTTTTGTTATGACATGGATTTTTCCTCTCCATTCTTTGCTTTCTCTTCAGTCATTACTACTTTCCTTTTAATCTTGTGTGGCCAATAAAGTTATATTTACCTTAGTTTATATATCCTGTATTTGCATTTCATGGTGCTTACACCCTATACCTAATTTCTACATTTATTAATTTGTTTAAAAACTATTTACTAACTGCCAGCATTGCAGTGGAATCTGAAAACAAAACAATTTCTAAAGCTCAACACCAACCTTCAAAAAAAAGCTTTTGACCTTCTGAAAGGTCAGTGATGGATTTTAAATATATGCTATGAACTTTCCAACTAAACAGAAGTTTCTTCTAGGGTAATAATATTTTCACATCTTTTTCATCATGATATCTCAATGTCTATAACTCCGGGGAGTATATAGCAGGTTTCTTTTATCTTCTTTCTTTTTGGTGCCAATCCTAATGTTTGAACTCAGGCTCTGAGTGCTATCTGTGAGGTTTAAAAATATTTTAATGTTTTTATTATTGTTTTTGATGATACTAGAGATTGAACTCAAGGCTTCACTCTCACTAAGTAGGTACTCTACAGATTGAGCAACAATTCTAACACATTTTTTAAATGGATATACATATTTAACACCCAGAATATATTTGTTGTGTGTCAAGCATTGTTGCAAGTACTTTACAAATATTAAGCCATTCATCCTCACAAAACAATCCTGTGAGCTAAGTATGAATATTTTAGGTGTTTTTTTTTTTTTTTTTGTCGTGGGGCTTGATCTCTGGGCTTGGGCGCTGCCCCTCACCTCTTCAGCTCAAGGCAATCACACTGCCTCTTGAGCCGCAGCGCCACTTCCGGTTTTCTAGTGGTTTATTGAGATAAGAGTCTCATGGACTTTTTTGCCCGGGCTGGCTTTGAACCGTGATCCTCAGATCTCAGCCTCCTGAGTAACTAGGATTATAGGCGTGAGCCACCAGCGCCTGGTGTATGAATATTTTACAAGTGATGTAACCAAGTCCAGCTTTTAATTGACAGAGCTGGGATAGGAGCCATGTAGTGTGTCTCCAAATGCCATTGTCTTAAAAAAAAAAAAAAGTCTTCCTGTCCCTGGCTGCACTTTTGGGGACTGAACCCAAAGCATGCTAGGCAAGCACTCTACCTTCAAGCTATTTCCTTTGCCTAGAATCCCATTATGCCATTTTATGGCCTATTCAAGAAGTCCTCTATCTCTTACACTAACGGATTTTTGATAATTTGTTTTCATTTCTGGACTGTTTAGAAAGACTCTCCCTAAAGGATTAAGCTGAAAAGAATCTTTGAGATTCTACCTAATTGTTCATTGTTTTTCTTCCCTGAGTGCTCAGGTCTAGCACTCTACTGCTTGGATCACAGCCCCACTGTCCAGTTTTAAGTGGTTAATTGGAGACAAGAGTCTCACAGACTGTCCTGAATGGGCTGAGCTTGAACCACCATCCTCAACTTCCAGTTTACTGAGTCATTAGGATTACAAGAGTGAGTTACTGGCACTGGCCACATAGCAAGCAGATTCTTGACAAATATTTAACAGGAATGTATGAAGCATAAATGAAATGGAGTGTTGGCGCATATGTAACAATGCAGAGGTTTATAGAAGGAAACAACGAGAATGGAGAAGATAGTAAAAGTATTCAAAGAGGAGATTCAATTTTTAACACAATTTTCCTTTAACTCTCTATGGCCTTTGAAAGTTAACGTTACCTCTCAATGACACAATTTCCTCATAGGCTAGATGAGAAAGTTGTTATAGATAGTCTCAGAGTTCCTTTCCATAACAGAACTTTCTGTGATCCTTGACTCTTAATGGATAAATTCCATTTCCTACCGGCTGAGCAAAAAAGAAAACCACAAAGCGAAAGACATTAGTAAAATAACACAAAGATAACCTATTAGAGAGGCTGTAGCACTGCTTTCTCGGGGAAATCGGAGGGAAATGATTTAAAAGAAATGATGAAGAATCCTTTTTAGAAGCAAGAGAGGTCACAGATGATGATTTGGAGTATTAGGCTGCAGTGTGATCATTTTCCTTCTAGAAACTGTAGAAATAGCTACCTTTCCCATGTCCAGGGCTCAATGAAAGGGAAGAATTTGTACATGCAATGAAAAAAGAAAGGTAATTATGTATTGTTCTTAAAATAATC
This sequence comes from Dipodomys merriami, assembly GCF_024711535.1. Taxonomy (NCBI): domain Eukaryota; kingdom Metazoa; phylum Chordata; class Mammalia; order Rodentia; family Heteromyidae; genus Dipodomys; species Dipodomys merriami. The sequence continues at coordinate 72,905,032 of NW_027202270.1, read as the reverse complement.
AAAATATATGCATTCAGGAATTGAGTAAATGCTACACGTATCTTTCTACTAAACTCCATACTTCAGTTTTTGACAAACAAGTGCCTTTCTGCAAGACATCTGTTCTTGCATAAAGGAAACAGTTCAGGGCATATGAAACCACTCGTTCTTAACCATAAGCAAGCTGCCACCACTGTGGTCACTAGTCTGTGTGCTTAAGGATCCTTATGATGGCTTCAGCCTTGTGCTAGATCTGCTACTATGGCAACTGACATAGATAAGGAAAGATAAACATTTGATAAAAGAAAATAGGAAAAATATCTGTGCCTACAGGGTACAATAAATATGATGAGTTTTGCAAAGTGAAACTTTCACAGCATGATATTTTGGAAAGAAGATTGGTATTAGGCAATGTGTTTATAGGCTGTCCAGCAACTTATTGAATAGGCTAGGAACCTGTGAAAATCAGTTCATTCATTTAGACATCTATACTGAAGAGGGGCCTCCTCTGTGGCTAAGCCTTGTGATTGGCAAAGTAGACTATTAAGGTACCTGCTGTTAAATGCTGCATCTAAAGTGGAAAGGAAAGGCAATTAACTTAAATGGAAAAGTACATGATTTGCATTATAAAAGATGTGACTACAAATTTTAGATTTTTGAAACAACAAAACATCATTTCAGTTGAGGAAAAGAGGAGAAAGAAATATAGGGAATATGGTTTTTGAGTCAGCCCTTAAAACACGTTGTAAAAGTAAAGCCTCAGGAAGTGGTTCTGTGGCTCAAGTGGTAGAGCACTCACCTTGAGATGAAGCGCTCAGTGACTGTGCCCAGGTACAGAGTTCAAGCCCTAAGACCGACAAAAAAAAAAAAAAAAGTAAAAAAAAAAGTAAAACCTCCGTTAAAGTAACACCTGTGCAGAAAGCCACAGGCATTCATTGAAAACATCTCATTAAATGCACTAGTGGCTCACACCAAGCTACTGAGGAGGCTGAGACCGAAGAATCTCAGTTCAAAGCCAGGTTGTGAAGGTATTCTCTAATTAATTACCAAAGGCCACAAGTGGAGCTAAAGTGGCTCAAGTGGTAAAGTGGAGGTTTTGAGAAAAAAAAAGAAAGAAAAATAAAAATCAAGGCTTAGGGACAGTGCTCAAGTCTATGATTAAGACAAGTGTAAGGGGGAAAAAGATGAAGAAAATGTATTTAAATATTCAAAGTCACCAAAATCTAATTACTCCTAAGCATGCTTGTATATTTTCTTCAGGTCACGTTACTGATAATAAAGAGAAGATAAAATATAATTTTAGTTTAGGTGTTTTATGCTTGAGTTCTTTTGGCAACATCTTCCCACATTTTCCACTACTTTAATGAACATGATTTATGCCTCTATTATGTTTCTTGGAGTATTGCTGAAATATCCCTAGAGTCTCAGGATAATGAAGACAAGATAGAGACCTGTTATTATCAAAGAACTTAAACTTTTATTAGCTGGAATGATGAAGAGACAATGTGAGTTCTAGAACCCAATTTCATGGCAAAAAAAATTCCCTTAACATGAATTACATCAAACTTAAATCAAGACCTTCTTTTGTTTTACTTCTTTGTTGGTAGCTTAACTCTAACTCATAGTAAAAAGTGACATCTTGGATCATTTAGCATGGACTATCAAAACCTTTATTCTCTTTTTTTTCAGATTTTATTTAATTTTCCTAGAACAAACAAACAAAAAAACTGAATCCGAGGAGCTTCTGGCTTACAATATTCTGCCTGATAGGAAGATAATAAGAGAGTTCTGGTTGGAAACAGAAACCTATATAAAACTGCCTCTGATGAGTGCAGTCTTGCAGCACTTTTTTCCTCAAGAAAATTCAGTAAAACAATAGTCAAATTCATAAATACCAAGAATAAAGACAAGAGATCCTTCTCTGAAAACATGTGGAAGCTAACAAAGAGCAGTTACCTACCTAGTTGCTCTGCAAGAAAATCTCCCTGTTCATAGGCACCATATCAAATCACAAAGATTTTAAGTCCACCTTTAAACAGTGAGTCTTTCTGAATGGAAAATCTACTTGTGGGGAGAGATAATTGTCACTGTACACTTGGAAAACATTTCACTTGCAAAGTGAATGGGAATCTCTAAGCCCCACCTGGTAATCTGCTGTGCGTCCTGACTTGAAGAGGCATTTTTATAAATTGCCATAAAGAAACCTATTAGCATCAATCTACATTATCTTATCACAATCTAATAGAACATAAGTTTGTTTTGACAATCCTACAGTTTCATTTGAGAAGTAGATAAAGCAGAAGAAAGAAGTACAAAAAAGTATTTAAAATACTTAAGATCATTTTAAGCCTGTACTAAGTTTGAACTCAAGGCCTCTCTCACACAGTCTCTCTTTGCTTGCATATAACTGACATGCAACAACATGACAAAACTTCAGTCTGGCATTTTGTTGGTTAATTTGATATGGAATCTCTCATACTTTCTGTCCAGGCTGACTTAAATTTGCATCCTTCAGTGGAGGATCTTAGACCTTACCTTCCTAAGTAGTTAAGAAAACAGGCATGAAGTAGTAGTTCCAAGCACCTTTTTGATTTTTAAAGATCATTTGCATTCAACATTGTGCATGTGTGTGTGTGTGTGTGTGTGTGTGTGTGTGTGTGTGTGTGTGTGTGTGTGTGTGTATGAGAGAGAGAGAGAGAGAATAAAATAGAATAATTTCTACAGAAAAGAGAGCAATGATAGTTGACACTATTCAATCTCAAGGGCTGATCAAAAGACTAAACAAACCATGCACAGGTATCTCAAGCCTGTTAGCTACTCAGGAGGCCTAGATATGAGGATCACTGTTCAAAGCCAGCCCAGTCACGAAAGACCAGACTCTTATCTCTAATAAACCACCAGAAAACTGGAAGTGGTACTGTGGCTCAAGTGGTAGAGTGTTAGCCTTGAGCTGAAGAGATGAGGGACAGCACCCAGGCCCAGAGTTCAAGCCCTACGACTGGAGAAAAAAAAGACAAACGAAAATGTAAAATGTTTCTATTTGATATTATTATCAAGAGAAGAAAGCTCAAATGTTAGAAATAATTTGTTACTAAATGTAAGCTTACATGAATTACATACTAGATGCATTTATGTTTTGTTTTTATTTCCCCATTATTGTATTAAAAATGAAGGAGCAGTGAAAAATCAATTCACATGTGAAACTTTTGTTTCTTTGGCCTAAAGCATTCTTCACATTCTTCTCTAATTCTACTATAATTAGTAAAAAAATTTTCCTGATTGGAGTCCAAGGAAATTATTCTCAATCAAAGAGAATGAATACTTTCTGTTCTCTTAAAATCTGTCAAATCTACTTTCTAAGTTATTTATAATAATACTAATTCTTACCAGATAACAACTGAGAGACACCCTCAGAATGGGAAAATTCTATGAATTTTCAGATATATCAGTTTGGGATTATCCTCATTATAAGGACAATAGGAAATATAAGTAGAGAAATGTGTTTGGGAAAGTTAAAAAAAAGGTTTATCTGATATGTGTTAATATTCAGCATTGGGAGTTAGGAGTTAGTGTTAATTTTTCTTTATTTTCAATAAGATTTTTTAAAATGTTATATTAACATTATATTTCTAATGGATTTCCATTCTCTTTTTACCCCAAAGTGCAAAGAATTGTGTAAACCTCTCTCATATTGAAATAACATAAACTACAATTTAAGGTTATTGACTTATTCAGAGAAACTGTTGTTAAAACAACAACTACATGCTTAAAGGGATATCCACAGACAGAAAGAAGTGAAAAAAAAAAGAGGAAAGAGAGAGAGCTGGGCACCAGTGGTTCAAGCCTGTAATCATAGCTACTCATGAGCCTGAAATCTGAAGATTGGGGTTTGAAGCCAACTGGGGCACTAAAGTCCTGGAGCAGAAAAGTCTTTCTTATCTCCATTTAACCCCTGGAAAGCTGGAAGTGATCTGTGGCCCAAATGGTAGAGTGCTAGCCTTGAACATGAAGAGGCTTAGGACCAGCATCCAGGCTCTGAGTTCAAGCTCACCTTTTCATCAGGAACTATGTATCTAGAAAGTAGAGTATGTTGAGATTTCCATCAGAAGAATATTAGTCTAAATTATTAGCTTGAAGACCCTAAAGTATATATGGCTTTCTTTTTCCTTGGTGTGTAGATTATGTTTTAATTGGGTGTAATACTAAGACACTATTCTTAAGATAACATAGATCACATCATTAAATTATGTTTGGTAAGCAGTTCAAGTGAGGTAGAAACGAGGGAAAGAGACACCTAAAAGAAGCTGGGTTACTGAGCTGAAGTGGTGAGCTTTTGGCAGGGCCAGGATCCTTATAGATTGAGGACCAGAGAAGTGTGTCCCTCTCCCCTCAGGAGGGCCAGACACAGGCTGCTTGACATTCCCAGCAGCTGGCTGAAAGGTTCAGAAACCTCCCGCCACAGTGTTCAGAAATGCCTAGAAAAGTTTAAAATTAATAGTCAGGCCCATAAAAGTAGATATAAAATAAATTTTTAGTACCTCTGCCAAATCCCTGCTCTCTTTACTTGGTCCTTTTGTACCATAATCACATTCTTTTATGATTTGCTTTGGCAATGAAAAAGTAAGTACAGAATGCTTTGGAATTTTTACAAATGGATTTTTCCTCCTTTCTTCAAATGCCATTGAAATATATTTTCTCTTGTAAACTCTATGCATCTGAACAGGAAATAGACAGTTTTACTTTATTAATAATAATCTAATAAAATGTTACCATTTGGGGTGTACAATTTCATGAGCTTTGACAAATGTAAATCCTCATATAACTGCAATGCTCCATAAGATACAGGAATCCTTCACAAACTGTGAAAGTTCCCTTGGACCCCATTACAGTCAATCACTGCTATGCCCTTCTTTCTCCCATCCTGCTGCATGAACTTTTCCAAATTCTATTGTGACACATTAGATTGTTATTTCTAGATGTCATAGAAATGAATGTGCTATTTCTAGAATGTGCTATTTCATAGGAAGCTTTTTCACTCAAAAGAATATCTTATTTATATCTTCAAAGATTCATTCATAGTTTTGTACCTGTAGTTTATAATTCATTGTTTTGCAATATCGTGTTCTATTACTCACAATTTATTGTTGCACTCAAATATTGGTTGACTTTTACAGTATTTCTCATTTCAGATTATTACAAATATTTTGTATTTTGAAAAATCATTTAGTAAGTATATTCAGTTGGTCTCTTGAATACAAAGAGTAGAATTACTAAATCACAGTGGTATATTTAATAAGAATGTCTTAGGATTATACTTTACATCTTATATTAGAGATAACAAGGTGATCCAAACATGTTCCATTGCCCATCACTTGAAAGTGTGTTAGGTTACATGACCCAACATGTTCTTCAAAATACAACCAAATTAAAAAAAATTACCTTACCCATGTAACTGTAACCCCTCTGTACAGCATCTTTACAATGAAATAAAATTAAAAAATAAGATTTGAAAAGGCATCAAGGTAGGAAAGGAAAAAAAGTTAAACTATTATTAATTTCATATGCTATGATCCTGATCCTCTCAAACTTCCTATATCTGATAAAGAACTTCAGCAATGTCGTGGGATCTAAAACCAACACATAAAAATCAGTAGCTTCTCTGTACACCAACAATGAATAGGATGAGAGGAAAATTAGGAAAGCACATTACAAAAGCTGCAAGTAAAAAAAAACTCTAGGAATGAACTTAGCAAAGAAGGTATAGGTCCTCTGTAATGAAAACTACAAAGCAAGAGGAAAAAAAGAAGGAGGAGGAGAGGAGAAGGTGGAAAAGGAGGAGGAGTAGAAGTGTTGAAAATCTGGAAAGACCTCTCATGTTCTTGGATTGGTAGACTCAATAGAGTGAAAATATGCATTCTGTCAAAGAACGTATACAAATTTAATGCAATACTCCTGACTCTCCCAACTTCGTTCTCCACAGAGATAGAAAAGGCAATCTTAAAATGTATATGGGAAACTATTCTGCTGAAGGTATCACTATAGCTGACTTCAAACCATACTATAAAGTCATACTAACACATAGAGCCTGGTACTGGCACAAAGCCATACCCTAAGACCAATGGAAAAGACTAAACGACCCAAATATAAACTGATATTTCACAAAGGACCCAAAATATACATTGGAGAAAGCATAACCTCTTTAAAAACTGGTATTGGGAGAACTATATCTCTACATGCAGAAAACTGACATTTGACCCCTATCACTCACTCTGTACCAATTCCATTTAAAGTAGATCAAAGACTTTAACGTGATACCTGAAACCTTGAAATGATGACAGAAATGAAATGTTAGCACTTGTTGACATAGGTAGAAACTTTTTGGTTTCCAGGGCCTCAACCTATAGGAGAAAGAGTTGACAAATAGGATTGCATTAAGTTAAAATTCTCCTGCATATCAAAGCACATTATCACTAAGCTAAAATATAGCCAGCAGAATTGGAAATAGATTTTTTCCCCAGCAACACATACGGTAAGAATCTAATAGCTTGAAGATAAAGGAGCTTAAAAATATGAGACCTTATACAGTGTAAAGAGGGGTTATACCTTAGGGGAAGAACATACAAAAGAAACAAAAAAAACACAAAGTACATTATAAGTACATTAAAAACAATAGCAACGAAGATAAAACCTCTTGTGTCCCTATCAGGGGGTTCATTTTGCTTAGCATTATCTTTTATCATCATATGTATAGAGCTCTTGACGTTTTCTGCAAGTCCTAGATGTATACTCTTTATTGCAAGTAAGGGAAACTATGGGACCTATGTTTCTTTGGGCCTGGCTTAATTCACTTAATATAATTTTTTCCAAGTCTTCCCATTTCCTAACAAATCTAGTGCCCTGCATCTTGTATATACATTTTTCTAATTTGGGGAGGGGAAAGAAAATAACAAAATGCTGAAATAAGGATACAGGTTGACCCATTGTAACAATGAGATGTACAAGACACTATGTTGAAAATGAACTTTAAACTTTGGGGGGGAGGGAGGAGTTGGAAAGATGGGGAGAGAAGGGATGGTAGGGGATAAAGGAGGGGCTAACAGTGCTCAATAGAAAATGTACTCATTATCTTATTCATGTAACTGTAGCACATCTGTACAGTATCTTTACAGTAAAAATATATATTTAAAATTATTAGACCTTAAATAGTAACCTAGTCAATGGGCAAAGGATAAATAAAAATAAATGCAGAGATATTTCTCAGAAGTAGGGCAAATGACCAATTAATAGATAAGTAAATACTCAATATTCCTGGCCATGAATTGAATGCAAAACAAACAACACTGAGACTCCATTACTCCAATATGAATAGCCATCATCAAGAATACAAACAGCAAAAAATTGTGATAAGGATGCATGAAAGAAAAAACCTTAATAACACGGTTAGTGGTAATGTCAATTAGTGCAACCTCTCTGAAAATCAGTATGAAGATTTCTCAAAAAAAGATAAAACAAAGAAACAACAATAAAAACAGAACTGCATACTTATACCCAGTGGTCACACTGGAGGAGAAAAAAGAACCATGTATGAAACGTGTACTAAACAGTTGGGACAAACATTCCTAACAAATAATGCAGACAGAAGTCTTGAAGATAGACTTTAAGTGACAGCTTCACGAAAGAACACCCAAGCCAGTGGGATTAAGTCGGAATACAAAAAGAGGATGTTAGCCAAGACTATGAATGTAGACATGACTTTAGTGTGTTGGCCATGATAAGAAATTTAGATTCTAATAAGTATAATGTGAAGTCATGGAGCATTGAAAGCATGAGAGGGATTTGATCTAATTTACATTTTTAGTAGATTTTTCAGGCTGCCATGTGAAGAATAAACTCTACAGGAACAGCATGGAATAAGGAGATTATTTTCCATAGAAGGCTATTACAGGAGACTATCCAAAAGATGATAATAGCTTTAGGCAAAATGAGAGTATAGGAAGAAGTAAGTTGCTGCCCTCCCCCAATCCCTTAGTGTGCTTCAAAGGGAGGCTTATCTCATTTTCCCATTACATCAAAGAAGAGTCAAGTCAGTGTATGCCCTTTATTAAATAGTATCAACGCTCTGGGTGCACAATAGCATGTGAATCTCATAGAAAATGATGTTATGTTTCTAATTCCAGGACTTTTGAATAGGACTCAAAAGCCAAGTAAAGTAAGAACATGCAAATCTATTATTAAACATACTGCATTTATATTAAAAGTAATCACATACAGCGAGGCACAGATGGAACTTGTTCTAGCACAGACACATTAGTGTACTGAAACAAGAAAAGTCGTCCCCTTCTGCTGTAAATATAGTTTTAAAATTTCCAAGTGGATACCTTCCTTGAGCATCTGGCTTACTCCTTGAGAAGCTTGAACCTTGGGTGTTAGCTTGGAATTAATTTGATATCAAAATGAGCAGAGACTGCTGTAATTGGGATACTGCCTGACATCTTCTAATTTAAGGATAAATGATCTTTGTAAGTGAAGGAGGCAAAGACATAAATAGAACCAGCAATCATTTATGAAATAAACCCTGGCCAAGGCACAAAAAGAATATCACAGGGATGTTGAAATACTTACTCTAAAAGAAATAAAAGTTAATTTGAACCTTTAGAGAAAAATGAGGATGCTCCTATGTCAAAAATTGAGGTAGCCTTTTAGCTTCATAAAGAAAATTGATTTTAAGGACTAGTATTTTCCCTTTAGCTCAGCTCTTCTGATTTCATCAAATACACAGAAGCATATGGTATTTGGGATCATTATGTAATCACCAGTGTGTGTTGTTGATGAGGATGTTTATCTGTGAACTTTATTTCTAAGAGTTCAAACTGCAGAGTGGTGAAACCTCCAGCTATTGTTAGTAGTAATGATTGCTATGGGGAAATGAAGATGCTGAGCCAAACTTTTATGATGCTTTGCTAGCCCTCCCCTTCTTCTGTCGCTTCCATGCTGAGAACAGAGAAAGTATTAGCTGATCTCCAAGGAGAAACTCAGATAAAACTGTTGTGGCAAGGATAGGCTGATCACAATTTTTTATTTTATCTTTTGTTTCAAATACTTCACCCAACTTCTGATCAAAGGAGCTCTTTGAACATTTCTTTACATTGAAAGGGAATGGCAGTTGCTTTCTTCATTGGTGCCAGAGTTTCATAATCTAAGGATTGTAGGATTATTTGTTATATAAGTTTTCATTTCTTATCCTGATGACAAAAGTTTGTAAACTTTAACATTTTCATAAAACATACAGAACTAGGACATTTGCAAATTATGCAGCTGATTTTTATGCAGTATTTTAACTTTTATTAGATGTTTTTTCGGTTACATTTCTTCCTTAGATCTCATGAAAAAAAAGAGGTCTTAAGAGAGCACAAGCAATGCTTTATTAAAGCAGTACTTTTCATAGGAAAACAACATACAGAAAGACAAGTAGGAGAATTGAAGAATCCAATAATTTATGGTGGATACTCTTGCTTTCTACTTGAGTTTGTTTTTTTGCATGTTTTCATATTTGGTTAGATATTGTTGCTCCAGCTGCTTAGCATTTCTATAAAATAAGAAATCAGCCTTTTGCTAAAAATACAGGTATATACTGCTCTAAGTAAAGGAACACACACTTCTTTCATTTTCTCTTGTTTTGGATGATTTTTAATTATTGAGAAAAATCAAGCAAGATATTACCAATCTCTAGTTTCTACAAGCCCTACTCACTAAAAATATGGTCTATAGCTGGGTGCTGGTAGCTCATGACTATATTCCAAGCTATTTGGGAGGCTGAGATCTGAGAACTGAGTTCTGAAGCTAGCCTGAGCAGGAAAGTCCATGAGACTCATATCTGCAAGTTATCATGAAAAACAGGCAGTAGAGCTATGGCTTACATGGGTTAGTGCTAGCCCTGACCAAAGCTAGCTCAGAGACCATGCATAGGACCTGATTTCAAGCCTTAGAACAGAACCAGCACTCTCTCTCTCTCTCTCTCTCTCTCTCTCTCTCTCTCTCTCTCTCTCTCTCTCTCTCTCTCTCTCTCTCTCTCTCTCTTCTCTCTCTCTCTCTCTCTCTCTCTATATATATATATATATATACATATATGTGTGTGGGTATATGGTACACAAATAAGTGGCAATAACAGTACTTGAGAACTTATTAGAAATACAAAATCTCTTAATCTACTCTAACACTACTGATTGAGAAGTCCAGAGTAGGTCCAAGAATCTGTTTTGTCAAGCTTTCCACATGATTCCTTACATGCTAGATTTTGAGAAGCTCTGTTGCAGTTGCATGAAGGAGCTCAAGGTTCTATACTTGTAAGAAATTCCCAGCTCAGATTCTTCTGATCTACATGCAGAGCTTTTGTTGTGACATTTCAGATAACAAATACATAGTTCTCTGATGTCTTTGTGTTTTCTCTTTTTTTCCATTAATGGCTTTCTACTTCATACAAATCTCTCCATTCTCCATACCAGTTATATAGAACTTTCTTTTCTGGATGCATCCTGACATTGCAGATACATCCATAGCTTTCTCATTATTTTCAGTTACAAAGGCTAAATCATTAAAATGTCATGGTAAATTCTTACCCCAGCTCATACTTGATCAGTAGTTTTGATCTAATCTGCAGGTGTTATTTGGTTGTCCTTCCACCAACTCCACTGGGTTGGATATTAGGATGAGAAAAAAACACTCCGTATTCATTTTTGTAATGTGAAGGAATTTTAGTTTTATAAGTTTTTGGTGCATCTATTTTCCAATAATTCAATCTTAAACTAGTTCCCAGTACCAATATAACCAACTTAATATTATTGCTTCCTTTACTGTTAGCTCTGCCTTCATTTAAATTTTACCAGCTAAGTAGAGAGTTGTATAGAAAGAGTCCTATTCATGAGACATAAGTTGAAGCATTTGGAATCCAGAAGACTTCTTCCATGAATGTACAGTGTCAGGGAAAGAATCCTCGAACAAAAGACAAAAGCCTTTAGCAAGTATCTTCTTTGGGAGCATCTTTGTGCTTGAATCATCATAAGTCATTTTATGTAACCTTGGCTTTACGTTATAGACAGTTTCTTCTTGTGAACATTTCTAAGAACCAGTTGAGAGCAGGAAGATGCATTATAAATTATCAAGACTCATCTATTTTAAAAAGGCATCAGAATAATTATAAATTTAAATGAAATCATGGATTTAAGTGTAGTTGGCTTTGGTATTTCAAAATTCACTTCAAATATGTCATTTATCATGTCTTAATAAGTTGCAGTGAGGTACCACTTATCCACTTGGTAGAATTTCTGGTACAATGTGGGAATACTGCAGTCATTATGCATAGCAGTCCACACTGCTTTTGACAGGTAGTTGCATGTTCCAGAAACCAGGGGCTCTGCTAGCCCCCAAAGTGGTCACGAGGGTGCTCACTGTGATGTAAACACCTGCCCACCATGCTGGTAATGAGAGCTTATCACACCTGGCATCTTTCTAACAGCTGTAATGTGACCTGTCAACCATGGGCCAAATCCAGACTGATTGCCATAAGGTGAAAAGTCTCACATCCAATCAGTCATCCCAGGTGCTATTCAGCCACCTGTACATGGTTAACATCTGCTCTCTGAAGTTTGTGCTTGTTTTCTTTTGAGAGGATACATTTTTTTCTCCATTGGCCAATATGAAAAATGGAAGGTGATGATTAATCTAGAGAGACATTACTGAAGTCTCCAGAACAAGGTGAAACTCCCACTGCAAACAGTGTTGTTTTTAAAGTGCACAATAAAGACTTGGCTAAACCTCACACAAGGAACATTGGAGGGTAACTCAGTATAATATGGATGATTATGAAATGATATAAAGTAATTCTAAACATTGTCTTATATTAGGCAATTTAGACAAAGCAAGAAAAATAAAGGAAAGAGTGGGTCAAAGGAGGGTGAAAATGTTGAAGGGTCATACAGTTTACCATAAACTGTATGATCTGTATCATATGTGAATATAAACTAAAATAAAACAGTACACATTCTAAAGCACTAAGAAAAGTGAGGGAAAAGGTGAGTTGGAAGGGGTAAGTGAGAATATCGAAAGTGTTGGCATTGATCAAGACACGTTGTATTCATAAACTGCTTGTTGAATTGCTAAAATAAGAATTGTGATAAAATATGAGTAAATAATTGGATGCTAATTTTTTACTAATTGGCAAATTTTACAGCTTCAAAGTACAGTGTAATTTTGTGAACTTGTGTGGTTGATGAGAGCATATTACAAAGGTAGGTGATTTTAATTTAGTCTTAAAGAATAGGTCACTCTCATTAGATAAATACAAGTAGAAGAGAGAGTTCAAAATCAAATCTGCAACGCAAGAAATAGCTCATTATATGTGTGCATGAAATAATGGGCCTTCTTGAAGCAAATGACCTGATCAAAAGAGCAGTAGAAAGGCAATTTAGGTAGGACAGAGGGAGTAAGACTCGAGAATTAATACAAGTAATAGGTAACAGTCTAGATGGTTCCAAAGGAAAAGAAGTATCAGAGCTGAACAGTAGTTAAAGCAGTGAAAACAAATCTAACTCAGGCTAGTTGCTATACCAGATGTCAGTATAGACCTGGATTTGACCCTGAATCCAATGTGGGCCAGTGGAAATTAATAGAGAGGGACTGCATAAAAGTCACTGGACAGAAAATGCTAAGAGAAAACTTTAGGTGGATGGAGGTTCTGGCCTGAAAACTTAATAGGATTCTTGCTCTAGACAGGTCGGCTTGATCAGACATTACATGGGAGATAGTAGAAAATGAAGAACCCAATTAGATGTTGAGGTTGATCACATCTGCAGGATGGAAGATTCTTGTTAAACTGACTTCCTATGGCTATTACTAATAAAAAGTTGCATTTTAAATACTTTTTTATTGTGAAAGTACTGTACAGAGGGGTGACAGTTACATGAGCAAGGTAATGAGTACATTTCTTATTCAGCATTGTTGCCTACTCCTTTGTTTTCCCCTACCATCTCGTCCCTCCCACTTCCTCTTATGTCTGGGAAAAGCAAAAAAGGTCAGAAAAGATGATGTTAAGCAAAATGAACCCCAAGATAGGGACACAAGTGTTTTTTTCTTCCTTGCTATTGTTTCTAAAGTATTTATAAGGTGCCATGTGATTTTTTTGTTGCTTTGTATGTCCGTCCCCCATGGAATAACCCCTGTTTTCACTGTATTTGATGTTGGAATAATTTGGCGAGAGGAAGAGAAAAAACCAAAATGTTTAAATAGGAATACGGATTGACCCATTGCCACAATGAGATGTACAAGACGTTATGTTGAAAAATGAGCTTCATAATTCAGGTGGAGGTGGGAAGTGTAGTTAAAAAGCTGGACTTTACAAAAAACTATGAGAATGGATTTAGGAAAATATTTGAGAAGTTTGTATACAGTTCTCCAGCTTGGGGAGGGGAAGGGAAGAAACAAAATGCTTAAATAGGGATACAGGTTGACCCATTTTAACAATCAGCTATACAAGACACTATGTTAAAAACAAATACAGGCGGACCTGTTGCAACAATGAGAAGTACAAGTTGTCATGTCCAAAACGAGCTTTACAACGTCGGTGCGGGGGGGGGGGGGGGCGAGGGGGAAGGGGAGAAGGAGAAGGATTGGGATTGTGGGGGAGGGGGGAGGCTGGGAAGGGATGTGAAGGGTAAACCAAAGGAGGAGGCTGCAATGCTTGGTAAGAAATGTACGCATTATCCTGCCCATGTAGTTGTAACCCCTCTGTACAGTATGTTCACAAATAAAATAAAATTAAATTAAAAAACCCTTTACAATTTAGGTGGGGAGGAGTGTAGTTGTAGAAGTGGGAGGAAAGGGAATGTAGGGGAAAAATTGAGGAGGTAACAATGCTTGATAGGAAATGTACTTATTACCTGCTCATGTAACTGTAACCCCTCTGTATAGATTTTTACAATAAAAATGCATTTAAAAAAAAAAGAAAAATGGGGCTGGGAAGGTGGCTCAGTGGTAGAGTGCTTGCCTTGCATGCATGAGGCCCTGGGTTCGATTCCCTAGCACCACATAAGCAGAAAAAAAAGTCGGAAGTGGCGCTGTGGCTAAAGTGGTAGAGTGCTAGCTTTGAGCTGAACTGCTGAGAGACAGCGCCTAGGCCCAGTGTTCAGGTCCCACGACTGGACCCTACCCTCACCCCCAAAAAAGAAAAATATTTGAGAATTACACTAAAGTTTTATTACAAAAGAATCAAAGGAGAAGCTAACTGTTAAAATATAGTATTTCAAAAAAAATAAAGTATATAGAGGCAAAATGGACTCTCTTGACTATTTTAGAACTTGCTAATTGAGAAGGCTATATCAATATTTGTAAGCCACCACAATTTTTGTCATGGAACCAGCTGCTTTAATTCCTTTTCATCAAAATATTACTAAATATAGAAATACATGGAGATACAGTTTGTTCCAAATGAGTTTGGGCAGTAGTGCAAAGCAATAGTTCAAAAGTATAACACAAATTTGATATTGGATGTTTTGCTGTTAAAAATACATTGCTTTTTATTTGATCTGTAATGTGTAATGTCTATTTTTTGAGATAAGTTCTCACCATGTATCCAAGTTATCCTGGAATTCAGGATCCTCTTGTTGTCTCTGTCTTCCTTCATGTCAGGTATGTACCCTATGACTGATTTCTGGCTTACTTTTTAAAATATGGAAATCTAAAATAATAAAGAAATAGACCTCTCCAAAACTTCCCATGCTCCTGGATTGGAAGGATCACCATTGTGAAAAACGCCATACTTCCCAAGGCTATCTACAAATTCAATGTGATGCCTATCAAAATTCCAACCTCAGTCTTCAAGGAAATAGAAGAGGCAATCCAAAAATTCATATGGAACAATAAAAGACCCCGAATAACAAAAACGATTCTTAAAAGAAAGAACACTGCTGGAGGAATATCAATACCAAATTTCAAACTCTACTATAAAGCCATAGTAATCAAAACAGCTTGGTACTGGCACAAGAACAGACCTCAGGACTAACCAAATAGAATTGAAAACCCAGAAACGAACCTACAGACCTATAGCCATCTAATATTCGATAAGGGAGCTAAAAAATAGAATGGAAGAAAGACAGCCTCTTCACTAAATGTTGCTGGCAAATTGGTTAATCACTTATAAAAAACTAAAACTAGATCCTTATATCTCACCCTGCACCAGAATCAATTCTAAATGGATCAAAGACCTCAGAGTCAAAGCAGACACGGAAACTTTACAGGATGGAATAGGAGAAACCATAGGCCTCCTTGGCACAGGCTGAAATTTTCTCAATAGAGACCCAGAAACAAAACAAATCAAAGAAATGTTGGACAAAAGGGATTGCATGAAATTGCAGAGCTTCTGTATAGCTAGCAAGATCAATAGAAAGCCCACGGATTGGGAGATGATCTTCACTAGCCATGAAACAAACAAGGGTCTCATATCTAAAATATACCTGGAACTCAAAAAATTAAATCCCCCAACAAAGAATCTTCAAAAAAACAACTGCCCAATAAATAAGTGGGCTAAAGACTTAAAGAGAAAGCTCTGAAGAGGAAAGAAGGATGGCCAATAGACACATGAAGAAATGCTCAACCTCCCTAGCCATAAAAGAAATGCAAATCAAAACAACATTGAGATACCACCTCACCCCAGTTAGAATGGCTATAATGAAGAACTCTAATAACAACAGATGCTGGAGGGGATGTGGACAGAAGGGAACTTTACTGCATTGTTGGTGGGAGTGTAAACTTGTTCAACCACTTTGGAAAGCAGTATGGAGGTTCCTCAAAAGACTCCACATAGAGCTCCCCTATGACTCAGCAATCCCACTTTTGGGCATTTACCCAAATGATCACAAAGAACACTATACTAAAGATACCAGCACAACTATGTTTATTGAAGCATTATTTAACCATATCTAAGATTTGGAACCATCACAGATGCTCCTCAGTAGATGAATGGATCAAGAAAATGTGGTATATATACACAATTGAATTCTATGCCTCCATCAGAAAGAATGACATTGCCCCATTTGTTAGGAAATGGAAAGACTTGGAAAAAATTCTATTTAGTGAAGTAAGCCAGGCCCAAAGAAACATAGGTCCCATGGTTTCCCTTATTTGCAATAACTAGTATATGTCTGAGACAAACAGAAACTGTTAGATAAGTTGATGTTAGGCGAAATGAACCCGGAGATAAGGATTCAATTTTTTTTTCTTTCTTGCGATTATTTCCAACATATTTATCAGATGATTTCTTTGTTGCTTTGTATGTCCCTCCCCCAAGGTATAAGCTCTGCTTTCACTGTATTTGATGTTGGTATAATTTGTGGAGGGGAAGGGAAAAAACAAACTGTTTAAATAGAGTTACAGTTGGACCCATTACAACAATGAGATGTACAAGACATTATGTCAAAAAACAAAATTTACAACTTTGGAGGGCTAGTTTGGTTGGGGGAGTGGTGGTGATAGGGGGTATGGAGGTGGGGGAGTGAAGAGAGGAAGGGATAGTAAGGGAAATACAGGAGGAGGCAACAATGCTTGGTAAGAAATGTACTCACTATCTTGCCCATGTAATTGTAACCCCTCTGTGTGGTATTTTTACAATAATAATAAAAAAGAAATAGACCTCTCATTTAAAATACATTCAATATAAAAAGATAAAATATTTTTCTTCAGAGCATGAAGACTTTGTACTCTACTTCTGTGATATGTTGATATGTTGCCATTTTGTTAGAAACCTGTGAAGAGAGAGAAAGAGCCTATTTCTGAATCAAATAGTAAATTAATCTCAATTCATCCTCTAAATTTGTTAAGGAAGAATGACTCAGATATTGAATGGGACACAATAATGATACCCATAGGTGAGTAACAAAGTAAAGCCACGTCCATGTGAGTTAGAAAATATTGCACACAATGCTCAAGCATTAAAGTGCTACCCTTGTGAAAAAAAGTTTAGTGGCAGTGCTCAGGTCCTGAGTTCATGTCCCAAGACTGGAGCATGCATGTGTGTGTGTGCATGTGCATGCACACACACACTCACACACACATGCATGGAGAAAAGAGCATGGATAATTTTATATCATTTTTTGTTGTTGAAGGTAAGCATGAACATGACTGAAATTTTTTAATTTATTACCTTTTTCTTTTTTTTTTTCTTCTGTCTGTCCTAAGTCTTGAACTCAGGACCTGAGTGCTGTTCCTAAGCTTTTTTTTTTTTTCCCTCAAGGCTCACCTTCTATATTTGAGTAACAGCTCCACTTGTGGATTTTTGATGGTTAATTGGATAAGAGTCTCATGGACTTTTCTGCCCATGCTTGTTTCAAGCCCTTGTTCTCAGTTCTTAGCTTCCTGGAGCTAGGATTATGTGTGAACCATCAGTGCCTGATTGAAGCATTCATTTGTATGCTGTTTGATCATGGTGAAAGCATCTTTCCTAGAAGATCTGACAGCAATGAGTCTGAATGGGGATGTAGAACACAAAGACATTGAGTAATGTTCTAGTATAGAATTACAACAGCAGATGGCTCCTATATAGGTATATTTTCTTAGATATGGCCCAGCATATATTTTCATTTTGGTTATATGTCACAGAGTCATCATTGCCTTGAAAATATTATTTATGTGTTCCATACATATTTGATTTACACAGCCTAAAAAACTTTATTGTACATGTTTCCCTAAGAAATACCATTAAAACTCACAATGTATTTTGATAAAGTTTATACTAGAAATGTGTAACATTGAGTTACAAATGAAGAAAGTTCCACAGAGACAGAGATGGCATGATTCAGGACGTGAGGAATACGATGCTGGATGTAATATGTTAAGTAGAAAGATTCAAGTAGCTGAAGTCATGAACATGTATTTGTTCAACAGTGACTGTGATGTGAAATATTAATATCCAAGATGTACCATGTAGGACAAATGCAAAGTAAGACAAATGCAAAGATGTGACATGGTATGGGTTTTAGAATAATAGCCAATAAAGCCAACACATAATGATGTAGGCCATCATCTGTTTTGAAAGAACTCTAACAATATTGCAGAAGATGAGTAGAATGAGGACGAGTTGGGAGATGATAAAGACAGTTGGCAGGAATAAGGTTTCAGATGTGAGACAAATTTTCTCTAACTCATATTAGAACCCATGTAATTTGTTTCTTATTTGGAGATAGAGGAGAAAAAGAAATACAAATAAATTTGGACTGTTGCTTACTTTAAAAATCATGTTTTGGAGAAGAGGGCAAATAGGGAGTTACACATATGAAAAGAGGGAGAGCAAATTCAGTCATTATATTCAATATACATGATATATAAAGATTAAACCACATTAACTGAAGGTTACGGTTGGGAGGGGGATATATGGAAAAGAATGATGGAAGGGGTGGCATTTAGCCAGATGCTTTGTACTCATAAACTGTGTTATGGAATTGAAATCTTTTTGTACAACCACATAATAATACAATTTAAAAAATATCAGCACTTACTTTTTGCAACTGTAAAAAATACTTCCAATTTTCCTCATTCTATGAGGCAAGGTGCTGAAATTGAGATTGTGCAGGTAGATTGCTGTAATACATTTTGTATGGGCCCAGAGTGCTATTGTTCCAACAAGATCCCTGGCTTATCTGCCTGCATGCCTGCCCCTGAAACTTTTACCTGCACAGAGAGAGCCCCCAGATTGGAGTACATATTATGTTTTTAAGGCATCTGGGAACTCAAGAGACAAACATTTGAGGAACTGTATAGAGAGATAGGATTCTCATGCCAAAAGGTAAAAAACCTAAAATAAAACTTGTGAAAGATTTGATTTGTTTTGCTATGTTCTGAAAGGAGCTGGGACTCTTGATTGATCTTCTCTCGAGTTTACATACAAGAAGTAGAAGGGTGTGTATGCATTAGGTCTGCTTATTCTTCTGAATTATAGCTTGTTTTTACCTTATATTAGCCTTCTTTTAAGTTTGTAAGTTATGACAGATTTTCTACTTAGCTTTACATGAGAGTTTATCTACAAAAACTGGGAAATTGTTACCTGCAAAATTATAAACATTTTAATCAAGTATGTAGATCTTCTAAGGAAATGAGAAAATTTCAAACTGACTTGGCAAAATATGTAAAGATTTTTAAATTTACCATATCAAAAGTAACCTAATGACAATCCAGAAATTATGATTTTGCCCAAATTGCTTTCAGATGTATTACTATGAAGTAAAATTATTTTAGTATTTAAGTCAAAAGCTAATAAATCATTTTTAGGGAACTATAATTCATGACATAAAAGGGTTTAATATTTATAATACTCATAAGTAATAATGAGGCTTATTCTCCCCTCACTTTCTTTGCCAGGTTGAAAATGTTTCATTTAAAAGGCATTTGGCTATAAAAGAAAGTGCACCTTTGAAGCTTTTGCCAGTATAATTAATGTCATCATGCTTAAACGCATCAACAAGCTCAAATTGATAGAACTTGTGCTATGAAAAATGGGACCGTTTTTAAACTACCAACTACTTCCTTTGGTGAAAAGAAAATCAAGAGTTATGAGTTAAATGTTTTCATGTAAATGCCTTTTTTAAAAGGCATGGTACAATTTGAAATGATTCTTTTGCCTTTGATATAAGTAAATAAAAGATAAAGCAATTACACTAAGGAACTATAGTGGACCTGTTTTAGTTAATTTGTTAGCTTTGGAAAATATATTAAGATTGTAAAGGTCTCTGATTAAAAGGGATAGTAATTCCACTTTTTAAAAACATTTACTTTGTAATTTTGAAAAGTTAGGTTACATCTTAACATGTAAGCTCATATAAAACCATCCTTAACACTGTCAAATGAGTACAACTGCTTTAACATTCTAATATATTCAAAGTTTTATTCATTAGCCTCTATTATTTTATATCACAACTGTAGTTTATATGACATGATAAATCCAATTTTTTTCTGTTCTATGCTATAAGTATTTGCACTTCTACACCTAACACTTGTATAATAAAGAAGGAACAGTTTTAGAGGATAACAAAAGAGATAGGTTATAGCAAATTATATGATGTTTTTGTTACTTAGAACATTTTTTTCTGCGTAAGATATATTTAACTCAATTTCTAGATCAACTTCACAGTTATAATTAGTTTTGAAATTTTATCAAAGAGCAATGACTAACATTGAACATTTAATTTCCTGAGAATGGCCCTGCTTTACATTTGTATAACTTTAATTTCAGTGTATAGGAAACATTAACAGTTGCAGCCTACTTTGATCATTAATTATTTCCAGCACATGTCTTCTCCAAATTTAAAATAATGATAGGTGGTAGGCTAAGAAATGTTCTTATATTTGCCTAGGAAATATATGTCATGGTTGATTACCACATAAAAATTTACCTTTTAAAAATATGTAAAAATCATAGAAATATATTATATGTACACATGCATGTACATAAGGTCTATAATTGAATACATATATTTGGCTTATTTATTTTCTGCATTAAAACCTTTCTATTTTATGCTAGCCTTCTTGCAAGTGTATAATATTTGATGTACTTTCTACTTATCTTTTGATAAGATATTATCTTCCAAAGATAACTCACCCAAAAACTACAATTACTATAACCAAGTATGGCATCAGGAATTCTAGGAAAATGGGAAATGTTTAAACAGTGTTGACAAAATAAATAAAAATTATTTTTTATTTATCATATCGAATTTAATGTTAATGATATACCAGAAGTTGTAATTATTTACACATTATTTTTATATGTATTGTTCTGAAGTAAAATTTTCTTTTTCTTTTTGATCCCTCCCACTTCCATATTATTTTCCCTCTGTATGTGTGTGTGTGTATGCATACATGCATATATGTTCACGTGTATATATGAATACCTGCCTCTTATTGGTTCTACTCTGACATGAAATAATGGGCAAGTTGGTTAGCAAAATCCAGAGTGGTAAGGTTTGCCTAACTTTCCTGCATATCCGTGTATCCTAAAACAGAATTTGGGTAATTGTAACCATGGCTTTGGTGAAATATGGAGATAGAAATTGCTCATTAAATGCCTTTATTTAAATTAATTGTTTAATTTAATGTTATATCCATTATGATGATCAATTTAATATAATTTCTAGAGTATAACAGTGACCCTCCCCACACATACCTGCAATGCTATCAAATGTGTTCCCCAAACCCTCAAATCTCTCATATCATTCTCTAAAACAGATGGTCACCCTTGGAGAGTACTAGTACTCATTATTCATTCTAGAGACATTATCAAAAATCTCCTAAGTACTTAGCATTTTCCCCACTACATGCAAAGTGCAAGAAAGTGATGTTCTTGAGCTTAGGAGATACAAAATTTAGTTGAGTTATTATGGCATATTGAAAAAAACACTTCCATAGGAAACATGGCAACCAAATAAACGGAAGCAAACTTTCTGAAGACTTATAAGATGATTGAGTTCCTTGAATCCTAACAAGGGAAGGATCGAGAAGCTGGCTTGACTCCTTTAATGTTTATCTCTTCCCAATGTATAACATACCTATACCCTGAATCTTGGTCATTTAGTAATTTTATAAAGTTGTGATTAGCAAATTATGAGGATACACCACAAATGTCTGACTCTTATTGTTTGATCAACTATTTACTTCCATGAGTGGCTCCTAAATTTACTTCTAACACGGAACAATGTATCTAATTTTTTAGAAAAAGTGTTGGCATACCATTCTAACTACACTATATACCATGTGCTTTTTCTTAAGTCCTCTGCTTTAGCTACTTGCATAGATGTTATCTTTATTGTATTTTCATATGTTTCCATTTTATTAAATTTCTGGGCCTTTATTTCATCTTGTTTTATTTTCAACTGACCAAGGTGTCATTCTATTTTTTTATCTTCATGTATCTGCATAATTTGGGCTATGGCATTTACTCAGTATTTTTTTAAAATCTATTAAGCTCTCTCTGATTCAAATTACTCTTTCTTTTTTTTAATTTTTATTTTTTGTGAACATACTGTACAGAGGGGTTACAATTACATGGGCACGATAATGCATACATTTCTTATCAAGCATTGCAGCCTCCTCCTTTGTTCACCCTTCACATCCCTTCCCAGCCTCCCCCCCAACACCCCCTAATCCTCCCCGCCTCCCCCACCCACACCAATGTTGTAAAGCTCGTTTTCCACATGACAACTTGTACTTCTCATTGTTGCAACAGGTCCACCTGTATCCTTAAACGACTTGTTTTGCCCCATCTCCTCTACAAGTTATAGTGGCATCAAATATAGTGAAAGCAGGGGTTATACTGTGGAGGAGGGACATACAAAGCAACAAAGAGATAATCTTATAAATGCGTTAGAAACACATGCATGAAAGAAAAAAACATTAAAATACATTTTCCTAACATCACATTATCTGACCTTTTCTGCTTGACTCATCCATATACTAGATATTGCAAATAAGGGAAAACATGGGACCTATGTTTCTTTGGGCCTGGCTTACTTCACTTAATATAATTTTTTCCAAGTCTTTCCATTTCCTAACAAATGGGGCAATGTCATTCTTTCTGATGGAGACATAGAATTCCATTGTGTATATATACCACATTTTCTTGATCCATTCATCTACTGAGGGGCATCTGGGCTGGGTCCATATCTTAACTATGGTAAATAATGCTTCAATAAACATAGTTGTGCTGGTAGCTTTAGTGTGGTCTTGTTTTACTTCCCAAAGCTATCTACAAATTCAATGCGATACCTATCAAAATTCCAACCTCATTCTTTAAGGAAATAGAAAAGGCAATCCAAAAATTCATATGGAACAATAAAAGACCCTGAATAGCAAAAAAGCTGCTCAACAGAAAGAACACTGCTGGAGGAAAATCAATACCAAATTTCAAACTCTACTATAAAGCCATAGTAATCAAAACAGCTTGGTATTGGCACAAGAACAGACCTCAGGACCAATGGAGTAGAACTGAAAATCCAGAAATGAACCCACAGACCTATAACCATCTAATCTTCAATAAGGGAGCTAAAACAATAGAATGGAAGAAAGACAGCCTCTTCAGTAAATGGTGCTGGCAAAATTGGTTAACTACTTGTAGAAAACTAAAGCTAGATCCTTATATATCACCCTGCACCAGAATCAACTCCAAATGGATCAAAGACCTCCAAGTCAAAGCAGACACTCTGAAAACATTACAGGATGGAACAGGAGAAACCCTAGGTCTCCTTGGCTCAGGCCAAAATTTTCTTAATAGAGACCCAGAAACACAACAAATCAAAGAAAGGTTGCACAAATGGGATTGCATGAAATTGCAGAGCTTCTGCATGGCAAAGGACATAGCCAGCAAGATCAATAGAAAGCCCATGGATTGGGAGAAGATCTTCACTAGCCATACAACAGACAAGGGTCTCGTATCTAAAATATACTTGGAACTCAAAAAATTAAATCCCCCAACAACAAATCCTCAAAGAAACAGCTGCCCAATAAATAAGTGGACTAAAGACTTAAAGAGAAACTTCTCTGAAGAAAGAAGGATGGCCAATAGACACATGAAGAAATGCTCAACCTCCCTAGCCATAAAAGAAATGCAAATCAAAACAACATTGAGATACCACCTCACTCCAGTTAGAATGGCAAAAATCAAGAACTCTAACAACAACAGATGCTGGAGGCGATGTGGACAGAAGGGAACTTTACTTCATTGTTGGTGGGACTGTAAACTTGTTCAACCACTTTGGAAAGCAGTATGGAGGTTCCTCAAAAGACTTCACACAGAGCTCCCCTATGACCCAGCAATCCCACTTTTGGGCATTTACTCAAATGTTTACAATCAAGTTACTCTTTCTTATTTCTATGCATTCTCCTGTCCTATTCAGGAAGAAAAAAAGTCTTGTTTTGTTTTTCTTTGAAGTGTTGGGATTCAGACTCAGGGACTAACACTTGCCACATACATGCTGTATACCTGCCATGCTCTCATAACCCATCCTCAATTCTGCTATTAGTGAGTTCTGTCTGAGATCATCTCACTGCTATTCAGGCAATAGACTCTCTTAAGTCAGAAGACTGGGGATGTAATAAGATGATTGTCATGTGGGGAAAATAGACTTTTTATGTACTATATAAACATCAGGAATGCTTCACAGTAGTTTATAATATATAGGAGAAAACACTGCAATAACAAACCATACAGCCTGAAATAACAGTGCCCACAATAAGAAACTCTAACTTAGATATACACAGCAACTTGAATATGGAGGCATTTTTTTCTCCTCTCAGTATGTCTTAGATCTAAGAACTAACTTTGTGTCAAGTTTCAGTTGAATTTATGCATATTATCTAGCAGAGTCAAAGAGAAAACTCAAAGTATTTTTTTTCTCTTCATTTTTGACTTAAGACCACAATAGAAAAGCAGTAAGATGAGCCAAGGAAACCGTAAGATATAAAGCTGCAGAAAGATTATTAAATTTCTGGGTCTCTCAATTTACAAATTCAATTGCAATACATTATTATATATAGATACTATGTTGATTGATTCTACAAAACCAATTAGATAGTAATATTAACTTTGCTGTAGAAGAATGATGAGGAAAATATTAAAATTGAGACTCAGCTCTGTTTGACTACTATGCCTTCAATTATATTTTCTACATACTTTTGTAAGACACTGATGGCATGATACACTTTTGAGTGAAAAGTTTTCATTATGTTGTGTCACCATTAAAATAATTTCCTGGTAGGCAGAGCTCTCTGGGAGAAATAGGACAAGCATATAAACTGGCCACCTGAAAACCCTGGGTAATGTTCTTTACCTCAACCATTTGTGCAGATTTATTAGAACACCTAAGGGAAAATAAGTCCCATAAAGACTGCCTTTTAAAGGGATTGCAACTTTTTTACATTTTATTTTTCGGGGTAGAATTCAGCAATGTGTGGTTACTAAGATGATGCTCTTTACCACACATTCAGCCCATCATGTTCTTGTTATTTATTTATTTATTTATTTATTTTGGGATACGGTCCCTTGTTCATACACAAATACATACATGAATACAGAGACAAGCTAAATTTTACATTTCTCACACATTTAGGATGGCAGGTGCACACCGTCATTCTGGTTTACTTGAACCTCAGTCCTTTTGATTTTTGCCTACTGAGTAGCTAGAATGATAGGTGTGATCCATTGATGTTGGTTTCAACTTGAGAATAACTGGGTCCTCATTAGCCTGAATTTGATTATTGCTCTTAAAAATAAAGTTAATCTGAAATGAGCTAAAAAAATCAAGCATCTGTTTGATTTCCCCACTATTGATACAGCATTGTTTTGAGTATATCGCTGTGTTGGTTGCAGTTGCAAGACACGAGGTTCTCAGCAATTGTCTCCATCTGTATA
The DNA here is from genome assembly GCF_024711535.1 of Dipodomys merriami. NCBI lineage: Eukaryota > Metazoa > Chordata > Mammalia > Rodentia > Heteromyidae > Dipodomys > Dipodomys merriami. The sequence continues at coordinate 72,879,615 of NW_027202270.1, read as the reverse complement.
CCCCTGTTGCATCACCTTTACTGAATGAAGCACCTGGTTTGTACTGATTAAAAGGAAATATTTTTTCTTCCTTAAATAGACTCTGTATCCTCTGCTTGGTAAATGAATCAATAAAGAGAACTGTAGAGGACTGCACTCTTAGATAGCTCTGTCTTTCATTCCAGTACCATTCCTGATACCTTTTGCTCTTTGATGTGTTTCCTCCAGTGTCTGGCAAAGAACATGTTACTATACATCTTTTGATAGAAGATAAACCCATACTAAAGTATGATACTCCTCAGATAAACTATAGGCAATAGTGGCAGAGCCAAGTACTCATATTCTGTTTTATTTCCCATCCCATTTCAATTTATTTTACTTCCTGTTTATAAAGATGCTAGCAGAATTAATCAAGTAAATAAATAATAAGAACCAGCAAATGATTGCAATTGATGGTGATCTTCTTGACAAAGGAACATAAATTTGAAATGATCCTACCCTGTCCTCAACTTAATTTATAGCGCATGTGACTGTGAGATTATTGTTTATTATTGCTCTCTGTATGACTTGATGATTCTTTGATGTGCCTCAGCTAGTCTTAGTTATATAGAAAATTTGAGACTAACTTGAATTACATGGAGAAACCCATTTTTAAAGTTTTTAAATGTACTAAAGTCCAAATTAATTTGTTTTCTATTTTTTACTTGAGAGTTTGGTTACATAGTCCAGCAATTTTCATCTAATACACTATGAATATTTTTAGTTCTAAATAGGGGAAAGTGAAGGAATTGGTGACATTGTCCAAAAAGAAAGGTACTCATTATTTGACTTACAAAGTTGTAAGAGTACTTTTATGATAACAAAATTATATTAAAAAAACTTACTTCTATCTTTTCCAAGATATTTTTAATTTTAGCTCTCACAAATATATATCCTAACACTTTTGGTTTAATATCTTTGCTAGTATCTATTAAAACCAAGTTTGTTAATAAATCTAAGAGAGCACATAATAGGTCTACCAAAACATTAAATTATATATCTGAAAAGAATTATAAAAATAAAATTAGAAATGGAGGAAGCTTGGTTATACACAGTGGGTAATTTTGTTTTCTAGGCTATCTAAATAAACCCAGTAAAGGTAATACAGATGTGTAACTGAGTGAAGAACACAGGTTTCAAGATGATGGGAAGAGCTGAATTTTTCCTACTGAAGGAATGAGCAGGACTCATAGTTAATCAGGATTGACCTCTCCTAGAAGCAGGGAATCCAAAGATCCTGAGCAGAATGATTGTATTTGACTTTAGTATGTTAAAAAGAAAGAACTTTTTGGCTGGATGCAAATTTCTATCTGTGACTGCTACTCATCCACACCAGCTTTCGTGATTGATGTCCACACTTTCTTCTTTTATCTTATTTCATAAGCTTTCCAATCAGAAATCTCCTGTCTCAATTTTTAGCAGTTATTTTAGTCGAAATCTTTATCCTCAAGAAGTTCAATATATTCATTTTTAAATGTATCTGTTCTTTGACAAAATAACAAGGGACAACAAAACAGTGTGATTGTAATAAATTAATCTTGAAAAACGAACTAGCCAATAAACTCCGCTAACCTTTCCATGTTTCAATATAAATACAAATGCTGCATTAGCAAATTGCTGAACACTCATCAGCCCAGACAATGATGAGGTGAAATATTCACTGTCCATCAAATGTGATCACACTTGGAGGTACTCAAGAGTCACAGTGCTTACTCAGAATGTTTCAAATTGTTGTCTGATTAAAAAGAAATAGCCTAATGAATAGAATCTATTCAGCAGTTCATTATTCTCTCATCCACAATGTCACAGGCAACATCTGGTGTCAGGAACAAATCATATTCTGACTTAAAGCCACACTAAACACTTTTGCAGCCATAAAACATGCAGAAAACTGGTTCAGAGACATCCATTTTTAAACAGCTGACATTAATGATGTATATAGAGAGAACAGAAAGCTATATTTTTTACTTATCTCAATATACTATATTTCCTGGTGAAATCTTTTTGGAAGAAAAACTTGTATGCTCAACTTCCCTTTATGAAGAAGAAATGGCCTCTCTACTGTATGAAAGCCACTCAGGATAATTTTTTTTCTTATTTAAGAGGCTGAAGTGTACTACCAGGAAACATGCAATTATATACCATTAGCATATTTTCTGTAGCTGGTAAACATCTTCAAATATGACTGTATATTTTACTTCACAAAGCTTGATTAATTAAGATGCCATGCAGGTTACTGCTAGTGTCCTTAAAATATGCCATAAAAAATACAAGTGCAGAAGGAGGATAAGCAATATCTTTCTGAATCTTAACAGCAAAAACCCCTCCATTATATCATGCGTATCACTAAAATGCAAGTTGAAATGATGCCTGAGAATATAACTGAGACAGTGGCAATGATTTTATATTTTCCCCATGTAAATGAAGCCTATTCCAGGTAAAAAAATGAATTCAAAATTAGTTAGAATTATGGTAAATAATCATAGTACTTGGGCAATACAATAAACTGGTTATAGTCATGTTTTAGAATATAAAAGACTCCCACATGACCAGGAACCAGTGGCTCCTGCCCATAATCCTGGCTACTAAGGAGGCTGCGGATCTGAGGTTTGAAGCTAGTCTGGGCAGAAAACTCCAACAAACTACTCTAAAAACCAGAAGTACTCATAGAGTATTCACTTTGAGTAAAGAAGCTTAGGGACAGCATCTAAGCCCAGAGTTCAAGCCCCAGGACTTGCAAAAAAGAAAAAAAGAACTCCCAAATATTTTGGGCATAGTACTATGGGGACTTTATGTCAAACTAGACATTTAGTCAGTTTTGATGGAACAAATAAAGGTTATTTTATTTTAAAACGTAGTCATTATATATACTCTGAATTCAATAGAATGAACTCTGAAATAAAAAATCTTCAGTTTAGCAAAGTAGAATAATTTGAGACTATCAAAGTGATTTTAGTTTTTAATCGGATTTACTCACGTTTTCCTTATTCTTATTTGTATCAGATAGCATTCTTATTTGTATCAGATAGCCTTGTGTGTGTAAAAAAGAAATTGGTTCTATAAATGTTACCTTAAGAATTAGATTAGGAATGACTGTTGCAGGAACTGCATTTTGTCTTATTATCTATTTTAATAATAAGCCCATAATAAAAACTTTTTATATGTTATATATTATACATACTTTATATACAAAACATATATATTATTTGAAATATTATTTGTTTTAATTATAGAAATATAACTATTCATGTAATAACAGTATAGACAAGACTTCCTGGCACAACCACTGTTATCAAGATTGAACCAATTGGGATATCATGACTCACATGATGTTTTCAAATGCAGAGTTATAATAACATAAAGAAAAGAGCCATATTCAAAAAAATTAAAATTAAACAGTTCATTAACTATTTAAATATACTACAACTAATCTTTAAAATAACTCTGAAATTTGCATGCTATTATTTTCCTTGTAGATTAAGAAGTGAAGTTATGGAGATATTTGTCTGCATACATAGCATAACCCCTAGATTACATTGGCCTCTATATTTGACCTTATGTCTCTATAACATTGTTCTTTTCTTGACATTATACATTTCTGGGCTTAAACAAGATAGCCCAATAATTTGAGACATTGAATTTTTATAAAACATAAATTATTTTTGAATCATCCAACAAAATTCCCTTGAAGAAGAAAATAATAAAGGTGATATTGAGAATATAGTACTAAGCTAGGCACTTGTGGCTCATGCTAGTAATTCTATGCATTCAGGAGGCTGAGACATGGAAGATCATGATTCAAAGCCAGCCTGGACAGAAAATTGCAAAACTATGCAATTAACCAGACAAAGTCTTGAATGGAGACTTGGCTAAGTCATTAACAAAAGACATGAGACAAGTCCCAGTACACACACACACACACACACACACACATTAAAATCTTGGGGTGGGAATGTGGCTTAGTGGCAGAGTGCTTGACTAGCATGCATGAAGCAGCACTGGATTCAATTCTTCAGTACTACATAAACAGAAAAAGTTGGAAGTGGAACTGTGGCTCAAGTGGTAGATTGCTAGCCTTGAGCAAAAAAGAAGCTCAGGGTCAGTGCCCACGGCCTGAATTTGAGCTGCAGAAGTAGCAAAACAAAACAAAACAAAACTGAAATCTTCTTGGTTAGTATTTTAAATTGTGAGAACTTTCTTATAATGTGTGTTTATTTCACAGAGTTTAAGTTGGTTCTAAGCAAGTCTGAGGAATCTGAATAATTAATAAGGCATGTGCCTCACTGAAGTAGATGCTTCACAGACTAAACTTCAAAGAATACTCCTCCTAACACTGAATGAAGAGTCTTTCGTTTTCCTGTCCTTGATTTTGAGCATCAGGGGAATTTTTTTTGTTTTTTGGTCAGTCGTGGGACTTGAACTCTGGGCCTGGGCGCTGTCCCTCAGCTCTTCAGCTCAAGGCGAGCGCTCTACCATTTGAGCTATAGCCCACTTCCGGTTTTCTGGTGGTTTATTGGAGATAGGAGTCTCACGGTCTCTCCTGCCCGGGCTGGCTTTGAACCGCGATCCTCAGATCTCAGCCTCCTGAGTAGCTAGGATTACAGGCTTGAGCCACCAGCGCCCGGCTTCATTAGGGGAATTTTATCCATGTCAGAATTTGACAAGTGGGCTTTGGACAAAGGAGGCAGCTAGTTGGGGTTACTTAAGCAAGATGTTGCCTGGGTATATCCCAAAGGCTTCCATTCAGTGTTTTGTGATCCTATCTACTGAAGAGCAATGACTAGTTGGATATTTCCTTCTGCATTTGTATGTGCAACACTGAATATTAGTCCTTAGGAAACAGTTATCCAGTCAGATTGTCTATGAGTAATGCTTTGGCAGTGACTTAATCAACCTGACATTCAAATCCCTAGAAATCACTAGACCATCCAATGAACACAAACGCTATGTGAAGGACAGAAGTTAAATTGATAGCAAACAACTCTAGTGGCTACAGAACAACAGTACTCCTAACACAGAACAAAAGAGGTCTGGCCAACCCTTAGTGCATCTACAATATTTTCTTTTGTCAATTAAAATAATACAAAAGAAAACAAGATAAAAATATGACACTTTCTATTCTATAAGACCTGTATTTTTGTAACTAAAATAAATTTGTTCCGTGCAAAATTTCTCATTTAGATACCATCATACACAGTCTTTTCTGACAATTATTGGAAATAAAATTACACTAGCTATTTAAGTGTTAGCCACCCAAATGGCACATTTGTTTTTGTTCTTTTGAAGTAATTATGTGAGCTTGAAGGACCTTTTCCTTTTGAAGATATAAATATTATTTTCTTTGTTTTGACACATGTGAATAGTTCTTTTCCAGGTGCACTAAAGAAGTTTAACACCCTTCAAGAAATTGTTCAGATATTAGCTGTCACTGAAATAACCTTCATGGAAAATGATTTGATTAGTACCAAATGACACTATAAGGACAGCATTTTGATACTATTTCTTTAACCTTTGAAAATGTTCATGGGAATTTAACCTTTATTTCAACAACTTCATTGCATGTACCACACAGAAGTATTTTTTGGATTTAATTCTGATGAGGTTAATATAAAGACATTTGTTTAATAATGAAAAGAACGAATTCACATATCTCTCTTTCCTCAAGTGGTCCAGAGGGGAGAGAATGAGAATGATATGATTGCCTTTTCTTTTGCTACTTTATATCATCATAGTATATTATATTTTTTTTCATTTTGATACATTAAGCAAAGATGGAAAACATCACATTATTTTTAATATTCTTTCTATTTGAGAGCATATTTTCTCCATTGGTCCAAGTAATAACTCATGCTCATATCTCCCAAATTACTCTCAATTTTTAGTCAGTCTCAAGCTTGGATTCCATCCCTAATTTAGTTCCTGTTTCCCCTCCATCTCTAAGTCTATCATATCAATTGCTATGCTAAAGTGTTCCCTTTTCATATCTTGAACACAATTTTTCCCAACACATATTGACTATAAAAAAGAAAAATGACAATAGAACCATCTTATAGCAGTGTTTTAATATGGGATGAATTAAGAGAATTCAACAAGCATATTCCTAAGAGTTCAAATTGACTTGGTTAATGGTTAGGACCATGACAAGTTAACCTTGTTATATATTCTACTACAAACCTTCTAGTATAAATAATAGATTAACAAAAGTTCTAACAACTTATAAAACCATAAATTCTATCTATGGAGTTGTCATGAGGATATCTATAATGTATCTTTTAAAATTGTAATTTCATATTAAATATAAAAATATATTAATAAAGTTCAGAGATCTTTCTTTCTTTACCTTGCTTTTTTTTTTTTTTTATCATAGGGCTTGAACTCTGGGCCTGGGTGCTGTCCCTCAGCTCTTCAGCTCAAGGCTAGTGCTGTACCACTTGAGCCCTTCTGGTTTTCTGAGTGGTTTATCTGAGATAAGAGTCTTACTGAGTTTTCTGCTTAGGCTGGATTTGAACTTTGATCCTCAAATCTCAGCCTCCTGAGTAGCTATGATTACAGGCATGAGCAACTAGCAACTGGCCCTTGTTTGTTTTCAAATGAGGTAAATTATAGATAATTTTAGTGCCAAAATAATATGATGCTGTCATCAAGTATCTCTTTCCTTGAAACATTCTTCAGCATTAATTATGTGTACTGAGCATACTCTATTTGTAATGGCAGAAAGTTATTTCTAAATGATAACTAACCTTACCCAATTAACTAATATTTTTTCTGCCTGTTTTAGGAGGCAGATAGAAATAGTAATTACTTCAGAAACTAATATGTTTTCAAAACTCCAATATTTCCCTGAGATAGTGATCTTTTGCTGTTAAAATACTGATATCATATCCTTAATTGTGATTTAGTGAAAGTTATACATTCTGCTCTCAATTATAAGGGATAGCTAAAAATAACTGCCCCAAGTATGTCTCTGCCTTAATATCAGAACATGTGACCGTGTTGCTCCATATTGGAAAAGGGCTTTTATAGACTTAAAAATCTTTAACTAAGAGGCTATCCTGGATTATTTCAGAATTCTTACATAGGGAAGGTGAGAAGATACATTTGAAGAGAGGATATGACAACATAAGTGGAGGTCAAACATGAAAAAATTACTTAAAAGATACCTAGCTCCTGGTTATAAATATGAAGCAAAGGACCAAGAGCCAAGGAATTCAAGTGGCTTAACTAGAATAAGAGGCAATAGATGGAAGTGGAAAAGTAAGGAAATGGGATTCTCCTCCGGATGCTCCTGCAGAAAATTGGCCTTGCTGAAATATCTACATTATAGGGCTTATGATAATCAGAATAATACATATAATATGCATGTAACATACTTGTGTTGTTTGGAGAAACTTTAAATTTATTACATTTCCAGTATTTCAAATATACAATAAAAAGAACATATACAACTTGCCAAAGTGTTTCTAAATTCTCTAGATCTTCTTCCCCACTTACTCTAATCATCCCTCTTCTTGGTATTCAGAAGTTCTTAAATTCGAACTGCCTTTGGTGAGTCTGAAAACTCCCACCACCACAATTCTATCCTCATTCAAAATGATGAAAGGGGTGACATTGATCAAGATTCATTGTATTCATAGACTGACATATAGAATTGAAAGCCCATTGGACAACTATAAAGGAGGGTTTCTTTAAAAATAAAAGTAAAATGACACAAAAAAATAAACACATTTTGTACTTTTTCAAAACATGCATGGCCATATTGTGAAAATTCTAAGTAGATAATACTCTGTTAGAGCCAAGTTCTTGCTAATAAAAAGTGCCCAAATTAGTTTTTTTCTTTTTATGTACATTAATAGAAATTTTGTATATTCTTTGGGCTCTAGGCTGATTTATATTTCTCCTTGATGCAATAAAAGCCATTAAATGGAATACCAGAATAAACAGAGTTCTAAAGATTAAGTTAATCAAAAATGGAAATATAGGGGTCTTTAGAACTGAAATCTAAAGAAGTAACCAGGCTTGTGAGATGCCAGGTATTGTGTAGTCTGATCTAGTTTACTCTAGAACAATTGAGACACTGAGGATAAATTAACAAAAAAGAAAAATAATAAAGTTACCCTATAGAGGCCCCACCTTCTGAAATTCAGTCATTTTACTTTGCAAACATTGTGGGCTTTGATATAACCTGTTCCCCTAAGTATCTGGAAATGAAGTATAATAATTTGAAAATATCAATAGTTACCAAGGATGAAGAAATGTTCATCACAAGCTTTATTCCGGAACAGTCTAAAATTAAAGTGAGTCATGTCAAGAGCTTAGCTCATTTTGGGGACAGACAGATTGTTGAGCCACCAGGGTGTCACGGTAGTTGATACAACAAAAAGCACAAATGAGAAGTTAGGCTTTAATCACTTTTTGCTATGAATTAGAAAAAAAAAAAAACATTAACACACAAAGTCTACAAGCCTGAAGTTCTTTGGTAGAATACAACACTAGTGAGTAGAGTATGTTAGGAGAATCAGCATAGATGTAGATTCTTCTCTTTGTACAATAAAAGGCTGGGCAGATATTTTGACTCAGGTTGGAGCAAAAAGTGTGAGAAAGGTTAGTAAGATGTTTGCTGATTGCTCCCTCCCTCCCCTCACTGCCACTACTAACATTAAACAGACCTTGGTAAAGACAACTTACAAAGATCTCTACCTATAGCCTCAGATAAAGAGATCTAGGAAGGATGGTTCTGTGTCAAGGAATGTACATGTGCAAAAGTATGGCAGGATCCCAGGCTCCCTGCCTATGTACTAAGTTTGGTGGGAGAGGGCAGCTTTCCTTTTAAGACCTGAAAGTTGTACAATCATGTTTAGGCATGGAAAAATCACATGTATGTATTTAACTTGTAGACAAACTTGGTTAGTAGTGACACTAAAACCAACTCTAAATTATTCCTTTGATTATCACTTAAACTAAGCATTTGATTCTGCCTTAATCTGAAAGGAGTCTGTAGATTAAGAATGGTGATATTTGTTGCTCAAATTTAAGAAGCTACAAATCACAGATATCTCATGATCACAAATATTTGTATGAAATATAACAACTAACACACAAACACTTTCAGTATTTGAATACCAAGCATCTTGGATAGAGGACTTATAAGGATCCAAGTTTACTGTGACCTCCACTAAATTGAATATATTTATTATATTATTATTCCTGTGTTACTAACATGTAACACATTTACTAGCAGTATCCAGAAAGAAAACACTAAATTAAAAGAATATACATATTGCAGAAGTCTTCCTATAACTATTTCAGAGAGTCACTCCTCAAGGGAGGCATTAAAGGACCATGGATTATTGCATTAGGCCTCACCCTGCAGTGATTAGAACTGACAGTAACCTGTCACATAGACAACTTTCTCTCCATACTAATAACTTTCTCTCCATACTAATGTAAGTAGAGAGACCAAGAATACCATCTAAAGACTCAATTGCATTAACTGGACCACAACAGTCCCCATTAAGTAAATTTCCAAGAGGAAAAGTATAAGAAATGGCATTTTCTAGTAATCTACATTAAAGTGTTAATCTACATTAAACATGTGGCTAATTTCCTACCTATATCCCTCAATGTGTAAGTGTATTTTAAATAGAAAGATGATATACTTTTCTCATTTAATTCTAAACTTACCACAACACTGGTAAATTTGAAAATATTTCTGCTGTGAAAACTTTAAGTAATGTCTTACTTTAAGTACTCTGTAAAATAAGGGTTATATAATAGTCATCATCATCATCAGCAGCAGCAGCAGCAGCAGCAGCATCAACTGGTATCTTTAACCAAACAGAAATACATATGTGTTCTGAAATTTTCGGGTGTTTGTTTTGTTTTAGTTTCTTTCTTTTTCAAAAGTGGGATCTTTAACTGTCTTGAGGCTCCAGGATCTCCAAGATATGCGGCAAAAAAAAATTCAGGAAGACCTGCTTTTTTGCTATTCACTTCTTTGTACCTGGCTATCATTTTTCAGAGAAAAAAATAGGTAATGCACAAAATATCATCCATCACATGAATTTAAAAGTTTGTAAATTAAAAAAAATCAAGATTTTGAAGTACGTGTAAAATAGAAATATCTACTCACTGTGAGAAGGTTGAAGAAATCTCTGTGAGTAAGCAGACCACTGGGATAACTATAATCATTTTTGTTTTACCTTGTTTTTTAGGAAGAGGAATGCTTAAAATTTCTATCCAAGGATGATATTACTATGAATTTTTAACTTTCTTTTCTCCTTCCTTCTTTTCTCCTCTTCTCTCTCTCTCGCTCGCTCTCTCCTTTCCTTTCTTTTCCTTTCCTTTCCTTTCCTTTCCTTTCTTTCTTTCTTCACACTGTGATTCAAGATTTTAATGGCCATTAGATAGTGGAAAATAAGCAATGTCTTCAATCTTCTAACATCTTATCAACTTATTGGCCGATATTTTGCAACCTTGTACACCATTAGAATATTCTAGGAGGTTTTAAAAATACATCCTAATGGTTGATTTTACCTTGGTCCCAGCAGTAGGATCTTGTATTCATCAAATGCTTGTCATCTCTTTCTATAACTAAAAAAAATTGTTTTAAATAATGTTTTTCATTTGTAGGGGGTATACAAATCTCAGCTCATTCTCTCCTCCAACCACCCCACAAATCTTAGAACAAGATTCAAGGGGCTCATTCCTATAATCCTATCTACTTTGGAACATGAAATCAGGAAGATTGTATTTTAAGTCCAGCTAAAGGAAAAATGTTCATTAGATTCTATTTCAATTAGTAAATTACTTAGCATACTTGCATATACCTATCATTCCAGTTATTCAAAAAACAAAAATAAGAGTTCTGTCTGACATGGATTAAATGAAAGACTCCATTTTTAAAAGTAATAAAAGCAAAAACGTTTGACCAGGTGTCCTAAATAGCATAGTACATGCTTCTCAAAAAACTAAACAAAACAATCTTATTGTGAATTTGATAAGTCTACATTATGCATGCATATGGAAATATAATAATGAAATCCCTTCACCAGCATGAGGAGGCTAATCAAAAATTAATACAGAAATCTCATGAGCATGAGGAAGCTAATCGAAGATTAATACGGGAATGGCAGGAGCAGGCTGAGAACAGTCAAAAAGAAATACAGAAATTGTGTGAGCTTGAGGAAGCTAATCACAGAGTAATGCAGGAATTGCCTGAGTGGGATGAATAGACAAAGATCAATAGAGGCATTCATAGAATCCATAAAAAGACAGCTGAAGGAATCCAGGGGAATATCACAAAGGGAATGCTGAATGGAGCCTGTCAGAAGGCAAGGGAATCCAAGGAAACCATAACCAATCAACCAAGTGATTCGAGAATAAACACTGAATACCCAATTAAGGAAGTAAAAAAGTTCATACAAGATCTAAAACAAAAGCTCCAACAAAGAATTTAAAGCCACCAAAGCCAACCAATTTGAAGGAAAGGAAATTAAAAAAAAACAAAGTAGAAAGTCTTGACAATAGTTTAGACCATGCAGAAGATCGAATCTCGGGGATTGAAGACAGCCTAGATATTATAGAGAAAGAACATACAACTATTGAAGACAAATCCAAGAAATATGATAGATCTATTCAAAATTTGGAAGACATTATCAGAAGGCCTAATCTGGGGAAAATGGGTGTAGAGGAGCACCTAGAGACAGAAGTTAATGGTCTAAGAAATTGGTGTGACAGGATCCTAGCAGAAAACTTCCCAAACATGCAAAAGAAGCTTTTAGAACCTCAAATAGACCAGACCAGAACAGGACATTCCACCATCACATTATAATCCGAAAAGGATCAATTCAGACCAAGGAAGGGATCCTTAAAGCTATCAAGGAGAAAAGATCAATCACCTATGAAGGGAAACCAATTAGAATCACCTCATATTTCTCAGAAGACACAATTAAAGTAAAAAGAGCCTGGGGAATGATGTTTGCCATGCCCTAAAGAAAAACAACTATCAACCAAGAATACTGTACCCAACTAAACTCTCCTTCATAAATGAAGGTCAAATAAAAACCTTTCATAGCAAAAAAAACTGAAACAATATACCTCCATCAAATCAGCCCTACAGAAGATACTTAAACATGTCCTACACATAGAAAACCAACAAGATGACAATAAAGGCCAAGAAGCCGCATCCAAACTGAGAATCCAAGAATCACAGGAAGAACCCAGTTGTCACAGCCCCCAGGAGTTGGTTCTACAAAAAATTAACAAAATTGACAGACCTTTAGCAAATCTTATCAGAAAAAGAAGAAAACACACCCAAATAAATAAACTCAGAGATGTGAATGGAAACATCACCACAGAAACAGCCAAAATTCATAACATTATAAGGGAATTCTTCTCAAACCTTTATGCTAATAAGTTTGACAATCTAGAAGAAATGGACGATTTCCTAGCAAATATCGACATGCCAAAACAAAACCAAGATGAGTTAAACCAACTTAACAGACCCATATCAAGCAATATGAAACCTCCCATCTAAGAAAAATTCAGGACCGGAAGTATTTACAGTGGAATTCTACAAGGCCTTCAAAGCAGAGCTCACACCAATACTCTTCCAACTCTTGAATGAAATTGAAGGAGAAAGTTCATTATCGAACTCATTCTATGAAGCCTTCATAACCCTCATCCAAAAACCAGGCAAGGACTCATCACAGAAAGAGAACTATATGCCCATTTCTTTGATGAACATTGATGCAAAACTTCTCAACAAAATTTTGGTCAATCGACTTCAACAACTCATCAAAAATATTATACACCATGATCAAACAGGATTCATTTCAGGGATGCAAATCTTTTTCAAAATACACAAATGAATTAATATAATTTATCACACCAAACAGAGCAAGGATACAAACTACATGATTATATGAATAGATGCAGAAAAACCATTTGATAAGATCCAACACCCCTTTATGAGGAAGGCACTGTAACAATTAGGAATATAGGAACATTCCTCAATACAATAAAGGCTGTATATGACAAACTTACAGCCAGTATTATACTTAATGGTGAAAAACTAAAGCCGTTTACTCTAAAGTCAGGAATGACACAAGGAAGTCTACTCACTCCACTTCTCTTCAATTTAGTATTAGAATGCTAGCTGCAGCAATAGGACAAGATGCAACCATAAAGGGGATTCAAATAAGGAAAGATGATGTAAAACTCTCTTTCTCTTTGCAGATAACATGATCTTGTATTTTAAGTATCCCAAGGACTCCACTCCCAAATTACTTGAGCTGATTTCAAACTCTACTACAAAGCCATAGTAATCAAAACAGCTTGGTACTGGCATAAGAACAGACCTCAGGACCAATGGAATGGAACTGGAAACCCATAAATGAATCCACAACCTATAGCCAACTAATCTTTGATAAGGGAGCTAAAAAAAATAGAATGGAAGAAAGACAGCCTCTTCAGAAAATGGTCCTGGCAAAATTGGTTAATCACCTGTAGAAAACTACAGCTAGATCCTTACATCTCACACTGCACCAGAATCAACTCCAAATGGATCAAAGATCTAGGAGTGAAAGCAGACATCCTGAAACATTAAAGGATGGAATAGGAGAAACCCTAGGTTTCCTTGGCATAGGCTGAAATTTTCTTAATAGAGACCCAGAAACACAACGAATAAAGAAAGGTTGGACAAATGGGAGTGCATGAAGCTGCAGAACTTCTGCATGGCAAAGGACATAGCAAGAAAGAGCTAAAGAAATCCACGGATGGGGAGAAGATCTTCACTAGCCATAAAATGGATAAGGGTCTCATGTCTAAAATATATTTTGAACTCAAAAAATTAAATCCACCACCAACAAATCCTTAAAGAAACAACTGCCTGATAAAAAAGTAGGCTAAAGACTTCAAGACAAATTTCTCTGAAGAGGAAATAAGAATGGCCAACAGACACATGAAGAAATGCTCAACCTCTGTAGCCATAAAAGTAAAGCAAATCAAAACAACATTGAGATACCACCTCACCCCAGTTAGAATGGCTAGAATCAAGAACTCTAATAACAACAGATGCTGGAAGGGATGTGGACAGTGGGGAACCCTACTGCATTGTTGGTAGGAATGTAAACTTGTTCAACCACTTTGGAAAACATTATGGAGGTTTCTCAAAAGACTTCACATAGAGCTCCCCTATGACCCAGCAATCCCACTTTTGGGCATTTACCCAAATGATCACAAAGAAGACCATACTAAAGTTACCAGCACAACTGTGTTTATTGCAGCATTATTAAGATATGGAACCAACCCAGATGTCCCTCAGTAGATGAATGGGTCAAGAAAATGTGATATATATACGACATTTTCTTCATATGTATATATATATGAATTCTATACCTCCATCAGAAAGAAGGACATCGCTCCATTTATTAGGAAATGGCTTGGAATAAAATATATTAAGTGAAGTATGCCAGGCCCAAAGAATCATAAGTCCCATGTTTTCCCTTATTTGCAATAACTAGTATATGTCTGGGACAAGCAGAAAAGGTCTGATAAGATGCTGTTACATGAAATAAATCCCAAGGTAGGGACACATTTGTTTTTTCTTTCTTGCTATTGTTTCTAACATATGTGTAAGATAACATGTGAGTTTTTGTTGCTTTGTTTGTCCCTCCCCCATGGTATAACCCCTGTTTTCACTGTATTTGATGTTGGTATATTTTGGGGAGGGGAAGGGAAAAATTGTTTAAATAGAGATACAGGTTGACCTATTGCAGTAATGAAATGTGCAAGACACTAAGTTCAAAAATGTACTTTACAATTTAGGCGGGTAGGTGGGTGGTGGTAAAGAATGCAATTTAATTAAACAAAAGCTATACACAAAAAAGAGCATCATTAATACCATACACAAAAATGATGTTTCTATAGACTCAGAAAGGAAACAAGGATGTCCACTCTATTAAAAGTACTGGACATCTTAGATAAATCAAGTAGGAAAAGAAATCGAAGCTATCTACACAAGAAAAGAAGAAACAAAAGATGCTTTGGAGCTCATACATATACCCTCAGCTCCTAGGGAGGTAAAGATCTGGAGGATTTTGTGGAGGTGGGAGGGAAGGGATGTTAGGGGACAAACAAAGGAGGAGGCAATAAACTTGATAAGAAATGTACTCATGACCTTGCTCATGTAACTGTAACCCCTCTATACAGTATTTTCACAATAAAAAACTTATAAATAAATAAATAAATAAATTAAGTGGTCTTGCCTGAATTCACTTCTTGAATTGTTTGCTACCATTGTGTTCTTTTCTAGCTCATGAGAATTGTTTCAGCATTCCACCACTGGGACCCATTTTACATCATATCTTTCTTTACAATAGGTGTACAACATTTGGTCTAAGGACCTTTTAAAGTCCTCAAAATCATATGATCCTATCATCCAAGGTAACTTAAGTAAGGATTTGAAATTCTGTAAGCATATGAGCTCTGTTTATACCAATATAAATTTACATTAAGTGAATCACAATAATAATCAGATGCATTTTGAGGCTAAATGCTAAAGGCTCATGATCATTATGAGATACTCAGGGTACATACAAGTATATGAATAGACACATAGGGATGCTTCTTGGTGATTACCCACAGTCCATGTGCTTGTGTTGAGGTGAACAATTAGAGAATAGTCAGTGCAGGCAGGGTAAAACTGTACACGTTGCAAAACTGTTATCTCACTGTGTCACTGTGGTGAGATGATGAGATGTGATATGATAATGTGGATTCCTCATGACCTTAATGACCATGCTGCAAATAACTGATGACAATGTTGCAACATTTTTGTCAATACCAAAGAATAATTCCTATCAAAACTTTATGCACACATTCAAGATCAACAGTCCTTGCAAAATCTGAATCTCAAATGACCAGGAAATTATACATATACCAGGGTGAATGATGTGAACATTGGATATATTTACAATCTAAGCCAAAGGACTAGAGCAGTCATCAAAGCAATACTATTACATTGCTATTTGCCTACACACCAGATAGTTATTCAAAGAAACAGTATGATATTCTTCAACTGGAAACAACAAAGAAATGATTTTGGTGTAGTATATCAGTCTTTCCAAGACAAATGAGTAAATGATTATTTTTTAAGTCAAAAGCAAACTTGCATGCTTAGCTTGTTGTGAGGCATTAACAACAATGTAAAAGCCAATCTGGAGAATCAATACTGCTCACGACAAGAAAAAGTCAGGGAATTGGAAGGCTAACTACATCTGGGTAAAATTAAAGCTCTTCAACAGGATTGGAATCAAGACAAGTTGCTTCTAGCAGGCCTTTCTGTAACAGACAGTGTTATTCAAGTGAGTTGTTTATTAAGAGAGCTAATTGAAAAGAAGCTGGGCTTCATGAAGAAAGTAATACCTACCTGAAAAATAAAGCATAATGAGATAGATTTCAAACAAACAGTACTTTAAAAAAAACCCAAAAAGTAATGAATTGTGGCTTATTGTTTCCATACAAAGATAATTCAACATATAATTTGACCTATCCAAAGCTTTAGCAGAAGAAAGGACAGAAATAATCAAGGATAGGATGACTTAATGCATGCAGGAAAGGAATTTGATCTTTCATAATAAATATTCAGCAAATTAGGTAAAGAATGCAATTTAATATAACAAAAGCTATACACAAAAAAGAGCATCGTTAATACCATACACAAAAATGATGTTTCTATAGACTCAGAAAGGAAACAAGGATGTCCACTCTATTAAAAGCACTGGACATCTTAGAGAAATCAAGTAGGAAAAGAAATCGAAGCTATCTACACAAGAAAAGAAGAAACAAAAGATACGTTGGAGCTCATACATATACCCTCAGCTCCTAGGGAGGTAAAGATCTGGAGGTTTTTGGTTTGAGGCTAGCCCTAAGGTAAAAAAAAGTTAGCAAGATCCCAATTCAACAAGTAAATCAAATTCATGTTGCTCTCTAATCTAGGACAGGCAAAGATAGGAAGATTGCCATCAAGATCAGCCCTAGGCAAAAGGTAGAAAATCTTATCAAAGCAGAAAAAAAAAAAATAAAAGGGATGGAGGGTGTAGATCAAGTGGTAGAATACTTGCTTAAGTGAGTGTATTGAATGAAAATCCTAGTACACATAGACACAGACACATATACACACATATGTGTGTATACATACATATACACACAGACAAACACAGATACACACAAACCAAAGATGAAAGAAAGAAGCAAGCAAGCAAGCAAGAAAGCAAGAAAGAAAGAAAAGAAAAGAAGAGAAAAGAAAAGAAAAAAGAAAAGAAAAGAACAACAAAAAATCACAGCTTTCTCATTGCAGGACAATGTGATTATATGTGTAGAGATGGTAGGGAAATAAAGAAGGGGTGACAACTTGATAGGAAATGTACTCATTACCTTACTCATGTAACTATAACCCCTCTGCATAGTATCTTTACAATAAAAATATAAAAAAATACAAAACAAAACAAAAAAACAAAGAAAATCTTAAAAAAAATTAATAACTGAATCCTATACAATGTTTGTGGAATAGAGGAACCTCCTCCCATCCATGCTAATTCAGTCAGTTTAAAGTATGTGAAAATTTTCTTCCTGTCTATGCCTGTCGGATCGTCTTCTGTCCCATGAAAGACGACAGAGTCCAAGGAAAGGTAAAGGAAAAGTAAGTCCCGCCCCTCGCCTGTTCTCCAGCCTCCCTTAGAGCCGGGGAGACCATCAGATGCAGCAGGGAGTCAACTCAAGCAGGAAAACTCATTTATTAACACAGAGCAGCCCTTTTTAAAGCAAAAAAGAGCAGGAGGCTTGGCAGGGAAGGAAGAGGAACCAATCACTGTCAAGGTCACACCCTATCATGCACCTAAGCTTCCTAGGGCTGGTGCACTGAAGTGAAGCAAATCGGGCTTTGCCCACTTAACTCCCTCTCAGCACCATCTTTGCTGCTCATGTGTCCCACATATGTCTAGAGAGGTTTTTGCTATAGATATGTATTTCTCTCTTACCCAGACCATTTTCATCTGTAAATCTAAAAAAAAAATCTTATTTAACCCTGAATCAAATACAATAGTTTATGTAGCTTATAATTTATATAGGTTAAGTAGTTTGTACAGAGAAGTACATTGGAAACTTCTTATCATTCTGTATTTTTGAGGTCCTTGGGATTTTATCCAAATTACTAGATAAGTTTCTGAAAGCAAGTGCAATGAAAATGATTACTGAACCTTGTTTTTGGTTAAATTTACTGGCATTCAGAGGACCAAAAACTTGCTTGAAAGGATTATATTTTTAATTATGTAGAAATATGCTATGCCTGGAAAATGTAATAAAAAATATTGACAAATATAAAAATTTGCAATAGGCATAAAATCCTTTTTGGACGCATAAGCTTACTGAATAATTACTCCACATTTTATTTACTTTTGAAAGGGAAAGTTTTTCTGCTCCTATGCCACTCTGAATCCTATGACCAGACTATTCTGAGGCATTTTGTTCCTGGTTGACAGGTCTTCCTAAACAGAGACTGTTAATTTAGAAGTCTTCCGAAACATTTTCATTTTTTATTACCTCTCAGGAGGTAATACAAAACCAAAAGAACTAGTGTCTCAGAATTATCCCTTTTTAAATTGTATAAAGTTTATTCCTTCATCAAAAATCAAGAAAATGAAAAAAAAACACAATATTTTGATGAAAAAGGTAAAAATAGCTTTTTCACTGAGCATTCTCTATTTTGCTTAATTTTTATTTCCCTTTTGTCATTTCCTAAGGAAAAGGACAGTTTCTAAAAGAAAATTAATGATATAAATAAATCATGTACTAGTCTTAAGCAGCTACTGTATGTGTGTATATATATGTATACATAACTAAATATTTTTATCATTTTCTTTGTTTTTTATTTTTTGTACATTTTTATTGTAAAGATACTGTACAGAGAGGTTACAGTTACATGAGTAGGATAATGAGTACATTTTCTATCAAGCATTGTTACCTCTTTTATTTTCCCCACCATCATTTCGCTTCCCCCCTCCCCAACTCCTCCTTCCTCCCCCCAACTAAATATTTTATTTGTAACTAAATATTTTAGAAACAAAATCAGGCTGAAACTTTTATCTTCAGATGAAGAACCAAGTTCGAAATTTCAAGAAGTTACTGAAATGGGGATCATTATCCCAAGAATAGTTCCTAAGTATAAACACATTGCCTATTACATTTTTCTTATTTTCCACTGATTTCTACTATGAGTACACCAAACTGTGTATACAGTCAATAGTAATGCAGTCAATTCTGTTATGAATCCATCCATTACTGTTACATAAAACATAAAAATATGATGAATTTGCAAAAATGCATTAATTCATTAAATATCCACAAGTCTTTATAGCTATGATTCAGAAATACCACTTAGGCAGGAAGATAGTTCAACAAATTACACAAGGATTTTAGTGTGCCTTCCCATCCTTCCCCCATCCCCACCCCAGTACAGGGAAAGGAACCCATGTCCCCCCACATGTTAGGCAAGCACTCCATCATCTTGCCACCATCCAGCCCTATAATTTCTTTTTTATTTTTTTGGTACTTCTTAGAAATTATTTTCCCAAAGATCAAGAAAGCTATCAACAGAGGAGAGAGCAGTTCAGTTAAGGTGGTGAAGTAGAGAGCTTCTAAGTCCATTATAGAAGTGGAAGAGTGGAAAACAGTCCAGAGAGAACTGATGATTGTTCTGCTTCTCTCCAGCAAAGGACAGAGCACACGCAAGTCAGGAGAGTACCTTACATAAACTCTGCAGCTAGATGCCTATCCTTCCAGAAACAAGAAAGAACTCTCACATCTATCTAGTGGGTACCCTTGAAAATGGTTCCCCAAGGATTCTTTGTATTCTCACTCTGAGTACAGTCTATTGGACAGTAATAATTGTTTCTAACAGGAAGAATTTAAGAGATATGATGTCACTCTCATGATGACATTAGGACAAGATTCAGCTTTCCTTGTAGAGTAATCCCTCACTCTGAAAAAAGCACAATGTCAAGCAGGGAACTGCTTTTTGGAGAGACAATAGAAAATTTAATGGTAAGCAGTCTGACAAAATCTCAATATTAGAATGCTATCATATAATTGGTTTAAAAACAAACAAAAAAAGTATAGACTCACTTTTGGCTGACTTGGGCACCTTCATTATACATTTTACACACAGTACCATGACTTGGACAGGGTCTGACTTTTCTGATCGTTAGTCCCTTCCTTTAAAAAATGAGAGGGATATGTTCTTGATCTGATGGCTCATGCCTGTAATCCTAGCTACTCAGGAGGCTGAGTTCTGATGGTTGTGGGCAGGACAGTTGGTGAGACTCTTATCTCCAGTTAACCACCAGAAAACTGGAAGTGTAGCTATGACTCAAAGCTAGCCTTAAGCAAAAGAACTCAGGGACAGCACTCAGGCCCTGGAGTTCAAGCCCCATGACTACCACCACTATCCCCGCCCCCCACCACCCAAAGTTCTTTCCCTGAAGTTTAAATTACATAACAATGGAAACATCAAGGTATAGTTTTAATAATGTGCAAATATTATTTATCCAATTTTTCAAAAAGCTTCTTATGATATCAGCATCATTGTTAGGGAAAGTAACCAGTTTTGCTTGGTTCCACATTTCCAGCAGTAGTTTTACCAGAGGAACATCATATGTCTCTCTTGTCTTTTACTCTGTCCACTTTTGGGGAAATGAAATAATTCAATATTTAAAACTAGAACAGAGAATAAAAGGACACAAAATCCCTGAATCGAGAAAATCAGTTTATTTGTTATGGAAAAATGAACAGGTAGAGTAGCATTTTTCAGTAAGTACTGAAAGTATATATGATAAAGGCTGAGTGTCTCTTCCACAGGGGATGGGATGTGTTACAGCAGACAAATCTTGACATTGGGAGAATGAGATGCAATGTAATTACCTGCATCCATATACCTCTAACCTTCTTAGCTCAGAAGTGGTCTTGATGTAGGGTAGAGAGAAGGGGAGAGAGACAGAGAGATAGAGAGAGACAGAGAGAGAAAGAGAGGGAGATTATTAATATGGAATGACAGCATATCTCCAGTAAGGGAAAATAATTCTAAGGAAGTATGTCAATTTCTCTGCACACTTATAATATCTCTTTTATTTTCATATTTTATTAATATATATTAATTATGCAAAAATATTTCATTGTGATATTTCATAGCATTTCTTGATCAAATTTATTCCTTCTTTTACTCTTTCTTATCCTGATTTCCAGTTTTATAATTTTAATAATTCTCATTATTTTATGCTCCTAAAAGCATATAAAATATTTTTTATATTTATGCTCTTTTGCTCAAAGCTAGTGTTCTACCACTTTGAGCCACTGATCCACTTCCAGTTTTCTGGTAGTTAATTAGAAATAATAGTAATTTTATAGACTTTCTTGTCTGGACTGTGTTTGAAGCATGGTCCTTGGATCTCAGCCTCTTAATTAGATAGAATGATGGGTGTAAATCACCAGCATCTAGCAGTTACTAATTTTTAAGACAAAATTCTACATATGTGAATGTGATCATTTGTTTCTTTCAGTTTAGCTTGTTTTACTAAACTTATCTATATTTTCATCCATTTTCCTACAAGTGAAATTCTTCTTTAGAGCTGAATAATAATCCACTGTGTATACATAACACAATTTACTTCCAAGACTGTTTGTTATTCAAAGATGTCTTTGCTTGACAGTGTCATATCCATGTGGATATGTGGAAGATTTTCTCCCATAAGTTACCTGTCAAGAATTCAAAAAAGAATCACTTACCATATTGAGTTCAGTTCTATAGTTTCTTTCTCAGATGATTATTTTCTCCACTGAAAATCATTTAAAATTCAGACAAAGCTGTAGAGAGGAGTGTTAGTATCAGACGAAGGCTTGGGGTCTAGTTTGCTCTGGAGCAAGATTATGGGCAATTCTTTTGGTGATATTATAGGTGCGTATTTTGGCCTTTCTTTGCTGTTGCTGCTTCCTTCCCAGTTATTTAGGAGTATGTTTGGAAATCCTTTAGAGAACCTACTGATTACTGCTCTGCATCCTTATGTGTGTTTTCTATTTATTATAGTATGGTCATGTTAACAAAGAGGTTACTGTCCCAGTATGATTTATTTGACAAGGATTGAAAATATATTATGCATTAGAAATTTTTTATTCCAAACTATGATAATTAGTACGTTTCACATGTTAGAAAACCTTTCCTTCTGTTTTCTTGATTCAACTAATTTACACAGATGATGATTTTAAGAAAGAACTTTCATAATGAATACCCTTCATAGTAGTCATTAGTTCATGTTGCTTTGTCAACTGTCTTTTTTCTCATTCTCTGAAAGTCCTATCATTAAAGTAAATAACCTTCATGAGAGAACAGATAAAGTGTTTCCATGCATGTGGTCATTAGACTGATGGAAAAAATAATAAAATTTGTCAAGCATCAAGACTAGATCGAGGAGAAGCTACTAAATTAAAGTAAAAGAGCAAAGCCCTGAAGTAAGAAAGGGAATTTGGAATGAGTCCAGTGTGGCAGACCTTGCCACAGGGAGAGAGAGAGAGAAGGCATCAAAATGAGGCCAGAAGAGGGACCAGTCCTCCTAGGGCTTGGGAGGACATCCTGAGGAGGATGAGGCTTTTTGTTTTAAGAATGATTTATGGATCCTAAGGAGGACATTGTGATTGTGATTTCTGGATAATCCATTGTTTAAAAAAACACAACAACATAAAAGCAAGATGTGTAAAGGGACCAGTTAGAAGGCAACAGCCCTTGTCTGAGCAGCACACTAAATTAACTTGGGCAGAACAGGTGGCATTTGAAGCAGGAAAGCAAGTAGAAGCCAGATATATTTAGGATGACAGATTGTATAAATTTTACCCTCCCAGGTCAGTCATGGGTTTCAAGGAACCCCAACCAGTAAGCGTTCACCCATCACCTTGATTCCACAAAACATAGAGCATTTTTCAACTTCCTCACTTCTCTGCTTCTGTAGTAAGTCAGGAAGAAACCACACAGAACACTATTTCACAAGTAAAAAGTAAGCTCAGAGGTAAATCACACAAAGCAGGTAACTAATTAAGAGACAATTGTTTAAGCAACTGTTGTAAATCTCCACTTTTTTCCTGGTTAACAGTCAAATGGGGAAAGCAGAGTATTTAGTTGGGTATGTATAATGTTTCCTGTGGGGGATATGATAAAATGTGTCTGGAAGTCGTAAAGCTGGATACAATTCTGTGCAATAAGAGGCACAATTCCTACAATGCAAATGATATCCATATGACTTCTCCATCATTTCACAGCTGTGGGAGAAAAGCCTTCTACACATCGAGTTCAATTAAGTTGTAAAAGCCTGGTATTCTAAATTGGTCTGTGACCTACATTTTTAAAGAATTTTAAATAATTACTCCCTCCTGCTAGAGATAAATACAGATTTGAAAGGCATTTGAGTTATTTAATTGGGAGGGGGCATTTATCTTTGCAATTAGAGTTTCCCCCACAGTGGGTTGGTTGTGAGATATCTAATAAAAAATGACATGGAGAAGAAGGTTCTTAATACTTCCTCAGAGACACAGGGTATTGTATGACTATAACCTTTGCAAGTGATCTGGACAAGGGGCTTGGAATAAGATTTTACAATGATTGTAGTTTTGGAATGATTCATATTTATTTTACTTACCCAAAGATACTAGGAAGGTATTATGCATCCAGCATTATGCTACACATTGAAAGTACAAAATGTTCATGAAAACTAAAATTTTTCAGATATAGATAAATAGATCAGCATAGATACTTTATTTAAATCATAATGATATTGAGATTATATTAAAGGTTTTGTTCTCAAAATGACTGAAGCATGGCTCAAATGGTAGAGTCCCTGATAAGCAAACACAGGGTCCTCAGTTGAAATTCCAATATCACAAAAAGTGTTTTTCTAGTCCATCAGTGACACACAGGAAGATGTGGTTATTTATCTAAGGTGTGAACAAAACGTTTATTGAAGCTTGACATTTGATCTGCCTATGAGTGGACATCAATGAGGTAAGACAAGATTAAAAAGGGATCTATGTATACAAAACGTGTGGCTTTGGATGGTATGTCAGGTAGGTAAATAGTTGGGGCAAGTAATGTAATAATCATGAACAAAGGCAGAGAAGACAATGGAAAACATTGAAAATGAAAACTTCATTAAAAAATCACAAATGATATATTCAGGCCACAAGTGGGAGAGCGTTGATCTAAGGACGGATAGCTCTCCTCCAACCACAGCAGACTAATAAGTTCAATATTGAATTGGTTTGTTGAAGCCACTAATTGAACAACCAGAATTCAAACAATGGTAATTGTTTGAGTAAACATGAGAAAATGGCATGCCAAATAAAATATACCTGAAGCAAGGAAAAAAACCCCTAAAGATAAAGATAATAAGAATTTCTATAAGGAGACAGACCATAGCATGTTTAGATTTCCAGAAGTCATTCTGTCAGCAGGGTGGAGCAATAGCAGAATAACTCTACATATGGAGGAGAGACCCTATCTTTTTATGCAATTTAAGACAAATAGAACAATTTTAATCTATATTCCATATTATGACATGGTATTATAATAATGTAGAAATTATAAGATTGTAATTTGAGATTAAATCAATGGATATTGTAATAAGTAGATATTTCAAGTTGTTTGGAGATGATATAATCAATTTAGTGATGGGAAGAGGAGAGGTTAAGGTAGCTCCTTGTTTTATTCCTTTTGTCAGTCAGATAAAATACTATTTGTTCAAATGGGCAACAAAAGTCTAGGATTTATAAGAGGGAAAAATATCACCAAGGACTACATGGTTTAAGTGAACATTTCATATTGGAATTTTTATTTATTTATTTAGTTTTTGGTCAGTCATGGGGCTTGAACTCTGGGCCTGGGCACTGTCCCTCAGCTTTCAGCTCAAGGCTAGCGCTCTACCAGTTGAGCCACAGTTCCACTTCTGGTTTTCTTGTGGTTTATTGGAGATAAGAGTCTCACCAACTTTCCTGTCTGGTCTGGCTTTGAACTATGATCCTCAGATTTCAGCCTCCTAAATAGCTAGGATTACAGGCGTGAGCCACTGATGTCTGCCTGGAATTGTTAAATATTTCAAGCCTTGGAAAGCATCTAAACAGAGATACATTACAATGAATACCTGATATGTCTAGAAACTTGTTTTTGCATATGTAAAATAGAAAGAGAAAAAAAGTGCTGTGGTTTGAATACAGCTCAAAAAGAATGTTCATTTAATTGCTAGGGTAACAGGATTAAGAGGCTGGACCATTAAGAAGCTTAGCTCGTAAGGATTTCACCCACATTAATTATTCATATCATTGTCTCAGGAGTGGGCTAGCTATCATTGGTGGAGGGCTTTGTCATTAAAATAAAGTACAAATTTAACTTCCTGATGCACTTTCTTGTTTCTCCCTTCTCTTCTGTACTCTTTAGCAATGTGATACATTTTTATGAGGTTAAAACAGTGAAACCCACCCATCTTTGATATCATCTCCTTTATATTGGACTTCTTAGCCTCAAGAACCATAAGAATAATAGTTCACAAACTTCTTAGGCTGTAGTAATATGTTATTACAACCATAAAAATAGACCAAGACAGGAACTTTGTATTTGAAATAAGTGGCAAACACATACACACATACACACACACTAAACAAATACAAAAAAACCCCTAAAGCCATTAAAATGGATGAATCTTTCTCAAGGTAGTCACTGAGTGAAATCTCAGAAGATTGTAGTTTGGAGCCTATAAAACATTTAGATCAACCAAGAAAGGACAAAAGCAAAATCAAGTGACAGTATTTCATTGAAATAGGTGTATGCTCTGGAACAATGGCTTCCCCTTTAAGGAATACTCATATGATCACATTATTTCTGAAAGCTATCCATTGTACTAAGAAAGAAGGACAATGTAGTGGAACAATGTAGTGAGTTTAGTTTTCACTAAATTGTAGACAAATGAGACAGATTGTAATTCAAATATGATTTTCAGATGTAACTAAACCAAGTTGATGGCAGGCATAAACAAGTCATGCAAAAGATTGGATGGGCAAGTATCTGTGTCTCATGCCTATAATCCTAACTGCTGGGGAGATTGAGATCTGAGGCTCCCAGTGCCAAGACATTCAGGCAGACAAATATATAAGATGTTTTAGTGAGCAAAAAATGTTTTTTTAAATTGTTATTGTAGAGTTGATACACAGAGGGGTTACATGAGTCAGAAAATGAGTAATGAGTACAGCTGTATTTGAACAATGTCTTCCCTTCCATGTCCTCTCCCAGTTTTCCCCTCATGTCCCTACCAACAAGATGTGCAGTTCATTTACCATACAGTATCTTGTGAGTTTCACCAGATAGTATATTTGTTCATCCTTGTTCCACCTTTTCTATGCCCTTGCTTATCCTCTCAAATGAACTAACAAACATTACAAAAGGAAAAGAAAACAGAAACAGCAATAATAGAAACTAAAAAATGGTTTTTGTTTCCATTTTTTGAGTTCATTTGAAAGAATATTATTTTATATGATCATATGCACATAGCTATAGAGCCTTTTCAACTACACCTATGCATAACTTCCTTTGGCTTCAGAGTGTGAATGTCTAGAGTCATATATCATTCACTGTGTTTACACGTAAATTTATAGGCACATTCTTACCAAAAATGATGGAAACCATACAATCTATGTTTCTTTGGTTTCAGATTACTTCCCTTAATACATTTTTTTTCCAAACCTTTCCATTTCTTGACAAATAGTGCAATAACATTCTTTCTGGTAGATGAATAGAATTCCATTATGTATATACAAAAATTTCTTGATCCATTTGTCTACTGAGGGCCATCTGGGTTGATTCCATATCTTGGCTATGGTAAACAAAACTACAATGAACATGGTTGTGATGGTGGTTTTAGTGTGGCCTGGTTTGTGGTCCATTGTAAAAACACCCAGGAGTGGATTGCTGGTTTGTATGGAAGTTCCATGTTTAATCTTTTAAAGAACCTCCGTACTGCTTTCCAGAGTGGTTGAAGAAATTTACATACCCACCAACAGTGTGATAGCGGTACCTTTTGGCCACATCCCCACCAGCATTTGTTATTGTTAGCTTTCCTGATATTGGCCATTGTAACTAGAGTGAGATGGAATCTCAATGTTGTTTTGATTTGTGTTTCTTTTATGGATAGAGATGTTGAACACCTCTTCATTGTCTATTGGTCATTCATCTTTCTTCTTCTGGCAAGTCTCTCTTTAAGTCTTTAACCCATTTATTAACCAGGTTATTGAGTTTTTGAAGATTTAATTTTTGGAGCTCTAAGTATATTTTAGATATGTATGAAGGCCTTGTCTGACGCATAGCAGGTATAGATTTTCTTCCATTCTATGTGCTTTCTATTTATCTTGCTAGCTATGTCTTTTGACATGTAGAAGCTCTTCAGTTATATATAATCTAATTTATCCAGTCTTAATTTGATTTATTGTGATTCTGGATCTTTATTTAGGAAGTTTCAACACATGTCTAGAAGGCCTAGGGTTTCTCCTCGGCCTACACTTTCCTGTAATATTTTCACAATATTTAGCCTTACATTGAGGCTGATCCATTTAGAGTTGATTCTCATGCAGTGTTATATATGAGTATCTACATTCAGTTTTCTGCACATACAGAGCCAATATAGCCAGTACCATTTGTTGAAGAGGTTGTCTTTCTTCCAACCTGGGTTTCTGGCTTCTTTATCACATATTAGGTGGCTATAGGTTTGTGAACTTATTTCTGTGTCTCCTAGTATGTTCCATTGGTTCTCAGGGCTATTCTTGTGCCAGTACCAAGCTGGTTTTATTACTATGGCTTTGTAATCCACTTTGAAGTTTGGTATTGATATTCATCAATGTTCTTTCTGCTAAAGACATTTTTGCTATTCTAGGTCTTTTATTATTCCATATGAATTTTTTTAGGTTGATGTTTCTATTTCTTTGAAGAAAGTTTTTGGTATGTTGATGATTATTGCAGTGAATTTGTATATTGCACTGGGCAGTGTTGCCATTTTTATTGTTAATTCTCCCCAGGAGCATGGGAAATTTTTCCATTTCCTTAAGTGGACTTAAATGTCTTTTTTTTTTAGTTTTCAAGTTTTGACAAGAGAAGTCAATCACATCTTTAAGTTAATTCCTATCTTTTTTTTTTCAGGGGGAGGAGGGGCTATTGCAAATGGAATTACTTTCTGATTACTTTCTGATTTCAGCTTTGCTCTTCTCATGTTGGCATATAGGAAGGCCTCTGATTTTCTGGGTTGATTTTATACCCTGCTAGTTTGCCAAAGTTTTAAATCAACTTGAGTAGCTTGCCTGAGGAATCTATAACGAAATATAGGATTATGTTGACTGCAAAGTGGGACCACTTTATTTCTTCTTTCTCTATTTGGATCCTCTTTCTGTTTTTTCTCTTACCTTCTTTTTCTTGTTAGGAAATCCAGCAATATGTTGAAGAGGAGGGGAGAGAGTGGACATCCTTGTCTCAATCCTGATTTTAGAGGGAATGTTTTGTTTCCATTTTTTTAGTTCATTTGAAAGAATAATAGGAATATAGGAATATTAGGGAATGTTCTACCTTAAGTATAATGCTGGCTGTAAGGTTTGTAATATACA
The DNA here is from genome assembly GCF_024711535.1 of Dipodomys merriami. Lineage (NCBI taxonomy): Eukaryota > Metazoa > Chordata > Mammalia > Rodentia > Heteromyidae > Dipodomys > Dipodomys merriami. The sequence goes on along the minus strand of NW_027202270.1, from coordinate 72,850,869 downwards.
ACCTTTAATGTATTGATGCATGTTCCATGAATTCCTAGCTTCCCCAGAGCTTTCATCATAAAGGAGTGTTGAAGCTTGTCAAATGCATTTTCTGCATCTATTGAAATGACCATGTGTTTCTTGTCCTGGCTTCTATTGATGTGTTCAATTACATACAGCATTTTCCCTCAAGCTGCTTGAAAAACAGGAACAAGTCAAACCCCAAATCAATAGACAGAAATTAATAATAAAAATTAAATCAGAAATCAGAGAATTAAAAAATAGAATTATCAATATAAAGATTAGTTCTTTGGGAAAGGTTGGACAAATGGTATTGCATGAAATGGCAGAGCTTCTGCATGGCAAAGGACATAGCTAGCAAGATCAATAGAAAGCCCATGGATTGGGAGAAGATCTTCACTAGCCAAACAACAGACAAGGGTCTCATATCTAAAATATACCTGGAACTCAAAAAATTAAATCCCCCAAAACAAATCTTCAAAGAAACAACTGCCCAATAAATAAGTGGGCTAAAGACTTAAAGAGAAACTTCTCTGAAGAGGAAAGAAGGATGGCCAATAGACACATGAAGAAATGTTTAACCTCTTTAGCCATAAGAGAAATGCAAATCAAAACCACATTGAGATATCACCTCACCCCAGTTAGAATGGCTAGAATCAAGAACTCTAATAACAACAGATGCTGGAGGGGATGTGGACAGCAGGGAACACTACTACATTGTTGGTGGGAGTGTAAATTTGTTCAACCACTTTGGAAAGCAGTATGGAGGTTCCTCAAAAGACTCCACATAGAGCTCCCCTATGACTCAGCAATCCCACTTTTGGGCATTTACCCAAATGATCACAAAGAAGACCATACTAAAGATACCAGCACAACTATGTTTATTGCAGCATTATTTACCATAGCTAAGCTAGGAACCAACCCAGATGCCCCTCAGTAGATGAATGGATCAAGAAAATGTGGTATATATACACAATGGAATTCTATGCCTCCATCAGAAAGAATGACATTGCCCCATTTGTTAGGAAATGGAAAGACTTGGAAAAAATTATATTAAGTAAAGTAAGCCAGGCCCAAAGAAATATAGGTCCCATGGTTTCCCTTATTTGCAATAACTAGCATATGTCTGAGTCAAGGAGAAAAGTTCAGATAAGTTGATGTTAGGGGACTGAACCCCAAGATAAGTATTCAATTTTTTTTCCTTTCATGCAATTGTTTCTAACATATTTATAAGGTGATTTCTCTGTTGCTTTGTATGTCCCTCCCCCATAGTATAACCCATGCTTTCACTGTATTTGATATTGGTATAATTTGTGGAGGGGAAGGGAAAAAAATCAAATCGTTTAACTAGGGATACAGTTGGGCCCATTGCAACAATGAGATGTACAAGTCATTATGTTGAAAAAGGAACTTTACAACTTTGGTGGGGGGGGGAAGGATCTGGCGGGGGGTAGGTGGGGGGAGTATGGGAAGGGATGAGAAGGGGAAACAAAGAGGAGGCAACAATGCTTGATAAGAAATGTACTCGCATTTTCTTGCCCATGTAATTGTAACTCCTCTGTAAGATATTCTCACAATAAAAAAATATAAAGATCTAGTTCTTTGGAAAAAATAACAAAATTGACAGACACAACAAATTTGACTAAAGAGAACACACCCAAATTAATAAAATTAGATAAAAATGGGAATATTACAACAGAGATATGCAAAATTCTGAATATTATTAGGGAATCTTTTGGAAAACCTTTATGGCAAAATTTTGGAACTCTAGGAGAAATAGAAGCATTCCTAGAGAACATTGATAAACCTAAATTGAACCAACAAGATTTAACTCAAGTAAAGAGACCCATAAGAAGTAATGAAATTGAAATGGCAATGAAGAACCTTTCATCAAGAAAAGCCCAGGATGAAATAGATTCACAACCACATTCTATACGGTCTTCAAAGAAGACCTCACTCCATATTCCTCAAAATCTTCAAAGGAATATAAGAAATATAAGATCACTACTAAAGTCATTCTATGAAGCCAGCATACCACTCATCCAAAACCAGAGAGGGACCCAACAAAGAAGAACTATAGACCTATCTCTTCATTGAACATGTAAGCAAAACTTCTCAATAAAACACTGACCTTCTGAATGCAACAACTAGCAACAAAAGAATCATACACTACAATCAAATGGGAGTCATTCCAAGAGGCTTTTATCTCCCATTAACTAGCAACATAATAGGTGGGGGTATGGCTCGTCTGATAAACCACCAACTTACAGCCATAAAAGAGTTTGGTTAGGAAATGAGGTTAGGGGCTGGGAAGGTGGCTAAGTGGTAGAGCGCTTGCCTTGCATGCATGAGGCCCTGGGTTCGATTCCCCAGCACCACATAAGCAAAAAGAAAAAAGCCAGAAGTGGCGCTGTGGCTCAAGTGGTAGAGCATTAGCCTTGAGCTGAGGAGCTGAGGGACAGTGCCCAGGCCCAGAGTTCAGGCCCCATGACCGGACCCAAAAAAAAAAAAAAAAAAAAAAAAGAAAAGGAAATGAGGTTAGATATTAAGATAAGGATATTAAGATAAGGTTTTAAAAAGGTAAAATATACTGTTATTTTGAAAGGGAAGGTTTACCTTGAGAAATTATGACCACAGATGTATATTCAGCGTTTTTTAATACTAAAATAAAAAAACCCATTTTACCTTTAAAAGACAACAACCTTACTCACTATTTAATTTGAGATCCACTTAATCTACAATGCTGTCTTTTACCATAATCTCAGCTCTGTACAGGCATTCTAATAAATAAGATTGGGGGAAAAATTTAAGACTGATAGATGTATATACCAAACTTTATAGAAGAAGATTTCCAAAGGTTAGATGGCATATATCAACAATGAATTTATGCAGGTGATGATTAGCAAGTCAAGTTTAATTTTCAAATCCTCCTGGATTTGAAAATTCTTAATTATTGTTGCTGCTTTATCCTTAACTAAATTTCAGTTCACTCAAACACAGTAGAGTTAAAAGTGGGATGAATGTTACCCTTGCAATTCATTATAAAATTATTTTTCTTGGGAGCTTAGGAGTGTCAGAAGTTATGAACACCAAGCCCATTTGATTTGATTTTGTCTCTGGAGCATGCTTGCTAATACCCAAATATTATTTGTTAATGCACCAAGAATGACACTAAAGCTGGGCTGCGGAAATACCTTAAATTCATCTGAAAAGCTTCATTTTCTCCTAGGTAAATGCATACAAGGATGATGTCCCCCCAAAAAACACCTTTCATTCTCAGTTTCTAAGAAAGTTATGTAGTGATTTTGCATTTTTAATCAATAAACCTGTGTGGTATAGTGTTCTTTACAGTGTGGTGTCTTCCAATGTGTTGTTCAGGTTTTCCTTATCTTGGTGACATTTTTAACCTTAGGTTTATTTCTAATTTGTTTCAGTATAGAGTCATCATATTTTATATTAAAATCATCATTTAAAATTGAGTTTTCAATTTTTGAGTAGTGGTTAGTAAATATAAATTTAAAAGGTTTTATTTATCTTTTCTTTTGCTGGTCCTAGGATTTGAACTTATTGTCTCATACTTGCTGTCCCTCTAGAACTAGAGTCATGTATTTAGTCAGCTTTTTTTTCAAAAATTTTTTCCTTAGCTGACCTTGAACCAAGAGCTTCTCAACTTCTGAAGACATTGGATTACAGCTTCCTGAGTGGGTTGATTGATAATTGTGTTACCAGTGTCTAGCTTCTTTATATTTTCTTATGCTTCTATTTTTTTAAGTTAAACTGCTTTTTTGAATGGTAAATCCTTTGTACAGCTATGGAGATATATCTATATATAATATAGATTAGACATATTAAAAATAGGAGAGAATAGGAGTGTTGGTAACAGGTGTCTTTGATGTTCTCATTTCAGAGAAAAGCTATAAATATTTCACCTTAAAGTATAAAGTTTTAGATTATACTCATGAATTTTCAGATAGAAATGAGTGGGACACTATTTGGAAATGGATTAGAGTATTATCTTCTGGCAAAGCATTTTGTCTATTTTCTAAGGCTTTGAAGGAAGCTGTGGTGAAACATTAATTAATATGATAAAAGAAATTATAGCCGGGCACTGGTGGCTCATGCCTGTAACCCTAGGTACTCAGCAGGTTGAGATCCGAGGATCACAGTTCAAAGCCAGCCCAGGAAGGAAAGTCCATGAGACTCTTATCTCCAATAAACCACCAGAATATCTGAAGTGGCACTGTGGCTCAAGTGGTAGTGTCAGCTTTGAGCTGAAGAGCTGAGGGACAGCATCCAGGCCCAGATTTCAAGCCCCATGACCAACCAAAAGAAAAGAAAAGATACAAACAAAAAAAGAAATTCCAAGTTCAGCACTCATGCTATGAGTTTTGTTGGCTCCTTTTAGCCAGGTTTATAGTGAGATTCAGAGGCAAAAAGAAGAGAAGGAAGATTTAAATATTCACAAATTTGTCAGAAAAGCCTGTATAAATATGGTACTAAGTCTTGGTTTCTAAAAAGGTTAGTGTTATTAAATAAAGCCAAGCCAGAGACCACCCATCAAAGCAATAGATATAATACCTGGATAATTTTAAGAAATTGGCCAAATTCCATTTATCACAAGCTCAAAGATACAAAAAGGGTACATTATTTTGAAAGACTTCCCCTTAAAAAAACAAGGTCTTTGAGTTTCTCTGCCTTTAAAAGGATATTTAGAAAGTTATTTCTTCAGGATTTGTTTCATTTTGTTCAGATAACCAGGCAATCAGAGTCTAATGGAATTTAGGTACTGCTTTATCTTCTGGAATACTTTGGCATGATCCATGGGATGCTGGTTCTGGAAACATTCAGAATTACAAGAATTATGGAGGCTCATAATAGATTTTTGTAGGAAGGCCTAAGAGGACAATTATGTGGCACCTTCACAATCCCTGCAGGCTGCCCTTATGAAGGTGGTATAGAAAGCTGCGTTGGTGATGCATATGCTGTAATAAAAACCCTGAGATGGTATAAAAGCCAGAAATGGGAAAAGTCTACACAGGTCAACTATAGTCAACAATGGGAACCATGCTAATTGAGAGGCAATGTGTGTTGGGAAAGGCAAAGTGATAGGAGTAGGGGTCTGCATATCAGTTGGAACCCACGTCATTGCAACTGTGTCATGAATGCTGGACATAGACCTATAGGATTTAATGTTTTTTCTCCTGGTTTTGGTCTTGCTTTGGTCTGATAATTCTTTGCTCTTCTCTTACTTCTCAATTTTGAATGTTTACTCTGTGACATTAGAAGTATACCACATTCTTTTTGATCGTATACAGATTTACATATAGGAGACTGACTTGTGTCTCATTGGAGACAATGGACAGACTTTCAAACAGTGTTCAAAGAGACCCTTGATAATGAACTAAATAAAAATTTTCATCATTTCAGGAGCTTTGAGAATCAAGCTATAGCTTGTTACGGTTTAAATATTAAGTGTTTTTCTCAAGCTAATATGTTGAATGTTTTGTCTACAGACAGTGACTTTTCTTACAGAATGGTTGAAACTTTAGGAGTGATTCCTATCTGGATGAAAAGAGAACAGCCTCTGAAAGTTACTCTGGCTCCTGGCCCTGTTCTCTGTCTCTGACTCTGTCTCTCTGCTTCTTGTCTGTCAATTGATGAATGAATAGCTTTGAGTCACTATGCCTTTCTGACATAGTAATATGGAGAGCTAACTATATTCGGTAAACTCTTTAGATTCCTTCTTTCTAAAAAGTTTTTTCCCCTGAAATATTTGGTCATGGTAATGAAAATCTGACAAATACAAGGGGGTACTTGAAATGTTACACGGTTGCAGAAGCTGGGATTTCTAAAATCATGACACTGACCGCTCCAAAGTCTACTTTAGGCCCATTTTGATTTTTTACCTTGAAGAAAGAAAAAGGGCATTCTTTAGCTATCTAGTCACTAATCTTGTTAATAAGGTTTCCATTTTCATGAAGTAATTAAACAACAGCAGCAACAACAATCCACCATTTGGCACCATCACACTGTAAATAGGAATATTTACTTTATTTTTCCAATTTAAATAAAAAATATTTTAGCTTTATCACTGAGTTTGATGTTAGCTGGTGGAGATATATATATATATATATATATATATATATATATATATATATATGTTTCCGTGTGGTAACCATTATCTTACTATCATACTGCTCTTTGTTGGTTTTTAAAAAATGATCAGGTGGGGGGAGTGAGGGAGTATGGGAAGGGATGGGAATGGGAAACAAAGAGGAGGCAACAATGCTTGATAAGAAATGTACTCATTATCTTGCCCATGTAATTGTAACTCTTCTGTACGGTATTCTCACAATAAAATAAATAAATAAATAAATAAATAAATAAATAAATAAATAAATAAATAAAAGAAAAAAAGAAAAAGAAAACAGTGAAAGGAAAAAAAGAATCATATATTAATAAAAGTTTTCCAAGTTAAAAAAAAATAAATTGCATTAACTTTTGTTACCGGGATGGTCATAGGAATTAGTACACTTGCCATGTTTTTGTGGTGTGTTATTTTGATTCACAAGTATATTTTGGAATATCATTGCACTCCCATAATCTCACTTGCTTAGGGTATATAATTATTTTAATATATTTTTCAATTTTATTTGCTGATTTTTTTATTGTGAAAATACCATACAATTACACGGGCAAGGTAATGAGTACATTTCTTATCAAGCATTGTTGCCTCCCCTCCTACCTACCCCCCCAGTCCCCGCCTGGCCAAAGTTATAAAGTTCATTTTTCAACATAATGACTTGTATATCTCATTGTTTCAATGGTCCACCTGCATCCCTATTTAAACTGTTTGTTTTTGCCCATAAACATTCACAAGTTTCATTAGAATGCAATTTATCTTGTCACTGAATACTCTTCTGATTTCTTCTAGTGAACTTTAAATTCAGTTGTTATTACAGCTCCAGAATTTCTGTTGAGAGCTTACTATGACTGATATTCTATGGTTGATGTCTCATTTTGTGTAGAGTTGTATTCTGGATTTTTCTTAGTCCTTTGGTGGTCTTTAACTCTTTAAATATAGTCAAAACAGCTGGGCTTGAAATTGACTAGGATGGGTGTTTGCATTTAGGGTGGCTTTTCATAGTTGTTTAATCTTGGTGTTTCCTTGTTTCTCTGCATGAATTGTGATATCATATCCAAAACTGGAAATTTGAAAGAAACACCAACTTTTGCTATTCCTTAAAAAGTACTATGATCATTTGGGTAAATGCCCAACACTAGGATTGCTGGGTCATCCGGGAGCTCTATGTGGAGTCTTTGAGGAGCCTCCATACTGCTTTCCAAAGTGGTTGTTTACACTCCTACCAGCAATGTAGTAGAGTTCCCTTCTGGCCACATCCCCTCCAGCATCTGTTGTTAGAGTTCTTGATTATAGTCATTCTAACTGGGGTGAGGTGGAATCTCAATGTTGTTTTGATTTGCATTACGGTTATGGCTAGAGAGGTTGAGCATTTCCTCATGTGTCTGTTGGCTATTCTTATTTCCTCTTCAGAAAAGTTTGTCTTTATGTCTTTAGCCCACTTATTTATCAGGCAATTGTTTCTTTGAGGATTTCTTCTTGGAGGATTTAATTATTTTGATTTCACAAGGCCATACTAAGGCTACCAGCACAACTGTTTATCATAGCATTATTTACCATAGCTAAGATATGAAACCAACGCAGATGCTCCTCAGTACATGAGTGGATCAAGAAAATGTAATATATATATATATATATATATATATATATATACACACACACACATATATATGTATATATATATATGTATGGAATTCTATGCCTCCATCCAAAAGAATGACATTGCCCCATTTGTTAGGAAATGGAAAGACTTGGAAAAAATGATATTAAGTTAAGTAAGCCAGGCCCAAAGAAACATGTCCCCTGGTTTCCCTTATTTGCAATAACTAGAACATGTGTAGGACAAGCAGAAAAGGCCAAAAGCTATGTATATATGACCATATAAGATGATGTTAGGTGAAATGAACCCCAAGATAGGGACACAATTGTGTTTTTTCATTTCTTGCTATTTTTTCTAATGTATTTATAATGTACCATGTGATTTTTTTTGTTGCTTTGTATGTTCCTTCCCCATGGTATGACCCCTATTTTCACTGTATTTGATGTTGGTGCCCTGCATCTTGTATGTATACACTTCTTTAATTCAGGGAGGGAAGGGAAAAAACAAAATGCTTAAATTAGGATACAGGTTGATCCATTGTAACAATGAGATTTACAAAAACGAACTTTACAACTTCTGTGGAGGGGGAGGTAGTTGTGGAGGTGGGAGGGAAGGGATAGTAGGGGGGAAAAAGGAGGCAACAATGCTCAATAGGAAATGTACTCATTACCTTGCTCATGTAACTTTAACCTCTCTGTATAGCATTTTTACAATAAAAAATGTACAAAAAAGTAGTATGAAAGACCTTTGTTAATTAATAGATCCCTTGGATACAGTCCAAAGTGAAAATTGTAAGATGTGCAGGATTTTCTGTGTATAAACCATGTCTAGGCATGCATTCATACATACATTATAGTTTTGCTATTTTTGTTCTTTCAGTTCCTATCTGCTGCTTTTTCATTGCATTAATGTCCCAAAAAGTCTTACTGTAACTTCTTCCCTCAAATATTTTATTATATTCATTCTGTCCGTGTTTTTTTTTTTTGCCTCCATACTCTGTTAATTGGTAGTTTTCTGAAGTTTTCATGTACTGCAACACCCATTACTATGTTACTAATGATTCTGTCCTAATAGACCAAGTTTGCTGCATTCATGCTATGCAATTATGCTCATGACTAAGAGTTAGGACCTACTTTAGGAAGCTGATCACTGGAGGCATGTCCTTAAGACTATTGTCATGACCCTTTCACTTTCTTTAATTAATATATATTATTTTATTGTAAAGATACTGTACAAAGCAGTTACAGTTATATGAGTTAGGTAATGAGTACATTTCCTTCAAGCATTGTTACCTCCTCCTTTGTTTTGCCCTACCATTCCTTCCACCCCCACCTCCCCAACATTCCTCCCCCAAAGCTGTAAAGTTTGTTTTCAACATAGTGTCTTGTATATCTCAATGTTATGATGGGTCAACCTATATTCTTATTTCAACGTTTTGTTTTTTCCAACTTACACTGTTAGAATGGCCATTATCAAGAAATCTAACAACAACAGAGGGAGGCAGGGATGTGATCAAAGGGAATGCTACTACACTGTTGGTGGTAGTGTAAACTTGTTCAACCACTCTGGAAAGCAGTGTGGAAGTTCCTCAAAACATTACACATAGAACTCACCCATGACCTTTCACTTTCTCTTTCTGTCATGATGTGGTCTGCTATACTTCATGATGACCACTTCTCTGAAACTGTGAATGAAAATTAATTTTCTCTTTAAAGTTGTGTAGGCAATGCAATTTGTCACAGCTATCAGAAAAGTAACTAATACGGTATAGTCATGGTCATTAGCATTTTACAATGTAAATTCATAGCTACTATATTTTTATGTTGATTATTTTTACTTGTTATTTTCCAATAAAACTCTATTGTTGTATTTTGAAACTTTCCTCACTAACTCTTCATTGAGAAAATATTAACCTAAAGAATCTATCATGATGGGGCTGGGAAGGTGGCTCAGTGGTAGAGCGCTTGCCTTGTATGCTTGAGGCCCCGGGTTCGATTCCTCAGCACCACATAAGCGGGAAAAAAAAGCCGGAAGTGGCGTTGTGGCTCAAGTGGTAGAGTGCTAGATTTGAGATGAAGAGCTGAATGGACAGTGCCCAGGCCCAGAGTTCAGGCCCCACAACTGGACCCCCTCCCCCCAAAAAAAGAATATATCTTGAATGTTCCTTGCTTATAAAATAATCATAATAGCTTAAAGTACAATTATCTTCGCCCAAACCAATAAAACAATGAAATTTCAGACTTCTTTTCATGTTTTTTTTTCTTGGTACTTCCTCATTTGAAGTCAGTTTCCAGAAAAGTGGGTGCAGGGACAACTAAGTATTCAGGATTAGCATTCAGACAGCTGCTCATGCAACTAACTACTTTTGCTGTTGATAGAGTGAATGGCCAATCATGCTTATAATTGAATACATGTAGGTGCAATTAGGCAATTATGAATGCAGTATCTTGTACAACACACATTCCTAGACATGTATAATTATATTCACAAGTGATAGTATGGCATGCAAATCTCCACCCCTCCTAAAAGTAAAATTAAGCCTGGAGAAACATATATTTAATGGAGCTTAGAGTTAATTTTCACTTAAAGTTAGAATTAATGAGCTAGCAGATTATTGGACATCTCAATTGAGATGAGCCTGTTTCTACAGAAAGTAATTTTAGCTATAGATACAAATGTATGCCTATTCAGCACCAAGAGATCAATAATTGCAACAGTATATTAAAGTGAGTGATTTGGTATAAAAAATACTCTATCTGTACTACATTCATAGGAGTCAGGATCTGACAACAGCCATTACAACCACTACCACTCATTGACATCACACATATCGCATCAAACACATACACACACACACACACACACACACACACACACACACACACTCCACACACCAACAATTACATCCTTAGCAGCATTTCAGTAGGCTATTTCCAACATAAAATCAACTTTTAAAGCAGAATAGAAAATTGATTCAAAGTAAAATAGTAAGAGACAAATGGAAGCATAATTCATTCTGTGTTTTCTACAAGAATTATATCTTTTAAAGAATTTGAATTGAATTTAAAGAAAAGAAAAAAAATTAAATTGAAATGAAGACCTAGAAAAAAGCAAATTCTAAAGGAATTCCATGCATTGTATTAAAAGTGACATATTCTAACTGCCTATTAGGTTTCTTGTATATTTTATGTTATTTGTTTTGACATTGTGGGCTTGGGAAATTAGGAAAATGTGTTATAATATTGATGTGTCAAAGGGATGGATAAAGAAGAAAAAAAAGAAAACAAATTGATGTGTCTCTGTCACTTAAAAGATAATGAGGCTGAAAACAAGCTATTTTCTTATGAGTTATAATTCTTCATGTGTAGCATGCTTAATATTGTATGCTTTCAAAGAATTTTAATGGACTAAGAAGAAACATCTGTAAAATTCAGTACAAAACCTAGATATGGCTACTATTTTATGAGTACTATAGTAGGTTTTATTCCTGCTATTGTTTTCATATTTCTTTTCTTTTATATAAGCTCATCTTAATTTTCAGTATGAGAGAAATTCTATCAATTTATTCCCAGTTGAGAAATCTCAATATGGTATCTCTCTCATTGAATGGATTAGAAGAAAATAATGGAATAATCCTGGGATGAGAATCCTTCTAAAGTGGTTCTCAATTATTCTCAACTCTATTTATTTTTGATGTGCAAGTATATTTTATATTTATTTCAGTCTATATTTACATTCTAGAAAGCAGTCAGCTATTATTAGTTTGAAATTAGGTGTCAAATGAATAAAATAAATCCTACATGATTCTTCAGTGTGTTATAAATTCTCCAGTTTAAGAAAGCAATTATATGATGAACAACTTAGAAAGCAATTTTTGGCATCTAAAGTTTGAAAAGCAATTTGAGAATTACAAATAAAAATAAAATCCATTGCAATTAAGAAAGTAAGACAGATAGAGTAAAAACATATTAATATTGATACATCATAAACAATGTGGAAGTAAAGAGGAAAAGTTAACTTCCTGTGCAGCAAGAACACACTCAAATTGATTGTTGTTATCAGAAAGCAGTCTCTAATTTTACTAATAATACTGTTGAGCTAATGCATTGCTTATATTAATTTTTTAAATTCTTAAAAAATAAACAGAATAGTCATATTATATTTATCATAATGATCATTTGACATTATACAGACACAATTAAAATGATATTTTCTTTTTTTTATTGTGAAAATACCCTACAGAGGGGTTACAATTACATGGGCAAGGTAATGAGTTCATTTCTTATCAAGCATTGTTGCTTCCTCCTTTGTTTCCCCTTTGCATCCTTCCCAACCCCCCACTCTCTCCCTCGACCCCGCCCCTCGGCCAAAGTTGTGAAGTTCATTTGTCGACATAACATTTTGTTCATCTCATTGTTGCAATGGGTCCACCTGTATCCCTATTTAAGCAATTTGTTTTTTTCCCTTCCCCTCCACAAATTATACCAACATCAAATACTTCAGTGAAAACAGGGGTTATGCCATGGGGGAGGGACATACAAAGAAACAAAGAAATCATCTTATAAATATGTTAGAAACAATCGCAAGAAAGAAAAAAAACATTTGAGTATCTTGGGGTTCATTTCACTTAACATCAACTTATCTGACCTCTTCTGCTTGACTCAGATATACACTTGTTATTGCAAATAGGGAAACCATGGGACCTATGTTTCTTTGGGCATGGCTTACTTCACTTAATGTAATTTTTTCCAAGTCTTTTCATTTCCTAACAAATGGGGCAATGTCATTCTTTCTGATGGAGGTATAGAATTCCATTGTGTACATATACCACATTTTCTTGATCCATTCATCTACTGAGGAGCTTCTGGGTTGGATCCATATCTTAGTATGTTAAATAATGCTGCAATAAACATAGTTGTGCTGATAGATTTTCTTTAAAACATGCTTTAATTCACTTGTAATAATTATTTTGTCTGATGATTTTGGAGTTTGAACTCAGGATCTTTTGCTTGCCAGACAAGAACCCACTGTTGAGTCATGTTTCTAGAACTGTCTGTTACTGGTTGTGTTTAAGATAGAGTCAATCAACTTTATGTTTTCTGTTATTACTGGGGTGATAGGAACATACCACCAAGTCTAGCTTTTTTTCTTGTAGAAAAGTATCACACTTTTTTGCAAGGCTCATTTCAAACCACAGTCCTCTGAATTTCTGCTTCCCATTGCTAAAATTATAGGTTTGAATCACAGGTACCCAATTCAATATTTTTAATTTGTTTTTTATTATATTTAAGCAAAGTTACAAAGAATAAATAGTTTTAAATCTTGTCTCCACTTTAAATTTTACAAGACTGACAAAATATCTGGTCAAATACACATCTTTATGTGTTATAATTGTGTAAAAGTATTGTGTGTGTTGAAATAAGAACTTTACAATTTAGTGGGGAGCAGGGAGTATAGTTGTGGAGGTGGGAGGGAAGGGATGGTAGGGGTAAAAAAAAAGAGAAGGCAATAATGCTTGATAAGAAATGTACTCATTACCTTGCTTATCTAACTGTAAACTGTAACCCCTCTGTACAGTATTTTTACAAAAAAAACTTATTTAAAAAAAGGTATTGTGTGTGTGTATGTGTGTGTGTGTATGTTTGTGTGTGTGTGTGTGTGTGTGTGTGTGTGTGTGTGTGTGAGAGTCCTGAGGCTTGAACTCAGGGCCTGGGCATTGTCCCTGAGTAGTTTTTGCTCAAGATCAGTGCTCTATCACTGTACCACTTGAGCCACAGCTACACTTCCAGCTTTCATTTGAAAAGGAGGAGGTGTTAACTGGAGATAAGAATCTCATGCACCTTCCTGCCTGTGTTTCAAACTGAGAGAATCAGCTCTCAGCTTCCTAGGTATTTAGGATTACAGGCACAGAACATCAGCTTCTGGCTTATAAATATTTTAATTATCTGAAAAAATAAAAAACACTCAGGAATGTGTGAAGAGTGGAAGAAGTGTCTGATGCCCCAAATGTATGACAGTTTAAGTGAGAAAATGAAAGTAAGTAAATACAAAATGGTTGATGGAGATCTGGAACAGACACACACACACACACACACACACACACACACACACACACACACACACACACACACACACACACACACACACACACACACACATTCAAAAAGTTCAACCAGGTTTAGAAACTTGAAAACAGACTTGTGATTTTTTTAATGGTACCAGAATTTAATTTTCAGGTTTTGTGCTTGATAGACAGGGAATCCACAACTAGAGCCATGCCCCTAATCTTTTTACCTTTGTTATTTTGAGAAATTATTGTGTATTGTTTTGCCCAGGTTTGTCTTGTTTGTTGCAAGTGAAAGGTAAATTAAGGGCTGAAGTTATTGGAAATCCATGGAATAAATGTTTTTATAAAACGGTGGAAGCTCATTTCTCTTTGGAGCCAGATCTGGAGAAAGGGTGGTCATGTATGTCAGGAAAACATTTTTTTAACTTTTTAATATTTCATCTTCTTCATATTCATGTTTTTTTTTCTTTGAGCCTAATAGAGAGAAGGCCTTGCAATTCATGGACCAGGAGGTTTTAAAAGAAGGCATCTGAGACCCTTAACACAACAAAAATATTTTATGTTAAATATTAGCTTCATTATTTTAACTCAAATATAAATTTTTTTTAGCAAAAAGGTTCCATATTTTAAATCAAGTGTCCAGTGGATTTTTAGTTTAATTCTAGGTAAGAAAAAATATTTGTAAACCAATTTTAAAATATATCCTTTTCCAAACAGCTATCATAGGTGAAGTCAGAGTTTATTTATCCAACAGGAGACAATATCTCAGGCCAAGAATTGTGAAATGAGAAGTGGAGGCTCAGTTTTGACATTTACTATATCTTTGATATAGTATATATAGTATATTTTTTAAAATTTTATTTGTGAACATATTGTACAGAGGGGTTACAATTACATGGGCAGGATAATGCATATATTTCTTACCAAGCATTGCAGCCTCCTCCTTTGTTTACCCTTCACATCCCTTCCCAGCTTCCCCCCTCCCCCCCATCCTCTCCCCCCCCACCGACGTTGTAAAGCTCGTTTTCGACATGACAACTTGTACTTCTCATTGTTGCAACAGGTCCACCTGTATCCTTAAACGACTTGTTTTTCCCCATCTCCTCCACGTTATACTGACATCAAATAAAGTGAAAGCAGGGGTTATACTGTGGGGGAGGGACATACAAAGCAACAAAGAAATAATCTTATAAATGCGTTAGAAACCCATGCATGAAAGAAAAAAAATGTTAAAATACGTATCTAAGGGTTCATTTTCCTAACATCACATTATCTGTCCTTTTCCGCTTGACTCATACATATACTAGATATTGTATATATAGTATATTTGATATTTACTATATCTTCAAACTTAACTTGAGTCAGAATTTTTCTAATTGTAAAAGAAGAATAGTGCTTATTTTCCAAGGTGAGCATAAAAAAAAGATTATGGTGTCTATTGCTGAAAGCATTTGTTGAAATGTAAAGCAATATAAAAGACTGCTTTTATTTTATTCTATAAGAATAGAGTTATCTACAAATCATTTGATTCCTCCACATTTCTTTCAGTATGAAGTCTCTTCATCACAGGATATAAAGAATTCAATGTAGATAGAGAAACCTTGAAGTTACTGGAATTACATTAATTATTTTAGAAAATTTGGAAAGTACAAAAGAGAAGAAATAAATCTATGCTCTTACATTTAAGACAATATATATGGTCCTCATTTTTTTCTAGTAACTATATTTTCTATTTGCTATGTATGGAATTTTTTGGTACAAATGATCTATTTAGGAGCTGGGAAGGTGGCTCAGTGGTTGAGTTATTGCCTTGCATGCATGAGGCCCCGGGTTCTATTCCTCAGCACCACATAAGCAGTAAAGGCCAGAAGTGGCTCTGTGGCTCAAGTGGTAGAGTGTTAGTGTTGAGGTGAAGAGCTGAGGGACAGTGCCCAGGCCCAGAGTTCATGCCCCACAACAGACAAAAAAAGCAAAACAAAACAAAAATACCAAAAAAAAAAAACCTATTACATCTACCTGCCAATTGCTTATAAAATAAAAAGGGTATAGACATATTATTTATTTTATACTGTTATGTAATATTAAGGAGCATATTATATATACATATATTTATTGCAGTCTTTGTAGGTATATGTTCAGCAGGCTTCATTCTATGGACATATGTCTCACTTATTAATTAGTATATTTTCAACTTTTTATTATTATACATAATTTAAATACCAGACTAATTCTTTAGGATTTAATTATTAGAAAAAAATATTTCATAGTTTTTTTTGTAACATTTTTATTTCGTTGCTGCAAACCTTTGATGTGATATATTTGCTTTAAAAATTCCTTTAAAGAAAAAATACATATTGTATATTCATTTAAGTTATATATAAAATTCATGAAATAATTTTTAGTGTACTAAAAAACTCAATTGAAATAATAAATATGTGATAGCAGACACTCTCACTCCTAGAAATTTATGTTTCCCATAAAGTTTGAGATTTACCACTCATCTTTGAAGGCAAGATACCCATACAATATTAGCTGGTACTTAGTATTGTCAACTATATTGAATGTCAATGTTAAAGTCTAGTTCATTTTTAAACTGGAAAATATTTTTTACCATAATGGCAATATAGAAACATAGAATCATAGCTTGGCCTGTAAGATTTTGTTATGTGAAAGAGATTATCTCAAAGCTAGTTAGGCAAATGATTATGTAGGCAGAGCACATCCACAAATTAGACAAACAGATGGGCTTTTATTTCTGTAAATAATTTGTTCTTGGAAATAACATCTAACACTGGTCCCTGTCAGAGTCTGACAGCAGAATGACATTTGGGATTGGAATAGGATCTGACCCAGCCCATTTCTGATAGATAGAATCCCTGAAGCAAATGAGTAGTGATTATTTATTCCTCTGGTAAATTTAGTGAATTATTTATCTCAAATAACCCTACTTACGTTATTTACTTTGAAATACATTACCTTTTTATAAGCACTAAACACTTACATTAGGTTCTCTTCAGTCCAAAACTGATTTTTTAGTTTACACATTACAAAAACCTAATTTCAGTTCAATGAAATCAGAAGCATTTTGCTTCAGTGAATCTATGTAAAATGGTCTTGCATCTTCATGTTCTAGCCAAGCAATGTAATACCTTTCTCATGTAATTGTAACCCCTCTGTAGAGTATTTTCACAATTAAAAAACATGAATAAAAAACATGAAGTTGAGGCTACTTCCCATAATCTTCATTTGTGTGCTTCAAAGCTCAGCACTGATGATATAGACAGATTTTCAATAGCTGCTTGCTGATTGATTAATTGATTACATCTAATAATTGCCAAACTTATTATACACTGGTTTGGTGCCTAAACATCTTTGAATCCTGAAATCTTAGTAACCAATAGGTCATCTAAACCGTGTACTCTATACTGTGAATGTGATCAAAGATGAACTGCTGCTCTAAGATTACAATGTAATAGAGAGATAGATATTGTATGTGGTCTTTCAGAGTATTACAACATTGTTTATGATTGAGAATTGTGGTCTAGGGAGAAGAGAACTGTCAGAGAGATTTAGAGAAAGATGGATGCCCAGAATGGCTTTCAAGAGAAAACATAAAGCTACTCAGTGAATACAGTTTTAAAGGTTACTTAAAAAAAAACAACAACACAGTATGTCAGGCAGTACTGATACACCATAGACCAGCAGCACTGACTAAGAGGTTATCGCTATACAACTCAAATTAAGTGTGTTAAAAAAGAACATTTCTTAGCATATATTAGTGTTGAAGGGAGGGGTGAGTGTCATTTCTATACATACATCCCATACAAACCGTCCAATTTTCTCTCTTCATCAGTCTCTCCCATCTCCCATCCTCCTTTCTAAAAACAGTTTCATCAAGTTACTTTGGTTCTATTTTATATTTCCATATATATAGCATTTCTACCATAATCACATTCACATTCTCCATTGGCCTTCCTGGTAGTAAGAGCCCCAATATATAGCCCATTTTACATCATCTGATTAATGTTTTCAGCATATATTAATAATACAAATAATACAAAGTTTTATAACTTGCCCAAAACCACACTACCAGTAAACAGCTAAGCATTCAAAGTGAGATTACAAACGTGTGATTTGGTTTCAGAATCTGATCCAAAGGAAAAGGTATTCAAAGTTTTGTCTTAAGTATTGTACTTTAATTTTTGAATAAAGAAATAAAATGTAATAGCAATAGAACATAGTCTATAAATTCAAATAAAATATACTTAAATATAGTTATGGCCTTAACAAAGGCTTATGGCTTAAAAATATAAACATTCAACCTGATTTTTTTCATCAAAATAATGTCAGTTTTCTTTTAAGATCCCTTCTCTCAATATAACTCATTATACAGCTCTGTGCTTACTATAATTTATAGATGCCCAATGCTCCAAGAAGGAAATGACTTGTGTTAATACTATATAAATAAGACATAGGGCTGCAAGGATTTTCAAGTCAGAGAAATGAAATTCTTTCAAGTTTTGCACAGAGTGACAGATCATAGATTTATTTATTAAAGCAAAAATAGTTTGAGTAACATAAATGCTACAAACATATTATCTGTAATAACAAAATCAGTGCCAAGACTAAGACGGAGAAAAAAGTAAGTAGAAGAACAAATTTACTTCATGGAGAAATCTCTCTTCTGTTTTATGCTGAGAGAAAGTCAATAAAGTTCACACCATAATATGATACTGAATCTTAATTACTCTTTATGGTACCATTAAAAACATGTAGTTTCATTTATTTGGCAAAGCATATTGATGGTTTCTTTCTTCTTGGTTTTAGTACTTACCTAGAATACAAAGCTTTGTAGAATATCAATTATTTCAAGGATTTTATTTAACGCATCTTCCCTTTCGGCAAGTGATGACTTTATTGAGTATGT
Source organism: Dipodomys merriami (assembly GCF_024711535.1). NCBI lineage: Eukaryota > Metazoa > Chordata > Mammalia > Rodentia > Heteromyidae > Dipodomys > Dipodomys merriami. The sequence goes on along the minus strand of NW_027202270.1, from coordinate 72,832,133 downwards.
AACAGATACAGAGTTTGCTCATGTGGACAATGAATGCACAAGCATAAAATGATTCACAGAAGGTCAAATAAGTTTGAATCAAATTAGCCATAAAACTGTGGGTAGAATTTTAAAAGCTATATATTATAGCAGTTTTTTCTAACTGTAAGAGTTGACACAATTTAAGAATTAAAAACTGGATATATATGAATTCCTATAACTAGACTGCAGATATAAATGAGTAGAAGTTTCTAGATCATTTCTGAGTGTAGATTAAAATATTGATCCTTTGGCTGGGTGCCAGTTGTGCTTTATGCAATATCCTAGCTACTCAGAAGGCTGAGATCTGGGATTTGGTGTGAAGCCAGACAAATCCTCTAAACTCTTATCTTCAATTAACCAGGTTCTGGCTTTTTACTGTGTTTCAAGTGGTAGAGTGCTAATCACATATGGAAAAGCTGAGTGTAAGGCCAGAATCCCCAGTATTGATACACATGCATACACACACACACACACACACACACACACACTGATGCTTGTAATGAGTTTAAATTTCCTTATTTGAAGAAGAAAATAAAATAAAAGGCAGATACAGATGGAGAGGGGCTTAAGAAGTGTTTGCAGTGATAAAGGGCTTTATTATATACATATAAAATATATGCACATATACATATTGTATATTCAATATGTAAAATAATTGAGTCTTATGGAAAATGAACATGTTAAATTAAACCCAGAGAGATTATCCACATGTTACAGCAATATGATTGATATATACTGTCAAAATAAAAATCACCCATATGTTCATGTGCATAATATCATAATATGTGTGAGAGCAAAACCGAGAAATGTGGTGCCTAACTCTTTACAAATGAAAAATACATAGGAAAGTAAATAAAAATCCCCACATTTATCCATTTCATTTACCCTAGTACATAGAAGAATAACTTCTTTAAAAAACAATCCAGAGGGGGCTGGGAAGGTGGCTCGGTGGTAGAGCGCTTGCCTTGCCTGCCTGAGGCCCTGGGTTCGATTCCTCAGTACCACATAAGCAAAAAGAAAAAAGCCGGAAGTGGCGCTGTGGCTCAAGGGGCAGAGCGCTAGCCTTGAGCTGAAGAGCTGAGGGACAGCGCCCAGGCCCAGAACTCAGGCCTCAGGACCGGACCCCCAAAAAACAACAACAACAACAACAAAACAATCCAGAGAAGGGCTGGGAAGTGGCTCAATGGTAGAGTGCTTGCCTTGCATACATGAAATCCTGGGTTTGATTCCTAACTACCACATACATAGAAAAAGTTGTAAGTGGTGTTGTCGTTCAAGTGGTAGAGTGGTAGCCTTGAGCAAAAAGAAGCTTAGGGACAGTGGCAGCCTTAGAGTTCAAGCCCCAGGACTGGAAAAAAAAAGAGTCCAGAAACACAAAAACCTGGGTAGAGTTGATGTCTTATAAAAGTCAATAGGATTGTGTTTTGTTTTGTGTATTTTAAAAAACTATCTCATGTATTTATTTCTTTAAAAATTTTAAAATATATTTTTTTGTTATTATTTATATTTAATACCTGGCTTATGCAGTGATAATCCCTCATGTATTTATTTCTTAAACTGTCTGTTTTATTAGCAATGCATCAGTTGTAACAGAAAATGGAATGTAAATACAGTACAGTAAATAAAGAAATTCTACGAAAACAGAAATTATATCTGTTTTCTTTTTCTTTTAAATGTTCCAGCAGTTTATGTTATTAGTAAAATATTTTAATTATATGAAAGTTGGAAAATTAACAAGTACAAAAGTTATTGTTTTGTCCTTGAAAGAGCTATTGCCAAGCTTTTGGTAAGTTTCTCTCAGACTTTTTATATTATGTATTATTAAATTTTTGGAGGTCAGGTCTTGCTATATCTCCCAGACTATTCTCTCACCATGCAAGCACAAGTTCCTGTGCTCAATTCCCAGCATTGAAAAACAGTAAATTAATGAATATATAAATAAAAAGTTGAAAGAAAAGCACATTACCTAACATCCATTTTTTGCCTTTGCCTTTTCTATACTGCTTCTATTATTCTAATCATTCTTGCTTCAACCATTCTGGAATTTTGTAAGAATCAAAAAGTTCTAGCTCAGCACCATTGGTTCACGCCTATAATCCTAGCTACTCAGGAAGCTGAGATCTAAAGATTGTCCTGTGAAGCCAGTATGTTCAGGAAAGTCAGTGAGATTCTCATCTCTAATAAACTACTCAGAAAAAGCCAGAAATGGCACTGATGCTCAGAGACAATGGCCAGGCCCTGAGTTCAAGCCCCCGGACTAGCAGGAAGCTGGGGGTGAGGGTAGGGGTGCAGGGCTAGGCGAGCGGATAAAGAACAGAAAAAGAAAAAGAAAATTCTTCCAATTGAATTTTATATAAATAAGAATCTTTATATAAACAAAGCTTGAGCTAAGCACAGTGGTGTAACCTCACTCACTCACACACTCACTCACTCTATCTATCTGTCTATCTGTCGGTATGTATCTATCTACTTCTGAGATCACATCTTGAACTCAGTACCTGACATGCTCACTGGTTGGCCTAGTATCACCTAAGCCATGCCTCACACCCCTGAAATCCAGCATTTGGGAGGCTTCGGCAGGACTTTTAGGAACACTGCTAAAAATTGCTTAATTGTTTCACTTGGGATATATTTGTTGTTGTTTCCACTATAGCTACAGCTTCATAGTGCAATCCTATCTCAAAAACAAAGCAGTATTTGTTTAACTTATGAACACACAATTTGTTTCATATTCTTCTTTACAGAATTTTTATATTATTTTTTGTTTGTTTAAAATTTACAGATGTGAGCCTGGGGCTGGTGGCTCATGCCTGTAATCCCAGCTGGAGACTAAGACTTGAGGATCATGGTTCAAAGCAGCCATGTGGGGCCAGAGAAGGCTATCAAACTTGAGACTCTTTATCTCCAATTAACCAGCAGAAATCCAGAAGTGGAGTAGTGACTCTAGCCTTGAGCAAATTTTCTCAGGGGTAGTGTCCAGACTCGGAGTTAAAGCCCCATAACCATCAGGGGATAAAGAAAATACATATTTGGTCTATCTTCAATTAATTTGTATAGTATAACCTGTAAAACAAATATTATTTTCAGTGTTATCTGGACATGTAAATTCTTTGCTTGTTTCTGCATTCTTAGCAACAATTTTTATTTTGTTCATCTATTTTTATATCTTCTAATAGCACATTATCATTATCTATACATTTTAATACAACCAGTATTAAAGTAAGGAAGAATAAATTATCGAACTTTATTTTGGTCATAACTGATTTGAAACAGTACCTCCTGACTGTAATTCAAGCATTCTGATGAGATCCAGCCTTTTGGCATTTGTTATTTATCAGATAAAATCTCATATTTATGCCAGTATCTATCCTCAGATCATGATCCCTCTATCATATAGCTGGAATTATAAATTTGAGCCATTACCTCCAGTTTATTTGTTGAAATGGGTATCACTAAAACTTTGCTACGGCTAACCTTGAATGATCCCTTCTATGATCCCAATCACTCAAGTAGATGAGACAATGGAGTAGGAATTAATGTTCCTGATTAATTTATTCAAATTCTGTCTTCATTTTTCCTATTTATTTTGATCACTCTAAAGTCATGTAAATTCTTGATAAGTTTAAACTGTTAATTTCCATCTTAAAGTCATTTTTTTATTTTTAAAATTGCAATCCCTTTGAATCTAGGAACCTTTTTAATTGAGATTTTTTAAATAAGAGTACAAATTCTAATCCAGAAAAATAGAGCAACTCTTCCTCCCTCCCTCCCTTCTTCCCTCTCTCCCTCCCTCCCTTCTTCCCTCCCTCCCTCCCTCCCTCCCTCTCTTCCTCCCTCCCTTCCTTCCTTCCTTCCTTCCTTCCTTCCTTCCTTCCTTCCCTTCTTTCCTTCCTTCCTTCTCTCTTTCTCTTTCTTTCTTTCTTTCTTTTTCTTTCTTTCCTTCCTTCTTGCTTGCTTTCTCTCTCTCCTTCCTCCCTCCCTCCCTTCCTTCCTTCTTTCCTTCCTTCCTTCCTTCCTTCCTTCCTTTCTTCCTTCCTTCCTTCCTTGCTTCCTTCCGTTCTTTAGTGTGATCTTGTTTGTGATCATTTGGGTAAATGCCCAAAAGTGGGATTGCTTGGTCATAGGGGAACTCTATGTGGAGTCTTTTGAGGAACCTCCATAAATATATAACTTATTCTTAATGATGTTTTCTGAATTTTATTATATTTGTCTTGAGTATATTTTCTCAATTTATCCCTTAATATATCAGTTATAAAAATGATATTTTAAATATCAATATTTATTGGTTTATTGAATAGAAATTGAAGTAATTTGTGCATATTGATCATATGACTTGTACCATTCCTAAATACTACTTATTAGTTCTACTAGGAACTTTTTTGTAAATGTCATAGAATTTTGATCCAAAACAAATCATTTTAAAATAAAGGAAGTGTTATGTTCAATTTTAAATGTGAATAAGTTTCAATTCTTTTTTCCCATATATATTTTTATTGTAAAAATACTGTACAGAAGGGTTACAGTTACATGAGTAGGGTAATAACTATATTTCCTATCAAGCATTATTACCTCTTCTTTGTTTTTCCCCTATCATCCCTTCCCTCCCCACCTCCCCAATTCCTGTTTCCAGAAGAAATTGTAAAGTTCGTATTCAACATAGTGTCTTGTACATCTCATTGTTACAATGGGTCAACCTGTATCCTTATTTAAGCATTTGGTTATATTCCTTCTCCTCCTCAAATTCTAAAAATATATATACAAGATGCAGGACATCGGAATCAGATACAGTGAAAACAGGTGTTATACTGTGGGGGAAGAACATACAAAAGAAACAGAAGAATCACATAGTACATTATAAGTATGTTAAAAACAATAGCAAGAAAGATAAAACTACTGTGTCCCTGCCTTGGGGTTCATTTTGCTTAACATCATCTTATATGTACATAGCTTTTGATCTTTTTGGCTTGTCCTAGACAAGTACTAGTTATTGCAAATAAGGAAAACCATGGGATCTATATTTCTTTGGACCTGGCTTACTTCACTTACTATAATGTTTTCCAAGTCTTTCTATTTTCTAACAAATGGGCCGATGCCATTCTTTCTGATAGAAGCATAGAATTCCATATATATATACACACATCACATTTTCTTGATCCATTCATGTACTGAGGGGCATCTGGGTTGGTTCCATATCTTAGCTATAGTGAATAATTCTACGATAAATATGGTTGTGCTGGTAGTTTTGGTATGAACTTGTTTGCAATTCTTATATTGACTTATTTACAAGCTAGAAAATATTTAATAAATTAGAGGTAGAATACTTTCTTCTTGTTTCTAATTTTACAGAGAAATTATTCAATCTTTAGCTATTACCTTTGATACTGGAAATATAGTTATTTGTTTACTTTTGTACTATAATTTAACAGTACTAGTAAGTTTCCATATGGAACTAGTTTTTTGATAATTTAAAATTATGAATAGATTGTCCAGTTTCCTAAATTATCAACTGCTTCCCATTTGACTTAGTATTATACTTTGTCTTGAACTCTAATTTATTTACTTCTACATAAACATTCAGCTCTCTTACATAGTGCTAATTGCCACATTTCTAGTTATTCTTTGACTTTTATTTTTGTCTTTAAATTATTGAGTCTCAACAGGAAAAGTATCTCAATAGCAGAGCATATGCCTAGCATGCACAAGGTCCTATGTTTGATCTCCAGTGTCATAAAAAAATATAAAAAGTAAACACTTATGTCCTACTTAGAGAGCACTGAGCCTGATCTTGATCATATATTCAATCAAAAATGCATGTTTATAAATCTTGAATATTAAAACTATATTTTGGATGATTGTTGTTATGGCTTAATCTACAATTGTTTTGTAGACCCAGATTTCTATCCAGTGTCATTTTCTTAACTTTGGAACACTTTAATAATAATTTCTACTGTTTAGGCCTGATAATGATGAATTTCAATTTTGTATATTTCTGGAAAATTCTGTTTCTTTTTTATTTTTTATTTATTTTATATTAAAATTGTCCTTAAATAATTGTACAAAGGAGTTTTAATTCATGTTGTCAGTACAATGCATCTTGATCAGTGCCCATTAGTCTCCTCTCATCTATTCCAACCCCACCCATCCGAAGTTACCTGGTTATTGCTCAATATACATTGAATATAATGACTGTATTTATCCAACCTTTCTCTCTCCCCTTACTATTTTCCTCATGAGTACCAATCCCTTGGATAAATAGATGTTATCTTCCTATTAAAATAGAACAGGTACTGCATTTTTTATTCTAATGACTGACACTGAACCATAACATCATGAAAACCAATTAATTCATTTTTATAGCATGTTTTACAAAATTGAATATGAATCATGTGTATATACTCAAACTAGTTTATTAAAATATATAGACATACTTCATGAAAAATGTCATTCAAAATTGTAAATACCCTACATATTTTTTCATTTTATTTGCACATAGCATTTCTTGTATTTAAGATACAGTGCTAGGCGACATAAGGATAAATTTATCAGCTGGGAATGTGCCTTAGTGGTAGAATATTTGCCTAGCATTCATGAATCCCTGGGTTCGATTCCATATATATATATATATATATATATACATATATATATGTATGTATAAAAGATATTGTGCAGAGGGGTTACAGTTACATGAGTAAGGAAATGAGTAGATTTCTTTTGAACATTTTTGCCCCTCCTTTGTTTTTTCCCTACCATCCCTTCCCTCCCCACTCCAACTCCTCCCTCACCCTTCCCCCCTCCCCAAAGTTGTAAAGTTCGGTTTCAACATAGTGTCTTGTACATCTTATTGTTACACTGGGTCAACCTGTATACTTGCTTCAGCATTTTTGTTGTTTTCCTTCCTTTCTCCAAATTAGAAAAATGCATATAAAAGATGCCGGGCACAGGAATCAAATACAGTGAAAACAGGTGTCATATCTGGGGGAAGAACATACAAAAGAAAAAAAAATCACATAGTATATTATAAGTACCTTAAAAACAACAGCAACAAAGGTCCCATCTTTTCCCTTATTTGCATTAACTAATATAGGTCTAGCAATCTTACCAAATAAGCAGAAAAGGTCAAAAGCTATGTACATATGATCATTTAAGATGATGCTAAGCCAAATGAACACCAAGATAGGGATACAAGAAGTTTTATGTTTGTTACTGTTATTTTCTTTTTCTGTGTGTGCCATTACCGGGCTTCAATGCAAGGTCTCATGCATTGCCATTTGTTAAACCTCTAGTTTCAGCTTTTTGAAAGGAGTTAGGAATGTCTCAGGTCAGTATGTTTGGGCTCTTTCAGAACTTGGATCTGAGAACACTCTTGTCTGAAGTAGACTTTAAACTATATATTGGATGAAGTGCAGATGTTGCAGACCTATAATTATGGCTATTCAGGATGCTGAGATTCAAAGGATTGTTGTTCAATCCAACAGAACCTGTGAGAGTCTGTATCCAAAAATAAGCAGTAATAAGCAGGTTAGAGGCAGAAATCAAGTGGAGAAACACCAGCTGAGCAAGCAAAGCAGAGTGAATGCAAGATCTTGAAATCCCCTTAATGCACTGCCTATCCCAAATGGACATGAGGAAGAATAGTAGTAAGAAAATAAAATAGAATAGAACATTTGGCAATGGACTACTGTTTAGAATTCATAATTCTGGAATTTAATAGCAGGAGATGAATTCAGAATTCCCACATGATGTGCTTCTATATAATCATATGACCTAGATGATTGCCTTTATCGCATGTAAAGTAACAACTCAGAAATCAAAATGAAAACATACACATTCTCTCCTCTAGGACCTCTCCACACATGAATACTTGCATTAGAAAAGAGGTTACATAATTTATATTTTAAAAATTCTGAATCTACTCAAAGTCACACCACTATTCTATAGTTAGGAATTTTCAAGGCTAATCTCAACTGTGAAGACAAAGAAATTAGGGTTCTTAGAAAATTAATGACATTTTGAAGTTTTACTAATAACCAGGTGCAGAACTGGACTGGAATCCAGATCTCCTAATTAAATGTCTAGAGTTATTTGGAGATTTCAAATCATTGTTCCTTGGGAAGATTGGTGAAAAATGTCAAGGCCTGGCACTGCTCGTCCTCAACTATTATTTCCTGTAATAGCTTTTATCTTTCATCAATTTGGGCTTAAGTTTTCCTTGTCATTCAGATCAATATATGACATATGCAATTCTGTTAGGATAAATGTTTGATATCTATATGGCTTCTTTTATCTGCATCTGAGAGAAAACAAAGTGAATTTCAATGCATGTTTGTACCTCAACTTCAGCATGGCAGTCCAAATATAGGAAAGCTGTGCCTTGGCAGAGGCCCAATCCTGAAGCAGAAGGAGGTGCCAAAGGTCTGATAGCAGAGTCAAGGTTTCTGGCTTAACTATGAAGGAAAATTAACACATGGGCATTAAATGAAAAATACCCCATCTTCATGCAAAATGCAGGAACATTAATTACAAGGTAAAGTATATTCATATCTTATTTCAGAAGGAGGTGGGTTATTTTTCATTCTGGATGTACTGATTGTTATTCAATAACCTTGCTGGGTTTTGCCCTTAACTACATTTATCAACCATGAGAGTTGCTCACAAAATAAGTTTATAAGGTTAATTGCCAGTGCATTATGCAGAATGCAGAAAATGTGCTGGTGACTGAATATTATACTGGCTTGGCAAGGAATATTTCAAAGAGTTTAGCAGTGATTGCTTGTGACATGGTGTTTTCTTAATTAGGAATGACTGTTCTCTCATGCAAAGTCCATGCCAAAACTTCTCATTTTCAACGTACAAGTTTTTCAACAATAAAGAATCACAGTCTTTTTGCTGTGTTGATGAAAATGATAAAAAAGAGGATTTTACTTTCTTTTTCTCAAACTGCAATACTTTTCTTTCTTCCTTCTTTCTTTCTCTCCCTTCCTTCCTCCCTCCCTTCTTCCTTCCTTCCTTTCTTTCTTCCTTCCTTCCTTCCTTCCTTCCTTCCTTCCTTCCTTCCTTCCTTCCTTCCTTCCTTCCTTCCTTCCTTCTTTCCCTTTTACTTCCTTTCATTCATCCTTTCTATTACCATTAGGTAGTTGTGCAAAGGAGTTGTCATTTAACAAATAAGTTTATGACTGAAATATATCTTTTTCAATGTCAATCCTTACAGCATTCTCACTCATCCTTCGCTACCTCCTGCTTCCCTCACTATTAATTTCATAGGCTATACATTAAATGATATACATCATTTCCCCCCTCTTCTGCTCTACATTCATCTACTCCTTTCCCTTTGACCCCACCCCACTCCTTTCACATACCCATTACCTGATGTTTTATTTTTCTGAAATTGGATTTTGCTCTCTAAGGAATTACACTATTTCAGGTGTCCACTCTGTCTTCTTCTCTCCAATATAGTACTAGAATTCCTAGCAAGAGCAATGAGGCATGAGAAAATCATAAAGGGGATGCAATTAGGAAACAAAGAATTAAAACTATTCTATGTACAGATGGCATGATCCTGTACTCTAATTAAAGGACCCTACAGACTCTTCCCCCAATCTACTAGAGCTGATTCAAAACTTTAGTGAAGTGGCAGGGAATAAAATCAATCCAAAAAATTCAGTATCTTTTCAGCAAGTTAAAAACAAGAAGACTGATATTGAAATCATGAAAGTAACTCCTTTTGCAATAATCTCAAATAAAATAAAATATGTAGGAATTAACCAATGTTATGAAAACTTTAAAAATTTAAAGGAGAAAACTGAAAACGATTTAAGTAAATAGGAAGACCTTTCTTGTTCTGAGATTGGAAGAATTAACATAATGTAAATGGCAATCCTGCCCAAAGCAATCTATAAATTCAACGTAATACCCATCAAAATCCTAACATCATTGTTCAATGAGATAGAGAAACAATTCAAAAATTCATATGGGACAAGAAAAGACCCCAAATAGCAAAAGCAATCCTTACCAGGCAGAATAGTGTTGGAGGCACTATTAGAGAGTCAGTAATAAAAACAGCTTGGTACTGGCACAAAGCCAAACTTTAAGATCCATATAACAGAATAGAATACCCAGAAATAAACTCACAGACCTACAGACATTTAATATTTGATAAAGGACCCCAAAACATACGTTGGAACAAAGACAGCCTTTCCAACAAATGGTGCTACCAAACTAAATATCCACATACAGAAAGTAAAAATGGAAACGAAATCCTCTTATATCACCTTGCATCAGTTCCAGCTCAAAATGGATTAAAAACCTCAATGTAATACAAAACTGAACCCTGAGAGGATTTTCAATAAGTGGATTCTAGTTTTTTAAAGAAAATATTATATGTTTTTAAAATAGCATTTGTATTTTTATATGTGATCATGTGGCTTTGATAACTTGCTCAATTCTCCCCTCAAAGTTCTTTTTATACCATTCAATTCACTGACTATAATATTGAACTCTCTCTCTATCTTAAAAAGAGTACATACTTCAAATGGTTGCTTGTTATAGACACAAATGAGAAGAGCATCTATTCACATCTTGAGATTCAGGAACATTAATCATGTCTTGAAGAAAACAAATTGAAGAATAGCAGATTTAAGAACATATGCATTAGCCGGGCGCTGGTGGCTCACGCCTGTAATCCTAGCTACTCAGGAGGCTGAGATCTGAGGATCGCGGTTCAAAGCCAGCCCGGGCAAGGAGAGACCGTGAGACTCCTATCTCCAATAAACCACCAGAAAACCGGAAGTGGCGCTGTAGCTCAAGTGGTAGAGCGCTCGCCTTGAGCTGAAGAGCTGAGGAACAGCGCCCAGGCCCAGAGTTCAAGCCCCACGACCGACAAAAAAAAAAAAAAAAAAAAAAAAAAGAACATATGCATTTAATTTAAAAAATCTTTGCCATTCCTAGGCTTGAACTCAGTGCCTGGGTATTGTTCCTCACCCTGTTTGAGCTTAAAGCTCTACAACTTGAACCACAGAGCCACTACTGGCTTTTTCTGAGTAATTCATTAGAGATCAGAATCTCATGGACTCTTCTCTGCCCAGGCTGGCTTCAAACTGTTATCCTCAAGTCTCAGACTGCTGAGTAGCTACCAAGCCTGGTTTAACATGTGCATATAATAAATGCATTTGCATTACTATCTCCTGAGTTGACACAATGACGAGTTTGTGGTCCCTTTTCCCATCCATGTGTTTAATTGAACATATTTGCTCATTTAACAATAATCTCTGTGTGTTAGATTATTGAAGACTGATTTCTACAAGTAATCACCACTTTTTGTCATGTTTACTTTTGGAAATTGAAAGTTCATAAAAGCAGAGGTAGAGATTTTATTTTTTTACGCTCATATGATTCAGGAAAGTTTGAGTAGTTTTCTGGTATCTCTAGCCCACAAAGCCTTGGACACTGTGATCCCTGTCTGTTTCCCTGGCCTCGTCTGATACTAGAGCTCCCCAGGCTCACCATACTCCTGCCAAACCAATCATCTTTCTGCTCCTCAAATGTCCCAAGCTCATTTTTACTGCAGGCTATTTGTCCTTGGATTCCCCTCACCTGAATAATTTTCCTTCACATCTCGAATATCTAACTCCGGGTTGTCATTTAGGGCTCTTCAAACAGTTTCTCCTCAGGGAGAGACTGTAACTTAACAACATAACTTATAAGACCCCACTTCCTAACATCAACCTGTTTCTCATTGCACATATGTTTTTGTTCATTTCATAGCACCTAGAATTATAAAGTAGGTATATATATACATATGTGTGTGTGTGTGTTTACTTCATTATTGTCTGTCTTGTCCTTCTAAAAGACAAGGAATCTGGTAGTTGTTAGAACCACCAAACAATGTATTATTTAGAAAGCTAGCAATGTAAATATATATTGGTTAAATTGAAGAAAAGGAGAATGTTATGCAGGTATGATGATCACAAGCTCAAGTGCCTTCAGAGGTGAGACAAATGAAATTCATGTGAAACAACTAGGTGGAGATTTTCATGTATATGTGTATGTGTTTGTGTGTGTATATATATATGTACACATATATGTGTGTGTGTGTATATATATATATATATATATAATGTGTGTGTGTTCAAATTGAGGATCACAAGCTAAATGTCTTCAGAAGTTAGAGAAATAAAATGCATGTGAAAATGGCATAATGAACAGGTATGATGAATTCTAGGAATTCTAGAATGCACATACTTAGCCCGCACCTCATTCAAATTTACCTCTTACTAGTTATTACTCTGATGAATTTGGGTACCAAAATTACATGTTTTAAGTATAAATTCTTGACATTTACTGCTTTTAAAAACATTTTTCTTTCATTCTCTGTGAAAAATACATCCATATGCAATATGACTCTTGCTGAGATTATTATACCAGTTTCAGACTTAAAATTAAATATGACAGTGACAGATGGTCAAAACATAAGAAAATTTGGTAAGATACTACTTCCAGAATGGTATACATTATGTGGCATTTCTATCCATATTCAGGTACAACAAAAACTTCAAAATAACAGTGACTCAAATAATGTAGAGATTTATTTTTGCCACATGGGGACATTTAGTAAGTTGATTTTGTACAGTCCTGTATTACATAAATTTCAATTTAGTTGCTTCACAATCGTTACAAATGCATTCTACCTCATGGTATTTAATAGCTGTTTAAGCTGAAAACATAAAACATTTATTCTAATAAATAGAGGAAAACAAGGGATGGGAGAAAATAAGCAAAAAGTTCTGTCAGTAAAGTCTTATTTTTTCTAGCAACTGGCATGTACAGTTTTTTTTTAAGATTCAGTTTATATCTTTAATATATATTTACTACAGGAAGCTTTGTATAAACAAATAGTTCATTGTTTGTAATTAGCCTCAGTTGTGGTACCTGTAAGTCACTATTCTGAGAGACAGAGATATCCCAGGGAAGAAGAGTCCCATAATATCTGCCCTCAAGAAAATTTATGTTCAGATAATTTAATAAAAGGAAAGTTTAAGAGAAGACAGGACCAAAGTAATCTATTATTAGGTTCACACCTAAGCTTAGCTAATTTGGGAACTAGAAATAGAATTGTGATGCAAAGCCCATCTGGGAAAAAGTGTTTCTATCATAAGGTGAACAAACTATAGCAAGAAAGTACTCTTCTTCAAGTGGTAAAGCACTTTCCTAACAGTAGGCCCCAAATAAAACATTCAATACTGCCAAAAATAAATGTAAGGAAGTAAAATATGTGTTATGATAAATTTTGAAATGGGCAGAGACAGAAGTACAAGTACAAAAATGGGTTGCTGACATATCCAAATAGAAAAATTGAGAAAAATATTGGATAGGAAACTAAAAATATATAAATTTGAGAGTTTTTGTTGCTATTTGAGATTGAGTTTCACTCTGTAACTGGGAATTTATAATTATACTGCCTCCATTTTTTTAGTGGTGACATTGTAGGATTGTGCCTGATTCACAATCACACAATTCACACAATGTGTGTGTGTGTGTGTGTGTGTGTGTGTGTGTGCATGCGTGTCTTTGTGTCTGTGTGTCTATGGTATATAATAATCAGTCAAAGAGAACAGATTTTTGAGGTTTTTAGATCATGGGTTTTCCCTTTTCATTTTAAAAAGTACCTCAAAAATTTCTTTAGTTTTAGCATGCTAGTGTGTGTGTGTGTGTGTGTGTGTGTGTGTGTGTGTGTGTGTGTGTGTATCCCTTTAGAACAGAATTACAGAAATAATAGATAATCTTCCTAATGTTATATTTCACATTGCAAACATCCCATCTGGTCAACAATTTCCTTCTATTCTACTAAAAGGATATCCAAAGTATATTCATGGGAACCAGTTTCAGCATGCTAGGAGCCCATGAACTGCAAATTGGAAAGGCAGACAACCATAGGTTGAAAAGTCATGTATTTAAAATATTCAGCATCTATCTTTCTTTAGGGGAAAATGATTGTGTGAATTAGACCATATGCCTACTTTATGCATGTAAATATCACTGGTCCCAGCTGATGTTACCGGAGCCTCAGATCTAATGAACAAGATGTACAGCATACTGTGTGCTGAGATCCTTGCTAGTAAGGTAAGCAAATACCTGAATCAGAAAACAAAAAGAGTTCAAATTCTTTCTGCTCATTACAATGCAATTTAGTAAGTATTTTTGGTCTTAAATTATTTATAGGGAAGACAGTGTGTGTGTGTGTGTGTGTGTGTGTGTGTGTGTGTGTGTGTGTGTGTGTGTGTGTGTGCATTTTTCTGGATGATTATTTGAAGAGTAAAGGAAGAATACATTCAGCTAAGTTACTGTCTCTATGGGATAATATCAGGCTCTGTTGCTAACAATAGTTCTCATTTCCCTGGGCTACTTATCATGGTAGTGTCCACACATGTCCTAAAGCCTCTCAGAAATATCCAGAATGAAAAGATGTTTGTCAAAGATATAAAGTTCAAACTATTTTGTAAGATGGCCTTTGACATATAAGGAGAGGAATATCTACAGATGATAATTCAAGGGTCATGGAGATTTCTCAGGTTGGCATTGGGATAGTAAAACCTCTGAGATATTCTTGTGAACTACAGTACAGACTCAGAAAATGTATATTAAGCAAATGGAAACAATCACGTTATAAAACTTCAGTGAAACCTTTCAATTTTAATCTGCATTAACTCATACAAACTAGAAGGCATTTGGCAGAGAGTACACTCTAGAACCATCGTTCTTCTAACTCCTTTTTGTATTTTTATATGTTTTATATTGTAAAAATACTTTACAGAAAGGTTACAGTTACATGAACAAGGTAATGATTACATTTCCCAGCAAGCATTGTTACCTCCTCCTTTGTTTTACCCCTACCATCTCTTCCCTTCCACCTCCACAACTAAACTCCCCCTCCCCACCACCCCCGCCTACCTAAATTGTAAAGTTCATTTTTCAGCATAGTGTCTTGTACATCTCATTGTTACTATGGGTCAACCTGTATACCTATTTAAGCATTTTGTTTTTTCCTTTCCTCTTCCCAAATTAGAAAAGTGTATATACAAGATTCAGGGCACAAAGTATATTTTAGATATGAGACCCTTATCCATTGTATGGCTAGTGAAGATCTTTTCCCAATCCGTGGGCTTTCTATTGATCTTGCTAGCTATGTCCTTTGCCATGCAGAAGCTCTCCAGCTTCTTGCAGCTCCATTTGTCCAACCTTTCTTTATTTGTTGTTTCTGGATCTTTGGCCTGTGCCAACGAGACCTAGGGTTTCTCCTATTTTGTCCTGTAATGTTTTCAGGGTGTCTGCTTTGACTCCAAGATCTTTGATCTATTTGGAGTTGATTCTGGTGCAGGGTGATATATAAGGATCTAGTTTTAGTTTTCTACAGGTATTTAACCAATTTTGCCAGCACCATTTACTGAAGAGGCTGTCTTTCTTCCATTCTATTTTTTTTTAGCTCCCTTATTGAATATTAGGTAGCTTTAGGTCTGTGGATTCATTTCTGGGCTTTTAATTCTATTCTATTGGTCCTGAGGTCTGTTCTTGTGCCAATATCAAGCTCTTTTGATTACTATGGCTTTGTAGTAGAGCTTGAAATTCAGAACTGATATTCCTCCAGCACTGTTCTTTCTGTTAAGGATCATTTTTGCTATTCGGAGTCTTTTATTGGTCCGTACAATTTTTTTTGGATTGCTTCTCCTATTTCCTTGAAGAATGAGGTTGGAATATTGATAGGTATCACATTGAATTTATAGATAGCCCTGGGAAGTATTGTCATTTTCATAATGTTGAGCATTCCAATCCAAAAGCATGGGAGTTTTTTCCACTTCCTAAATTCTGCTTTGATTTCCTTTTTCAGTTTTTTCTACCTCACCCTAGTTAGAATGGCTATAATCAAGAACTCTAATTAAACAACAGATGCTGGAGGGGATGTGGCCTGAAGGTAACCTTACTGAATTGTTGGTGGGAGTGTAAACTTGTTCAATCACTTTGGAAAGCAGTATGGAGGTTCCTCGAAAGACTCCACATAGAGCTCCCCTATGATTCAGCAATCCAACTTTTGGGCATTTACTCAAAAGATCAGAAACAAGACCATATAAAGCTACCAGCACATCTATGTTTATTGCAGTACTATTTGCCATAGCTAAGATATGGAACCAACCCAGATGCCCCTCAGTACATAAGTGGATCAAGAAAAAGTGATATATATATATATATATATATATATATATATATATACATATATATATACATATATACACACACACATATATGTGTATATAATGAATATATACATATATACACATATATATGTATATAATGGATCTATCTATCTATCTATCTATCTATCTATCTATCTATCTATCTATCTATCTGAATTCTATGACTCTATCAGAAAGAATGGCATCGCCCCATTTGTGAGGAAATGAAGTGAAGTAAGCCAGGCCCAAAGAAACATAGGTCCCATGTTTTCCCTTATTTGCAATAACTAGTATATGTCTGGGACAAGCAGAAATGGTCAAAAGCTATGTACATATGACCAGATAAGATGATGTGAAGGAATTGAACCCCAAGATAGGGACACAAGTAGTTTGTTTCTTTTTATTTTTTTAATTTTTTTATTGTGAAAATACCGTACAAAGGGGTTACAATTACATGAGCAAGGTCATGAGTACATTTCTTATCAAGCATTGTTGCCTCCTTCTTTGTTTCCCCTTACCATCCCTTCCATCTCTTCCCTCCTCCCCCTTCTTTCTCCCCCCCTCCCCCGCCTCCGCCCTGTGCCAAAGTTGTAAAGTTCTGTTTTCAACATAACGTCTTGTACATCTGATTGTTGCAATAGGTCCACCTGTATCCCTATTTAAATGATTTGTTTTTTCTCTTCCCCTCCACAAATTATACCAACATCAAATACAGTGAAAACAGGGGTTATACCGTGGGGGAGGGACATACAAAGCAGCAAAGAAATCATCTTATAAATATGTTAGAAATAATTGCGACAAAGAAAAACCATTTGAGTCCTTATCTTGGGGTTCATTACGCCTAACATCAACTTATCTGACCGTTTCTGCTTGTCTCAGGCATATTCTAGTTATCGCAAATGAGGGAAACCATGGGACCTGTTTCTTTGGACCTGGCTTACTTCACTTTATTTAATTTTTTGCAAGTCTTTCCATTTCCTAACAAATGGGGCAATGTCATTCTTTCTGATGGAGGCATAGAATTCCATTGTGTATAAGTACCACATTTTCTTGATCCATTCATCTCCTGAGAGGCATCTGGGTAGGTTCCATATCTTAGGTATGGTAAATAATGCTGCAATAAACATAGTTGTGATGGTAGCTTTAGTATGGTCTTGTTTGTGATCATTTGGGTAATGCCTAAAAGTGGTAAAAAAATAAATGCAAATCAAAACACCATTGAGATACCATCTCACCCCAATTAGAATGGCTATAATCAAGAACTCAATAGCAACAGATGCTGGAAGGGAGGTGGACAGAAGGGAACCCTACTTCATTGTTGGTGGGAGTGTAAACTTCTTCAACCACTTTGGAAAGTAGTATGGAGGTTCCTCAACAGACTCCACATAGAGCTTCCCTATGACCCAGCAATCCCACTTTGGATTTTTTCTTTCTTGCTATTGTTTCTGAAGTATTTATAAGATACCATGTGATTTGTTTTTACTTCTTTGTATATTCCTTCCCCAAGATATAACCCCTGTTGTCACTCTATTTGATGTTGGTATAGTTTGGGAAGGGAAAAAAAAAACAAAATGTTTAAATAGGGATAAAATTTGATCCATTGTAACAATGAGATGTACAAGACACTATGTTGAAAAATGAGCTTTAGAGTTTAGGCAGGGGTGGAGGGGTGAGAACAGGGGTATAATTGTGGAGGTTGGAGGGAAGGGCTAGTAGGGGAAAAACAAAGGAGGAGGCAATAATGCTTGATAGGAAATGTACTCATTACCTTACTCATGTAACTGTAACCTATTTGTACAATATTTTTACAATAAAAACTTATATTTTCAATAACTAGCATATGTCTGGGGCAAGTAGAAAAGGTCAAAAGCTATGTACATATACCAGATTAAGATAAGTTAAGTGAAATGAACCCTGAGATAGGGAGATAGGGACACAAGTGGTTTTTCTTCCTTGCTATTGTTTCTAACATATTTATAAGGTACCATGTGATTTGTTTTTGTTTCTTTGTATGTTACTCCCCCATGGTATAATCCCTGTTTTCACTGTATTTGATGTGGGTAAAATTCAGGAGGGGAAGGGGAAAAAACCCAAAATGTTTAAATAGGGATACAGGTTTGCCCCTTGTAACAATGAGATGTACAAGACACTATGTTGAAAAATGAACTTTACAATTTAGGTGGGGAGGAGGCAGGGAAAAGATTGGGAGTGTAGTTGTGGAGGGACAGGGAAGGGATGGTAAAACAATGTTTGATAAGAAATGTACTCATTACCTTGCTCATGTAACTGTAATCCCCCTATACAGTATTTTCACAATATTAAACTTATTTAAAAAAAGAAAAACAAAACAAAACAAGATGCAGTGCACTAACACCAAATACAGTGAAAATAGGGTTATACTGGGGGGAAGGAACATACAAAGAAACAAAAAAAATCATGTGGTACATTATAAATATGTTAGAAACAATAAAAGAAAGTAAAAACCACTTGTGTCCCTATCTTGGGGTTCATTTCCTTAACATCATCTTATATGGTCATATGTACATAGCTTTTGACCTTTTCTGCTTGTCCTAGACATATACTAGTTATTACAAATAAGGGAAACCATGGGATCTATGTTTCTTTGGGCCTGGCTTACTTTACTTCATATAATTTTTTCCAAGTCCTTCCATTTCCTAACAAATGGGGCGATGCCATTCTTTCTGATGGAGGCATAGAATTCCATTAAATATGTGTGTGTGTGTGTGTGTGTGTGTGTGTGTGTGTGTGTGTGTGTGTGTGTGTATGTGCCACATTTTCTTGATCCATTCATGTACTGAGGGGCATCTTGCTTGGTTCCCTATCTTAGCTATGGTAAATGTATTTATAATATATTCAAGTCAGTTAATATAATTTTTTCCAAGTTTTTCCATTTCCTAACAAATGGGGAAATGTCATTCTTTCTGATGGAGGCATAGAATTCCATTGTGTATATATACACCACATTTTCTTGATCCATTCATCTACTGAGGGGCATCTGGGTTGGTTCCATATCTTAGCTATGGTAAATAATGCTGCAATAAACATAGTTGTGCTGGTAGCTTTAGTGTGGTCTTGTTTGTAAACATTTGGGTAAATGCCCAAAAGTGGGATTGTTGGGTCATAGGGGAGTTCTATATGAAGTCTTTTGAGGAACCTCCATACTGCTTTCCAAAGTGGTTGAACAAGTTTACATTCCCACCAACAATGAAGTAAGATTCCTTTCTGTCCACATCCCCTCCAAAATCTGTTGTTGTTAGAGTTCTTGATTTTTGCCTTTCTAACTGGAGTGAGGTGATATCTCAATATTGTTTTGATTTGCATTTCTTTTATGGCTAGGGATGTTGAACATTTCTTCATGTGTCTATTGGCCATCCTTCCTTCTTCTTCGGAGAAGTTTCTCAAGTCTTTTGCCCACTTATTTATTGGGCAGTTGTTTCTTTGAGGATTTGTTATTGGGGGGTTTAATTTTTTGAGTTCCAAGTATATTTTAGATATGAGACCCTTGTCTATTGTATGGCTAGTAAAGATCTTCTCCCAATTTGCGGGCTTTCTATTGATCTTGCTAGCTATGTCATTTGCCCTGCAGAAGCTCTGCAACTTTATGCAATCCCATTTGTCCAACCTTTCTTTGATTTGTTGTGTTTCCGGGTCTCTATTCAGAAAATTTTGCCTGAGCCAAGGAGACCTAAAGGAAGCCAGGCCCAAAGAAACATAGGTTTACCTTATTTGTAATATCTAGTATATGTATGAGTCAAGTGGAAAAGGTCAGATAATGTGATGTCAGGAAAATGAACCCTTAGATATGTATTTTAATGTTTTTTTCTTTCATGCATGTGTTTCTAACGCATTTATAAGATTATCTCTTTGTTGCTTTGTATGTCCCTCCCCCACAGTATAACCCGTGCTTTCACTATATTTGATGTCAGTATAACTTGTGGAGGAGATGGGGAAAAACCAGTTGTTTAAGGATACAGGTGGACCTGTTGCAACAATGAGAAGTACAAGTTGTCATGTCCAAAACGAGCTTTACAATGTCGGTGCAGGGGGGGGTAGGGGGGGAAGAGGGGGGAAGGAGAAGGATTGGGATTGGGGGGGAGGGGGGAGGCTGGGAAGGGATGTGAAGGGTAAACAAAGGAGGAGGCTGCAATGCTTGGTAAGAAATGTACGCATTATCCTGCCCATGTAATTGTAACTCCTCTGTCTCTGTACAGTATGTTCACAAATAAAATAAAATAAAATATAAAAAAATATATTCAAGTCAGAAAAAAAGTCTTTGCTCTAAGCTCTTCCTCCCAAGCCCCAGCCTAAGTTGTTCTTCTTTAAAAAGTATATTGTACTATTTTTTCTTGATAACCTTTTATATATTTTTGATTACATGACTTTACAGAAGTTTATATAGTAACCCCTTTCATTTTATACTTACATTTTTGTTTATGCATCATTCTTATGTCCTTAATATCAATAATCAGATATGTGTGTGTTTCCATCTACTTAGAATTCATTTCTCCCCTTGCCTCTATGTTACTAATGACAGAATGGTTTTCTTTCTGTGGGAAATTCTTGTTTTTCTCTCTAAGTTGGCATTTCTCATATTGGATTTCTTTTCTTTTGATAGAGTTTATGGCAAATATTTCTAAAAGATATTCTCTCTAAACTGCCTACAATGGATGTGTATGGCTGTCAGTCCTGTCACTTGAGAGTAATAATTCTCTCAGGAGAAAGAGCTGTGAGTAGTCTGGAGCTCTGGGCTCTGATGATATCAGTGAATAGTATGAGAATTCTTTTGCTGTTTGTTTTGTTTTGTTTTGTGATTGTGAACTCAGGGCTTAGCTTCTATCCCTGAAGCTCTTTTTCTCAGGACTAGCACTGTACCACTTTGAGCAACAACTCTACTTCAGAGTTTTGAGTGGTTAATTGGAGATAAGAGCCTCATGGGCACTTTCCTGCCTAAGCTAGATTTGAACCGAGATTCTCAGATCTCAGTCTCCTGAGTAGCTAGGAATGTATGTGTGAGCCACAAAGCCTGGCTAGTATGAGACTTTGACAAGCACAGACATTGGACAGATAGAGCAAAACTCCACTCGTCCTACAGGTATAACCTCAAGGATTGGCCTCAGTTTCTGGATTGGAGGAATTGAAGCCTTTGGAGCTTTTGTAGACAATCTGTATTCAGATAGGTTAGATTTGCAGCCAACATTCTGACTTACCTGCTGTCGAATCTCAGTCCTGATCATAAAGAGAAAACTTAGGTACCTCAGCAGTCAAAGAGTTTAGTGACCTCTATTTTTTTGCTGTTTCTTTGGGACAATTTTATCTCAAAAGACAAGAGTGTACTTCCTGGTAATACACCTTTATTTGATTCAAAACATTCTATTTCTCAACGAATTTATCTGCTCTCATGACTTTATTTACACTGAGTTCAAGAACAGAATATAATTTATCAAATCTCCTGTCACAGTTTCCTGACATGATGCCTGGTAAGGTGAGAATTTTGCTCTACCAAACAGCAAACAAGCATCAAGAAACCACAAACATCCTTTGAGCAGAAGGATAATGCCACCAATGTGAGTCTTTAGATACTCATTTTCCCTTCAAAAATATTACGCTATTTACTTCCTATGTTTGTGAATTGCAATCATTGACCCAAGCTGAGTGTCTTGAGTGTTATTTCTGAATCTTTGTCAATTTTTGCGTTGCTGGCAGTGGAATTTGGGGGACTAATATTACTTATAAATTTGGATTGCTGTGCAATGATATTTCCTGTTAGCTATCAAATTAAAAGTTCTTTAAGGACAATGTTCTCATTCATTCTTTTTTAGTACAGTAAACAGTTTCATGTATAATTGTGATTAATACTGACTCAATGCCAAAGTGACTTCTCTCAGAGACACCACTGGAAAATTTGGAGTGGAAAAAGTTAAGAGGTGTTTAAAGGTGTTCACATACTTCACAATTTTAATTAGAATGAGATCTTTAACAACTTAAATGTCACCATGACCAACTGTCATAAATGACCTCAACCTCAGCTATACTTTTTTATACTTTATATTTATTTTTTTGCCTGATGAAAAAGTATTTTCTCATAAAACCCAGAAAGTCCTCTGGCTTTTGGCCTAAATGTCTAAAAGTTTTTTTTTTAATCATGGAAATAATTAGTGTGTTTTCTGATACATGTAAAACCAACATAAATGAAATCAAGGCATACACAACAAATAAACCCATCTCCTCCTGCAGAGCAGCAGATTAAACAAGCTTCTGACCTTGTTTGCAGAGTTCAGAACAAAGTCACTGGATAAATATACAGTAATAAAATTAATGCCATCCATCTTAAACACCAGTCAGTGCCTAGAATGGCAGTGCCCAAGAAACCAGCTTGCACTCTTAATGGAATTGAGTGACCCAATTACCTGAGTCACGGGTGCAAGGTGTCTTCATATGTGCTCATCAGGTGAACACGTGGTCTGTTAGCAATTTCATCTTATAAACTGTTAAGAAATGTATTTAAAATAAATTATACATATAAATGTAATTGAAAAGGTCTGTGTGTACTTGTAAAACATACAGAATCCTTACTTGTTTATGGAGCTGTCTGCTCAAAACTGGGTAAAAATAAAACTAAGGACATAAGGTTACATTTTTTTTTAAGGTTACATTTTTTACCTGTCTTTTCTTCTTTTCTAAAAGACTCAAGATAAGGCTTATTTGTCTTTGTTTTTCCATATGTAGATATAATTACAGGTTATTTGGTTTTAGAAGTTCCAAACAATATACTTATGCCTTCAGTAACATTTATTCTGCTGTGATTTAAAATTTTAGGGAGCATGTGTCATCTATGGAAAAACCTAAGAACATCTCTTGATAGTGACTTCATGAATTGACCCCTTCCTTACTTCTTCAGCTTCATTTGCAACCTTTACTTACTTGGAAATAAGGCCATTGCACAACTATATGGCTCTGAAACTTCTATTTCCTTTACCTGGGATGCATTTATATGAACATTGCAAACTTTATCTTGAAATGCAGAAGAAAAATATGTTAAAGGTAAAGAGGGTTTTTTTTTCCTACAGTACAGAAGGAATTTTCACTTCACTTTTCCCCTTCTACAAGTTATAAAGATTTTGAGTCTCTCATCTATAAAAATGAGGATCATAATGTATATGTCATATAGTTGTTATGAGGATTAAATAAGGTCATAGGGAGTGTTATGGGCAATGTAAATACTAGGTATTTTTGTTCATCTCAGACCATCATTCCTATGACTTTAAGACTTTTTTCCAGCTTAGGGTCTTATGATTCTATCTGTTAGTGTTATTTTTTTGCCCTTGAACTCACTAAGTACTATTTGTAGGAGACACCAATCTCTTATATGATTTTATTTTACATTCGTCATCAAGAGGTTTATTTAAAGCAGGAATATTAATTACTAAAATAGAAAACCACCCAATCTTGCATAAGTGCCTCAGCAAATATATAAAGTTTCATGTAAGGTTGGAGGTACTTACATTCAGAATTTAGAGACTTGAAGACAACTATATTTTACAGGAAGAAAGTCCTCAGATGGAATTTCCTTCGTTCTACTTACAGGACCTCAAGCTTCTTTCTCTTTATTTTCAATGTGACTGTTTCTAATTCTCTGTAGATAGATTTTTTTTTCTCTGAAGTTTACAATTCTTGCTCCATCTCAGTCCTTAGGCCCTCTGCCTCTTTAGTGGATATGACTTTGTAGCTGAAGATTGGAGCATTCCTGGTAGATACCTAACATCCTATTAACAATGTTATAGAAGACAATTAGAGTCTAAATTAAAAATACAACATAAAAGAGATAAAAGTTTAAGGTTTTATTTTCAAATACTAAAATTTTAAATTACAAAAAGTCCTGATTAAGCTTTTAGTAATTGTCAGAGTATTACGGCTGGGTCAAAGTCAGTATATAGAATAGGGGTAAGGCGTAAGTTCATCTTTTGTCTGAGAAAGTTTACTTTCTTATGTAGTTTCCAGTTTACTTTCCAGAAATTTCCCTAAAAATCTGTTTCCTTTTTTAAAATTTTCTAAATAGGTAAGATGTATCTTGAAAGAAGGATTGGGTAATAAAGAGAAAGTACTACTGTGGATTATCCTCTTTTCCTCAGATTTGAGTTTCAGTGTTAGTATGGACTATGAAACCTAAAATGCAGGTGCTCAGTTACAAAACTGTTAGTTACAAGTGAGGAAAAGGACATATTCAGCTGGCAGTCATGGGGACCATGTGTGTCTCCCCCAATCACCTTCACCCTTTCATTTCTATGTATTCCCAATGGAAAACAGAGAGATTTACTCATTGTTTTTGATAGTTGCTCTCAGAAAAGTTCTTGTAAAAAGACCATAGTTTTTACAGTAATAGCCCATCTGCCTTGGTGTTTCTCAACATTCAAGGAGATTAAGCATTTCACCCAACTTGATTAATAATATATGAAGTAGTATTTATGGGAAAATATTTTCTCTAACATATATACTAAAAAGAAGATTTCTTTCAATGTGAACAAGGAATCATATCAAATCAAGTTGTGGCTGAGCATCTAATTAACATGAGAGTGCAGCTTGTTTTCATTTGAATCTTTTGATAGGGACATCACCTACTGTGAATCAAAAGAAAATGTGTCAATGACATTAGTGCTGCAAACTGGTTCTTTGTATTTGGTGTCTATGTAAACCAACACATGATCTATGCTATTAAATCATTTTTGTTGTTATGACTTGGATCTAAAATATCCTCAAAAGCTTTTTGAAGACTTTGCTCCCAATGTTTCATAGGCAGCGCCTTTGAGAAATGATTGGGTCATGAGGTATTCAAACTCATCTGTAGGTTATTCTTTGAATGTGTTAACAATTGAAAGGGTTAATGAGAGATGGGGGAAATTTTAAAAGGTGGGACCTAAGTGGACAAAAATATATCAGTGCAAGTATGACTTGAACTGATATATTTTGTCCCCAGACTCTTCCTCCATTTCAGTCACTACTTCCTAACTTCCAAGTGGCAAGCAGGTTTGTTGTACTACAGTCATCAGCTTGATCTGCCTCACCACAGTATGTGAACAATGGAATCAGGGCAAGAAACCTTTGAAACCATGAGTTAAAATAATTAAATCTTTCCTCTTTTCATTTGATTTCTCTCTAGTATTTATTTACAGGGACACAAATCCAGCAAAAAAAAATGTGTGCATTCTTTTTAGAACCATTCTAACTGACATCTTGATGATAATACAAATAAAAGCAGTTGTTGTTTTCCACAACTACAGAGTCTTCAAATAGTCTACTTTCAAAGCTTGCTTCACATACGCACTCAAATGCATTACTCCAGAATTCATTTTGCCTGTCCTGTCTCCCTTCCACACAGTGGAGTTCATATTGTGGTTTTAGGCAGTAGTTTCTAGAAACTCTAAATCTTACACAATCTCAAGTTAAATATGGCTATTTACTTCTCAAATTCTCAGCCACTAATCTTTTGGAATGGGGAAGAATTCTTGCCTAGAATTCACAGGCAAAGATTTGTTACTTCTATTTACCATGGATGCATCTTGTAGTTACTGTGAATCGATCAGTGTGAACAACAGAATATGACACTCATATAGCCAAATATTTTCCTTTGTAGAAAGAAGTGACTGAAATCTCTGTAACAAAGCAACTTAACAGTAAACAGAGTGATCTGAAGGAAAATTGGGTATTAAGGTCAGAGAAATAGATGAATTTTGAGCAAACACAAACATTGGTTTCTACTGGAGATGTTATCATATTAAATTCAGCTGCATTAAAATAAAAAATAAAGTTACAGGTTGTTAAACATTAATAACTGCATCATTGAGAATTACAGATTAAAGTACTTAGATGACCCTTGCAATGCTATATCCAGTGAATTACTGATAATTAAATATTAGAACACCAAATTTCTTAGTCATAATCTGTCCTTCAGGAACAAAGAATATAATGTGCTGTTAAGAAAGAAAAGTTCCCCCGCTTTCACTATATTTGATGTCAGTATAACATGTGGAGGAGATGGGGGCAAACAAGTCGTTTAAGAATTCAGGTGGACCTGTTGCAACAATGAGAAGTACAAAATGTCATGTCAAAACCAGCTTTACAATGTGGGGGGGGGGAGCGGGGTATAATTGGGTGGGGGGAGGGGGGAGGCTGGGAAGGGAGGTGAAGGGTAAACAAAGGAGGAGGCTGCAATGCTTGGTAAGAAATGTATGCATTATCCTGCCCATGTAATTGTAGCCCCTCTGTGCAGTATGTTCTCAAATAAAATAAAATAATATTAAAAAAAAAAAAAAGAAAGAAAAGTTAAGGTTTCTTAGACTGTCATTCTGGAGTCATTCTCCTTCCTGAGGGGAGGGTCAGATTTTGTTTCTGTTTTTATTTGGGGATAAAAAAGTAAGTGCATATATTTATCAAAGTGCATATATTTATCAAAATAATCTAGGAGCACAATTACATCACAGTCTCTCAGAACATATCTTTGTGAAAATCCTTTTTCTGGTTCTTGGATGGCTGTGTTCTAATTAAGTTGACTGCTAGATTCATATGTGGATTTCTCCTTCTTGATACTTACTAGAAATAAGCAAGTTGTCTTACTGTAGCAAAAATGGTTTCTTTTCAGGAAGACTTAAATCTAAGTCAATAACTTGTATGCTTGACTTAGCAGAACATTTGAGGTCCTGTCTTTCATCTGTAAAAGCAAGAAGACAAACACATATTCTATGTTCTTCCCCAGGGTAAGGAGCCACTTTCCACTACTCCATGAACAATTCTTTAATAACAGAAATAAAAATAAAAACAAAAGAACAGATAGTTTTATAATGACTATATGCTTGACAGTTTAGATTCAGAGATGAACGATGAAGAAAAAATGAAGTATGTCTTAGAGTTCAAGGGCTTCCATTTAAGAGCCAGTGAGACAGATTTTAAAATGATGAAGCTTGTCTTTTGGCTTCCTATGGCTACTCATCTCACAGTGTCAGAAAAAATTCTAAGTATTTTGTAGACAGCTCTCATGTTAGAGTCCCAAAGAGCTTTTGAAAGGATCATAAAAGTTGTAATAATACACAGGATATTTTTTTCTAATAGAATAGGCCAGAGGTTCTATTTAAAGCTCCCTTTAATATAAAATGAGCATAAGAGATTTTTCAGATAAGAACTCTACATAGAGCAGACAGAGAATATCTAATGGAAAGACATCAAATTTTGTCCCCAAAAAGGAGTGAAAAGACTCAGTGTAAAAATTCAACAGTAATATTTTTGTGTCACAAATATTCAAGTTGTGGAGACATGAAGAAAATCTGGATGCAAGCAGGGAGGAAACAGCCTTAAAGTTAAGGAGCTCAGGTGATACTCATGTAGAGAACAAAAATAAGCATGGATCAATGTGGTAGGATATAGAGGGCAGGGGACAAAAAGAAGAGAGACAGTGACTGTGACCTTCTGGTCGTGTTAGTATCACAGAATCCATTTATTTATCCATTTGCTTTATCTACATTCTTCAAATATTTCTGAATGTTTGCTCTGAGCCAAAGTTAAGTGTTTCCTATTTAATATTAATAACAGTCTGGTAGGATATTAAGTGCATGGACTGGAAGGAATGGTTAAAAACAAGTGTAAGAAAACACCTAACAGATTGGATTTCCACTGTCACTTTGGAAGTAAGTTTACATTTCTAAATGTCTTTCATAAAGAATTCACAGTTATTTCTATGAATATATATGAAAGAATTAGTCAAACTTACATGTACTTACTTATCTATAAAGATGTTGAATGTGGTCTTACCAAGGATAAATGTATACAGTGATCTGAGTGAATATCAAATGATGGTTAAATAAATTGATAAATTTATATTTATAAATAATATAATAGTGATAACATTCAAATAATCATTTCTTTACCCAAATTTAACTGAATGATACACATCATCTATCTATCTATCTATCTATCTATCTATCTATCTATCTATCTATCTATCTATCTATCTATCTATCTATCTCTATATATATATACACATACATACATACATACATACATATATATCTCAAATATTTCCTGGAAGCTTATTTTCAAATACAGACTTTCTATATATGTTGCAGCTTTTGAACTTTTAGACAAAAAACTAGATTTGGAGAATGGCTATCACAGAAATGTCAAATCAAAGCTATAGAGTCATAATTCTCTTTTTTAGATGATACTGTCCTTGTTAAAGTTTATGTGTTATCAGACAATGATTTGTATAGGACATCTTTAGTGACATAACAAAAGTTCATTGCTCCTGAAATGTGATATTCCATTTTGCTGATGCTTTTAAATACATAAATATAGAATACATTTCAAAGTTTACACATTCCATGAAATAACATGAGTAAAGTAAATACTGTGTATCAATTATGATGGTATTTTTTTGAAAAGTAAATGTTGAAGGAGAGGGGAAATGTGTTTACCTTGGAAACATTATGAGTATGAAACAGATGCTGTTAATCCCCAAGATCACTGGGACTAGCATTTCAATATCATCTAAAAATTGCTTTATGTTTCTGTTAGGAAAAGTCATATCTTCTGATCTATAAGTATCTACTTTTCCTTTTAACTCAAAATTAAATTTGCAAGATTGATTTATGGCTATTCCAATTACAATGTGAGTCCTTGAATATGAAATTTCTGATGTGTGTCTATTTAACATGAACTAAATTTATGAATGACATATGTCTAAATATATATATATATAAATATATATATACACATATAAATATGTATATATATGTGTATATATATATATATATATATATATATATATATATATATATACATATTGAGTCAATGTAAAGTTTCAGAATTAACAAGAGAAAATCTTCGGCACGTTGCCTCCACTACATACTACCTCAGAAATCCTTCCTTCTTTATTTCCTGCCTTCTTCTCATTTTCCTTTCTTTACTCCTTCATTCTATCTAGATATATTTACTTAATAAGACAGCAGCATGTGAGGCCATATGCCAAATTTTTGTAGAACTAAGTTAAAATCTTACAATTGGGCTTTTATCAATGTCAAAGATAATAGTTTCCACCCTCTCAAATGGTTGTGAAAATTCAATGGGCTTGGGAAAAAAATGAATTTCACTCTTTTTGCACAATTTTTACTTAGTACATCGTAAATGAGAGTTATTAATAATATCAGAATACTGTATTTCATTAACATTTTCTCATAATTCATAGGACAGATATTTATTAAACAATCAATGTGTGCCAGGTATTATAGATAGTGAATATAATAATGACCAGAAAATTCCCTGTTGTCTCAGATCTCATGCCACCATGCATCACGTGATCATTAAGTTAACAGTATGCACTGTCTGACTGATCAAGTAGATGACCTCTAAAATATTTACTCCAAAGCTCAGTTCCTTGCAGCTAAGTTAGTTTATGTCACTCACAGATCTTACAAGCTTCCTCTGAATCATTCACCACTTGAATGAACATTAGTCTTAAGAAAATCATGTGAGTGGAAGCAAAAATGAAATGTTTTTCTTTAAGATTTTGATTTTTAAAGGGAAATATCATAAATACCTAGCTCTTATTTAACTTAATCAGACTTCTGGGCAGTTGCATGTGATTTAATAGAGTTTGTAGATTGTCCAGAAGAGATGGATGGTTACCCAAAGTTTCTGAGAATGGATGAATCAGAGGTAAGTAAGCCTACATTCCTATAAGGGTCATAGAAACAAAGAATATTCAGAGGCTTAGAAAAACAAAATTTATGAAGGAAGATAAGTGTTGCACTAAATGACACCACAGTGACTGAGCATAATATTAAAATTATAATTTTCTAATCTGAATTTTCCTGCTACTCACCATTGCTCAGAAAACAAAGATGGGTTTTTCTAGTTTAAAGGTGAACAGGGAGGATGATTCTTAATTATTGTAAAGATGTAAAGTCCTTGCAGCAAGAAAACAGAGACCATATTTACAAAAAAAGATTAAAAATAAACAAAACAACAAAGCAAACCAAAAAACACTGCTTTGAGTTTTCAGAAAGAAATTCATGGCAGCAACTTCTAGTAAAAATTATGCTAGATGCAAAATTCCTTGGTTGGCTTAAGAAAGAAACATGTCAGCTATAACTCCATTAGAAACATACTTGAATTTTTAGATTAAAAGGTCAGTTCATATAGCATATTAGAGACATCTGTAGAATACTGATTTGGAAACAAAAACGTGGTTAATTTTACTTACTAAAAAACTGTCCCAATAGGGACAATTTGATCTGTAATGACAGGTCCCTTTATTCATCCCTGAAAAATAATGAGAAATTTGGGAGGAACATCTGTGTGACTAAAGTAGAGAATTCCTGGAGAGAATGCTTTCCTTTAAGCATGAATAGTTCATAAGTTTGGAACTAAAGAGAAACAGCTATTTGCCTTCCCTGTTTCCTAGCTACCACACTGAAGCAAACTCCTATTCAGGCAGCTGGAAATGAGTTCTGACTGGGACAATTATATAAATGTCACTAAAGCTGTTATCTTATCAGATTTTTTTTCTTTTAGACTGAGCATCATCTTTCTGGGATACAGGATTTCTTGAGATAAAGAGACAGCTTAGATATATTGCCACAATAAAAACAAAAAAGTCTCAGACATTGCCTTTATAATATTATATACAGAAGAAGATTGTTTGAAACCCAGTTCATTCATCAGTCCAGCAGTAATGATAGCCATACATTCAAACGACACTTGACAATGACTGATTTATCCATTACAGTCTACATCTTACTTGAGGCCATTCTTTAAATGCAAGGTCACAACACTGCATGCCACGATGGCTTTTAACATACATTAGAATAACCTACAGTGTTACCAATAAATCTAGATTCTGTGATACACACTGAACTCTTGTACCATATATACAGATAAGATGGAGTTTGTAAAAAATGACCACTGAACTGACACTGTCTTATTGAGATAAACTAGGAATGGTCAGCTACCTGTCCAATGTCCCACAAAAGAACAAGGAAGGGAGATAATTGCAATTTCATACATTTATAAAATATAGGTGGACTTAGAGAGGTACAAAGATGTGTTAGTTTGGGACTACATTTTTTTTGTTTAAGAAAGAGAGAAAATAATTGTGCTACTGCCTAGTAAAAGTCCACGTAGTTGTTGGTATGGAATATTATATATTTGTTCCTGTATTTTTCCCCATTTGTGGGAGGATCTAACTACCCTTTCCACTGATATATGACTTGCATGTAACTTTAGACTTAGAAGATAAATCTGGCCATATTTGATTTTTTTTTGACTATTGAAAAATGTGTAGAAATGTCAACGTACCAGGACTAGGGACAGTGGTCTCAATGTGGCCACACCTCTACCTATTACCACAGACTACTTTGATCTGGGGCCTTGGCTCAAAGCACAAGAGAAATCAAATAAAATTAATTTGTGTCAGATACCTGTAACTGAGAAATACACTATCTTTTAAATTCTTTTTTTACCACATTTTTACCATAATAAGACTTAGAAAAAAAGATGGTAATTAATGTGACCTCAGAATGCTCATACAGTTATAGTGCATTTTGTTGGGAAAAAAATAATCTCTTCTTTTTTTCTCTAACCACAAGTATCAACACAAAAGACCTATGAGACCTCAAAAGGTGTACAGATTTCTCTCAAATAACAAGTGAGCAATTAACTCTGCAGTGAGAGAGCAGCTGATATATTTTGTCGTTATCTCACTGGAGCTTTGTTCAGACCTCAGAGAATAAGAGTTCTGTCCCAAAGATGCTCCCTGAACAAACAGTGCTTACCCTAGAGGATAATCATAAGCCCTAGGATAATTGATCCTGTCCTCAAGTTCAATATGTTTACCACAGGCAAATGCTTATTTAGTGTTAACATTCATTGTGAAGTATATTTAAAATATGCTTTTGAAGAGATACATAGGCTGAAGTATGACAGAAGATGCACAGAGCTTCCTTTAGTAAATGCTATGTGCAAGGTATCTAGAAGTTCTATGGAATCTGTCTTTTCAGCTTATTTTATATACTTATTATTTTTTTGTGATGGTACTATGGCTTGAACTCAGGGCCTTAACTCTATTTTGGCTATTTTGTTCAAGGCCAGCACTCTATCACTCTATTTTGGCTATTTTGTTCAAGGCCAGCACTCTATCACTGAGTCACATCCCCACTTCTGAGATTTTTTTTGCAGGTTAATTGGAGATTAGAGTCTTTTGGATCTATTTGTGTGGCTGGTTTTAATCTATAATTCTAAAATTTCTGCATTATAGGTAGCTAGTGGGACACTATCACTCAACATTGGAACCTGTTCTTTTGAGTTTTTATGGAGGCTTCTTTATATGGGGGTGATGAAAGTCATTATCAGATTATAATGACATTAGCTGTGAGCTACTCTCTCCTTAAAATTAGAAGGATGGGCTAAATTTTTCTTTATCTACAATCCCACTTTTGTCTTTCTTTGACTGGTCCCCATATGAAAACTACCTATTCACATGATATTTCATTGAGTTGCTGTGGACACAAAGCACAGAAACAAAGCCAGACAGTAATCACAAACATGTCCTTTTTGGAGAATAGTACAGAACTAATCATACTGGCCACACAAGAATCAGTCATTTGAGATAGTGAACTATAATAGAGAAGTTTTCCCATATCTAGCCTACTCATTAGCATACAAAAATCTACCATTTTGGAGATTTCAAGGTTATAACAGATTATATAGCTGGAAACTGTGAAAACAACTGTATTTATAAGGTCATATTTCCCATCAATATTCTCCTTAAGTGTGTGGCTCTTCTTTTGTGCTTATCAATATTCTTTTTTGGGGGGTCTGGTCGTGGGGCTTGAACTCTGGGCCTGGGCGCTGTCCCTCAGCTCTTCAGTTCAAGGCTAGCGCTCTACCACTTGAGCCACAGAGCCACTTCCGGCTTTTTTCTTTTTGCTTATGTGGTGCTGAGGAATCGAACTCAGGGCCTCGAGCATGAAAGGCAAGCACTCTACCATTGAGCCACCTTCCAAGCCCTCAATATTCTTATTCAGTAATTTATAATCAACTGTTGTTTGAATTCTCTACCTACTCTGTTTCTATCAATAATTAGCTATCAATTTGTTCTTGTACAGTCATCACCAGACCATTTTAAGTGAATTCAACAACTAAGAAACTTTTTATACATATTTGTTTCCAAAATTTAATGAGAAATTAGAATTTTCTGGATAGAAAATCTAGAAAGCTATATTTTTGTTGCAGTTATAATGTGCGTATTAGCATAGGCTGATCAGTGTGTTCCTGGAAACCACATAGGGAAATCGTTTCTCTACTATAGTTCCCTATCTAAAGTGACTTACTTTTCTTTGGCCAATATGATTGGTTTCTGTACTCTTCTCCAAACAGGTCATCGTTGTTATCACGGTTTGGCCTTTGTTTCTTTGCTTTGAGTCTGTAAGAACTCAGTCAAATATCAAGTGAACCCCTGAAGTGTATCAGTCCGCTATACTGTCTCTTTCCTATACATTGCTAAAAATAAATTATTCTGTCATAATAGGATGTTTACTTCACTACCATTACTCCATTTAGTAGATGAGAATGCAAATGTTGAGAAATTCCAAATTATATTTCCAGAATAACTGACAGATTTTTCCAAATTATTGATGTAATTTCCATCACACCACAATGATCTCTTCATTAACCTTAAAGAAATTCTATGAAGTCAGTGTTGGGGGTTGACTTCAGTAATTCTAGCTAGTAATGAGGTTGAAATTTGGACAATCAAGGCTCTAAACAAGTCCAGAAAGAAAAGTTGAAGAGATTTCATTTCTAAAATACCCAGCTAAAAGATGTGGCAGAGGCATCACTCAGCTGGCACAGATGCAGCCAAATAAGGAAGCTTAGCAAGCCTGAGTTCCTGAATTCAGGCCCTGGTAATTCCTCTATCTATCTATCTATCTATCTATCTATCTATCTATCTATCTATCTATCTATCTATCTTTCTATCTAACTATCTATAACATCTTACTGTAGCAATAGTGCTCATTAGATACTATGGTATTTATCTGACTTAGGTAATCATAATCCCTCTGTATTCACCTTTATAATAACAATAAGAATTCATGAAAGGAAAATTATGAATAAAGAATAATTAAAAGAGAACTTAATGCACAACTTAAATTCTATATCACTACGAAGTATCATCACCTTCATCTAGCCAAAATTTCCCTCCTTCTTTTATTAACCTGCAATCTTGAAACAGTCCTGACTGTGGAATGTAATGACACATTGTAGGAATACTTTACAAATTTTGAAAGTTTATGTTATCCTTGCTTAACTCAATTTAATATCCATTAGGATAAAATAAACACATCTTTAATTTGTGCTCACTCCTTTGTATATAAGGAAGTCACATTCTTTTGCAAGAATTCCCTTTCAGTATATTTCTAATCACCTAAGGAAAAAAGAGGAAACTAGGTAGAGAAAAAGATGACATGTGGATATTAATGGTGGTATCAGCATTCTAGGGTTTCCCCTATATCTTTAAATTATGAGTTCAGTACATCTCCACTGTACTTCGTGGTCCCTGCAGTTGGGTGCAATAACATGTTTTCTATTTTCTAAAGTAACTATGTTCTCTGATTTGTTGTTGGCTCCTCAAATTGTCTGAGAAATATACATTGGAAAGAAAACCACCAGATTTGCTATATATCACTTGTGAAAAATTGCCCAGGAAATAATTCTTTGACTTATTCATTGTCATTAGTTTTCCCCTTTGAGGGATGGAAAAATGGATATTTCTAGCAAAATCAAATTTGTGCATGACAGCCACTTGAGCTTGGAGGTCAAAGGATGAATTTGCCCTGCCTCGGTGCATTCCTATCCATTCAATCTTTTGGAGTGTTTGCACAGCAGGTAGGATTTGAAAGAGAATTTGCCCTTGTGTGAAAGAAATTAAAAAAAAAATAACAGGGGCTGGAAATAATCAGACAGCCACTCCCAATGCTACAGTGAAATGCCTGCAGTGATAAGAATTAGGTAACTATTTTAAATGTTTTGCTTCTATTTTTTTTCTTTCAAATAATCATATATACCTATAGCCTATTTGATGGACTTGTGTGTTAATATATTGAGAATATAGGAACAGTGTTGGAGGACCAGGGTGGAATTTTTCAAAGTAAATTCATGAAAACAGATGGAGCAAATGTGTGCATCAGGATGGCAGCTACGTCTAATACTAATGTCAGCAAACAATATCCCTGTGGAAACTTAAGGTCCCAGTGACTTTACTTGCGCAATTTCCTTTTTAGCTTTTCTGCTTGTCTTCTTCCTGCAGCCTACTGAAAGGTTAAGAAGAAGAGTCAAAAATAGGAATGAGCCCTGGGAATGGAAAGCAAAGGCAGAAACCTCTAGCTGTCTCTTGTTCTAACTTCACTTTTAAGAAACTCTATTTCCCTGTGTATGGCACACTTGATTTAAGGATGAAACCAGAATATTCAGAACTGAAGAGAGTAGTGTCACTTAACCGAAATTTACAGAGTGCTAGACTCCATTGTCAAATAAATATACTCTGCTGAAACAGTAGTGATATTTGATTAGCACACAGTAGTACTTGTTTTCTTTAGAAAAATAATGCCTTTTCTCGTTTGTTGCATATTTGTGATGGTTAACTTTAGAGAAGTGAAAGGTATGTTCTGACTCATTTTATGATTGTTGCTTTCCAGTCTTATGTGAGTTATGTCTACTTCTTCCTTCAGATCAAGAAGACTCTTCCCCTAATGGGATTCAACTGCCATTATCTTGGAAACAATTCTTGGTTACTAACCAGAGTCTTCATGCATTTTTATCTTAGTTTACATGGCCCTAGTTTATCTCTCCTTTCAATGAGTCATTGCAACTCTCTACTGGAAGATGTGCACCCACCCCATCCCTAAGTCATCAAAATCCTTTCTAACTCCTCTGCAAACAGCACTGGTGGACAAATCAATGCATCTTCTACCTGATTTTAGTCAAATATCTAGAACTGAAGAAAGATGGAGGGAGTTTTATGGTTAATGGAATAGAAAACTAAGATCTCAAAATTGTACTGTTACTATGAGGGGAAATTTGCAAATGAAATGTAATCAAGAGCCACAAAAGTGAGAGAGATATGGGTTTTTCCTTTAAATATTCTGTCAAGAGAGGCTTCAATTTTATTTGAAAAATAATTTTTTGTATGCTGAAGTTTTTAAAGAGAAATAAAACATATTTTTAATTATGACAAGCTGACATTATTATAAAAAGTTAATGATAAGGTATGAACAAATTAAAAATAAGTGAGATGTAAAAATCATAACTAGACAAGGATTTAAAGGAAACTGTATCTCATGGCATGGGGATGCAGTCATTTTGGATAAGTTAGTGTAAATTGTGTTTAAACTTCCACTCCACTATCTATCTAACCTATCTATCTTTCTATCTGTCAATCTGTCTGCCCATCCATCCATCACCTATATAACCATCTTCACCTACATTTTTTTCTTTATGTCTTTCTGTCTGTCTCTGTTTCCCCAGTGTAGGTATCATTAAATGTAAAATATGGTGACAGAATCACTGTTATTGACTGATGGAGAAAGGAGCTGTGGAATTAAAATTCTTGAATGGAGCCAGCTTCTGAGAAGAGGATTTCACAGAGTAAACTTTAACACCAAATATGATTAAGCTACTGAAGCAGTACTTTGATGAGGGAGGCTGTGGAGGAAGCTCAAGAAAACTTCATTGTGTGTAGCTACTGCCTCTGTGGACTCACAAATCCCTCGTGGTAGTCCTGTGATCATGTTCTCTTAGCACTAGAC
Source organism: Dipodomys merriami (assembly GCF_024711535.1). Taxonomy (NCBI): domain Eukaryota; kingdom Metazoa; phylum Chordata; class Mammalia; order Rodentia; family Heteromyidae; genus Dipodomys; species Dipodomys merriami. Next base: position 72,795,025 of record NW_027202270.1, on the reverse strand, counting down.
AATTGTTTGTAAATCCATAGGGGCAGTAGCTATACAACACAACAGCAGAAATAAGTAGAAAGACTAGCTAGACAGAAAGCAGAAGAGAGAAAGATAAAGCTAGAAAATACCCAGTAGTCTGACTATTAATGATTGTACAGGACCTTAAAAATTGTTTCAGGGAGAAATGACTGCTATTTTGATTCCAATTTTGCATAAAACTTCCACCAAATGGTCATCAATGATTCTTTTAGGAAACATTAAACTAGGACTACATTGTTCCCATTTTAACCAAGTTAACACAATGTATAGGCCACTGAATCATACGCATGCATGTATTTGTGGGCATATGTAAGATTTATTCCAAAAATAGAACCATTTCGCAATTATACCCTTGTACACTTAATTAATACTTTAATTATAAATGTTTGTCCATGTAATAAACCCCTTCTGTGCAAATAAATAAGCAAAATGCACAGTAAAATCAGAAAAATCTCATTTGAGTAGGCAAATAGACCCAATATTTTAATTGTCTCTTAATGGTTAAGAAAAAAGGAACACTTAAACAGAAGATGGCTTTTAGGCTAGGAGAATAAAATAATGAAGAGAATGTATAATGTGTTTAGGGAATGACTAATATCTTGCAGTGGACAAAGTCCAGTGTAAATACAATGTTTGAAGAATAATAAGGAATTAGATTCAAGTAAGTTGAGAATGCTTAAATTTTATGTCACAAAATTTAAACCAAATGTTATAGACATTGGAGATCCAATTAATATTTTAGTTTTATAGGGATAATAGATTTGCTTTTAAAATAAATTACTCAGGAGGAGGTTTGTCACTGGCATAGAGATCTAAGGGACTGGAGCAGAGTTCTATTTAGAGATAATTGGGAGAGTTCTGGAGAGACACCATTCAGAATTAACTAGGGCAGGGTCTGTGAGAAATTACATAAAAGATGAAATTTGAAATTCATGATAGTTGCCAAATCCAATAGCTTGGTCACTAAATATTGAGTTGGGGATACAAAAATATGTAAAAAAAATACCTTGCCTATTCTATCTCAGATGGATATATGGGGAGTAAACATAATCTAAATTCATATTAGAGTCAGTTTAGGTTGACATATCAGAGTGACCACAGCACAATATATCCACAATTACTGTATGGATTCTTAAAGAAAAGCCTACAGAGCCTATCCTCAGTGGCCTACAGAGTTGGATTTTATACTTAGTGAATCATCAGAATCATAGAATGAAGTGTGAGGAGAAGCAGCATGGAGAAAAAGAGGATTGAGAGAGGATTGAGAGAAGATTGAAACATGGAGGAAAATGGGACCGAGAGAGGCTTTAATATACATCATTTAGTTGGTTTCCTTTCAGATTTACAAAATCTGGTTCTTGAAAGATAGTCTTGGAGAAGTTGGAACTGGGTTATTGACTTACACAACTTTAAAGGTGCTGGTCATGTTGTAGTCTTTGTGTATGTGAAAAGTGCACTGTGCAAATAACAATAAATAGGATCTTTTCTAATGAAAAACCAAAAATTTCACTTAATGTAAAAACACCCAAAAGAGTTCTCAAATAGAAAATGTAAAGAATAAGCTCAAAAGAACCACAATCGAAGTAAGACAATCATAAGAGTTTATAGAGATACCCACAGGACAATCCAAAAGGCACTGAATAATAGCATTAACAAGATTTCAGTTTGGAGATTCATTCTGATGCCTATTAGCTTTGAAGACCACATATGTGAGGACAAGAGCTTTCTTTTTCTCCACAATTGTATCCCCAAGAGCTAACACAGACTCCCAAATACAAACAGTGCTAAGTAATTTATTTAATAAAATCAAACTTTATAGATTTTCAAACTCTATGCTAAGTGTCATGATTTCATAAATTACTGACATAATTTTTCAGCCTATCTGGAACAATTAGTTTCAGAATCAGACATCAGTTTAAGAATTAAAGTTAGGGGTCTGGGAAGGTAGCTCAGTGGTAGAGTGCTTGCCTTGAAGGCATGAGACCCTCGGTTTGATTCCTCAGCACCACATAAGCAGAAAAAGCTGGAAGTGGTGCTCAAGTGGTAGAGCTCTCCCCTTGAGCTGAAGAGCTGAGGGACAGTGCTCAGGCCCAGAGCTCAGGCTCCATGACTGACCAAAAAAAGAATTATTATTATAAAACATTTTGTAAATATTCATATTTTCAATGATTGGTAAATATCTGTGAAGCTCTCTGAGTTGTTTGGCAGTATACTCTGAGGACTAAATACTCAACCTTGGTATACAGGTGTAGGAATTTTTCTTAGTACTAAGAGGAATAACTTTCTTGGAAAATAATTAATTTTGTGTTTTTGATTTTTCCCATTATTATAGCTTCTTTCCACATCAAATAAACTCCATGATGTCCCCATTTTATAATAATTTTATTGTAAAGGTGATGTGCAGAGGGATTATAGTTACCTAAGTCAGGTCATGAGTACATTTCCTTTTGAACCCACTCCCTTGTTCTTTCCTAGATTTTCCCCTCACATTTCCCCTTTCCTTTAAGTTGTATAGTTCATTTCTAACATAGTGTCTACTGGATATAACTGCAGCATTGGTTCATTGCTTGTCCCACTGTTTCTGTGCTTCCCTTTCCCCTCTCTAAATCAGAAAAATTAAATACAAGTAAAAAGGTACAGAAAATTTTAAAAGTGACAAAATGGAATAAACCAAAGAAAAAAGGAAAGGAAAAGAAAGAACCTTAAACAATGCAATAATAAACCTCTTGTTTCCATTTCTTGGAGTTCATTTTGATAAGCATCATTTTCAACTGCACATAGTTATTGAGCTTTTGTGGTCCTCTCCTAAGAATATCTAAACATTCATGAATGTTTAGGGTACTGTTTAATTATTTTTTTTATTATTCATTGGGTTTACTTGTAAATTTATATGCACATTCTAATTATTACAAATGAGGGAAACCATGTAGTCTATGTTTCTTTGGGTCTGTCTTAGTACACTTAGTATAATTTTTTACATCTTTCAATTTCCGTAAGAATTAGAGAATGCTATTATTTTTAATAGAAGCATATAATTCAATCATATAAGCATATAATTCCATTATATTCTCTCTCTCTCTTCTCTCTCTGTCTCTGTCTCTGTCTCTGTCTCTGTCTCTGTCTCTGTCTTTCTCTCTGTCTCTGTCTCTGTCTCTGTCTCTGTCTCTGTCTCTGTCTCTGTCTCTGTCTCTGTCTCTCTCTCTCTCTCTCTCTCTCTCTCTCTCTCTCTCTCTCTCTCTCTCTCTCTCTCTCTCCTCTCTCTCTCTCCATTTGTCAGTTGAGGAGTATCTGAGTTGAGTCCATATCTTAGCCATGGGAATCACTGTTGTAATGAACATGATTGTGCTAGGAACTTGCCCCGACTTTTGAAATAATGTTTTGTCCATGGCTAAGTGCCATAATAAAGAGAGACATATTGTGAATAAAGAAGGCCAAAAGAAGCTGGAAGGATCAATGCTTGTTATTTCTTTACAGTTTATCACCCTTTCTTGACATCCTCAAGTAAACATTTGTTAGGTAGAATCTTAGAAAATAAAAAGAAGTTAGGAAAGAAAGTAGGGAAGGGCAAGAAGACAACATTATTGTAGAAAGAAGTGGGTAATCACAGAGATTTTTCAGATTGTACTGCTTGCAAGGATAGAAGAGATTTTTGTGTGGCTGAAATACAGATTGTACTGATTAGAAAAGAGTTTGAAAGGAATAGAAAACAGATTCATAACTAGAAGTCAGCCTCTCATAGTTTAATGTTATGCCTATAAAGATAATAATGTTATGCCTATAATTTATCTAAAAAGTAGCAAATGAGTAGCTATTGAATAGTTTTAAATGGCCAAATGATGATATTTTTCCAGTTTAGAAAGCTGAATTTAATAGCCTTAGGATGCCAGGTGACATTAAGAATAAAGACTGAGAACAGGGATAGGGACACTAAAAAAGAGTGATGGAGGAGGTGAGTCTACGCAATGTTCACTGTAAGTATGTACACAGTATCACAATAAAAATTTCCCATACGATTAATATATAATAATAAAATACATTAACTAGAATACAATCCAAACTAGGTACTCAGAAGGCTGAAGTCTGGAAGGTAATAGTTTGAGAACAGCCTAGGCAAAAATGTTTGCTTGCTTCTATTCCAAAAGAACAAGCAAAACATGGGGCTAGATGTGTGGCTCAAGTGGTAGATTACCAGTTTAGCCAGTGTGAGGTATTAAGTTTAAAAACCAATATCACCAAAACAAGCAAAACTTTAGTCAAGTTCAATTAGGTGCCTATTGCAAGGGTCCATAAAAGGGTAGGTGTGTGTCAAATAAAAAATCAAAATCAAATTGGAGAAGTAACTGAGTAAATCTATTTTTAGAGATAGATTGATGATTGCAGATGACACATAGCCATTAGGGATAACTGTTACAGAGATGGAGCTTTTATTAAAATAAGCCACACAGGCACAGGGGAGGTTTGAAAAGAACTAATAGATCAGCTTAGCACCTTCTTGTTCTTAGCAATATGTATGCAAGATAAAATAGGGATACTAAAGTCTTTGAGCTTCAAAGACCAGTTTAATTTGAAGTGATTAGTGTATTTGGGATTCTCATTAACATATATACTTGTCATCAAACAAATCTTGGAAGCAACATTTTAAAAATGAGAAAAAATATTGCCAAAGTATTAATGCTGTAAGATGAGGAAGAAACACCAGCAAAAAGAAATGGATACAGTGGGTATATAAGAGTAAAAGTAGGAAATTGAGGAAGGCTTAAGTAGCAGCCAGCAAACTGAGTTTTGTACTCATTTCTTGGGGCTTAAAGAGACTGTTTCTCATGGTAGAATTTTTGACTAACAAATCAAACCAGTTTGTAAATTATGGCACAATTAATGTTTTCATATTTGTTTGTCTTCTCAAATGATCTCTTTATTGTTTTCTTAAATTATTGAGTTAAAGTATCACTAGTCAGTATACAGTCTCAGAGACTCAGAAAATCAACTGGCATTTACAAAGACATAATTCTCTCAGATCGGGAGGGCTTTCAGTATTGTTTGGATAGATGATATCTCTCTATACAAGGTTAATTCTTTATGTTTGAGTAAGGTAAATGCAAGTTCCATACTCTCAAAGATTTTCATGTAATAATTGCACTATAAATATTGTGGTAAAGAAATAATTGTACTAGTGCACAATTTCTGACTTGGGTATGTTGAGCTGTAATATAAATTAAAATGAGTTTTGATAAAAATTAGAAGCAGAACTGCCACGTCAGGCAATTTGCACCCCTATTCCATCTGACCTTTAGAGAATGATGATTTTAATGGGTATATCTGCATAATGGATTTTCTCTGTTACTTTCACTTAAGAGCTAATTGACTATAGATTGAGAAAAGTTGAAAATGAATGTTTATGATCTGGTATGCCAAGGAATCTGACCATGTCTCTATGGAATATCAAACTTACCACAAAATGTATAAAACTTATTTAACCAAAGCCTTCCTGACATCTTGCTATAATTCATTAATGAAGGTCATTCTATTTTTTTAGCAGAGACTAAATAAAATCAGCCATTATTATCAGTTGAAAATATCTAAAAATCTTTTGAAGTCCTCTCAATCACAATCAAGAATGGACAAGAAAATGACCATTTTCAAAAGTTATCTATTCTTTTTCAATCACCACAATGAATGCTGGTCTCAGCAGCGAACTCAAGAAATTAAAGAGACCAAAAGAAACCTATTACCTGATAAAATATTTTGTTGTCTTCTAATAGTCATGTGATTGGAAAACTGAACCAAATTATGAAATAAGTACATAAGATGACCCATTGCAACAATTATACTTACAAGACACTATGTTAAAAATGATCTTTACAACTTCAGGGTGAGGGGAGAAGAGGGGAACGTGGGGGAGGAGAGGGATAGTAGCAGAAAAACAAAGGAGGGATAACAATGTTCGACAAGAAATGTACTCATTACCTTACTCATGTAGCTGTTAGCACTCTGTACAGCATCTTTACAATAAAATAAAATATAAAAAGTAAGAAGATGATAAAACCAAGTTAAAAAGACACATAATTGATTCCACACAAGACAATACCTCATTGATCTCTCACTAAATTTTAATTCAGAAATCTTAAATTAGAGATAATAAAAACTCATTCCATTAACCATAGCAGTGGAAGGAACAGCCATTAGCAATAGACAGTAAAGTTGTATCTCTTTCCTCTCTTAAGATAAAATTATCTAGTGCTCTGATATATTTGAATAGTGTAGATGTTTACTAAGTGAACCAAGAAGAGGAATCTAATTTGCTTTATTTTATGTGAGTCATGTTAAAGTGATATGAAGGAAAAATGTATTAGTTAGATCATACTACTTTATAATGTATTATAGGATCTGGATGAAAAATGAGTTTGGAAAGATTTAAGTGACTTCGAGTATACGTTGATAAAATATTACTCTATTTGCTTATCAATCATGGTTAACAACTTATGAATTCTTGTTAAATACACATACACACAAACACACACAGATATTTTCATTTGTATCATCTGAATTGTTTTAGATCTCAACATAAATATCACCTTATTCTGGAATTCTTCATTGTTTAACTGAAATAATGATCCTAACAATTATTAATCAATTTTATTTTATTAATTGTCCTAAAAATTTCTTGAGAAAAGAATATTCTATGCTTCCTTGAGTTTCCTTCACTAATGTTCTACAATTAAAATAGAAGTCTTACCTGGCAAGTGGTCATATATGCATTACTCACCCCAGAATCTCTTGTACTGATAATGACCCCCACCAAGTCCATTGTAAATGCAATATTTGAAAATAATCACAGACTTTTTTGACTGAGGATGCAGAAACTCAGAAACTAATAAATATATATATACACACACATGCATACATGTATACTGATATATAAATTCAAAAATGTGAATACCTGCAAAGTCCAGAAAAGATACTAATTATATTATATTTCAGCAACATGTTTGCTCAGTGCACCAGGGACCCATACCAATATTCATTTAATAGCTAATAAAGGTACACAATTGCTTCTCTTACTTTCCTATTCATATAAAGACTTAATGTGAATTATTTAAACTTGTATTTTTTCTACCACCTATCTCTCTGTTTTTGATCTTTATTTTTGTTCTTCTTTAGTCTATTATGTGATTTTTTTGCTTTTTTTGTGAGCCAAGATCTATAATGCAGACAAATTTCAACCTTGGAATCATTTTCCCAAGTGCTAAAATGATAGGAATGTACCATCACGTCTGTCTCCTAAACTTTCCTAAATCCATCTTAGGAAAAGGTTTCTTCATAGGTAGCAAAATTATTTAATTTCTTAAACACATTTCTTATTTTTTGTCTTCTTTTAACATGTTTACTTTATTAGTTGTTATTGTTGTTGTTATTATTATTAGTGCCTGTTGTGGGCTCGAATTCAGGGCCTAGGTGCTAACCCTGAGCTTTTGTGCTCAAGACTAGTACTCTAGAAATTAAGCCATAGTTCCATTTCCAGCTTTTTTTCATTGGTTAATTGGAGATCATGCTCTTTTCTGCCTGGACTGGCTTAGAACTATGATCCTCAGATCTCAGCCAACTGAGTAGACAGGAATACAGATATGTGCCACACATGCCTGGCCTTGAACATATTTCTGAAGTGTACAAACCTTAAGAACAACATTTAAGCCCTTTATGGAAAATTATTTAAATATTCCTTGAAGCAACCTGTTGTAATGGAAAGAGCATGAGTTTAAGAAGACTTCTCTGCTTGTTGCAAATGCATAAATTTCTTGAATATTTAGTGAGATCTTGGAGATCAAATGGTCCACAATGTAAAGAGAAGCCGAAACCAAAATCCCAACTCAGGGGAATTTATACAGGGCAAGAGAGCGCGAGAGAGCGCTAGAGAGTGAGAGAGAGGCAGACAGACAGGAAGCATTGTGATTTGTTTGGAGTAGACATAAAAGATGCAGTAGCAAGGTTTTTGTTGTATTTTTGGTTTTGTTAGAAAACGGAGATTAGTAGCATCTGGCAAGGGCTTGAATACTAAGGTTGTGGAGTCATAGGCTTTAGGATATATGCCCCATGGTCACTGTTTTGTTTTTGTTTTTGTTTTTTCCTCCACAATCCTGACTGGGCTTGACAGAAAACATTGAAAATAGTTTGTAGAAAATATTGCTTATGGTACAGAATTAGGAGTGACCACTGAAGACAGAGCATCAATCATCATTAGAACTTGTTAAATTTGTTTCTTAAAGGCCAAACACTTATATGTAAGAAAATAGGCAACAAATAAAATCATCCTAAGTACGTTCATAAAACACTTCGTAGCTGAGAAGAGAGAAAGGGGAAGGAACACACCTTGGTGGTCTCATATGCGCCTGGCTAGGGTACAATGACATGATCAGTTTATGGGCATAACATGGAGAATGAACCACTTTCAGATTAAACAAGTGCCAATTAACTAATGCTTGTGGAGTACTACTGTCAGATATGAACAGATAACACAGAGAAAAACTGCTCTAAAATACTTCATCTAAATCTGAGGATAGAGCCAATATTAAGGAACTCCATTTTTAATCATAAAAATAAATCTTAAATTTAGCATAGATTCCAATTCAACGAATTACACTTAAGGTCTAACAGAAAGAAGAGCACACCTATTTTCAGACATGAAAACTCTTTTTTTTGGGGGGGGGGGAGGTCTGGTCGTGGGGCCTGAACTCTGGGCCGGGGCGCTTTCCCTCAGCTCTTCAGCTCAAGGCTAGCACTCTACCACTTGAGCCACAGCGCCACTTCCGGCTTTTTTCTTTTTGCTTATGTGGTGCTGAGGAATCGAACCCAGGGCCTCAGGCATGCAAGGCAAGCGCTCTACCACTGAGCCACCTTCCCAGCCCCCAGACATGAAAACTCTTTACGATAGCCTGTATTTTCACAAGCTGTTCAGCCTTCAGAAAATAGTGACATGTCAAAATGAAAAATTAAAATAAAAATACTTAACAAAAACTACTTCCTAATGACAAAAGAGAGAAGTTTTGGATAAGACAGAGCTATTAGAATTGTGTGTTATGGGATATACTGCCCCTATGATTAATATATTCAAAGCTCTGTTGAAAGGATGGAAAACCTGTAAACAGCATCTGCAGAGAAAGACAAAGAAAAAAAATCAAGAAAAGTATGAATAAAAAGAAAACCAAGCCTATTAAATAATAAATTAACAGGGTATTACACACAAAGCTGGAATCAGAAAACAAGAATAAGTGAATTAAATATCTAACAACATCATGGTAAAGAATTTTCTAGCATGCTGAACCTATATCTATGTAACAATCTGGAAATGACAGAATGCTGAAAAAGAAACACCTGTGGTGGTTGAAAACTGAGAGTGGGGATAACAATGTTCAACAAGAAATACACTCATTACCTTACTGACGTAACTGTAACCCCTCTGAACATCCCTTGACAATAAAATAAAATAATTAAAAAAAAATAAAATAAAATTCTTAAAAGAAATTGACAAGAGGGAAGTTGAGTGTTGATGAAATCATGCCATAAGGAATTTCAGTATTTGGCACCTCTCTCCAGGCACCTGTCAAATCCCACAGGACTCTTCAGAATAAAGTTCATTCTTACTGTATATACTTTTCCAAGAAAAAATCCAGCAGTGTATGAGGAAAACGATGTTGGAATGTAGACAGTGACAAATGAGCCTACCTGAATCATAAATCAATCACATAATCACACTAAAGGGAGCAGGGAGAAAGGAACTAGCCTGAACAACTTCACACACAGAAACATTCTTATCAGACAATTTGAGGCTACAACCAATGACAAGTGTGTTTGAACATTATATTATTTTAGAGAAATGTGTTTCGCTTTGGAATGACTACCAGTTTGGTAAACAACCCTCAACTGAGAAAGGTAGAAATTCTAAAATAAACACTATGGAAATATGTATAGAGACAGATACTGCCTTAACTGGGCATGGACATGGATATTCCATTTTGGCTGTTGATTTCAAATACAGAAAGGATTTGTTGTTATCAGCACAGATTCACATTTTTGATGATAGATTAGGAAATAAAAGTATATGTGTATTTCCTAGCTTAAGCATTGTCTTCTGAAAGGAACTCATGAGCACAGACTAGGAATCATTCTCCATTAAAAGTTATAAGGTTTAATGGAGTAGTAGCTGGTTGCTCTAAGAATATATGATAGGCCTACAGAATTTTGCACTGGCAGAAATAAAACATCCACAGAACAAAAGAATTGTGTGTTGTAAAGATTTTGTGTTCTGTAAATTACATGTTACGTGTTCAACTTAAAGAGAAAAATCTAAAAATGACAATATGGAATTATCTAAGACACAAAATAAATAACAGCAACATTTTCAGTTGTATCTCCACCTCACCAAATGTGACTAAATGCTTTTAGACCATTGTGATGGCTTGTGTTTGTTAATACAGCAAAATACCATAGAAAAGATACTTCATTTTTAAAAAGGGGAATTTTTTTTTCATACATAGTGTTTGGCACATTCCTGTAATCCAAGTACTGGAGAGGGTGAAGCAGGAGGATCATAAATTTGAAGGCTAGTTGGATAATCTAGCAAAATGAACCAAACAAAAGTCAGAGGAAGGATGAGAGTGACAGAAAGGGGTGGATGGAGGGAGAGAGCAGAGAGAGAAAAACAGAGACAAAGGAGGTGGTAGTAATGGAAGAGTAGGAGGAAGGTTTAGAGACTGAAAATCCAAAAAAAAAAAGCATGGTTCCTGGTCTGATAAGTACCATTTTGTCTTTGCTAAACTGGGTAGAGTGAGTTCTGTGAAACTCAGTACAGAAATGAATACATGTTTCTGGATAAGACAGAACAAGGGGAGGGGCCATGTTTTGTTCTCAGAGTCCCAAGGGAACCATCTCAGTTACTTAATCTAAACTTTGATTAGCCCTAGACCTTTTTAGAAAAATAAGACATTTCAGTTTGCTCTCATGGTAATTTAATACATTTGGAGTGTTAAGAGGAAAAGGTTGAATATTAAATACTTTAGAGAATGTGGGAAAGCTGTGACTCTGATACACTTGTTGAAGAAATATGAAATATCTCTGCCTTTGAAAATAATTAGATAAACAGTGATCAGCAACATACCCTTAACACATAATGAGAACAGTATCCTCAATAGCTTCATTCACAGTGGGGATGTAGTGCAAGCAATTGATATGTGTCAGCTAGAGTTACATGACTACATAATACTATGCTCACATAATAGACTACAAATTAATAATATGAAAGAAAAGTTTACAATAATATGCATGTATCTTAAAATGTTAAATTAATAAACAAAGCTGACCAAATGAGACAACTATTATATGATCTAAGGCAAAATTATGGTCTAGACAAAATTATTTCTAAGAAAAATAATCTTAGTAATGGTTATGAGAAAATGTATTGGATCAAGAATGTAATCCTGGCTACTGTAGTGATGGAGATTTGGGATTAGCACTTTGTTTGCTATTGGTCTTTGGGGAGGGGGGGAGGGGGAGGATCACAGGACTCCAACTCATTCAATGGCTATGACAGGTGGTATTGTATGTCATCACTACTGATATTTGAAAGCTCAAATTGGATGATCACAGTCCAAGCTGGGCCAGATATAAAGTCAGACCCTATCTAAGGAAAAGTAAAAGATTTGGATTTATAGCTCCATGATTGAATATCTACCTAGCAAGCATGAATGTCTGAGTTCAATCCCAAATACTGAGAATAAGGAAGGAGAAGGGGGGAGGGGGAGGGGAAGGAGAGATGTTTGTAAATTAGGTAAGAACAAGTGAAAGAAACTTTAAATATCTTATATCTTAATGATTGTGGTGGCTTAATATAAGTTGGAAATTGGTTAAAACACATTGAATTATACAATAAATTGGGGATATTTTTATTAAAAATAAGACAGCAAAAAGTGACATGAAGTTAAAATACATGTATATTTAATCATGGTAAATACAAATGGATGAAAAAATCAATTAAAAGTTATTATTAGTTTATGCTATATAAAGTTCTCACTAGATTTAAATGATAGATGTAAAAGTTTGAAAGATAAATTGGAAAATACATTCTATAGTACATTTGCATTAGCTTTATTAATATCACACTAAGCAGACATAAAAACTGGAGCAATTCTAGAGATTAAGTGGGTAAATATATGCTAATATAAGTTTAATTCATAAGAGATTAAACAATTAACAGAGTGTCACCTGAATATGTAAAAAAAGACACTGGAAAATATTAGGACAATTTTAAAAATAGATACTAATGGTAAAAATATTTTCTTCTATGTATTATTAAACTCAAAGGATATAAATCCAGTCATAAGCATCTAGAACTAGGTTTGAAAATTATGTGTAAAATAAATTGCTTATGTAAGACCATTTATACATATCACTAGAATCAAAGTCATATATGAATGAATGCTTTTGTAAATATTAAAATTAGAAAATGTATATTATAAACCACACAAAGATACACCTAGAAAGAATAATGCAGGAAAAGAAAATGGATGATAGCTGAAGAAGAGAAAGCAAAGAATTTATTAGTAGAATTCAAATGCTCATGGTTTTATTCTATTAAAATTACGATGCTTAAAATTATTGACTTTCATGAAAATATAATGGAATTACTTTTCCTTGAGTACTAGCAACACCAATGATTTGATTCTGAATTAAGATACATGACTTAAAGTTGTTAAGCCTCATTGAGAGACAATGGCTCATGCCGATAATTGTAATGACTCAGGACTGAGATGTGAGGACTATGGTCCAAAAACAACCTGGACAGAAAAGTCCACTCAACTCTATCTCCGAAGTAACCAGCAAAAGCCAGTTTGTGAGAGCAAAGTGGCATGTGCCAAGTCAGTAAGTCCAGCAAGTGTATAAGGCCCTGAGTTCAGATGCAGTATTTCCAAAAATGTTCCTAAACTTCAGTAGACTGAAACTTTAGAAATGAGAATGCATACTTTTGGGGTAGGAAGAAAGAATGTAGAAAGAAATGTAACATGTTTAAAACATTGATGATACCAAGAGAATAATGTAGAAGTTGTTATAAGGAATATTATTTTTAATAAATCTATATGTGAAAATGTTGACTAAAAAAATTGACTAAGGAAATTTAAGACAGAAGAACCTTGTTTTAAACAAACAAAAACTATCTATGCCATTTGAGAATTCTTAACATCAGGAAGAGAACGTTCTTTACTTTCTGGGACAATATGTAGAAAAATAAATGTCAAGATTCTACAGGAAACAAAGACATAATCCTCTGGGCAGAGATTGTAGCTCAGGGGACATTTGTGACATTTTAGAACAAAATAAAAAGTAGATAAATAAATCGGAAATAGATACAATAGCTAGACAAGTCATTTTGGTCACAGGAAGAAAATTGTAAGCTTGGACTTCAAAAGAAAGGGTTACAAGCTAGCAATACGAAAACAAAGGATTCTATCCTAGAATTCTAAAATGATACTGAGAGGATTAAATCCCAGAATGGACTGTAACAAACATGCTAAGTATAATATAAAGCTTGTAAAACTGTGTTGGGAATAAAACAAACAAGGAGAAATATTGCTACAGCTTAAGATGTAATGTTAATAGCCAACAGACATGCCGCAGAAGAACCGGGCTGCAATTTTCTTTGGCAAAGAGAATCATGTTTAGTCTGAAAGTCTTCCTTAATTGCAGAAGTCTTAGCAAATGTTTGAGGACTTTAGGAAGAAAAGAGCAAATGGAACCAGGAGCCTAGACTACAGATGGATGAATTACTGGGTTTCCAAAAAGGTTAACATTTAAAGATACCCCAAAATATAGCACCTAATGTATGTTTCTCATAATATCTAGTTCATATTATAAAACAGATGGTCTCTGAACACTCACAAATACAAGCATGTAACATTTGGTCTCAGCATGATCTCTGTAAATGAAAAACAACACACTGTATTTATTTACATTTTTTGGATACAGCTTTCAGACTGCTAGATGAGAGAAATGTCCCAGATAGAAATGTATCTACATTTTTAAAAAGTCAGTTCATACCTTTCTCAGATGTGGGTACACTGGCTGGATGTGGGTCTGCTTCTGTGCTCATACCAAGGGTATGATTCATGGATCAGTTTCAGGCAGGTGGAAATTTTCTCACATCATGCCATGTTATGATTTTAGACCTTGTTTTGTTCAACCTACTTATCAATATCTATGTGAGCTCTTGCTGCAGTTGTTTGTAAGAATATCAAAGCAGAATGAGAATTCATTAACATTTACTGAACAGCCACTATACTTGTCATAAAGCATACATTAGCTAAACTTATCCTTACTTTAACTCTGAAAAGTGTGGTGTTTTATTCAGTAGAAAGAAAATTGAAACTCAGGGAGCTGAAATATTTGTCCTGGAGCTAGTGTTAGTTGAAAAAAGAAATAGGTTTCCATAATTCCATAGTTTATGGCCTTTCCACTGTATTATGCTATCTCAAAATAAAGATCAACTGCAGGATGTGATTATCATAAAAAATATTGCTGGCTTCCACTCCATTAACAAACATATAGTGGCCATATTAATGGATGCAATTATTTTCCCATGCTCTGCAGTGATCTGGCTATACTTAGAGGCAGGAGTGCAGGGTCTATCTTACTTATTAAGATAGATACAAAATACACTATATATTGAGAGGACAATACCAAGCTTGGGAAACCAGTTTATGAGAAGTTGTTTGATCAAAGTAAACATTAAACATTAGAGTTGTGGTAGTTGTTTCTATGTGGCAAAGGAAACTAGGTTAGGAAACATTTATATATATATATATATATATATATATATATATATATATATATATATAACTTAAAACATATTTACAATACATCATATGTGTGTGTCTGTGTGTATAACCTCAGAATACATTAGGCTATATATTTTGGTCTATTAATAACCCCAGAATATGTTAGTAGGCAAAATATTTTGAGATACTTTACTAAAGAGAATATAAAACTAACAAAAATCACAAAAGCAAATGAACAATATATTTGATCATCAGGGAATTGCTGATGAATACCTTTATGAGAGGAAATTTCATTTTTTACTAAGATGGAAAACTAGTCATTGGATTCACTGTGTTGCCACAATAAAAAAACAGCAAGGTAAAGCAAAAACCTCAGCTGTATAAAAGCAGCAATGCATTTCAAGGAAATGCAAAGAAGAATATCCTGACAAAATTATAATAATCAAAAAGCCCTAAATTGGCCTGAACTTCTTTCCCTGAATTTCCAAACAGTGATATAAAGAGAAGGAATATAGGCTTTTCTCAGGTACTGGAGTCCATATACACCAAGACACAGTGGAAAAGTATTACACAGGGAAGAACAGTGTAGTAAATAATAAAAATAATAAAATAAAATAAATCTTGTGAAATATATTCCTTAGGCATTCAGCTGTGAACTGGTGAGCAGATGCATATGAAGAAACTTGCCAAGGCTATGTAACAAACCACCAACCAGGGCTAACAGCATTAAGTGCTGACAGAGGATTGGATAGAAGTAGACTTGTTTTCTACATCCAAACTGTAAAAAAAATCCTTTCTTTTGGGCCACTGAGCAGATTACACAAGAAAGGAAAAATAATACTACATCAAAATGTGGTCCATCATAGAAGAATGAAAAGCTTCTGGGCCTTTTTACTTTATGTGGATTTAAGAAAGACTATTTCTCCATGCAGATATCCTCTGTTCCAAAATCTTTTTATGAACCAGACTTTCCTAATTATTTTAATGAAGATAACATTCCTAAAATATTGAAACTCTCACTCAGGTTTAATGTATATAATGTTTAAATTTTCATATGATTTATATATTATATCATAAAATTATATTGTTTATAACCTAGCACTATCCACCTTTTTGATCTGTCTAATAGTTACACTATGAGGCCTTTTGTAAAAATTCACACAATTGTGTACTTCAATGAAATACATTTTTAAAAATTCTAGCAAAACTCTAATCAAGAAATCTATTTTTAAATGTTGTCAATACCCAATGCTGAAGAGATAAAGTGGTAGAAATGGAAACCTGTACAGAAACTTTTGAAAACTGTTCGCAGATTGGTAATTCTTTTTTTCTTTTTTTTCTTTTTGTGTTGGTTGTGGGGCTTGAACTCTGGGCCTGGGTGCTGTCCCTCAGCTCTTCAGCTCAAGGCTAGCACTCTACCACTTGAGCCACAGCGCCACTTCCGACAGATTGTTAATTCTTTAATTTCTCCTTGTATTCTACATTGAGCCATGTCTCCTAGCTAATTAAAATACATATTCACACAGATGTGTAATTAAACATTCCTTGAAGCTTTGTTTCTAATAAGTAAGAACTAGAAACAACTCACCAAATTGCAAATATCTATGAAGGGTTGAATGGAAAAGTAATAAACTTGTTTTGTATGCTTGAATTCTACTTAGGAATTAAGATGAATGAAATGCTGACATAGGCAATGATGTGAATAAATCTTAGAATTAATAAGCTGAATGAAAGAGTCAAGACACTGTAGAATATATGCTACTGAGTCCTTCTTATTTTCAATTATAAAATGCAGATTGATGCTTTTCTGTATAGAGGATCCAAGAATGAATGGAAGCCAAGGATTAGGAAGATACTAGGATGAAAATAAAGCATTATGTATTTTGATAGCTGTGAAATTCATCTTTCAGAATTCATTCAATTAGGCCCTTAAAACAGGACAATTACAAAATACGTAAAGCACACCTTATTGGATTTTATTCAAAATTGAGAGTTTTTCTTTTGTGTGTGCTGTTTTATTTTTTTCTGCATATTTGTGTGTGTGCACACACGTGCATGCATGTGTGCACATACACAGGTTATAAGACTTGAACTAAGAGCTTGGGAGGCTATTCCTGAGATTTGTTGCTCAAGGGTAGTATGACCTCACTTAAACCACAGTTCTACTTCCAGCTTCTTTGTAGTTAATTAGAAATAAGAGTTTCTGGGACTTTTCTGGCTGGTATGGCTCCAAATCTCAATCCTCAGATTTCAGCCTCCTGAGTAGCTAGGATTACAAGTTTGAGCATGCACACCCAACCAAAACTGAGTCTTGAAAGCAGATAGTTCCTCTACATTTTGACTGTTCTCCTTATACTTTTACTTATTATTGACTCAAGAAAGACACAAGAATAAGTTATGCATACAACACTTTTGAACTTGGCCTCAAAGTATACAGTAGTTTAAGTAAGAAGCCTGAATAGGCCTCAGTCAAGATACATTCCCCTGAAACATCTACTACACTAAATAATTTATGTTTGTAGCTTACAATGTGTGACACTGCCTGAGTTTAGCTTTCCCTTTTTACAGGGGAAATGGAGATGCAATATGTTAGTAATGGATCTTCATTGCTGAGGTTCAATTACCATTCTGAACCACATGGTTCAGATGGATTCCTATCACCTGAAGCCTTCTGCTATGTATGTAAAGCCCATAAAAATGGTAATTGGAGAAAAGGCAGGATCTAGTAAGTTTGTAGAACAGGGGCCTGCTCTCAGGGCATTATTATATAATGAGAGCTTATTCTCACAGAGTAAGGCTTTTAACTAGTAGTTTCATTTGCCAAATGTAGACTCCCTCTGGATTGCTCTATTAGCACATTGCAACACAGTTGTGCAGTGTTCAGTGAGATGAAAGGTACTTCACAGAGCCAAAGGAATTCTCTCCATCTTATGGAGTTCTAGGAGCAGCCTGATGAATTTGCCTCTTCCTCTTTTAATCTCATGGAAGTTTCCCTTCTATTGAGAGCATCTCTCATTGATTTAATTGAAAAGTATTTTTCCTTTGTGGATAGTTTCTCAACACTCTTGTATTGAAATGATGCAGGTATTATTTAATTTTGATGAATTAACAAATAAATTCAAATCACACAGTGGCTGAGTGAATGGACAATAAGTACAATCATTGAAACAGACTTGGAGGTGGATTCTCTGCCAATTTTCTCAGAGCAAGTCACAATCTGTAAGTACTTCATGCATATGCCTTGATAAGTTGAGAAAGCACATACCTGGCAGACAGCATGCAATAAGGATAAATATAGTATGCATAAAGTACTTGATACAGTTTTAAGATTATCCAAAGCATAACTTAGTCAAGAGCTAGCCATCACATATATGTAAATCATGTATGAATTTTGTCATGAAGAACTAATTTCAAGTTAAGATCCAGCTATGTTAGTTTAAAAAGGTTCAGTAAATAATTATAGGAAAAAAGTCTATCACTTTGAGAGGAACAAGAAATAACCATTTTGAAAGAAAGACTTACAACTCTTGCCAGTACTGCCAAATGCAGTGCATAAGAAAAGCCAGATAACTGCCAGGTAGAATGATAAAGCATTACATTTTCAAGACAAATGTAGATGTAGCACAACCTGAGAAACTCAAATATCCTAGACTCACTTAAAGCAATTGTGAATTGACAGAAACTAATGACTACAATAACCCTTAAAATTAATGAGTGCTGCCTGGAGTTCATTCTCTGATTCAGCAGGAACTCTGCAGATACTCCTGTGAAACTAGGAGAGGTAATTCTTAACTTATTTACATAGTCTTACCTTTTGAAAGAGATGAAAACGATGCCTAGGATATCACTTTGACAGCAGATTGAATTCCTTTGAATCTCATCCACTTTTTAGGGACAACCTATTCTACATCATTTCCTTATATACTGGTCTAGCAATTTTTCATCATTAATTATAAAACCATATATTCTCTAATACACTTTCGAGATATCTTTTGTCTAGACAGGCCAATTATTCCTTTGGGCTAAAAGGTATGCTGGATTCAGGACTTTCCAAGTAAGCGTGCATATTCAACAGGATTCACAGGCTGTGAACTCATATGCTGCATTGATTTAGTCCTTATGTGTTCTTCATGTGCAATCAGGAATCAAACACTTAACTTTACAAAGCCTGATACTTTACTTATTGTGTAAAAATACTAGTATTTCATGGGGCTGGCTCAGGATACAGATAAGAACTATACATTGCTTCTAACATAGTAGGCATTTGATAAATAGTTCTTTTACACATAGAGGAAAATAAGCTATTTACCTTCCAATGATTTTTCTGCTCAATATTATTTTTCTCATATTACTTTTACTAAATTTTTACTGTTACTGACTACTATTATCAAGACAAATAATTCCCTATGGGTCTACAAAATTACCCCAGGACAGAAACCAACTACTGTTCTTCATGTTTCTAAGGACATAACATTTACAATGTGCTTAGCAAGTAATTTATTACCCAATGAATTATTCCAAAACTATAACCTTTGTTGCTCACTTTGAGTAGTGGGATGTACCTTGAAAAATCAGCACAATAGCTGGGCAAACTATTAAAACAACATCATTTCTTCAAGCCCTCAAGTTATTTCAAGTGCTATGTGAAGGGCTATTGGTTTGATTACAACAGTGAACCTTTTCTGTCTGGCTGCCCAGCTGTGTTCCTTTTCTTCTTTCTCTTCCTCATAGTCTCTCTGTCTCTTCTAATGTCTCTCTGTCTCTGTCTCTCTTTCCTCAAGATACAATACATATCTTTGAGAAAATATGAGAGAAATGGATCCTGACTCTCGTTTCTCTTCAGAAATCTAACAATGTAGGAAAGAAAATTGTCTTCTCCTTTCTTTTCTCTGTTTTTCTTTCAATGAACATGTTTTGAGACAATGACTCTACCACTGTTCTAGACACTGAAAATCTAGTAATTGATAAAAACAGAAAAAGCACATTATTAAGGTGTCAGGCAATAAATAAATAGACAAGTCCATATCAGGATTTCACTTGGTTATAAGAACGATTGAGAAGCAAAAAAGTAGAGTGAGGAGGACGGTCATAACTTGGAAGTAGTTATTTTTATTATTCTTTTAGAAAATGTGTCAGGAAGGTTTTACTATGAAGGAAATGAGAATAGAGAAAGAGAGTGGCGAGCACTGTGAAAGTGAGAAGAAAGCATCCTGGATTTCAGTGATACAAGCTTGTCCCACTTGTAGTCTATCGAGGAGTAAAGCATGCCTGGATTGAATGAGAGAACAGGATGAGGTCTAGTGAAAATGAGGATCATATCAACAAAGGTCTCCTGGCTATTTTAATGGCAATATATTCCAGTCTTTTGTGAATGAGAAACTAGGACTTCTTCTGATTGCTTAAGGAAATCTCATTTGTATTTCAAAATTTCCACTCTGATTTCCCTATTGAGAATGGATTATGTGAGGATTTAAGCTGGAAATTAGACCACTTAGGGACAATGACAATGCTAACATAAAATTCAGTAATGATTAATACTTTGATAAGAGTGTAATAATTGGTGAACAGTATTAAGACCCCATGCATTTTATTTATTTTTATTTTATTTTATTGTAAAAATTCTGTACAGGGGGGTTACAGTTACACGAGTAAAGCAGTGGATACATTTCTTGTTGAGCATTCTTGACCCTTCCTTTGTTGTGCTCCCAGTGTACCTTCACTCCTCCCCTTCCCTCAATCCTCCCCCTCTGCCCCCAAAGTTGTAAAGCTCATTTCCAATATACTGTCTTGTGGGTATCCTTGTTGCAATGGGTCAAAATGTGTCCTTGTTTCTTTGTTTTGTATTTCCCCTTCACCTCCCCAAATTAGACAAATGTATACACAAGATGCAGGGTACCAAAATCAAGTACAGTCACAACAGGGGATATACCATAGGGGGAAGAACATACAAAGGAAACAACAAAATCATATAGTACATTAAAAACAACAACAACAACGATAGACCCCTTGTGTCCATATATTGGGGTTCATTTCACTTAGTATCATCTTATATGGCCATATGTACATAGCTTTTGAGCCTTTCTGCTCATGCAATAAATTTATCCTAGATGTATACTAATTACTGCAAATGAGGGAAAACATGGAACCTATATTTCTTTGGATCTGCCTTACTTCACTTAATATGATTTTTCCAAGTCTTTCCATTTCCTAAAAATGGGGTGGTGTCATTCTTTCTGATGGAAGCATAGAATTCTATTGGGTGGTGAAGATCTTCTCCCACTCTGTGGGGTTTTGATATATTTTGCTAGCTATGTCCTTTGCTGTGCAGAAGCCCTGCAGTTTAATTCAATCCCATTTATCCAGTCTTTCTTTGATTTGCTATGTTTCTAGATCTTTATTAAGACAGTTTTGACTTGTGCCAAGGAGCCCTAGTATTTCTCCTATTTCTTCTTGCAATATTTTCAAGGTATCTGCTTTTACCTCGAGGTCTTTGATCCATATGGAGTTGATTCTGGTGCAGGGTTATATATAAGGATCTAACTTTAGTTTTCTATACATGTTTAGCCAATTCTGCCAGCACCATTTATTGAAGAGGCTATCTTACTTTCATCCTATTTTTTTCTCCCTTGTCAAAGATTAGGTGGCTGGTCTTTGGGTTCATTTCTTTGAATATGCTCAATTGATCCTCAGGCCTGTTTTTGTGCCAGTACCAAGCTGTTTTTACTACTATGGCTTTGTAAGAGAGTTTGAAGTTCGGTATTGAAATTCCTCCAGTGTTGTTCTTCCTGCTAAGGATTGTTTTTGCTACTCTGGGTCCTTTGTTGCTCCGTTTGAATTTTTGGGTTGCTTCTTCTATTTCTTTGAAGAAAAAGTGGGAATATTGATGGGTATTGCACTGGATTTGTGTATAGCCAATCCAGGAACATGGAAGGTTATTCACTTCCTGAGGGCTTCTTTAATTTCCTTTTTCAGATTTTTGAAGTTTTCATTGCAGAGGTCCTTGATTCCTAGGTATTTTTTGAAGATATTATAAATGGAGTTGCTTTCCTAATTTCAGCCTCTCTCTTCTCATTGTTGGCATAGAAAAAAGCTACTGATTTTTTGTGGATTGATCTTATACCCTGCTACTTTGCTAAAGTTTTGGATCAACTCAAATAACTTGAGAATGAAGTCCATGGGGTTCTTTAAATACAATATCATGTCATTTGCAACTAGCTCCTTATTTTACTTCTTCAAGCATATTTCCCTATCTGGATCTCCTTTATGTTTGCCTCTTGTCTTATTGCTCTAGCTAGGAATTCTAATACTATATTGAAGAGGAGTGGAGAGAGTGGACAGTCTTGTATCATTCCTGATTTCAGAGGAAATGGCTTTAACTTTTCACCATTGAGTAATATACTGGCTGTAAGCTTGTCATATACGCCTAATTATATTGAGGAATACTCCATGGATTCCTCGTTTTTCTAGAGCTTGCATCATAAAGGGTGTTGTTAAATGCTTTTACTGCACCTATGGAGATAATCATGTGGTTCTTATCTTTGCTTCTATTGATGTGTTGAATTGCATTAATTGATTTTTGTAGGTTGAACCAGATTTGCATCCTTAGAATGAATCTTGTTTGATCATAGTGTATAATTTTTTTGATTAGTTGTTGAAATTGATTGGCCAGAACTTTATTGAGAAGTTTTGCATCAATATTCATCAGAGAAATGGGTCTATAATTCTCTTTCTTTGATGAGTCACTGTCTGGTTTGAGGATGAGGGTTATGATGACTTCAAAAAATGAATTTGGTAGTGAGCTTTTATTTCTGATTTCATTAAAAAGTTTGAAGGTAATAGGAGTTAGTTCTCCTTTGAAGGACTTATAGAATTTGGCTGTGAATCCATTTGGTCTTAGGCTTTTCTTGGAAGGGAGGTCTCTTACTGCCGTTTCTATTTTGCTACTTGATATGGGTCTATTTAGTTGTTTAAACTTTAAAACTACTTCAAGGCTCAACTCCAGGCCCCTTTTAACCTGGCAATATGCCCTTCATAAGGAAAGAAAGAAAAGGAACCAATCCCCCATGGCAAGACAGAGTTTGCAAAACTGAGTACTTTTAATCATCATGTAAGAGTTATTATTCCTGTTTGAAAAAAAATACTATTTCACTAATTAAGGTATTACCCAGAGATGCACAACTAACAAGTAGAAAACAACTCAAAACTGAATATCTAAAAAAAACTTGAACATTTCATTACTTGTTCCCATAGAGGAAGGAAAGGAGCCATGCAGCATCACAACTAAACTAAGCACTCACAGAAGAAAATGAGAGAGAAAGAGAGAGAGAGGGAGAAGGAGAGAGGGGGGAATAGAAAGGGGAGAAAAGTGACTGTTTTTTCTTACTTAGATCAGGCATAATCAAAGACTAGACTTAGTATATTCTAAATTTCCATGCTGTTACAGAATCAGTTTGAGGCAGGTTTGATCTGCCATTTCCAGGGAATTTTAATTTGACTATGTAAGATTTGCTCTACAGAGAATCTCTCCCCGTTCTTCCCTTTTCCCAGAGGACCTTAAGTGCTCTCTTACCTCTATGTGCTGTTTCTCCAGCCATGACTCAAAGACTTTAAATGACTGTCTTTATTTTAAAAGAAACTTTAGTTATCTATAAAAACAGCATGTTCTCTCACAGCACATCTGTTCTCTCTCTGAGATTTTTATCAACTCGTTGCCAGAGGTTTTACTTGCTAGTTCAAGAGACCATGGTGTGTTCTGATTTAACTGGATTCTTACTGGTGCTGACTGTAATTAGATTAACATTTAGGACAAACTGATGCTTTCACAATTTCGTGATCTTTGCCAAGTTTCTTAGCTCTGCTGAACCCTACACTCTTCATTTGGGAAAAGAAAACAGTGTCCTCTTCCTTACAAGGATGAGTTGTGACAGTGCCTATTCCTGGTATTTTCTGTCATTTCCACTTCAGATCAGTGGCATATGGAAGGTTTTCTCTATTAAATTCATACCTACTGCAGTGGATGGAAGTGTTTTCTTCTAGTGTATTGCTACTTTTCAGAGTCTTAGGTTATGAATGATGGAAATAATAAATAAATAATTTTTGTATATACTCTTTGTATATGCATGGGACTTAAGAAACCACTCCCTTTTGCCTTAAACATATTTTCTGTTTTATTATTTTTTTTTTGGTTGGTCCATGGGGCTTGAACTCTAGGCCTGGGAGCTATCTCTCAGATCTCTAGCTCAAGGTGAGTGCTCTACCACTTGAGCCATGGTTCCACTTCTTCTCTTTTATTATCTTTACATAATAGTACAAAAGAGTTTCAATTCAACAAATCAGTTTATAAAGAACGATGCATTGTGCTCAAGGTCATCCCTTCCATGACTCTCCCCATTTCCTTATTTTTTTTTAAATAAAGTATTGGCAGTGTCTCAGTTAAATTAAATGACCGTGTTACTACTTTCATATAGGTCATTTACAACAAGGAAGACTTGTAAGCATGCCAATCTTAAGGCATGGATATATGATAGGTCATATTTGGTGTTTCATGGTGACACATAATTCCCTTCCAAATGATTCTGGGTAATGGGTCTTTCTTCATCTTTCAACCTTAGTGCTTGAAATGTACACAGTAGAGCTGGAAATGAGATCTGTAATGTTCTTATTTATACCTGCCAAGAAGTGACATCGATCCTACTCATAGTTCACTGGGCAGGAGTAATAATACAGTTCCAATTTAATTTTAGGAAATGCAATGGGTGCCAAATCACAGTAAAGAGGAAGTTTCTATTTCTCCTCAAGAAGTTAGCATTAAATTCCTTTATATGCCATCTGGATTCTATTGCCTCAAGGAGAGCAAATCCCAGGCTAGTAGTTCTGTACCATGGAACTTTATAGCACACAACAATAAAATTCTAACAATGAAAATCAGAGGTGGAACAAAAAACAGCAACAGAAGTTAGAGTATTTTGAAATAAGAATATTAGACAAATGTAAATGAACTCATGTATAATGATTAGAAAGTATGCCAAGAAGTATTCATGTTTTTTAATTGTGTAACATGGCACTTTTTATTATAAATAATACTTTTAATAATAATGCATAAACATCTATTAACCTTCAACTAGAATCAAATAACAATGTTTTTTTTTCTGTCGATCATGAGGCCTGAATTTTGGGTCTGGGCGCTGTCCTTCAGCTCTTCAGCTCAAGACTAGCACTCTATCATGAGCCACAGTGCCACTTCCAGATTTTTCTGCTTATGTGATGCTGAGGAATCGAATCCAGGGTCTCATACATGCAACGCAAGCACTCTACCACTGAGCCACCTTCCCAGCCCAAATAACCATGTTTTTATAGATGACATTTTCAGTTGGTATGGATACCTTGCTTGCAAGTCTTGAATAGTCAATATTTTAATTTATATGATTTCTTAAATTGGAGGAATAAATTTCTAAAATATTCATCAAATATAGGAAGATGGAAAAATTAAAACTAGTTAGCTTTCTGTTAGTTTTATATCTTAGATACTTTCAGTTCAGTAACTCATTGTTTCTACCACTGTTAAAACTAATAAAGTAAATTTCTAAGGCTATCACAGAAAGTAAACAGGGCCCATTGCAGTGCCTCATGCCTATAATCCTTAGTAGTTGAGGTAGAGATAGTAGGTTCCAGGTTCATGTCAAACCTAGGGGAAAAAAGCAAGACTCTGAACAAGCAAGGCAGGTGTGATAGCACACATTTATAGTTCCAACTACAGGTAAGAGGATTGTGGTCCAATGCTAATACCCAGAGAAAGCCTAAATTAAAAGGGCTAAATTAAAAGGGCTGGAGGCTTGTCTCAAGTGTTAGAACATGAGCATAAGGTCTTATGTTACAAACCACGTGACTGACAAACTATAAACAATTGCATGACCAATATCTGAATTGCAAGAAGAAAATGGAAAATAAATTCTGTCACAGAAGTGAATGTATTGAGATTTTTAATGCAGAATTAGTTAACTACCTATACACATAAGACACACACATAATATACATAAACACATACATACACTTAAATGTGTGTATCTATACATCATTTCACATTCACTGATATCAAATAAATGTAACTGATGCAACAAGTTATGAGTAATTACAGAAAATTAACAAACCTAATGAAGTCTGTGTTCACATGTGGGCTGATATCTCACAGTAGTATCATGCAATGGTTTAATGCAAATGTTTGCTCATATGTAGACATATAGCTTTTTCACAAATAACTGAGCTTTTCAGGTTTCAAGACATGTTTATTAATTCCTGTAACACAATTACTAACATCAATAATATATACTGATTTAAAAAATGAGTATAGAGCTGGGTTTCAGTGGCTCATGCCTGTAATCCTATCTACTCAGGAGACTGAGATCTGATTATCTGGGTTCAAAGCCAGCCCAGGAAGGAAAGTCCATGAGACTCTTACCTCCAATAAACCACCAGAAAACTGGAAGTGGCACTGTACCTCAAGTGGTAGAGCACTCGCCTTGAGCTGAAGAGCAGAGGGACAGCACCCAGGCCCAGCGTTCAAGCCCCACAGCCGACAAAAAAAAAAAAAATCAGTATAGAAGAGAAGTGGAAGATGGTGGCAAAGTAATAGAAAATCATCCTAGCTCTCTAATCAAACAAAGATTTAAGGTCTTAACATGCACTTCATCCCAAGAGATCAACAACAGAAAAAATATAAACAGAATCACAAGAGCGAAGAAGTATTTATACCTAACAGGTATTTATAATGTACCATGTGATTTTTTTTTTGGTTCTTTGTATGTTCCTTCGCAATGCTATAACACACCTGTTTTCACTGTATTTGATGTCGATGCCCTGCATCTTGTCTATACCCTTCTCTAATTCAGGCAGGAGAAGGGGAAAAAGCAAAATGCTTAAATAGGTATACAGGTTGACCCATTGAAAATGAACTTTATTATTTTGGGAGGGGGGTAGTTGTGGAGGTGGGAGGAAAGGGATGGTAAGGGAAACACAAAGGAGGAGGCAACAATGCTCGATAGGAAATGTACTCATTACCTTGCTCGTGTAACTATAACCCTCTGTATGGTATTTTTACAATAAAAATGTACAAAAAAAGAATGGAAAACTGTGAAGTGCCTTTTCCCCGGCCCCACCTTGCACCTGCAGCACAGCTAAGCCATGGAAGCAGCCCCATGGCTGCCCTAGGACCTTGACCAGCATACACAACAGTACATATCAGCAACGTGAGACAACCACATCCAGACATAGAAAACTTTCACAGCACTGCAGGTCTGCTCAAAACCAATGCCAGGAAATGTGAGTAAACAGTCAGGATCCCTCCCAGGGGATATCAGCATTGGTGATGACCAGAGTGCTTGGCTTAGACCCCCTCCCACCTGCGCTAGAAGAAACAACATACTTGAAGAGGGTAAAGAGGCCCTTTATCATCCCCCATCTGCTTCCAGTGGAAGACCATCAGGAAAAATACTAGTTGGACACTATCACTCTGCATCCTCTGCAGCCCTGGCTGCTGTCAGAAAGCCTGGTCTGCTAAAAGACAGGAGGGACAATCTCTGTGCACTGCCCAATGAGAGCCCGCCCCTCAGAAAGTCAATCTCGCCCTGGATGTCTGAATGCAGCTGCCACACCACCTACACCAGAACCCCAACAAAATGTGTGCTAGTCTGCCAAGTGCACCCCAGCCCCCGGCTGAGTGCACATCAGTCTGGGGCTGGGAGAGCACCAGTCCTGGACTCAACACCTCATTCTGTGGTAAGCAGTTGCCAATCCAGGATCAAGAAGATGACAGTCTGGCATCCAAGTGGGAACAATCACCTTCATTGCCCTGTGGCAGCCCACACTCTCTGAGGCCCACATCTATTCCAATCCAGTGGGAACCTGTCCTCCCTTTTCCCCATGGCTCAAACAAGATCTGGTGCAGGAACGCTGCTCTCTGTCCCTCTGGAAATAGATGTCAGATAAGGATTCAGGCCAGAACTACCTCCCCACAATGAATATGGGGAATCTTCCCACCAAAGATAAAGAGCTGGACCAGAACACTAGACTGCTATGTGACAGATAAAGGGAACATACCACCAGGCATAAACCTAGGCCTGTAACCACACAGCTCTGCACACCATAGAGCCTTAACCACTAACCAGGACACATTACACTATTTGCACCACCCAGAGCCAAACCCAAAGTCTGACAGATATCCATCCAGTGAATCACACTCTACCACCCCATTTCATCAGAACCTGAATTACCCGGACAATCCCTGAACCCAAGTGTGTAAATCACAATGAAAGATTACAAAATTCATTAAAAATCAAGACAACAAACAAAATCCAAAAGCCTACAAAAATCCAGGAACGTACTGTAGTGAGAGCAAAGGGGATGAGATGGAGGACCAAAGAACCGTTAAAGTAATGACGAGGGAACCAACTGATGAGATTAAAGGGGATATCCAAGAACAAATAGAATGATATAAGGAGGAAATGACAAGGAATATACAAGTCACCCAAAAAGATATGAAGAGAGAGATAGAAATGCTACACACCTTATTAAAAGTCAAAATTAATACCCTGAAAACTGACTTCAATAAAGAACTTGGAAGCATAAAAGATTCAATTTTCCTATTGCAAATCACAGTTGACAGCATAACCAATAGAATAAATGAAACAGAAAATAGGGTATCAGGAGTTAGGGATAAAACAGAGGAATTAGAACAAAAAACAATCAAAGACATGGACAAAACACTCAGAACATATCTATAGGAAATCCAAAAACTGGCGGAGTCAGCCAAAAGATCAAATTTATTATGCATAGTCGGAATCAATAAGGTAGAATAATTCAATTCATGCACTAATTCATGCACTAATATCAACTCAAAGTGGATCAAAGATCTCAACATCATACCCCAAACTTTGAAATTGTGGTAAGAGAGAATAGGAACAACACTAGAACTTATAGGTACAGGCAGAAACATTTTGCAAAGAGTTGCAGGGACATAACAGATAGGAGAGAGACTTGACAAATGGGATTATATAAAAATAGTTTCTTCACAGCAAAGAACATAGTTACTAAATAAGAAAGACAACAGACTGGGAGATCTTAACCAGCACTATATCTGACAAAGACCTAATATTCAAAATATACAAGGAACTCAAGAAACTAACCCATTCTCAAACCAATAAATCAATCACTAATGGGCAAAGGAGCTAAAGAGAGAGACTTCTGAGAAGAGGTAAGAATAACAAAGAAACACATAGGGAAGTGCTCATCATCCCTGTCCAAAAGGAAATGAAATCAAAACAATCTGTGATTTCATCTCATCCCAGTTAGATTGGCTAACATTGTGAATTTGAACAACAAAAACTGTTGGCAGAGATGTGGAGGAGAAGGAACCCTACTGTGTTATTGGTGGGAATGTAAAGTAGTACAATCACCCTGGACAGAAGACTGGAGGTTTATTAAAAACTAAACATAGACTTTCCCTATGACCCAGCCATACCACTTTGGGGCATCTACCCTGAACATCATGAACCAGGAGATGACAAGGACACCTGTACACCCATGTTCATTGCTGCACTCTTCACAATAGTTAAGATATGGAAACCATCCAGATGTCCCCAAATAGATGAATGGATCCAAAAAATTTGATATCTATACACAGTGGAATTTTACACAGCCATTAGAAAGTGTAAAATAAGATCATTTGCAGGGAAATGGATGGAACTAGAATAAATGATGTTAAGTGAGGTAAATCACGTCCAGAAAGACAAATGACACATGTTGTCTCTCTAATATGTGGAAATTAGATCTAAAATACTCCTGGATATGTTAAATTATACATGATTCTAGATACTCACACACAGTGGGACCAAAAGAGGATACTCTTAGGAGATAAACAAAAAGGCACAGTGCATAAGTCACTCTTCATATTTATATAAAATAATATGAATATTGAAACAAGAGCCGGTATGAAAACAAGAGGCCTCTCTTTTTCTTTCTTTCTTTCTTTTTTTCTAGTTTTTAGTTTTTGATGATACTGTCATGTTTATCTTATGTATAGTGTATTCAAGTGTACATTTTGAAAAGGTTTGGGGTGAGGGTGCAGAACTTGAGGGAAAAAGGATGACAATGTGCAACAGTGAAGCTCATTGGGCACTGAGGCAAGTGCACTATACAACTGAAGAGTAGAGATGGGAAGGAGGGACTGGGAAAGAATGAAGGAACAGATGACACTGTACAAAGTAAATCTACCCAATACCTGACTAATATAAGTGTAATTCCCCTCTATAATTTAAAAAGTAAATTAATAATAAAAAAGGTTGTGTTCCCTCCTTTTGTACCCTTCATTTGTGACATAAAGACACTATTTCTTCTTAAAAACACTTGATGTGATTCATGATTGAAATTATCTAAGCCTGGGATTCTCTCTGGAGGGGAGAACTTATATTACAGATGAAGTTTGATCTACAAATCTATTCACATTTCTCTTTATTCTTGTGTCAACTTTAATAAAGTTGTCTTTCTGGGGTGGGGGAACAACTGTATAATTAGTGAGAAAGCTTTTTAATAAGAACAAGGCTACTTTTGGTTGTTTCCTATGACACATACTATATGACCTAGCTCACATATACTCATAGATAAGTAGCCTAGCTAAGCCCCTACACTAGAATTAGTTTGCAAAGGCAATGTCCTTGCTTTTCTGTCTGAATCTATTCATTTTTTGAACTCTTGGGGAAATATGTTAAGTGACTAGCTTAGGTACTACTTTCTAAATAAGGTTAAATAAATGTTTCCCAATCTTTTCTATGTAGTGCCTTCAGAATATCCAAGAATTTTATCCTACAAGTGCAGAAACTGGCTTATGTATATCACTGTTTAGAAATAAATTCTAGGGAGCCTAGTTTTCACTCTTCAATAAAGGATTTTTAGAATCAATGTAGCTTGTATGCATGTATTTGCAACATATACATATGACATGTATTTGTCAAATTACTAAACATATTCTATAAGTTCTATTTATATATTCTAAAGATTCTATGTTTAACATATACTTACAAAGGATATATTGTGTAATTTATATGCATATACATGACTTTACATACATTTATCCATATCTCTCTGTGTTTTTCCAAGATATGCTAGAAGGCAGGTGAAGAGTTTTAAATTGAATTATCATTTGCAGAATATAATTTATTTTTGTAAAAGAAGGCAGTATTTGTAATGCATTGTATCTTACTACATGCAAAATTATTTTTTGAGCAGCATCTTAAATAATTCAATATAAACTATTAACATTATTTACCATCAAGAAGTAGAAATGAAAATCAGAATTTTGTGAACAGGCAATACTTACTGATGATGTTTTACTATTTTATAGTACATTTCATAGATTTAACCTATCAAAAAGCAGTACTTAAAAATCGTTTGACTTGCCAGGCACAGTGGTTTACGCCTGTAATCCTAGCTACTCAGGAGGCTGAGATTTAAGGATCGTGGTTCAAAGCCAGCCTGGGCAGGAAAGTCCGTGAGACTCTTATCTCCAATAAACCACTAGAAAACCGGAAGTGGTGCCGTGGCTTAACCAGTAGAGCGCTCACCTTGAGCTGAAGAGCGCAGGGACAGCACCCAAGTCCATAGTACAAGCCCCACCACCGACCAAAAAAAAAATCGTTTGACTTTATTTTCCTTGGTACATTATTGTTGACCTGTTCATATAATGTCTTAAATTCACTTAACAATAGTTTAGATATGTGTAGAAAAATGTGTACATAAATGATTTTATTACATGGTATTATTTATATATTTATTGAACCAAGTATTATATGCTCAGAAGCAGAATTATGTCTACATTCCTGCTCACTTTAAGCTTTTATTCTATTAGTTTATAAGCATTTGAGTAATGCAACAACATTTTTCAGTTATTTTATGATTTTTTTCTTCAAATGATTGATTAAAGAATATCAGTGGAAGTTTTGACCTGTGCCAAAGAGCCTTAGTATATTCCCATTCCCTTCCTATAATATTTTCAGAGTACCTACTCTTACCTCAAGGTTTTGATCCATTTGGAGTTGACTCTTGTTCAGGGTGATATATAAGGATCTAACTTCTATTTTCTACATGTGGATAGCCAATTCTTCCAGCACTATTTGTTGAAGAGGCTGTCTTTCTTCCATCTGTTAATGTTGGCTCCCTTATCAAAGATTGAGTGTCCAGAGGTCTGTGGGATCATTTCTGGGTCTTCAGTTCTATTCCATTAGTCCTCAGGCCTGTTCTTGTGCCAGTACCAAGCTGTTTTTGTAATTATGGCTTTATTCTAGAGTTTGTAGTTTGATTTCAAAAGGAGTTGCTTTTCTGATTTCAGCCTTCCTCAGCTCATTGTTGACATACAGAAAAGCTACTGGTTTTTGTGGGTTAATTTTATACCCTGTTACTTTGCATGATCTGCTCTAGTAACATGGGAGAGGAGTCTATGGGGTTCTTTAAATACAGGATCATATCATCTGCAAAGAGGGAGAGTTTTCCTTCTTTCTCCTGTTTGGATCCCCTTTATGTTTTGCTCTTGCTTTAATGTTCTGGCTAGGAATTCCAATACTATAGTGAAGAGAAGTGCAGTTCTTGATTTTTAGAGGAAATGGTTTTAACATTTCACCATTTAAGTGTAACGCTAGTTGTAGGTTTGTCCTATACAGCCAATATAATTATTGAGGGATATTCCATGGATTCCTAGTTTCTCCAGCTTTCATCATAGAGAAGTCTTGGATGTTGTCAAATGCTTTTTCTCTGTTGAGATGATCATGTTTTTCTGGTCCTTCTCCTATTGATGTGTTAAATGACATTAATTTACTTGTGTAGGTTGAGACTTCCTAAAGATCCAGAAACACAACAATTCAAAGAAAGGGTGGATAAATGTGATCACATAAAACTAAAGAGCTTCTACATGGCAAAGCACATAGCTAGCAAAACAGAGAGCCCACAGATTGGGATAAAAATCTTCATTAGTTCTATAAAATAGACAAGGGCCTTATATCAAAAATATACCTAGAGCTCAAAAAATTAAAGCACCCAATAACAAATAATCAAAGAACCAACCATCCCATTAACAAATGAGCTAAAAACTTAAAGAGAGACTTTTCTGGAGAAGAAATAAGAATAGCCAAGAGATCAGTGAAGAAATGTTCAACATTTCTGGCCATAAAAGAAATACAAAAAAAAAAAAAAAAACACACCTCACCCCAGTTAGAATTATCAAGAAAATAAATAATCACAGATGCTGGCAGGGATATAGCCAATAGAGAATACTACACTGTTGGTGGGAATGTTAACTGGTTTGACCACTCTGGAAATCAGTACAAAGTTTCCTCAAAAGAGTAAACATAGAGCTTCCAATCCCAATCCCAATCCTGGGCATTTACCCAAATAATCACAAACAAGACTACACTAAAGAGACTAGCACAACTGTGTTCATTGTAGCATTGTTTAACATAGCTAAGATATGGAACCAACCCTGATGCCCCTTGGTAGATGAATGGATCAAGAAAATACTGTACACACACACACACACACACACACACACACACACACACACACACACAATGGAATTCTATGCTTCTAGCAGAAAGAATAACATCACCCCATTCATAAGGAAATGGGAAAACTTAGAAAAATTCATATTAAGTGAAGTAAGCCAGGCCCAAAGAATCATAGGTTCCATGGTTTCCCTCATTTGTAATAATTATTATATGTCTAGAATAGTCCAACAGAGCATCACAATAGCTCAATAACTGTGTACATATGACCACATAAAATGTTGCTAATTAAAATAAAAGATATGGAAAATATAAGGGTTTTTTGGCTTGCTCTTTTTTAATGTACTATATGAAGTTATTTGTTTTTCTTTCTTCCCCCAGCCCCCCCTTGAGTTATCCCCTGTTGTCACTGTTTATGATTTTGGCACCCTGTGTCTTGTATACTCGGTTATCTGATTTAGAGAAGGGAAGGGGAATAAGAAAATGTTAAGACAAAGGAGAAAGGATGAACCAATTCAACAGTGATAATACACTATAGGAAATGAAGTCTACAACTTGTGGGGGAGGAGAGTTAGGAGGAGGGAAAGCAGGAGAAAATGAGGTAGAGGTAACAGCAAGAAATGTACTCATTTCCTTACTTTAACCTCTACATACATCACCTTTTTTTAAATTGTGAAAATACCATACAAAGGGGTTACAATTACATGGGCAAGGTAATTAGTGCATTCTTATCAAGCATTGTTGCCTCTTCCTTTGTTTCCCCTTCCCATCCCTTCCCATCTCCTCCCCACCCTCCCCAGCCAAAGTTGTAAAGTTTGTTTTTCCACATAATGTCTGTACATCTCATTGCTGCAATGGGTCCACCTGTATCCCTAGTTAAACAATTTGTTTTTTCCCTTCCCCTCCACAAATTACACCAACATCAAATACAGTGAAAACAGGGGTTATATTGTGGTAGAGGGGCATACAAAGCAACAAAGAAATCATCTTATAAATATGTTAGATACAATCACAAGAAAGAAAAAAAAATTTGAATCCTTATCTTGGGGTTCATTTCACCTAACATCAACTTATCTGACCATTTTTGCTTGTCTCAGACAAATACTAGTAATTGCAAATAAGGGACTAAACCATGAGAGCTATGTTTCTTTGGGCTTGGCTTACTTCACTTAATATATTTTTTATTGTGAAATTACTGTACAGAGGGGTTACAATTACATGAGCAAGATAATGAGCACATTTCTTATCACGCATTGTTGCCTCTTCCTCCTTTGTTTCCCCTTACCATCTGTACATCACATCACCTTTACAATAAAATAAAATTAAAATTAAAAAAGAAAATAACCAGAACAACAAAAAAAAACTATTATTGGATAAACACACAAAGATTAAGCACATGTTCTTGCCTTTTTTTTCTTTTTAATTTTTTGTTGGTCAGGGGGCCTGAACTCTGGGACTGGGTGCTGTCCCTCAGCTCTTCAGCTCAAGGTTAGCGCTCTACCACTTGAGCCATAGCACCACTTCTGGCTTTTTCTGCTTATGTGGTACTGAGGAATCGAACCCAGGGCCTCATGCATGCAAGGCAAGCATTCTACCACTGAGCCACCTTCCCAGCCTGAGAATTTATTTTTATAATTATTATTTATTTTTCCCAATACTGTACATAATCCTTAAGCTTTTTTGCTCAGAGTTACCACCACTCCACTGCTTGAGCTATAATTCTACTTCCGGCTTTTTATTGGTTAATAATTGGAAATAGGAACCTCACTGCCTTTTCTACCCATGTTGTCTCTGAACCCTGATCCTCAGACCTCAGCATCCTGCATAGCTAGGATTACAGGCATGAACAATAGCACCTAGACTGAAAAGTTGTTTTTATCTCAAGTGCAGTTGTAAAGATTAATAGAATACTTGAATCAAAAGTCCAAGTTTCATACTCAGTGAATATGAAACATATGGGATTGGGATATGCCATTGTTGGGACCATGAATTTTTACAATGTGCTTGGGAAGTTATTTGAATATTATATATTTGAGACTATATATTTGGAATCAACTACTAGGATTGAATATATACATTCTTTATGATCTGACAAATGTACTCCCAGATGTATATTCAACATGCATATGCCTATTAAACATAGTACATAAAAATATTCATAGTAGTGTTTTTATTAAACCCTCAAATTGGAGGGATTCCAAATATCCATCAACAGCAAATGATGTATATAATCTGTAGTAAATTTATATAAGCAGTATTATTGAGCAATAAAATTAAGCTCAATCATAAGAATGAATCCTACAAGCTTAATGTTGAGTGAAAAAAGTAAACCCCAAGTACATAAGCAATAGTGAGCATTTGAACACTTATGATAGAATTGAAAATAGATTCCAGCATTAAAGACAAAGTTGATAGAGCTTTACATGCCATAGGCTTGTAGTTACCTTCCCTGTGAACTTGCAGATATTTACATAGCTTTCTACTTTGCAATAATTAATTCACCCTTGTATACATTATGTTATATTACCTTCCAGTATATATAAAATCCTTAAAAATAAAAACTACAATATTTCAAGAAATAGAAATATTTTAAATCTCATTATATATGATATACAATATATATAAAACATATAATATATATGTAAATATAGCTTGTTTGCAAGGAGTTTGACAAATAAGAAAAGAAATAGAGAATCTTCTATTGAATCAGAAATAAGTAAAAATAAGCATTTCTTGCACTGTTTTAAATTTGTTTCATTAACTTATATTTATTTCTGGACTGATTCCAGGGTTGAACTCAGGACCTCAAAATCTCATTTCTTCCCCCCCCCACAGTTGGCAATCTACCACTTGAACCTTGTCTTTAGTCCTTGAAACTATTTTTATAAACTTTTTTTGATGATTTTATGCAATGCATTTGGGCAAAGAATTAATTAGAGTGTTGAAAAGTTAAACATTTTATTTTACTAAGTTGGGAGTGAGGTGGGGATAGAGAGAAGACAGGGAAAGGAAGAACAGAAGAGAGAAGAGAGGTGGAGAGGAGAAGGACAGGAAATGGAGGAGAATGGAAAGGAATGGAATAGAAGGGAAAGAAAGAAAAGGGAAAGGGAGAGAGGGAAATGCAAAGCAAAAGCAACAGACAAACATATATGCATTTTAGACTAATAGCAAAATTTACTCACCTAACTTGATTTCTTTATTCTCGATAACCAGTCTCCATTACTGGTTTAGAGTATCACAGGTTCATTGTCAACTTACTCTATTGTGATTTCTGGGTTCTAATAAAATCAGAAAAAAATTCTATCCCCAAATTCTTGGCATCATACAGGTTTTCTCATGAATCTTCATAATTATAAAGGATTTATCATTCCATTTAAAATTTTCATCTCAGAAGTAAATTTGAAGGACTATCTTTATTATCTTCTCTTTCTTAATACAGGTGCCAGATTCTGAATCACTGCATATGGAGGCTAAGCACTAAGTAAACAAACCCTTCAAAGCCCAGAACCAATTTTATTAGGTATGTTCCTAACTGAATCGCCAGAACCATCATGCTAATGAAAACAAAAAGGAAGTTCATGATAAAATGAATTAATAAACCATGTTAGCCAAAAGCTTTCTAAACTGAAACCCAATTCAAATAAGCTAGATTACAATTTGATGAAGGATGTTAGTGTACTATCTTAGCTGCCTTGATGATTTTCATTGTTATATCATTTATTATAGATGTTGGTGTTTATACATCAGAGCTTAATTTCTTACACTCTGAATAGTAGAAGTTCACGATGAGTGTCAGCACTCTTGAGCTGTAGCCAGTGTGGTAGTCTATTTTTCAATTTATATTTTTCAGGGCAGAAAGGGATCAATCTTGTAATCTCTCCTTTTCCTGATATTTCCTTGAACTTTCTTCCTTAACAACAGCCTAACCTTCATTGCAGTCTTATACCTCTTATGGTTTACTCTTAAATTTTCACAAGTGTTTACTTAATAAATGCCCTGTACATCTAATTTCATCTTGATATCTGTTTCTCATGAGATATAAATGACATATATAATCTAATAATAAAGTTATTAATATACCTATTTAGAGTTCTGCATAGAGGAGCCAAAGTTGCTGGGTCAAATTTAATATTAGCCTAAAAATGGGAGTAATATGCAAATATTTTATGAAAGAAAAGATATTTTAAGAAACCAAAGGTCTATTGCAATAACATATTTGTTATTTGTGTTTCTTAAGGTCGTTGCTGCCCTATATTGCTTAGAAATTTCAGAGTTTTTTGCCATAGACGTCAAGACTACACCCTTAAAACAAATTGTTGAAGGTGAGCTCTGTAGTGAGCAGTCTACTCACATCATTTTTTGCAGAATCCAATTCCCGCTACAATATAATTGAATAGCTCTAATTTGCCTCGGTAAAATTCCCTTTGGAGCTTAGCTTTACAGTGTTCATTTTCTTCCACCATCTGCTGATTATGATACAGTACCGGTCTCTTGGGCTAGTGACTACTGGCCTGCAGTCCAGTGATTGCTGTTTTCTAGTGGTGAATGAAAACATTTGCAGAGATCTAGCCTTGTTCTCAGGAGACAACATGAAAACAAGAGTCCACAGAAATCAACCATAGAACCTCTAAATATTTTATAGTCTAGAGTTTCTAATTCATAACCTCAAGAGATCCTCAGACAGCAGAAAGGACTTAACAGGTACTGCAATTGCTTACCTCACATTCCCTGGGCAGCGATGCCTCATAGAGATTGTAGTTCATTTATAAAGGTACTGAGTCAGATGCTGATATGGGCACTCCCACATCCGGTCTCATCCTTTCATTGATGAACTTATTGCAGAGACATTGATTATATAAATGGATTTTCTTTCTTTTTTTAATTTCTCTTTTTAGTTTCCTTGGAACATGATATCAACTATCATTTTTCCTAAAGGAAACGAGTAGTCAATCAGTGGACAAATGGGTCAACTTACTGCTGGGTGCTTAAGTGACTTAAAGATGAGAGAAGAGCAGGGCACCAGTGGCTCACACCTGTAACCCTACCTACTCAGGAGGCTGAGATCTGAGGATCCTGGCTCAAATGTTGAGCCAGCCTGAGCAGGAAAGTTAGTGAGAAGCTTATCTCCAATAAACTACCAGAAAATCAGAAGTGGCACTGTGATTCTAGTGGTAGAATGCTCACCTTGAGTTAAGAGCTCAGGGACAATACCCAGGCCCAGAGTTGAAGCTCCCGTGAATGACAAAGAGAGAGAGAGAGAGAGAGGGAGAGGGGGGAAAAAAGGAAGAGAGAGAGGGAGAGGGGAAGAGAGGGAGGTGGAGAGAGGGAGAGGGAGAGGGAGAGAGGGAAGGAAGGAGGTGGAGATAGAAAGGGAGAGAGAGAGGGAGGGAGGGGGAGATGAAGAGAGAGAGGGAGGGAGGGGGAGATGGAGAGAGAGAGGGAGGGAGGAGGGGGAGGGGGAAGGAGGGGGGAGGGGGGAGGAGAGGGGAAGGAGGGAGGAGAGGGGGAGAGGGGAGGAGAGGGGGAGGGGGGAGGAGAGGAGGAGGGGGGAGGAGAGGGGGAGGGGGGAGGAGAGGGGGAGGGGTGAGGAGAGGGAGAGGGGGAAGGAGAGGGGGAGGGGGAGGGAGAGAAAGGGAGGGGATAGTGGGAGGGAGAGAGAGAGAGAGAGGGGAGAGAGAGGGAGAGAGAATAAATAATAAATCCAATAAAAATATCCAAAAAATAAAAAGCCAGACGTGGGCTGTGGCTCAGGTGATAGAGTGCTAGCCTTGAGCTGAAGAGCTAAGGGACACTGCCCAGGCCCAGAGGGGAAAAAATATCCAAAAAATAAATTCCTTGAGAAACAGGTCTTGAAGAAATACCAAAGTTACAAGACCATAGAATCATTAAAAATCAAAGGTAGAGCACAATTTGTTCAAAAGGTAGATTAACTTAGGGGCCTGCTTCCATTATTTTTTTCTGACTTTTCTTATGTGGTTTAATCTCTCAGG
Source organism: Dipodomys merriami (assembly GCF_024711535.1). Lineage (NCBI taxonomy): Eukaryota > Metazoa > Chordata > Mammalia > Rodentia > Heteromyidae > Dipodomys > Dipodomys merriami. The sequence continues at coordinate 72,755,656 of NW_027202270.1, read as the reverse complement.
CTTTCAGCTTCTTCAACACAAAATGGTAATGATATTTTCCTCAAAATCTATGGGTAAGGAGAAAAATTATATAGTGGTGTAAATATCTGGCAAAAGCACATTAGAAATTTTATGTTTTCATTGTATTTAAATAAATAGAATAATTTTGAAAACATTTCCTTCTTAAGTATAACACAAACATCTCAAGTTATCTTTTTTTCTTTAATATGGTCTATCTAGTCTTAAAATAAATGTTAAATTTTATTTCCCTGGGACAATTTTAAGTGGCTTATTGACTACAGAATTTTATGACTAAAAACGTCAAATGTCAACTCTATTGCAGAGTGTTATAAAATCAAGTTTACATACTATTTTTATGTAATGCTCAAAAACTAGGACAACACGAGGTGATCATAATTTATAAATTAGGAGTTTGTGAGAGGCCAAAAATGAATTATCTTTTTCTAGCACTTGCTTCTGGCACTGAGAATACTAACTTTCATGATTGTATATGCTAACCCTATATGTAAGAAGACTTATTTCTCAGAACACACAGATTTCTGCTAAAAAAACATGTCCTGCCTCTAAGTGAAATGAAAGAGGAATTTCATTTGCTATTACTGATGTATAACATTCAGACACCAGCATCATTCAGCACATTGTGTGAAAAATCTCAAACCTAGTAATGTTCTCATGCCTTAGAAAGCTGTGTCTACCCAGGTAGCAAAATATCACTATTTTCCGTACAGGAACTTCCTAGATTGGGTTACTTAGAAAGTAAAGTATTTTCTTTAGGAGTAAAGGACACACTTTCATAAGTGACACTTCTCATTTAATTAAATATCATATCTGGATGGTAAAAAGGAGCATCCTTAGGAAAAAGGTAAACCAAAAGTTCTCTCAGAACCTAGTACTTTGAATTTTCTCTGATGTCTAGCACATTTGGGCACAATGTCATGATTAATTTACATCCAGATAATATTTTATTTTAAAATAGAGCTGCTACTAGTTATTTTGTTCGTATTAACTTCAACTGCTATAGGACAATGTAGGAACCAATTTTAATATGTAAAAATAATCTACATCAGTCTTTCTGAACACAACCCAGTGTCATAGGAAATAAGGATTGACAAATTTTATCAAAAAAATACCTCATCTTTTCAATACTAACAGTATTTGTCTCAAAATAGGTTAGGGATACTTGCCATGTCTATATTCTTCAAAACACTGTAGAGAATTTGTCTAATATCTCACTTACATGTTTGGTAGAATCCATGATGAAGCTTTATCACTCTCTTTTTCTATTAAATGCCGATTCAATTTTTCTAATACATATGATTCTATTTATATTGTTTATTTCTCTGTGTATTCATCTTGATAAATGTTTTTATTCATAAAATTCTTAGAATGTTTGTTATATTATTTTCCTTTTTTCCTGATGTCCATCACATTATTAATGATAATACTTTAAATTCTGGTCTTAGTAATTAATATCGCCTATTTTATCTTCTTATATTTAAGCATGATTATGTATTTACACACATACATATGTATACGTATATGGAGAGAAAAGTATGGAGATGGATGTTTCCAATGAATATTGACAACTTTGCCTTTGATGGTGAACCCTATGAACAAAATATGGGCAGAAAACAACAATGGTACCAACTTTATATATAAACTGTGTGGAAATAGAGATAATAATGTGACTACAGGCTTTAGGGTTGTGCATTCTGTATCTAAAGAAGCAAATGGAAAATCATTTTCTTAAAATGTCTCCACTTTCCCAGAATGGAATTCATCAAATTTTAGAAAGAAAGCTCACATGCATACCAATTAAATGCTTAGGTGGGACTTTGGATGAATATCACGTATACTTCAAAAGGTATTCCTTTTCAACATTTCTTCATTGATTGTGACAATTCTGAGGTCCTAAAGAAAATTTTAAACTGTGATAAGTCTGCAGAACCTACACCATAGCTACTTCTCTATTTATTAGTACTGTTGCCTAATGCTAAAGTTGGAGTCTGCTGAAAGATTCAAACAAAAGCTTATTTGTCAGTAGTTCTGCAAATACTTATACTGCTAACTTAAATAATTGTTACAAAAAGTTTCATGTGCTATACAGAAATCAATAAACAAGTGTTTGCTAAAACATATTTATTATATAGTTACAATTCTGAATTGGTTCTGTGGAATTTCATGTCAGTAATATTGATGACTATAAATTAGAAGAATTAAGCCTCTTAATGTCAATGTTTTTAATAGGCCATCTTTATTTGGTGATCATTACTTTTGTTAATGATGGCTACAATATAATGATTTATTAGATATATCCACTTAAATCACTCTAGAATCACTTTTTCTCTTGCACTTTATATGGTTTAGATGTGCTTTCTTAGAAAAAAGTTTCTTTGATAAATTTAAATGGAAAGAGTACATGTTTAGTACAAAGTTTGAATTTACACATGATCATAACAAAATGCTTAGGATTAATTTCATTATGTAGAAAATCTTGTGAATTTTGCAAATATGAAATTAGCTTACCTCTGTTCTCTATACCCAATGGTATTAATTCCTTCCATGGATAGAGGGAAAACAGTAGTTTGAAGACCATAAGCATAGATACTCAGATCATATCAGGTAGAGAATTTATGTTTAATTCAAAGCAATTATTCACTATCATACTCATCAGGAGAGATCACGAGAGAAGATTACGAGAACATATAAGGAGAAAGATACAGGGGCCCAGAAACAGAATGAAAGAAATGGGAAAGAAACAAATATGCAAGCATATAAGCAACAGAAAGCTTCAGAAGCTGTATTTCCTTTTTAGGGAATATAGAGTCCTCTGATTTGTGCTAATATTTCCTTATAGGAAACGGGAGCAAGGCTAGTAGAAGACTGAATGGATTGTGGGCAAGTGATACTACATAATTAGGGAAGACAAACAGATATGTTCAATATTATATTGTAGATCCATGCATGGCTTATTTCATGTGTGGAATATATACTTATTTGAGTTTTTCACCCTAATAAAAAGTTTATAATTTCCATATGATCACTGAAAAAATATCCCCTCAACATTTTGTAATTTCCAGTGCACACAGCTGACTTCTTGTTTTTCACAGCATGTCAAGTTTCACATGGGTGTATCTTTTCTCCTCTGGAACACTGGAAAAACCAAATGCTTTAAGATTGTGTGGGAAAACAAGAGTGGAACTGCATGAGAATACGAAGACAAATTTAACAGAGCAAATGCTGCTGAAGATACACACAGGGATGGTGGCTAAGGAGATGGCTCACAGGTTTAGAATTTCTTCAGATGAATGTTTTCCATAATCAGAAGGGTCAAATCCAGTCATACATAAGAAGCATTGGAAACTTCCAAGATCTGTAAGATTCATGGTAGAATAGTAGAATAAGAATCTCTAATATGAGATGGAGGCATTTGTACATACTCCAATGAACACATACACTAGCCACAAACCCACATGACTGTATATGTGTGTGTGTGTGTGTGTGTTTAAGTACTATATGAGTACATGCATTTAGATGACATTTATTTGTTTTTAATGTATACACAAGAATAGGACAGTTTTCCCAGATATTAAATAATAAATAAATTCAGTAAGATATATATAAATAATACATATTATTTATAATATATAAAAATATATATAGATATATATAAATAAATTCAATAAATTCTGAAGTATGGTGTTTTGCTCATGGCATGTATATTATAAAATGGAATGAAAAATAAATTAACTCTAGTGAAATGTCCTTAAACCATAAAAAAATCTTTCCTTCTTAGACTAGATGTATTTATGTTCCTGTCTGGATATTTTTTTTTTTCCACACAAGTTAGCTATCGTTTATGTCTCTATACAAGCATTTATTTCAAGATATTGCAGATTTACAATCATGGTTCTAAGGATAAACTAGTCTTGCCTTTCTATATCAGGCTAAAGAAAGAATCTGAAAGTTCTAAAATTAGTGTAACTGTCAGCACCTGTATTGTAGTAAAAGTATCTTAATTTTATGTCAAATAAAATTGCTTGAATCTAACCATAATGGTATACAACTATAATTCTAGTACATGAAAGTCTAAGGCTAGAGAATCTCGTCTGAAAACAGGTTGAAATAAACTGCAAGATTGTGTCTCTTGAACTATTCAAATTAATGGAAAGAAAAAATGAATGACCCAAACATCCAAGATTCAGTTTTTCTCCATCATGACAACCATGTCATATTTTGTGACTACAATAAGATTGATTTTATTATTTCCAGAAGAACAGTATTAGGACTCAACCTAGGAATGTACAAGATTCTTTTTTTAATATATTATCTAGAAAAAGCTGAGACCCATTCATATACATAGAAGTTTGGGGGAATTGAGAGTGGGTTCTGTGAACAAGTCTTATAGCATTTAGACTATGAAAGTGATGTTGAATCCATCAACATCAAATCAGGGAAGGAAATAATTTGTTTTCCTTATTCAAGCAAAAGATGTCTTCAGTTTAGATGTTTGGGTATACTGGAGAAAACTAGACGGAGACAGGAAAAGAGAACCTAGTAGGACATATGGATTTACTGGTGTAGTATACATCTGCATAAAGATATTATAATAAAACCCCTTTGAACAATTGATTTATGATAATCTGTGGGAGTGGTTGAACTCAGGCCTGGCTCAGTCCCTTAGCTTATTTGCTCTACCACTTGAGGAACAGCTCCACTTCTAGCTTTCTGGTGCTTAATTGGAGACAAGAATGTCACAGACTTTCCTGCCCAGGTTGGATTTAAATCAGCCCTCACATCCCAGTCTTGAGTAGCAAGGATTACATACATGAGCCACCAGCATTGGCTAGCTAATAATAAAATCAAACAAAAATATTGCTTTGGTTATTATTGGTCTCTGATTGTCTTTATGTAATGCAAGGGATTATAGAAACCTTGGTTAATAATTGCCAATAATTACTATTAATGAGTGAATGTGTAAGGAGCTATTGGGGGAAAGTAAGTTTATACTTAGGATCAATGGTAAGTAGTCAGTAATTGTTTGAGTTTTTCTTTGGATAGCCTAGTCTTGCCTGAAATTTATGTTATCCTTGTTGTAAAATACAGAGTATTATAGACTGAATGTTTAGAGATTAGAGTAGAGCCAGTTAAGAGTAAGAATACAATGGATGGAACATTCTAGGAGGCTTTGTAAACTTTCTGAGGTTCATTTTGGGAAGGATGTCTCATACAAGTGGCACAAAGAACAACTTGGTAACCTATGCTGAAAGATGTTAATCTTTCCAATCCAGGAGCATGGGAGGTTTTGCCACTTTCTAAGTTTTGTTTTGATTTCCTTTTTCAGGTTTTTAAAGCTTTCATCATAGAGGCCCTTCACTTCTTTGGTTAAGTTAATTCATAAGTATTTTATTTTTTGTGGGTCTATTATGAATGGAGTTGCTTTCCTAATTTCAGTCACACTTTTCTCATTGTTGGCATACAGAAAAGCCATTGCTTTTTGAGGTTTAATTTTATACCCTGCTACATTGTCAAAGTTTTGAATCAGCATGAGTATTTTGGGAGCAGAGTCCATGGGAGTCTTGAAATGCAAGATCATGTCATCTGCAAAGAGGGAGAGTTTTAGTTCTTCTTTCCATATTTGGGTTCCCTTTATGTTTTCATCTTGTCTTATTGCTGTAGCTAGGCATTCTAATACTAGATTGAAGAGCAGTGGAGAGAGTGGGCATCCTTGTCTTGTTCCTGAGTTTAGAGGAAATGGCTTTAGTTTTTCACCATTGAGTATACAGCCTTTATTGCATTGAAGAATCCTCCATGGATTCCTAATTTTTCCAGAAGCTTCATCATACAGGGATGTTGAATCTTGTCAAATGCTTTTTGTACATCTATTGAGATAACCATGTGGTTCTTATCCTTGCTCTTGTTGATGTGATGAATCATATTAATTGATTTGTGTGTATTGAACCAGCTTTGCATCCCTGAAATGAATCCTGCTTGATCGTGGTATATGATTTTTTGGATGAATTGTTGAAGTTGATTGGCCAAAATATTGTTGAGAAGTTTTGCATCAATGCATCAATGAAGGAGTATTGGTGTGAGCTCTATTTTGAAGGCCTTGTAGAATTCCGCAGTAAAACCATCTGGTCCTAGGCTTTTCTTAGATGGGAGGTCTCTTATTGCTGTTTCTATTTCAATGCTTGATATGGGCCTGTTAAAATTGTTTAACTCATCTTGGTTTAGTTTTGGCATGTCGATATTTGCTAGGAAAAGTTCCATTTCTGCCAAGGTCTCACACTTATTAGCATAAAGGTTTGAGAAGTATTATAATGTTCTGAATCTTGGTTGTTTCTGTGGTGATGTTTCCATTCTCATCTCTGAGTTTATTTATTTGGGTGTGTTCTCTTCTTTTTCTGATAAGATTTGCTAAGGTTCTGTCTATTTTGTTAATTTTTTTCAAAGAACAACTCTTTGTTTTGCTGATTCTTTCTATGTTTTTTTTGGATTCTAATTCATTTAATTGTGATTTAATTTTGATTATTTCTTCCATCTACTGGATTGGGGTTTATCTTGCTGCTCTTTTTCAAGGAGGCTGAGATGTCTCAATAAATTGTTGGTTTCAGATCTCTCAAATTTGTTGATGTAAGGACTCAGAGCTATAAACTTGCCTCTGAGTACTTCCTTTGCTGTGTCCCAGAGGAGCTGGTAGTGTGTGTTCAATTTTTTTTTTTTTTGGGTCCAGTTGTGGGACCTGAACTCTGTGCCTGGGCACAGTCCCTTAGCTCTTCAGCTCAAGGCTAGTGCTCTACCTCTTGAGCCACAGAGCCACTTCTGGCTTTTTTCTTTTTACCTATGTGGTGCTGGGCATCAAACCCAGGGCCTTATGCATGCAAAGCAAGCACTCTACCATTGAGCCACCTTCCCAGTGCCTGTGTGTTCGTTTTTGTTGAATATCATGAACATTTGAATTTCCTTTCTAATCTCTTCCATGACCCACTGGTGGTTCAACAATGTGTTGTTCAGCCTCCATTTTTTACAGGACTTTCTTTGGTGGCTTTTGGTGTTGAATTCTAATTTTATTCCCTTGTGGTCTGAGAAAATGCAAGCTATAACATCAACGTTTCTGAATTTGAACAAGTTTGCTTTGTGACCTAAAATGTGGTCTATTTAGGAAAATATTCCATGTGCTGCTGAGAAGAATGTGTATTCTGATGCAGCTGGGTGAAATATTCGGTAGATATCTGTTGAATCTAGTTGAGCTAGGCAGTTGTTTAGGTCTGTGGTTTCTCTGTTGAGTTTTTGCTGAGTTGATCTAACTAGTGGGGATAGTGGTGTGTTAAAGTCCCCAACAATTAATGTTTGAGTCTATGTGAAATTTGAGAGAAAGTAGTGTTTCTTGGATAAATTTGGGTGCTCCATTGTTTGGTGAATAGAGATTTAGAATTGTAATTTCCTCCTGGAGAGATCCCTTAATTAATATGTAGCAACCTTCTTTATCTCTTCTCAATAATTTTAATTTGAAGTCTATTTTATCTGATATTAGGATTGCAACTCCTGCCTGTTTATGAGGGCCATTTGCTTGGTAGATTTTGTTCCAGCCTTTCACATTCAAAATGTGTTTTTATGGGCAAGTTGTGACTCCTGACGGCAGCAGATAGAAGGATCTTGCTTTTTAATCCGACTAGACAGTCTATGTCTCTTAATTGGAGAGTTAAGCCTATTAGCGTTAAGACACAGGACTGAGAGGTATTTGGAAGTTCCTGCCATTTTATCCACCTTCTTGGGGGCTGCAGCAACTGGGTTCTTCCTATGGTTCTTGGATTCTCAGTTTGCGTGCAGTTTCTTGGCCTTTATTGTGTTCTTACTCGTTTTCTATGTGTAGGACATCTTTAAGTATCTTTTGTAGGGCTGATTTGGTGGATATATATTGTTTCAATTTTTCTTTGCTCTGGAAAGTTTTTGTTTGACTTTCAGTTATGAGGAGAGTTGAGCTGGGTACAGTATTCTTGGTTGATAGTTGTTTGTCTTTAGGACATGGCATATATCATTCCAGGCTCTTCTTGCTTCAATTGTCTCTGCTGAGAAATCTGAGGTGATTCTAATTGGTTTCCCTTTATAGGTGATTGATCTTTTCTCCTTGACAGCTTTAAGGATCTTTTCCTTGGTCAGAATTGATCCTGTTCGGATTATAATGTGATGGTGGGATGTCCTGTTCTGGTCTGGTCTATTTAGAGTTATAAAAACTTCTTGTAGGGCTGGGAAGGTGGCTCAGTGGTAGAACGCTTGCCTTGCATGCCTGAGACCCTGGGTTCGATTCCTCAGCACCACATAAGCAAAAAAAAAAAAAAAAAAAAAAAAAAAAAAAAAACTTCTTGTATCTGAATAGGCTTATCTTTTTGCATGTTAGCATCCTCTTAAATACATTTTCCAGACCATAAACTTCTGTCTCTAGGTGCTCCTCTACATCCATTATCCTCAGATTAGGCCTTCTGATGGTGTCTTCCAAGTGTTGAATAGATCTATTATATTTCTTGGATTTGTCTTGGATGGTTGTATGCTCTTTCTCTATAATATCTAGGCTGTCTTTAATACCCGAGATTCGATCTTCTGCATGGTCTAACCTACTATCAAGACTTTCTCTTTGTTTTTTATTTCTTTTCCTTCTAATTGGTCAGCTTTTATGGCTTCAAATTCTTTGTTGGAGCTTTGTTTTACATCTTGTATGAACTTCTTTACTTCCTTAATTTGGTGTTCCGTGTTTTTTCTCAAATCACTTAGTTGATTGGTTATGGTTTCCTTGGACTCCCATTCCTTCTGTTGGGCTCCATTCAGCATTCCCTTTGAGGTCTCCCTGACTTCTTTCAGCTCTCTGTTTATGGATTCTATGAATGCCTCTATTGATCTTTGTCTATTCTCATCCCGCTCTCTCAATTCCTGTATTACTCTTTGATTAGTTTCCTCACTTTATGCAATTCCTGTAGTTCTATTTTAGTGTTCTCAGCCTGCTCACACCATTCTTGACTGTCTCTTTGTCTGTTCTCCACTAGCTCATGCAATTCCTGTCTTATCTCTTTGACTGATCTCAACCTGCTCATGCAATTCCTTTATTTATCTTTGAGTGTTCTCAATCTGCTCATGAAATTCCTGTATCAATCTTTGAGGAGCTTCCTCATGCTCATGAGATTCTTGTAATGATCTTTGGTTTTCCTCCTCTCTCTCCCTATCACGCTCACACCTTTGCAGGTTTTCACTTTTTTCATTTACCATGTTTACCTCTCATGTTTATAGAGCTTTTTGGGAACGCTCCTGTGGATCATTTCATTGTCTGCTTTGTGCCCTGATCGTTATGAGTGGGAGTTGAGATCCCCACACTTGCCATTTCTCTTGTGTTTTTCCAACTTGTTCTGCCCATTTGGGATGAGAGTAACACCAGTTTTGTGCTAGAACAGTATTTTAAGGCAAGCATCAACCAAAGTCTGTAGATGCACAGTCAAAAGTCTGCAGCTACTTCTAGTTCAAGAGATACATTCTATTCAACATCAAACAACTATGTCTTAATGACCTAAGAACAGCAAAGGAAAATTTGGCAACCAGAAATTATTAGGTTTAGGGAGAATGTTGGGTAAAATGGGATTAGAGGGATGTGGAAAGGTGAAGGGAGAATGAAATTAACCAAGTCCTAATCTCAAAGAGGCAAATGGATTGGACAGAAAGAATGATAGCTGTGAGAGAAAAAAAAGGAAGAAAAAAAAGAGACAAGAGAAAATGGAAAAGCAAAAATTTTAAATTAAAAAAATGAAACCTTTAAAACTGCAAGTGTGAAGAAGTAGTATTCAGAGAAGAATGGGGCTGGGATGAGAAGAAGGGAGGGATAGAAAGGAGACATGCAAAACTAAAAAATAAAAATGTTTAAAATACTATATGGGTATAAAGAGGTAATACTGCTATTAAGGAATTTAAGTCTAAGTGGTTTTGAATTGAATAATAAATTTCTGGATTGTGTACACAATGGGGGATAAGATCTAATAATCAATGACGGTATATCTGAGGATGAGCAGAACAGCAATTAAGTAACACGGACAAAAGAGAAGTGAAAAGAATGAAAAAGAGAGAAAAAAAAAAGGATCAAAAGGCCAATAGATATTTAAAAAAGCACACAAACATATACACCTAAAATAAAAATTATACGAGGAAGAACAGAAAAAAATAGAAAACAAATTTTTAAAAATTAAAAATTAAAAAAATTAAAATAAGGTACAAAAAAAAGTTCTTTTTTTTTTGGGGGGGGGGAGGCATGGAATGGGAAGATCCTGTATCTCCCTTGTGTCCCTAACCAGTCTCTTGTTGGAGTCTCTGGTCTCCTTGTGGTGTTTGGTTTTCCTGTGACTTGATTGGTTACTTAAGTCAGGGAGGATTTTGTGATCCTCCTCCCAGGCTAGTTCAGTGGGAGGGATATCTGCTTTGAGTATCACAAAAGAGGGAGATGGCTGTATCCTCTAGTTTGGAGATGCTATGATGAGGCTAGGTTCTGGGTACAGTTGAGGCCTTTCAGCAAACAGTAGCTTTTCCCTGAGGGGCTAGCTTCTGAGACACTCACAGAGCCCAGCCTGAAGACTTTCTCAGGGTTTATGTTTAGTGAATTTCAGTTGATTGTCTATACTGCTGTAGGGAGGGGCAGCCTCTGGCTCTGTTTACCCAGTGAAGAAAGCCACTCCTAGGGGGCAGAGTTACTTCTGCCTGGGCTGTGTGACTTTTTCCTAAGTGGAGTTGAGCCTGGCAGGTCTGAGCAGGTTTCTGAGACCTACTAAATGACTCCTTTGTTTTCTCCTAAGACCTGAGTTGGAGGTAGCAGCTCAGCCGGGCCTTTGTCAGTATCAAAGATGGAGATCTCCGGTCGTGACCTTCCCTCCTCTGCTCCCTTAGAAGGAGTGAGGATGTCAGGGTTCTACTCATGCCACCAGAGTGTTGGTTCATGGGTCATCTCTGATCTGCGATCTGCAGGATGAAAATATCTGCTCCATGTCAGTTCTTGCTAGTGTTGAGTAGAATCTACTCTTCCACTGTGTCTGGTGCCTTTGTCCCACACTCTATGTTGTAGGTATGGAAGCTATGGCCACCGCTACCACAACTAAGTGCTCACATCTGTCTCCTTGCCTGGATTTTCCCTCTCTTGCCAAACTCTCTGTACTGTGATGGCACACTTGGTATAATTCTGTGGCCTAGAACTGTTCATTGGAACACTGAAACTGCTTTCTATGAGAGAGCTTGTTTAGCCTCCAGCTTCTCCTACACCATCTTCCCAGAACTCCTCGAATGGCAAACTGTGAAATTTTTAAATAGCCAACCACTCCCCTTCAAATCAGTCAAATGTGAAGTTGCAGAACTCTGGAGAGCAGGATCACAGGGAGAAACAAAAATTACTTGCTCTACATTATTTACCATAGCTAAGATATGGAACCAACCCAGATGCCCCTCAGTAGATGAATGGATCAAGAAAATGTGGTATATATACACAGTGGAATTCTATGCCTCCATCAGAAAGAATGACATTGCCCCATTTGTTAGGAAATGGAAAAACTTGGAAAAAATTATATTAAGTGAAGTAAGCCAGGCCCAAAGAAACATAGGTCCCATGGTTTCCCTTAGTTGCAATATCTAGTATATGTATGAGTCAAGCGGAAAAGGTCAGATAATGTGATGTCAGGAAAATGAACCCTTAGATATGTATTTTAATGTTTTTTTTCTTTCATGCATGTGTTTCTAACTCATTTATAAGATTATCTCTTTGTTGCTTTGTATGTCCCTCCCCCACAGTATAACCCCTGCTTTCACTATATTTGATGTCAGTATAACTTGAGGAGGAGATGGGGAAAAACCAGTTGTTTAAGGATACAGGTGGACCTGTTGCAACAATGAGAAGTACAATTTGTCATGTCCAAAATGAGCTTTACAACGTCGGTGTGGGGGGTGGGGGGGGCAATGGGTGGGAAGGAGAAGGATTGGGATTGGGGTGGAGGTGGGAGGCTGGGAAGGGATGTGAAGGGTAAACAAAAGGAGGAGGCTGCAATGCTTGGTAAGAAATGTACGCATTATCCTGCCCATGTAATTGTAACCCCTCTGTACAGTATGTTCACAAATAAAATAAAATAAAATAAATTACTTGCTCGAGCTGGAATTATATGCAGGACATTTTTAGACCAAAGAAGAGTAAATCTCTGACTTTGTCTTGTAAATAACATGAGGAATGAAAAATAAACCTGAGTACTATGTGGAATAAATCAGTAAATCAATGTCATTTGCTGAGTAGATAGGAAGTTATTAATGGTTTAGAGAGAAGATAGAAATTAAAAAGTAAACAAATGATGAAGTACATGGTGTAAAGCAATTTTGTTTTTAAAATAATAACTGACACACTAATATCCAGATAGTTTGCTCTTCTATCTTTGCAAACATCAGAAAGAGACTTCTGAATCGATAAGAATGTTTATTTATCTTGAGGATAAGCCAAATAGCAGCAACAGTTGGCAGAGGACTGTGCATGAAAAAGGAGGCTGGGGAGTCAGGGACATATGTTTGTTGTGAGAAAATGCTATTGCCCATGCACAGACCTTCCCCAGAGGGTCTTGGAGATAGGGCTAATCAATCACACCATAGATTCTCTCCCTATCATTTTCATATAGCTGAACTTGAGCAACTTTTGTCTTTCAACAAACAACTCTAGAACCTTAATGAAACAACTTACATCTTGACAGAGTAATAGTGTTAGAGAAGAATGTATGAACCTATTGTAATAATAATAAACATAATGTCTATTGATTATCCATTCCAGGCAATGTGCTATGCACAAACTATACACCTTGTGGTATACATCATCCTCATACAAACTTGTAAAGCAGTAATAACAAATCCCTGTTTTATATTTTTAAAAAAAGTGTATAGGAGAAGTAAAAGTACTAATTGGTAGTAGAAGTAGGCATATCAATAATTAATCTAACATATGTCAATAGCAATTCTAATAATTTCTCCTACATTATAGGTTAACATTCACTTTACTCTGACTATTTTGGTATTATTCTCATTTTCTTTTCATTTTAAAGATGGTAAAGGAAAATAGCTAAGCTGCTTTCTAAAACCAATTAACAAAGAAGGATGCTCTTCTAGTCTGTTCATGAACCTGTTAGAGAAAGACACCCTGAAATCTCTGTGTGCTAAGTTCACTGGTGATGAGTTCCTATGAAAGTAGCATAACTGAAGATGTACTGATAAATAGTGATGAAAAATTCTTGCAGCTAATAATCTTCCATGCATATTATCATTTCTGCAAATAATATAAGAAAATTGCTTGAAAAGGGGACAATTGATATGAAACTAGAAAGGCATAGAGTTTAATGTAAAGTAAGACTACTCTTTCCAATATTATACATGCTATAATTTTTGCAATGAAGTTTATAAAATAATTAGAAATTTATTTTTCTTAATAAAAGCTAAAGTATGGGGCACATATGTTCAGTTTATGTTTCTTTGTGAATATTTTACCAGCCTTCAAGGAAATAAAATGAGGTAAGATTTATATGCAGTTCTATGTGTCAAAATTGAAACCATGTGGCTCACAAGATCTTGCTATTTTACTGTTAAAATGTCTTCCCCAGGGTACATGAATGAATTGATAGGTAGGTAGGTAGGTAGGTAGGTAGATAGATAGATAGATAGATAGATAGATAGATAGATAGATAGATAGATAGATAAATAGATAGCTTTCAATTTTCTAGATTGTTTTTACATTTTAAAAATTTACTCGATAAAATCCACAGATTTGAATTCCTTAACATAGTTATTTTTATATCTATGGAGAGTGATGTGCACTTGCCACAAAACCTGGGAAATAAATGACAGTTTACAGTGGGTTTTTTTGGAAAATATTTATCAAAAGAAATTGAGCCGGATGTGGTACTGTGGCTCAAGTGGTAGAGCTGAAGAGCTGAGGGACAGTGCCCAGGCCCAGAGTTCAGGCCCCACGACTGGACCACCCCCCCAAAAAAAGAAATTGAATTGTATTTTATTATTTCAATAAATTTTAACATATGGATAATAAATATATCTATGGTTAGTCATTCATCAGCTAATATTTATCAATTTCCATAAAAAATTATACTATGAAAAATTTACCTTAGAAATGAAAAGACCCAGCTACTCAGGAGGCTGAGATCTGAAGATCTCGGTTCAAAGGCAGCCTGGGCAGGAAAGTTTGTGAGATTTTTATCTCCAACTAACCACCAGAAAACTGGAAGTTGTGCTGCGGCTCAAGTGATAGAGTACTAGCCATGAGCTGAAGAGTTCAGGGACAGCACCCAAGTCCAGAGTTCAAGCTCCCATGACTGACACACACACAAAAAAAAAAAAAAAAAAAAAAGGAAAAGAAAGAAAGAAATGAATTGAATCTCAGAATCTATCAGAATATATTTAAGATGCTTGCAGGGAATAGCCTCAGAAGCAATGAATTTTAAAGTATTTGTATTTTTAATTAATATTACTTATTTTTGAATATATATAAAATATACATCAAATTTTTAACAAATTAATCAATGTTTTTCTTTATTTTCGTGGCATAAGCTCAAAATTGAACCAAGAAGCTGAAGGTTTCTTGTGTTTTACCAGTATTCTGATGAGTTCTACAGACTTCGCTCAGCAAAATCTTTGTCCCTATTTAAATAAAAACTAGAACTTTTCCTGTCACTAGAAAAGTCATCTAATTGAAATTCAAACACAGAGTGAAACACATTCATTTATTTTCCATGATTTAGACAACAGATCACTATATTTATTGACCCTGATAAAAACCTTTTTTTAAATTATTTTCTCCTAGATATGAGTGAATATTTATCACATTACTGAGTCAGAATCATCAATACACTAACTAGACTTCCTATTTCTCTGCTTATCTAAGAATGAGTTACTATGGGAACAGTGGTAGGTCTGTGAATAGCACTGTAAAAAATATTCTACTTTAATAGGGAATCCTGGCATTTCATTCTAGAGAACAAGTTTGCTTTAAATTTGACATTTCAAAAGCCAAACTTGTAAAAAAAGTCATCTAAATCTGTGCTTTAAACAACAACAACAAAAAAACCTTCTCAACATAAATACACAACTGTGATTAGAAATCCTACAAAATACTGATTGACATGTGGCAGGTTCATATGCATATTCTGATTCATATATTTATCTAGAGAAAATATTTAAAGATGGAAGCAAGCACAGATGTAAGCAGCAACTTACAGCATCCTTTATCTGGGCCTGTAAATTAACTAAAAGCAGGGCACCTGTCTCTCTCTCCACTTTGCATCTGTGCCCTTTGATTATAGAGATTCTCTCCTGTAGTCATTTTGCAATCATCTAGGGCTCTAGGAATAACAGGATTTTCAAACAATAAGCAAGTGGCAAACTGCCCCTCAGAAATACCACCTTATTCTCTTGCGGCAAAAGGCAACACTACTAAAAAGAAAGTGAAGAGCTAAAACCTCAGGAAACAACCCTCCAGTCAAGTTCATCCTGATTTCTTAAGTGGACTAGATAACATTCCAGGAATTTCTCCAGAAAAATGCTGAAATAATGGTTTTTAATGATGTGGCCTGTTTTAATGATACAGCCTTTCTCATCAGTTGTCCCTATATAACCTAAGTCCAATGTCTGTATCCTCAAAGACAGCTGAATATGACACTTGAAGGCAGTATTGTGGTACTGCTTTCCCATGCCTACCCTGTAATAAAACTCCTTTCTCCACTTTTACTGTGTCACTTTATTTGGAATATAAGAGCCAACTAACTAATATGGCACTAACCTGGGACTCCTAGAGCTTAGGGATTGGCATCCAAAAACCTGGTTTCAAGGACATCAATAATGTTTTAGAGCCAATAACTGATTAAAATAAGGAATAAGTAATGTAGCTACTAGTTTTTTGTTGTTGTTTTATATTAAAAAGTAGCTTGATCAGGACAATATACAAATCTATCCACATCTGGAAAGAGCTATCTGAGGCTTCTCTTATTTACAACAGAATTATTTTCTAATAAGTCTCTTCCCAATCAGATAGAAGATAACTGTACCTGAAAATTATTATTAAGCTCCCCAGTAGTGATGATATACTTTACAATCTGTTATTCCCAAATGGTCACTCATTCCAAATGGCTAGGAATAAAGATGCTCAGTAATTTAATTAATGCTTTTTGTAATGACACCAAATAAATGTTTTCATTAATACACATCCCAACAAAAAAACCGCTATTTTGTGTCAGTGTTGATAAATATTATAAGTACAAAAATGTTTCAAGGTCCATTAAATTTCAATAGTGAATGTCTCTTCTTTTCAGTGTGGTTATTATTTTGCTGAGCAAATGTGATAAGATAATACTGGCAGGGTATTTGACTTACAGACAATATTAACAAATACCAGCTAAATTAATAGATGGATAAATATTGTTAGTGGTAGGAGGAATTGTAAGAGCTTTAGGCAGAAAACAATATGTGTTTAGTACCCACTGAGGAGGTGCTAGATGGTATGCTTTACATCATTTCTCTCATCTATTCTCAATCAATTTCTAATGAGAATTATATCAAGATTAAAATACATTGTTTAATTGTTAACAATCAGAATACCAGCTATCATTTTTAGCAAAGCCATAGCAGCAACAGAACTGCGTGTGCAGACACACACACACACACACACACACACACACACACACACACACACACACAAATAAGAAGCTGATAAAATAAAATAGTAATTTTAATTATTGATTACAATCTTCCATTTGTCTATGATTAAGAAATGAGAGAAAATAACAAATGTTCCTTCTATCCAGTACTCTCAATGAAACATAAGCTGTTTTCCTAAAGCAGAAGCAAAATGAACTGAGGTGTTTTGATTCTTGAGCCCAGTAGGCTCCATTCTGATGTAAATTCATTGTTATGCTTTGTCTATTTGACAGAGCTGACTCAAAATTTCACATGACAATTGATGAATCTGAATCAAATATATTCAGGGTTTATTCAAGAATGAACTCTATCAAAAGTTATTAACTATTAGAAATAACTGTTTACCTCTGCCAGGGCAGAAATATAAAGATCCTCCACCACATGGCTGATCTTAGCAACAAAATAATATGCAAATACCTAATTTCCCCAAATTTATGATATAAGTGAGATAAACAGGGACAAAAAGTCAAATTTTAAATGAGTGCACACTGAGTTGTGATTTTTTTCTCTAACCCTACTTCACATGCTCTCCCTACTGAACTTCTTTTCCATTATTCTTATCTGCCTTATAAAAATCTGTAACATTTTAATTTTATGAGTGACATTAAGTTCTAAGAATTCTTGTGAAAGGTAACTAGCCTAACATATACAAATCTGTTCTTAAAACACTTCATATTTATTATTGGTGGAGTTTTAAACTACTCAAATTATTTGATGTTAACTAGTGAAGGTTATGTTTACTGTATGAGCAAGTGAAAAAAGGCATAAGGAGAAATTCTATACTATTTTTCTGAAAGAGCATTTAAAAGACCAAGGAAAATGCAGAAAAAGAAACACTCCACCAGTCTGCTTGGCCAGAATGATTAACTATGACTTCATTTTCCCAAGCATGAATTAAAACATTATTTCCAATTGCTTTGTTGTAACACAAATCCTCAGAGTTCAATTTTTCAACATTTGCCAACTGTACTGCCTTGACACCTGGTAATGACTTTCTTTAATATTCAAATGCTTGCATTCTCTATTGCATTCTACAATTAATATAATAACAAAATGATTATGTCTTTTGTTGGCAGTTTTACTATACCCATGTGGTAGTACTTCTTCAGAGATCTTATTTCTGATTCTAAAAGAAAATGGCCTTCTCTGTGTGCATGTAGCTGCTGTTTATTTCAGATATATAAAACAGGAAATAGAATCTTTGGGGCCTCGATGAAGAAAGTATAAAATAATAAAATATCTGTTGGGGGAGTAATCATTTCATATGATTTCTTTCAGGGCAAAATTTAGATCTTTCATGTCCCAAATATTCTCCACAGGTATCATGTAATTTCTACTAAAATCTTCCAACAATTATAAATTTGTTTTGAACAACAAAATTTCTTGAAAATATTCAATCATTTAAATAGAATTTGCTGATCTCAAATGATGTTGATTTGTACTCTTTATTCAAATGTTGTACCCATCTTTGGTAGGATTGTAGGAAATTATGTTCTGTATTTAAACCTTAGATAGGTATCTACCAAAAATTCCCTCTAACTTGTAAGTGTTTTATTAACTGAATAAACAGTACTGCTAACATATTTTAAATGTAGATTAATAAAAATCTGTTTCCAAGTCTATCATAATTAAGGAAAATAGTGAAACCTTGAAACTCAACCAATGTTACCATAATGAACAGTTTAAGTATCCCAAATATTACTTTCATATTATTAATTAATACCAAGTTGCATAATTCCCAGCTTTTGAAAATAGTTTGTAAATATTAAAATGAAAATTAATTTTTAAAATTCTGTTTCCTTTTCTCTAAAAGATTTTATAGTTTCCATAGTTAACTCAATTATTTTGCTTGTTTACTGACTTATGTGAATTATGTTTAATGGAATACTTGTTTAACATCAACCATGGAGAAGGAGCCTGTCTAACACATCCAAGATACACACACATACAACAGTGAGGACAAATATGAAGGAACTTATATCAGTACCAAGCTATGACTCAACTATCATAGTCAAATATGTTGTGTGTTCATAAAACTCACTTAGGTAAAACTGTTAATTTGAGGTAAATATGATCTAACTCAAGGACTCTTTAAATGAGCACACTAATATTGTCAGAGAGATAAAAAGTGTTGGAGAACTATTCAAACTCTAGCCAAGTTTGTAGCTAATGTGTAACAAGGTAGAGAGGAGAACAGAATTCAGGTAATCTTGAAAATTATTTCTATTGGCTCAAAGACCTGTCCATAGTAACTTGAGATGATCATCTTTATCTTTTATGAAGAAAACATTTATTAAAAAACTCTTACTTTGATTAGAAATTGGATTAGTAAAGTAACTCATTAGCAATAAAAGTGAAAGGTACATTTAGTTTTTAAGTAAAAGAGAATAGTTTTGGTGCTTCAGATAGAAAATTGACAGAAAGATCTAAATTTTGTTATCTTTGACAATGAAATCATTGAATTAAATGAGCACCATAGTACTTTGTTTTATTTAGTAATTTATAAGATTTTATGATACTACAACAGCATAATCTTCAGATCATAATCTTCAGATCAACGATATCATTAACTCATAGTGGCTTCTGGCTTTTCTACTTCATTCTTGAGCGCTATAATTCAAAAGTCAGCTGCATACTGAGTGAAAACATTGAGAAATTGTTAGCCACTAAAGTTACATAGCGAATTAAGCCCATGTATTTAAAAGTCTGATCATATAATTATCAGCTGTGATGTACATATTTGACCCACAAGATACAATAAAACCAAACCCTCTACTTCCTCACCAAATAATTACATAGCCAAGGGAGAATTTTTTTTCCCCTAGTTACTTTGTGAACGTGAGTGCCTTAATTAATCACATATAACTTTATTCTTATGATTAGGAGAAGCAGAAATATTTGCTACAGAACCAGCTTGTCAGAGGATGAAAAGAATCTTTTGGAAAATACGAATATATGTAGAAAGTCTCCTTTAAAAAAAAAAAGAAGTAAATTTTCTTTTTTACAAGAAGTCAATCTACCCCGCTTGCTCACTCACTCTGACCTTCTCTTTGCTTTCTCTTCCCGCCATATTATCAAGCGAAGGCCACCTGCACGTCAGGATGTCAGCTTTTGGATGACCTAGTTAAAGTCGGCTTGCACTTCGTCAGTTCAAAATCAAAGACCCATGAGGCTGAGCGAGGACTCCAGAGGTCGTTTATCTCAGACCCCTGCCTTGAGTAGTCACTCTTCTAACCCTTTCCAGACTGAGGTTGGAAGAGTTGTTTCCAAAGGACCCCAGGGTGCTATAGAAGCTGTGCTGGTGACAGTTCTCTGCATTCTCCTTCGCAGCAAGGGCCCAATCAAAGTTCCTGAGGGGTGGAAAGGCCACCACACCTTTAGATGTTTTGCCTTTCAAACGAACTCGAAATGAGTTCCTCACAATGAGCGGCCATTTACAACTTCCTATGCTATCTGAAAACGACAGAGATTTAACTGCTACTTTAGAGAACTGTATTTCACCAGACGTACTGAGTCTTCTTTCTGTTTCTCAGAATGACAGCTTATCGACATCCCATTTTCTCACCGTGTTGAGTATTTAGTGAACACCTGGGCATAACTTGGTTATTTATTTCCAGTGTCGTGAAGTGATATTGGTTGTACAAAACAATGGGTTGCCATTGTATGAAAATGTATTTTATTTGACTATGTTAGGAAATCAAAAATAAAAAGATCTAGTTTCTTGATTGACATAGAAAAGAAGTCACCTATTGACATCTGACATCTTCACTGAGTTAACTTTGTGCCTCTGCATGTTAACTTCTAATTTAGATAACTTTCATCAGGATAGCAAGGTCAGGAGCAGTTTTTGACTTGAGGTTGTGCCTAAATCTGTGTGGTTCTAAGCCAGTTTGTTAACTACTGATGTTCCAGAGATATAAATTCCTTGTAATTAAGAAGAAAAAAATGAGTTTTGGGCCTCAGATACCACATATATATATATATATATATATATATATATATATATATATATACATATAATATGTAGGGATATATGCATATATATATCCAAATCCAGATATATATACATATATATTTATATATACATATATTTATACATACATATATGTTCAAATCAGATATGCAAATATGTAGACGCCATGGACCTAACCAGTTAGGCTAGCGACAGAGTAATTGAAAGCATTTGCTTAGAGAAGTGTGACTTTTTCATTTCATACTAAAGAATGAAATATAATTATGTCATCTTAAAGATAATGGTAAAGATGATATGTGTTAAATCACAATGAAAGCCATGTTTCTAGTTGTAGTTTTACTATATGTGCATCCAACATTCCCCAACTGGTATACTACAGGAAAAAGAAAAATATGACACTATGTCAAATATCTGGGATCTGTCTAACACAGAAATAAAGAAGGAAGAACCTGAATGTGATGCTAGCCTTCTAGAAATTAGGCCAGAACCCTTCCCTACAATGTAATGCCTGGGAATCGTTTGTCTAAGACAATTCAAGAGATGCATTTAATCTGTTCTGCTGAATGTATTATCTATAGTCTGTCTTCCATTAAAGATTTGATACATTATAAAGGTATCTTCCCAACTAATAGGAAAAAGTTGATATTAAAAAAAATAGTATTTACTATGTACAAAGTAAGTTATGAAACTTGTAGGAAGGTGTGGAGGGGGAAATGTGGGAAAGGAAAGGATGGGGTGACATTGTCCAAAAAGAAATGTAGTCATTATCTAATTTATGGAATTGTAATCCCTCTGTGCAACTCCTTACAATCTAACACTAAAGATATATTCAAAACTAGTGTTTAATTCCATACAAATGATATGAAAATTTTTTATTATATATCTTAGAAGTGACACATTTTTTAAAAAGATAAATGGCAGATAGCATAGAAAATTTGTTTGGTAGATAAGCTTTTCTCATTCAGTTCTGTCTGCTGTGTAAAAGACACCAGCACAACACAATAAGTAATTAGACTAGTTGGATTTACTTTGTTCTCAGCTGTCTTAAGTCCATGCACTGTAGTATTCCAAACACTGCATTAGACTGTAAGATTTTACTAAATATCAAATGTTTAAATTGAGAATAATGAAACTATAGAAATACTAAGAGAAAAAATTAAGAGAAAAAAATCATATAAAGTAGATTATAAAATGCACTTTCATTATTATATCAAATCTAGAAACCAAACAAAAGTCACATAAAATTAAAAAAAAGAAAAACAAACCTTGGTAAACCACTAATTAAATATAAAAATATATTTATAAATCATGGCATGAAAAGTAGGCTATCTTCATTACATAAAAGAATTCTCTGTAACTAAGGAAAGAAAATATTATGGCCCCTAAAGATTTAACCATACCCAAACAATAAAAAAAGAACAGAAGAAATATAAATGTAAACAAAAATGAATGTAAATTTATTTAAACTATACATATCTAGACATAGCCTATGCAAGGTAGAAAATGTTGAAATTAAGATAGCTATGACTTACCATTTTTACCTCTAAAAATAGAAAAGAACAGAACTCATGATGATGATTTATGAATGTGTGTTCAAAGAAGATCACTAAAACATAATATTAGCATAAATCAGTAAAATATCTAAATATCTTCCAAATTTTGAATTAACTTTTTATGAAAAATTTAAAATAATGAATACTGTGTGTGACTATTTTCATTGACATTTCAAAACATGTTCTTTTGAAGTTAAAGATTTGTCTAGTAAAAATCTACTAAGGAGTAGTTCAGAGGTATTAGACCAACTTTTGTGAAGACCTGTGTCAATCACATCAAAAAACGAAGAAAAGAAAAAGAAAGAAAAGGAAAAATATGATAATAAATATGTTCGTGGATGAATAAATGAAGCTATGAATGCCATTTTATTTCACTCTCTTAAATCCTTGCAGTTTCATATAGTCAGGAATTTAAAAATATTGTTGAACTTATTTTTAAGTATCTTTCAATATGCATTTTAATTTATAGCTTTTCAGAACTGTTTGACATTACCAGAAGATAGTTCATATTCATATTATATGTACTATTGGATGATTCATAAAGTATTTCTATGTTTTAAAATATTTTATTATAAATGCTGCAATAATGTGCTATGTCTTAGCCTTTGTTGTTTTTTTCCTACTGCTTCAAGAATTGTCTACTTTCATAATTCTTCCCTTAATTTGCACTTTATAAACCTCCTTGATTACTTCCTTTAATTCATAGAGGCTACTCAGCTTTCTTTTACATTGTGTGGATTTATTTTACATCCATTGTGTGGATGTTTTTATATTCATATTAATTTTGTGCTTTTCCTATTGTTGGATGAGGCTAGAAGTGAAAAAAGATAACTACTTAAGTCTCAGATAGTCAAGTTTGAAGAAAGACAAAGTTGTTTGGTTTACATATAAGGATAATGGTCTTCTGGGCTAGGGACATTACTTAGTGGTAGAGCACGTGCACAGCATATGGGGCCCTGGCTTTGATTTGCAACACTACAGAGGAAAAGGAAAGGAGAGGGAAAGAAGGGAAGAAGACGTGAGTCAGGGGAGGGAGAGGGGTTCTCATCATGCAGTTAAATCTCACTTGAATGTTTTTAAGCATGGAAGGGATCAAATGTATGATTCAGAAACTTAATTCAGACAGATATGTAAGGCTGGATTAGGAACCTGGCAGATTTCAGGCAGAGTTTGATTAGCGACCTATTGAGATGTCCCCATGAAAAAAATGGGAAAGAATGAATATGAGTAGAAGAAAAAAAAATATATTGTTATCTTTATAAAGCAGTGTGAGTACAAGGAGGGGATAATTATATATATATGGATTCATTTTATTATGAACTCAGTACTTCTTATATGAATATTCATTATAAAATACATACTTTATTGTGTAAGCATGCTTGCTTCTGAAGAGTTTTAAACTAGAATATATTTCTTTCACATTTTGAAAATTATAGCTGTTATTTGTTTATCAAAATGTCTCTTTTATCTCATAAAAAAAAAGCTTAGCACTGAGCTGAGGGGCTGAGGCTAGACCTTAAGGCTTAGTTTACTCTGAAGGCATTATCAAAACTTTCAATATCACAACTTTTCCTTTAAAATTGTGGAAAACAATGTTAGTGCTTCATATGGTATAGGGTGAGTACTTAGTAAACACAGATCAAATGTAAGTATATGTCATTACACAGGTTCATCACTGAATAAACATAGTGTATTTGGTCCAAATTTATATCTACTATTAGGAAAAGAAATTATGCTTGTCAATGACTACCTTTGGCTGAAATACAGAGAGACAGAGATAGATAGATGATAGAGATAGATAATTATATATAAACATATTTCAATGCATTATCACCTTAATTAACAGGATACTTTTGTTCATTTTTTATTACACAAATTTTAAAAAGAAATATGTTCAATGTCATGACAGTGTTCAGCTGGTCATATCACCAGCTTAAGCCACAGGGGGATTTTTGGCTGCTCAGGAAAGCACAGCATGATTAAATGAGAAGACTAGAAACTGAATTATATTTTAGCTCCTCACATAATTCTCTGAAATAAGTAGTTCATTCCTTTCTTGAAAAACTTCTACAAATCTTATCCTTCTCGTTTGGTCAGAAGGGAAAAGAAACTTTGCTTTTATACTTTTTTTTGTAGGTCAAACAGCACTATAAAGAATCTGGGAAGTTTCAGAAATAATTTAATAATGAACGGAAAAGAGCTCTGTGCAAAGAGAGCCCATAGGAGTCTCCAAAGGTCACTCAAGGGACCACAGTTGCCTGACATATATTTTTTTTCTTTAAAAACTTTTCATTTTCCAATAAGAATATTGGTATTCATTAGTCCATGAACTTTGCTACTATTATGCTTTTGAATAACTTCAAGAACACTCGTTTAGTGAGTGCATGAGTTTTACACTTAACTCTGAAGAGCCATGCTAGTTGAGATAGAAAATAACATGGGAAATGAATTATCTTCAGATCTCATTTTACATAAGAGGGTATTCTTCCACTGTGTGGAGTCCTCTTGTGACTCAATGCCAGAAGAGGTTAAGAATAGAATCTATCACTTCAGCGACCTTGTATGTAGCACAAGCTGTACACGTTGCGTGTTTAGACTTTGAAGAAAATAAAGTATTACCTAAAAACTATACATTGTAACTTGATACTAGAGGCTAAAAAATACTACTGTGAAATTAATCAGCCTTTAATTATTTAAATACCAATGCAGGCTGTTTAATAAGTGACAATTTTATTAATATCAAAAAGAAAAATAAACAAAAAATGAGTAGCATACAAAAAATAGAAATATTTAAATAAAGAGATGAGCTGGCATCTTCTCACAATTATATGTTTTATATAATGTTTTTTTTTTTCCCACTCTTGGGGCTTAAACTCAAGATCTGGGCACTGTGTCTGAGCTTTTGTGCTCAAGGCTAATGCTCTACCAATTGAGCCACAGTTCTACTTCTGGATTTTTGATAGTTAATTAGAGGTATGAATCTCACAGACATATCTGCCCCAGCTGGCTTTGAACCAAAATTCTCAGACCTCCACCTCTTCAGTAGCTAAGATTACAGAAGTAAGCTATGAGTACCCAGCTTGTTTTACATATCTCATTAAACATTATTGCCACATGGAATCAATCTTTGCAACAAAAATGCAGGCATTTATTTTCTTAATATTAGCCATTCAATATGCTTCCGCCAATGTTATTAATTACCATTTTGCTTATTAAAGATGTATTACTTCTTTTTTAAATATGTTTTTATTGTAAAAATACTGTGCAGAGGGGTTACAGTTACATGAGCAAGGTAATAAGTACATTTCCTATCAAGCATTGTGACCTCCTCCTTTGTTTTTCCCCTATCATCCCTTCCCTTCCACCTCCACAGCTACACTCCCCCTCTCCCTGCCTAAATTGTAAAGTTCATTTTTCAACATAGTGTCTTGTGCATGTCATTGTTACAATGGGTCAACTTGTATTCCTATTTAAGCAAAACAACAAAAAAAAGAGTATTCCCATGTATTACTTCTTGACCACATCCCCTCCAGCTCCTTTTGCTTTGCAGATACAATCTTGAGTTTGTACTCAGTGCAGCCTGTACCACACTTTTCTTACCTAGGCATTGTCCTTAGTAGGGATGACATGTTTAGAACACTGGCTTCTTGGTTTATACCCAGAGTTGTCTGAATCTTTGAATTTCTTGATCTCCAGCTCTTGTGTCACCTCAGTTTTTAATACTCCTATCTATAAGATCACTTTTGTGATCTCAAATTTTTGATATTTTAATAATTTTTCTAAGTCTCATCTTTATGAAGTTTTTAGTGTTTCTCTCCCTATCTAAATGTAGTATTCTCTTCCCTTTCTCCTACCATTATTTTAGCTTCAAGGGTATTTCTTATGGCAGATACTGTTTTTTTCTCAATTACCAAATCCTACTCTATGTTATTTAAATAAAGTTTGGATCATATTTTTGTGAATTTTATGTGATTTTAAAATGGATATGGCTCTCCTACCAGTGCCTTTCCTTATACTAGGTACTTCAATCTAACATACAGTCTCTAAGGAAGTATAGAGTACCATTTAGGGCCAATGTGACAGTACATTCTTATAAAACTATCAAACTCCTTGAGGAAGAAAGTTTGTGGTTAGTCTATTATTATTTTCTCTGGATGTGATGGGATAAACCTACCCAAACACTCTTAACATGCTTGAGTAGCCAGCACATTAAAAACGCAGAGCAGAGAGACAGAGTGACATTCAGTGGTACCACAACATCCTTGCTTTCAAACTTAATTCCACTTTATGTCTCCATCTTGTTTTATATCATGATAAAGCATATTTATTGTAAATCTTGGTTTGCCTGATAACAAAATATGTATTTACTTATAAACAGATTTGTTGTTCTATATTATCTGATCAACTGAAATCAAATTGTCTCACTTATTTGAACAACCTACCCTAGTCTCTCACCAGGGTGCCAATCCTAGGACATTCAGTGGCAGCAATTTCACCCCTTATCAAGTTTAATTCTTATCTAAAAAATGAACTGTTAAAAGTATAGGAAATGTATCTACCATTTTCAATACAATAAGATTGCAGAAAGTATTTCATAGCTTTGTTTTAGAATTTTAGTTATGATATAATATAATATTATTGGCATCTTATTGACACTTAATTGTAACTAACAATGGCACCTTATTGCAGTGCCATTGTTTTGACACCATCTACTATCTAAAGTCAGTGGACATGGGAGACTTGTAGACACAGTTCTTTAGATTACCAAAATTTCCTTTGAATTTCATCCTCAGTTGCTGTTTTTATGGTTTGAGATCCTTAGTACATTCCAAATGTGAGTTTTTAAAAAATATATTTTAAGAGATATATTACCCTGTCAGAATCTAAGGGTAGCCATGTTTGGATGGATTACTGCCCACATCCTTACTCAAGTTTTGGTGTTCAGAAGTTTTGTTCAGATGCCAAAAGGCAGATTGATCAATTAATGAATTGGTTGATTGTCCAGCATGATTAAGATCAACCCTCATCCCCTATCTCTGCATCCAGACCTTAGGTAATGTGACTCTTAATCTCAACTCTGTAATCAGGTTTTGATTTCTTTCTCATCAGCTATATAGTCATCAATTTTAACCTAAAATGTAGGCTGGGATATGAAAAGGATGGTGAGACTCTATTTATGTAGAAAATTTAAATCCGAGCTGAATATTGTATCTTATCATCTGTTTTTGCAAGTGTTTTTATTGAGACATCTCTATGCCCTTTTTTTGTACGTAGGGCATATGCTACCTCTGTAACATAACACAGTAGTGTAGTTATAGATTTATAGTGACAGAGACTATATGGACTTTATAGTCTAAAATGTTTGTTGGTTTGTTTATTAAAACTGTATGCCACATCCTGTTCTGAGGGATGTATGACCAGAATCATAGGGCATGAAAAACATCTACTTTTTTTTTTTTTTTTTACCAGAGTGTCTATCAGAATTAGAGACAGGTGTAGCATATGCACAAATCAGGTACCACAGGAGCTTCGAAGGAGAGCTTCCTCCATTCTGCAGCTTTCTCTTATGTGACTTTCTGAAAACGGACCTATTATCGAATCAATTCTTATAAAAATATCTATATTAATTACCATGTATGAACTTTTTGGCGATAGGATGATTGTCCATAAAATGAATTTATGATACCTACAGACAAAATGTAATTATTACAAAAGGAAATTTAAACTGCCTAATGAAACTGCCCTAGGAAAATGAAGAGGAGTAAAACTCATAAGAGCCTGGTTCATGGCCATATCTTGATGAAAAATATAGTAAAATTTAATATTTTCTAATTACCAAATATGTCATACAATGAACTAAAATGGTAAATAAGAATTAAGCAAGTTCTTATATATTTGTACATACTTTGTTCTAAAAGTCAATATTTTAATTACAAATTATTCTAGTTATCTAGTTATAAGTATACTACCATATTTTTCCCACATAAATTTTTGTACTTCATTTTACATATACATTAGTGATACATAGCATTCAAACACTAAAATCATGTAAATGTTATCATGCTATATGTATCCTCTTACAATATTTGAAAAATAATTTATTTAAGCAAAATCCTATTAAGAAATACAACTCTATTCATTTTTACTACTGTGGGATCTAGAGTTAAATTACTAATATTGTAATATCTTACAATTGTTATGCACTTATTTTGTGATTAATTATATACAAAACTCTATATTAAGCAAATTTACCCTCACAATTAAAACATGAAATTAGTCTTTTTTTAATGACCAATTTACAAAGGAAGAAAGAAATTGAAGCATAGTTACATTTTTCTCAATAAAGCTTGACTTCAAACACTGACACTTTGGCTCCAAAAGAAGCATTACTTTTAATAATTATGCCAAAATTTCCTTCCTTCAGCATAATTAAATGATTAGTTCTGCTTTTGGCAGGAATTTAGGCTGATTATGATGCTTTCTATTACAATTTTTAAAAAACATGTATCAGAATGTCTTCTTTTACCAGTGTGAACACTCTTTTTTGGTTTTCAGCAGTTTCATAGCTGAGTATAATAAGATATGTACATGTCTGACTTCATTAGATATTGATAAATTACTTTTCAAAATAGTGCCCTTAAAATCACATGAAAAATATTCAAATATAGCTGTTATTGAAGATACAAATGACTTATTTCTCACTCAATGTGATGGGATGAAAGTGACAGCTGCTGGCTTTTGAAATAGTTAATTACATGAATACCTCAACCTTTCGTGGTTATTGATTGTTCGTGTGGCAAAGGGGATTTCAACATTTTTATTTGCAAACATTTCCCCATAAATGATACTTTGTGATTATTAATTGTTTCCAACACATAAAAATTAATATGATACTTTTTTATTTTTTTATTGTTAAGGTAATCCTCTTTAGTCATATGGTACATGCTACTCTTTCTTTTTAATTTGATTCATTGCTACGTAAATTCTTCTCTTAAATGATTACATTTTCATTATTCATTGGATTGTTTCTATCAATATACAATATGTCACCATTATGAAAATATGAAAAAACTATATTTCATATTCCACTTTCCCTATCAAGTACTTTTGTATTGTTGTGCTCCCTTCATAGCAAAATAAGTATTAGAAAATTTTTTCATATGTTCAAAAACAGTTTACCCAACCATATTATATACCTCATCATCCTACTAATATCAATGTCATCTTAATAATGTTGTTTGATTGCTGGGTGCCAGTAGGTCACCCCTGCAATATTAGCTACTCAGGAGGCTGAGATCTGAGGATCACAGTTCAAAGCCAGCCCAGGGAAGATGTCCATGAGACTTTTTTGTCCAATTAACAACCAGAAAACTGGAAGTGGCACTGTGGCTCAAGTGGTAGAATGCTCGTGTTGAGCTAAAGAGCTCAGGGACAGTGCCCAGGCCCAGAGTTCAAGATCCATGACTGACAAACAAACAAACAAACAAAAAAATGATGTGTGATGTCAATATCATCTTGAAAGTAACCAAAGATAATTTACTTGACTATAAGTAGCATGTCTGATAACTGATTTCTCTTGTCTTCCCACTTTTTCATGTTTCTTCCAAGATAAATCTATCTTTTGTTATTTATCCTTTCTCAATTGTCATTCCATTCAGTCTTTATTACTAATTGTCCCTAAATCTCTAAATTGGAATATTAATATCTCAGTCTTTGTATTTATTCCTTCAGAGATATCATCTATTTTTCATAGATTAAAAGGTTAGTAAACACTAAAAATTCTAGAATTATATTTTCCACTCATTGTGCTTTACCATATTGCAAACATGTAAGTCTAGTTTTTAACTTAACATATCAAGTGAAAGCAAAAAAAAAATTTTTATTCTTCACATAATTCAAAGTGAATTTTAAATTATCTATCCACAAATCTCCTCTAACCATGGAATATCTACATCATTTTTCTGATACTTATTCAGTGTAATTTTAGTCATTTTGAATCTCATTTTCTCAAACAACCTATCAGGAAATTCTGGTTTCCTAAATGTAAACATTTCCATCAATTGCCCGCTATCCCAATATCATTTCCAGGACAACTACAATATTCTCTTTACTGATATTTGTATATATATTTTTGACAGCTATCATTAATTTTCAACATAAGATATATATTTATAAGACATAATCTTATAATTAGCACCTGGTGAGAGAAGGGTGAAGAAATGATGATGAAACTCCAAAAAAAATTCAATACTTCCACATGGTTCTTATAATTATAATAGACTTTCTTATTTTTCTCAAGGTGATGAGGAATGGCAAGGTCTTTATGCACACCTCAATCATTCATGTGGCATATGTGGTCCCTCAGACAGAGTTAGATATTGTGTGAGTAGTCTTCCTTTAGCTGAGAGCAAATTTAACACTGTTTGGAGGCCAACAATTATCAGGCAGCAGCTTTGCCAGAAGCTCGTAAAATAAATGTTTCAGTTCTGATGGAAAAAAAGCTTAATTATCACAGAATTCACTGCAAATGCTGTTGAAAGGCATTGGTCTCATGGAAATCATCGGGAGAATTTGTAGGTGGAATTTATCTCCCATGATTTCTAATTTGATAATTGCTTGGTACTAGGATAATTGTCTCTCCAAATAAATAAATAAAATAAATTCATCTCTGCTTTGTGAATTTAATTACATATTTTGTTTACAAAAACTATGAACTCTAAGGTACTTTCAGTGTGTAAGATTAATAGCTAAAATATAGGTAGTTCTATTAAGATGTGATTTAGTTACTTTAATGACTTCAGGAATAACCAGATCCCTTCTATATTGCTTCTTTCAAAGCAAAATCAGTTTCAAAATTAGTCATTGGTCTTTTGCATAAATAGACATTACCTCTTAAAAGAAGACCTATTAAACATTTTAGGTTATTTCCCCTGAACATCAATAGTTCCTTTAAAATCTAATGATCATGTATGTGGCACATATGTGAGGATGTGGGCTTCTTAGGGGGAATAAACTATGGAACATGTATGAACTCAAGGTACTCTGCAATTTAGTAAAAGACAAAAAGTAGGAGCATATTATTTGAATAAATCTTGTTACGTTCATTATCAGAGAGAGAAGTTATACAGAACTAAGTAGGGTTAGCTAGTAAAGGAGAAGTGGTATAAATAATGTTTCATAAATGAAAAATATTTATTTGAAAAAATTAAGAGATTTTTAAAAGTATGTAAAACATGAGAGCAGAAGAAGAATAAGCTATGGTATGAGGGGGGCTGGAGATCTTGATAAGAACTAAAAACACATCATAATATGTTTCTCTCAGTTAGATTTTCTTCCATGAATACGGAATATCCTTTAAAAGGAAAGTGAGCTGTCTGTCACATAAGAATCAGAAGCATCAGGTTTCTATTAACTAAATTAAAAATGGGCTATGTGATTTTTCTTTCTTCTAATTTAAAAGTTATCTATAAAATGTGGTATTTAGTTTTGTATTAAATAATAGTTACAGAATTCAATATTAGAGTCAGATTTCTTCCTTTATAAAATTACAATGTAAACCTGATGTTTGTCTATGGTTGCTTTAGGAAAGTAAATTTTAAAAAAAATCTATAGATATCATCTTTGTGTGTATTTTAATCAAAATAGAACTGATATTTCTCCCTTTCCTACACAAGCACAGAACTATGAGTATATTTCAATTCATTCATATGATGACATCTAGAATCACAAAATACTACATCATTTTGTTTCTGCACAATGCAAGTTGTATATTACCCCAGTAATATAACCCTTACCTAAAATGCATAAAATCTTAGAGACTAGAGTCTTTTCTTATGCCTATTATAAATCACACAAACTACATTATAGCCCTATTTTCTCCTGCTTTGTCTCCTTGAAGTTGGAAGCCAACTGAGAACATGGCTTACAGAGTCATGTTGCTGAGGTAAGTAGAGGTGCTGAAGCAGGAGCCTCATCATTTAGAGTCATGAGATGTCACAATAATTTTATTTAGGAGATATCATCCATATGGCTCTTGAAGCACATTTAAATAATTACATGTATGCTTTTAAATATTTTCCTCTTCAGTTGGCACTTGCAATAATTATCTTTTGTTTTGTAGTAGAATTATTTTCCTGTTCCTCATGTAACTAATGTAGGAATAAAAGTCTGAATACTGTTGTCTTATGGTGAGAAAGATGCCATACTTTTCTTTGTCTTCTATTATTTCTCATATAATACTTCGATTTACCTCCCAGTGTAAGCTTACTTTCCAACAGCAGAGACATATTTGTTTCATTAAGTGACTAATTTTAAACAAAGATTGTATAATTATAAACTTAGTGGACATGAAGTAAATAAATAATTTTCAAATATATTTCCCAAATTGGAAAAACACCAATTAATTTTCAGACTACTCAAATGTGGACTTTCCATGATAGAAATGTTTGATACTTAAATTAGATCATGGGCGTTAGATAGCAGGATAGAAGATTTTTCATCGGAGTCCATGAATAAGTAGAGTCAGGGCAAAAATTGAGAGCCTATGTTTAGAAGACTAAAGGAAAAAAATATGAGGAACCATGAAAAGAAGGCAGAGCAGCTACAAAGCACAAGAAGCAAGAAATGTGAGAGTGATGTAGCAAACAACTTTTAACTGTCCTCCTGCTGTCCATGGACAAGGACAAGAAGCCAAAGCCCTTACCACATGGTAAGTGAGGTGGTCTAAGCAAAAGACCCAGCTTCAGAACAAGTCTATACTTTCAGAAAATCTTAAAGCCAGTGCAGGGGTTTGGTGGGATGATGACTCCCCTAGAGTGACAGGCCAGCATTAGACAAGAAAGACATTCTTTCACTCTCCATATCATGGTGAACTGCAGAGAGACACCATTTTGAGAGAGGTCCTATTGTTCACAACTGAACTGTGTAAGTAACTTAAAACAAGGAAGACTTCAGGAAATTTGGGGACTCCAGGCCACATTGTTTTATAGGAAGCCAACCATGATATGCCTGTGACATAGTGGAGTGTTCCAGAAATAGGGCCTGCCAGCTGGCTACAGTTTTGTCTCAATATCTAGACATTTGCATGTATGATCAAGATTTAGGCCTAATGTCCGATACTACTCAGAAGGAAATTAGCTTGAGTCTCTTGTAGTTTATTGTTTATGGGTTGGTGAGTTTTAATGTGGATTGAGAGTCGAGCTATGTTGTTCACTGTTGTATGCTGCTTTCACCTTCCAAGTTTCTTTCTCTCTATATTGAAAGCTGATGCTGGTCACAAAGGATATTGTGTTCTGTGGGCCAGGCAGCTTTGTCCTTGCTTCACAGGCCCTCAGTTTGGCTCCCAAGGAGAGCTCACATGCAAGTCTATGGGTATCCTCAAAATATATCTGATAACAAAGTAAACACAGTATTAAATTCTTTACTGGGGAGGACTAAAAAATTCAATTGCTCTGCCTTCAGGTCTCAGCACTTTCAGACTCATTACCTTATGAGAGGGAGGAGGCTTGGGAAAACTATGCTCTCCCTAGGTCTTGATCTTAGAGCTTTCATCACAGCATGGCAACAATTTCACACAGCTAACAGCTATCTCCTGGTGCTAAGTACTCTTCTAGGCAACACCTTGGTGCAGTACCTTCAGTGATCTTGGTGCAATGGGACTTACTCTTATCAAAGAGTACAGGACCACTGATTATCATGTTCATCCTTGCTCAAGCATCTGGTTCCTTAAGGTTCTCAATGACTCTACATCAGATTCTATCCTTATCCATTAACACCTCTCATGGCTGTCTTCATTCTAGACAGTGGCTAGGTATCCCAAGACTCCTGGAGCTATGATTAGTACAATCAAAAGGGGAAATCAAATAATGAAAAAGGACAAAAGTGATATACAAGTCTTCTGGAACATGATCAAAAAGTTAAGATTAAGGGGATAAAAGAATCAGGGGATTAATAGAAGAAATGTAGCATAAAGGCAGAAAATAAATCTAATAAATAGGAGCAGACACAGGTGGACCGGTGGCAACAATGAGAAGTACAAGTTCTCATGTCAAAAACCAACTTTAAAACTTTGGGGGGGGGGAGGGTTGGGTGGGCACAGGGGGGGAGGCTTGGAAGGGATTTGAAGGGTAAACAAAGGAGGAGCCTGCAATGTTTGATAAGAAATGGACTCATTATTTTGCCCATGTAATTGTAACCCCTCTGTACAGTATGTTCACAATAAAAAAATAAAAAAAAATAAGAGCAGAAAAATTCCCAAATCTTCAAAAAAGAGAAAACTAGAGAGTATTATATTAAAACTCCGAACAGGTAAGATCATGACAAAAAAATCTTCAAGTAATATTATAGTTTATACAATAAGTATATAGAACATGGAATAAATATTGAAAACTGAAAAGAAAACCCCAATGAAATACATAAAGGGAAAAACTGACCAGAGTAACATCTTGAGTTTCTTAATAGAAACTCAAAAACTAAAGAGGGCACAGAAAAAATGTCTTTCAAATACTTAAAGTAAATAGCTGCCAAAGTTGAATGCCTTAATCCAGCAAAGCTTATCTTCAAAACTGAAGGAGAAATAAAGATCTTATTTTGTTGGCAGGCCTGTAAGTTACTGAAATTACTATGGATAGCAATATAGTGGTTCCTCAAGAAACTTAGTTCTTTTTTATATCATATAATCCACAATTATTCCACTCTTGGGCATAGACACAAAGGAGTGTATATTAGCATACAACAGAGATAATTGCATAGGAATCCTTATATCAGCAGCATCCATAATAGTCAATTATGTAATCAGTCAAAGTACCCTTCAACTGATGAATGAAATTTTTTTAAATGGTTTATGTATTCACAATGGAGTATTATTCAGACAGTAAGAAGAATTAAATAATGTTTATAAGAAAATATGTGAAATAGAGATCATCTAATTATAGGTATGAAGATGATGAAGTTCATTGTATATTTATGAAAATTACATAATAAAGTGCAGCAAAAATAAAGTAGAGGAGAAAAATAGAGGTTAAGGTAGATTAATATAGACAGAGATGATTTGATCAAATTACATTATGTACATATGCGTATCAAAATAAAACTATTTTGTACAATTAATGTATGCCAATATAATATATTTCACTATTTAAAACTTGTCTAAATTTTTCCTTGGTGCAAAATCAGCTAAAAATCCTTTATAATACACAGATGGTGCATTTTTTGCCAGTCATATTTGCAAAATGCAATCGTTAAGTGGTTTTTGAGGATTTCACAAAATAAGCCCTATTATTGAATCTAATTAAGAGTTAAATGTATGCCTGTGCAATTTTATTAGCTGAAGCTAATGCTCTGGTCATAAGAAAACTGTCTATAGAAAAGTATTAGAAAGATACTTCCAAGTCTTGAGATCTCAAACTATTTCTGTCTCCAATTATACTTTCTATGTTGTAGAGTCCCTGTCAGCTTTCCTTTCAACCTTCAGGAAATCCTAGAGAATTTTTTCTTTTAAACTTATTTGTTAGCCATATTAAAATGGCTATTTATAGGTCTTAGCTAGTAAGATAGTTAGAGCATATGATTTAAGAGGCATCAAGACCATTATTTACAAAGAATGACTTGAACAGATGAAATAATGTGCTGATCTGAAAGAAAATCAAAGAATAATACAAATCCAGAAGTTAATATATATGAATATATATATGTATATATGCATATATATGTATATGTGTGTATATATACATATATATGTATATATAATTTCCACAGCATTTGTTTTGTCATGTTCTTATTCTTCATGGTGTAATAGGAATCTGTTCCAGAACTCCAGACAACAACAGAAGATAGATTACCATCCAGTGGCAGAAGAGACCATTTGCTTTGCCACCTCTGAATCTCTGGTCAAAAACTTAGCTCCAATCCACTTAGTGACATGTAGTCACTGTGATTACTTGTATGGTGTTATGCAGTATTGGGCAGTAGTCACACCCATGTGTTTAAATACATATTATTTAGAATTCTATAGAATTCAATTCTTATTCTTCCTAGTCAAATTTCAAGTATTCCAATACTTCATTTCCTTTCAGACTTCACTGATAGTTTAGAAAAACAAAAGGTTGTCCTTGAGCTAGCAACAAGGACCTTTTTGTCTGTGACATAGACTATCTTAACAAATTATTTTTCACTAGTATGAAACACATGCAGGTTGAATCTGAGTGTACAACTTGTGGTGTCTGCTCCAGCTGATTTTGCACAACAAAGATTTACTGATCACACAACCTTGATTCCCCAAACTTTACATTCAATGTACATCATTTTTGTACTTTGTATTGCCTGGAAAATGGAGAAAGGTCAGTGAGATGTACACAATAATACCTGTAAATTAGAGTGGACCCTAGAAACTAAAGAGTGCTTCTTAAATGCTAGCCGGGCACCGGTGGTGCACGTCTATAATCCTAGCTACTCAGAAGGCTGAGATCTGAGGATCACAGTTCAAAGCCAGCCTCGGCAGGAAAGTCTGTGAAACTCTTATCTCCAATAAACACTCAGAAAAACAGAAGTGGTGCTGTAGCTCAAGTGGTGGAGCATTCGCCTTGAGGTGAAGAGCTGAGGGACAGCGCTCAGGCCCAGAGTTCAAACCCCACAACAAACAAAAAAAAGAAAGAAAGAAAGAAAGAAAGAAAGAAAGAAAGAAAGAAAGAAAGAAAGAAAGAAAGAAAGAAAGAAAGAAAGAAAGAAAGAAAGAAAGAGAGAAAGAAAGAGAGAAAGAAATGCTAGCAATCAAAATGCATTGTTCTTAAAAACTGACATGTTGAACTTAAACGCCTTTGCTCAACTACTTAAAATTATTAAAAAAAATAGACAAGCTAAAAATAATTGAACATTAATGAACAAATTAAATGCAAAAATGAAAGACTGCCTGCAAAGATATCCAGAAATATATGGGTAAATAAATATGGTTATATTTTAGTTTTTGAAACAACATGCATGGTTTTGTTTTCATATTGCTAGATATCAAGTGGAAACATGTTTTGTATTTTGGAAATATAGCTCACTGTTTAAAACTAATGGTCTGAACTATCTATATAATTAAATTTATAACAGCCCATTGGGAAATTGAGTTTGTGCACAGTTTACTCTTACATCTTCAAGGCAAATTAACTTTCTAACCAGAGGAATTGTGATTGTAAATACAGTCCAAATCATATGCAACAGCTTCTAACCTCCCCTCCTTCCATAGTACACTCCTATGCACTAAGGTGACACACCATACAGCCCCTAATCTATCAAAAATCTTCAAGTCATTTAAACAACCAAGATGAATCATTCCTGATAATTACTAAGACTTTCTCATGTCAATGGAAGAGCAGATATGAATATGTTTAAACTGCTCAAAAATGAATGGAAACTGGTAAAACATCCTTCATTGCTTTTTGGTCAATGATATAAAAAATGTTCTCTCACACAGGAAAAAAATAGCAGGGCAAATATATACCTCTCGGGTCACAAGGCACTAAGGCAATTTAGTTCTTTCCGTATTTTTATCAACATTTCTTCATTTATAATCCCTGACCTCTGAGAAAATTTGTACCTTGGTGCAGTCTCTCTCCAGCTGAAGGTCATGCTCTGTTCTGTTTGCTGTCTCTGAAATAGCTGAGTGCTTTCATCCTAAATCCATGCTTTGGTTCCTGAACCATCTAAGCATCTGATTAGCTCCATCTTTTATCTCCCATCTCTGTGGCTTTAGACCTTTGGCCTGGCTGTTTCTGATGTTCCCACCAGGCTCTGATTGATACAGAACAGCAAAGGTTAGTTTCAACGCCCTAAGCAGGCCTCCCTTTCTCAGCCTAATACCTTACCAAAAGAATTCTGGAGGACTAGTACCCATTCTTAAAAAAAGAATTTTACACTTTTCATTTCATTTTTTGTGTGCTTTCTCATTTTATAAATGACTCTTTTTTAAACTAAGTGAAACAAGGATTCAATAGCAATTTAAAGGTAACAGCAACAATAATAATAAACTGATTTTAGTTAACTTTCTTAGCATATAGTTTATAGTAAATATTAGACTATTTTATGTTTCTGTTCATATTTTAAATTCTGGAGTAAGCTGCAATAAATATATATAATTTTTCTTAGTCACAAAAAAGTACTAAAAGTTCATGTTTACACATTGTACTGTCTTAGATGTTGTTCTATATGTATTTCTTTAACTCCTTCATTTAAGATTTCCTCAGATAGTCACTATTTATTAACATTACAGTTTGTCCTTGTCCTCTTTGGAAACTGTTCCATAAGCTTTTTTTAGTGCTTTTATGTGACATAATAAAACAGAGAAAGGAAGAATTGAACACCTATGTCCAGATGCCTTTATTATCTGCTTTTCAAGATAATAGATAGGTGGATTTCACCAGATCCTATAACTTCTCATTCTTCTCTTTTGCAACACACATACTTTCCAAGATAATTTCTAATTTCTTATCATGTTGAATTATAATTTCTAATTTCTTATCATGTTGAATTTTATGGAAAAAATATATAATCAAGCTGTGTTTTGAAATGTGCAACAACATTCTTCCAAGGCTAGCAAACATAAAAAGATTTTCAGCAATTTGTTAGAAAAATTAAAATCAAAATCCCAACGAGACATTACTAAGATAATTAAAAACAACATCACAAGGCAGAAAATGACAGGTGTTGGTGAGGATGCAGAAAACATTGCCACTCTCACAGACTGCTGATAGGAGCATAAAATGTTCAGTCTCTATGGGAAACAGCTTTGTGATTCTGTAGTAACTTAAACAGAATTATCATACAAGTGAGTAATTCCACTTTTCAGTGTATTTCCAAGAGAATTAAATGAAACATACTCATAGAGAAATGTACACACAAATACTTAATCATAGCTCAATTCACATTAGCCTAAAGGTAGAGCCAATCCAATGTCAAAAAACAAATGTGTTGGGTCTTTGTCTCTCCTGCGGAAGACAGACAGGGTCCTAGGAAAGGTAAGTGCTTCACTTGCCCTTTCCCCAGCCTCCCTTAGACCCAGAGACAATCAAACACAGCGGGTAGTCAAGTCAATCAGGAACTCATTTATTACCACACAGCCAGCACTTTTTAAAGCAAAAAAACTAGTGGCATGGAAGGGGAGGAAAAGGAACCAACCAATCACTGTACAGGTCACCCTATCATGCCCCTAAGCTTTCTACACTGTCTCTGCTGCCTGCGAGTTATTCACTCACTGATGTCACTTAGCCTGATTGTGGTATCCAGTCAGATTTTAACATAAACAATTCGGGCTCTGCCCACTCAACTCCCTCTCAGTGCCATCTTTGCTGCCCATGTGCCCTACACAAATGGATTTGTTGTTGGGGGATTTAATTTTTTGAGTTCCAGGTGTATTTTAGATATGAGACCCTTGTCTATTATATGGCTAGTGAAGATCTTCTCCCAATCCGAGGGCTTTCTATTGATCTTGCTAGCTATGTCCTTTGCCTTGCAGAAGCTCTGCAATTTCATGCAATCCCATTTGTCCAACCTTTCTTTGATTTGTTGTTTCTGGGTCTCTACTAAGAAAATTTCAGCCTGTACCAAGGAGACCTATGGTTTCTCCTATTCCATCATGTAATGTTTTCAGAGTGTCTGCTTTGACTCCAAAGTCTTTGATCCATTTGGAGTTGATGCTGGTGCAGGGTGATATATAAAGATCTATCTTTAGTTTTCTACAAGTAGTTAACCAATTTTGCCCAAGATAAATATTCAAATGGTTTTTTGTTTTTCTTTTCCTTTCATGCAATTGTTTCTAACATATTTATAAGATGATTTCTTTGTTGCTTTGTATGTCCCTCCCCCACAGTATAACCCCTGCTTTCATTGTATTTGAGGTTGGTATAATTTGTGTAGGGGAAGGGAAAAAACAAATCCTTTAAATAGGGATACAGGTGGACCCACTGAAACAATGAGATGTATAAGTATGTCGAAAAACGAACTTTACAACTTTGGTGTGTGTGGGGGATCAGTTGGGTGGGGTGGGGGGAGGGGTATGGGAAGGGATGGGAAGGGGAAACAAGGCGGAGGCAACAATACTTGATAAGAAATGTACTCGTTATCTTGCCCATGTAATTGTAACCCCTCTGTACAGTATTTTCACAATGAAAAAGTCATGAAAAAATAAAGTCACATATATGTCCATTAACTTTCCTCTAAGTAGCAATTCTGATGTACATAGCACAATGGTAATGGCTGTCTATGTTGATTTTCAGGTGCTTAAAGGTTCTTCAAACTTGATGAACTAGTATCTTTTATTTTTTTCTGGCAGGAGACCCTTGGACATCACAGACCCACTCAATCCTTAAAGTATGCTGATACCACTATTCTCTCTCATTTCTCTCTCCTCTCTCTCTGTATGTTTGTATATACACAAGCATGCACATGAGCATGCACATGTTTGTGTGTGTGTGTGTGTGTGTGTGTGTGTGTGTGTGTGTGTGTGTGTGTGTGAACCTACCCTCATATATTTTTAGTGTCTGGTGAGTTTCATTATGCACATATATACATATACAATATGTATGTATGTATGTATGTATGTATGTATAATGTTCTTCAACTGTCTTTACCCTTCTCCATGTATCATCTCATTTCCCCTTCCCTTCTCTCACTGATCTAATATATTATATTATATTATATATATACATACTTACATATATTTGTATATAATGAGTAACTGCTACCTTAGTGACAAACTCTAGTAGAAAATTGTGTATTTAATTCTTAAACTTTGACTTGGTTGAACCTACTTGCCAGTCACAGTCAAATTCATTAATCACTTCTGAGGCTGTTTTCTGTGTATAGTGATTGATTTCTCAAGTTTTAAACTTATTCTTAGTTTAGAGTAACATTGTTTAATCATTCAGGTTTTTCTTCTTTGGCTTTTGCTATTTGGTGTACTATGCTTTGAACTCAGAGATGCGCTGTTACTATGCAGACACTCTACTGCTTGTCTCCAGCACTTTCTGCCTAGTTACTTTAGAAATAGGGTTTTGTGTTTTGTCTAGGCTCTTTGGAATCTCAATCTTCCCAATCTTTCTCTCCCAAAAAGCAGGAATTAGCCATAGTTACCCAAACTTCATACCAAGTTTTAATATGTTTGTTCCTTCTTTCTTCTTGATTTCTATTGTTTTACATTTCTATTTGCCCTTAAATGTTTGAACTAGTTTTCAATGTCCTTACCTTGTCTCTGTTCACCAGAGATAGCTGCAATGAATAACTTGGGGCAAGGCTCTCTGAAGGCAGGTGAGCAGCTCTATATTTGTTGGTTCCGCACACCCTGTGTACAACACATTTGACTACTGATTTCACAAGTAGCCTGATAATCGACTCTCCCTACACTTGAGGCTGCAAAAGCTACGAACATACAAAGG
Organism: Dipodomys merriami; assembly: GCF_024711535.1. Lineage (NCBI taxonomy): Eukaryota > Metazoa > Chordata > Mammalia > Rodentia > Heteromyidae > Dipodomys > Dipodomys merriami. Next base: position 72,713,975 of record NW_027202270.1, on the reverse strand, counting down.
GCAATCTCCATTTCCACCAGTGGATCTGAGCTCTCCTGATCCCTTCCATGAGGTGCTTTTTGTGTCTCTCCAAGAAACCCAAGAAATGAGCAAGCTAAAGACAGTATCATCTCCTCTACTTTCTTCACAAACTTCAGAGAAAAATTCACTGTGGTCCCAAGCCTACACTATACTAAAATTTTGATACTAATACAAGTGTTCTTTTAACAGAAGTTGATTCCTGATTAGTAGCAAGGCAAAGTGATTCTAAGAGAAAAAGTGATTGCAAGTGTTAGTATTTATTGCCATGTAAAGCATTCTTCTTTATAATCTCAGCAAATTGTTTTCAGAATCACTCTGACTATATAAATTTCTATTTTTTGAGTTCTATTTTGAAATAAATTTAACATTTTGCTATTTCTTTTATTAGCTTATAAAGTAAGTTAAATCTTTGACATTTGTTGAAAGCCATTGGAAATTTATACTTTAATAACACATACATATTGCATAATGAAAATGAAAATAAGTTATGCATATCTGCCCCTCATTTAAGGTATTTCAATTGTATCTTGAAAATTTTACTTACAGAGTCCATAACAGATGACAAAGATGACAAAGACATTTGGAATAATGGCTCTCTAGGAGAGTTTGCCTCTGTATTAGCATCACAGAATGGAGTTTTACAAACCTGCCTGGACCAGGTCACCACATCAACATAGCCTGTATAGCCAAGCAAATAGGCAACATCATAAGGATGCTGGTACAACATGAAAACCATCTTACAATAAGTCATTTTTCCAAGAACAGAAGAAAAACATCAATTAGTAGTAATAATTAGAGCATGCTACATACATAAACCAGTAACATGACCATTATTTTATTATCATATACTATGTAATATAAATAATTACATGTGATATATTTTGCATAACTAACATCATACATATGGATTTTTATATCATTTTCAATTAGGTAAAAGTATAGATAACAACCATAGGTTGCTTATAGTGTTATAGGACCAGCTTTATTATATGGTCCATTGCTGAATGGAACATCATTATTTGACATATGACTATAAGTGGAGACATCAGGGAAAGGTATTATATATAGTTACATTGATTGTATTAGGAAAATTAGTGAACATTCCTATTAAATTAATAATCACAGTAACTACATATACAAAATATTTCAATAAAAGGGTACAAATAAGCATGTGACTATTAAACAATATAAATAAACATAGATTATAAATGAATTGCAACTTATGAAAGTTTGCTGTGTTCACTCAGGAGAGAAAAAGGGAGATTTGGGGGTTGAAGGCTGATGAAGAAGCAGACAGAGAATCATTCCTTTGAAGATGCATCTTTACTCTCTTGAAGGAGCTTGTTTATCTTTCACTTAAATTGCAGTTAGAAATGAGTGATAGCAGAGAAATACACCTTTAGGGGAAAAATGAAGAAGAAGCACAGAGTTCTATGAAAGATGTGGAAATAAGCACATTCACAAAGTGGATGAATCTGAGAATTCATTGACTTTTCATCATTCTTATTTGACATAAAATCCAAAGCAAAATCTTTTTAGTTCATCCAAAGAGCACACTCATTCAATTTTGTTCTTTATATTTTCTAACTAGAAGTAGTGTGGAGGAAATTGGTGAATGCATCTCCGCATGAAACAAATGTGAAAAATATAACTTGGATTCGGAGTACATGATAATTCTCTCTCTATATAGACATATATATACACATAGAAAAATATATATCAAATAGATATATACATATATAGTTATAGTTTTCTCTATAAATACAGATCTATATATTTATATTTAGGAAGAGTTGAAAACAGTTACTTTCTCTCAAAACACATATATTTACATATATACACATATGCATCTATAACACAAATATATACATATATGCACACATAAATATATGCATATATGTATATATGGAGGGTTGAAAATATGTTATTCTAAAACAAAAAATAGCTCTTAGCTAAATCATACATTTTTCAGACTCATTCTGACACAAAAAGAACATAAAAGTCATGTGAAACAGATCTCTTCTATTAATAGAAATCAGATATGGTGATATAGATTTATAAATAGATGTAGATATAATATTGAAATTGAAATAAATATTTTATTTCAACATGGTGTACATCTTGGCTTTGAAAACTTCTAGTAAGCTGCTTGGGTATATTTGCTCAGTGCAATATCTATTTTACCTAGATGATAATCCAATCATAACAAAATAAATTAAAACAGTCATACCTACATTGAGTTGCCTAGTACTTTGGGCAAGAGATGGCCTTTGCTCCCATAATGAAGTAATCTCAAGTTCTGTGTACAATTTTCTTAAATTTCTAAGAACAAGAGAAGATAAAATTGATGGAAAAACCTATGTGAAATGAATTGCTATAGCAGCCTTGCCTCGAGAGAGCTCAAATTTTGGTTTAGCAGAGAACAAGAAGATGGAGGGTAGGTATGTCAACCATACTCAATATTATTTACTTTTTAATTTTTAGAGTGACTTAATGAAACCCTCTCCTCTTTTGTGATGTGGTTTTGATTGGTAAGGACTGGGTAGTGAGTATATCTGACCAATATATACTGTATTCCTTCCTATGTGTTCTTAGCACTACTCCTGTGTGCAGCCCTCCAGAATGTCCCTCCCTTGTGCCCCCAGCACAACTTTCTCCTTTAGTTCTGTGATTATGCCTCTCACCTTGCTATGCAGTTTCTATTTATCTCTACTAAAAGATCATCCGAGCTCTTTATCTTCAACTTGATCTGAGACTCATTTTCACTTTCACTTTATATAAAACTATGACTACAAAATGATGGATTGTTATATTCCTGGTCCCTATCAATCTATCTATCTATCTATCTATCTATCTATCTATCTATCTATCTATCTATCTATCTATCTATCTATCTATCTATATTTGTCAGTCATGGGGCCTGAACTCTGGGCCTGGGCACTGTCCCTCAGCCCCTCAGCTCAAGGCTAGCCCTCTACCACTTGAGCCATAGCACCACTTCTGAGTTTTTCTGCTTATGTGTTGCTAAGGATTCGAACCCAGAGCCTCATGTATGCAAGGCAAGCACTCTAACACTAAACCACCTTCCCAGACTCCTACAAATACTTTTAAAATAGCAAGAAACTTCAAAGAGCACACAAAGAAAAATTTAACAACTGAACAAACCATGACAAATTCTAGAATATCAAAAACAGTTGAGGGAGCATTAAAGAAGAAAACAACTATTTGAAGATTTCAGAAGGGCATTTTTTAAGTTCATTTGTGTTATAGTCACAAAATACATGAGGCTGAGTTACACACAAACAAATTTATAGTTTTGTAGCTCACAAATGTGGTGTTTGTATCTGCCTGGTTGCTGCTGAGGATCCAATGGTGGATGGCATCACATGTCATGCTCACACAAGAATGACATGAGGATGATGAGGTATGATCACTCCATCAGATATGCCTCTCCATCTTAGTACCCACCCCCCTCACCAGGTTTGGATTTGTCTCTTCTAAGGGACCTAATTGTTTCTATTTAGAGCCCACCTTTTAAGGTTATATCAGCTCTCTATACATGAACTTTGGGGAGACAAATCATTTCTGAACCATTGCAGACATCATGCCTAGAATTATTTTGTAGTTATCAACAGAGAGAATTCAAGAAATAGCATAGAACCACTTTGTTGAATACACTACTGGAGTGTAAACAAGCATTACTTTTCTTGAACATTAGCATTGCTGTGCATCCTGAATGAAGGCGTATGAAGATCTGGAGCCAGGAAGTGCTAGAGTATGACTTTGAAACTAAGGACCTAGAGCTCACGTTTTAAAAATTACTCTGACAGGGCAGGGAATGTGGCTTAGTGGTAGAGCGCTTACCTAGCATGCATGAGGCCCTGGGTTCGAGTTCTTGGTACCACATAAACATAAAATTAATAAAATACAAAAGAAAAATCACAATTAAATTATAAAAAATAATTGGACAAACTTTACTTAGACCTTATTTCTGAATGGTTTAGAGGGTTCATATTCCTTGTATGGCAGAGGTAGCTCAACTCTACTCAATACATTGGCTACAAACATGAAGCTAATACATTTAAATGCACTAAAGAGAAAACCAAATATAACCTAGAAGTCAGAGCAGTGGTTAGGGATAAATTTGCTTTCATCTGATCTCCTTCTTAAAGTCAAGTATGGTAGAATAAAAGAGATTTAAAACTTAATTTTGTGTTATATTTTAAGGTTTCTCTTTTATTGTTTACTATAACCATTTATAGTCATATTGAAGGTAGAAATCACTTCCTGTTGTGTTTTTTAGTACAGAATTTAACAAAACCTTTTGCAATTATTATAATGTCATTCTTACTGAATTATATCAAGTCAGTAGAAGCACTATTTAAAACTAGAGTCAATCAGCTCTGGTTTCCTGACCCTAACTCTGCAGGAAAACACATGCATCTTGTTGAGGCAGATTGTTTTCTTGAGTTGAAGATGAAAGTAACTAATCCAAAATGTTGATCAACAATTCCTCAAAACTTCCAGACAATCTTCATTATTTCAATGTCTTTCAATATACTTTTGAAAAAACAAAGCTTAGCTTCTTTAGAGTATTGTAAAAAGTTCTAAACTCCTATGAATGCATATTGAAAGTACGAAAATACATATATAGAAACAACTAGGACATGCCAGTAATATGCTATGTAGCACTTCAGATTCAACATGTGTAACTGGTCAAATGTATAGGAGCTAGTGGGCTTCTGCAGAAGACACCATGTTATCTGGAATTATCCATCAGAGTAGATGGACAAGCCATTAGTCTTAGAGATTTTTTTTTTCAATTTATGAATAAATAGATTGAATTTAGGGTAATTAAGTGGCATATGGAGTTCACAGTCATTTGGTAGCAGAACCAAGACCCAAACTGAATTTCTTCACATTCAATCCAGTGCTTCTTACTACACTGCATTAAATAACTACTGATAGGTGATTGATGAACTATGATTATATAATCCAATCTTCCTCGGCCTGAAAACTCCAATTTAATATTTTATTTAAACTAACTGTAAGTGAAGAGAGCACATCAAAAGATAAAACTATTGAAGTATAGTAGCATTTAATCATTATGCAGCTAATAAATATATCTAGAATATTTTCTAATTTTTTAAGTCAATCATCTACAAAAATGCAACTTCAGTCTTACATGTTTTGTTTAATAAGACAACTGTATGATGATCTGTATATACATATTTTCCTAAAGTGTCTATTGAATCAGCTTCTGATTAAATGCACTGATAGCAAGCATTGCTACATTTGGTGAGAACAAAGTTTGTTAAATTATATCCAAGCTATTCATTTATTTATTTTTAAGGTAATAGAGTTTGAACTCAAGGTTTTGAGCTTATCAGATAAGAATTTTTACCACTGGACCATTTTTCAGGTAGTCTTATCTTTTGGCCCAGTGCTGTCCTTGGACTACTACTTATCTATAGCTACATAGAGTTCTGATAACACACTGTGCCACCATGCCTCACTTGCTTGTTTGAGAGGACATGTTGCTAGCTTTCTGCCCAAGCTAGTTTTAAAATGTAATCTTTCCATATCCATGTCTAGAATAGCTGGAGATGTGTGTATGAGCCACTGAGCCACATCTTATATATTCCATTTGTGATAGGAATAACTTGTAGGACTGCTAAATAAAATTTTGTGGATAAGGAAAGCAACAAAGATAAATCTGAGAAGTTAAGGACCAAAAATCAAAACAAAACAAAACAAAAAACAAATCACAAAGGTATTGTTCATGTTAATCACAGTTAGCAATTCCTTCAGGCCCTGAACTTTTACTTACTGGTTAGTAGTAGATAAATCATATCCTTTGCAAAACCACATTTGATTTTTCCTTTTTGAGAGTGTATAAAGGACTCAATTCACTGTAGCCCATAACTTCACTATCAGGATTAAAAACTAAGACTTCTACTCATTCTCTAAAGTCCTTCCTAGAAAGAGGTATGTGAAAACTAGTGAAGGACCTTAGTTGTTGTTGTTGTTATTGTTGTTGTTGTTGTCAAATAGACGCAACCAGTTTCTTTCTAGGACAACAGTCTGTGTGGATAGGAGCCTTCTCTTCAGTAATAGATTTCTCAAGTGTACAGGGCTCACCTACCTTAAGAATATGTTTTTCTAAGACCCTCAGATTTCTTTGTCCACTGATCTTGAATAACTCTATAAAAACTGTGTTCCATCCCTGTCATATGTACTTTCTTCAGCTTCTGGAAGTTTATGTTCTCTCTGTCTGTCTGTCTGTTTCTATATACATACATACCTACATATATATATATATATATATATATATATATATTCATAGGCTTCCTTCTTTAAGATAATACAGCATCTCATATAAAGTAGAACTCACTATTTCTATAGTATGTTCATAAACAGGATCTTTCATGACTCACACATTACTTTCATGTTTGTTTAGGACATTGTGAGCCAACACTAATGGAAAGTTTTATTTTTTTATTTTTTTTTATTGTGAACATACTGTACAGAGGGGTTACAATTACATAGGCAAGATAATGAGTACATTTCTTATCAAGCATTGCAGCCTCCTCCTTTGTTTACCCTTCACATCCCTTTGCAGCTGCAGCTTCCTCCTGCCCCGCCACCCAATCATCCCCCCCCACCCCCCCACCCCCCCACTCCCGCACCAAAGTTGTAAAGTTCGTTTTCCATATGACAACTTGTACTTCTCATTGTTGCAACGGGCCCACCTGTATCCTTAAACGACTTGTTTTTCCCCATCTCCTCTACAAGTTATAGTGACATCAAATATAGTGAAAGCAGGGATTATACTGTGGGGGAGGGACATACAAAGCAACAAAGAAATAATCTTATAAATGCGTTAGAAACAAATGCATGAAAGAAAAAAACATTTAAATACATATCTTAGGGTTCATTTTCCTAACATCACCTTATCTGACCTTTTCTGCTTGACTCATACATATACTAGATATTGCAAATAAGGGAAACCACAGGACCTATGTTTCTTTGGGCTTGGCTTACTTCACTTAATAGAATTTTTTAATGGAAAGTTTTCTAACATAGGAGTTGAGACTATTGCATTATTTACAAGCTATTATTTACAAACAAATTATTCACAGGAGCTTACTTTATTGCTACATATGTAACTTATTTGTAAGACAAAATGGATGTGTGAAAAATTTATTTGTATCTAACAATCTCAACCAATATTTTCTGTCCTTTCTACTGATGATCATTCTAAAGGGAACAGACAATGGATCTAATGGATTGTGAAATTCCATTGAGTTGTTTGAGATAGGGCTGCTTTACTTGCCTTATATCTCTTCCTGGTGTATCTTCCTCCCCAGATTAAGAGAAAGCCTCAGTCCTCTACATTCTGCCATGCTCCATACTCTTCCCTCCTCTAGGTTGTTTGAAGGAGTCTTGTTGATGTCACAGAAGATAGCTCTACTGAAACTGTGTTCTGTCTGATGAGGTTGTGAACTTTGCTAACTGATTTTTTTTTCTTTGCTCAGGTAGCCCTGTAATAGAGGAACACTGTGAAGATGGGAAGCATATGTAGGGGGAAATATTACTTCTAGGGATTTAATGGACCTGCAGAGTGGGGAAATGATGGCACATCTCTGACCAGCTACCTCCTCTTTTTTTGTTTATCTACTCTTCATAAGCGACAGGGTCCGAATAGGCAGATTCATCATGTCTACTTAATGCTTTTTCACTGTCAGGTTCCATTGTTTTGTGGGATTACAGGTGTGATACAGGTCAAGTACTTGGTAATAAATATCTATTTTTTTTTTGTTGGTCATGAGGCTTGGGCGATGTCCCTCGCTCCTCAGCTCAAGGCTAGCACTCTACCACTTGAACCACAGCACCACTTCCAATGTTCTCATGCTTAATTGGAGATAAGAATCTCATGGTCTTTGCTGCCTTGGATGGCTTTGAATGGTGACCCTCAGATCTCAGCCTCCTGAGTAGCTAGGATTACAGTGAACCATCAGCACCAAGATTAAATATGCTTTTTAAAAGTAAATTTTACCTGTATCCAAGCTAAGCTGATGCCAAGGAAATTTTGTGATTTTTAGGGATAAAGGCCTTCTTCTAGAGGATTCAAAAGAGCAGGTTGTATTAATAAGCTTCCATTTTCTAGCTGTATAAAAATGAAAGGAAGTTAAATATTTACAATAAATGTAGCAAAGCCTTTGGATCAGGTTAATAAAAATAAGGTAAACGTCACCATTAGGTGGGAGAGACACAAAAACACATACAAAAGATGCACTATCATGTAAAATAGTAGTCAAGTTTGATAAAAAATAGATGCAAATTAATTCAAGGATGTGCTTTATTTGCCAACCAATTACAGTATAATCTGAAAATATAATAAGTTTAACATTGCCAAATGACATTCTCATTCATTACTGTTTCTACAATACACATACTCCAGAACTTCATGGAAATATATTCTATGTTAACAAATTATCTCATTTGAAATGATCTCTTCTAGTGAAATACAGATGAGTGCTCCTCAAGTGAGTTAGCAATCAATACTTTTGTCTAGAAACAGTAATACCAGTGTGATACATAATGTAGTTACTATATTAGAAAGCAATTGGTCCAAAATTTACATACAAAGATACTCATTGTAGTGTTGTTTACACAAATTAGAATTCCTACCTTTCAGTGCAATGCATTCTCAAAAAAATGCATGTACTCAAAGTATTAGTAAAAGGAAAAGTAACTAACATAGAATAACAAGTTTCTAGTCCATAAGAAGCAGAGGTATCACAAATGTGTAATTTAAAAAAATATAAACTTACCAACATTGAAATTTAGTAAAATATTTTTGGAATCATGCTTTATAGCTCAATTCATGTTGGCTTTATTTGAAAATAATGGTTTTTTTCTATTAGTATCTATGATTTATTTCATTCTTACAAATAAAACAAAAAAATAGTTAGAAACTGAGTGCTGATAGTAATTCTAGCTATTTAGAAGGATGAGATCTTGAAGCCTGCCTGAGTTGAAAGCTCACCTGAACAGGAAAGGCTGTGAGACCCTTTTCTCTAACCACCAAAAAAATCAGAAGTTAGGGTGTGGCTCAATTGGTAGAGCATTAGAATCAAGCAAAAAAAATCTCAAAGCCCAGTCTCAAAGTTCAATCCCTAATACAGGCACAAAAATAAATAAATAAAGTAATAAAGTAATAAAGTAATATGTCAGTTAACTGCACAAAATCTCAGAAACATCAGAAAAAAATAAAACAGAAATGTTATATTCCTTATAGAATACACCCATTTTCAAGGTTCAATTCAGCCCTTGTGCATTTCTTTAAGAGTGGTAAGATGGAGTGTTTTTGAAGTGATTCATGAGCACTGAAGGACAAATCAGAAAATGAAATAGAATGTAGTAACTTCTTTCAGATGCTATACTTTCTTATTCCATGACATAGCTTTCACTCTGTAAAAATTTGTCCCAAGGAACTTTAAATTTGTTTTGTGCCTCTTTAGCTTGACAATATTCCTTTTACATTACTTTTCCAAGTACCTAGGGTCTTTGTGATACAACACTTACTTTTTAACTGGTTATATATATTAGGAATAATAAATTCATTAAAATCCTTGACTGAGTTTTAAAAAAGAGTGGTAAGAATATATTTGAGTCTGGATCTTTTTTTTTGGGGGGGGGGGGTCTGGTCATGGGGCCTGAACTCTGGGCCTGGGAACTGTCCCTCAGCTCTTCAGCTCTAGGCTAGCACTCTAACGCTTGAGCCACAGCGCCACTTCTGGCTTTTTTTTTTTTTTTTGCTTATGTGGTACTAAGGAGTCAAACCCAGGGCCTCATGCATGCAAGGCAAGCGCTCTACCACTAGGCCACCACCTTCCCAGACACATAGTCTGGATCTTTTTATAGCCAAACATATTTTCTCAAGGACCACGTGTGCTTTACAAGTACTTAGTATAAATGTTGAAATATAAGACTCACAAATGCTTTACATAATGTCTTTTAATTATTTGTCTTAGGGAAATAGCTACTCTAAAGAGAGAATATTCCAATGTTTCCTGGGCACTATGCAAATTCTGGCTCTTTTAGTTTCAGAGTTCTTGGACAGTCCTCGTAATGTTTTCTTTTCCTGGAGTCCATTATCATAAAGTGGGGAGAATTTTGCAGATTTCTCCATAACTTTTCTGATTTTTTACTTTTAGCACAAACAACCATAGACTAAACTTTTGATGGAGCCTACATTCCTATGATTCTGCAAGTTGTGTTTGCCAAGGAAAATTTTTCTCTGGGGCCTGGTAAAATAAATGCACACCAATATATATGAACACCATGCACTTATACATCATAGGTACAGATAGAAACACTGATGATAATTATGTCATAAATTACTGGAAGTTTCCATTGGTTTCTTTATTTCTAGGATATTAACATAAATGTTAGGCTTTTGTGTATTCCCTCAGCTCCCTTTGTTATCAACTATATCATCAACTTGCCCATAAATGTTTATTACTTCTCCTGTCTTTTATAAGCTCCTTAAGAGGAGAAAAAGTATGCTGTCATAATCTATTTTATTCTCAGGACCTAAATCAGTGAGAGGCCAATATTATGTGTTCAGTAAGTGCTTATTTAAAAACAAATGAATAAACAAACAAAAAAATTTAGTGCATGAGTGATTAGCTACAGGCAAAGAACTTATGGAAATATAACGTAATATATGGAAATATTACTTATCCTGTAGCAGCATTTTGCCATGATATAACTAAAAGATTTGCTATAATAATTACTCCTGATTCTCTATGTACTTGAATTCAGTCATGCCAAATTATTCCTGACAGTTAAATCAGTCTCAAAATGAAACATACGTTTTCTGAATTTAAAACCATTGACATTATTCACAGATTTGTTTCATGTCATTTTGAACAAGTACATTCGAAAAATGACTAAAAATACCAAAAGAAAATTTAAAACCAAAGATTTTATATTTCTATATATGCAGGAATCAGCTCAACTGATATAGAGAAATAATCAGTCTTCAGTTGTATATAACATAGTGTGATATAAGCAATTCTCAGACCTTGATTTTGTGAAAATAGGCCTCCAAAATAGTAAATGGTATTATAAAAGCAAGGGAAAAGTTTCTGTAATCTTGTGAGCTAAATGGAGCACATCAGGTACTTTAAGTGACAAAGCACTTTAGATTTATTGAAAAGTGGCATGTCTTTAGTCGAAGCTGGGCAGCATTAAAAGAAAAAAGCAGTACTAGCTGTTTCGGGGGCACTCAGTATATCTAGGAGAAAAACAGAATCTAAATTATAAACTTCTGATTAGAGTGCTTCCAAAGTGTGGAATAGTGGAATCCAACTCTTGTTCTGTTGCTATGGGAGATTTGGAATTACATTTCCAACTCAAAAGTTTCCCATGTTTGTGGAAAACATTCAATGCTAAAAGACCTTAGAGTTTCAATATTCAAATGAGCTTTCTTGTGAGCCTCATCTGGCATATTTATGCTCTCTCATCATTTACACACACAAGCCTGAGTCTGAAACTGGCCTGTATTTAAGGTAGAGTGCAAGGTATCCAAGTTCATTTCTTGCTTGTAATTTACATGGAAGTACTTTTTAAGCTCTTTCCACTTTAGGAGCTAAAATATCTAGCAATAGTCAAGGACAAGATTAGAGCAGAAGTTTTGGCCCACCAAAGAGATATTGAGTGTTTGTGTGTGTGTGTTTTTTTAATATTCCGTTATATTGGCATCTTAATATTTCCATTTTCAATGTACTCATGTTAGTCTGTGAGAGCAGAACACGTACCAAAATCATTTTTCTTGGAGTTCTGCAGCCTGGCTTAGTCAGGTTTTGTTATTGATTAGGTTAGGTTTTGTTATTGATAAAGCTAGGCTTTGTTATTGATTGCATTAATCAAGATTTTTTTTTCTGTTTGAGGAGGAGTTCAATTGCTGATCTGACTCATTTTTGTTCGCTCCTCTGTTTTGCCTCTTTCAAGCTGTGCATGATGATTCACTCCTCTGAATTTACCAGAAAGACAGCAATGTCAAGACTGATATAACCATAATTATGACAAGAAAATGATGCTAACCCTATGCAACAATGATCCTCACAGGATAGTCAACCTCATTTTGAGATCACCTCTCACAATGAGCCAAATTACACATGAAACTGAGGCCTCTGCTAGAGCAAGAGTGATCATGTTGTGGGACCCATTTGCTCTCCACTAGTGATGAAAATGAGAATGATTTTCAGAACCTTTGACACTACTAGAGCTGAGATAACAATCAACCAGACCATTGGTGGTATCAATACAATCTGCTCTGCCAGCTATGCATCCCCACACATTTCCTTATAAAATCTTTAAGTTCCTGTCAACTTCTTGAAGACAGAGACAGTTGCTAGCTGTCTCCCTATCTGTTCTCTCCAACATGGCTATGTTAATATTCCTTTCTTTCTCTTCCCTACTACTTGTGTCTTTAATTAGTATATAAATATAGGTAGCCAAGTGTAGTTTATGGAACTTATAGGGCCAAGGCTTTTGCCCTACCAATCTGGTAGTTTGTCCATATGAAATTTATACTGTTTGTAAGCCTTATTAGGGAAGTAGCTAAGTGCCTCACATGAAGGTTGTCTATCAAGCAATTAAAACATTTGTAAATTGTAAACTTTTGGGAACTAACAGCAAAACCACTTAGAACTTTCATTACAGGTTTGAATATGGTACTGTGGGGAACAAAAATCTCACAATTGACTTATACTTTGTAGTTCAACTGGGAAGAGCATATATATGTCTGACTTTAATGCAGAGGGGAAATTTTCATTCAACTAAGATTACTTGAAAATGTAGTTTGTTGTGGTGTGTTTTTAAAAAAATTTCTATGGAGATTTTTTTTTCTGGGAAGAATTAATCTGCACATTATTTCCTTCCCTGATTGTAAGTACTATTCCCTTTTACTTATCAATCTTTGCAGTCTACTGAAAATAAATGGAAGTTCTTTTTGCTCTCTAGATATAAGCAGCAAGCAGATTAGTTAGTTAACATTGGGTTTATACTGTATTTGTTTAAATCACAGTAAAGGATAATGGAATATAGCAAACATTATTGTTATGCAAAATAAAATAGAAAAGTGCTTCTGTCACTGCAAGAAAAAATAGTGGCCTATTTGAAAAGTTGAACAAGATTCTTCTTCAATCTCGGAAAAGAATTTCAAGAACACTAAAAGAAAATTGGTGGGAATGAATTTCTCTATCCATAATCTTGAGAAATGCATGGTGATGTTGGCTTCTGTAACCTGGCAAATGATTCTTAGAATCCATGCATTGAGACCCCTTGTAGGAAGGACATATAGAAATGATTATCTTGGTACAGCTTAACATGACTCCTATGAATCAAGAATTTTTCTTTTGTTTTTTTATGACAGAGTACAAGGGAAGTACTTTTCAAAGCCTTTCTAAGCTAGGTGAGATTAATAATTTTATATATGTACTTAATGTACACTGAATGGAGTAAAAAAAAGTTAATTGGTCAGCTGAAATCTGATATTTGGTTTAATAATATGATCTACTCACACTAGTTAGTTATTCTAAAGAGCTAGATATAATATCAACTTCTGGCTATAATATGTACATTCATCCTAAGAATAGATTTAGAAATCAGCAGGCTTACGATGGCCAAAATCTATTTAGAATAGTTAATTTATGTTTCCTAATTGGGCATTCCAGACTTTCATCAGAGCCAGTAGTAATTCCTCTAGTTATTGAATTCCAATCCCTTGACATGCTTTTCCTGAGGTTTTGGAAGTCCAAATTTTCACATTCTATTTTCTCTGTGGACTGAGGATAAAAAAGCTTTGGAATCTTAATGAGTGTCTTGGAGTTTTAGCAAGTGAGTTATTTATTGCTGGCATAAAATGAAATCCTCAGTCTGATTCAATCCATAAAGGCATGACAAACTGGGGCCTAATTTTGCTTACCGATTTCTTTTCTAAAAACACAAAATGACCTATATGATTCTTCCTATTAAGGATTGAGTACAAGCTTCAATAAAGTACTGAGAGATTATCCCATATATCCAACAACTATTTCAAATAGGTTTCGTTGTATAAGGCAGACTATTCTAACTAAGGTGAAAATTAAAAATATATATGCCCTTGGGACTATGGATTTAATAAAAATTGTCTTTGGAAATCTTTCTATAGAAGCTCTAAGATGTTAAACTCCCCTAAATACCAATTTGATGTTTTCACTGCTTGGTTTTAGTGTTGTTTCGGTCTCATTTCTTCTTTGATGGTTCCATCCCTCCCTTTTGCAATGCACATGTTTACTTTGACACTGTATCTTGGAAGTAGGCAGCTTCTTTCTTGTTTATTTATTTGAATTTCCCAGGGCTCATAACCAACAGTTTCATTAATCTTAGGGAATCTTGAACTTAGTATTTTGAGCAATGTTTGACTTTGGGAAAGTTTATCTTTCATTGTGAGATGGCCTTTGAGGAGACAGGGGAAAATATTATTATTTAAATTGAAAATGTCTCTTATGGGTATTATTCTCATTGGTAACATGAGGTCCTGCCTGACCAAATTTACATAATGATCAACGAATGTCTGGGAATGTGGCTTAGTGATAAAGTGCTTGCATAGCATGCATGAAGCCCTGGGTTCAATTTCTCAGTACCTCATAAAAAGAAAAAGTCAAAAGTGGTGCTATAGCTCAAGTTGTACATTGCTAGCTTTGAGCCAAAGAAGCTCAGAGACAGTGCCCAGCCCCTGAGTTCAAGCCCCAGGACTGGGGAAAAAAAATGAAAGAAAAAAAATGATAATGATCAACAACATAACTTGTGACCAATTATTTTCCTAGGTATTAAATCCTCCATAGCTATCAGACACCTTATCTTTTCCTTTGTTTCCTTTCTCTATGAAAACACAAATCCCCCCTCAGCCCCTTGAAGATAGACCTTAGGTTACTGGACCATTGATTTGCAATTTTCAAAGTGTCCATTTTGATTTACATTCCATTAATTACTGTCACTGCTCCTTCCTTGCCATTTTGAAAAAGGTGGAATTTCTGAGTAATCCATTGGATCACTTGGAGGAGTTTCAGTCCCTTCTCTAAACCCTTAATACTTTTCATGTCACAGCTCAAAATCTCCCTTTCACAATAGAATATGTTCCTTTGATAAGAAGTTTGTAACCTGCGACTCTTTGTGTCTTTGGAAAAGAACCCTAAAATTCCCTCTTTGTGTCATCAGATTAAGAGGAAAATTTATTATCTTTCTTATAGCTGTTGCCATGCAAACACCAGCTTTTCAATGGAGGAAGATTAGAGCTTTTAGCTCTTGGCCCACTTGTCTACATAAAAAGACATTTTGTTTTTGCCAAAACCATTGCTTTAGTAGTACCTCCTGTGCATGTCCAGTGGCAGCCCTTCACTCAGTTAACACTAGAGTGGGATCAGTTACACATTTTGCACAAGAAATTATTGTCAGGACCCATTATATTTTAAATTCTAAAATATCTCATTTGTTTTTATTATACTTGCTTGTTTCTAATCTCCACAATCCAGGGGGAAAAGATTAGGCCTTAACTATCCCCAATACCTATTTCAGAAAAGTACTGTAGATCAGTAAGAATGCCTCACATTAGAGCAAATGTATAAATCACTTTTATGAATATATGAAAGGAGAAGCAATTTGAAAAGTGGAACAGAAAATAAATTATACTTCTAATGTATGTTGGCTCATTTTTCTCCAAGTCTTACTATCTTAGTGAGTTGCATATCTTTCTTGGAAATCCAATTTCTTCTAAGTAGAATGTCATTTCAGGCCTTCATCAGTTGGCCTCTGATATTTGCATATAACTGCTATTCCTGTGAAAATGGGTTTTGCTTGCAATTAATCAGTGTCCAAATGCCTTCTATTGTAGAGGCTAATTCAGATCCTGAGAGTTTATCTTTCTTATTGAATTTTAAAGGAAATATATGAAGCATCTAGATTTTTGAAATACTCTGTCTTAATACCTGAAGTGAAAATGTTTTTGTTGAAGTGTTGTATACCACCTGGGGTGTTAACAATTTTTTTTGATGAGTCGTAGGATTTGAACTCAGAACCTGGCAGCTGTACCTGAACTTTTTTTTTTTTTTTGCTTAAGGCTAATAATGCTCTATACTTTGATCCAAAGTACCACTTCCATTTTCTGGTGGTTATTTGGAGAAAAGTGTAGCTCATGGACTTTCCTGCCAGGGCTGCCTTGTTAACATTTAATTTAAGTTGTATTGTTGTTATTCTTTTTTAAAGTATGGAAATGAGTGAGTACTTTGCCATTATTCATTTCCCCAAAGAATCAGAAACCAGACAAAAGAACTAGATATTTGACTACTTAAGAAATCATCAGAATATACAAAAATATCGATGCTATTATGAATGATAGAAGTGGAAGTAAAACTTTGAAAATTTTTCTGATAAATGAGTGATATATATTTCATTAAATAAAAATATATTATGAGTACAGATTTTATTTTTATTCTTATTAATACTTTTCAACATTTACAGTTGAGTATGTCTAGAGTAGTTTTGTCTAATCAAATTTAGAAGAAAGATAATTATATAGTTAAATTTTCCCATACATGAAGAAAACAATATAAATTATTGCACTTAATTCAATATAGAGCATTGCAGGATGGTAAAAATCTTAGTTTCTCTTAAGTTAGGAAACAAAAATACCCCAAAATTACAATCTTCTTTGGTCTTTGCCTATCCATGACATTGAACAGAAACTCCTGAAACAGATGATCATTTTTAACATGAAAAATTAAATCCACATGCATATGCAATTAGATATGTTTTCATTTATCTTAAGATTAAAATAGTGTATGCATGAAAGAATTTTTAGAAATATGACATGAATATTTTCCAGAGATTTTATTTAGCTCAATAATAAGGGAACAAACAAAATAGTAAAACTGCTCAAAAGAGAAATTAAGGGACACAAACATGGCAATTAAAAACATTGAAGTGAATTTACAAACACACCTTTCACATTGGCACATTTGGCCAATATCCACAGGTTAATGACTAATTACAGCTGCACAAGACAAAATTCATTTGTATTTTAACAAAAGAAATAATTTGTATTACTGTCAGGCTTCCACAACTTATGATTCTAAAATGTATTAAAAACCATAAAGGTCTTGGAAAGGTTTTCTGAAAAGAAAAAAAGTAACCAAATAATTTTCATTTCAGTGTCTATGTCACTCTGATATCATAATTTAAGAGGAAAGAGTAATGTTGCCTTTCACTGAAATATAATAAAATTAGCAAAAAAAAAAAAAAAAAAAAAGAACCACAACTTCTCTGATAGAGTGATGAGCCATGACTATAGTCCTAACTACACAAGAGGCTGAGACCTGGAAGATTAGTCTAAAGTCAGCCTGGGTAGAAAAGACTGTGAGACTCCATTTCCAATTAAGAAGCAAAAACATCTGGATCTGACATTGAGCAATAAAACCAAGGATGCAGTTTTCTGAGTTCAATTTTGAGTAATGAGGAAAGCAAAAAAAAAAAAAAAAAAAAAAAACACAGAAAATCAGAACCCATGCTAAAATTTTTGAGTTGAATTTAAGAAATGATTTGTAAAATCTTAATGCCTATTAGTTACATAATAAGCCATTGAAAGTAACCTTCACCAAGGATAACAGGAATGCCGTACTTATTACATATCACCACTTACCCAAATACTTAGTCTTTTTCTGTAATAATTAAAAAATAATGTGTGAGAGAAAACTGTGAGTTTTGCTAAGTGAAGAACAGATAAAAATTAAAAACTAAGTTAAACATAGGTTTCTTAACTGAAAGAATATGAGAGTCTGTAAATTCATGAAAAAATTAGTTTTATGTGTATATGTTTGTTTTTGTCAGTCTCTTGGGCTGTCTCTGAGCTTCTTTTGGCTCAAGGGTAGTCCCCTATCACTTTAGCAACAGCACCACTTCAGGATGTTTCTGAGTAGTTTATTGGACATAAGAGTCTCATGGCCATTCCTGCCTGGGCTGGCTTTGAACTGCAATCCTCAGATCTTAGCCTCCTGAGTAGCTAGGATTACAGGGATAAGCCACCAGCAGCTGGCTTATGTTCTGGTTTTTATATGTTAGAGTATATATGTAAAATACCACAGAAACGTACATCTTGTAATTAACCTTTTCATAGGCTGTAACTTTGCATCAATTCCTGTTTCAAGGATTCTATCTAAGGCTTTCACTAAATTCTTAATGAGATTCACAATTACTACAGGGATAAAAACTTCTATTTCAGATTAAAGTTATTCTGACATACTTGTCTGTAAGATATTATTCATTCTACCTTTCAGAAGCATTCTGGGCAGAGCTATCTTGGAAATCCAAGACTGCTGCTGAGACAGGCAGATTTGCCTGAAAATCACCCTAGAAACTCATATTTGGTTTTGTGGACTCTGAGCTGTTGGAGAATGTACATCTTTCCACCCACTCATGACTTACTTGAGCAAAACAGGATGCACCATATTTGAGCAAGACAGGATGCATCACTCACAGGACTGATGACTGTTTCTTTCCATCAGAAGCAACAATTACTCCTTACCAACAACTCTGCTAAAGTATTGGTGCCCCCTCTACACAGTCTGACATCTTGAAGATCAAATTATTTGTCTATTGTAGTATGAGGAGAGGCAGAAATGAATGGCAGAGTTCAGTTCTCAGAATTTAGAAGTATATCAGACCTTCTGTTAAAGAGCCTTGCTTCGAGGTCTGTGTGATGATAATAAGTATAAAAATATCTGTATTTTGTATTATTTTAGAAACTTAACAGCCATCCTCGTCAATAAATCTATTCTTGTTCCTTAGGATAGGCTTTAACATGTGATGGAAATTTTTACCTTGCTTTAGAGAAATACAGTTGGACATACAGTTGGAATTTAATTTATGAAAGGAATTCATCATACTCCAATCATCTATCCATCCAACTACATATTTATATATACATATAATGCATATAATTACATTTATATAATTATGGATTTATCTAACACTATGTATATGCATGTATGCTCTCATTTTCATGATGTTTATTAGCTTTCTGAGAGTTTTACTTTCTGTGAGTTATAAGGACACAGAAATATGGAAATAAATACGCTAAACTTGAGAGAGAACAACAGAAGATAAATAATGTGGCAAAGCTCTTGAAAGACAAGTATGGACATGAGGACTCATCTCAGAGGTGAGCCTATGGAAGAGGACATTATACTCTTAACATTGGAATACAAGCATGGTTCAGTTAGCATGACTTGACATAAAAGTATTATGTGCAAAAAAGAAACACTGTTCATGTAACAAAAAGAACAGTTTTACTTAAATTTTGAGGACTGCCAGCACTGTTATGCTATCTTTATGTATGGCGTATACACTTGTATATCCTCAGGAGGGTAAGGGGTAGACACAGAACTCTAGGGAAAAAGGTGAAAAAGTATAGCAGTGTAGCTCATTGGACACTGATGGAAAGTGAACTGTACAACTCATGGGTGGAGACAGAAGGGAGAGACTGGTAGAGAGCGAAGAAACAAAAAACACAGTATGAAAGGAAATGTAGTCATTACCTGACTCATGTAATTGTAATCCCTCCATAAATCACGTTTATAATAACAATAAACTAAATTAATTAAAAACATAAAATAAATAGAACATAAAATGATAGGAGACATGTCACTACCAATACCATCAAATTAATCACAAGCTTGTCTAGGGCTTTGAAAAGCATTTGTCAAATGCCTGACAGGTGGGGCATTCATAACAGTAGATGACAGAGGGAGATTTTTCTCAGTTTGGAGAAGCAGCTCATGTGAGTTCTGAGACACGGCTTGGCACAGCCCAGGTAGCGTGGTGAGAGCAGGTGTCTGAGGAGCATGCCACAGGATGTCAGCAACTCAAGCCAGGGATGACAGGGATTTCAAGAGCAGCAGTCAAATCAGAATTGCTCACATCATTAAAATATAAATGTAGATCTAGGTGTCTGACATTATAATACATGGTAGAAAACACATGGCAAGATCTAAGTAGGCAAGCAAGTGGTTTTTCTTTGTGGACACATTTCACATCCCTTTCAAATCAGAACCATGACATCTTTAGGCTCCAAACTCACAGAGCTCTGGACTGAAGGTAGATGCTTACTATGCCAATACTCTCACTAGACTTTACGGTTGTCTCCTTTGGCTCAGAAAATCCTTTCTCCATCCAAGTGAGTGAGATGATCCCTTGATACAGATAACTCTGACCTTGTCACCAAACACCCTTTTCAGCCTCCTTGTTTCCAATGGTCTGATTCAGACCCATTTTTCCCCATCACATTTTAAGCATGACTCCACCTCACTTTTTGATAGTGTTTTTCACTCTTCTCCTAGGAGCATATATATATATATACACACACACATATCTATCTATCTATATCTATCTATCTATCTATCTATCTATCTATCTATCTATCTATCTATCTATCTATCTATCTATCTATATAGTCAGTATTAAAACATGTGCTTTTAGAGGCTAATTTAGGTTTTATTTGCTACTGAGTTTCCCATGGCCTGTGGATATACATAGCTTCTTGATAAATATTGGTGAAAAGATAAACATATGACTTTTAAAAATTGTTTGTTAATAACGTAACTTCTGGTGCCCAGTTTTTATGCAAAACAAACCTATTTTTGTTTTACAGAAAATAGGTGTAATTGGTGTGATTAAGCTATTGAGTTTATACACACACATTATATTTAGGAAGAGATTTACTAATAAGAATGCTTAAAAATTAATTGAGAACATTGTGGAAAAACTCATTTAATAATTTCTCTGTAATAAATAGGCTTCTGAACCCATCATTGGAGAAGATGCTAAGGCTCACATATTTTAGCAGCACTAAGGATATGAGGCTATTGTGTTGATACTATATAAGATGCTTTTCTCCTCATTAGACCTGGCAAGATCACTAATACATAGGGCAGGAGCTCCACTAATGATGAATAATATTGATAGTAAAATTACTATTTCATGTAATGCTTTATTTTATTTTATTGTTTATTTGGAGACATCCTGGGGCTTGAAGTCTAGGCCTGTGCAGTGGGCCTGAGATTTCTGCTCAAAGTTAAGCATTGCTTGACTGCAACCTCACTTGTAGCTCTTGTTCACCCTTTGGTGGCTAATTGGAGAAAAGAATCTCACCCACTTTTTTGCCTCCTGAGAAGCTAGAATTACAACACCAAGCTTATATTTTATTTTATATGTTTCCTAGTCATGTATATTTAAGTTTTCTTTATTTGAGTTTCTTTATTTAAAAAATTGCAACAATGTTTAATGTTGTACTATTCATCATAGCCGACGTACAGAACCAGGCTAGATGGCCCTTAATAGGCAATTGGATCAAGAAAATTGGTATATAAACACAATGAAATGTTGCTCACCCATTAGAATGATATTGCATCATTTAAAAAGATATGGAAGAACCTGGGAAATACTATGTTAAGTGAAGTAAATCAGGCCCAGAGAAACAAAGATTATATGTTTTTCTCACATATGGAATGAAGAATTAAGTTTATATATATATATAATTTATTATTATTATTGTTGTTGTTATTGTTATTGTTGTTGTTGTTGTTATTATTATTATTATTATTATTATTATTATTTATTTTGCCGGTCATTTGCCCTGAACTCTGGGTCTGGGTGCTGTCCCTGAGCTCTTTAGCTCAAGGCTAGCACTCTACCACTTAAGCTACAGCGCCACTTCTGGCTTTTTCTGTTTATGCTGAGGAATCAAATCCAGGGCCTCATCCATGCAAGGCAAGCACTCTACCACTGAGCCACCTTCCCAGCCCTGAATTAGTTTATAATTATATAAGTAAATACTTTGTGAGGTATGCATGTATACACAAATGTATTAACTGAAATATGATTGACTCAGAAAAAAATTCAGTGTTACTCCTTAGAAAGGCTAAATCATAATTCAAAAAAACAAACAGCAGAAACTGGTACTTGAAAGGGGTGGAAGTGGGGCTGAGGGGAAGGAAAGGTAGATGAGTGAAGAGAAAAAAGGGAGAGAACGCAGTCAAACTTCAATGCATATCCTATAAAACTAAGACAAATGAGGGAAGAGGTGATTAGTTTGGGAGGAGTGAGACTATTCAAATGGGTGATATTAATCAAGACATATTATATTAATAAAAAACTTTGTTGAATGGCAATTCCTTTGTAGAACTACTTAAATATAATACAAATACAAAAGTATGTTGGAAGAAACAACAGAGATATGTAAATGAAGGAAACACTGGTATAGTTATTGAAGTCATTATAATGAAAAAAATCACAATGCAGTGTTTCAATAAAATCCTTGTCTATTTAGAAAATACACTCCTGGAAACATTTTTGCAAGTATAACTAGTTCATGAAATATTCTAAAATTTTGTGAACTAGTTCTCATTAAATTATATTTCAAACAGGGAAATCTTTAAACCTTTTTCTGGCCAAAGAATATTTCACATATATTTGTTGCTCTTACTGTCTTGTTTTCATCATTACTACTTTATTTTATAAGAAGATTAGGATTCATTCATTCTCCAGAATTTACAAAGTCATTATATTATTTTGTAAAAACAAACACATTTTCATGCTTATTTCAATACCAAAATTATGTTTGGCTATGATAGTTTCTTCCAGAAAAATGAATCTTTCTTTGAACCATTTGAATCCCCAAAGAACTGATATATTTATTACAGCTTGAATAAGGGTAGTGTTAATGTCATGTCCATTTGATCTGTAAATTTGCAAATGCATGATTATGAAATGTCGTGGAAAATAATTCAGTATTATTAATAAAATAGTTGTATAGTATATGGTAAGTTGTCTTGAGTTAAGAAAATTAGGGGCTGGGAAGGTGGCTCAGTGGTAGAGCACTTGCCTTGCATGCATGAGGCCTGGTTCGATTCCTCAGCACCACATAAGCAAAAAGAAAAAAACTGGAAGTGGTGTTGTGGCTCAAGTTGTAGAGCTCTAGTCTTGAGCTGAAGAGCTGAGGGACAGCGCCCCAGCCCGGAGTCCAGGCCCCACGACTGGACCCAACCCCGCCCCCCCAAAAAAAATTAGTAAATGTACTTACCTAAAATCAGAAGCATTTCAATAATATACATTATCTTCAGAGACCAAAATTTACTAAAGAAATGCACATATTTTAAATGTAAAATCCAAATCACTTCTTTGTTTCTTGGTCAGTAAAAAAAAAAAAAATATAGCACAAGACATTATAAATCTCTTCTTCTTGAAAAAAATATGCCCAGATTATATCAGTAAAGAAAACATTGAGTTTATATAAATACTGAAATCATTTGCCTATGTCTTAAGATACAATTTGTATCTGGGCATTGTAGGCTCACACCTGTAATCCTAGCTACTAAGGAGAGGCTGAGATCTGAAGATTATGATTCAAAGCCCGTCTGCACGGGAAAGTACCTGAGATGCTTATCTCCAATTAATCACTGGGAAATTAATAACAAAAGGCAATTGTTGTCCATGGTTATGGAGCTGACAAGTCTCAGATCAAGGCACCAGATGATTTGGTGCTGGTGAAGCCCTTCCGCCTGCACATTGTCCCTATACTCTATTTTTTCCATTGGGGAAGAGGGCATGGGAGTTCATTTTAACCTGTTTTACATAGGAACTAATCCTATACATAAGAAATGTGCTCCTCTAATTCAAACATTTCTCAAAAGTCTTCACTTCTAAATATTATGTTGTTTTATACATTTCAACATAATTAAATATGGGGACTTCACCACTAATATATATGAATAGATTCATAAATAAAAATATACAAATGTATGTATATAATACATATGCATGTATGATATATGTATGTATATACATTATATATATTTCATTTATATAGTACATATGCTAGATTAATTTTAGATTATTAAAAATTTAAAATGGATACTTAAAATATTTCTGCTTTTTGTCAATTGGATTTATTTAATTGATAAAGCACATGAAAGTATTTTGAGTGAACATTTTACTATTTTACAATGTTGATACACAGATAGACTTATGATTACCATTCAAAATTATGCATTTGATAATGTGTATCTCTGCATTTTTTCTTGTGTGTATCATAAATGTTTTACCACATGGAACTAAGAATAAGGGAGAAAGTATCATTTGCTTTTTCATTTTCTTTCCCTTACTATCCTCATCTGAATTTAAGCCACGACTAGTTATGGCCAGTAGTCCTAGCCTCTTCTGTCTTCAGAGACTTACAAATGGGTTGGATTTTACTCTTCTTGTTTTACTCTCAGTGAAAAGTCAGCAGTTCAGTAAGTAATATTGAAGTATTTTTCTGAGGCATTATGTGACAATTCATCTATTATATTTTAAATGTATATGCTCAGATTATAGTTAATAATCAAGAACAATTTTATGTATTTTCCTCAGAAAAAGTACATTTGGTAAGTTGACATGTATTTTATTTTTCTGCCATTTCTGATTTTTCTGATAATCACTTTATTGATTTTTTACTTAAATATGTGATTATAATGACCCTAAGGGAAGGTGTCTTAAAATTTTATAAAAAAAGCATTGAATTGTTATTTGTAAACCTATACATTTGCTAACATATCCAATTAATTCGGAAGCACGTACATGGTAAAGAAATTGCTGTTATGCAAATAATGTGTTGTGAGTTATATAAAGATATAGAAATTTTGTTGCCTGTCATAGAAAGCTTATGATTTATTTGAAGCAAATCCATATATATATATATATATATATATATATAAAATTAAAATTTAAGGAAGGGTATAGTTTGACATGTAATGAGAGATATCTACAATGAGTACTATGGAAATTCATAGGAGGAAGAGAATTCTTAGTACTTTGCAGTTGAAAAGCCTTCTGATTCACTCTCATCTTCAACAGAATCACTTTCCTTTTATTTGTTTTATTTGTTTATGCTCCTGGCTAAGTTTTCATCTAAAGGGATGTTCCTGTAGGAAAAATAAGTTTGAACATATCTGTTGCCATAATGAAGTAGAGATGTGACAAAGCTTTAAAACAATGTTTGTTAATGTAACATGCCATAATGATGTAGAGCTGTGACAAAACTTTAAAACAATGCTTGGTAATATACATGCATGTGCTTGTTTTTCAGTATGCATCATGTGGTGCTTTGAAAATATATTGATTTACTTTCCTACTCTTCTAACCTGCCATAGGTTTCAAAGTAAATAGACATGGCAGTGCCTTCCCACATTGTCCTGTCATTGAGAGAAGAATAAAACCCTAACTCTTAAACAATACACATTCCTCGTATTATCTCTAATTTCTTTCACTATTGTATTTTTCTTAATTGAACTTGGTATAAGTGACATAGCACCCTATCAGATATCTTTCTAACTATATTTTACAAATGAGGAAACTAAGGTTTTGTATGGCTCTAGGAAAGGCTGCTAGGTAAACAGATTGACCTGCTAACTACATTCTCTTTCTTTAATATTATGTTATTTACTGTTAACCATTCAGCTTGACAACTGCAGAGTTTAGCTCATAACCCTGGTAAATAAAGAGAAAAAATGGGCATAAAATGTAATTCAATGTAAAATTCCACTCTCAAGCTTAGCCTCTCGATAGGACATACTTCCATACAACCCAGCTATACCACCTCTGGGAATACATTGAAAGGAATTATCCAGCTTACTGTGGAGACACCTGCACATCTATATGCATCAAAGCACTATTCACAAGCCTAGGTGACCATCCACAAATGAAGGATAAGAAAAGATGACACACACACACACACACACACACACACAATGGAATTTTACTTAGCCATAAGGAAGAAAGAAATTGTATCATTGGCAGAAAAGGATTGTATGTAAAGAATGTAAGTGAAATAAGCCAGTCCCATGAAAACAGGTATATCATGTTTTCCTTCATATGTGGAATCTAAAGTAGGGGGATGCACACAAAAATAAAATAAGCACAACAGGGAGGTAGAAGAGAAAGAGAAAAGGGAGAGAGGGAAGAGAAAAGAAAGTAACAGGGAGTAAATAAAATTAAAATACATTATATGCATGTACAGAAATGTCATAATGAAAACCTAACAATTAATATATGTTAATAAAAGTTGTCTCTTCCTAGTTTCACAATACATAATTACTGGAAAAAAAGATACAGTTTTCCAGTCTTTGATAAGCTCTAATCACTACTTGCCATTCGTCTCAGAGGCAATTGTTCAAATGTGATAGCAATATTTTGCAAAGAGCTAGAGTCCTGTTTTCTCTATAGGAGTTCTTAATAAACTGTTACTAATCTAGCACTACTACTAAAACATATTGAGTTAGATTCTACAAGGCTTTTCTCCTTAAGAATGCATGTATGACCTTCTTATGGAGCTACAGAACTTTGGACAAACAATGGGAAATTCAATTATACTCTGTAAACTGACCAGGCAAAAGAGCTGTAATAGAAAGTACATTTTAAGGGCTGGGAAGGTGGCTCAGTGGTAGAAAGTTTGCCTTGCATGCATGAGGCCCTAGGTTCGATTCCTCAGCACCACATAAGAAAAAAGAAAAAAACCGGAAGTGCCATGGTGGCTCAAGTAGTAGAGCGCTAGCCTTGAGCTGAAGAGCTGAGGGACAGCACCCAGCCCAGAGTTCAGGTCCCACGACCGGACCCCCCAAAAAAAGAAAGTACATTTTAATAAATTTTATTTATTTGGCTTTAGGAGAAAAAAATCAATTATACATACATCTTGATTTGCCCCCAAATAATAAATTTACTCAAAATGTTCTATAGTGAAATCAGCTAAGACATAGACACACATAGACCTATCATTGCAATATTTTGTCTTTCAAAGGAAGCTTCTAAAGTCCACTTAAACATAGTTTAGGATCCACTTTACAAGAATGGACATGAGTAAAAGTCAACGTACCCACCCAAAAACCTGTGAGTCGTAAGTTCATTCAGCCAATAACATTTGGATGTCACAAATTCAAATCTCTTGAGCAGAAGAACATCCTCACGATCTCATCCCCAAAAATACATATATGACCTGTGAAGAAGCCTGAAGACTTTTTATGCCTGCAGAACACAACTTTAAAATTCCTTCATCTTACTATGTTATCAACAGGTAGTTTCTCCTTCATCTCTGTAAATTTTTCTGCTAGAAATTAATGTAACAGAGGAGCACACTTCTATGAGAACATATTTATAGCCTATAGACTCCTTCCTGGTCTCAGATATATATATATATATATATATAATATATATATATATTATATAATATATATACACATATGTGTACATATATACATTTATACGTATATATCCTATTGAGTATATCTCTGTATTTTATCTTTAATAAGCAATTTTGATAGAAAAGTTTTGCTTTGTTATAAAATTTTAAAAACTCATTTAGCCTGATGCAAACCTTTGTTTCTGAATGAAGGGTTGTTGGACCTTAACAATCTGAGCAACCCTTCAAAAGGGCTCTGAAAGCAAGTATTATATTTCAAGATAAAACAAATGAGGGCATTGCCTGCCTTCTGTCCTGCAAACCTTAGGGGTAAATCTTTTGATGTTGAAATAAATGAGAGAACTTTCCATTCCTTTCTCTTTCTACTTAAAAAAAAAAGCCTGGTTAGAAATTCTTTTTATAAACATTGTATTACATCTCCTGTACTAAATCGTTGCTATTCTGTATGCAGACAAGATGATAAGTACATTCCATTTGAATGTCAATGTTGCATTACATTTATTTTTCATATCTTCACTGAGACAGACTATTTCAGAGTAAATGGAAATCTTGGGTATCATTCATTATATTAGGGACTTTAAATAACATAGAATATTCAACACAAAGAAATATTTATTGACCAACTGATCCATTACTCCATTATCAGTCACCATTTTATTGTACTTAAACATGAACAAAGCTTACAAACTCCAGTTTCATGGTTTTCTATGCTTACGATTAGGCATCAGAGAATAAATACATGAAATAAATTATGTATAATCTAAATTTTCTTCTGTGTACATCTATTTACCTACAAAGATGTCTAAAGATTTCTGAACATTCAGTGCAAGTATTTTCTAAGATGTTCTGGATATTTCTCACACATACTCCAACAATCAGTCTTTTTTTTTCTTCTTTTTATTTTTTTCTTTTTTTATTGTGAAAATACTGTACAGGGGGGTTACAATTACATGGGCAAGATAATCAGTCTTTTACCTCGGTTCATAGTTACTATGCCTTGGCATCGCTGGGAAATGTCCACGTTGCTTGATGGACTGCTCATAATTTCCTTAGACTTTGTAGGCCAAAACTTTGTGAAAGAATATTGCTAGAAAAGAATCTAAAGCATTGACTTTGGCCTTTGTACAAGATAGATATAAATGTAATGTAGTTATTTTAAGAAGTTAGGAATGAAGGGCATCTATATGTATTTATGACAAATGGCTATAAATTTACTATTCAACTCAGGAATGAATAGGTTATCAATAAATTTGAAGATCCTTGAGAAACTACTCCTATAACTTTCTTATCTTTGCTCAAATCATTAAATAAGTTACTATGCATATGTAACTTTAAACAATTTGTAATTTTGAATAATTTTAAATATAATTTAATGCTATATATTTACTTCATATTTGCTTTTCCCATCTCATGTTAAATATTTTTCAATATTAGTTTTCTTTATCTTTTATGCTAATACATTATTTCATTGTAATATAGTTTTCAACCACTGTACAAGTTATTACAAATCTGAATTGATTTAGAAAATGTTGTAAGCACTGGAATAAAGAATCTAAGAAAGCAACCTAAATACATTTGTTTGCATGCATATAAAGAGTATGTGCATGACAGTAAGTATAGGTCATTTTGAGAAATAATGATGAATGGATCAGCTTTTCATATTCACATGAGAAAAGATAGTACTTCTACATAATAACATACACATGAAATAAAGATCTTGAAACCATTTGGATGAATAACATATTTGTAACTGTGGGATAATGTGATTGATAGCTGTGAATGCGTTTTCAAAGTTCTTTTCTTTGTATTCTGTCAAAGAGAGAGAGTACTGTGGAATCTCTGCTCCTTGGAAATGAGGAGCCCTGAAGCAGCTGAACCTAGGGCTACTCTGTGAGCCCTGGATTTTTATATTTTTCTTTAGTTTCTGGGTATAGAAAAAAGCACCATGTGTTGTGTGGCTACTGAGGATCCCCGCCCCTGCTGGATACTGGTCAGATAAGCATTCCCTAAAATCAGAGGCAACAAGAACAGACGTAACTTCAGCCTATCTCAGTGGGGCTCCAGCCCAAGAAGTGAAATTTCTACTTGCCTGTATTCTTTCATACTGATTGTTAGAAATTGGAATTCAAGTTCCAGAATCAGACTCAGAGGCAGTTCTCCCAAGAGAGTACTTAGACCTCATCTGTCAACATCAGGCAACTATTAGTTGCCTCATTCTCCTGAAGTTGTCTTTCTGTACACTTCTACATTACTATCCTCATACACATGCTAACATCCTCATTTCTGAAGCGTGACCTAATTGTATGTTTGTATCAAAATTACAAATGCTTTATTTAAAAAAAAAATCAATAGTTTAACTTTGCAATTAAATCAAAAAAGACTTGGCAACCAACAATACATATACATTTCTGTCTAAATTATCACTTTATTGAAAAATTCTCTTCCTTTGTTATTCATTTTATTTTGTGAAATGTTATTTCAATAGTTTCTTATAAATGAAATAAGTTGAATGTTGCTTAAAATTGAATTTATTACTCGGGAAATTAAATCTGCTATCAGAATGTGTCTAGAAGATGCTAGAGTCTAAAGTAATATTTCACAAGTAAGGAAAATAATGTTTCACATTAAATCACTATCTCTTCTTGTCTGTTAGTATTGTGAACTTCTTAAGATTCAACTCAAAGGTTGAGACTGAGAAGAAGATAGTAGCGTGGATGAAGATTCTAATGTTCCACTGTGTCCCATTCTTATTATAGTCTTTCTCCTTGGCTCACTCTTTCTTGGTACACTCTTTCTGCCGTTAGTAATCATGTCACTATTGATTAAAAAAACTTCATGTTTCTTTGCACTGTATCAAATTTATCATGCGTATTCCACTGATTAAAATTACTGGAGGAAGCTCTTCTTTTTATTTTTCTTACCTTTTCAAGTCTTACATTTTGTTTCCCTTCTTTTAAGATTTTGTGTTCATTCTTTCTTTTGTCAGAAATATTGTCTTCACTTTCAAAGATCAGAAAAATATCTGTCTAATTCATTATAGCATACCTACAATGCCACAATGTATGATGTTTGACACATCATAGACATGGAATAACAGATTTATTGATCAGTTCCTAATAAATGTTCATAAAATTCATCTTTTATTTTTGTTTTTTTTGTAATTAGCCTTCTTTTTCTAAGATTTATTTCCATTTAAATTTCCTAAGAAAGTACAGGTTGTTCTTCCATAATCTTCAATATGAATCAGTACATAACTCAAAAATTGTTCCAGTCTTTTTCCTTTGATCCATTCAAGATGCAATGCCTTTGGCCTTTGTAATATTTACTTTCAAATCGCCAACCCTGTTATGACAAATAATCTCAGCATATTTATCAGGAATATGGGAAGAGACAGTCCCAAAATTACATTGTATATTAGGAATGGAGTTTATAAAGACAGCATTTAAAAAGCCTTGAAAAAGCAAAATACAATAGTCTGAGTGAATAGCCCTATACACACATATAAAGGAAAGGAGTCAGGTTTGGAGACCATGAAGTAATTATTCTTCTAATAGGAGCACCTTCAAAGAGGTCTTAGAATTCACATAAGGAATTAGTAGAGGATGGAATCTTAGAATTCTTTCTCTACTCTCTTTGTTCTCTTTGAAGGAGAGATTATCCACTAGGGAACCATAAACTAAAAAAAATAGTAAGTTTCTGTTACGATTCTAATCTGTGAATTACAATCTTGGTTGGTATGATGCTACTGAGTAATTTTAAAGAATTGATCTAAAGGACCAATGAAAAATACTTTAATGTTTATAAGTTCGATTGTTTACATTGATACTAAATCACCAAAATTTTATAATGTCTTAATGATGGCTTTAAATAGAGATCTCTAAAATGAGCCTTAAAATCATGGTCTGGAATCAATCAAACCTATTTTGGTTTAGGACTAAATTAGAAAGCATACACTTTAATAAATCTCATCTCAAGAAAAACAAATTCTGGAATTTTCTTTATTCTCCAAAATGTCTGCGTTATATAGATGTTCTGATGTGATTCATGAATTCTGAGTGTATTCTGAATCTGTTTGATATAACCATGCTCTCAATTTAAGCTACACTTTAAAGAAATTGCTTTCACATTTCTGACTTCAGTATGGTACATATGGAATATAGGCGGCATTTTTCTGTATTCCTCCTTGTTTGTCCTTGTGTTTTTAACCTTTTATTTGTGTCATTTCAATCTGATTAATTGATGCATATTCTTTTAGAGCAATGCTACATAGTCTCATCTTGGATCTACTAAAACATGAGGATTAATCTGCACAAAAGTTTCTGAAAAAAGGTCAATAATATGCATTTTTTATTTGTTTATTTTTTATTATACTCCTCATGCTTATTCTTTTCTGTCCCCTTCAACTGGCCCTTTTGTTTCCCAAATACACTCTTGCTAGTCATATGTGCTTTCTGGTTATTTTCTTAAAGTGGCATTGATTAGTTGGACAAGGTTGTTTCATTCTGACATGGCCATACATGCATCCAGTGTACCTTGACCAGCATCATTCCCACCATCCCTCTCCTTTGTTCCCCATCCCCCCTCCTCAAACGAATCTCAACAGCTTCCAATTTCACACACACACTTAAAGTTTTTTGAGTTTATTCTTTGATTCTTTTTATATTAATATTTGACTCTTACATTTTGACTCTGCTCACCTTCCCCCCATAGCTCACTAGTGCTTATAACCAAGGAAAGACATAATTTACCTTTCTAATATTCAGTTTTGTGGAATGCACATTAATTGATCAAAGGGACTTCACCATGGTATTTAACAAATGCATAAACTATACCTTAATCAGTTAGATAGTATATATACATATATGTGTGTATTGCTATATATAATATATATATATTTATATTTTAGGTCTGTTGTTCTGTATATCTGAAAAATCAAGCTTTATCTGTCTTTCTGAATTGACTCCTATTCTTTCAAGTTACTTTATGCTAATGCTGATGGTATGAAGACTACATTTTGAAGGTCATTGTTTTACGGGAAAATAAAAATTCAAATTTCTTGACAACATCTTTTTTATATTATATAATCCTGAAATTTTTATATGTTGATTTCAATTTTTTCTTTACTTTTTCTCTTTTTTCTTTTTTTTTCCTGGTCTGTTACAGGACTTGAACTCAAGGCCTGGGTGCTGTCCCTGAGCTTTTTTGCTCAAGGCTAGCCATCTGCCACTTTGACCCACAGCTCCACTTCTAGCTTTTGAGGGGGTAATTGGAGGTAAGAGTTTCACAGGGACTTTTCTTCCCAGGCTGGCTTTGAATGACAATACTAAAATCTCAGGCTCCTAAGTAGCTAGGATTACAGGCATGAGCCACCAGTATTGGGCACTTACTTTTTCTTTATGAGACACAATTTCACTGTGTAATTCAGGCTGATCTTGGAATCACAGTTCTCATTCTCTGAAATTTTGATATGACACTGATGTGCCAACTTGCCTGGCATCTGAATATTTTATTTTATAGATACAGTTTTTAACACATTTTATAGTTTTCCTATATATTTTATGTTAGTTCAAAGGAGCATTTATTACATACCTAAGTGATTCAGAAATGTGGCACTGTATTCTATTCATATATTAAAACTCAGGTTTTGCTTTGTTCTATTTTGCAAATTGCATAACACTAGTTAATTGATAATGAATAGATATTTTCTTCCCACATTTCCTGAGACATGTAATATCAGGATGCCAGCATCGATGTGTGGCCTTCTTACTTAGTTACCCCACTACCAAAAGGGCAATAGATAGAGCAGGTGTGTGTGAGACAGATAGACAAAGACAGAAATAGAGACAGAGAAAGGGAACAAAGACAGAGGGGGAAAAAGAGACAAAGAGAGAAAGGACACTAAAGCCATTATTTTGTAAAAAAAACTACAGAAACATTGATTGAGAAGCATTGAGCCTTATGGTCATATCACTTTTAAAATATTCTACTTGCTAAAATGATCATTTGATTTTGGTTTGAGTTTTGGAGGGAATCAATAACTCCACTTACTTGAATGGATACCAGAAAGTAAAGTATATTTTGTCTGGAAGGGAGGCGAGGAAGTACAGGGTGGTACAGATGACTAGAGAAGAAAGGTAGAGAAATACAGTCTTTATATTCAATGCACAGCAGCATGGAAACATGTATGGAAACAGTATGGAAAGATGTAGAAGAGTGATGGGAATGACATTGATCAAAAGGCATTATACACTCAATCTTTTGAATTGAAACCTCTTTGCACAAATTTATAAAGTAACAAAAATCATATAAAAATTACTGAGACTTATGATTAATCTGGAGTTATAATTTGGTAAAAACAATTTCTAGTTGGTACTTAAAATTATGCTATGAAAGGAATAGTGCTTCAGTCATGTTATTGCAATATTTATGTAGACTGTACAGCTCTTATACAGAAGATAAAATATTTTAAAGGGCTTATGTTCAAATACTTGGGCAAGTATTTTGTCAGCAATATATTTATATGGGTATTTCTCACTGATAAAAATAAGCCAAAGTTTTCAAGTCATGTGTGTAAAATCCTGTTTTGGCTTTAAAACTAAATTTAATGACTTGTTTGTATAAAAATAGAAATAATCCATGTTTATGCAATTTTATTGCTTTGTTTAATAAAGTGTTAAGAAAAATTTTAAGAAAAATAATTGTATTTAAGCTTTTTCTACTTAAACCCTTTTCCTAATTAATTGATATGCCCTGATATTCTTGAACTGGCTTTTTCTGTTTTAGTTTATTGAATACATTTATCATAATTGTGTAGCCTAGAATATTCCCAGAATAGAATGAGAAGTGTGTGTATGTGTGTGTGTGTGAGAGAGAGAGAGAGAGAAAGTATTGTCCATACTAAATAATAATGATAAAAATGTAAAAATGTATACCAGTGATGGAAAAATAATCCAAAAAAGAACTAATCAATTTACACACTAGTTCCATACAGTGCAGCAGATTTTTGTGCAATGATTGAAATGCTTTGTATCAACACTATATAAATAGCAGCTACCAATCCTGTATGACTTTTGAGTACAGGAACCATGTTTATTAAAACTGAACTGAGGAAATGCATTTAAATGACATTAACTTAATTAAAATGCAAGTCAATATAGCCACAACTGGCTTGTGATTGCCAAATTTTTCATATTCAGAGGGAAAACAATATACTGCTAGGTGAATTGGGGTCTAAAAGCCTTCTAAGAAGAGGTAAGCCATGAGCCAGGTCTTATGAAGAGTTAGTATCAGCTGGATGATTGTGACTGAGAACGTTTGAAAAGAAGATCCAAAATCTGCATCATTTATGAATTGAGCTTCCCCCCAAACCCTGCTTAAGATTCTCCTGGTCTAGGTGAACTGGAGACCATAATCTGATATGCTAAATAAAGCAGGGTATAAGGTGGAGCCGAAGAGGAACATAGGAAAGAGATGGAAGATAAGGTAAAGTATAAAGAAGGCTGCCACGTAACGGGAATAGCATGAAGAAAAAATGAAATTATGAGAAAAAGCAGAAACAAATGAAAGAAGAATGAAATGGCTAAGTAGTTTCATTGCCAGAAACCAATTAAATGGTGAACGGACACAGAAAGATTAAATTTAGCAACCATGCAGTTGCTGGTAGTGTTCTTTGTATATGCACTGTGGTGATGCTTACTGCCTAGGCCTTCTTAGCACTAACCTAATCTGTGTCAGGTGAGATGACTTCATTGAAGAGCATGCTATCAAAAGAAGTATAGGGCAATAGAAGAAGGTAAACCAGGGGAAATAGGCTCTTCTTATAAGAAAGATCTGAGATTACTTATACATTCTAAGCAAAAGACTAATGGATGAATAACAAACCCAGAATTTAAAACTGATTGGGTGAAAATTCAACAAAAGAAATTATACAAGATTATAAAATTGTTAGTTTACTTACACTTATTAAGTCCTTCCTAAGCACCAAGCATATCTCTGCAGGGTTTAATGTTATTACATCATTTTATCCTTGTATCAATACATGTGAATTGAGAAGTTCACAACAAGTTTATAAATCTGTGTGCTTTTGCTGACATAGGTAAGTGACCCACCTAAAGCCATCCAGAGCACAGATCACTGGTAATCAATGTCATCCTCCAAATGAATTTAGTCAATAGTGATCTCTTTGTGTTACATATCACTTAATTGATCTCCAAAGCAAGGAGACAGATCTGAGCACTTGCCAGCAGCCGCCACTGCGGTGGCCATACCCACCATACCTGAAACAAAATTTTAAACAGGGATTACTCTTCGAGAATATTGAGAATTGAGAATTGTCAAGACTATGAAATTGGAAATCCTGTCCAAGGTGAGTTACACTCAAAAAGGAACCTCCCTACACATTGTTTTCTTTTTTCTAAAAGATATATAGTCCCTCTACCATCTAGTTTGCTCAGCTAACGTACACAATTTAATGTAATATTCAGCTGGATATATTCATCACTCTGATCAATTTTAGAATACCTCCATTATTCCACAAAGGCTTTTTACCTTGTACATGTTAACCCTCATTTTCCTACTCACTTCTCTCCTTAGACCTCAACAGCCACACATCAATATCCTTTCTGTCTCTATAGATTTTCATGTTCAGTATATTCTAAGTGAAAGGGACATACTAAGTGTCATGTTTTTGAAACTAAGGTTTTAAACTATAATTTTCTCAGCTTATCCATGTGAGAATATGTTTTGGATTGCGCACCATTTTGTATTTATCAAACCTCTGCTCATGAATATTTGACTTTCCCCCACTGTTTGTCTATTACAAGTAATACAGCTATGAAAATTTAGCGTAATTTTTTTGTTGTTGTTGGTCATGGGGCTTGAACTCTGGGCCTGGGCGCTGTCCCTCAGCTCTTCAGCTCAAGGCTAACAACGCTCTACCACTTGAGCCACAGCGCACCTCCGGTTTTTCTGAGTATTTTTGTTGGAGATAGTTTCTCAGACTTTCGTGCCCAGGTTGGTTTTCAACCTGGATCCTCAGATCAGCCTCCTGAGTAGCTAGGAATACAGGCATGAGCCACTTGCGCCCGGCTAGTGTAAACTTTTTCATGGATGAGTGCATTTCTTTTAGTTCATATATGAAGGTAGAATTATTTGTTCCTATGTTAACTACCTTTAATTTTTCAAGAAACTGACAAACTGTTTTTGATAGTATCTGTCAAAGTAAGAGTGCTGAAATAAATTAAGCTTACTTCTTTTGTATTTGTTTTATTGTTGAGTCACAGTTTGGCTTTACACTCAGAAAATATTTTCTGACACAGCTCTATTCTTTTTTTTTTTTTTTTAATTGTGAAAATACTGTACAGAGGGGTTACAATTACATGGGCAAGATAATGAGTACATTTCTTATCAAGCATGGTAGCTTCCTCCTTTGTTTCCCATTCCCATCCCTTCCCTTCCTCCCCCCCCCCCTCTTCACCCAATCCTTCTCCCCACCCCCACCAAAGTTGTAAAGTTCATTTTTCCACCTAACGACTTGTACATCTCATTGCTGCAATGGGTCCACCTGCATCCTTATTTAAATGATTTGTTTTTTCCCTTCCTCTCCACAAATTATACCAACCTCAAATACAGTGAAAGCAGGGTTATACCATGGGGGAGGGACATACAAAGCAACAAAGAAATAATCTTATAAATGTTTTAGAAACAATCATCTGAAAGAAAAAAAGATTTGAATACATATCTTAGGGTTCATTTCCCTAACATCAACTTATCTGACCTTTTCTGCTTGACTCAGACATATACTAGTTATTGCATGGGACCTAAGTTTCTTTTCTTGAACCTTCATTCATCCTGAGAGTAGATCATTGCAACATACTATACTTTATGTTAATTAACTCTTTATTTTCTGACATTTCCTGACTGTATTATGCAGCTGATGGTCCATAGCAAATATATACGAGGTACATGACTGATACTTATGAACTGAATCTAAATACTAAGAATTCTAATTATACTTAGTTGTAAGAAATACTTCACTTTCTTCTATTTTCCTAAAATTTCTTTTTTGTACAATGATATATTACCCTTAGAATCTGAAAAATTAGATCATTATATTAATAAAATGATTACATAAAATATAATCTACATTAAATTATTCTCACAGATCATGTTTAATGATATCATCAAGAAGAAATTAACAAATCATTTAAACTGGTCTCATCTATTTCTTTTGAAAAAAATATTGTAAAGGTGATGTACAGAGAGATCACGGTTACATAAGTAAGGTAATGATATATTTATTTCTGTACATTTTTACTCATTCCCTCATTTTCTCCCACTTTCCCCCCACCTGACTCCCATTCCCCAAATTGTAAATTTCATTTCCAACATAATGTCTTGTGAGTATCACCATTGCACTAGTTCACCCTTTGTCCCAGATTTTCTGTGATTCCCCTTCTCTTCCCCAAATCAGATGAACTTATACAAAGGGAACAGAAATATATATAATCCTTATTTTGGAAAGTAATCATCAGTCTTTCACTCTCAATCTTCACTCAATAGGAAATGTTATGAGCTAGATTTATTACTCAAGGAGTAGTTAAAAGTCACCATAACATAGCATAAGACATGAATAAAAGTATATAAATATATAAATGAATACACTGTCATTCTGGAATGTACTTGATAAGTCAGTCTCCACATTTTCCTTGATTCTGAGTGATCCAACACAATTTAGATTATATCTCTGAGTGATCCAACACAATTTAGATTATATCTGTAAGTTCAAGATGGATGGTATATGACAACTTTAAAATATTGACTTCAATTAGAATCTGGACTAAATTGGCAGCCAGTTCTCCACTCTGGCACATCTATTTTATTATTTGGAACTTAGTTAAACACACAATGAGATTAAAATAGATGTAGTTATGTTTATATGAACCTCTGCTAATACAAGAATATGTTTGGAAATGAGTAAACCTCAGTGGGTTGTGATGGTATTCATGTGGATGCTCTTTAAAGCAACTATGAGGATGGCTAAGATATCAGTTCTGTACACAGATATTCTCAAGGTCTCATTAGAAACTCTGTATCTGAATCTTGAAGACATGTACATATGGCCTTCTGTGTTTGTTTCCTCATTTCGACGTTGAGGACATGAGCCTTACCTCATAGAAGCTATGTTAGGGTTATATATGTTAATAATTATAAGTAAATATTAACTGGAACTCATATATCTATTTATTCTAACCCAGTGACTAGATGTTTTTGAGTATCTCAATGAATTTACTTTACATCGAATTATAATTTAGTAAATTTAGATTATTGCATCCTGAAGAGCTTTGAAACACTGAGGTATTTTATTCAGTGTCTTCTTTACATGCACTTTAAACCAGCTAGCTTAATGATGCTTATAAATATAAGTAGAAAACATATTCCTATGCTTTCTTTTGAGGTTTTGTCTATTAGTTAAAAAATGGAAACACAGCAAAAAAGCAGCTATAAAACCATATTGAAGTAGATAAAATATTCCATTGCATGTGAATATTAGTGTTCTGGACATACCTTCATATGTTTAGTGAAGAGAACATAATTAGTGAAAAAAATTTTAAGTGCTTTTTTTTTTGAATTAAATGTTGAAAGCTCTGTAACCTCAGATTTAAAATGAGCAGCCTCTGGAAAAGCAAATGAAAGAAGTGCTTTACAAATCACCACTGGGGAATTTAAGGAAATAACTTTCACATTAATAAGTTAAAGCTATCAGTATAGAGTTTTGTCCCATCTCCCTTGAGCTGTTATTACTTGCACA
Source organism: Dipodomys merriami (assembly GCF_024711535.1). NCBI lineage: Eukaryota > Metazoa > Chordata > Mammalia > Rodentia > Heteromyidae > Dipodomys > Dipodomys merriami. Next base: position 72,674,808 of record NW_027202270.1, on the reverse strand, counting down.
GCTGAGGGAATAGTTATATTAAAAGCCAAGTGTAGATTTTTCTCCTTTTATAACTGCTATGCGTTGATCATTCTTTTAATCATTCTTTTTCAGTTACTATTGCATTTAAGGAGCAACAGAATGTAGTGCACTGCAGAAAGAAATGACAAAATATACAGAGAAAAGGCAAGGTATAAAAGGCCCCAAGCTGTACCTGGAGATTCATAGAATTGCTTTCTCAAATTTGGTTACATATTAGAATCAACTGGAAACTTCCTCCCACCTACATGGTACTTCATTTGCAATTGAGGGCTTCACCACATGACAGAAAAGCACTCTATTTCCAAGGCCCATCTCCAGGTAGGATATATCTAGAAGTTTAAGAAAAAATGTCTCAATATCCAGCCTACACCAATGACCAATGATCTCAGAATCTTTGTTTCGTTTTTTTTTAATTTATCAATCCCTTCTTTTTTTTAATTTTAATTTTAATTTTTTGTGAACATACTGTACAGAGTGGTTACAATTACATGGGCGGGATAATGCATACATTTCTTATCAAGCATTGCAGCCTCCTCCTTTGTTTACCCTTCACATCCCTTCCCAGCCTCTCCTCCCTACCCCCCACCTCATCCTCCCCCCCCCCCCAGCCAACGTTGTAAAGCTCGTTTTCCACATGACAACTTGTACTTCTCATTGTTGCAACAGGGCCACCTGTAATCTTTGTTTCTTAATAGTAAGAGACGGGGCGCTATTGGCTCAAGCCTGTAATCCTACCTACTCAGTGGGCTGAGATCTGAAAACCATGGTTCAAAGCTAGCCTGGGCAAGAAATGAAACTCTTATCTCCAATAAACCATCAGAAAACCAGAAGTGGTGCTTTGGCTCAAGTGTTAGAGCGCTTGCTTGAGCTGATAGCTGAGGGACAGAGCCCAGGTCCAGAGTTCAAGTCCCATGATGAAGGTGGTGGGGAGAAGAATGAGATCCAGACAACAGTATTTTATAACTGTCTCCCCCAGGTGACTTGAAATGGCTTCCAAGGAAGAGGACTGAAGCTCAGGAAGATCTCTTCTACTGCCCTTTGAAAATAAATTAGATGATAATTTCCATAAAGGAAGGCTTGGTTCATTATTTTATTTTCATTATCTATTAATTATACCACTTATTCAAGAATCTGATTAGTTACTGTCAAACCTAACTCCACTTGGGACATAGAAACATTCTATCTCATCTGATGTTTTAGGGATTGAGATGCTCATGGCATTAAATCTTACTAATATGGTCTCAGGTAGTTCAGAAGACTTGCCAAATGATAGAAAAATTAATGACAACAGTAGCATAAAGGAAAGGAGGAAGGAGGAAGAGAGGGAGGGAGGGGGGAAAAAGGGATGAAAAAATACTTTCACCACTGTTTTGTGTTACACAGAAGATTTTGTAAAAGGTAAAAATAAATGATAAACACTAAAATCATTTTATTCTAGTTTGTCTGGATTTACTTTGCATTGTGAGTGATAGTATTAGACTTCATCAAATTAACAAAAATAATTAAAATAGTTGTATATATTTCCTGGTTGTAGAGAGAAATTCTTTCATGTGACCTGGCAAAGGTTTCATAATCCTGTGAAGTCAGTCTCAATCTTGCTGTATGGCCTCAGCCTCTTTCCCAAGATAATTCAGCTATGAAGAGCAAAGGCAGACAAACGTACCTCGTTAGTCCATCTTCCATATACTTTATTCAAACAATTAGCTAAAGTCTCACATGGCTTGAACGTTTTCATCCTGATGAAGGCATTATTCAGCTATCTAGCTGAATAATCTAGCTATCTCATTTCTTCTTCCAGACATTCAACACAGTCACACAACCGATCGTACCATTTTGAAACGTTTTGTGTGTTTGTGATGAATTCGGACTTAGACCAATAGCTATGTCTCTGAACAGTCTTCGGATAATGGGCATCTATTATTCTTTTTTCACTTTTATTTATTGTAGGTTATGGGGCTAATCACTCTTTTAATCATTCTTTTTCTTTATATATAAAATATATTCCACTTTAAACATACACATACATAATCTACCAGGCTTTGGTATTTGATAGACCCTGTTTAGCACTCTATCTGAATTCACTTCCCTATCACCTTACTTGTCACCTACAAAATCTATACAGCACAAATTCATACTTTAATACATGATCTCTCCACTCACCAAATCAATTAAAAATTTCTTTTTGCAAATCAACTAGGCATTTCAAAATTATTTTTTAACTTTTTTTAATTGTCAAGGTGACATACAGAGGGGTTATAGTTACATAAGTAAGTTAATCAGTACAGTACATTTCTTGTCAAACTTGTTACCCCTCCCTTCATTTTTTTCCTACTTTCCTCCCCCCACGCCCTCCCCACATCCAAGTTGTACAGATCATTTGCAACATATTGTCTTGTGGATATTGCTATCACATTGGGTCTTTGTCTCGTCATTCTGTTTATTCCCCTTCCCTTCCTTAATTCAAATAAACATATATACAATACCAGAATACCAAAATCAAATACAGTGACAGCAGAGTATATACCATAGGGGAAAGAACATACAAAAGAAACAAAAAATCACATAATACATTAAAAACAACAACAACAAAGATAAACCTCTTGTGTCCATGTCTTGGAGTTAATTTTGCTTAGCATCATTTTATATGGTCATAAGCACCTAGCTATTGAGCTATTATGCTCATTTGCTAAGATCATTCTAGACCTATACTACTTAATGCTAATAAGGGAAACTATGGGACCTATGTTTCTTTGGATCTGGATTACTTTACTTAATATGATTTTATCCAAGTCTTTCCATTTCCTTAATATGCAGATAATCAGCTAGGTTTTATTATATGATACTATATAACCAGATAAACCATTTGAGCCTCAATCTGACTGTAGCAAGATCTTAACTGTCTCTCCACTTCTCTGTATGTTTTTGTAAAGCCCATTTGTGATATAATATACTTATATAAATATATATAAGTTAAATATATCACATGTTATATAATGAATAATAAATACTACATATATATTATATTACATATAATGTATACTTCCAATATAATATTCTTTATATAATATAATATAAACTCTTTTTTATTTGAAATGAGGTTTCCCTTATATTCCAGGTTGACCTGAAATTCACAATTTGCCTGTTTCACCTCTCTTACTTCTGTGATTATGGATGTACATTACCATACACAGCAAAATTCTAAAAAAAAAGTGTTAGATCACAGCATTCCTTTGTGTAATTCAATCCAATGACTTCCAAATTATTGACCATTAACTAGAATTCACTTGCCATTTGGTTTCTGTCTTCCACTGTCCCCCTACAATTTATGTTAAAACTATGACTTGATTACTTATCCTATGTCTCTAAGGATTCATAAAGTGGAACTTATGTATTGATTGGAAAATATTAGATAAAAGGAAGTACTTGCATACACTATTTTCCTATTCTTTTCAGATGTGATGGGAGGGAAAACCTATCTCTGGTGGACTGACACTTACAGATACTTCTGAGAGATAGGAAGGGGATGTAGGTTTATCTAGATGCTAGACAATAGAGGAAGGTAGGGCAGATATCCTTTATCATTTATAAACTTCAGAAATAGTAGCCAATTATCTGAACTTTTAATGTATGAAGCATTTACCTGCTTTGATCTTTTTGTATTCAAGCCTTGGGAATCTCAATCCCTAGAAGCTTTGAGTTCATAAAATTCTTAGAATTACTTCTTTAAGGAGTCTGTTTGAGTACTGATTACCTTTAAATTCAATTCATTGTTAGTGTCCCTCTAATCCACCAACTGGTGTACTGTCAGTTATTCTAAAACTTCCTTTAATTTTGCATGAAATATTTTGGTTGGCTTTCTGGAGGCAATTTGTTATGCTTATCTTTTTTGGTTACTAATTTCCATAAGACCAGTAACCAGAATGTCTTAGTCACTGCTACAAAGCATAGACCAGTCAAGAACAGCAACTATAATTCTTTCTTCTTCTTTATAGATTCATGTACATATACTTTAATATTTATATGGACATGCATAGATTCATGTTATTTTTAATGTAAGATCAGACTTGAATCCTGATATTTATACTCCATGATTTTCACACTAAAAAATCAGTAATCAGTTAGTATAACCTTTCCAGTAACCCACAAACTCTATTGCTTTGGAAATATTTACTTGTATATGAAATTCTCAACAGACTCCATATTGGCAAACATGTGTATGACATTCAGAAAATGTAAGTAATAGTCAGGCGCTTGTGGCTCACTCCTGTAATCCTAGCTACTCAGGAGGCTGAGATCTGAGCCAGACCTGGCAAGAAAGTCCGTGAGATTCTTATCTCCAATAAAAACCACTAGAAAACCGGATGTGGCATTGTGGCTCAAGTGGTAGAGCTCTCACCTTGAGCTGAAATGCTGAGGGACAGTGCCCAGGCCCAGAGTTCAAGCCCCATGACCGACAAAACAGAAAAAAAGAAAATATAAGTGAAAATGCTTTATGGTATTGTTCTTTTTTGAAGTATTAGTTCATCAAAATATCATCTTAAAATTTTAAAAGATAGAATCTGACTTTTAAAAATATCACTGTTGAGAAATCTTGGATATAAGAATGATAAATCCAAGGAGATATACAGGAACTCAACAAATATTTTCTTTTAACCTATTACATGCCCCTGAGTATCTGATGAATTGTTTATCACTATTTTGACTTTGTTTACCTTAGATGATCCTTGAGGTTGATCTCATCAGTTCAAAGGAGATAAATTCTCAAAGGACAATAATTCTGTCCCCAGATTAGTTCTCCATATACTTCATAATATTCCAATGCTTGATACTATTGACAGAGAATGTCATACATGTGTTTATGGGCTGGGAGGTGGGGACAGAAGGCTAGGACAAGAATATTTTTTTAAATAACAACAGATGCTGGAGAAGAGATGTGGCCAAAAGGGAACCCTACTGCATTGTTGGTGGGAATGTAAACTTGTTCAACCACTTTGGAAAGCAGTATGAAGGTTCCTGAAAAGATTCCACATAGAGCTCCCCTATGACCCAGCAATCCCATTTTCAGGCATTTACCCAAACAATCACAAACAAGGCAATACCATACTAAAGCTACCAGTACAACTATGTTTGTCACAGCATTATTCACCATAGCTAAGATATGGAACCAACCCAGATGTCCCTCAGTAGATGAAACAATCAAGAAAATGTGATATATATGGAATTCTATGTGTCTATCAGAAAGAATGACATCACTCCATTTATGAAATTCTATGCCTCTATCAGAAAGAGTGACATCGCTCCATTTGTTAGGAAATGAAAAAATTTGGAAAAATTTATATTAAGTGAAGTAAGCCAGACTCAAATAAACATAGGTCCCATGGTTTCCTCTATCTGCAATAACTAGTATATGTCTAGGACAAGCAGAAGAGGTCAAAAGCTATGTACATATGACCATGTAAGCTGATGCTAAGTGAAATGAACCTCAAGATAGGGACACAAGAAGTTTTATCATTGTTGCTATTCTTTTTATTGTGCTTATAATGTACTTTATGATTTTTATAATGTATTATGTGATTTTTTTTGTCCCTTTGTATGTTCTTCTCCCTGTGGTCACGGTACTTGATTTTGGTAACCTGCATTTTGTATATACATTTGTCTAATTTAGGGAGGGGAAGGGAAACAACAAAATGCTGAAATAAGGATATAGGATGACTCATTGTAACAATGAGATATATAATACAGTATGTTGAAAATGAACTTTACAACTTTGCAGGGGTGGGGGGAGTGGGAGAGAGGAGGGAGGAGGAGTTGGGGAGGTGGGGAGGAAAGGAATGGTAGGGGAAAAATAAGGGAGGGTTTAACAATGCTCAACAGGAAATGTACTCATTACGTTGCTCATGAAACTGTAACTCCTCTATACAGTATCTTTACAATTAAAAAACAAACAAACAAACAGCAGGTAAAAATGCTTGATAGGAAATGTACTCATTACCTTACTCATGTAACTGTAATGCCTCAGTATACTCTTTTTACAATAAAAATATTAAAAATATATTAAAAATTAGAGGGGTTGGTGTGCCCCAGTGACAGTTTTCTGTTGGTAAGGGTACTAAAAATAGAATATTTTCAATCTCCAGTATTTTTTAACGTGCAACCACGACTCAAGAATGTAGTTCTATAAGAAGATAGCTCACCTAAAACAAAGTGATGTGATAGAAATGATCATTTAACTGATGATTTACATATAGATTTGCTGTGAAAAGTGCCTTGAGGGTTATGTAAGATTCTTACAAAATTGCCTCAATAAAATAGCACAGAGTATAGGTTGTATCAGAGCAAACTGGGTGAGTATCAGTAGCAGCAAACAGGTTTATAGACACTAATAGGATCAGAGAGATTCAGAGATGCTTCTCTGTAGGAAAGTAATGTTTTTTTACTCCCAGCACTCTTTCCTCATGGCCTTGAGTTATGGCAAAGGAAAATAAAATGGAGCCTAAGAAGAGCCTCTTAGGAAAGCCATGAGAAGAATACTATAATTTATAAGTACATACTGAGCAGATAAAAGCAGAGGGCTCTTCTCTTCACCAATTTCTGCTTCACTTCTAGCATTTCTGACCTCATATAATTATTTAGTCCAATAAACCATGTTTAAACATACTGCTACTATAAAAAAAATAATGATATGCTGAAGGCTGGTTACTTAAAGCAACACTAGAGAATATGCTTCAAAATATTAGCAAGCTTTATCATCAAATAATCAGTTCTGGTTGGTAGTTACACTTCCACTTTTCAAACGAATAAACAGGACAGAAGATAACAGAATGTATCTGAAATCACACAGATAAAAGGGGATGGAGTGGGTATCTAAATTCAGTATTTTGGGGCTGTAGATCGGTGCCTTTTCACCAGAGTGCTTCGTAATAATAGCAGGATAGTTCTAGTGCTATGTCAGGTGCAGTGGACTACATTGCAGGGAAATAGTAAGTCACTGAAAGTTCCCAAGTACCATTTCTGCAATAAGGAAATATCATAAGGAACATTAGTTTTCTTTACTCTTCTTTCCTCCTCCTCCCAAAAAATCAAATTGTCTCAGGAAATACCTTTCTTGAGAGTTATTCCATAAGTATGGATAACTTGCTTTTGAAAAGGAGTAAAAGTATATTGAAGCCAAACATAGAGATCACATAGATGAGGCAAAATGCTTGATTAGAAATGTACTCATTATCTTGCCCATGTAATTGTAAACCCTCCATATCGTATTTTCACAATAAAAAAATTACAAAATAGGGCGAAGTTGTAATACTGTAATAGAGTTAAACTTTTCAATCAAAGCAAGACGGGATAAACTACATAACTAGTAGCATCTTCATCAATTATAACCCAAACCACTGCAGAGCAGAAAGTTTCCCAAAATACCAGAGAACTAATCTAACTATTCTACAGGATTCCAAACTCCAAGTTGAAACAACAACAACAACAACAACTATACTATAATTTTTAACATGTTGATAATGAAACACTTGAAAATGGAAGTATTATTACGTACATTCAAAAGATACTTTTATCATGCCTTTCCACCAATTCTGAACAAATTCCAACCATTCATTTTCATTTCACACATAATGCACTGAGCTTATCAATAATAGAAGAGGGTCTGAGAGAGCCTGTGACAAAGGCTTTCAGGAGTCCTCCTCCCAACACCCACATAGGCCATTCTTCTAACTAAATGTTGTGGCTTTTATGTGCTCAGTCTAGAATGAAAGCAATACTATGAATGTTATGCTTTCCAATTTTGACAGATGCTCATCTTGGGATAGAGTTATGTACAGACAGAAATGAGATGTAACAAGTTCTTTTCAGAGCCTAAGTGTAAGTGGGAGATTTTTATTTTTTTGGAAATCATGATTAAAACCCACATAGATAGATAGATAGATAGACAGACAGACAGACAGACAGATAGATAGATAGATAGATAGATAGATAGATAGATAGATAGATAGATAGATAGATAGATAGATAGATAGACAGACACACAGATAGATATAGATATATATCCTTTTTTCCCAGATTTACTCTATAGAACTTTCCTTCCACCCTTTTCACCATCCAACTGACAATTTTCACTGTTTGTACGTTATTACTGCTTACTTGGTATAAAGCAGAAATCATGTTTTACAGCAGCCATATGAAGTCCCATTGAGAATTAAATTGCTTCCCTTTCTTACTCATCATTGTGAATTTGGTACAGATAAAAGATGGAGGATTGGCAGCCAGGGAGCCGCAAGTTGTGTGTTATCTGTGAGAGATGCATGTGATATGAGGAGAAGCAACCCACGCTTCTTTCTTCACCACAACCTCATGCCAGTTTTCAAATCTTGGAGAAAGAGCTCTGTGGGAGAGAATGTCATTTGTAAAAGATGGAATTTCAAGATAGGATTCCGTTCTTTTTAAGGAATTTAGATTTATAAAGCAGTCAGAGGGAGGAAAAAGGTAACAGAGTGGCAGAAAGATTCGCAATGATGCCTTCTGGGTTCCTGTTTAGTTTGAGAATGATATGAGCACTCCTCCTCCTTTTATTTTGCTCTTCACCTTCATCTTCGTGTCTGTTAGCCACCCTGGAATTCTTAGCTTACTTTTGTTGTGTCTGAACAGGCTCAGCTCCTGTACCAAAGGCCCTTATCAACCGTAGCCAAGTCCTGAGGCTCTCTATAAAAAGACACAATCTGAAACTCCAGACCATCCAGGAATGAATGTCTCCACATGCTACGGCTTCCTCTTCTGTTTCCAATCTGCCTGCTCTTGCCTAAGTGATTTAGCTTGCCGATTCCTTTGCACCTGGTCTCTGCCTTACAGCTTAGCTTCATTCCAGCTTTGTTCCTGGACAGATCTTTTAGCTGCTTTCTTGGAGCTTAGCCACTATGTCTATGGCACTATCACGCTACAGTACATACTTCCTGTCTTGCCTGGACCCTTCAATTTACTCCATTAAAAAGAAAAAAATCCTCCCTCAAAGAATTCAAAGAGCCTTTAAATGGTTCAGGGCTTCCATGTGAGGGAGTTTTCCAAGTGCTCTAGTCAAAACTTTGGATCTGTACTTCAGCCATCCTCTCTGCTATACTTTAGCCTGCAGCATTTGCTTTCCCTTCTTCCTATCATGAGAATTGGATGGGTAGATTCTTACAGCTTACTGTGTTAAACATAGACTTTATGTCATATTGCAGGATTTTGCACTCATCAGTATGATGGGGAGTGAGCCCTCCCATGGTTACCCTTCATTTTTTGTTATGTTTAGTAGTTTTGCAAGTGAGTTGCCATTCAAAAAGCAGTTTATGAATACAATGTAGTTTTGGTTACTCTTTGTCTCAATGAATGATTTTACCTCTCACCTTCACAAGCCCAGGACCCCTTCTATGATTGCTATTCTTGTTTATGGCACCAACATTTCCCAGGCTTGCAGCCGTAAGCAACATAGACATTTCCCTGCTTCTTCTCTTTCTGCAACAGCATACCTCAATTCAAATCCTGTTGGTTCTCATCTGCTCTGTTTTCTATTTACACTGCATTAACCAACTGGTTTGAATGGTTTACTGAGACCATCTCCCACTGCTCCCAACTTTTCAGCTTTGAGTCTACTTTCTACCCTACTGTCTCCCCAGACTTTGGAATAATTTAAATTTTTGTTTCTTTCATTGACATAATCCCAGAAATGCAAAATTCATGGTTTTTATATATAAAATTGTTTTTAATAGTATTATTATTTTAAATTGAGGGTTGGTGTCCCATTCTTAGCTTAACCAAAGCTTAGCCAAACCCCTAGAACTTCTCTTGGATCTCTCCAGAAGCCATCTTGCAAATCTAGTTTTAACAAGAATATTCTATCTTTGCCATCTGATTATTCTTTGTCTTCGGTCAGGTTCTTCAACCTAGACTCTTGCCTATATTATGTCTGATCACCTTTAGTTGTCCTTGGCCTCAGTTACTCTATTACATTGGTCTTGGCAGAATCCTACTTTCTCCTGGTGTTTCTTCTGAGTAATTTTTTATTCACCCACTCTGCCATGCTCCTTGGTAATACTTTTGGGCTTATTCATTCTGCTTTTAGTGTTGAGCTCAATTTCCTTTGCATTCTAAATTCACATGGTTAACCCTGTATGCATAGTCCAGGATAAATATTACTGTGCATTAATAAATGTTATTGAATATTTTAATAATTTTCCCTCGTTAGCTTGGGCACTCTAACTCTCTATCTCTCAGTCTCTCTGTCCCTCTCTGCCACTGTTTGTCTGGTTGTTTGTCTGTCTCATTTGGCTGGCAACCTATAACTTTAACCATGCCTCCAGCACAGGCTGGCCATCAGATCTCAGCTGTCTGTGTAGCTAGATTTACAGATGCAAACCTTTAATACCCTGTTTCTTGTTAGCTTCTAAATTAGGCCCTATGCTGTTCAATTTACTCCCCAAGTGTTTCTTCTTTATTTGTGTTTCCAGAGTTCTAATAGCAATGAACATGATATAGATGTGCATCCCTTGTATTTATTAAACATTTATTATATGTCAGAACTCTCTTAAGCATTTTATTCTAGTAAGTCATGTAGATCTTAAGGACAGGAATAATTATACTACTTATTAAATAAATAGGAAATTTAAACTTACTGAAATTAAACTCACAAACCACCAAGCTGGGAAGTGGTGGTTAGATTTCGAACTTAGAGTGTGTTTCATAAATTGTGCCCTTGGGCAATACTGTAGGTCCTTTTTGTGACACAGATACATTTTTGATCCCAATATAACTCTTTTAAAACTTACTTATTTTGTTGGTGTATAAGCAAATATTCGGTATATTCATAAAAGTAAACAAATAGGTAGATTTCATTAAGCTATATTTATACCACACCAGCGCTAAAAATAGAACATTATAAACACCTCTATTGACTATATCTTATTACTGCTTTTTCTATCCACAAAAGTAGCTACATCGATTTCTTATGAACACTCATGCTTTATTTATAGGTTTGGTCTTCTCAGCTACACACATACTGATTATTGTGGGAGACTGTTGATGCTTTGGGTTTGTATTTATGTATATTCAAATACAGTATGCATTTGGTGGTCGTGAGCTCAACTAACTCCATGTATTTTTTTCTACAAGATACATCCCTGTGGCTGTATGCTTCCTTAGTTTATACATTCTCATTTTCATATATCTTCATTCCATCTAGTATGTCATGACAGCAATATACCATTTTTACCTTTGATAGAGCTTTGAATTAATGCTGCTGTACATCTCTTGGTCATATTTTTTGGATTCATGTGTGTGCACGCACTTCTACTGGGTTAACACTTAGTTTTGAAATTACTGGGTAGTGAGAAATAAGAATTGAACCTCAGTAAAATAAGCTCAACCTTTTCAAAATCTTGTAAGAATTTAAATGGTTACTGGCAGTGTATGCAAATCTCCCATTCTTTCACACCTTCACTGCTATTAGGTATAGAAAAAGACTTTCTAACTTGGCACATTCTGACAGAACAGTAAAGGAACTCCACTGCAGTTTTCATTTGCATTTCCCAGTTTATTAGTGTGTGCAAGCAGAGCTTCTCTTGTGGGTTGGCTGTTTTGAATATTTTCTGTAGCAAAACGCCTGTGCAGGCTTCTCGTCCACTCTTCAATTCTATGTTTCCTCAGTAATTTATTTTTCTGTGCTCTGGATATAACTCTCAATAGTTATATTTATGACAAATATTTTACTTAATGTCAGCTTTGCTCTGGTGTCACAGGCAAGTTATTTTATTGGTCATTGGTAACTTGGGTATCAGGTTGATGGAGATATTCCCATTGAGAATTTTTCTTACCTTAACTTTTACCTACCTTGAGATCATGCATGTATTTTTCTATATTATCTTCCATAAGCTTTAATATTTAAATTTTTATATTTAGATATACAATACTCATAGAACTGTTTTCTCATACATTTTGAGAAAACCTACATACTGTAGGTTGTTTCCTTTTTTATATTAGTTGTTGCATCCTCTTTTGCAATGAGCTGTTTTTCTGCAATGTAACAGTGCTGTAAACCAAGTAGCCATTAACTTCCCACCAATATTCTCCAATGGAGATGATGATACACCTTTTTTCCTGGATTTGACATGAAACTTTTACATTATATTTCTGTGCTTTAATATTTTATTTTAATAATCTTTTTATAGAACAGTGTTATGTTGTACAGAAATATTGAGAGAGACATATAGGACTTCTCATACAACATTTCCCTTTACCCACTACACAGTTGACATCCTACTTTAACGTGTCTAGTACATTATAATTATTGACTCAGTATTAACATATTATACTTAGCTAAAGCTCATCATTGATATTATGGTTCATTCTTTGTATTTTGCATTCTATAAATTTTAACAAATGCATACATGTATAGATGGATATATTACGGCATGGTATGGAAGAAAATCACTAGCATAAATGTACCCTGCATTCAATATATTCTTTCCTTTCTCTATTCCCTGACACATAAGAATTTCTTCTAATTTCATGACTTTCCTTTTGAGATTGCTCATAATCCAAGACATGATTCTAGAACAAGAACACTGACTAGTAACTGTATTTGGTTGGGGCATGGTTATCAAGTGCCAGTGTGCCACGCAAATAAAATGCAAGGAGTATAATTTTTATTAGTTACTTACCACAGAGAGAATAAGTATTCACACAAAACCATTTAAAAAATCGATTGCACATTTAATCAGTGAGTAGGAGACAATGGAAAGGTGTGTGTATGGGAATACCATAAGCCAAAGCTTTTATTGGGGATCTGGCACTCTACCTAAGTTCTTAAAAGGAATTCTATTACAGGGGCTTAAAACAAGCAAATATAAGTTCCAGGAGGGGACATTCAGAGATGTTCACTGTATCTTAAGTGTTCAATCTATATCAGGATGGGAGTCAGAGAGAAAGGTCAATTATTTTATATGCACCTGTCTAATAGGAGAAATATCAAGAGACAGTTGACTAAATTAGATGTCTGGATTGTTTCACAGAGAAACAGGAAGGAAGAGAATAACTGAAAACTATGCCAAAATGATTAAATTCTGGTGTGAGAAATTGCACTGGATACTTAAAATGGATTCTGAAGCAACCTAAAATTAAAATCAATCAACCAGTCAGTCAATCAATCACTATAATTCCACAAACTTGTATTCCTTTACTATCTATAGTTTTGTCTTCCATCAAATGATTGTTCGTGTTCGCTCCCACAGGTGAAAGGCTTAAGTTGAGCTTAAAACTTCCTTCAAGCCAGTCAAGCTTCTATAAATCCTTAGGTGTCCAAACTTGGGCTAATAGTTTTCCTTGAGGACAGGCTTTTACAAAACAATAGATTGTTTCCTCATATGTTAAGTTGATTTCTCTACCTTTTGGCTTTCTTGAAACATAAGGGCACTTTTCTTTGATCTGTACAATAAGAACCTAGAGGAGCTCTCAGAAGAAAAACCTAGGAGTTAAATAATAAGGCTTATGCACAGTGAAACTTCTGAGAAATCATCAAGTGCTGTTTATGTCTCTCTGAGTCCAGAACCTAGCAACGTATTTCTTCTCAGTGCCATCTCATCTGGAGAGCTTCTTCTTCATATATGCCGAACCTTCTTATTTGGGAGGCAATGGTTTGTTCTATAAAGAAGAAATCTCAATGGTACTATGGGAGAAAAGTCTTCATTACTATAAAACTGGGAAATACTGGCTCAACAAAAATAGAGTACTCATTTTTAGATCTGTGGCAGAAATCTCTATGATGAAGACATATATATATCTATATCTCTCTATATATATAGATATAGATATAGGTAGTTGTTGTTGTTGTTTAACTCTATCCTCAACAGAGACACAAGACATTAATAAGTTCAAACACAATTTAAAAAAAATTCTTGCCTCAGTGTTAAAATTTGTTCTAATTCTTAGAAACAGTTTTTATGCAATGGGATAAATAAGCACAAAATGGTGAATTTTAGGAGCCATTTTCTCTCCTATGTTAAAAGAAATTAAAGTTTTCCCAGGGTGAAGGGGACAATTGGTTTAAAAGTAAATAATAGGATTTCTCAAGGAATCTCTGTTTGGCATTTGTCATGCCTTCACTAAAATTCTCTATATACTTATTTCTTGTACCTTAAAAGATATTTAGAGAAATTAAAAAAGGTCAAGAAAAGCCATGAAACCAATTGGAGAATTATAAATCAAAAACTTTGAGAAAAAGTTAGTTTCTATGTTTCTTAAAATAAGAAAAATTAATTTCACAATAAAAGTTATACGTGCTAATACAGTCTTCATGATTACCTCTTATGTAAGAACAAATGAACATAATAAATGATGCATTAATCATTTTAGCATCTATAAATAATTTTATTTTCAATTTAATTGCTCTTTCCACTGGAAAATTACTTCTCTGGTAATTTGTGTAGTATGACCAAGTAGGAACACATGTATTGGCCTTAAACAGTTGTGTTCATGTTCTAGTTCTAAAATAGATTCATAAAATGCGGGTTATACAAGGCACCATTGGCTCATACCTGTAATCCTAGCTAATCAGGAGGATGAGATGTGAGAATTGCAGTTCAAAGCCAGCCTGGTCAGGAAAGTCTGTGAGACTCTTATTTCCAATAAACCACTCGGAAAACCGGAAGTGGCTCAAGTGGTAGAGTGCTAGCCTTGAGTTGAAAAGTCGAAAGGCGGCAGCCAGGCCGAGTTCAAGCCCCATGACAGACAAAAAAATGTGGTTACGTGCTATTAATTTCTGTATGCATTAATCTTCTCACAAAAGTGGTAGATAAATATTACTGAACATTGTGAATTAAATAAAAATATGTTTAATATGTATGTATACACAATTCTTACCTCTTGATTGGATAATATTTAACACTTCACAAAATATATTTTGCTACAATAAATTAAATTGGAAGCAGGTCATATAGAATATAACCCACATTTTTTGTTGGTACTAAATGTTGTTGCATCACTTATGGAGACCATAATTAAAGTTAACATGAAGTCATATAAATTTCCATTCTTGAAAATGGAAATTTCATGAGCTGCTTACTTGTATCATGCCTAATATATTAACTTTTATTAGCTTACAGTACTTATTCTTACACATTTATTTCATTTATAAGGAACAATAAGTTACTAGCTTGAACAAGCTCATGCATCAAGAAAGAAGCTAGAATTTATAGCCAGGAATGCTTGACCCCCTGACTTAGTGTCAAGGACGGGAAGACAAATACATTTAGAAATTCTTTTATACTGGATTAGAGAGGTATCAATTTAACGGGCTTTTTGTTAATTTCTACACTAAATTATGTGCATGACTATAAGTTTGAAGGGGCATGTTGGCAAGGGTCTAAGAATACTTAAAAATTTTAATATATCAATAGAAGTACCATTCTCTGTGTGTGCTTGTGTGTGTGTGTGCGCGCGCATGCGTGTTAGGGGTGGTTAATTGGAGGCAAGAGTCTCAAAGACTTTACAATCAAGGTTGACTTTGAACTGCTATCTTCATCAGAGCCATAGCAGGATGGAGAACATCAGGCTCATGCACCTTATAAAGCAATTAAAGTCAGGACAGAAAACACTCATATTCTTCTAATGTGCTCCTCATGGACTGCCTGTGGGTGTCTGCCTCTTTTGTTAATTTTGTGTGGTAAACAAATGGTGTTATAAATATTCAACTTGCCCTCAGCTGAAAAAGATTCTTTACCTTGCTAGACACACAAAAACACAATCTCTTCTCAACTTTCAGGGCCTTGTACATGCTCAGCTTGCTTGCTTGGTTGGCACTCCATCTACCCTAGAGCCATTTATCAAGCTTGAGTTTTTGCTGGTTATTTCGGAGATGGATTTTCACTTACTTTTCTATCCAGACAGGCCTCAATCCATCCTCCAGAACTCAACTTCCTAAATACTTAGCATAAAGGCCTCAGACATCTGGCTTAATCTTAAGCTTTTGACAAAGAAATAAAATTGCTATTTTCATGTCTATTATGTTTCCATTTGGCAAATGTTATGCTGTGATTTCTGTATATTGACATTGCTTCAGTGAAATTGCTAATTTTTTTTATATTTTTTGTACAAAAGCAAATTAAAATTAGGTTTCAAATCACATTTAATTGGATTAATATTTTGTTTCAATATTTTTACATGTTATATTATTGTGTAACTTCTACATAAGTGAAGATTTCTAGACAATTATCTATAAACTCTGGTGATATTAGTGTAGTTTAATAATTGAAGACTAAGTGAAAGAAAGTGCAACTTTTTTAAAAAATGCTAATTTTTAAATTATATCTCATATAGTGTCATTGTATTAAAATAATGTGGTAAATTAAGCATACATAATAAAAGAAATCATTAAAGTATTTTAATCCTGCATGCATGTGAAAGTATTCTCACACCTATGTCAGTCCTAAAGATAGTGACAGACATGAAATAACACACAAAGTGACATAAGCTCATCACACTTGGTGTGATGCACAGCTGCAATTTCCCTGCTTGATTGCATTACTTGGACCTGAATGACAAACAGAGAAAACATGTAGAGGATATATTAATCAGTCTAGGTTAGAGAGTGTTAGAAATTCTGTGGATACTAACGTTTGTCCAGACACTATAGAAATTCTTTTAAGCAGATAAGGTAGAGCTTACAATGTACTTTCCCAATGATCAAAAAAGTGAAGGGGAAAATATGTTACCCTTTTATTTATCTGGGTTTGTATATTTTACACTCTTTTCACTTTTGATTGGCATATTTATATTTGAAGTTAATAGATATGTCAAACTCATTTGATTTTATTTTATATTTTTACATTTCCACAAATGTTAGGTAAACTTCAGATAGGGACATTTCAGATAAAGGTTTTATTCTTTTATGTTATTTTCTTATATAAGTAGGATGGACTTCAAGTTCTGTATCTTAGTTTCTTGAATTTTTAAAATTTAGCTGAGATATGCTATGAGAACTAGAAAGAAAATAATCCTTTGAGAAAAAAAGAATGCATGTAACCATTATTAGTTATCCTTTAGCAAGTTGCTTCATGAGTATTTATTTATTTATTTATTTATTTATTTATTTATTTATTTATTTATTTATGTCTGTCATCGGGCTTGAATTCTGGGCCTGGATGCTGTCCCTCAGTTCTTCAGCTCAAGGCTAGCACTGTACCAATTTAGCCACAATGCCACTTCCGGTTTTTTGAGTGGTTTATTGGAGATAAGAGTCTTATGGAGTTTCCTGCCTGGGCTGGCTTTGAACCGCAATCCTCAGATCTCAGCCTCCTGAGTAGCTAGTATTCTATGTATGAGCCACATGTGCCTGGCTTAAGAGTTTTAAATATTTGAAAAAAATATTGAAAATTCCTGTATGGTTTTCATTCAGTTGTTTGATTCGTATTGATAAAACTGTCATCTTCTTGGAATATTAACTGGTTATTGCATAATTAGTGATTTATGGCCACACCAATGGAACTCATCATTTAACATGTCATTGGTGCTATGATATTGCTGATGATAATGAAATATGTGTATCTAAGGGAAAAACAATCCTTAACAATGAGCAAACATTTAGTAGAATATTCTAGGTAGCAATTATTGGCTGCGTTTTTAATTTATTTGTTTAGTACTATATCAAATATTAAGAAAGGAAACAACTGAATTTATGGAATGGGCTTTCTGTCTATCATTATGCAAAACGATGTGACTACAACATCATGGTTATGTGTGAGAAAGTCCAATTCAGTTGTGGGTAGTTATATTTGTTTTGTATAGTCTATAACTGAGATGCTCTTTCAGTCATTACCCAAAATCCTTTTGCTAGGAAATCGTATTTTCAGTATTTGACTTTCATACCTTATGGTTTAAAACTCTAGTGCTTTTTGAAATAACAAATAAAACAGATAAAGCATATTTTAGTAAGAGCTAGGAAATTTGGAAAGGGATAGATGAATTATTGTGGAAAATGTGGAGGTAAGAGATGTATGCCTATAGTAAGTATTAATTTGTATTTAGTTACAAGACATCACAATCCTGTGAGTAGAAATATAAGCATAAAAACTGTAAATACCAATATAACCTTATTACCCACAGATATTACATATGGTTGGTAGATTTGGGTGTTTAAAATTCTTAAATATAGATTAGGATTACACACTCCTTACTTTCTTTTCTAAAATAAGTTTTTATTGTGAGAATACTGTACAGAGGGGTTACAATTATATGAGCAAGGTTTTGAGTACATTTCTTATCAAGCATTGTTGCCTCCTCCTTTGTTTTTCCCCTACTAACCCTTCCCTCCCATCTTCACAAGTACGCTCCCCCCTACCCCATGTGCCTAAATGGTAAAGTTCGCTTCCCCCATCCTATAGGAAGGAATGAAATGTCTCCGAATTAATTCTGCCATACATACAGACAATGGCAAGCAAGTATGTAAAAATTCACTCATGAAACAGCCTTTTTGGCTCAGTGGACCGTTTGTTTATTCTGACTTTTCAGGCATTCCATTAACAGTTTCCATGTAAAGTTCACTCAAGGGGATTGAACTGGTATTTCATGTGAAAATACCCCTCTATAAAGAACCTGGGACATGTTTATTCTCTAAATGGAATCAAATGAACATTTTTTCTTTCAGATTTATTCAATCAAAGATTTTATTCCTGGATCCTTGGCACTGAGGCATATTGAACATAGAAGTTACAACATACTTACAGTAAAAGGAAATAATATTATACGTAAGAGAAATTGATTCTGATACATGAAGTAAACAGCATTTTAAAGCAAATTTCCACCTCAATCATGGTGTATAACTTCAAGCCAATTATAAATAATATATAACACTACAAACTCTTCTCATTTACTTAAATTTTGTTCACCTTTGTTTCAATGTGGCTCAATGATTTTGGTATACACTCTAATACATTGCAAGGAAATGGCATCGTAATTAACTAGCTTATTAGGAACCCAAAAGGGATAGAATGCCATTATATTCAGTCTATCAATTCAAATGAATTTTGAACCATACTGAGCTGCACATTGTGAAACAGTAGTTTGGGCAGATTGGTCACTGGTAATTCCCAACCAACCAGCAGGTACTTGATAGAAAGTAATTGTGATACCAAATACCTGTATTATATTCCCTGGTGCATGGATACAATGGTATTTGATTTTGGTTTTGGGGCTTAACCTTTAACTGCCAATTTGCAAATAATTACTTGAACCACTAAGCTCTATCTAATAGGCCAACAATGTCTTATTAGTAGTATCTTTGCCTGTGAATTCCATAAATCACAATAATAAAATATAAAGACCACATTTTCAAGGAAATGTTGGTTTTTGTGAAGTAAGAGTCTTATAAAAAACTCATGACAATTGACAATTATGGTGAGAGTTTTTTTCATCTCTCTTTTATTGTTGTACCATTATATTGGGGACATTAAAAACATTCATCACCACAGATAGCAAAATGCCTCAAGGCTGTTAAGTTTGGAAAACTGACAACAGTTAAGTTTCGGCATATCTTGAGATGAACATTACCTTATTGTGAGAAGTGAAATCAAACATTTCTTAAGATTGGATTTGCTAGAACATAATTGAGGAATCTGACCCAGAGAAGCAATTTGATTGATAGCACATTTGATCCACAGGAACAGTTTCGTCAATTGATACTCTCAGTGTAAAATTCCCAACAAAAATATTATCTTGGTGTTCATTGTATTAAATTGCAAAGGTACTGGGTTTGAGCTGAATAGAATTTTCTGTCCTATTTGCATATTAATTATATGTTCCTAGTAATGGTTGTGATGGAATGGGTACTATGCATGAGAGTTCCTGACTGTATATGTGTATTTTAATCATTTTATCCACTGGAGGTTTTAAAGAAAGCAGTACACAAAAATTAATCCTTAATCCTGTAGGGCTTGTTAGTAATTTTGATATTTGACTAGAAATTGGAATTCAAAGAAGAATGAGAATATGGACTGTCTATAAGAGAGTTAGCATGCTATAACATCTGGACATAGGAACCAGCTCTGTGTGTTTATGAGTTAATGAATCACAATGTGATCATGACAGAGCACGTTATTACTTTTATAGTCTCTGAACTTGTTCTTCATTTTTGGCTCAGTGTTAATCAAAGATCATAGAAATAATCACTTACAGGGAAGATGGCAACTTTAAGAAAATTAAGTGAAAAAACGATAGCCAGGCTATTTCAGTTGTGAGATATCCAGAGAAAATCTCAAGATGATTCTTGCATTTTCAAGTAACTTCCCCTGGGAGAAACTTTAATAAAGAATGTATTGCCTAAAAGGAATATATTAGACTCCAAGTTTTTACCAATTTTTACCCTGTGCTTCCAGAAATTACAGGTATAGTTACATTGCCTCACATCTAAGATTTGTCCTTGTCCAAATCAGTAAATGAAAAAGATTTCATAATTTTTTGTAATTTTTTTCAGTGGACCTGTAATAATGCATTTCTCAACATATAAGAGTCTAAAGCCCACCAAGTATAAGAGAACACTTCAAAGCAAGTTTTCTTTGATCATTATTTTCCCTTAATGATTATTTTTGTCTTTTAAACAGTAAGTATTTGAAGCTGAGTGATGGAGGCTCATGCTTCTACTCCTAGTTACTCAAGAGGCTGAGATCTGAGGATTGTTGTCTGAAGCCAGCCCAAGGAGGAAAGTCTGTGAGATTCTTATCTCCAATAATCCACCAAAAAAGCCAAAAGAGCTGTGGCTCAAATATAGAACACAATGCTCAAACAAAGCAGCTCAGAGACAGTGGCTAGACTCTGAGTTCAAGTCCCAAGACCAAGATAAAAAAATTGTATTTGAGGACATGTCTGAAAAAGGAAATTATACATGCCTTTGATTTTCCTGATAGCTATTCCCTGTTATTGGTGTTTTTATTATTTTAGTACAGGCATAGCAGTTAGAATTGTCTCATGTATGGATTTTGTAAAAAGGATAATCTACTTGTTAGTTGTAAAAAAATTCTGTTAAAAATGAAACTGAGAAAAAGTATTAAAATAAACCCTACCATGTGATTTAAAATTTTAAGCTATGGTTAAAACATAAAATGCACCAACAAAGCAAGCATTAAAAGAAATAAAAACATACAATTTATTAATGTCACCCATGTTTCTCTATTAGCTTATTATCTACATTTATTCATGAAATGCTGTAGACTTTTTATTTTATAACAGATTGATGTGTGTATCCACTTTACTCAATTGTAACAACACTATGGTTTTTAACTTCACCATGAATACAGTTATACTCCCTCTGTGGAAGCTGAAAATTCTCTCAAGGTTTTCTTACTTTATTCTCAATAAATCATTCACTTAACCATCTATTACTGAAGTTCAGTCTTAGGATTTACTTGCATCTCCCCAGTATTAAATCCCGCCCCCCCTTCCATATTCCATAATAAGAGCCATCTCTAACCTTACCATTTAAATAAAGACAGCCTGGTTAATTTAGAAGTCTAATCCTCAATGCAACAGTAATAAGATGTAGAGCCCTCAAGAGGTGTTTAGGTGAAGAAGGATTTGTGCTCAGGGATGGGATTAGTGCTTTTTATTTATTTATTTTTATTTTATTAATTTACTTTATTGTTATTACAAAGATGATATACTGAGGGAATTACAATTACATGAAGTCAGGTAATGAGTATATTTCCTTTCCTATGGTGTCTTCTGTTCCCTCATTCTCTCCCAGTCCCTCGCTCCCGTCTGCACACACGAGTTGTATAGTTCACTTTCATCAGTGTCCAGTGAACTCCACTGCTATACTTATTGCCTTTTAAAAGAGCTGGTGGAAACTAGTTAGGATCCTTTTGCCCTTGTACCATTCAACCAAGTAAGAACACAGCTCTTAGGTCTTTAGAAAGTATACAATCCTCTGTCAGGGAAGCAGACGCTGGTCTTTCACCAGACACAGAAACTGCTAGCACCTTGACTTTGGATTTCCCAACTTCCCAAACTGTGACAAATAGAGAAGAGAATATAAGTGAACAAAAGAATGAGAAGAAAAAAATTGACGCTTACTGAATATATAACAGACACTAAAATGGAAATTGCAAATACCATGTAATTTATAATAACTTTAAAATAAATACTTGTACTTTGTTAGTGAAATCATGGAAAACAAAAGAAGTTAGATTAAATTTTTTAATGTCACAGAGCTGGAAAAGAACATACAAATTAGGAAGTACTGGGGACTGAGATCAGAGATTTATGCATGCTAGCAAGGACACCATTTCTTGAGACAGACTTCCAGCCTAGAATTTGAATTGGAATTCAGATATACCACGGACCTTTCCCTCTTTAATGTTTATTTCCATTCCCCAAGTTCCTATTGTAGTCATCTAGTTTGGTGATCCAATTTTTGGAGTTTAGTTATCCTTATTCATTCTGCACCATCACAGCCTAGCTGGCAATTCATCATATAGATGAATGGACAGTACATCTTGTTCTAGTCTATTTACTATTGTTAAACAGTCCTTTAGTTTCTTAGATTATTTTAAAACAAAATCCTGGAAATGTGAGATATAACAACTTTTGCTATGGAAGCTAAAACAAAACTTTAAAGAGCAATTCAGGGAACATTTACTTAAAAATTTAGCCATATTTATCATCATCTCAGATCCTTTCCCACAAGCATTCAGTTTTTGCTTATTTTTTCCTTGCATATCTCACACTCTCTTGAATTTTAAGATCCCTTACAACCTGGGAATAAGTGATTTCTTAATCAGCCTCTTCTAAACTGTTTGATTTACAAGCATGGCAAACTGGTAGCTTCAACAGTCTTCAACAGATACATTTTATATATGCTGAACTTATTTTGCTCAGGCTTTTACAATATATATTATTAAATGTAACTTTATCAGTATCAGGGTATTTTATATATAAATTGAAATTTCTTACTTATCTTGAAACATTAGAATATCTAGCAAAAGCCTGTCATTGGGGGCTCACATCTCTAATCCTCACTAATCCAGAAAGCCAGCCTGAGCAGTTAAGTCTGTGAGACTCTCATCTCCAATTAACCATCCAAAAGCCAGAAATGGAGGTGTGGATCAAGTGGTAGAATGTCAACCTTGAGTGAAAAAAACTAACGAATAACACCTTAACTCCAGTATCACCTTTCACACACATGCACACATGCGCGCACACACACACACACACACACACACACACACACACACACACACACACACACACACACACACACACACACACACAAAGGGATATTTGGGAAATTTAGGCTCAAATTCTTGCATGGTAGAAATCCATATAAGACGAAAAGGATTGTGCTTCATACTTATTTTCCTTGTTAGATTCTTGCTCACATTTAAATTTTGAATAAATTTCTCAAACTAGACTACTTTCTCTTTACCTACCAGAACATAACATAAATGTCTCCCTCCTCCTATTAAAGTTCTATTTATCCTTTAGGCTAAAGTTGAAAGCAATCTTTTATACAACTTTTGCTAATGCCCTGTCTTCTTAATTCTCTCCAGCCTTTATGTATTCCTTTTACTCTATAGTTTTTTGTACATTTTCCTCAAATAAATATTTGCAAACCCTTTCCATTTTCAAATGTCTTTATTATCTTTATGTAGTTGCACAAAAGAGCTTCCATTCAACACAGCAGTTCATAATCACTATATTTCTTGATCAATCTGACCCCTTTCAACAGCCTCACCCAGCCCTCCCAACCCAACCATTCCATCACTTTTTCAAAATTTATAGGATATACCTTGAACTTTTGACTACATTCTCTCCTATATGTGTTTAATATTGTTTTTATATATTTTTATTGTAAAGATACTGTACAGAGGGCTTACAGTTATATGAGTAAGAGAATGAGTACATTTCCAATGGAGCATTGTTTGTTTTTTGCCTACTTATTATTATTTTTATTCTTCCTTTGCAGTTGAGTTTTTCTTTCATTTTATTTTCAATTTTTTACTCTTTTCTTTCTTCTTCCTTCCTTTTCTTCTTCCCTCCTATCCTCTCTCTCCTCTTTGTTAATATTTTATTTTATTACTTTTTCTTTCTTTTGCTTTGTCTTTCTTTCCTCTTTCTTTCCCTCCCTTCCACCTTCTTTCTCTCTCTTCTCTCCCTCCCTTCCTTCCTCCCTCCCTCCCTCCCTCCCTCCCTCCCTCCCTCCCTTCTTTCTTTCTTTCTTTCTTTCTTTCTTTCTTTCTTTCTTTCTTTCTTTCTTTCTTTCCTTCTTTCTTTCCTTCTTTCCTTCTTTCTTTCTTTCTTTCTTTCTTTCTTTCTTTCTTTCTTTCTTTCTTTCTTTCTTTCTTTCTTTCTTTCTTTCTTTCTTTCTTTCTATCATCTGTCTCTGTCTATGTGTCTGTCTGGGATTGAGATTAGGGACACTCCTTGCTAGGAAGGTACTCTGTCACTTCTAGCCCCCTTTTGTATGGGTTGTTTTTCAGGCTATCACTTTATTTCCCAGGCTAGCTAAGTCTTCTGAGAGGGTCTCTCATCTTGCTAGAGATTATGTGGATGATGTACATCACTTTGCCCAGTCCCAGACATTGATTGTACTTCCTTGATAGATGGGATAATCACCAGGCCCAGCCATTGTTTGAAATGGAGTCTAATCAAATTCTTTTCACTTAGACTAACTGTGAATCATTGTGGGAACCCTAGAAGCCCATGGAAACTGTGAGTTCAGAAAGTATGACTGTCTGGTGTATCGAAAAAATCCTGATGCTAGCTAAAAACTGATGCCTGGTTTGTTATTTTAAATTCGGTTATCCTGTGTTTAAGCCAAAAACAGCAAAATTACAGGATTCTGAGTGTTTGACATTACACAGTGAACATATCCAAAGATAGGTCATATGTCTGTTCTTTCATGTGCCTGATCCTTGGGACACCTTGATATCTACCTGTTCTGGAATGTGTCCTTTGTTCTGTAAACCAAAACTTCTCCAATCTAATGAGTACTATTGCCAATTAGAAATAGAGAACTAACAATTCTCAGGAGCTCATTGGGGTCTGTCTCAGGGCTCTCTCCTGGCTCTCTCTGTTGGTTTTTGGTCAGTCCTGCGGCCTGAACTCAGAATCTTAGCTCTTCCTGCGCACTTTTTGCTCAAGGCTAGCACTCTACCACTTTGAGCCACAGCTCCACTTCTGTTTTTCTGGTGGTTAATTGGAGATAAAAGTCTCATGGACTTTTTTTGCCTGGGTTAGCTTTGAACTGTGAGTCTCAGATCTTAGCCTCCTGTTAAATTATGATTACTGGCATGAGCCACCAGGGCCCAGGCGATCTTTTGCCTTTCTTGACCATGTTGACTCTAGAGTAATATCCTTTACTATCATAGAATCCACTGGACAGAATACGCAAACCATGATCTTCCAAACTTTGAGCACATAACTACAATTATGGGTTCAACCACTATACCACAGTTACAGTTCCATTTTCCAAAACACAAATCTCATCTGGAAATCAATGAATTCTTTTACTTTTTCTCTTGGAGAAATGTATTCTATAAATATCTAATATTATCTTCAGGCTGATTTTTTTTACTAAGCATATTGTGCAATTCAGCTTGTGATTTCTGGGGGAAGGCAGTGGATATAATTTTGCTGTCATTTCCTCCGGGTTTGGAGACTCTCTTTTAAGGAAATCATATATTCATATATCCTCTTTTTCTCCTTTCAGACACATCTTTTATATACTAGGAATTCTATCAGTTTAAAAAATAGTATAGGAAAAGATTTATGAGGACACTGTAATTCTCTTGGGCCATACTTCGCCATTCTGGATTGGTTGCCCATAACAGATACTTTGGGTAGTCTGGAATTTCTGTTCTCCAGCTCAGTGAAGATTGGTACACAGTGTCCAATCTGAGTATTCTCCAACAGCCTTCGGTGTGCTTTCTGTGTCATTTGTTGTTTCATCTACTTTCCATATCCTTTATTCCTTATTCAAGTTTGAATTAGGGGAGTAATCTTTATTGGTTTCTTCATGAAAAGACTTGTAAGAGTATTCTTTAAAATGTATGTTGAGAATAACTATAATCTGCATTGACTTTTGGTTGGCAATTGGCTTGTATACAATCTGAGTAAAAAAGGATAAGGCCCTTCAAAATGTTGTAGGCATTTCTCCATTGTTAAGGAGGTGAGAGTTATTATAAATCTTCATTCTTCATACCTTGGTTTGTATTTTGCCTTGTATTCTATTTTTTGTCATTTTCTTAAACTCCAGATATATTTATTTTTGCTTTTCAGAATACTGAACTTCAATATTGATGTGCTTTGTTGTATATGTTTTCAATTATGATGCTTTGCATATGGTGGGTAATTTTAATCTAGAAGTTTGTGTTTTTCACTTATAGAAATCATTTGTTAAATTTTTCTTTGATCATTTTTCATCTGTTTCCTACTCCATCCTTTTAGAATGCTCAAATTTAAAATCCCTACTCTCTGTAGATCTGTCTTCCTATGTAATACATGGTCCTTTATTTGGTTATAAAATGGCAGCTTGCCAAACAAACTAGGTGGAGACTTAGTCATGAAGCAACAATTTCCTCTGATTTAATGATTTTTTCAGGTTGGAAATTCAGGCTGAGCTTGTCTGTACAATCTCATTATTGAGGCACTTATTGAGGCACTTGAAGGACCTATTCGATTAAGTTAAACAAGACTGGTTCAAATAACATGACAAGTTTGCTGGAGTTCATTGAAGCACTATTAGTATCTGTGACTATTTACTAGGAAATCTAGGGTTAACTTCCCAAACAAAATAAATTTAAAGTAATCTCAAGGTATTATAGTTGTAATGTTATGCCTTAAAACTTACTGAGAGAATGTTTCAAGAAGCAACAAAGGCAACAATGATTCTTTTAAGTCCTAAGCCTAGAACTGGCAGAAGATATTGAAATAGCACACAGGATCAGGTAACTAAATGAGACTCACAGAAATCAAAGATATATTGTGGAAATTTATTGTAGGCTGTCCATAATTAAATGCTATAATGTGGATAACTTAACTGAGAGCAATTTATTTATATTTCTAAGGGTTGAGAAGCTCAAACGGATTGTTCCCTAGAAAGTGTTCTCTATCTGACTTGCAGAAGCAGAGAGAGATAGAAAAAGATATCAACATTTCTTTTTAAAAACCCTAATCCTATTATCAAAAATTAATCCTAATTCTTTCCCTAAGCCTCCCTCTTCAAATGCAATAACATGGAAGGATGGAGACTCAACATACTAACTTGGCAGAGAAATTCAGTCTATACCAAATAAAACTGAGTTTTCTTATCCTGTCAAGGATCTGAATAACTGAGAATAAAAAAAAAATAGACTACTGTAGGGCCTCAAAAAAAGGCCTTCAAATTATTGTTTTCTGTAATTCATACACATTTCTAGTACCTAATAAAATATAAAATTTCTGCACAGGAATTGCATTTGGAATGCACACAACAAACGTGCTATTCTTATCTGAATTATGGTTGTTTCATGATTATATTCTTGCTATTTTTTGTCTTTGAATTCCAGAAAATGTGGAATGTTGAAATGGTTGTTTTGGTAGTTTTGTCTAGCTTAAATCCCAGAAAAATATGATATATTGATTTTTTTCACTAAGATATCAACCCACCTAGACTTATTTATTTATTTCATTTCATTTTATTTTTTATTGTGAAAATACCATATAGAAGGGTTACAATTACATGGACTTATTTATTTTTACTTTGCATGATTCTTTTTCTTCAAATATTTTTTTATTGTGAAAATACTGTACGGAGGGGTTACAATTACATGAGCAAGGTAATGAGTACATTTCTTATCAAGCATTGTTGCCTTTTCCTTTGTTTTTTTCCCCTACCATCCCTTCCCTCCCACCTCCACAACTACACTCTCCCCATCCCACCACGCTACCACCCCCTGCCTAAATTGTAAAGTTTGTTTTTCAACATAGCGTCTTGTACATCTCATTGTTGCAATGGGTCAACCAGTATCCCTATTTAAACAATTTGTTTTTTTTTTTTTCCCTTCTCCTTCTGATTCTTTAGTTAGAAGACATCCAGCTAAGAGGTTTCCAAATACAATATCTTTTCCACTAAGCAAATGATATTTTCTGATCTACTCAAGGTCTCATACTTAGGCTAGGTACATTTTTACTATTCATTTACCTGGGATAGGCCATTGGTGTTGGAATTTAATAGATCACAAGCCTACTGTGGTAATCCCTTTGTTCTATGTCAGTTCTGCTATAGTCTGTTTGTTAAAACAATTACTATATCCTAGAGGTAAGAGGCTGAAAATTTAGCTTTATTTTCAATTATAACCCCAAATCTTGGTGATTAGTTACCTTTAATATCATACTCATGTGTTCCCTTTCTTCATTGCTAAAATTTTGGTACTGTTTATTTTCAACCTAATAGTATTGCTAGGGCTTTTGATTAATAAAACATTGTAAAAAATGAGAAAATTTTCCTTTTAATTAGTTTAAAAAAGTAATTTTAGGGTCCATTTTCCTAACATCACCTTATCTGACCTTTTCTGCTTGACTCAGACATATACTAGATATTGCAAATAAGGGAAACCATGGGACCTATGTTTCTGTGGGTCTGGCTTACTTCACTTAATATAATGTTTTCCAAGCCTTTCCTTTTCCTAACAAATGGGGCAGTGTCATTCTTTCTGATGGAGGCATAGAATTCCATTGTGTATATATACCACATTTTCTTGATATGTATTCAAATTTTTTTTCTTTCATGCGATTGTTTCTAACAAATTTATAAGATTATTTCTTTGTTGCTTTGTATGTCCCTCCCCCACACTATAACCTCTGCTTTCACTATATTTCATGTCGGTATAATTTGTGGAGGGGAAGGGGAAAAACAAATCGTTTAAATAGGGATACAGGTGGACCCATTGCAACAATGAGATATACAAGTCGTTATGTCGAAAACGAATTTTACAACTTTGGTGGGGCAGGGCGGGGAGGATTGGGTGGGGGTCGGGGGGAGAGGATGGGAAGGGATGGGAAGGGGAAACAAAGGAGGAGGCTACAATGTTTGATAAGAAATGTACAGTATGTTCTCAAATAAAATAAAATAAAATTAAAAAAAAGAAATGTACTCATTAGCTTGCCCATGTAATTGTAACCCCTCTGTACAGTATTTTCACAATAAAAAAAAAACAAAAAAGAGTAATTTTAAATGATCGTAAGTTTATTTTTATTTCCTTTAGTTGTACAAATGAGCTACCATTCAACAAGTCAGTTTAGTGAATGAATGCATCCTGATCTCTTTCATCATTCTCTTCCTTCCTTACCAACCTAAAACTTCACCTCAGTTTTCTTAATTTTATAGTTTATGCATTAAATATTATTGCTGTACTAGCTCCTCTTCCTTTCTTCATTGTCTACCATCCTCCCTTTGATGTACTAGTCTCAAGTACAACTTTTCTAGTATTCATTTGCTTGGACTTTGTTAGTTTTTTTTGTTTGTTTGTTTGTTTTTCTTTGTCGGCTGTGGGGTTTGAACTGTGGGCCTGGGCACTGTCCCTGGGCTCTTCAGATCAAGGCAAGCGCTCTACCGCTTGAGCTACAGAACCACTTCCTAAGTTAGTTTTTCTAAGGAATTACATCATTTGAATTCTTCCCTGCAAACACTGAACTTTAATTAATATATTGTGTTTACTCAAACATTTGTAAATTGAATCTAACTTTCCCATATTAAAGAAAATGTGTCCATTTTCTCTGTCTGACTTCATTTAACGTACTTTTTAAGGTTCATTCCTTTGCAAATGACAGAATATCATTCATCATGAAGATAAATAAAATTCCAATATACATACACACATACACACACACACATGCACAAACACACACATATATAAATCAATAGACATAGCTATAGATATATAATAGATTCATTCTTCCATTGGGGGATATTAGGGTATAAACCCTAATTCAATGCAGCAATAAACATGGTTGTACAAGTGGATTTACTGTATTCTGTTTTATAACTTTTTAGATAAAAGCTCAAGAATAGTATCATTGGATCATAGGGTAATTTTATGTTTTTTTTTGGGGGGGGGAAGAATCTCAAAAGTGCTTTCTAGAGTGATTGAACAAGTAAATATTTCTACCAACAATGAGAATCTTTTTAATCCTTTGATGAATGAGGTATTTATTTATTTATTTATTCATTAGTGTGTGTGTGTGTGTGTGTGTGTGTGTCTGTCTGTCTGTCTGTCTCTCTGTCTGTCTGTTCCTGTCCTGAAACTTGAACTCAGTGCCTAAGCACTATTTCTGAGTTTGTATGTTCAGAGTTAATGCTCTACCACTTGAGTAACTGCTACACTTAAGAAATCTTACTGGTGAATTTGAGACATGAGTTTCATGGACTTTTCTGTTCAGGCCTGCCTTAAACCATGATTCTCAAATCTCAGCTTCCTAAATAGCTAGGATTACAGATGAGAGTCATGGATATCTGGCAATTGACTTATTTTTAAAATGTGATTTTTAATTATTACAAATAAATTATAATAATAGTATAAATCCAAAATAAACAATGTGTAAAAGAAGTTTCATCAATATGTGTTAAAATACATTAATGTTTGTATCTAATAGAGGTGCTAATTGTGACTTGATTTTAGTGAGGAATATGACATTACTAAATGTTTGATTAACATGACATTTCATATATATTATTGAAACTTTCTTGCTGTTATTTTGGTTAATGTTTCTGTAGCTGGGTTTATGAAATATACCTATAATTTCCCTATCTCAATCTACTTATTTGGTATATGTATTATGCAAAGCCTGAGAAATATGGTGCTACTTGAACTTCTATTTTCTGTTTAATTATTAATAGTGATTGAGGCTGTTTTCTTTAATTCTTGTAGGATTAGCCAATCTTTCATTATTTTTGAATCAGTTACTTTTGTTTTTACAAAGTATAATTATTAAGATGTTTATATTTGTGCAGGCACAGGTAGTTTACTTCTGTAATAATAATAATAATATTTGCTCATAAGGCTGATATCAAAGCCAATCTAAACTAAAATGTCCATAAGACTCTTGTCCCCAATTAATAGCAAAAAACTGTAATAGAAGTTTAGCTTAAGTAGTAGAGCACCAGTCCTGAATGAAAATGCTGTGGGAGACCTGGAGGCCCTGAATTAACTCCTCAGGAACCAGTACACACACTTGTACACACATATACACACACACACATACACACACACACCATGCTAATATTTGTTTTGTATAATTACTATTATAACTATAATATGCAAAGTTTTTCAGTGTTGTTAATATATGTCTTAACCTCCAGACTATCAATGTCTCAACCTCCATACTTAACAATATCTAAATTCTTTATTTTTAAAATTCCAATTTTTAAAATTATCATTGCTTACATGTTTAATAAATCTCTAAACACATCTATGAAGTCAACAATTTATTTTTTCATTATTTCATCAAGTGCTCACTTTTTGGCTCCCAAATATTCTTTTATTCCTTTCTTTATTCTGGTGTGTGTGTGTGTGTGTGTGTGTGTGTGTGTGTGTGTGTGTGTGTGTGTGTGTGTGTGTGTGTGTGTGTGTGTGTGTGTGTGTTTGTGTGTGTGTGCATGTGCCAGTAGTGGGACTTGAACTTAGAGCCTGGGGTCAGTCCCTTAGCATTTTCCATATTTTATCACTTGAGCAACAGCTTCATTTCAGGTTTTATGGTAGTTAATTGGAGATAAGAATCTCACAGACTTTCCTGCCCTGGCTATTTTTTAACTTTGATCCTCAAATCACAGTGAGACGACTAGCTTGTCAAGAAGGATTCTTCACTAGCTAGGATTGTAGGCATAAATCATTAGTGCTTATCTTCCACTAATAATGATTATTATAATTGTAAACTAATTATAATATATATCATATACTGATGTAATTGTGTCAATATAATATATTATATACCAATATAATTATATTGTATATTGTATTATATAATTATTATTATTATTATTGTACTCAGAGAAATTACTTCAGTTAAAGAAATTACTTCAATTAGATGGTACTTTTTTTCTTTGAGAATTTGTTGATATGTGTGCTCAGTATGTTGGATTATCAATTATTCCAATATATCATAAATGGTTGTTACGGGGTTATAGAATTCTTTGTGCTGTAATTGGTTACATTTTCTTGGTATTTTGAATATGGTATTTCACTATGTTTTGCCTTTAAATAAAAATATTGTAATGTAACTTTCGTTCTGGTAATAGTTCGTTGTTTATTTCTATTATTTAAGCTTTTCTGTGGTTTCCAGAATCATTTGTTTTTACTAATAGATGGATGTATTATAACTACCCTATTTAGTATCTTTGAAATTTCAAATCTATAGGTCTTTCCATTTATTCCTTATAAGGAAAATGTCATTCTTTAACAACTTAAATATTCACTTCTCCATTCATCCTTCTTATTTCTTTGGCAACCAATAATGGTCAAATTTTTTGTGTGTGTTTGTCAGTACTGAGGCTGGAACTCAGAACCTGAAGCTTTTTCTCAACTTTTTCACTCATTCCTGACACTTTACGAATGAACTGTGAGTGCACATCCTAGTAGAAAAATTGTGATGGTATTTTCTTTGGTACCATTCACATTTCATTCACCTTGTTCATTGGTTTTTCCAAAAATATTTTTATAATTGTTTTTATTATTTTTTTCTCTATCTCTGTTATACTATTTTATTATTATTATAATTGTAATTAGTATTTTTTCAGTTCAATGTTTTTGCAAGAAACTTACATTTTTTTTTTCAGCAAAGACTTCTTGGTAATCTACTTACTAGAACATAGTTGTACTTTTATTTTTAGGTCACATTTACTGTAAAGACTACTGCTTTGACTATCATCTTTACTCATTGCTTTAAAATCCTGCTCCATGATTCTTCTAAAACCCAGCCCTGATCTCTGGTCCCCAGGAACCCATTCACCCCAATTCCATCTATTTTTTCCACAGAAAAGTGTCATTACCTTCAGATTACGCCTGTAGTATCAGTTTACAGTGCACATTCATCATTCACATTTGATTCTGTCTTTATGAACTGCGTGTGATATTTTCCTTACTTCCTTAAGTGTCCAGCTATGAATTCAAAAAGTCCTTAAAGTTGCTATTGGGATGATTTTAGACACATCTACATATTAATATCTACACATTAATATTTAAATCACAAAGGAGCGAGGGTGAGAGCACATCTTTTTTATTGATCAAAGCTTATGCAGTACCATGAGATAAACTTTCTAACAAATCATTCTTCTTGTAAGTAAAATACTGACAAGAATCCTCTACTCTTAATTGCTGATCTGGGATGGATTTGGCAAGAAGCCAAATCTTTGTTTTGGCTGCACCTATAGGCAACTCAGTTATTTTCTGCTCTTGCATTTATATCATGTATGTTGGAATTAAGAGCTTTAAGAGAGAATATTCTTGAAAGTATTTGAAGAAAAATGTGTGTGTCCTCTCATTCTCTTGGAGGTATATATTTCTGCAGAGGTATATATCAAACATGTTGATTTCATTGTACTTGAAAGCAACATGGTGAAACAAATAGTGTACTCTAAGAAGGTATTAAAAATGAATAACATTTTATGAAAGTATTAATATATTGCCAGACGACAGAATGCAATTTGTTACACCTTTGTTTCATTGCTTATATTACAGGGGTAACATTGTTGAAGAAGGGATAGAAGGTAAACAGTGAATTAAAAAACCTTACCTATGGGGTAGTCCCACAATGTGAATAGTAATTTAAGAACTGTAAATAATATGCTAACATTAGCGATTGTTATTTGATTCTTAAAAATATTTTATTCACATTGATAGATTTCCATTGTAACAGCTGAGGGGTGAATACAAGCCAGCAGGCATTTCATTCAGCAATGCCTCTCTGCTTTGATTTATGCCTACTGAGTGTGTTTCTTGCAGCTCATCTCTTCAGTTCTGACCTTGTCTGGATCATGTCTCTTTTGGTCAACTTTTATAAGCAGGCCTTTATTAAGTCTTTTCACCCGAACCTTCTAATATTTGCCAACCTTTAAACTTCTTAGCTCAGTACAGGTTCAGCATCTTCAGAAGCCACTTGATACAGTCACATTTTTCTGCCTTAGCCTTTGAACTTTTAAGTGAGGGTAAGACCTGTTTCCTTACATGTGCTGCTGCATGAGCTATTTTGAAAATCTGAAGTCTGTGACTGTTAGCTCATGGACAACCCAAGGGAAATGCCATTTTCCTACAAAAATTGTAAAGAAATTTCTTTGTGCTCAGTGCTGATAGAAAGAAGTAGGCAGTATAATAACCAAACTCCCTAAATCCAAATCTTTCAAGTTTGAGAAACTTTGTACCTCTTTTTCTTAAGGAAGCAAATAGCTGTAGGAAAAACATGGTATTAAAGTATGCCATGTGTTTTCTTCACGGCAGTAATAGATGTTCATCTACTTCAAAATGAAATCACTAAAAGATTTGCAATTCAGGAGGAAAAGAGAGTTGAAATCAACTTTTTCATTCTTTAGATATTCTTTGTGAATATTCTTCATTGTATTTCAGAAAGAAAAAATACTTAAATAGAGGAAAATACATAAAAAAGTGACATTTCTGTGTCTGGAAAGTCAGTATCCACCTGAGCTGTCTAATGACTAGGTACAAGCAGTGCTATAGGAATCATCTTTCCTTTGAGACTATGCTTTAACATTTTGCACCTGAAGGATCCTATTAAATCTACAACAAGCTCTATTATTGTTAACAATGAATTTCACCAAATTAGTTTTAAAACATTTCAATGGTAAAAGGTAAGACCACACTCCTGCTTGGTGAAATCACAAACAAAATATTCCAGTTCTTTTCTTTGGTTTATCTTATCACCCCAAAGAAGATCTGGTATTCTTTATGGTTAGAAATTTTATTACTATGCCTTCAGTAGATACAGAGAGATAAATTTACAAAACTCACTAGTAAGAAACCTTACAGAACTTCCCCAGTTCTATGTATCAAATATAACCTTTCCTTATTGTTCCATTTCATACCCTTGTAATAGGGTTTAACATGCATAATCATTTTAATGACACAGAATTATTTAGTATTCAAAGAGGTGTCCTGTCTCATCTCAACTGGATAGTAGTATAAATTTTAACCCAAGTCTATTATGGTACCTGGAACAAAATTTTGAACTTGATTGATTCTTTATTAGAGAGGAGAGAGAGAGAGAGAGAGAGAGGGAGAGAGAGAGAGAGAGAGAGAGAGAGAGAGAGAGAGAGAGAGAGAGAGAGAGAGAGAGAGAGAGAGAGAGAGAGAGAGAGGGAGAGAGAGAGGGAGAGAGAGAGGGAGAGGGAGAGGGAGAGGGAGGGAGAGGGAGAAGCAAGAATGATTATTGAGAACTGGACAGTCATTAGCATAGGGAAAATGCATTCTAATCTTTTTTTTTTTTTTTTGTCCATCATGGGGCCTGAACTCTGGGCCTGGGTACTGTCCCTCATCTCTTCAGCTCAAGATTAGTGCTCTTTCACTTGAGCCACAACACCACTTCCAGCTTTTTCTGCTTATGTGGTGCTGAGAAATTGAATCCATGGTCTCATGAATGCAAGGCAAGCACTCTACCCCTGAACTACCTTCCCAACCCCTGAATTTTTCTTTTTCCAATTTGTGCCAAACATCCTCCTTCTTTCAAATTAAAAAAAAAATCTAAGTCAGTTAGTTATTTAATTTGCTTGTATGAACATTCAGCTCACTTCTTTTTCCATTTAACTTAATTTCAATATGGAAAGCATGAACCACCATTATCTTAAAGACTCTACCATGCGCGTACTGTTTATTATATATCTTGTTGATTAGTATAGCTCTAGTTCATTTTGTGCTAAAGAACTAAGGGGTTGGTATTTTTGTTAGAACTGCTGATATTATTATTTTCTTTATCATTTTGACAGGAGATGTATGCAAAGCATATAATGACAAACTCTCATATATTTACTTGCCATTGTTATGTTTTGGATGGATTATGTACTCTAGTGACAGTTAAGGTTTAATGCTTTCCAAACACACTGCCTTAGAACTGATGATGTTAACATTAAATTTCTGAGTTTTTCTTAAATCTGAGGAATAAATAAATAAATAACAACGTATATGCTGTAACTATAAATGAACAACTGGCCACATGCCTCTATCAGTTAGTGAAAGTGAGATAAATGTTAATCAAATTTAACATTGATTTTTACCAGCCTATATGCATAACAAGCTGATGGTTCCTGGCAGGTTTTGAAGGTAGAGGAGGGAGGAATTGTAGATAGCACACCATTGACAATGTGTCATCCCTTGTTTCTTCTCCATTAACAATCCAACTCCCTTAAAGACTGCTCTCAGGTCTCTTGCCTTAGGCAAAGTAGTACCTGCTCTAAATAAAGACAACTCAAAAGCCCCAAGGGGGGGAAAACATGTTTGTCTTATAATAGACTCTCATAGGCTCTCAGTTCTTGTTTAAAAGTCAAGGAAGCGGGTGGATTGTGAAGAACAACACTGTCAAACTGAGCACTATCTTTTTTTTTTCCAGTAAGAAGTAAAGGTCACTGGAAAAAAAATTCTTAAATTAAAATTGAAATCTAGGGCTTAAGGATCTAAATGTGACTCTAACCTTTTGCAAAGTAAGCACAGAATTGTAAAATGAGGTTCTCCTGTATACTTCCATTTTCATCATCACATCTGCCATGAAAATGTCATGGATGATCTATAGATATTAACTATTCTCTTTACTTAGATTTAAAGAGCCTTATGATAATTGCCAGTGTAAAAAAAAACCCCAAACTTTCAAAATGTCTGAATTTATAACAGGAGGGTAGTTTTGAGGTGGTCAAAGGGTTATATTAGACTATAGCCAAAAGTTCATTTCCATTAATAAGAATGGTGTGTAGAGCCCAGAAAGAATATTATTGAGCTTGGTGCTGCTAATTTAATGTATCCCTGTTTCAAACAGGACCCCATTTTACATGTATCCTCTACATCTCTGGCCTAATTATAAGTAAGTATATTTTCATATCACTTTACTATATTTTTTTACCATGATTCTAAAAAAGTTTTCTCTCATGGGATTTTCTTGTTATTTATTTTTTACCAACTTTACATTGACTTGAGAATGGCTTATATCCTGGATATATCACTAGTAGAAAGGAACATCACTATTGTTAATAAATACAGTGGAAATACTGAAAATAGAATATACATTTCTTAGATAAAATTATAAGTACTCATCATGAACCCTATCTCTGGGGAAATTTTGAATGTGTTAAAATACTTTTGGTTCCATTTGACCTGTGTATTCAGTGTAAACCAATTATTTCTAATTAACACCAAAAATTGAGATTCAATAGACAATAAAATATGAAAACTTTTCTCCAGGAAATATATTTCACTTGGTTAAAATATTGCAATTCATCTCAAATTGGTAGGTATACAATAAATTCACATACAAAACATCTTGAAGATCTGACTGCACTATAAAGGATATGAAGAAAAATTTTACATTTATTCCTTTATGAAAATTAGATGAGAATGATCACCTTTTTTCTTGGAAAAAATGCCATGTACAAACTCATCCACACACAAAAATGTTCACATATTTTTCATTATATTTAACAAACACTTGTGATCCCAAGTAAGGAAATGCTGACTTTATTCATCTGTATGCTTTTTGATATTTCAAGTATTTTGGGGTGCTGAGGATTGTACTCAGAGCTCTGAAAATGCTGAATACATGTTTTACCACTGAGCTAGTCCTGCACCCAAAGACTTATTGAATGTCATAGGATATCATACTTTGCATTAATATTATCAAAAAGGATGCGTTGAAATTCCTTCTTCCAGATAATAAAAGCAAAGAACAAGATATAATGCTGAATTACAAGATTAGAGGTGGAGTATGAACCCTGTGAACTTCTACCCCTACAATCACCCTCAGGACAATGTAGAATAGTAAATAATGACTAGGCTGGGGTTCCTGTTTATGCAAATATAAAAGACTAGTAATATCCTTTTAACATGTCAAAATCAACCTTTAAGCACTGATGATAATACCTTAAACTATTTTGACATGATGTTATCCTTGCTCATTTTCTGCCATTGTAGTTATCCTTTAAAGTGTACAAGTGATCATACAGGAAACAAGAAATTATAAATACCTATGCTGAGTATCAAACTGTACTTTAACTGTTGAATGTCCCAACATACTTCTGATAATACCTGTTGAGCATTAAGAAGGTTTTACTTGGCTCCTGTGTGTCTCACATCTTATATCTAGACTTGCTCATCTAAGCTCAGGCTTATTGTTTCTTCTGTATTTAATTTTATAATAAGATTTTCTACCAGGAAATATCTAAATCTCTGTTTGTAGGACAGATCATTAGCTCCTGATTTTGTTTCTTCTACTAAGAGACTTGTACAGTAGTACTATGAAGGACACATTTGTTGGAAGATTATAGTTTATTTTGTTCTTGTCAGCCTTATGACAGCCCAAATATTTGACCTAGAAGTTCAACTTTGTGACCATGTCTTGTTTGCTAATTTCTCCGGATTACTTTTTGGCCTTCTGTGACAATAAATGGTTACTCATACTTGACATTCTTGACTCTAGCCTTCTCAGGTCAGTATCATTCTTATCAAATTCTATCTAGAAGTTGCTACTGTCATATGCTCTTTCTGTACTTTTATTGTTTTTATGTTCTTCTACTCTGAACACATTAATACACTCCATTGACCTCCCTCACTGCCAGAAAAGCTTGCATTTAGATAAACCTAGAATTAAATACTTTGATTTGTTAGATTTGTTTTGACATAAAAATAATGATGACACAACCAATTTGGTCATATCAGATTCATAAATTCATGTAGCTCATGCATGATTAATTGACAAGATGATAGATATATGTAAATAGTTACTGGGCATTCTGCCACATGCAGATGTTATTGGATTATATCTGTATCCAATGCTTAGGGAGCAAGCATTTTATCTGAGAAGAAATGTTAGAAAGTAGTTCCTTGTTCGATACATTTCAAATCTCATTTTTCACAGAGGTACTAAATATTGTGTAAAGAATTATCTGACTCATTGTATAAATATTTGACAACTATTCATACAACAGAGCAATAAACTATCCTAATGGCAAAAAAATTGCATTAGCCAAGGTACTTGAAACTCTGTGCTTATTGATAATAGACACTAATCTAAGAAGCAGTAATCTCTCCACTTACTTTCATTTTGATATACATTTGTTTGAACAGAAGTAGTGTTTTATCAAGCATGATAATGTACCACTAGTTCTGCCAGCTACAGAGTCAGTCCACAGCCATAAAATACTGTGCTTTCCAAAAGAAGCCTGCCAGGTCAAAATAAGCACTACTCTTCTCCCAAAGTAAATTGCATCTTAATAGGTGTACTAATTTTTCAAAGATCTTCAAAACATAATGTTGCTTGTTTGCGCTAATTGATGTTAGAGAGATACCTCTTATATTTTATCATTGAGGAGATGTCATATAAATGTGCTCATTGTAGCAGAGCATTTTAGATACAGTAGTAATTATGTGTTCAGTACACCCCTCTCTAAATGCATTAGCTTATCTATGGAGTGATAGATGAAAGATGTGAACTAATATACTGTGATAACTTAGGCTTGTCAGAGACTATGCCTGTTCCTTGTAATATACTGTCTCAGAAGCCAGATTGAGTTTAATGCAATAATTCTCACTATGTTTCGAAGTTTCTTACATTTGTACTTCCCTAATATTCAACCCTCAGTAATTTTGTATACTATCTAAGACTGTTATAAAATGATCACTTTGAATGTCTTAGATGCATATAGACAGGAAAAGTGTCTTGTATATCACATTGTACATACTTATTCTTAGCAGACTCAAGGGTATATCATAGATTCATTGAAAAGTAGTTTTAAAATTATATTTCTATATACAAAAAATATCTTCATCTTAGTGTTCATTCACTAAAAGGAAATAGGAGTTACCTATATAAGCTGCTATTTTGCAATGGGAGTTTAGAAGATGCAAATAAGAAGATTGCTTAGATCAGGTTTCTTCCTATAGGAGTTCATGATTTAGATATTTTCTTTAATATATAATATATAAATTATATACAACACAGTATATATCTTATATATAATATGTTTAATATATTATATGCTAGTATATATAATACAATTTTATATTATAGAATATATAATAATATATAATGTAAGATATTATATATTGTATATATAGTAGTTTTACTTGTAAACTGAGGAGAGAGGAGCTATCAAGTGTGGGGAAGCAATAAATGTAATTAGATCTAAGAGAAAACTTCATTTGTGCTCTCTTCATTCTCAAATTCTTGATTCATTCTGAGAAGAATGAGCATTATCAGTTTAATATTAGTGATATGACAATAGGTAATGGCTTAAATGAAAGAATTTAGATAGCTGCCTGTGGTTTTCTTTAAAATGCTTTATTTTTAGGCTCCTACAATTAAAAGATAGTTTCACAATCCAAATATGGGTATATTCATGTGTTTTTGAATGGGACCTCTACTGACATTTTACATTTCATTTACTCCCATAAATGATTTTTAAACAAATTGACAGTATAATCTATTCTAATACTCGTACTCTACTCTACAAGTGGAGAGATTTGTCTGTGACTAAATGGTTGTCTTTTCAGTTTATTTCAACACACTATTTTATACTTTTGCATTGTATTTATCTTATTTTTAGCGAGGCAGATCTCAATATATATTTAAGGGTCTCTTCTTCTCAAGTAATGGATTACAGGTCTGTACCATTATGTCCAGGACTGCACTTTTAGTTTTGACTACTTAGAGCAATAATTTAATTAAGAATGGTTAAGTATTTAATTATACTTGAAGAGTTGATGAGATTTTAGAAGGACTAGATCACTTGTTTACAGCAAATAAAG
This sequence comes from Dipodomys merriami, assembly GCF_024711535.1. Taxonomy (NCBI): domain Eukaryota; kingdom Metazoa; phylum Chordata; class Mammalia; order Rodentia; family Heteromyidae; genus Dipodomys; species Dipodomys merriami. The sequence continues at coordinate 72,633,781 of NW_027202270.1, read as the reverse complement.
AAATATGTAAAACTCCATGTGGTAACATAATGTAGGAATAAGGGAAAGAGTTATAAGTAGATAAGATAAAAAATCATTGGAAGTCATCACTGAGACTGGGTGGTAAGTGCTAAAGGACTGTTTTATTACATGCCTTTTTCAACTTTTGTATCTTTGATGATAAAAAATGTAATTAATATCCTGCTAAGCATTTGCCTCTTCAGAATTCTTAGTAAAAGCATGAACTCTAAGTTATCTCCGAAAAACCTTATCCCTCTGACACATTGAGAGGACTTCTGACACTTGTTTTATGATTAAAAGTCTTTTGTATGTTGTATTAATTCAATTTCAAATCCCAGTAAGATTTATATCCCACTCCCAGAAATAGAATCAATATTTTAAAAATCACATTGGAAAATATAAACATCCAAGCAATATAAAGACTGAATAGTTTGAAAAATGAGGACAGAATTAATAGCAAATTTAAAACCTAATGTCTAATAGCTAATATATCTAACTGTTTAATATTGGTGCTTTACTATCAATATAAATATAAAATGTAAAGAAAAATGTACAGAGTAGAAAAAGGAGATCATCTAGAGGTGAAGAACAAGCATGATGAAAAACATGGTTATATTAATGTAATCCAACACTATACATGTCATTGTGGAGGCAATTGCAATTGATTATTTATTGTTTATGTGTAGTGTTTAGTAGCACACCCAGAGCCTCATACATGTAAGACAAGTGGTTTTCCACTGATCTTCACCCAAGCTCCAGCTAAAAATGGGGGTCAATTTGAATATTCATTGAATGTATATTATTATCATAAAAATATTAAGTAATATAAAGCTATCTGGGTAATGTAAATAATGTTTGGGTCTTAGAAAGACAATGGTAAATATTCAGGGAGGACACTAATCTTACAACTGAAAAAGTCTAGTATGTGGAATTACTAGTGCTGTGCAATCTCCAGGTTTGGCTGAAACTTATCATTGCTGCCCAAACATAATGAGATGCTATGTACTTGCAGAATCAAGGGCTTAGAAGATTTGACCCATCATCAGGATACCAAGGGTTTTTGCTTCTGTGGAAGAAATTAAACAGTCAAATAAAAACTTCTGGGTCAGATAAATACAAGTTCACCTTAATAAAAAAGGAACAACTTTCTAATAAAGAGAAGAAAGATACATGTTTTCAGTGTTAACCTTGGGCTCAGTGATGTTGTCCCATTCCATGGAATTGTGGAAAGGTATAGCTCTTGTAGGTCAAAACCAAGTGTGCATCTCCAAAGGATGGTATTAAGTTTCAGAATTCTTATCCCAAAGGCATTAAGTTATAAACAAAATAAAAGAATTATATTTTGGCTGCCCTGTACTTGTTTAAATGCCCTATCTGCTCAGAAGTGATACAAATAATAGTAACAATGGTGATATTCAAGCAAGAGCTATGACTCACCTGCTGTTGTATATCAGTGTGCATTTTTTTCACTGTGTACAATCATGAAAAAAAACTTTTAGAGCCTTGAGATTAGAAAAAAATCCACTACAGGCTCATTCTGTCTGCTTCTCATCTTCAGAATCAGTTACCATTACTTCAATGTGAATGTTTTGGCAAAAATAATTTTACTCATTCTTTTTGTATGTTGATACCTGAAGAAGTAACATATCTTTTGTGAAAACATGATGATAATGTGAAATTTTCCACTGTGAACATAGTACACTTGGGTAAAGTTCTGGAAAATTTTGTGCTGTCATTTATGAATTTTCCATGATGGAGGGAACGACTGAACAAGTGAAGTAAGCATGGCAATGTGTTTGCTGCAGAAGTAGCTGCCACAGCTAGCTAAACACTCAGGGGTATATGTGCAACAGCTGGACAAAACAAACAAACCTCCAGACTAGAAGAATCCAAAGTAATAGTACAACAGTAGAAAGCCTTTAGCAGTGCTCAAAGCCATCGTGGTGAGCAGCAATGAAGGTTAGATAAGTATGTGGTAACTAACTGTTACATAGTTTCAGGTAAAGATGACTGCTGACTGTAGCAACAGCATAAATGTTTGACCATGACAAAAAAAAAAAGGAATAACAAAGTAGAGGTCTTATGAAGACAAAGTTACAGAAAGGAGGAATTCTCTATGGAAGATTACATGTATCCGAAAAGACATAGAATAATACTATTTTACTACAATAATTCTCGGCATTTATATCCACTAGCAATAAAACAAAAAATATGGTTGATGAATCTGAGAGTGTACAATATATCCCTCAAAAAATTCCATAACCATGGCAGCTAGTGGGTAGTGAGTTCTTAATGTGCCCTTTCATATAGGTGCAGTCTTTCTAGATTATAAGGCAGTATTTTTTAAGTCCATAAGGGATTGATTAATAAAAATTATCTTGTGAAACTAGATGTAGTTGACTCAGAACAGCCACAGATGCAGATACCTACCTTGGTCTTTGAGGCCAGTTAGACTATGTCTTACCTCCTGAGAAAACAATTTGTAGATGCACTTGGTTTTAAAGCTTTGCTAGAACTATAATGCAAGTCTTACTAATACTGTCTTGTGATGCATAAGTGAAGCATGTGCATTGACAGAGGAGATACAAGTGACTTGCAACATCTGCATATGGCTTATCTGATGTTTTATAAATAAGTATTCAATGGACACCTGATAATTGATAGCTTAACCGAATTGAGGAATACAAGGAAGTGTGCTACTTTGATGTCTGGTGAAATAGAGATGCTGAGACATTTCAGAAGACATAGATGCTATTTGAACTGGATCTTGCTTCAATCCATACCCTAATCCTTAAAATACAATGGAATTCTAAGTAAAACCAATGATCAAGGAATCCTATCACATCCTTTTTGGCACATCTTACAGTCCATGTTAAGCCAACCATTTGGCTGAAAAAGATGACAGAAAAGGAACCCATAATCTCTCTAACTTCCATTTTTTTCAGTAATTAAAGATAAAAAATTGAAGAATATATGCACAGAAAGATGTGAAATAGAAATAGTAGAATTAATACTTTTACTATTTCTACTTATTTAGTAAAAGTAAAGGACATCTACTCTTATGAGCTTCAAAATATGAGCTATATATTTTTGACAACTTCACCTATGTGATGAACAGTCATAACTGTTTGTAACTATATACTTGCAATTGAAAAACTATAGAAGTATACCACAAGCCGAAGTGTTAAGTCTTTCTGTAATTTGACTATTGCATAACAAATAGGAAGTATCTAACTACAATGAGTGAGCACAGAGGAAAGAGAAAGATTGTGCTTTAGTATCTTTAAAGCTGTTTTTATTTTCAACTCTTTGAATAAAGAAAACCAAATTTTCACTTTATATTTTCCCTGGCTTATACACTAAGGAGGTAGAGAGTGGAAATTGCCACAATTGAGTAAAATAGAGCTGGCTCAGAAATAAAACAGATTTTATAACATCTTAGCACACAAGGATGTCAAGATTTGGATAAGAGTTGCATATACCCCGGAGTGCTAGTGATGAAGTAGTATCCTCACTTGAAGAATAACTAAATAAATCCAATTCTTTAAAAGTCTGCAGCATAATCCTAAAGGAAAAAAAACTGCATATAAATTTAGAATTAAGTATTCCTACCAAAATAAATGTCAATGCAAAGTAAAACCAAGAAAAGAAAAACTATTAAAGATGAATAAAAAATGACTAAACCTAGATCAAACATGATTAATAATAAATCATTTGCTAAAATTTTACATTAGAAAGTATAATGAAAATTCCCTGTACTAGCGAGCAATATGTTCATGGGAAGTTTTGTAAAGAATTTGGACTCAAATCATACAACTTAAGAGTCTCTAGAAAATTAGTTGTAATTTCTGTCTTTAAAATTGACAAAAATGCATTTATGAGTGACATTACATATGTGGAACTACCTCTGAAGCAGAACTGTTTAAAATGAGAGTCAAGCAAAGCTAATTTTACAATCATGTGGAAGGATGGGTGAAAACATCTAGCTTGTAAATAGAAGTCTCCTGTTTCAAAAGAGTTAGAGCAGCTGTGGTGGGAGACAAACACACTCAGAAAAATAAAGACAACATTTTACACCTTTGAGAGTTTCACACATTTCAAATGCTGAGGTTTGGCAATGTGTGATTGCCTAGTCCTTGTGGCTAAGTTGAAGATTCCTTTGGATGAAGGTGATAGATAATATTTTATAAGGCTTTGGAGTCAGCCAGGCCCTGTTTAAATACTAGTGCTGCTGTATGAGCTCAAGCAAGCAATTTCATCCTTCAGGCTTTGGGTACTATACACAGAAAGGAGGAATGGAATGTTTTATCTCTTTCAGTTGTTGTGAGCTGATACGCTGAGTGGAATAAATGACTAGATAACTTACCAAAGAATTGGTAACAGCTATGATGGATGTTTAAGCTATTATTATTGATACTTGTGTGTTATATGTTATGCTTATTTTTATTGTGCATGCTCAGTAAATATTTGTTATTATTTTTTGTTATAAGAGTATTTGCACAGTTAAGCAGGACTGGAGAATGCAGTCTACATGAATACTAGTTGGACAGCTGGAAGATATCTCAAAATTGAGGCAACATATTTAAAATCATTTGTTTCCCTAGGGTAGCACTTGTTTGAATTGTCTTGTTTTAAGTGCAGTCTCAGAGACAAGCTGCAGAGATGATTCTTCAAATACATATTGGAAGATAAGCAAAGTTTAATAATGAAAAAAGAAAGAGAAAGATGTAATGCACAGAGTTCAATCCACAGTGTGTGCACCTCATGAATAGAGGATGGGGGTTGGTATATAGATCTGGAATCTTTAACAAGATTGCAATGACTGAAAAATAGGAAAATATAGAGACCTACTAAAATGGAAAGACAGAAAAATTGAGGTCCTTTTGTTTATGTCAGTTAAATATAGGAATAATAGAAAAAAATGACAAAAATTAGTAAATATTTGTTAGAAGAGTAAAGAATATGCCAGAATGGAATTCAAATTTAATCTTTTCTATATGTAACAGAAGTCATTTTAGTAAGTGTTGGGATATAAATAGAAAGGACATAATCCAAACAGGACAGCAACTCTCTGAATAGCTTGAAAGAGAACACCACATATATACAAGCAAAATTTAGATGTATGTGTTTTTGTGTATGTATGCACACATTCACATACCTGCATATATGTGCATATATCACAGACACATAAATATGTATGTCTTGCCAAGTTTATTTGGTTTATCAAAAAAGTTTCTGGACATCATTAGGAAATTAATTCACAAATGTCAAACAGCACATATGATGGAAATACATATAGTATAACACAGCTTATTTATTTGAAGGAAGAGAATTAGTTTACACGGCTGTGAAAAAAAATGGCATGTCTTTATCCCAGTGGTCTTCACTAGTGAGGCTAACATTTAGGAAAAGAAGATATTAATGCCAAAGATAGAATTTTCAAAATATTGGCATTTATCAAAATAATACTGCCTAGGGAGGGGTACCAACTACTTAGTACAATAAGATCTGGAAAATAGTGATTTGAAGCCAACTTGGGCAGAATAATCCATGAAAATTCATTTCCAACTAAGTATCAAAATGCTGGACTAGGCAAAGACAGCAAGTCCATGCTCAAGGACAGACAGAAAATCAAGCAAGCACAAAACCCTGAGTTTAGATCCCAATATTGGCAAAGTAAAATAAAATAAATAACATAAAAAATCCTATCTCCTTCTTCTGCCTTAGGCTGTAGTGACAGACATTTCATAAAATATGCAGGGAAGTTGCTATTGGAAACTATTGGCTTGTACATCTGAATATAGCTGCTTCTAAAACATGTGTGATGATTTATTTTGTTATCAGGGTTTGCTAGAGGGGCTGAGATGGGTATTCTATGTATTTGACTTCTATGGCCTCAATAACACATTCAACAAAATTTACTAATTATCTGCCAATAAGGTTTTATGGACTAAAACATACAATTGAATGTTGTGAGATTTTAAAGAGAAATGTTTACTTCTGTGGATGATATCAACATTTTATTTGGCTTATTGCCAACAAACTTACGTAGTCATTATTTTGTCCAAATACATATTGAGATATACTTTCTTGTTTTAACTTATACAGATTGATGAGAACTCATGGTAACAAGGTGCCAATGCATAGTTACTCAGGAGGCTGAGATCTGAGGATCACAGTTTGAACTCAGTCCCAGCAGAAAAATGTGTAAGACTCTAATTCCAGTTAACCACCAAAATGCTGGAAATGGAGCTGTGGCTCAAGTAGTAGAGTGCTCACCTTAGACAGAAATGCTCATGGACAGTGTTTATCACCCTAATTATATCCTTGAGGAATTTAAATACAACATCCCTGTTCCAATAGGGGTTGCATTATGTAATAGGCCTTCAACATGTAAATGTTAAAAGCATGATTCAATGCTTCATATTAAGATATAGTATTATTTCTTCCATATTTCAGTATCATAATGCATATCTGATCACCTAAAAATATAGGTATGCTCTGATAATCCTAGCTATGTTACTTATAATTGTTTTAGATACTAGTAAGACTCTGTCTAAAGGGTCAGTGATTATAAATATGTGAATTATGAAAACTGGATACATGTATTTTCTTTCTCTTCTACCACTTTCCTTTCCATGTTCTCCCCTGATCAATTCTATCCAGAAGTTACTTGACAATTTTGACTTGCATTTTCCCCTATTTCTGATTCTTACTTCTTTTTAAGTACCATTTTATTACCCCACAATCTAGCTTTTAACTTCTTCAATTATTCTCTGAAGCAGTGAACTAACAACAAAAGGATAAGCAGAATGAGTCTTTATGAAGTCAAAGAACTTGAATTATGGGAGGAACATAACCTAAACCATCACATACACACAAGCTGGAAAACTGTACCTGCAATTGTGTTTACTGTTTTCATTCCTTCAGTTTTTCCAATATCCTTCTGAATCCTCCCATTAAGCTGAAAGTTAAAAGGTTTGGGGAAGAATACATTTCCATTCATTATCACAAAAATATGTTGAGAGACTTTTGTATGCACCTATCAAAAGAATCACACTAGTCCTAACAAGAAAAAATTTTCAATGTCATGTCAGTTTTCAAGACTAACATGTTCTTTTTCTAAAAGAACAAAGCAGTGTGAAGCAGAGAGAGAGAGAGAGTGAGAGAGAAAGAGAGAGAGAGAGAGAGAGAGAGAGAGAGAGAGAGAGAGAGAGAGAGAGAGAGAGAGAGAGAGAGTGTATTAGGTGAGGGAGATTCCACTGAGTCAATGTTTGCTTTATCCTTGTGTACCAATGTGCTTAAAAGGTATCCTGCTTTCTGGAGAAAGGCTATGGAGACAAAAATTCAAGACCTATTTCACTTAACTTTATTGAGTACCTTCCAAGAAAATGTATGATCAGTTTTGGACAGAGAAAGAACACAGATTAAAAATCAAGACCTTCTTAATGAAATTTAGAGCTCAATCATATGCACTTTCGGGTAAAACTAATATTTACTTAGAGAAGAACAAGGCAATTAGGACAGGTGTTCTCCAACAGGTAGGTAAAAACACAGGAAATCCATTACAACTTTAAGAAAAGTATGGGAGTAGTATTTGTTTTTTAAACAAAGTTCTTCTTTAAACAAAGTAAGTCACTTGTGAATATCTTATCAAAGAATATAGTTTACTTAGAGGAAGAGATTCATTGGCCTATTGAAAATTTATTAAATTTGTTTTAAAATAAAGTGTTGTAACATTTCACTGAAGGGAAATTTTCTGTAAAAGGGAAATGTATGCTTACATAGAACACAATAAAAAAAATAGAAACACACTTAACAGTTCTATGTAGATTGATAATGAATTTGAGGAAATTTCTGGAAGGGAAATGTGGATTTTAAGTACGTATTTTATCAATCCCGTTAATATATAGTGCTATTACTGGTTAAAGACATTATGTTGTACTGAAAAGCATACTAGAATAAAAAGTGGACATGGAGGGGCTTGAACCAAGTTCTAACTTCTATTTGCTATATAACCTTGGGCATCACATTTGATTTTCCAAAATCCCAGAAATATTTACTATTGACCTGGTCCAATTGTTTAATAATTGAAGGTCAAGGGAAAAAAGCAGAGTATATGGAGGTAACATCTTTTCCAAATATACTATGTCTATTATTGCTATATTATTTAGCATCTTAAAGTTCTCATTTGCAAGTTTTCTACAATTGGCGTCTTTGTTTTTTTCTAATTTACTTTATTATTGTTTTAGAAGTGATGTTTTGTGGGGTTACCTTTACATGCATCAGGTAATAAGTACATTTCCTTTCACACAGTGTCATCTGATCCCTCATAATATCCTTTTAACACATGAAATATTCTTATATTTATTTTAATTGTGTCATAGATTAACCTATAACATGAAAAAGCCAATTGCAAAAAGTTTTGTTATCCAGTATAAGCAAAGCACCATTTCAAGTGTTTTAATTTGCTATAAGCTAGGATAAGAAACAAAGCCATGTCATGTATCAGTCTAGACTTCCACATAAACAACTTTAGCAGCAGAAGCCATGTGGTAAGATTAGAAAAGAAGTTAAGATTTGTAAGGATGTGATCAGATATTGGAAGATTCTAATCCATACATTTTATATTTGTTTTGATGTGATGCTTTCTTCTTCAGCTTTAATATACTTGATTTGAGTCTCTTCTGTCCTTTTAGTCAAATAAATAGAGATTTTCTTTTCACATTAACTATTATTTTTTTCAGTTGATTCTTGATACTTTTTTCTCTATTTCTATAATTTTTGCTCTGATCTTTTTCTCTCCCTTCCTTTCTTCCTTTCTTCCTCTCTCTTTCTCTTTCTCTCTTTTCTTTTTTTCTGTTTTTTTCTTTCTTCAAGTCAGAGACCTGGACTCCAGCTCAGTATTAGTATTCTACCAATGAAACCACACTTCCAACCCCAGGCCCTGCCTTGATCTTTGCATTTTTTCCTAATAGATTGGGGATTCTTTAAAAGGTTTAGTGATATCATAATATTATTTATTCAAACATTCTTTTAATTGGATAGGCACTTAGAGCTATGAATTTTCTTCTCAGCACTGTTTTTGTGGTATCCCAGAGTTTCTGGTAGGATGTGCTTTCAATTTCATTTAAGAGCGTCTTCATTTCTCCCTTTATTTCTTAATAACTAGTTTTTCTGCACAATGTGTTGTTCACTCTCCGGGTATTTAAGTATTTTCAGTAGCATCTTTTGATGTTGAGATCTAGTTTAACTATATTATGATCAAATCAAATAAGGAAAGTTATGTCTTTTTTTAAAATATTTGCTCAAACTTGCACATCTTAGGGCATGATCTTTTTTGGAGAGTATTTTACAGGCAGGCTGAAGATAATGCACATTGAGTTACTGTTAAATAATCTGCAGATATCTATTAAATACATTCAGATTAGACTGCCATTTAATTCTGAAGTTTATTTGCTGATTTTTGATTGATCTATCTTTTGATGATAATGAGATATTGAACTGTCTTATTATTATTGTGTTCGGGTCTACCAGCTTTTATTAATCCAGGATTTTGTTTAACAAATTTGAGTGACACTATAGTGTATCTATGCTGACCATGGAAATGTCTTCTCATGGAATATCCCCCCTTATTAATATGAAGTGATCTTCTTTGCCTCTTTTACTGATTTTTAGCCTGAAGCTAATTTGATGATTTATTAATATGGCTATTAATGGTTTCTTGCTTGGAAGCTCATTCTCTATCCACTTATAATTTTTGTTTATCATCAATAATGAGGTGTGTTTTTGGAGAGAATAAATGGTTGGTTCTTACTTGTTTATTTATTTTTGATGCAGGCTGCTGCCCTACATCTTTTGATAAGAGAGGTAATGATGTTTCTACTGAGGAATGTATATATATATGCATATATATATGTAATTTTACAAAGTCCTTTCTATAGAAAATTCTAGAACAGGACTGTAAAATCTCTTGACCTGTTGATCAAATGAACATGCCATGTGTTGTGGTATATAAAGTTGTACTGGAATGTAGACATGCTCACTGAATTGTGTATGTACATACAGAGTTAATGCAGGATAAAATATTTTCTCTTTGTCCACAAAATGTTGGTGACCCTGTTTTATTTTTTCTCAGTGTATTTTTTCTTGTCAAGGTGATATACAGAAGAGTTATAGTTACATAATTAAAGTAATAAGTACATTTTGGGTCAAAATTGTTACTCCTTCCCACATTTTCTCCTACTTCCTCCCCCCTCAACTTGCTCAAGTTCATTTGCAACATACTGTCTTATGTATATTGCTGTTGCATTGGTTCCCCCTTGTCTTTTGTCTCACTATTCTGTTATTCCCATTCCCTTCCCTAATTCAAATAAACTTATATACAAAAAAATCAAATACAATGACAACGGGAAATATACCATAAGTGGATAGCAGAAATCATTAAGTAAACCTATTTTAGGTCACTGTCCTACTAGTATAAATCCCCTAGATGCCAAGGAAGAAAGGTGATTGAACCATTGAGTCTTTATATGTAGTGACAGAATAGGGAATGGGCAAAGACATTGGGATTAGCAATGTTTCTTTCATTGCTTAGGTAACATATTTTCAAATGAAAATTTAACTACAGTTGAGTAGTGGAAGGGTAATATGATGAAATATTTTTTAAGGAATGAATCTGCTGCCTACTCTTCCACTCTGCTTAGGATATCTCCTTGAAAAGGCAGTAAGTCTGATCATTGGCATTTAGATTTTACAATGCATGCTCCTGAGCTTCCTGATCCTTAAAGACTGTTAGGTGCACATCTGCAGAATTAACAAGAGTTTTGATGGGCACAGATGAGAAAACTAATCTCAAAGTCTGTCCCTCTTGTTGTTCAAAGGAGTAAAAGGTTTATTTGTTATTTCTACTTTAAAAATAAATTTCCTTGAAGTTCTGCCCAGAATTTGTGGTTTCTTTGTATTACATCATGCGGATATGAACAGTGCTTGCCCAATTGTCAAAATATTTCTCTCTCTGTCTTTTTCATAAGGATGTAGGAGTCTTGCATTCAAACAACTGTGTTATTTCTATCACAGAGCGGTTAGGTTAAAACTACAATCTTCTTTGTAGCTCTGGTGTGATACCTAAGATTCTGCATTTCTAACAAGCACAAAAGTGCTAGAGAAGCTGATATCCTACGATCACATTCTTAAGTTACTCAGTGTAAATGGGAAATACAGTTTTTAGATGTCTAAAAAAGTTAGATTTTAAACCCTTTATTTCCATTGACAGTCACTTGCAATTTAAAATCCATTCCCTTTTGAGAAACGGATGAGTCAAACACTTATCTTTTCTCATCCTTTTTTGGTTTTTTTGGTTGGTCGTGGGGCTTGAACTCTGGGCTTGGGTGCTGTCTCTGCGCTCTTCCGCTCAAGTGAGCGCTCTACCGCTCGAGCCACAGCGCCACTTTCGGATTTCCAGTGGTTTTTATTGGAGATAAGAGTCTCACAGCCCGGGCTGGCTTTGAACTAAAATCCTCAGATCTCAGCATCCTGAGTAGCTAGGATTACAGGCATGAGCCACCGGCGCCCGGCTTCTTCTCATCTTTGAGAGTTGGATTAAGTTCTAGTATATTTACATAAGGTTGAGATATAATTTATGTAGATTTTCTTGGAGGGAGGGGGTCGATGGCATCTGCTCAGGTTTGATTTGCTTCCATTGGGTTTGCTGTACTTAGTCTTTTGCTAATGAATGATAGTCTTCACAAAATGGCCAGTGGTCAACTGGCCATTTCCCATTTACATTGAATAACATAAGGTCTTTGTTTCAGGTTCAGAATGTCTGGTTTATCTGGGCTCTCTTAAGGTTTCTGAAACTTGTAAAACTCTAGGCTGTTTACACTCCAGTATCCTAAATTCTTTCATATTACAAAGCTGCTCTTTAAGCTAACCAAATGCATGTGTAAATTTGCTTAACTTTTCCAGAATCCTCACAATTGCCTGGACTAGGAGGTGTTGCACAAGTCTGCAGCAACTTTGTTCCCAGAGGTCCAGCTCCATTCCTCATCATCTGTGATCTCTACTTCCTCCTCTTAGATTGACGTACTGCACATTCAGAACCAACGTTTCCTTTGGAGAAATTCCTTATCTTTATAGAATCCATCTTTATTTAATATTTTGATACATTTCTAATCAATGATTTTTACATTGAATTTCGAATGTTTGAGCATTGCATTAAAATGTTGCATTTCTTACTTGGTAAATTTTCATTTTCCCCATAATTTTAAATCTAAGGTAAATGACTTATTTGTCTCACTCTACCACTAGACATGCTCCTCTTATATCTTCTTTTTCCCTGTCCTTGTAGCATTTGACCTATCTCCATTAAGTGGAAAAGCAATAACTAAAAATCACCATAGTAACCTGCACTCATTTTCGATATCACTATTCTGCTTTCTTGGTATCTTGGCTTTATAACCCAAGATTCTCTCATGGTTTATATAGAGCACGTTTATTTTGCATATGATCATGAGCTTCACCCCCAGTACTATAAAAACACAGAACAAAGAAAACAAACAAATCCACCCTCTTCTTTCACAAACAAGTCTAGTTTGTCAATTAAACTTCATTGACTTTTATAACTACTATCTTTTCCAATGAGATTGTTGTTTTTGGAAATATTTAGAAACTCAATTGGCTTCATTTTATTGATTGAAGGGTTGTTTGCTTGAAAGGTGGTTTGAATCTTTTTAAGATTATATAAAACTATATAAATATTTAATATATATTCTTACTTAAGTATATATAAAATGCAAGTATATAATATATATCATGTATATGATATACAATATATAAACTATGATTTCAGCCCTTTGAATCGCAATAAATTTAATATCTCAAAATACTATCATAGGGAGTTATAAGGTAAGTATGAAGAACATTAAGTAGGTGGTCAATATCAAGTTATTATAGTGGAGGCTGAATATAAAAATAACATGTTTTGTTTGTTTTGTTTTGTTTTGGTGGTAGCAGATTTTGGCCTCAGAGCATTGTACCTGCTAGACAGGCTCTGTATCTCCAGGTACAACTTCATATTTCTAGCCCTTTTTGCTGTGATTTTTGAACACTTTTGTTAGTATGTATTAGTTGCACAAATGAGTTTCAGTATGAAATATCTATACATGAATACACTGTCCACTAATCAAGTTTACCCTTTCTAACACTCCCTCATTCTCTCTACTTCTCTTATAAAAACAATCTTATCAGGTACCTTTGGTCTATTTTCATACGTATTTATAAAGTACTTTAATCATATTTGCCCTCTTTTATTCTTTTACTTTCTTTTCACATTTGTTCCTACCTCAAAAAGAACATATTTTACAGTTAAAATTTTTATACAGTTAAAATACACTTTAAAAATGAATGGTATCGGGCTGGGAAGGTGGCTCAGTGGTAGAGCGCTTGCCTTGCAAGCCTGAGGCCCTGGGTTCGATTCCTCAGCACCACATAAGCAAAAAGAAAAAAGCTGGAAGTGGCACTGTGGCTCAAGTGGTAGAGCACTAGCCTTGTGCTGAAGAGCTGAGGGACATCATCCAGGCCCAGAGTTCAGGCCCCACAACCAGACCCCCCCAAAAAAAACATGAAAAAAATGAATGATATCAATATTCGGGTTATTTTAGAAACAGGATACTAATTTTTCACAGGCCTGACTAAACTACAATCCTCAAATTTCTGTTTCTTGATGTACCTATAATGACAGGCACATGCTGCTAGATCCAACTATTGGAGAAAATGGGGTTCTTACCTGGACTGTCCTTAAACTAAGAACCTCACATGTTTAGGCTACTCTTCTCTAGTTAAAGTTACTAATTTTAACACACAAAAGAATGAGATATAGCTCAGTGGTAGAGCATGTGTAATTAGTATGTCCAAGACTCTGGGTTCAATCTCTAACATCACACATCACAAAAATAATAACCCTCTCAAAACAGAGGTAAGGATAAGGTCCTCTGATGGTTGTTGTTAGGTATTATCTATTTTGACAGGCAGAGAAGAATTTGAAAAACCTTAATATATATAATATACATATATAATTATATGCAGCTATATAAAATATGATATATCATATTTATATAATATATAAACATATGTATAATTATAATATATAATACAAATAATATATCTCATATTTTATGTCAGCTATATCATATATGTATATATTGTATATAGAGGTATAACTATGTATACCTATAACTATTATGTATTAATATATTTATCATAATTGACAGGCTAATATGCCATGGTTTATTCCTGTTTATTACGTTTCATGTCAGTCGAGGTCCTGGGCACTGTTCCTGACCTCTTTTGCTCAACTCTAGTTTTCTACTACTTTGAGCCACAGATCCACTTCTGAGTTTTGAGTGGTTAATTAGAGGTAAGAGTCTCATGGGGACTTTTCTGCTTGAGCTAGGTTCATATTGCTAACCTTAGATCTCAACCTCCTGAGTAGCTTGGATTATAGATGTGAGCCACCAATGCCCAACTTGTTTATTACATTTTTGACATCTCAAACAAGTTGATAAGAACAGGAAAATCAATTGTGAGAATGTATATATTTCTACCAACGGTTTATATATAGCCCATGGGTTATTTAAAAATGTAGAATTTTAAAAGTATAAAAAGTCAGGAACTTCAATTCAGTCTTTTTTTACAATGAAAAATGAAGTAGAGGACAAGGAGTTCAAGTCCAGAGAGAGAGAGAGAGAGAGAGAGAAACTTTCTAAATCGATTTAGGAAAGAGATTATAAACTTGACAGAAAGAAAGCATAAAAATCTTCTGTATATGGAATAACTTGCTAGCAGCTCCAAGTGAAGAAATGTGACCTGCAGCCCGCAATAGATGTGTAGGAGTTAAGAGAGTTCTGTGTGAGCAAGGAGGTTAAGCAAATAGCTGTGTATGAAGCAAAATGACAACTGACCTCATGCTCACTGAGAGAAATCACCATGAAAGAGAACTGCAGAATGTCTGAATTCCCCACTTAAGTTCCTCAAATAGCTAGTGGTTTATTATCATGAGAGCTCTGAGACATACTTTCAATGAGCATTTATCAAGACAGCTGAGGTTTTTAATACAATAACATTACTCCTCTGAGAGAAGGACCTGGGGACATAGAACAGTCAGGCCTGTATGCACCCATCACTGGGAGCATTCCCTGAAAGCTTGTTGCATTCTGTAAGAACTGTAACTTTGCTTATATCTAGATATTCAGCCTAGAAACAGGCTGGCTTGTGGATTTTATCGTGAATCTATTTTTCCTACCCTGTCTTTCATCTGAATGAGAATTAAAATAAGTTGAAAAGTTGGGAAAATATAATAACAATAATGATGATAATGGAGACATTGGCTTACTATATGGATTTTATTGAAATTTAACAGTCTTACCTAATGAAAAAGGGAGTTGTGTTTATGTGATATGACTATCTCTAGGTTTGATTAGTATTGCTTCCAAGTTTTAGGTGAAAAATTTCATGTTCATCTTGAACATGCTTTTCACTTAGAGCACCTCCTCTATTGCTGACATCTTTATTATTTCCTGTGTGATGAATGAGTTGAATACCAGACAGTAGATGGTGCTGTTATTTCAAACACCATACAACACTATAGACTTCCAGCTTCTCATAAGGAAATGAGTGTGAGCAAAATGTGAAAACTTGACTGATATAGTTTTCAGCCTTACCAAGGTTAGGGAATAGATAGTTACTATTTTTTAAGTGACCTATTTTGTCCCTTTGGGGTGTAAAATAATAACAATAACTTATTTGAGTAATTAGTAATATTTGGCTCCCTAGAAAAGGAAAAATAAAACAAAACAAAAAACATATACCCACAGTTCATTTTCTCCTTGAAGCAGTAACAGTCACAGATGCTGTTGCACATACCGACTGCCATTACAGACAAAAAGCAATACAGAAGAAGATATTAAAATGTAAAACACATGAGTGTGAAGTTTCCTTAAAAATACTGGAGGAAAAAAAAAGCCTTTTCTAATATAAAGCAATTTATATGTAAAACATCTGTACTCATAAAAGCACCTTAAATACAATATTCAAATGCAAGCAATAAAATCCCTGTATCTGAAGATGATAAATCAACATATTAAAAGCTTGCCTCTCCTTGCAGCAGATGCTCCTCCAAAGAGAATTGGTAACAGATGCATGCCATAGAGGGGGTTCAAACAGTGGTGACACGTGCAAGGAGCTGCGTGAGCCAAAGCTACACAGCGAATCATGGAACCTGCAGCTAAAGCACAATTGCTGTCAAGGTTCTGAAAGTGCAGCACTAGAAGTTGTCTCTTTAATACCTCATTGTTCAGAGTTAATGGTCATTGATAGAACTCTGACTGTCTCAGTTTGCAAGGTTTAGGTTATGCTCAATTTTCATGCCCAAAGTAAACATATGGTTATGGGCTGTCTAAAGTTTGAATTAAATTCTCTATCAAATGATATTTGCAACTCCAAACACCTAAGTATAAAGAATATTTTAACTAGTGATTGGCAATATTGTAACAATGATGGCAAGTACTGATATTTGAAACATCTGGTTAATTACATTATTTTTTATCTTCATGGAGTTCTCATTAGAAAACAAACATTATTTTTAGCACTTGTTTCTAAAAAATACTAGTGTTTTCAGTGATAATAATAAAAAAAAAACTTGTGAGCCCTGTGTGTGTAATTCTGAATACAAAATATGGCTTTTAATTTTTAATGTAGTGTTTTTATTACTTCATTATTCCAAATATCTCTCTGACCATTATATGCCTTCCAATGTTGATGACTAGAGGAGGAAAATAAATTCTTTCTTCATCCTGCACTAGATTTGAGACTGAAGCCTCTATCAAAAAGATAGTTTAAGCCGGGAGCCGGTGGCTCACACCTGTAAACCTAGCTACTCAGGAGGCTGAGATCTTAGGATTGCGGTTCAAAGCCACCCTGGGCAAGAAAGTCCGTGAAACTCTTATCTCCAGTAAACCACCAGAAAACTAGAAGTGGTGCTGTAGTTCAAGTGATAGAGTGCTAGCCTTGAGCTGAAGAGCTGAGAGACAGTGCTCAGGCCCAGAGTTCAAGCCCCACGACCGAACAAAGCAAAGCAAAACAAAACAAAAAAACAAAGATAGCTTAATAGGAGAAAGTAACAACACATTTAAGGCAAATGTTACAATATACAGGAGCTTTCATAATTAAGACTCAGAAAAGTAGGAAAATATATAAGTTCATCCTCATATTTAATGAACAGTAGATGTGGAGAAGTATGAATAGAAAACAGGCATGATCTGATAGTCACAAACTGGGGAAAACTTAAGAAGACTTGTTCCCTTAGATACTTCTTTTTGCCCTTGTGTCTTATTTGTAATGATGATCCTTCTCCCTGGAAATAGGGAAGACTCCTCTCCAATAAGGAACTTATGACCTGCCTTAGAGGAAGTACAGAAAACTCTCCTTAGGTTTTATGATCTGCTTGAAGAGAGAGTGAGGAAAAGTAAAGTGATCTCCCTGGTTCTGCTGTTTTTCTCACATATCAAATCTCTATATTTTAGAAACTGGTGACCGGAATGTGTTGTTCATTATTGAAGAATTGCACAAGTAATGTAAAAAGCAAGTCGTATACACGTTTTAGTAGGATGCTTGAAAACACTGCCATTGCTTTTATTTCATATTTGTACTAACCAGCTGTTCTCTATAGGAAAAGAACCAATAGAAGGTATGTAAAAAATGAAGAGATGTATTTGATTGGTTGACACTATTACAGAGTTCCACAGTGGTCATCTGCATGTGGAATTGCTCAGGAAGCCAGGAACTACTCTGTACAAAATGTTGGAGGATTCAGAATACGGGAACAAAAATCAATCCATGTTTAAGGCTTGAGATATGGAAACTACCTGATATAAATCCACATTCAACTCTACAGTTATCTACAGTCTGATGTCCCAGAGCAATGACAGCAACTGCCGTAAACTACTTGAGTTAACCTTATTCATGACTGTGAGCTTCTTCCTCTTCTGCTTTTTATCTTATCTGTATCCCCAGCTTATTAGACAGTACCACTCATATTCAGGAAGTATCTTTTGCTTCTTAATTTGCCAATCATTTCTGAAAACACCCACATACACACTCAGAAGCATGTTCTCAAGTCTAGATAAGTTAACATCCATGATCAATTATCATGGCAGAATATTTTTATCCTATTCCTTATATGATAAACTCAAACAACACCTCAAATTCTTGGGCATGCTTATAAGAAATGCCCTATCTCTGTTTTCTAATCTGAGTTACTGATAACTAGAATGTGAAGGAAGTGATGCAGCATGACTTCACAATTCCAGACACAGCAGGAAGTGGCCTTCATCTTGAGGCATGCTTCTTCACTCTGCATAGGCTCATCTGGAAGCATCTGTCCCATATGATGAATAGACCAAGCAACACAAAGAACGTGGCAGTGTCAGACACAGTTTCCTCATCAATAGCTTTGGCTAAGGTCTACCTAGGTATGAGAATAAATGGAAAAGCAAATATTTTTAATATCCAGGTATGGAGACACCTCAGATTTTGATATCATTCCAGCAAAGGCCCCATTCTATGTTTTTCAATAATTCAAATTGTCTGTGCATATGTATGTGTGTGTGTGTGTGTGTGTGTGTGTGTGTGTGTGTGTGTGTGTGTGAGTGTGTGTGTTGCTCAGAGCAGACAACTAGAACTCTGTTTTGGATGATAAATGAAACAGCACCCTCAGCCTAAAAGCCAGTAAACCTGTTTGTAATGTTAAGGACTATCATGATTCCAAGAGTCACCAGCCTGATTGACCAGCTGCATTGACCAGCCTTCCCTCACTGAGCTCCCTTGTAGTACAACTGGCATATATTCCTGATATATCACTCTGACTCTATTCTGCCTTCTATCCATTGTCCCTTCTCCAGAAGTATATATTTACTGAGCTCTACTCTCTGTCAACAGCATACGCACATTTATTTCCAACTAGTCCTACAAATTTCTTACTGAAGTCTGAATTTTAAGGAAAAAGAATATATTCTAACTCTAAGGTTAGTGTACAATGTGCATGCGTGTTATGCGAAGTCTACTGCTATAAGTGGGTTTCCTACTTATCTTGACAATACAATGCATATGAAGTTTAATTAAAGACTTCTAACCATTCATATTATGCAAATTGTTGCTCATAGTTTTGCTTTTCCTATTTCATTATCTAGAATAGTGTGCTTTGTTCTTCCCTTGAATGTATATGAATCAGATTATTTTCTATCGAAAGACACTTATATTTTCTTTCCCCCATGTGGTCTTGCTAGGGCATACAAGAGATAATGTTCTCAGATACCAAACACTGACCTCTTAGGAAATGCCAGGCAATTGCTGAATTCTTTGCATCATTAAATCATGCATTCACTTCACGTTCTCCAGTGCTTTCTACAAAACTCATTTGGCATTTGACAAATAGTAAGTACTCTTCTTTGTTTGTCCTTTCACTATTTTTTATTCCTTAATGTCCAATATGACCTCATTCTGATCTAAAGATAAGATTTTTGTTCTCTTTATTTCCCATAAGGTTCTTTCCTTTGTATAATTATACAGTGAACTTAACATAACAATTTGCAAGAAGCAGCTCATAAAAAAAACAAAACAACAACAAAAAAACCCTACTTACTGTTAGTATATAGCCTGTAGCCTCTAAGAAAATTAAGATAGTTTCAAATATTGCCTCTTTTCATTAGATCAGTCAAGAACTTAAACATCAGAATGAGATTTAATTTTGTCAGTAATTTTATAATTCTTTCAAAACCATTTCCTAAATGAAATTTATCTTCTGATAACAACATTTTTGTTGTTGTCTTTTTTTTTTTTTGGTTGGAACTTAAGAACATGACATGTTTCTTGACTTTTACTACAGCCAGTTTTCTATAGTACTTTGTTACTTTGATGTCCTTTTTCAGTTTCATACCAGGTATTAATGATGCATATTTTAAATAAATAATATTCTACATTTAGTTTCTAAAAATGTGTAATAAACTTTCATATTCATGATGCCTTTTAGAAACCTGTAAAAATATTTAGTTAGAAATGATTAATTCTTTCTACTTAGCAAAATTTCACATAATTTCTCTGTTCAATATATACTAAAACCTGCGGAATCTCATTAATTTTGTAAAATAATGTCTTTCCAAAAGTGTTATTATCTTAACATAGTATATTCTCTCACTCTGTGTTTCTCATCCTATGTTTTCTTTCAACTCCTAATGTCATGAATGCACATACACATATTTATACTCTCACACACAATTTTATTTTTACACGCTCCTATATATTAACAGTTCATTGAAGTACAGTGGTTTTACATTAAGACAGCCTTATGAGTGTATCAATGTTCATAATCTCCCAGTGAGACACAAACACAAGATATTCTTGGCTTCACATGTATTTAGGAAAGTATTTTTTCACCTTTTAAAAAAATTCTTATTGTTGGCATATCAGTTAAAATGCACTGGGCAATTTAGAACATGGTTATTTTACTTAGATGATTGAAATAACATTTATTAATAAATATCCTTCCTCCCCAAAAAATTAAAAAAAAGAAAAAGCCCAGCATCTGTGTTCCTGCCTGTAATTCTAGCTACTCAGGAGGCTGAGATCTGAGGATTGTAGTTCAAAGACAGCCCGGGCAGGAAAGTTCATGAAACTCTTTTTTTTTTTTTTTTTTTTCGTGCCTGTGTTAGCTTTGAACCACGATCCTCAGATCTCAGCCTCCTGAGTATGTAGGATTACAGGTGTGAGCCACAAGCATCTGGTTTCCATGAGACTCTTATCTCCAATTAACCTCCAGAAACCAGGAGTGGGGCTGTAGCTCAAGTGGTAAAGCATTAACCTTGAGCTGAAGAGCTCAGAGACAGTGTGCCCACCAGAGTTCAAGCCCCATGAAAGACCAAAAAAAAAAAGGAAGAATTTAAATTAAAAGGAATCTGAGGCATGTTGAAGCCTGCAATGGAGTCATCTGCCCATCTTATTTTAGTCATGATAACATGAGAGTGGGTTATTTCCAAGTCCCTCAAGGAGAGTATAGATAAGCCTTACCTAGAAATCTACAAGGGCAGAGTGGTCTGTTGTTATTTTATAGTAACTGGATAAAAAAAGGCAGGAGTCTTTCCATTTTCTAACAAATGGGGCAATGTCATTCTTTTTGATGGAGGAATAGAATTCCATGGAAAAAATTATATTAAGTGAAGTAAGACAGGCCCCGAAAACATAGGTCCATGGTTTCCCTTATTTGCGATAACTAGTATATGTGTAGGATAGGCAGAAAAGGTCAAAAGCTATGTACATATGACCATAGAAGATAATGATAAGCAAAGTGAACCTCAAGATAGGGACACAAGAGATTTTTCTTTGTGGTTGTTTTCTTTAATGTGCTATGTGATGTTTCTGTTTCTTTTGTATGTCCCCCCCACCCCTCACCCCTGGCCTCCCATGGTATAACCCTTGTTGTCACTGTATTTGATTCTGGTGTCCTGCATCTTGTATATACATTTTTCTAATTTGGGGAGAGGAAGGTAAATAACAAAATGCTGAAATAAAGATACAGGCTGACCCATTGTAACAATGAGATGTACAAGAAACTATGTTGAAAACAAACTTTACAACTTGGAGGTGGGGGAGGGAGGAGTTGGGAAGGGATGGTAGGGGAAAAACAAAGTAAGAAGTATCAATGCTCGATAGGAAATGTACTCATTACCTTGCTCATGTGACTGTAATCCCTCTGTACAATATTTTTACTATATATATTATATATACATATATATGCACACACATACATATATATATAATGACAATAGAATAGAGGTCACATAAAGTCTGGCTGTTTTAAAAAATAGGAATACTAAGATATAAGTAGAAATTAATGTACATCTCAGAAATGATGTCTGATGACTAGAGTAAAAAACAAAAACTAATATCTGAACAGAGAGCTACAATGGCTGAAGAAAGAGAGGATCCTAATAACAAAATTTAGAAACTATGGAGAATATGTTTCTAAATCTCTTAGCCTTATTTTTTCCCACTCTTAATTCCTCAAACGTTAATTGGAAATAAGGAGTTACAGTCCCTTAGAACATAAGTCTCCTGAAATGAGAAATAGAAAAAGGGAAAGAGATAGGGCAAAGGAGGATTCAGAAAATACCCTTTCTTTGAAAGTGATTGTGTTGAAAATTGTTATTAAACTTATTCCATAAATAATATTATAATTTCAAAGACAAATGAAAGCGAAATTCTGGCTTTAAAGTGCTAGTAAAGGTTTTAACCTAATTTTGAGAAAGAATAGTCTGTTAGGGATTATTCCCTAAGCTCTCTTTCAGCATAGCACTAAAGAAAGACATGACACAAAGTTCTACTTAATGTCAGCTAACCCTTGCAATACTTATAGCTAAATGCTAATTAGGAAGAACTCCAGACTACCAATAAAAAGAACACGGAATTGGTAGAGCTTGGTTGATCTTAGTGCAAAGCAAATCAGAAAAAGAACTCGAAATTGAGTACTCAGAGAGTCCTATTGTAGCCTAGCTCTTCTGACTCATGCACCAAATGAGAAGGCATTTGTGGATTCATATGAGAGTCATTATATGATTGTGTAAAAAAAAAAAAGTTATCTTTCCTAAATATTCACATAATCTGTTTCCTTGTCTTTGTCTATATTCTTGTTCATACAGAGACACACTCACGCACATATGTACAGACAGACAATAACACACACACACATACACACACACCACACACACATACACACACACACAGATGAGGTCTCAGTATGCTGCCCAGGCTTGCCTGAACTACAAGGCTCAAATAATAATGCTTTGCCTTCACCTCTGGAGTACATATATGCCTCTGTGCCTGGATCTCATCTAGTCTTCATATTTTTTTAATCTTTGCATTTCTTTTCTTTTCTTTTGTTTGTCAAAATATAAAAATTGAGCTTTATTTTGTCTTTGGGTAATTTTTTTAAAAAATGATTTCATTGCACAGAGAGGTTACAGTTGCATGAGTAAGACAATGAGTACATTAGTTGTCCATCATTATTACCCCTTCCCTTGTTGTCATCCCACTATCCCTTCCTTCCCCCACCTCCCACACTACTCCTTACCCAACCCTCTCCTCCCCCAGAAGTTGTAAACTTCATTTCCAATACACTGTTCATTACCTTACAAGTGGGGCAATGTAAAAACAACATTGAGATTCCACCTAATAGAATAGTTAGAATGTCCATTATCAGTAAAACTAACAAAAACAGATGTTTTGCAGGGATTTGGCCAAAAGGGAATCCTATTATACTGTTGGTTGGAACATAAATTTATTCAACCACCCTGGAAAGCAGTATGTTGTTCCTCAAAAGACTACACCTAGAGCTTCTTTATGAACCAGCTATCCCACTCCTGTGCATCACAGGATGCACCAAAAATCACGATACACTAAAGCCACCAGCACATACATGTTCATTACAGCATTATTTATAAAAACCAAGGTATGGGAACAACCTACATGTCCCTCAGTGGATGAATGGATCAAAAAATGTGGCATATGAAATTCTATGCTTACATCTGAAACATTCAAGTCAGTAAATCAATATTTGCACATCTGAAAAATAATTTAAATGAACTGTTAATTATAATAATGTAAGACTGCCGGAAAGGAAGAAATAGAAGAATTATTAATGTACTATTCAATCCACAATTGTCACAACCACAACTATATTCCATTATGATCCTTCTTACCTTAACAAGTAGCCATGTTTTTCCTGTTGAAAATGTATTTGAGAATTTTGATATATATATTAATTTATCCAACAAAATTTGCACTATGTTGGTGTCCAATGTGTATGAATGTCAAAAATCAGAGGTAAGTAGGCCATAGAAGACTAGGAAGGTGTGATAGATAGTGATGTGTTCAGAGAAATTCTACATGAGAAAATAGTATAAATAAGGCCAGGGAAAGAGGGATATAAATAAACTAAAGAATGAGAGATGTAGAACCTTAAATGAGAGGTTCAACAGAAGCCAAGATAGGTATTTGATGAACACTGACAACTGCAGTATTTGTTAAAAAATGAAAGTATAATGATTTGTGTTATGAACAAGAAAAAGACATTAGAAGTTAATTCAAGTAGGAAATGATTACAATATCCCTGTCAAACAGTTCATGACCATGAATCAGTAACACTAGGAATAGAAAAGTTAAAAAAAAAAAAGCTCAGAAATACATAAGTGATGAGCTTTGCATTAGAAAGCAAAGCTTTTGTTAAAACTTAAGAAAAGTAGCGTTGGTAAAGAGGAAGATGAGCTATCCTCTGGACTGTGAGAGTTGCAAGAATGGCTACACTTCAAAATTTCAAAAGTAACTATTAATCAGGCATAAAGATAGGGACTGAGGACCTATGAAAATAAAAGTGATAGTTGTTACTTCAGGAATTGAAACCTCCACCTTCTTCCATTGGGCCCCAGAATCAGAAGAATGTACAAACAGATCAGGCCTCTAAGTATTCCTGCAAAATCAATCCACACTAAAACAAGTATTGTCAAGGGACAAAAGTACATTGCAATCCATCCAGTCTGCAGCTGACTTTTGATAGGCATCAATGTCTGGGCATCTGCCAAAGGACTGCTGAGATCAAATCTCTTGTTAGACTTGTGGAAGCTTCATATCTCTGCTATTCTTAGTTGCCACACAGGATTAACTCACCAAAAAGTTAAAATGTGGTCTGAGAGATCATCTGATGATAAAAGATTTTCACAAGAACAGGTACCTTCTCTGAATCACCCCAGTGTTGCATCTGGATAACGATGGTCAAGGAATGATCATGGTGCACACTTTCAGCTAGAGACAGGACAGGAGATATGGTTTTTAGATGAAAAATATTTCATTCTTTCCATTATTTCAGATAATGATCTCCTAATAAAAATGATATTTTCCTTTTCAGAGAGTCACCTGTTGGCTGAAAGGGCTCCTTACATAGTAGATCTAGCTTCAGGGCTTACCATAGAAGCTACCCTTCAGAATACAATAGAGCATAGCCTTTCTGTGAGTCTCAACATAGACAGCTCTGCATTCTTCTACATCCTACAAATACCAGAATAAAGGAAAGCCAGAAAGAAGTGAAGTGAAATGGATCCAGCTTTTGAGAACAAGAGACATTTCACCTTCAAGTTTTAACAACAGTACCTACCCAAAGTTGGTAGACAGACCCATTTAGCTAGCCAGACAGAACTATACTAAGGCTGCTAACAAACTGGATTAGTCAAGTGAATATCTTTCCTGCAATTTCTGAGTTTGACAAGGCACTTTTGTATAATTACAGAACTCAGAAAGCTGTGGACAAAATATTGAGACAAAGGTCAGCTTAGGCTACATAGGGATATCTAAGGATAATCTTACCAGATGAGCAGAAAAATCTCAAAAACTATGTGTATATGACCATATAAGATGATGCTAAGGAAAATGGACACAGAAGGTTTTTCTTTGTTGTTGTTTTTAATGCACTAGGTGATTCTTTTTGATTCTTTTGTATGTTCTTCCCCCTATGGTATTATCCCCTCTTGTCACTGTATTTGGTTTTGCATCTTGTGTATACATTTGTTTAATTTGGGAGGGGGAAGGGGAATAACAAAATGCTGAAACAAGGACACAGGATGACACATTGTAACAATGAAACTCACAAGACACTATATTGCAAATGAGCGTCCCAACTTCAGGGGATGGGGGAGGAGTGAGGGAAGTTGGAAAGGGAAGGGATAGTGGGAGAAAAACAAAGGAGAGGGTAACAATGCTCTACAAGAAATGTACTCATTATGTTACTCATGTAACTAACCCCTTTGTACAGCATCTTTACCATAAAATATTTTTAAAAAAGAATCAACAGCAAAGTAACTACCCTAAAAATGAAACAAAAAAATAGTCAAAACAAATAAAACCCATAAAAAAAAACCCAAGAAGGATCCAGTCTTGCTTACCAACAAGACTAAACATTTCAAGAAGCAGATAAAAATGCTAAGAGAAAAGATCATTGATTAGAAAAGTCTATACAATTTGTGCAGGGCAGAATTTACATGGTTTAGATAAGCAGTGTGTTGAACAAAGTAAGCCAAGTTCAGAAGAACAAAGACCATGTGTTTAATGTCATGTATAAATGCTAGATAAATGCTAGATCATAAATCCCAAATATACACATAAACATACCTAATAAAGTACATGTCAAATATGTATGTGTGTAGGTATGCGTCTGTGTGTGTGTGTGTGTGTGTGTGTGTGTGTGTGTGTGTGTGTGTGTGTATTTGTGGAACCATTTGAAGGGATGGTGTAAGAATAAGAATGTCAGAAGATGAATAATGCTGAAATACTTGGCCTCTATGGATGAAGATAGCAGAATGAAACTCACTGAAAGCTGTTGAAAAAATTGAGGGTAATGGGTATGTGAGAAATGAATGTAAAGAAGAGATTTAATGAGATTTAATGTCTTTAAAATACTGTATATGCATGTGTGAATACCAAAGTGGAACTTCTTTTCAACAATTAGCATATACTAAAAAAAGTGAGGGATCTGAATATTGAGTAGGTCCTATCTAGAATGAGGGTAATGTGGGAGGGGAAAAGTGAAAGGAGCAGATGAGGAGACTAAATATGGTCAAAAGAATTTATACACATGTGAAAATGGAATGAGAATTTATTAAAATTAGTTTGGGAAATAAGGAGGAGGTGTGACAAAAATTTAATCTAAATTAGGGACATAGCTGAACTAAAGTTAGATGGTACTTTAAGCAAGGTGTTAAACAACATAAAATGACTGATGTTCAAATAGTAGATTAACTTACTCTTAAGTATAACGCCTGGTAAAAAAAATCAGCCTATCATCAGTAGATGATGCCTATTACTATAACTACTGAAGGGAATGAGTGAGATTTTAGGATTATAGTGTGAATTTGTCCAGCAAAGAAAATTCTGAAATAACCTAGATGGGGTGGCTCAAATGGTACAGGACCAGCTGCAACTGAAAAATCCCAACAAGCACAAGAGCATGAGGCCTGATTTCAAGCTCTGGAACCAGAATACAGAAAACAAACACAAACTAGGGCATCTGTAAAAAAATATTGTCAGAAGCTACATAGCTATTATTAAAAGTTACATATTTAAGAAGGTAAAATTAAATGAAATAGGTAATAATAAAGGGGAACTTTGTAGGTGGTTTTAAATAATTATGATTTATAAATATGAATTAGGAGACCATAATTATCTCTAGGAAAGCACCCTCATTTGCAAAGAACTGTGGGAAAATAGATTGTGGCTGTGGCCATTTATATTGGCAAACAATAAAAAATGGAGACCACTGCTTTGAGATACTCAGCAATGAGGTATAAAGTAATTTGGAAATAAATGCAACTCCTTTGTACAACTACATAAAGAAAATTATTCAAACATAAATAAAAATTTAAAAAAAGAACAAAGAAGAAATACTTTCAAATGTACAAAGAAGGCAGTATCTAAAATTGTTGTTGCTTTGCCCGTGAATCAAGATTTATTTTAAAAAATGGAAAAAGAAAATGAAGGAACACAAAAAAAAACTACTATGGATTTGATGGAAATAATATTTTAAACTGTATTTAGTTTTTATTTTTTACTTTGGGTTAGAATTAGTGTGGAAATCACAGAAAGATGATACAGGATGTTGTGTTCAAAAACAGAAACCTTTTGGAGCTAAATAGAATATGATTGAAAGGATTTACTTTAAATTTAATTTAAATTCAGGGTTTTTTTTTTTTTGAGAGTATGATAGTGGAAATTAAATTAGAAGCTAAAATAGAATGAGAAATGTATGACTTATCCTCAAGGAAGAATGTTAGGAGGTTTAATTTGGCTACAAGTTAGTTAACACCAGAGCTGATCAGCAAACATCATTTTCCATAGAAATAGCACCCATTCTATAGCTTTCTTTCATCCAACAGCTGAAGGAATAACACAAAGAAGATCCTCAAACAACCTCATTTTTGAAATAATTAAGCAATAAATTTACAAGATCAACCATAGTTTCTATTAATGTTTAGATTATAATTAGTATAACCCATGCCAAGTTTATTAATTAAGATTGTTTCCTGTTATATTATTGCTTTCCATAAAGCAATGTCTAGTTTGAACCATCTCCTGAACACCAAAGGTGGAAGATTTGAGTTTTCTCTCTAGTTGTCCATGTCTTCACCTGCTAAAAATTTTTCAAGAATTTCCATCAATATGAAAAGTAACTGAGACCTAACCTGAAAGGTGTAAATTTGGATGGGCTTTTCCTTGTTAGATTTATACTTTGGATTTTTACAGAGAGGACTTGCAGCAAGTATTTCAGAGCAGGAATTTGGAATTCACTTTGTGTAACTTCTGGTCTAATCCATATGATTTTTTAGCTGTGTGCTTGTAGGCCAATTACTAATGCTCTATTTTCTCTTTTGCAATATGAAAAGAATAAAACATCACCTCACAAGATATGGTGAATATGCAATAAATGTTTTAATTTGTGGGTCAATTTGTGGCCAATGGTAAGTAGGCAGTGACTACCACTAATACTATTATTTGTGATGTTGTGATAGCACTTACAATATCATAGTTTTAACTTAGTATTCTCATGAGAATTGTTTTCTTCTATTTCTTTAATTTTATCTCTCATTTTAAAAAGATCATACCAAAGTATAAATTTTGCAAGAAAGTGATTTGTATTTACTTTCACATACTGCTCTGGGATACAATATTGAAGTGGTACAAGACGCATCACGTAAGTATTTTATAAAAAAAACTAATCCAATTTAATGTCATAATAAAATATAAGATTATAATTTGATCAATGTACTTCTCTCTTTTTATGTGTATCTTTACAGAACAAAACAAATTTATTACTTGTAATTAGGGTCAGTAAATTGATAAGTTTATTCTGGTTAAATCATACAAAGTGACACTTATATTAAGATTGAAGATTTTGAAAATAAGGGTACATGATAAAATATAATTATAATTTTCCAAACCAACACTAATAAAATAAAATACAGAGAAACATGTCACCATGTATTGAAGAGACTGAAGAAGTCATAAGTGTAAAGGGAGGTTACAGAGATTTCTAACACAAGTGTTGGGGATTCTAGCTTTACTTGGTTATTTAAAAAGTAATTATTAAAGGAGCCATTTTGCACTTATCTGTCATTTATGTCAATATCAAAAAATCTTTAAAAATATTTTTTAATATTACTAGTGTTTCTACTGATATCCGCCCCCCCCCATTTCATTCCTAGCTCTCAAAGAAAACTATTTGCAACATACTAGTTCATCAGGAAGTAAATGAAAAGACAAACTGTAGCATTCTAGTGATCTGTAGTGGTACAGTCCAGTAATTGTATTCAGTCTATCTAAAGTTCTCATGCTTTTGAAATGGAAAAAGATATTTATCTTAGTCGACATTTTGATGTGACTTTGCATAGTTATGTCCTTGCCATGTTTCTTTCATTGGAAAAAAAATATTAAATTTTCATTGGCAGAAAAATAATTAAAGATTTTTCTTCGTCTTTCCTAGCACATCAAAATTCACCAGATGAAAGATGTACACTGTTATCACAGTATTGGCTACTGAGCTGACTTCAGCTACTGGAATTTCCCCCCTTATCCCTGAATTGCTTAAGCATTAAAACCATCCTTTCACTGAAGAATATTCATTGTATGAAAGGAAAGTTACACTTTACTACATAGCAAATAAATAAATCATATGAATCGCATTAAAATATCTCTCCATCATAGACTCAATCAATCAAGGGTTGTTTTAATGGGAGAGAATACTGTTCTAATTTACTAGCACCCTATATTTTTTCCCAAATATTCTTAGCTGAAATTTGAACACCATCATAGGAACAGAAGAGAAGACCTTCTAGGAACCTTACTGCATTGTTGGTGGGAGTGTAATCTTGTTCAACCACTTTGGAAAGAAGTATGGATGTTCCTCAAAAGACTCCACATAGAGCTCCCCTATGACCCAGCAATCCCACTTTTGGGCATTTACCCAAATGTTTACAAACAAGACCACACTAAAGCTACCAGCACAACTATGTTTATTGCAGCACTATTTACTATAGCTAAGATATGGAACCAACCCAGATGCCCCTCAGTAGATGGATGGATCAAGAAAATGTGGTATATATACACAATGGAATTCAATGCCTCCATCAGAAAGAATAACATTGCTCCATTTGTTAGGAAATGGAAAGACTTGGAAAAAATTATATTAAGTGAAGTAAGCCAAGCCCAAAGAAACATAGGTCCCATGATTTCCCTTATTTGCAATATCTAGTATATGTATGAGTCAAGCAGAAAAGGTCAGATAATGTGATGTTAGGGAATTGAACCTTAAGATATGTATTCAAATGTTTTTTTTTCCTTTCATGCGATTGTTTCTAACATATTTATAAGATTATTTTTTGTTGCTTTGTATGTCTCTCCCCCACAGTATAACCCCTTCTTTCACTGTATTTGATGTTGGTATAATTTGTGGAGGGGAAGGGGAAAAACAAATCGTTTAAATAGGGATACAGGTGGACCCATTGCAACAATGAAATGTACAAGTCATTATGTCGGAAACGAACTTTACAACTTTGGTGGGGGGGGGAGGGGAAGTGGGGAGGATGGGAAGGAATGGGAAGGGGAAACAAAGGAGGCTACAATGCTTGATAACAGATGTACTCATTATCTTGCCCATGTAATTGTAACTCCTCTGTACAGTATTTTCACAATAAAAAAATAAAAGATAAAGATGCTAAAAAAAAAATAAAAAGAATAGAAAGACTTTCTAAATTCTTCAAAAGAACTGAAGGCATTTGATAATCAGCTCAATTCCTCAGAAATGACTCCTGAATATATCATGAAAATATTTGGGACAAATTCCATCTATACCTTTCTTATATTGAATACAATTCATAAGGTTTGAGTGTAGAAATAAATGTGGCTTCGGCTTTCAGGTTATCTCTGAAGTTTGCTAAGAGAACAAAGGAAAGGTATAGCTTTGAAATATATTGCAATCAATCTAAATAATATTGTGATCTTATCTGCCTATGAGTGGGACATTATAACATACTTAAAGGTGCAAAAGAAATCAGTAGCTCTCAATGTTGCCTTTAGAAACTATCTTTGCTGTATGCAATCCCAGCACTGAAGGAGATGAGGAAGGATTGTTAGTTTGAGGGAAGCCTAGAGCAAAATTCTCAAAAGGAAAAAAGGAAGGAAAAATTGGAAGGAGAGAGGGAAAGTAGGAGAGGATGGAGGAAGGAAGGGAAAAAGTGAGGAGAGAAGGGAGGGAGGAACTATCCTTCTTTATTTTCCACTATTGCCTACCAGAGTTTTGCTCTGAGATTGTGTTTCAACTTAAGCTACATTTTAGAATCTTCTAGAGAACTTAAGATATCCCAGCTTTAACTTGTAAATCAGCATTTAGTTAATTTGTGCTGGTGTCAAACATTTGTATTTTTATAGATGCCCGAGGGATAAAGATACAAAGTAAGGCTATGAACCCATACATTTACATACAGGTAACGTTCATTCTCTTGTATTCTTATCCCTTATCTAACATGCTTATTTAAAACATATTTTAGAAACCTTTTGAAAAACTCCGATTATTTTTTCAAGAAAACCAGAGGGAAGTGTTAAATACTTCTATTAGCATTTAATATATGTTCTTGTAACTTTTACCTTTGGCCACAACCCAAAGTAGTCAGAGTTCTGGATTTTGCCCATGCCACTCCCATCTACTGCTTTCCTTCAAATGCATAAATCTCTTTCACCAAGTCATTTCCAAGGTGCCCTCCTGATGTGCCTCAATTTCTGTGCCTCTTCCATCTGGGTTTGCTCTCCTGACTGGGACCCATAGGACTGACTAATAGCATGCTGTGCTTCCATCTGTGTATTTCCTCCCTTATAGGTGGGAACCTGCAATTGCTCATTTGCCACATCTCACACTGAGACCCCAAAGTTTTGATATAGCTTATGTGATTTATCAGTTCTTCCACTAGTACTTTACCTTAAAGAAGTGAGAATTTTGAGTATCACATGTCACAAAAGATGAATTTTAATATAAGACAGCATTTCCTAAAATCAATTCTACAGATATCCAGGCCTTCAAATAATTTTAGAGAGATTTTTGAAAAAGTTAGAAACCTTAGCAATCTATGTCCATTTGAAAAATTTGTATTATATGTATGTTTGCATATACATATATGTCTGTTATTTATATATGTGTATGTTATTTATATATAAATAATATATTATTGTATATTACACATAATATATAATTATATATTATATCACTTTATAATAATATATTATGTATAATTATAATATATTAAGCATAATATATTAAAATCTTTGAATTTTGTAAGATTGTTTTATTTTGCATTGTACAGTTTTTCCAAATTACCTGATGTTATAAGCCATATTATAACCCATATTTCTTTCATAAAACTCTCTCTCTTTCTCTCTCTCTCTCTGTCTGTCTCTCTGTCTCTCTGTCTGTCTTTATGTATGTGTAAAGTGGAACTAGGTACCTTCAGGGGATTGGTGAGGTTCAGAGAGTTTGGGGGAGAATATTGGAAGGGGTGGCATTGATCCAGATACAAAGTACTTATAAATTGACATGTTAAATTGAAACTCTTTTGTATAAGCAATTAAATATTTTTCTTTGCTGTTGTTGTTTTGAATGTACTATGTGATTTTTTTTGTTTCTTTTGTGTGTTCTTCACTATGGTATATCCCCTATTGCCACTCTGTTTGATTTTGGTACACTGCATCTTGTACATACATTTATTTAATTCGGAGAGGGGAAGGGAAAAATGAAGTGGTGAAATAGGTCAAAGAATAACCCATTGCAACAATTATGCTCACAAGACACTATGTTGGAAATGAACTTTATAGCCTTTTGGGGGGGTAAGAAGAAGAGTGGGGAAGGGGGAGGGAAAGGATAGTAGAAGGAAAACAAAGGAGGGAGTGACAATGCTGGACAAGAAACTGTAACCCCTCTGTATATCATCTTTACAATAAAATAAAATTTTAAAAAATAGAAAAAAGATAATTTTAATAAAATAAAATAATTTTCTGAAGGAAACTGAAAAATTTCTCTTTTGTTTTCACATTTCTCCAAGTTTGTCTATGTGAACAGTATTTCGGTTCAATTCAGGCAAAGCCTATGTGTGTGTCTAATTGTGTGTGTGTGTGTGTGTGTGTGTGTGTGTGTGTGTGTGTGTGTGTGTGTGTGTGTAAAGATAGGAAAGATAAGACAGGGTGAATTTTTCTCCCAGCAACTCTTAAATCAACTAGTTTCTTTTTGTAGGAACAATTAACTAGTGACAAAATAATCTTGTTTTCTGATTTATAAATTTGAAAAAGATTTGTATAGCTGAAAAGATAAGCAATTTTTCTTGCCTTTAATTCTTCTATCAGTTTCTGAGAAAGTGAGGTACAGTACATCACAGCATGTTACAGAGGAATCTTTTCTCTATAAAGTCCAGTTATGGAACTCAGGAAACTTTAAAGACAATGGAATAAACCTCCCTTGGGAAGTTTTTCTACTTTTCTATTCATTGCTATAGCTGTCTTACACAGAATATTAGTAATAAATAGGAAAAAGAACAAATAGTTTACATCTGGAAAAAAAATAAAAGCTTTTCTTATGTAGTGGTACTATTGCTGAGGCAATCCCCTGATTAGTTCATGGGGTCTGAGCAGAGGAAGTAATCCTTACTTCTAAGAAGGTCAAGAGATTTTCTATTTGTTAGATCATATCCGTTGATGTTGAAGTCTTTGAGGATGGTGGTGGAACTGTGTGGAATGAAAGGATCGCAAGACTTTTATTTTTTTCCTGGAGTATAAAGGACAGGACACAGACAAAACAAAATCAAAGATAACCAAGGTAAAATCTGATGACACATGGCAAAGGAGACTATTGAGAAACAGCATGAAGACTATGGTTTAAGGGGAAGTAATTTGTGAGACAAAGATTTTCAAACATTTCTTTTTTTTTTTTTTTCTGCAGTCCTGGGGTTTGACCTCAGCACCTGGGCATTATCCTTGAGCCTCTTTGTGCTCCAAGTTAACATTCTACCACTTGAGCCACTTCCTGGGTTTTCTGAGTAGTTTATTGGAGATTAGAGTCTTGTGGACTTTGCTGCCCAGGCTGGCTTTAAATGGTGATACTCAGATCTTTGCCTCCTGAGTAGCAAACTCAATTTTTTAACAGTAAAATTCAAGACTAAAATTTTAACAGTAAAATTCAAGATTATATTGTGGCTAGGATGATCTTCCAAACTGGAGGTATGAGGCTGGGCCTGACAACATACAGGTAGCAATAGCTTGGGCCAGGAGGGGTGGAGGGCAGCTATGGAGGCAGCACTGTGGTAATCCAACTATGGCACCAAAGGACATGGTTATTCTCACTGGGTTTACCAAATGTACTATTATTTTTAATAATGTGTAATGCATTAGGATTTTATTTTTTGTAAATAGCATTACCACTACCAAACCAAATTATTACTTATTAACCACTTCATGTGATACATAGGATCAAATACTTTAAAATATGCTTTCGTGAAATACATTATTAATCCTTCCAATAGCCTTTAAACTGGATACTGCCGTCTTAATTTGGTTCTGGAGAAAGTTTAGCTTTTCCAGGTTAAGCCTGTCAGCAGCCAAAGCATGACAAACCTAAAAGTCTAGTCCAGGCTTTGCTGGCTTCAAAATTAATGACCTTTCCAACCTTTCCAAATACATTTTTACTTTATGTCATTTTACTCTGGTAGGTCTCAAAGTGTCATTCTGAAAGCTCCAATATCAATTTTGTCTGTGAACTTGTTAGAGAGACAAATTCTGTTTTTCCCAGTCCTATTAAATAAGAGAATTGCATATTGGCACCCAGAAATATGCATTTAGACCATTATAAATTATGAGGACAAATAAATCCTCATGGAATGAACAGGACACATTATTAACATCAAGTCTTCTCTTGTCCTATGCGAGCAGGATTTGAACAATAACAGTATGATTTCACCTGCAATTCTAAATTTCAACTTTATAGGAAAATCTTGTGAAAGACATTGTTTGGAAAATGGTCCCTTAGCTTTTATAACTGTGTTAGACATATCCCATGCCACAAAAATCTATCTAACTAAGGGTCAGGTCCTAAAGAATCACAAGTTGACTACATCTTTTGCAAAGCTGTCAGGTCTTTCTCATGATATTTCAGCCATTCTTTGACCTCTATTTTCAGGTTATTTTCTCTTCTATGCCTCCATAGACTTAGATCTGTTTCTAGGTTGCTTTCTGCCTAAAGGAAAGGTGTATCCAAGGCTACAGTTTATTTCAGCAATGAGCCTCAGGAAATCTTAGCAGGGAAAGGTCACAGCTCCATTACCTATTATCAGATATTGGTTTGCTGATATGAAAGTTTAGGCAAGAACTTGATAAGCTCTGATATTACTGGCAAATACTTCCTAGCATAGATAGCAGCAAACAAATTTATTCTGTGAAATAACTTCACTATAATAAGGCTTTAAAAGTTTTGAACTGAATGACCATTTTTTAAAAAATCATACTGTGACTATTACAGGGTGAACTAAGACTGGGATTTGAATGAGTGAATGAATGAATAAGTGACCAACATTTTCAGAACCAGAAACTCTAATTGAATTCTGAGGAAAAACAACATGAAGCTCATATATCCTAATCTAATATGGAGTAATCTGATAGTGAAGTACTCAACATTTTAGAACAGTGAACATACTTAATGAGAAATTATTAGTCCAAATATTTTTCATGGTACTGTCGTTTGAATTCAGGGTCTTTTGCTTGAACTCAGGGCTGTTGTTCTATAATTTCAGACAGATTCCTAGCACATTTTGCAGTGCTAATTTTTGAGATCAGGTCACATACTTATACTACAGTCCTGCTATTTATACTTCATATAAATGGAATGATAATGTTGTTCTCCTAAACCAGCTTTATATTATTTCTGATAAGGATTCTCATAAACATTCCACTCAAGTGAGACTCAAACTGCAATCTTTCTGATTTCTGCCTCCTAAAAAGCTTGGATTGATGGTATTAGTAAACAACTCAAAAATAATTTATTTGACAATTCACATACAATAAATGCTTTTCTGTGTGTTAGTACCAATTAAAATAATTTAGGAAGTATTTTTTACTTGCACAGGGAAATTTTAGGAATTATGTCAAATTACTGCATTCTGAGATATCCAATAATTACTGCAATTCACAAAATTTTAAGACATCTCTACCTACATATCCACAGGATTTAATTAAAATCTTTTATTTCCCCTCAAATTTGAATATTAATGCAATAAATTTGAATTTGTGAATAACAAATGCAGTTAAATGTGCCTTGACAATAGCTTTCTGATCCACTATACTTTTTGTGATTTTTTTTTTTTCTGAACCACATTTGCTTCATCTTTAGAATGGAATTTCAGGAAGTTGGTATTGATCACACAGTACTGGTTTCTAAATCTGCTATTTTGTTTGTTTCCTTCTGGAAAACTGATGTCTGGAAACTCTTATTCCACTTCTTAGCCTTTATTATGTATTGTGAAACTTTTTTTTTTCATAATCCTATTCTATTTCTTCTTAAAATACCCTCAGACTAATTTCCTGAAATTTAAGCTTTTATGGGTCACAAAAGCACTACAAAATTAGGCTTAATAAAGTTGAACTGAATGAATATAGACAGTATTTCCAAGGATCAAAGATAGATAGATGGATATTGAATGGAGATATGCACAAGGAAGGTAAAATTTCAAACATGCAGTCTATTTGAAGACAAAGGTAGTATATTAGTATATGTTTCTTTTAGTCATCCAATGCACTGTAACGATTGCTGCCAATTAAAATAATATCTATTCTTTAAGATTGGGAGTAGTTTTAACTTTCAGGAAGTCCTTCCAAGATCACTTTGGTCCATAGATTTCTCTCCCTCCTAAGTAATATCATACTGATAAGTGCTACTTATATGCATGTAGGCATTTTGTTTTATTTAGTCAAGAGCATTGTAATCCCTCCAAGGGAAGAGGTCAGGTTTGGTTTTATTTTTCCTGTTCCTCCAGCTGGTTGTTCCAAATATCTGATTTGGAAATATTTGTTGAGATAGTTATTGAAATAAATATTGTGTTATTACTCACTGTCATTGCCAGATGACCTGTAAGTAAAGAGAAATAGGGCAACCAAAAGGAAAAAGAGATTTGTTTCCTAACAGAACTGGGTAAACAATTTGAGTCAATTCAGATCAATGAACATTTATTATCCAGAAAGCTTCAGGCCACATTGATTTCTTCCTTCTCTGAACTCATGAACACTCTTGTCTCTTGCACTCAAGAAGATATTTACTCATGTTCTCTCTTCTATTATGATTTAAATGTTCTAGCTAGCTTTGTTCTATTTCTACTCTATTGAGTTTATTCAGTTGAACCAAATAATACTTACCTACATCTAACCTTTTCTATTTTTGAAACAATAGCTTTGTATGGTTATGTGTAAAATACGTTTGTAAGTAGAATCTGTGTCATATTTTGTTTATCAATCATCCATCTCCAGCATGGAAAAACAGTGACTACTAAACACTTATTTACTGATTCAGACGTAAATAGAGAGTCAGGGTATCTTAGAAGTCATTACTTTACTAATTAGTCTGTGCATTCAAGGACAAAGGAGTTCATACACAAATTTTATTATACCTATAATCTGTGTTTATATGTTTCATATGTGAGAATTAGCTTTTTTATAAATGTTAAGAATTGAGAAGGCTCTTGTCAAAGTCAAAATGCTTAGGATTCTCTAACAATTAAGTACATTTTCTTGGCGGGAGTGTGGAATGTAGTTATTCTCCTGAAGTTTGAATTGTAGGAGGTCTGTCATGTGAGCCAGCAACTTCGTGAATAAACTCCTTGTAGCATATGATCTGTTCAATGTACAGTGATTTTCCAGAATAGTGATTCTACTATCTTTGCTAATAGCCTATTTTAGTGTCTAACTTTCCTGACTATCAAGAATTTTTTTCTATATGTCAAGAAGAAATGTATTAGTAGAAATTTAAGTCCATTTTTCCCTATTTAGCTGTCTATAAAGCTATGTCACTATTGATCAGCTATTTCCTATTCCCCTCTTTGCTGCCTGAATGGTGAGAAGATTTAGGAATTGCCATCAAGTTAACAAGTACTAAAGAACCTGCCTGCACCATCTGTTCTCATTTAATATTGGTTCTAAAGAAATCTTAGTTTAAAAGATAGAAAATGCAGTAGTATTTCAAAGCGATTGGAGAGAAAATACCTGTGGAGTGCCTTTGGTTCAAAATACTAGCCTTAGGAGGAATTGTTATTATAATTAGTGCCAATGGTGATAGACAACCTTTAACAACGGTTTCTAAGAAACATCTGTGAAATATATCCCCCAAACACTCTGGCAACTTCATAACTGTCAAAAACAGTTTCAAATATCTATAGCACTCAAATACAGAGTTTTACCTTCATGAGTACTTTGGCATTCCCTCTGAAACCTGTCAAGCAAACTTGTTACTTATTCTGCTCTCCTCTCCCCCTCTCCCCCGCCCTTTTGTCTTGCCCAATGTGACACATCCTAAATATACCATTTAAGATTCTTCTCCCCTACAAAGCCACATTTCTCCTTTGCTCTGTATTTGCAATTGAAATTTGACTCTATAATTTATATTAGCTACCGTTTTAGTTCATTTGGAATTCATACCTTAAAGAATCTATAACACATTGCAGGTGATAAGCTCCAAAAAATATAGGCACTTTATAATGAGATTAGTAGCCACCATGGATTCAAACTATAGAACTTAGCTCTCTTACAGTGAGGACTTGGGCAGCAAACAAACTTATAAACTTCAGTCTTTAGGAATCAATCATTAAACATATATTAAAAAATTGAAATAGTACCTAGTACTTAGCAAACAACTATCAACTTTAGCTATATATTATGAATATCATAATTTTGCCAAATATAACAGGTTAAGGGATTCTGCAATAAGCATAAGGGATTCAATACATGCTTGGGGGGACAGTTAGACAAGGTACAAGAAGGACACCGAGAAAAGAGTTCCTTACAACACAATCAAAGCAATTTTGTAGAATGGTGGGTAATAATGACATTTTTAAATTTTTATTTTATTTTCAAGGTAATGTACAGAAGGGGTGCAGTTACGTAAGTAAAGTAGTGAGTACATTTCTTGTTGAACTTGTTACCCTCTCCCTCATTTTTCTCCACTTTTCCTCACCCCTAATCCCCATCCCCAAGTTGTACAGTTCATTTCCAACATATTGTCTTGTGAGTATCGCTGTTGCATTGGTCTTTTTATATCACCATTTTGTTGTTTGCCTTCCCTTACTTAATTCAGATAAACATATATCAATACCCAGGGTACCAAAATCAAATACAGTGATAACAGGGGATAAACCATAGGGACAGGGGAACAAGAGAAAAAAGAAATCACATAGCACATTAGAAACAGCAACAACAAAGAAAATCCTCTTGTTTCCATGTGTTGGATATCATTTTGCTTAGCATCATCTTATATGGCCACATGTACATAGCTATTGAGCTATTCTGCTCCCCTGGTAGGACTATCCTAGACATATACTAATTATTACAAATGAGCTAAGTGTGAGATCCATGTTTCTTTGTGTCTGGCTTACTTCACTTAATATGTTTTTTTTCCAAGTCTTTTCATTTCCTTATGAATGGGGTGATGCCATTCTTTCTGATGGAAGCATAGAATTCCAATGTATATATATAGCACATTTTATTTTATCCAT
Organism: Dipodomys merriami; assembly: GCF_024711535.1. NCBI lineage: Eukaryota > Metazoa > Chordata > Mammalia > Rodentia > Heteromyidae > Dipodomys > Dipodomys merriami. The sequence continues at coordinate 72,593,855 of NW_027202270.1, read as the reverse complement.
TCATCTATTGAGGGGCATCTGGATTGGTTCCTAATAATGACATTTGATGGAGAAATATGAGTTTTCTACACACTAAATAAAAGGGAGCAATTTATAGGCAGAAGGAATCTGTAATACAAACAATATTTAATCCACAATTAGACCATTGAAATATTTTCTGTGCCCTCTGGGATTTTCTGTTTAGGGAAGATGAGACACATGATAAATAAACACAGCAATAGTAAAATTCTGAAAACCACACAATTATGTTTGGCCTTTACTATGTATCATGTAATCCATATATCAAGTCTCTGGCCTCTCTGGTACAATAGAAGACATTAAAACAACAACAAGAACAAAAACAACAACAACAGCCAAGAGCCTGCGACTTGTTGGTGGTTTTTAAAACTTGGTGGTAATTTTTAAAACTAGAAACAAACTGTGTTTACTTATAGAGAGACATTTAAGGAAAAACCATTTAAGCCAACACTAATGGAAGAGTGGAGTCTGTATAAGCAAGTTAGAGCTTGAAGGGGAGTGTTTGGTACAAAGTCTCCTCCAAGAGTAATATTTTGAAAGAACATGCAAAACGAATAATTACTTTATTTAAAATAGAATTGTATTTTTTTAACTCAGATAAAACATATCCCAATCCTGTTGCTAGTGGCTCACAACTGTAATCCTAGCTATTGAAGAGGATGAGATGTGAGATGTGAGGAAAGTCCATGAGACTCTTATATCCAAGTAACCACAACATGTGGGAAGTAGAGCAGTGGCTCAAGTGGTAGTTCCCTAGGCTTGAGCACAAAAGCATTGGGAAAGCTCCCGGGCCCAAGTTTAAGCCCCAGGACAGGCAAAATCAGAACAAAACAGTAACAACAAAAGTCATGTCCCCAGTGGATGTTTTATCATTACATGCATATATGCACATATATATTTATGTATATATAATGGCAAAACAGATATGTGTGTGTTTAAAAAAGCATATGTATGTAGGTAAACTGTAAGATAGGTATAGATAATAGATAAATGGATTATACTCTAATGAATAGATGTCAAATAAAATTGGTAAAATTTTCCTATCCAGAAGGTAGTATATTTACCTGTGAACATTTGTTGATATTTTCTCTAAATGGTTTTTGTCAACTTATCAAGATAAAAGTAAAACATTAGTCAACATTAATCATTACTCTCAATTGTTGGTTAATAGATTTGCCTGAGTTGCCTGCCATACATCTCCTTAATGTACAACCTAGACAGGAAAAGAAATAATGCAAAAAAGAAAAAAGGAAGTAGAGAATACTTGGAGGAACAAGTAGCCTATTTTTCTCCCTATCACCTGGTCCTATCTACCTTTTTTTCAATTTAGGCTATTGTGGTTATCTGTTTACTTTTCATTCTGTGTTGATGTGTTTTTTATTTCTGCTCTTCTGTTGACTTTTGGTTCCTATTCCATTGAAGTTCATGACTTTCTGACAGCTCCCTCCTCCCCTGTACAGGGGGCTGTTACTTTACACACAAAACTAAGTGGGGACACTAACCCAGTTATGCAAATGGTTCAGACAAATGCATTTACAAATCTGAACCAACCATGCAATTGCTTCCGTTTTCCAGTTACTTCCAGCATCTGTTCTGTGAATACTGTCAGTCACTTTCCAGCTGAAGTCACAATTATGCCAGAAACACTCACTCAACTCAGTCAAACAATCAATTTAACTGACATCTTCCCCCACTGACTTGAGTGGTCAGTGGGAATGACAAATTGGTTGCTTGCGAGTTCTAAAGAAACTGCCTTCAATTTATCTTATAAAAGCATCTCTTCAGCTGGTTCTGGATGATCCTGTTGCTTTTGCATTCTGCATGGTTATTAAAGCTTCTCTCCATGAATGAGTGGCAGAGCAGCTTTAAAACAATTACAAGCATTTAAAAAGTAATTACCAGAGAATTCTAATGCAAACAAAATATCTATTGTGACTACCATGAACGAGTCTGTACAAATATTTCTTCTCTCTTTTTTTTCCTCTCTCTCTGTCATAGTCCTGGTTATCCATTTCACACAAGATTTAATTACAAATTTGTCTTCCTTATCTTCTGGGCCCATACTGCTGCTAGAGAAAAATGGAAATAATACAGGTAGTTCTGGCGGAAAAGGTAGTTCAGAAGAGTAGACAATAAAAATTTAAGGTTATAGAGGATATTTTTTACAACTAGAAATACATGTCAACCTGTTTGTAACATTGACCTAAAATGTATAATTTACAACTTATTAGCAATTAGCATATCCCAAGAAAGCAGATAATCATAACAAAAGCTTTTTTCCTTGGTGTTTTAAAGAAACATACATCTTAGTGAATAATACTTTAAATTTTTTGTTTGTTTATATTTCATTTTTTGCTTTTCCAGTAGATTGTAACTTTTAATTACCTAGGATAATAAATATAGGGATCTATGCAGAATATATATCAGTTATTTGTAATACCTCATGTTATGCAGTGTATAATATATATATATTTTTTGTCAAGGATAAATTAAGTCATAAAATATTATGTTCTTATGAAATTCAGGTGAACATCCATCTTCAAAATATTCTATGGGGGGGAGGGAGGCTGGGAAGGGATGGGAAGTGTAAACAAAGGAGGAGGCTACAATGCTTACCACTATCTTACCCATGTAATTGTAACCCCTCTGTACAGTATTTTCACAATAAAAAAAAAAAGAAAAGGAAAAAAAAAGAAAAAAATATTCTAAGCTTCTTGGCTTGTGCTTTGTGACATTGCAGCCTTTAGCCCCATGTGACCATTACACACTTGAAATGTGGCTAATAGGAATGGAGTGTTATAATATATAAAGTACTCAGTGCTTTTAAAGACTTACTTTTGAAGAAGGCTGAAAATATTTCAACAGTAACTCTTATTTTACACTTAAAATTATTTTGGATACATTGGATTAAATATAACAGTAATGAAATTAATTTCATCTTTCTTTTAAATTTCCAATGTGAAAACTAGAAAATAATATAAAACTTCCAGTGTATGCATGGTTTGTTTTCATTATCTTTTATTTAATCATGATGGACTAATAGGGACGGCTGCAACCTGAATCTATACTGGCACTGAGAGAAGGGTTTATTTATTCTGGAACATGCAGGCCTCAATGGAAATGGAGGCTAGGACTTCTGGGAGGGATCAAACTGATTAGTGACTGCATTCCTAATTAGTCTTGGAGTTGGGCTACTTAAGTCCACAATGCTGCCACTGACTATGTTTTTGGCAGAAAACTACTGCCAGTTCAGCTACAGAATAAAATAATTGAGTCCATCAAAGAAAACATTTGCCTGGAGGGAACAAAGGAGAAGGAAGAGATGAAGCAATGAAAAAAAGCTAAAATGCCAACAAAAATTAATCGATTTTAGATTTGCCTGGTATGATTGAAGTAAAAAAAAAAGTGAGGTGATTTAATTAAATTATGTGCCTTCCCCAAGGGGAAAAAAATGTTGATTTCCTTTAATTCCTTCAAACAGCAATCCTGGGCCATAAACTATTTATCTGTTTTCAAAGCATCAATATTGGGAATTTAAATGTTCTCTGATAAGGTTTCCCTCCCACTGGTTCCAAAATTATCAGATATATTTTATTTGATAATCATCCATATTTTTGTGTTGTGAGTGTGTGTGTGTGTGTTACTTTTTTGCTCCTCTTTTCAAGGCTAATATTGTGCTCCTTGAAAATAAATCCTTCAGCAGTGAATTCTCTCTGCATGGCAGCTAGTTACCTGGGAGAATGTGCTTCCCATCACAAAGTACATTAGAAAGTAACCATAGGGTAGATGACCAATGCCATGTGTGAAACAGTTTGCTACAACAATCTAAAACTTTATTTTAAAGTATCTCATCAAAGAGTAGGCATAAAATTAGCATATCCAATCAGTCAAATTGAAAGCCTGGCTGTTCCCTAACAATTCCTTGTTTGGGGACTACCTTCCATTCTTCTAAAACATGGTTGTCAGGAAAATGTAATGCTTCCCCCTTGAAATGCTAATGCTTGTTGCCACTTGATCATCCTAATGACCCTCTAAAGGAATTTCATTAAAATAAAGACATTCTTTGTGGTGTTTGGAGATATATTCTTCTCTGAAATGAATAATGCTCTAAATCATTCTCAAACAACTTAATAACTTGCAGTGAGTCAAGTGTGAATCAGGCAGTGGGCCAGATGGTTGGTCAGTTTATGCAGGAAACCAATAAACACATAGAACTACTGAGTCTTTTCATGTTTAGACAAAAATCAGTATTTTCTGATCAAGATAAAGTTGTATCTTCCTACGATCTGTGATTAGTCACATAGGGAGAACCCACTTGATTTTTAAAATTTAATCTTTATAAATGTATCATAAGGAACATCACCACAAAATAGGCAAATAGAGGGATACAGAGGCAAGGTATAAGGGTTGAAATAAGTTATGGAACTTCGATTTACTCCCAGATCAGGTCAATGCATTCACCAATCTAGACTTTCCAGATACTTTTAATTATTATAGTACTAGTGAATATTTCAGTGCATTTTAATATTATATTAAGTGTATAGTATTTTTAAATGAGAATCTAGTACAAACTCCGCTACATATGCACAACCCATTGCTTCAATCTGAATATGATTCTGCGGAAGGATATATTCTGAATATACAAATGTAAAAAAATACAAAAATTAACAAAAACTACAAAAAGGCTCTCCTGGAATATTATTTCTCATGATGGCACTCAGCTATATCATTTCACACTCACTCCTCCTCCACCCAGAACAATCTGGATTAAGAGATCATCCTTTATAATTATTTAATATTCTGTAAAGATTCTTGACTACTTTTTATCAATCTTACCTTTTCCCTATCTGATCTAACAAGAAGAGATAAGAAATCCACTTCCCCCAGTGAAACACAAATCAGCAGTCTATTCAAATATATAGGAAATACTGCCTGACCATGAATACTGGAAAAAAATTGATTTGGAATATCATATGTCTTTATGAGAAATTTCAGGTTTATTAAAAATACTGGGCTCTACATAAATATTCTCTATTATTCTGTAATGACTAAAACATGAGCTTTTCATAATAAAATATGGATACTTGACCTAAGTAACATCTTGTGCTCATCAACATTTTAGCATCATAGATGATGAGGAATTTTCACCCAGTTTCAAGAACTCTAGAGGTCATATATGACTTTCTTTGATCTGTAGCTGTGTATGGATTGTAAAGCTCTATAGAGGTGATATTCTTTAAATTGCAGGTGAGTCATGACTTGTTTAGTTCCAGGAAAGTTTTGTTCCAGAGAATATTTACTTGGCCTTGTCCTTGAATTTTCCCTCTAGAAAGCTTGCTTCAGTAGAGCAAGCTTTGCTAGTCCCCATACCATGTGATATCTGCCTTGATGTGATTTTGTTTTTGCTTTTATAAGCTTTGTAATAACTGCATTCAAGGATGCAGGTTCTTTGGGACTCTAGTCCACCTTCAGTCACCAGCTTTCTAATAAAGACTCGAGATTCTACCTCTTAAAAAGTGTGGCTTCTCTGTATTTCATTGATTGTGTTCCCATATATCAATAAGAGATGGATCTGTAGATCATACTTGGTTCTAGTGAAGATTAATCGAGAAAGTCATATAGTATCTCTAGAATCCTGTTGCCTTAGGTACAACGTTGAAATAATAGGTTTTTTTGAGGAGATTAAAAGAATTATTAGCTACAGAAATCAGCTCATTCCATGGATTCTACTAAAAATATTCCCTTATGTGCTGGTAATTATCATGTTAATGATATTTATTAAGTTATTAATTAACATTACGTATTTGTTACTAATTGCCTTGCTGTTCTGTGTTTTTGATTGCTACCCTGCGCACTTACTGAGCAGTTATTTTTTTGTTTTTTTTTTTTTTACTTTTCCTGTCAATCTTTCCCAGTTTCATGTATCCAAATGTGATAGCAATTATCTCAAACCTACTGGAAAGCAAGTTCTGATAACTATATTTAAATTTTAAGTAGTAAATTTATATTTCTATTGAATGATATGCATATCCTTTGTTTTATATTTTCATAAAACATTTTAAATTATTTTAAGATAATTCCTTTCAAAAATTCTGAAAGTCACAAAAATGACATTATTAAATTGAACATTCCTTCACTAACTAGAATTTGAAATATACTCACAGTAACTTTGTACATTATTGATCAGTAGAATCAACATAAGAAAACCATCATCTATGTTTACTGGAAGAGAAAATAGTATTGTTACTTTAATTTTGCCATATTTATATATTAAATATTTTATTCAATCAGAAAAAGTAAGTTTATTCCTCATCTGTAAATAATTTAGTATATTTTTAAAAATGGAAGTCAATCAGTAGCTATACCAATAAATAAAAGGCATTTTCAAATTGACTACATTTGAATATTTTAAATTATACTTTTAGGATTATGTAATAGCCATTTACAAATAAATGCATGGTTGACATGAAGTCATGTAAAAATTGCATTGTCCAATATTGTTCCAATAAAGAATTTATCTTGGATCTGTGTTTCTAGAATTAGTGATTAATTAGTTTAGTTTAGTATAATACCTCATAGAAACCCTGTCTTCTCTCAAATTCCCCTTTTAGAAAGCAGCTTTAGTACGGATAGAACTATTTAAGATTCAGGCTGAATCAAATTCCCATTAGCCATCATCCTTTATTTGCGATATTTCCAGTGTACATATTAGTTACTTTCCTATTCCAGAGACGTTTTGACATGTTAGCATTATACATTGCTGAATGTGTGAAATTAACATAGTATTTTCTTCATATCTTTTGGGGAAAAGTTATTTTTCATCTAAAGATCAGGAATAATGAGCATTTAATTGAATGACATTCTACCTTACAGTCCACAGTGAACCCAATTTGAAGGTCAATTTCTTCTTTTCTTTGTTAATAACACAATAACTCATCCAGTTTGTGGTCAGATCACTAATAAAACCTCAATTATAATCCCTCCAATTGGTTTAAGTTGCTAAGGTCCTATTTTCAAGAATTACCACCTATGGAGAGGTTGTCAGACATCCTCATTCATGCTCATTAGCTGCACTGATATCCTGGTTCTGGAAGGTAAGGCAATGCGTGAGGAGGTTTGTAGGAAGTCAGAATCACTTAGGTGTTAATTGGAAATGCATTTTCTTCTATCTTAATATCAGGAATGCTGAATAACAGCATTTGACTCTAGAAGAACCTGAACTGCATTTGAAGAATTTGAAGATATTTGCTAATCATTTTCTTATGTATAATGACTTAATTGATAGAGCCAATGGGTAGATCCCCATATTGAAAAATGTCTGCCATCAAAGGAAATTAAAATATGTCTCAGTTAACATCAGTGATAGACCATAAGCCAGAAGTTTATGTTAAAACATAGACTGCACAGAAATATCACTGGAAAAAAATAAATCTGTGTTCATCACTGACTTGAAGCATCCTTAACAAGTAAACCAATAACAATAGAGAAAATGGGCAATAAGGTCAATATCTGTTTTCAAACTACAGATAAAGTAAGTGTTTATAAAATGAAAAAAATAATAACTTCTTGGAGATCAGCAGAATCATTTTCTGAAAAGAGAAGATTAAAGCAAAGATGACTATCTGTGTGGGAGGTAGCATGACTCAGTAGTCACTTAAAATGCTCTAATCCCTGGAAGTTAGAGAAAGTACATAATAATACCCAGGAAATGTAGATCCCAGGAGAATAAACATATCTTTTAATCATTTTCCTATATATCATTCACCACTTTTCAGGATATTTGCTCTGAATTTCTATGGATCATACCTTAAGTAAGCTAAATGTGGTCGTTGGACTCACAACATAAACATCTCTGGTGAGGCTCCTTGATATTCACAATGTCAAATCACACTCCACACTGACTGATTCAAACCTGCATCTCATCCAGATGTCCAAATGATTCACATTCCCATAAAAGTCTGAGAGGCACAGGCATAAAAGTACTATACTTCAGTTTTGAAGACCTCACCTTCATTTGCATTGCCTTGTTTTGTTTATCTTTCTCTAGAAGGTATTGTCTTAATGTTGTCGCTATTCTGGATTGCATTTCAAATATGAAGCTTTCTTGTAGACCTGGGTTTCAGGAAATTTTCTTAAGAACTTACAATGGTATTAATCTATCTATTGTTTTAAATTAATTTGAATTTGTCTTTGGGAAAAGTATCATGCAGTTTTGTGTTTGATTATAAGCATTCAATGGTTTTCTTTTGATATACTGGGGGAAAAACAAAGGAGGAGGCAAAAATGCTGGATAAGAAATGTACTCATTACCTTGCTCACGTAACTGTAACCCCTCTGTACAGTATTTTCACATTAAAAAAACTTAATTAAAAAAGAATTTTTTGGGTAAAAAAATCTGGAAAGAAAGTGATATAACCAAAAACAAGGAATTGATCATAAAGAGAAAGTCAGTTGGAAGATAGAGAGGTCTACTTCAATTGCTAACAATAAATATTGAAATTTAGGAATATTGTATCATAAAAAACACTTACATGTTTCAAATAACTACCTTATCCATTATTTGTTCAGAGATTTTTCAAATTGTCATTTTTCAGAACTCCAAAAGTTAGACTTGATTTCTAGTCTGTAATCTTTAGTTTGTACAGTGAAACTATCAAAGTATGCTTTATAGTGGAAAAAGGCCACGTGCATCTGAAATGGAAATAACTTTCATTAAAAATATTTTTTCCTCATTTTGTTATTGATTTCCTGCAGTACTACTACTGTGATGAATATCTCTTTTTTGAAAGTAGAAACATGGCTAAACACTATAGTAACTAAAACATTTGAGCTGACATAATATATGTCCAAGTTGTAAAATTTATTTAAAATAGAATATGAGCTTTTGCATGGAGTATTATAAAATGCTAACTTTCCTCTTGAGAGTATTTTTCTTAGGAAAACAAGTGTATATTAGAGTAAAATAGAGATTTAAAACAACTTGTTATTAGAATAAAAGTGACTTTTATACTTCATGTTTTTGTTTGAGTCTCTATAATGAAGTATTTTAATAACTTATTTAGAAAGAAATTCAATAAACAAAGTACTATGGAAATACTAGAAAATATTCCTTACATTAACATATATAGTAACAAGATTGCATTGAGCTATTGCTACACAATTTATGAATATAATTATTTGCTTTTGATTTTTGGTGAAATTAGTCAGATAGATTTCCATAAGTACCATGGAAAATTCAATTAACTCTGTTATTATTTTAATTGTTTTAAAGTTACCTAGATAAATAATACCCTTGGGGGGGGGGAAGGAATAGGATTGGGATGGGGGTGAGGGGGGAGGCTGGGAAGGGATGTGAAGGGTAAACAAAGGAGGAGGCTGCAATGCTTGGTAAGAAATGTACGCATTATCCTGCCCATGTAATTGTAACTCCTTTGTACAGTATGTTCACAAATAAAATAAAATTAAATTTAAAAAAAGATGCATTGTATATACAAAAAAAATAATAAAAATAAAAAAGCCGGAAGTCGTGTTGTGGCTCAAGTGGTAGAGTGCAAAAAAAAAATAATAATAATACCCTTGATAAACATTAAAATCATATGCAGGATTAAAATTTAAATAATGTAAAAAAATTTAAAAATGTAATTTATTGATCTCTCATTTTTATCCTCAGCATTATTTTGGAATGAGTGATGGATATTGTACATTTTAAATAGCTGTTTCTTAATTCAGATTTTAAAAACAAACCTTCTGCTAAGTAAGGAGAAAAGTTGTTTTATGTCTTTCTATTCCTTTCTCTCCATTTATTTAGTTTTTAATAGTGTTAAATAATGAAACTCTTTTTCATGATCCATTTATTTCAGTATGATCACTTGGCTTTATGCAGCATTAGATCAAAATGGTAGCACATTTACTTTATTTGCTGTAGAGTAGCAGATACATTTGCTTCAAATATAGTGCTTTTGCATAAGGATTATTTTGAGTTGAAGGCAGTAGAGACACTTGAAAAGTACTTTGTCTACTGCCTATTTGAATAAATAAATAAATACATAAATAATAGGACACATATTTATAAAATTGTGTCTGTCAAACCCTATCTACTACAATGTACCAACCTGGAAACTGCTTTGGAGGAATCTGCAGAACTTACTAACCTTTGTCTGTCATCTGTTTTCCAAACATTTTCCTTTCCTCAGCTTGCTGCTATAGAATCAGGTCTTTTCCTTACACCTGTCACTGATGTAAAATATTTACTCTTCTTTTTGGAAAATGCTATATGACTCAAAAGTTCAAATCAGCCCTTTGGGAGATATTATTTACCTGCAATTTCCCATACATAAAAAATTGAAAATTTATATTTGTATTTCCCTTTCATTTATGTTGCAAGAGTTTCAAGAACAAGCTTAGAAAGACAGAAGAAAAATTAGTTGTTCCTTCTCTCTCTCTCTCTCTCTCTCTCTCTCTCTATATATATATATATATATATATTATTGTAAAGATACTGTACACAGGGGTTAAAGTTACATGAGCAAGGTAATGAGTCTTTTTCCTATTGAACATTGTTACTCCCTCCTTTGCTTTTCCCCCATCCCTTTTCTCCCCTCCTCCCCCACTCCTCCCCACACGGCCAAAATTCCCTGTGAAACTGTAAAGTTCATTTTCAACATAGTGTCTTGTACATCTCATTGTTTGTTACAATGGGTCATCCAGTATCCATTTCAGCATTTTATTATTTCCCCAGATTAGAAAAATCTATATGCAAGATTCAGGACACCTCAACCAAATACAGTGACAGCAGGGGTTATACCATGGGGGAAGAACATACAAAGAAAAAAACAAAAAAAAATCACATATAACATTATAAGTACATTCAAAAGAACAGCAACAAAGATAAAATATCTTGTGTCCCTATCTTGGGGTTCATTTCACTTAGCATCATCTTATATGGTCATATGTACATAGCTTTTGACCTTTTCTGCTTGTACTAGACTTACACTAGTTATTGCAAATAAGGGAAACCAAGGGACCTATGTTTCTTTGGGCCTGGCTTACTTCACTTAATATAATTTTTCCCGTCTTTCCATTTCCTAATAAATGGGGTGGTATCATTCTGTCTGATGGGGGAATATAATTTCTCTCTCTCTATATATATATCTTTACTATATATATAATTTCACTATATATATATATATTATCACATTTTCTCGATCCATTCATCTACTAAAGGACATATGGGTTGATTCCATATCTCAGCTATGTTGAATAATGCTGTAATAAACATAGTTGTGATGGTAGATTTAGTATTACCTTGTTTGTGATTGTTTGGGTAAATGCGTAAAAGTGGGATTGCTGGGTCATAGGGGAGCTCCATACTGCTTTCCAAAGTAATTGAACAAGTTTACACTCCCACCAACAATGCAGTAGTGTTCCCTTTTGTCCACATCCCCTCCAGCATCTGTTGTTATTAGAATTCTTGATTATAGCCATTCTAACTGGGGTGAGGTGTAATCTCAATGTTGTTTTGACTTGCATTTCTTTTATGGCTAGAGAAGTTGAGCATTTCTTCATGTGTCTATTGGCCATTCTTATTTCCTCTTCAGAGAAGTCTCTCTTTAAGTCTTTAGTCCACTTATTAATTGGGTGGTTGATTTTTTTGAGTATTTGTTGTTGGAAGATTTAATTTTTTTGAGTTCTAAGTATATTTTAGATATGAGACCTTTGTCCATTATATGGCTAGAAGATCTTCTCCCAATCAGTGTGCTTTCTATTGATCTTGCTAGCTATGTCTTTGGCCATGCAGAAGCTCTGCAGTTTTATGCAATTCCATGTGTACAACATTTATTTGATTTGTTGAGTTTTGGGGTCTTTATTAAGAAAATTTCGGCCTGTGCCAAGGAGCCCTATAATTTCTCCTATCTCTTCCTGTAATGTTTTCAGAGTGTCTGCTTTCACTTTGCAGTCTGATCCATTTAAACTTGATTCTGGTGCAGGGTAACATATAAGGATCTACCTTTAGTTTTCTATAGGTGTTTAACCAATTTTTTTAAATATTCTTTTTATACTCTTTTCCTTATTGGTCCTTTTTGGTTTTTGGTATTTTTTTGCCTTACTTAATTTTTTTTTATTGTGAAAATACCTTACAGAAGGGTTACAATTACATGGGCAAGATAATGAGTACATTTCTTATCAAGCATTGTTGCCTCCTTCTTTGTCTCCCCTTCCTATCCCTTCCCATACCCCTCCTCTGCCCCCCATCTGATCCTCCTCCCCCCACCAAAGTTGTAAAGTTCGTTTTTGACATAACAACTTGTATATCTCATTTTTGCCATGGATCCACCTATATCCCTATTTAAATCATTTGTTTTTTCCCTTCCCCTTCACAAATTATACCAACATCATATACATCAAATACTTAATTTCTGTTCTGTTCACCCCAGCTATATACCTGTCTTCGATTATTAAACCTTATCCTTCATTGTGTGCATACTTAAACCAGATATTGATTACTCAATTCACAAACTCCCAGCCTTAACTCCTTTAATTGTAGAATTATTTCTTTATACTTACATAATTTTAAATGTTTCATTTCAAATATTTTATTTTTCATCTTTCCTTTTTCTTTATCTCTCTTCTCCTTTCCTTCTATCCTTTCACTTTCTCTGAATTTAGGTCTTCATTATATGCCCTCTCTCACTTTCCTTCCTACATTCCTCCAATCTTCTTCTCTCCTCACAATTCTCCCTAAACCTATTAATTTCTGGTATGCTGACTCCTTCTTTGATTTTTCTTAGTCCATTGATCCCTTGTTGTTTGTTGTTAAGCTATATTATATCTGTTGAACTAGATTGTATCTGTACTCATTTTGACTGAGTCAAATAATCTGTGCAACTGCAGGGCTCTGGTTGATGCTTGCCTTAAAATAGTGTTCTAGCTCAGAATTGGTTTGGTTATCCACCCAAAAGGGCAGAACAAGCAGAAACACAAGAAAAAATGGTAACTTTTGTCATGATTTGTATTCTATGATTGTGCTAATAAAAAGGAATGTTCAAACTGTTTAATGGTAGCTCATGCTTACGATTCTATGTAATCAGGAGTCTGAGATTACAGTTTGAAGCAAGCCTGGGCAGGAAAGTCCATGAGCTTCTTACTTCCAATTAACCACCAAAAAGCTGGAAGTAGAGGTGTGAGTCTAGTGGAAGAGTACTAGTCTTTTGAGGAAAAAAAAAAAAAAAAAGGTCAGGGACAATTCTTTGTCTCTAAAGCCAACCAACCATCATTGGCACAAATGAAAGGCTGATGTTTGTAAAGATTAGGCAAAATATAAGCTCACTGAGTCTTTCTGTATATATGGAATTAGAATAAATATCTTACATTAAAAGGCAATGAATCAAACATTTCATGTGCTAAGATTATGTTATATTTATAGCAATTGTGAACAATATTTTCTTCTTACCAGTGAAGAAACTGAAACTCAAACAAACCTTTTAATGATTGTATCTAGTAGGTAACTGATGGTAGACACCCCAACCTCACAGATTTAAAATCTACAGAGAAAAAAGTTTCTAGAGTTGTAGGTTTCCCTTGGTTACTTTTGAGGCTAAGTTGAATAAAATAATAACTGAGAGATCAGGAGCATGATATCTAACATAGATAAGCTGTGGCTCTCCATCATCTTTCCAATTGTGCCATCAAGCCAAATCCTAAGAAAAAGAATAAAATCCTCTTTGAGACTATGGGGATATCAGACAATTGAGAAATTCTGGCCAAATCAAGAGCAGCCTACTGCAATTATAGCAAAGAATATACTGGATAGACTGACCAGTAATGACATGTCTCACAGAGATGGGATAAATTCATGGACAAATCTAGAAACAAGATATACTTAAAATGTTCTGAACACATGAATTGTTTCACACAAAGATATACTTTTGGTATGCTAGAAGAATTGTGCTATACCTGTACTGATTAGCTTCAACAAAAAAGAGAAAATTAACCAGGACAAAAATAACCTGTCACTTGCAGAAGATGTTTGTCCATCTCCTCCTACATCACTTACGTAGGTGCTTCCGCTCAATTTTCACATGCTTATTTCAAATCCTGAGAAGCATAATTTTGAATTAATGTCCTCATAATGGGTGACAGAAAATAATTTTATTTTTAAATATGTGTGCATTATAAATTATTTGAAATTTAAACTTACCAAAATATGTTCCATGTCATATTTTGAAATCAATATATTTACATAAATTATTTGAAATTTAGTTTAAACAGCAAAATATGTTCCCTGTCATATTCTGAAATTAATATATTTATATAATGTCTAAAACAACTTTATTCATTTTGACACTATTACAAGGATACATTTGCTTTTAGTAGCCTTTGCTTATACCTTTCAAAACATAAATTTAATTAAATATAACTTTCATAGATATTTATTTTTTGCATTGTATAAAAATTATCATAAATTGCATTTAGAATACAAAATGCCACTCAGCAATAAAAAGGAATGAACCATTTCTACACATAGCAGTTTAGATGATTAGGAAGGGCATTAGGTTAAATGCAAAAAAGCCAATCTCCACAAGTCATATATATATGGTACAATTTACAAAACATTCTTGAAATGAGAAAATCAGAGAGATGGAAATCAAGTTATTGATTTCCTGGGGTAAAGATAATTCAAAAGGTGACTATGACAGAGAGACCAAGGAATCTTTCTACAGAAAGGTGAAATTCACATTTTCATTCATATAGTGGTTACAGTAATACAGTTGGTAAGACAACATAATATACACATTGAACTAGTATCAATTTCCTAGCATTAGTATTATAATAGGATAATAATTATACTATTATGTTAGATACACTGTTATTATTGTGATGAATATTCATTGACATTGTATTATGCCTGAATGGGATGTTGTAACCTTGAAGGCATCTGGATTAGTTGTACACAGGAACATGTTATCATTATAGCTTTATAGGAATTCAGAACTACTCAACATAATCATTGCAATATATAGAAATACAAACTTTACTGGCATAGAATGTTTGCAGGTAGATGTCCAGGAGTGGTCATTCTGAACAAAGATTCACTAAGAGGATCACTTAAAAGCTCTGTGACTCTGGGAAAATTATTTAAATTTTAAATCTATAAATTTAAATCTATAAAATTTAGGCAATAACAATATCTGATGTTAATAATATATATGATGAATAAGCTTGTTACAATTTATAAGTCACGTAAACAATGCCTGGATTATGATTGAACTGTATTAGAACTTGTTAGGTACACACAAGTGTAGATGATAATATAGGAATTAATACAGGAAAGAAACTGGTGATTGTATATTTGAAGATATGCACTTTTCTAAGTTTGTATGATTCTAAATGCTGTATACATAGAGCCATTAATGAGATGAAGCCTTGAATTTATCCTAGTGTTTACTTTCTAGAGGAAAGAGAAGCAAACAAAATAGGAGAAAATATCACATAATACTTAGAAAAGAAAATGACAAAGGAACACACACAGGTCTAGGATAAGAAAGTGAGTGAGGAAACTGTTTATGTTCAGTAATCAGAAAAGTATCCTATAACGAAAAGACACCTGGGCTTGGATGCTAGAATGTGAATGGGCTTAGGGCAGTGACTTAGGGGCATCAGACATGTCCAAGGAAAGCATGGAGGCCATGACACTCAAGTGATGAGAAAGAACAGAAAGGGGCCCATAAGCTCCAAGCTACTTATAGGTCGTTATGCATTTTGCATTTTACTCTGAAATAGGAAATCAGTGGAGTCTTTTCAGAAGCAAATATAAACAACTTCATCTGACTCCCGTCTCCTCAAAAGCTTATAAAAGTAGAAGGTAAATGCACTAGGTCAAAATGTTGGTTTAAAATTTACCAAAATTGGTAGCTTTAAAAAAAATCTGTTGTGTTGCTAGAAGCCAAAAATCCAAAACCAGTTAGTTTCACTGGGCTTAAAAATGTAACTATAAGATAACTTCTGAACAACCCCAATGGACTTGGGGTCTTTTCCACTTTCCTGATATCACCTGCTTTCCTTGTCTTGATACCTTTCTACTCACATCAGTCTAAACCATTGCTTCTGTTGTGAGATTGCTTACTTCCTTTCACCCTCCTGCTTCCCTGTTGTAAGGATCCTTGTGATTACAGTTAGGATCTATATAGGTAATCCAGTATACCCTTTCTTTGTTTCAACATCTTTAATTTAATTAGATATGCAAAATCCCTTTGGCCTTGAGAGATGAGGGATGAGGAAATGATTATTTTAGGGGAGGGCATCATTCCCCTGACTTAGTGAATTGTTTGGAAAGCTGTTTCAGAAGTCAACTGCATGTAGAGGTAGAATAAAGGATAGAAAAGAAACACATCCAGTATACATCTTCATTGAAAGGTAGACTGTAGATTTTTGGTAGATTAGATACAGTTGTTAATGGCAAGTTAAGAGGAGTTAGGATAATGGCAACATTACTGACTGAGGACATAAATGATTATAAATGTCATTAGATGAAATTAAGAGAATGTGAAATAGGCTCATAGGAATATGTAAGAACAGAGGTTCTTTTGGGGGATGCTAAGTTTGATATTTTTATATAGCACCAAAAAAGTAAGCAATTAGTCACATAACTCAGGATTTTTAAGAGAGGTCCGTTAGGCAGATATTAATATCCTAGACATTACAATATTGATCTTATTGATATCACAAAATAGAACATTTATCTTGAGCAGTAAGACAGATAAGACAACCATCCCATTGACTAACACATTTTGAAGTGAATCTGGAAGCTGAAAGGATTTAGCATCAAAGAAATTGTGTCATCTTTGGAAATCCAAATCACAATGTGATTTTGAAGACTGTTTTCTATCATGCTTGAGTAGCTTGGATTACTGTCATGAGCCACTGGTACTTGGCTTATTATATTTATATTTAATGAAAAATTTTAACTTTCATAATTTAGATAAGGGAATTTAATTAAATCAAATAAATTGCATTAATGGCTCAGATTATAATCATAGGCAAATACATTATTTTTCACATCTTATTAATCTAAGCTTTTAGAAGATCATAGTCATTTTCATCTTATGTGTGAGATAATATAGATGAACAGACAAATGTGTCAACTGTAAACATATTTGTTATCTAATCATTGAACAGAATGTAGTGAAAATAAATAAAAAACATGCAGACTTTTAAAAGTTCTTAAACTGATGGGAAATGTTTCTTATAGAATGAAGTATTTGTCTCTATTGTTCCGTATTGATTGTTCAATTAGCTTTCTGAATATTCACACATACACACACAAATATATGGTTTGTAAGAGTGAATTCTTCTTTATTTTTTATTTTATCTATATAATCATACAATTCATATTATGAAGATATTTTTATTTGATATCATCCATGAAAACATTGTACTTTGTATATACCCCTATGTTATCCCCTCATTACTCTCATATTCTCTATGCTCTTTTCAAAGACATTTTTGTTTTGTTCTCATGGGACTAGTTAAATCTATCAGAGGGCTCTACCTAGCAATTTCTGTTCACTTAGAAGAGAGGCTGTAGGTAGAACGATTTGCTAATATTGATTTGATTCACCCAGGAAATTCCATGCTGAAGAACTCAATATATTTTGAAAATGTTTCTCCATGTTCTCTAACTGGAGAAAAGTATCTGAATTAAAAGGGAATAAATTAAATCACAATCCATCATCTCCTGATATTCTCATGTCAAATAGGTACTCACTTTGACAACTACAGAGGCACTCTTTGGATGAATACTTCCTCTAATTACATACCGACAAAGCCAAGAACAGATAGTAAACACTTCCCTGCTTTCCATTCAAGGTTTCATTGAGCAATGATTTATCACACATCAATTTTAATTCCTGTTAAACTGAAATTTGTCATGCACAATTCTATTTTCTTACACTTTTTGGTGGAAGAAAAATGCTTCTAACCAACTTTATTTAATTTAAGATGTTGGTAAGCAG
Source organism: Dipodomys merriami (assembly GCF_024711535.1). NCBI lineage: Eukaryota > Metazoa > Chordata > Mammalia > Rodentia > Heteromyidae > Dipodomys > Dipodomys merriami. The sequence continues at coordinate 72,575,826 of NW_027202270.1, read as the reverse complement.
AAGAGATGGATATGGGTGATTTCAGGGATAGGAGCAAAGGCCTACTGAGTTTCATATGAAATGAGTAGTATTGTCTTCAGTGATGTATTCATTGTTATGATTTTAGGTTGACATCTTACTGAATATAAGTGAGCCATAGCTTTTTCTATGTATAATGTCATTTTTAAAAACAGGTTTCATACATTTGAATACATAAACTGTATTTTTAAAAAGCTTATAGAGGAAGAAAAGCCCAAGGGTCATGTATAATGATATTCAGATAAAGTTGTTGTCTTCCTCTAAAAAGTAAAAGAAAGTCATAATTTATAAAAAAAAATACATGCAGACAGTAAGCTATATTATAAATGTGAAGATACTATAAAGACAATTAGTCAATACTGAGGTGTAATGTTTTTGTTTGAAAAGAATGCAGGAAATATGGAAGTAATGAGAAGGTAACGTAGGGGTATATACAAAGTACAATGTTTTCATGGATGATATCAAATAAAAATATCTTCATAATATGAATTGTATGATTACATAGCTAAAATAAAAATAAAGAAGACATTCACCCCTACAAACTATATATTTGTGTGTATGTGTGTATAATGAGAAAGCTAATCAAACAATGAATACAGAACAATGGAGACAGATGCTTGTTACTATAAGAAACATTTCCCATCAGTTTAAGAATTTTTAAAAGTCTGCATGTTTTTTATTTATTTTCACTACAGTTCTGTTCAATGATCATATATTAAATGTTTACAGTTGACACATTTCTCAGTTCATCTATATTGTCTCACACATAAGATGAAAATAACTATGATCTTCTAAAAGCTTAGATAAATAAGATGTAAAAATTGATGTATTTTGCCTATGATTATAATCTGAGCCATAAATGCAATTTATTTACAATTTCATTAAATTTCCTTATCTAAATTATGAAGGTTAAATGTTTGATTAAATATAAATATAACAGGACGGGCACCAATGGCTCATGACAGTAATCCAAGCCACTCAATATCTAAGGATTGGCATATGAAACCAGCCCAAGCCCAAGTGATGGAGTACCAGCTTTGAGTGAAATATCTAAAGGAGAACACCCTGGCCCTGAGTTCAAGTTCTAGTATACTAGACTCTATCTATCTATCTATCTATCTATCTATCTATCTATCTATCTATCTATCTATCTATCTATCGATTGATCTATCTATCTACAGCATAAATATGCTATATATAAAACATATGTGCTATATATAGCATATATGTGCATATACATATGTATATGTTCATATTTATACAAATATGCATATGTACATATATACCTATAATGTACATAAACATATATGTGTGTGTGTTTGTGTATACACATATGCATATGGTAGACCTAGTAGATAAATATTTCATGAATATTACCATATATTTGTAAAATATTTTGTATTTTGATTTTCTGCTAATAATATATCAATGAAGAAAAAAGACGAGTTTCCAAGCCTTTGCACATATTAGTAAATTTAATATAATTAATAATTTAACAGAAAGTCAAATTTTTGATTCATGGCTCGCATTTAGGTTACATTTCTCAACATGAATGTAAAACACGAGATTTTTCTCTATGCTCTTTTCTACAATATCCCAAATCATGTGGCACAGGCAATAAATGTAGTTATTATTAGCCCAATGAGCTCCCTTCCCATAGCTTAACACTCTTCTTCCTCTTTCAACAGCTTAACATATTTCTTTCCTAGGCAACAACTAGGCCCATTTGGTAAAGGCAGTAAATAATCAGCCTCCAACACCCTTTACCTTGGGATGGCACTCCTCTGGGACAACTACCACCATATAGGGCAACAAGAGCCCCTTAGAGTGACATTCAGGTCTGGGCAGCTGCAGGGCCCATTATCTGCTATTCAGGCAGCAGCCATAAATCCTAATCCACCATGATGAAGACCCTGGGTCCTCATGCCCACACCATGGTCTCTGCCTCCTAGCCCCTCCTAAACCTCCTAGGTTTTACAGGTCACCTCAGACAATTACTGGTGCTTCTATTCACTTCTCCTTTATGAGAAGGGGTCTTGCCGACCCCTTTCCAGCAATAAACATTTCTTTGTTCTTTGTACCTAGATATCTGTATGGTATTCTGGCAAAGTCTAAAATATTCTAACCATTTTGATAAAACATTCAGATTCAGGGTCAACACTTCATCTGATTGTTAACACACAAATGGATATGAATCTAAAGGAAATTTGATTTGAATATAAGATGATATACAATTCCTTTCATAAGAGACTAGCTGAAGACTGAATATTTGAGGTTAAAAATTCTTGTTTGACAAGTATGTTTTCTGTAAATTGGGTCAACATTTATACACCATGAGACATACCTCAAAAATCTAGATTTTCTAATTCTCCAAAGTATTAAGAAATCCAGTTATCTGTTTCCAAATGCCATGATCTAGCTGGGTAAGCCAAGCTTTTGTTCTCTAGTTTGCTGTTTGCATTGGTTGATCTAGTCTTTGCCACAAGGGCTATATTTTGTGACTTGTTTGACTTTTGTTGACATTTCCATGTGGAATTTTATAAAAAGGTTAAATGATTCTGGCTTCAGCTAAAACAGAAAAAGTGAGAGATTATTTTGTTTGTACTGGGGTTTGAATTTAAGACCTTGAAATTGCTAGGCAGTTACTGTACTTCCAAGCCATGCATCCTTTCTTTTTTGCACAGGTTATTTTGAGATAGGTTCATACATTTTGCCTGGGTCTATGACTGTACTACGCTCATTCTATTTTATTTTCACTGCTGTGAGTGAGATTATAGATGAGGACCACAGTGCCTAGTTTTTTTTCCATTAAAATGGAGTTTATTGTTTACATTTTTGTCTTGACCAGCATAGACTTGCTGCCACAAAGCTAACATAACTGACAGGTCACTAAAGATGGTTGAAAAAGGGTCTCTTGAGTGTATCCCATTGGTTAACCTGAAGCAATGATCTCCCCAATCTCAGCCCCCAGGTACAGTTACAGGTATTAGTCACTCTGCTCTGCAAGTGTTACATTTTTTTTTGGGGGGGGGTCCGGTCGTGGGGCCTGAACTCTGGGCCTGGCGCTGTCCCTCAGCTCTTCAGCTCAAGGCTAGCGCTCTACCACTTGAGCCACAGCGCCACTTCCGGCTTTTTTCTTTTTGCTTATGTGGTGCTGAGGAATCGAACCCAGGGCCTCAGTCATGCAAGGCAAGCGCTCTACCACTGAGCCACCTTCCCAGCCCCCAAGTGTTACATTTTTAATCTGAAATAAATGAAAGCTTTTTTTTCCAGTAAGAATATAATTTTACCTCATTATATCCATGTACCTATTTTCTATGATCTAAATTGCCTGTCCTCTCCAAGGAAATCAGTAACATTATCTTTTAATAAATCTAAATTGAATATTAACTAATTTCTAAAAAATAAAATTGTAAAGAACAGAAAAAAAGTAAAATTTCAAAAAGTAATGCTGTATTCTAATAAACAATCATGAAAAGTCTATGCAAAAAGAATGTCTGTGATAATTTTAGTCATCTATTTAGTAAAATTTCTCCCTGGATAGCCCAGAGTTTTAGCATTAATCCTACTCTTTCTTATGATTTAATATGCTTGAATTTAAATTTCAAATAACATACTGACTTTAGCTCAGCACCATATTCATTTCACTAGTTCATGTTTATGATGTCATTTAATATATTTATTATTTCAGTTCATTTATGTTAATATCTCAAGTTGTAAGTGTCTCTGTGAACCTAGAACTTAGCTTTATTATTATTTTTTCCTTAAAACTAGACGAAGAGGAATGGGAAGGTGGCTCATGGTAGAGTGCTTGCCTTGTATGCATGAGGACCTGGGTTTGATTCTTCAGCACCATGTAAGCAGAAAAAGCCAGAAGTGGTGCTGTGTCTCAAGTGGTAGAGTGCTAGCCTTGACTGAAGAGCTGAGGAACAGTGCCAAGAGTCAGGCCCATGACTGAAAAACAAACAAACAAACAACAAACAAAAACTGGAAGAATATTTTTTCACACTTTCATCATAAATAGTAAAATTTTTAATTTTCACTTTGAAAAAAATAGTGTTTGAGACTGACCACATTAACTTATCTAATGCATTTCAGAGTCTGCCTAATGGCAGAAGTCATGAGAAATGAGAATGCAATGTTTGACTATGGGAAAGCATAAGATATATTATGATGAGTAGGTTAGGAAAATGGGATTGCCACAATATTAAAGAAAAAGTTTATTATAGATAATTGCTTACTCTGTTTATACTGTTTCTGTAGAACTAGGATAAGCAATTTAGGTTACAAAGATTTATAACAGTTTCCATGAAGATATATGAAATCTCAAACTTGCAAGCTTTTTAAATTCACCTATAAATCATTTCATACATTTAATTTCTTCCTGTATAAATTTTATGGGTCCATACACAGGAAGAAAGTTCTATTACTGCATGTTTTCTGAAGAAGGAGAGATTTCAGGAATTGTTCCCTCATGTGTTTGCTTTTGAATAGATGATATAAATTCAAATAATTCAATTGCAAATAGTTAACACATACTATTATATTGCTCAAACATTTGCAGTACAGCTTGAGATAGAACTACCTCAGAGCTTACTTTGTCCACATTGAGAGACTAGATTAATAAATGTCTCTTCAATCTCAAAAGTAACAAATTTTAATTCCTACATCAAATAACTAGAGTTGATTAAGGTACCACATATTTGATTTTCAAGCTTTTCTACTAGAAATCAATCATTATTCTACCTATGTTACAGTGCATAAATTCCTATAAATAAACAGTGGTTGGGCCAGGGGTTGGTGGCTCACACTTGTAATCCCAGATATTCAGGGGGCTGAGAGATCTAAGGATCAAAGTTCAAAACCAGCAGGGAAGTCTGTAAGACTCTTATCACCAATTAACCTCCAGAAAACTGGAAGTGGAGCTTTGGCCCAGAGTGGTCAGCACTAGGCTTGAGCATAAAAGCTCTGGGACCGCACCCAGGCCCTGAGTTCAAGCCTCAGGACAATCAATAAATAAAAATAAATAAAATAAAAATAAAACAATGGATATAGCTCCCTAGAGACTTAAGGACAGTTTTCCTGATTTAGTTTACTAAAGAGAAGTAATAAAATTCTATGATGTGAGCTCTAAGAAGCTCTAAGAAGCATTTTTACACATATGCTTCCAGACTTGTAACTGCTAATCTGGTCTTTGGAAGTATCTTAATAGCCTAAAGTAATTGCATTACTTTTTTTTTTTTTTTTTTTTTTTATTACAGGGACTTCCAAAAGTATTTGAATTCTTTTTTTCCAATACCCTGATCCATTATCTGACATCTTATGGGATGAGCAATTTCAGCAAAAATGCAGAATATCATTTAGCTTGTGTGGATTTGTTAACTGAAATGGAAGGATAAATAATAGGTGGTTGTAGATTTGATTATATACAGAACATACATTGCTAATTCTTTTGAACCCCATAGTTTAACTCCCAATTTGACCAAACAAATTAATAATCAGAGTAGGACTGAAAATTAAATTTGAAATATTAAAACCCCACGGATTTAACTCATCTTCTTAGGAATTGAATCTACAGAATACTTTTTTCTTTTTTTCTTCAAATGGGCTTATTGGAATGGGACTTGATTTATTTAGCCTGTGTCTTGTATTTTCTCCAAACAAAGAGATGTTCTTTGGAAAATGCAATTTTCTTTTGGCACAGTTTCAACTTTTTATCGGGGATCTGTCTCTATTCATTTCTTCTATCTTTTTCTTTAGGAAAATGTAGCTTTTTTGGGGGGAGGGGGTCGGTCACGGGACTTCAACTTTAGGTTTGGGCACTTTCCTTCAGCTCAAGGTGAGCGCTCTACCAGTTGAGCTACAATGCCACTTCCAGTTTTCTGGTGGTTAATTGGAGATAAGAGTCTCATGGACTTTCCTGCACAGGTGATCCTCAGAAACTCAGCTTCCTGAGTAGCTAGGATTACAGGTGTGAGCTATTGGTGCCGGTACAAAAAAAAAAGAAAAAGAAAAAAGAAAAAAGAAAAACAAAAGGAGCTTTTACATGGTGAACACTTTTAATTTTTGAAGAGTAGTATGTCTACTCATATAGGTACACAAATCAGTAATGTACTGAGGCTATATTTTGAATCTGCATGAACTGATAAATTTAATATTTAATATAAAACCTTTTTAAATTGCAAGTAAGTCTTTAAAAAAAGATTTTAATCTGTGTCTGTTTTAACAGGCAGTTTAATCAAATGTGTATCTAGTCTGAAATGTAACTTTTACAGTTAAAATATTTTTTGAGAGTGGCTCATAACAGATATGTTTTGCTTTCCCTTCCTAAGATGTTTTAATCAATACAAATTATTTAACTAATTTGCTTGATACTGAGCACACTTTTTATTTTATTTTATTTTTATTTATTACTAATTAAGTTTATTATTCAAGTAACTATTTACTCAGCTTGCAATCATTGATTTAGAGCTGTGTTGTCCTGTGTGTAGTTATTTAGGTTTAAGTCAATTAGAGTGAAAAACCAGTCTACAGTCACAGTAACCACATTTCAAGTGCTCAGTGGCCTCCATATTGGACAGTGTGGGTACAGCACATTTTCATGCTTGCAGAAAGTTCATATGGTAGACAGCAAAGGCATGCATCACCTTTGCCCAAGGCCCAGGGTGTGGGAATCCTACAAGCAACTGCAAAATGATTACAGGCATTCCCTTCCAGAGATAGTAGAGTTCTTTTCTCCTAGGATTTTCACTCCTTCCACTTCACCTATCGGGTTTGTTCTCACAGAATAAATGGAGAGTAGTGAGCACACTTTTTATACCTGTGGCTTAATATACACAGCATTATTGGCTCTACCTCTTAAAATATCAATTATTTTGTTTATTGCTTATAAAGTAATAAATTCTAACTCATCTGAGTGATCAATAAAAATTTCAGAAATTTCCTTAAAATTAAAGATTAGATTAGCATTATAAATGTATGTGTGTGCATGCTTTTATGTGTGTATACATACACATATATATGTGTATATATATATATATTTATATATATGCTTTGATTCTAGATTAAATAGCTTCCATGGTACTAGGACTTTAGAAGTTTGATTAGCTATCAGATTTCCCTCAGCAATTAATCATTGCTAGCAATGATTAGTAATATATATTTAAGTTTTCTTTAAGACTCCAAATTTACTTGAAATAGTACTTCTCTAATTTTAGTATGTGTCAGAATCACTGAGGAGGATTATTGCAACAGCTAATCAAGCCTCAACACTAGAATTCCTGTTCCAATATATTTTCAAGGAACTGAAAAGCTACTATTTAATCATTGTCAGAGCATTAGCAATGGAAATTCAGGGCTATTCTTTGGTAACAAGAATCTAAATATCTGATTAAAATGCTCATTTATTAATACAATGGATTAACTAGAGTCTTCAACTGTGACAATAATGTTAGATGAATATATCTGATTTCAAAAAGTAAAGAAAGGTTATAATTTGTGGGCCTCCCAAAAATTATCAATATTAGTAAGTGAAATATAATTTGTGTGTCTGTATGTGTGTGTGTGTGTGTGTGTGAGAGAGAGAGAGAGAGAGAGAGAGAGAGAGAGAGAGAGAGAGAGAGTTTGGAGGTCCCTTTATTGCTCACACTGTTCTTGAACTTGGGCTGCTTCTGCCTGAGCCTCCTGAGTAGCTGGATTTACAAGCATGCACTGCCATGTCTGGTTATAACCTGTCACTTTCTACTTCTTCCACGTGAAGTTTCAACATGCTCTTGAGGGTTTAGAATTCATCCATGTCAATTTAATATACTGGAAGAAAGTGATACAAATTCAAAAATATATTTAGGTAGGTAATTAAGTGTTGCTGTAAAGAGATAGATCCTTTTTATAACTGCTGAATGTACTAGGTACTCTAAACCAATTTCAGTGGTTTTTAAGGTACCATAAACATAGTTAAGCACCTCTTCATGATTCCAATTCAGATTATTTGTTAGTACACACAAATACTAGTTAGCTTCTAGTGCTAAAATTATTATCAACTTGCATTTTAAAGCAATAAGTTAACAAATTGCATTATATTTATTGTGGTCATCAAAATATAACTGGCGAATATTAATCTTCTAGAATTTAATTTTACTTGGATTTTAATTTCATTTCCTATTGTCATAGAAATTTATAGACTTTTCCATACTTTATAGAGTTTGTACTTGAGAAAATAATATGCTACAGTACTAAAATAATTTTCTAGTCGGTAATTTTAGTATCATCCTCTTATTTTCCAATATTATACATATAATAAAAGTTCTGAGATAGTAAATTTAGACATGGTTTAGTAGAAACATGATGCCTATAGTACTACTCTAATAAGATAATAAGTTAAGCTAGAAACAATATAGCCATCATCGCCACCAAAAAATTTTCCCAATTATATGTGAATATCTTATTAGGAAAAAAAATCATTACACAGTTTTGAATTTGACATTAATTAGTTTTGGCTATAGTATTGAGGGTTTTGTATTGACTTAAGGAAAAGAGTAATTGCAAAGAGAACTGAATTCTAACAGTAAGAATTGTTTTTTAATTCACAATTCCATTTTAAGAGGTTACAATTACTAAGCATATATATGTTGCTTGACATACATTTCCATGAAAAATACAAATTAGTTCTAGTATCCTGTACTCAGAATGGACAGAAGATGAGAGAAAATAATGAGAAATTGGTGATAACATGGAGTAACACAACTTACATGTGTTAGAAGGCATCTCAGAGAAGGATTATTGTCTGAATCATGGCGTTGCACACTTCATAAAAATTATATTTGACAAGATTTTTCACTATTGGTTTTGACAAGTCTCAGAACTGAGTTCTACAGAGAAGTATGTTTGCATAATCATGCATGCATGGGAACAACAACCATGTTCAGATAACAAGAAATGCTAGGATGTACAGTGGAGGAGAGACAAGCGTTTGATGATGAAATCCTCCTTGTGAGAAAAGGCCTTACCTTCCTTGCTAAGGAACTTGACAAAAGATTACAAGCAGTTAAATTTTAAGACAATCATTTCCAAATAAAACACATCGAAACACCAAGTGAACTGAATGATAATGGACATGAGAATGAATAAATCAGGTAAAAATGCTTTTCAGAAAGCCATTTAAACAATGTCTTTTAAACAATGTACATTTTATCCAATACAATTACAACAAATTTCTCCAACCTTATAAAAAGTACTAGAAATTGTAGCCCAAGGTGAAGCAGTCTGAAATTATATGCATTTTACCCATAATCAGCTTCTCACCATTTATATGTATTATTAATTCAGTGAAAATTTAAATATTGCTTCTTTTGTATAAGTTACTCTTTCAGAGATGCAATGAACTACAAGTTGACCAAAGACATTATGTAGACTAATGTGCCTTGGGAAGAAATAATTTTGAAAAGTAATAATACTAATGTATAGTGACTCTTATAAATAACATACAAGGTGCATTGTAAGGTCCTATCCTTATGGAAGATCAGAAACTCCTGAGAAAATATCATGACAAGCCCAGAGGGAAAGAAAAATCATAATGTTCAGGAAAATCAAAATTATGCCTCCAGAAATGAGAATATTGAGTTAAAATATAACAAATATTCTGACATTTCTTGATGTGTGAGCGATAATTGTGACCACTTCTTTGATGAACTATATACCCTGGCTTACCAGATACTCCATTCTTCAACTTTCTCTCTGGGTTCTCTTAAACCCAGTCATTTCTGTCATCCAGTTCTCCTTAGTAGTGCTTCATGATCAGTCTTCACTACACTCAATCTTCCTTGATTTTGATAATCTAACCCACTTCCATGGTTTTCATTTATGTCTACATACAAAGCCAGCACACAAGCTATACACACACATTTATATCTAGTATAGACTCCTCATGTATGCTACAGACACAATATTGCAGTTAGCAACTTCGCAGCTTCTTTGAAATATCTCTCACATAAAATTGAACACATGAAAAATGAAACTTTGCTTGTTTTAGCTAAATAAAATTTTGCTCAGGGTCACTTAGTGCTCAACAAACCAATGGAAAACTAGAATTATAATCTCAATATCCAACAGACACTTCAGTCTACCCCTTTCCTCAGATCAACATTCATGGATAGCAGGATAATTTAAGATAAATATATATGAAATTATATGCTTTTTCTTTTCTCCAAACTTTTCTATTCCATTGCTTAGAGTTGTTCATTCCTGAGCAAAAGCAAATCTGGTCTTGTCTTTGGTAATAGACTAACTGTGGTTTTTGACTATGAACATAGGGGTGTGTGGCTAGTCTTAGCAAATGGCTTTATGCTGAGAAAGTTAAACACTGGAAATGAAGCAGAATTCTATATAAAGGACCAAAGAGCAGCTGGCACTCTTGGTTTGAATGCTAATACTGGAGAATGATATCAAGAGTAAAGATTGGGGCTAGGGAGTGGGGGAGATGGGAAGGGATGGGAAAGGGAAAGAAAGGAATAGGCAACAATGCTTGATAAGTAATATACTCATTACCTTGCCCATGTAATTGTAACCCCTCTGTATGGTATTTTCACAATAAAAAAAGAGTAAAGATTGGAGCACACTTTTCTGAATACAAATTTTTAGTCTTAGTCTACAGATTCACTCAAAAAGTCACTATTTCTATATTACAATACCATTCACACATACACAATAACTCACTGAAAAATTATTTCAACATTGAAGAGACTTATGCTCTAGCTCTCATGGCAGAAGGGGCCATTTTCTCTAGTCCATTGCTGTCAATTCTCACACTCTTATTGCACTCAGTTTTCTTTATTAGTTTTATTTTAAAGACCTATGAAATAGATATAAGACACTTGTATGATCCTGAAGAGTGTCAGTGAATGAATGTCTTATACTAGGAACACTCTTGAAAGTATCATCCATTAAAGTGAGTTATTGCGGTTTTATTTTTCTTTTGTGGTACTCTGAAAGATAAATCACCCTAGTTGTCCTCAATGAATACATTTGGTTATGAGAGTATTAGGGAGTTTCTGGTGCCAGGAAAGCTAGGTTATAAAAATATTTTTATACTCTAATTTGAAGGCTCATATATAATCAGTCTTGAAATATTTATACCCCTGTAGTAACTGAATGACCCAAACATCTGTCACAGAACACAGTCCTGTAACAATAAAAGACTAATGTTGGTAGAAGAGAACTCAATGTTCAAAGATCTTTAGCTTAGTTATTATTTCTGAGAGATTTGTGCAACTAGCAGACTCTTCCTTCCTTGTTTCTCAAATTGATATTTAAGTTTTAATAAACTAGACCTAGGATCAAGGATAATCTTTGTCATTCTCATCATTATATACATGATATAGACTAAGTAACTTAAAGATATACTTGAGGCTATTTTCTAAGTAATAGCAATAAATGCATTTTTTTAAAATGATGATTCTCTCCTCCATACTCATTAATTTGACTGTGATGTCTATAAACAAGAGTGTGTGTTTTTCAGGGGAGAATAAAAGATATTTCCTACAAGCATCACATATGAATTTATTAATATCCCATCACATATGTAAGAATATTTCATCTCTACTTTATACATATTTATTTCAATATCTGTCTAATTATTGCTTCTTTATCTATTTATACTTTAAGAATGAACACCAAATTATAGCCTTGAAAAAGTAACAGTGATCTATTTGCTCAATAATTTACAAGCTAGGCAGTATCTGTCCATGTCATATGATGGTAGCTAGAACAGCTTGAGGCTGGGTGATCTACTTCTAAGATATTTGTTACTGTGAATAGGAAGTTGATGCTCTCTTAGAAATCAAGTTTTGTCCAATGGACCTCTTGGTTCTTTAAAACTTGTAAGCCTCTACTGGAAATGCTTGTCTTCCTCCACACAATAGATGTAAGTCAGAGTACTCCAAACAAAGCATATCAAACAGCCCAAGCCCAAGCTAGAAAGCTTATTGTGACCTAGCACAGCAATTTCTCAATAACATTTCAACTATATTATCTTGGTGAAGCAAGTGTCAAAGTGGTACAAATTCAAGGGAAGGGGAGTTCAGCTTAACTCAGTGGTAATACTAGCAAAGAAAATCTTCCATCTTTATGGTACTACACTCTCTCAAAAGACAAAAGAAATCTTTGGATTTTACTTCAGTTAATAATCTGTGTATTGTAGATGTTGCAATGATGGAGTTATGTTTGTAATTTTGTTACTGTTGTAAGAAATAAAATCATTTTTAGGAATCAAACTGAAGACTTTAAAAAGAGTTACACAGATGAATAAAAATGTTTATAAAACTTGAAGGGTTTATTGTGCTGATGATTTTAACTCACAGCATTACACACACCATTACTGAGCTTTATACATCACCAACCTAAACTGTTTTTACGTGTAATTCAGAGTAAACTCACTAAGGTAAATACTGTGAAGCCCTTGTAACTAGATAGGAAAATCCTGAGTGGTCAGATAGACAAAAGTGAATCTCTAAAGCCAGTACTTTTGCTATTGTCATGTAATTTTGAAGATAATTGCTTAAAAGAGTAGTTGAGCAGAAATCAAAGAAAGGTTGGACAAATGGGATTGAATGAAACTGTAGAGCTTCTACATGACAAAGGACATAGCTAGCAAGATCAATAGAAAGCCTATGGATTAGGAGATCTTCACTAGCCATACAACAGACAAGGCCCTCATAGCTAAAATATACTTAAAACTCAAAAAATTAAACCCAGCCCATTAATAAAAAGAGACTTTCTGAAGAGGAAATAAGAATGGCAATACACCCATGAAGAAATGCTTAACTTCTCTGGCCTTAAATACAAATCAAAACAACACTGAGATTCTACCTCACCGCAGTTAGAATGGCTATAATCAAGATATCTATTAAAAACAGATGCTGGAGGGGATGTGGCCAAAAGGCAATGCTACTGCACTGTTGGTGGGAGTTTAAACTTATTCCATGACTTTGGAAAACAATATAGAGGTTCCTCAAAAGACTCCACATAGAGCTCCCCAATGACCCAGCAATCCCACTTTTAGGCATTTACCCAAATGATCTCTAACAAGACATACTAAATCTACCAGCACAGTTATGCTTATTGCAGCATTATTTACCATGGCTAAGATATGGAACCAACCTAGATGCCCCTTAGTACATGAATGGATCAAGAAAATGTGGTAATACACACACACACACACACACACACACACACACACACACACAATGGAATTCTATGCCTACACCAGAAAGAATGACACCACCCCATTTGTTAGGAAATAGAAAGACTTGGAAATTTATATTTTTGTACGTTTGTTACTGTAAAAATACTGTACAGAGGGGTTACAGTTACATGAGCAAGGTAATGAGTACATTTCCTATTGAGCATTGTTGCTTCCTCCTTTGTTTTTCGCCTCCCATCCCTTCCCTCCTACCTCCATAACTATCCCCCTACCCCTGATCCACCAAAGTTGTAAAGTTCATTTTTAACATAGTGTTTTGTCCATCTCATTGTAACAATGGGTCAACCTGTATCCTTATTTAAGCATTTTGTGTAAGTGAAGTAAGTCAGGCCCAAAGAAACATAGGTCCCATTGTTTCCCTTATTTGCAATAATTAGTACACATCTAGGGTAATTTTAGCAGGTAAGCAGAACAGCTCAATTGCTCTGTACATATGACCATATAAGATGATGCTAAGAAAAATGAACTCCAAGACCTGGACACTAGAGGTTTTTCTTTGTTGTTGTTGTTTTAATGTACCATGTGATTTTTTTTTTTTTGTTCCTTTTGTATGTTTTTACTCCTTGGGTATATCCCCTGTCTCACCGAATGGTGAGACAAAGGACAAGGGGGAACCAATGCAACAGTGATACACACAAGAAGTATGTTGGAAATGATTCGCACAACTTGGGGTAGGGAATGGGAGGGAGGGAGAAAAGTGAGGGAAGAGGTAATGTACTTATTACTTTACTTATGTAACTTTAACCCCTCCATGCATCACCTTGATGATGTGAAAAAGAAAAAGCATTGGTGAGGATCTGAGTATGGTAAGAAACTCTGCATACATTATTTTAGGATTAAAAATATAAGAAATACAAGGACACTCCCTGAAACCTGAGAGTATATATATATATATATATATATATATATATATATATATATATATATATATATATATATACCTGATAGTATATATTATATATATATATATGCTGTATATAATATATTACTCTCACTCTACATATATGTGTGTATATATATTATATATAATATATTATCCTTTTCATCCATTCAACTAGACATGAAGGATCATGTTTTTTGTCTCTAATAAGGTGGATATTGTAATGTCAAATAGAGATAACTGGTTTAAGAAGAAATAAACTAATTTCTTTGGGTAGTATAAATGCACTAAATAATTTTAAAACCAAAAGAACATCCAGAGAATGAAGCATAAATGGTAGTTTGTTAATTCTCCATACACTCTTCAAAACCATGTTTCACTCAAACAGCCAATTTATTTTCACCTATGCTATTCATTAGTCTTGTTTTTATACAAGCTTGAGACCAGAGAGGAAAATAAATTACATTATACTCATTTTCTCCATTTCAACTAAGCTTATGGAAATGCAACATACTATTGTGCACTTTATGTGAAAATAGTCCTGCTGAGAAAGGCACTTCCCAGAGTGGGATTTCATCTTTCATGCAGATCCTCAACACACTGTATAAATAATGCATATATTACCCCTGCCTGGGTTGGGTAATCTTTCGCCTGTAAGACTGCCTCTCTAGGAAGTCATTGTCGTTTCATTTGTAGTCACGCTCTTCTAATTTTTGGAAAGGTTAGCACAGTTTTATCTTTAATAGCCACTTGATCATTGCAGAGATTAACAAGTCATTTTAGAGACATTAGTCAAAGCAGCCCAGAAATCCAGCCTGGGATTTTTCTATCCCCACAGACTTGACAATAGCTCATTGGTTGTTATTTTCATGCTACTTTCCCTAAATTAAATATTGGAATTGAAATGGTGTATTTATCAGAAATGAATCCATTGGTTTTTAATCAAATCAAGAGAACTGGGAACAGAGCTATCCTCCAATCTTGAGCTTCCCCAGACAGTAGTGGATTTTTCATTTTCCTCTTCACATTCCTCATGAGGGAAGTCATACTGCTTTCTATTACATCCTCTTAAGACCTTTGAAATGATGTAAGAAACCCACAACTTATGGCTGTATGGGCATAGCTCCTGAATTAATGTCTGACTGTAATTTAGTCAACATCGACCTAGAAGAAGGATAAGATACATAATGGATATTTTAGAGATTCTTTCAGATATCTGGTGTTATAGTAAATAAAATATAGTGAGAGAAATAATAAACTGCATCATTGTAAGCACACTCCTTTTTCAGGAATCCAACCTAATGGAAATTTCCCAGACTCTTCGCAGTATAATTGAACTTAAATATGTTTCAATCCCCAAGGTATATGGATAATTTTCTCACTGCACTATAGAAAAAGTATTGGCAAACTACAAACTGTGAAACAAATACAGTTTTCTACCTGTTTTGGAAAACAGTGGTATATTTCAATACAAGCCTACAATTTATCTATGCAATGCTTATGGCTGTTTTCATATTTAGATAGCAAAGTTAAGAACTTGTAACAAATATTAAGTAGTAAGTAAATCTAAAATATTTTTACTCTGGTCCTCTTTAGAAAAATGTTTGCAAATTCTTAATACCAAGAAAATAATTTTTTTTCAAATACAAATTTGAGAAAAAGTATAAAGAGCTAGTGAAAGCTGGCTTTCACAACGTATTCACTTCTTAATATAAATCTGTCTTTATATGCATGCTTTATACTATCTTAACAAAGTATATTGAAATGATTTAATTTTAAATTGTGGTAATTTGTCTTGTTTGATTTTTTTTTAAATTCTGCAGTGTAGTACTTGTGCTGTGGTCAAGATATTCAGAAAGATGCAGGAATAAATGAGCTCTTATCCTAGAAATAAGAATGCACTTGCTTTTTAAAATAAAGAAATAAAATCCCCTGATATCAGCAAAGGTTTTGCTCACTTGATTTTTTATTTTACACAAAAGGTAAGCTGAAGGACACAAAACCTTGTTTTCCTGTAAGACTGTCTTTCAGCAAAAATGAATTTTATAATGAAAAATTGAACTAGACTTATCCCAGGTGGTTTTCTCACCCTTCAGGAAATCATTATCATCTTCAGCATTTCTGTTCCTATCCTTAGATTTGTCATTGGCATCTAAAACATTGCCTGTGAGTTCTACATCACAAGAACAAGGAAGATAAGGTATCTCCTTGTCAGCTTGTACTTGTTTGCCAATTTCACAAGGTAGGAAACATGTTCCCTGCTTTTTAAAAAAAAACAGGGTCAGGATGTTTGGGGAGAATAAAACGTTAGAAAATTCTTACCATTTGATAAAGGAAACATTTTATTCTTATAAACTGAAAATATATTAAAATAATAGAATTATACCGTTTTATCTTCTTTCAAGAACATTTCAGACATATAGATCTAATATAATGATCACAGTGAAATGACATATTTTTGACAAACTCTCTCTTAGATGTAATCATATTTTAAGACCACAGTATGCTTGATTTATAAGTAACAAAAGTGAAACAAAATTGTCAAGGCCAAAAATAAAAATAAAATAAAAATCCCCTATCATTAATCTCACTTTCATAGTATAATACAACAACAACCCAACAATAGTTTGTGAGCTGTGGCAGATAATATTTCAATGATATAGTGTTGGAAAAAAATCATTTGTTTAGTATATTTTCTCACAATAATGAAGGTAAAGTGATTATAATACATATCTCACTTGATTATTTTGAGGAACATATAAAAAAAGTTAGTATGGTTAATAACAATACTGTACACTAATTGTGAAAAAAATTAGGCAAAATCTGTTAGCCAAAAGTACTAGACAAAAATACATGGTATAGTTGAACAATTTTGTAATATTTTCTATTAGAAATCAATTATAGTAGTTATACCATGTTCTATATACATTTTTCTATTTTGGAGAGGGGAAGGGAAATAACAAAATGCTGAAATAAGGATACTGGTTGATCTATTGTAACAATGAGTTGTACATTGAAAATTAACTTTACAGCTTTGGGGTGCCTGGAGGGAGAAATTGGAGAGGGAAGGAAGGTATGGTAAGGGCAAAACAAAGAAGGAGGTAACAATGCTCCATAGGAAATGTATTCATTACCTTACTCATGTAACTGTAACCCCTTTCTACAGTATCTTTATAATAAAAAATATATTAAAAAAGAAAAGTCTTTCAGTGGCAAAAAAAGAAATTAATTACAAATTTTATAAAATGATCCTACTTAGAACACTGTAAAAGTTCCCATCTTTATGACTACATATGCATGACTTATAAATAGACAAAACCAACACTTTACTTCATGAGTATTCTGAAGCTAGTCAGAAGATTAACAAGAGGAACTAATATTCTTTATCTTACTGATATACAGTACTATATAGTTCCTATCTAGTAGCAATATCTATCTGTCTATCTATATCTATCTATCTATCTATCTATCTATCTATCTATCTATCTATCTATCTATCTATCTATCTACCTACCTACTTACCTACCTATCTATCTACATTTGTTGCTAGGTACGTATGTGACAAGCCCCTATTTTATATTATTTTGAGCAGTATCTATGAAATTACATTCTTTTATTTTATAATGAAGAATAAGCACATGTGATTTCCAAATATGTATTCACTTCCTCAATAAAGAAATTGAGGCATGTAAAAGATTTAAGGGTTTCTGAGGCCAGAGTTAATCACTTGGTACTCGAAAATTTGAACTATGGCAGCATTTCTAAAACCTCTGCATGTCATCAGCTTGATTATCAATTGTTAATTTTATATTTTACTTCTAAAATTACATCAATATAGGCATATAGTTTTCAATCATAAGAGCCATTTTTCCTCAAAAGTAATTCAGTACCTAATATTATTTCCCAGGAATGTTATTTGTACAATGGCCACATAGGAAGCTCCAAGGCTACATCCCCTAATGAAAACATTGAAACCACCAGAAATAGACTAAGATCACCTTATAGGATACTGAAAAATTCATAAAAGCAAGTAAATAAATGAAGGAAGGTAAGCCAAAGAAGAATTTAAAAGGGAAACACATTATACAATAAAAAATAGTAAAAGCAAACAAACCAACAAACAAAAACCTGTAATACTTTCATAAACATAGCAAAGATGTCAAAATAAGAATTTGTACTTCATGACACGTTAAAAAAATTAGTAAATAATCAATCAAATAAATCGAAAGCTGGGCTTCAGTGGTTATGCCAGTCACCTACTCAGGAAGCTGAGATCTGAGGATCGCACTTTTCAACAGCTTGGGCAAGAAAGTTTTTGAGATATTTATAGCCATTATATTACCAAAAAAGCGGGATGTGGCACTATGGCTCAAGTGATAAAGCACTAGCCTTAAACTTTGGTATGTTCCTCCCTGACGGTATTTCATTTCCGGTGTATTTCATTTCACTGTATTTCATTCCGGTGCCCTGCATCTTATATATACACTTTTCTAACTGGGGAGAGGAAGGGAAAAACAAAACAACAACAACAACAAAAAAAACCACGCTTAAATAGGATATAGGTTGACCCGTTGTAACAATGAGATGTGCAAGACACTTGAAAATGAACTTTACAATTTTGCGGGGTTGGGGCAGAAGGGAGTAGTTGGGGAGGTGGGGAAAGAAGGGATGGAAGGGGAAAAACCAGGGAGGAGGCAACAATGCTCTATAGAAAATGTACCCATTACCTTACTCATGTGACTGTAACCCCTCTGTACAGTATTTTTACAATAAAAAAAGTATTGAAGAAAACAAAACAAAAAATCAAGAAGCTCAGGGTTAGCGCTTAGCTTAGCTAAGTAAATGCCCC
Organism: Dipodomys merriami; assembly: GCF_024711535.1. Lineage (NCBI taxonomy): Eukaryota > Metazoa > Chordata > Mammalia > Rodentia > Heteromyidae > Dipodomys > Dipodomys merriami. Next base: position 72,556,824 of record NW_027202270.1, on the reverse strand, counting down.
CCCACCATACACACAGGGCTTAGCTAAGTAAATGTGCAACACATACAAACACACACACACACCACTAAAGGTAATTGTTTGGAAATAAATAACAAATGTAACAAATTGTTACAGCTAAAAGATAAATTATTCAACTTGATGAAACATATTTAGAGGTGATCAAATAATACCTATCATATTATCACTCATTTATTTGATCTCTCAATTTCACACTGAAGAATCTTGGTAAAGATTATGTAATATATAGCTCTATGACATTAACAGAAAAGTTTTTGTTTGCTTGCTTGTTTGTTTTTTGCCTTTGTTCTTTGGTCCCACGGATCTTTTTGGGTACTAAGGACCAGAACTTTGCACTCATTAGGGAGCACTTCGTCATTGAACTACATCCCAGATCCTGAAGTTTTTATATAACCAAGAGTTAAATACTTTACCCTTGCATAATTGTTGTGATGATTAAATACATTAGTATTTATAAAGTGCTTAAAATAAACTTTGTCAAAGTTACAAATAAAATACAAATCCCCTTTAAAATCAATGTTACCAAATATTGATTTAGTATAAGATGATTTATTGTAAGAAGATATAATATTAAGTGGAACAGTACCTTCTAAAAATGTCTTTTTATTGTCAAGGTGATGTACAGAGGGGTTACAGTTAGATAAGTAAGGTAATAAGTACATTTCTTGTCAAACTTGTTAACCCTTCTCTCATTTTTCTCCAACTTCCCCCCCACACCCTCCCACCCTGACATTGTACCCATCATTTCCAACATATTTTTTTTTTTTTTTGTCGGTCTTGGGGCTTGAAGAACATATTGCTTTTGCATTGGCTCTTTGTCTCACCATTCTGTTGGTCCCCTTCCCTTCCCTTCCCTAATTCAAATAAATATATATACAATACCAAGGTACCAAAACCAAATACAGTCACAACAGGGGATGTATAATAGTGGGAACAACATACGAAAGAAACAAAAATTCATATAGTACATTAAAAACAGCAACAAAGAAAAGCCTCTTATGTCCATGTCGTGGAGTTCATTTTGCTTAACCTAAAAGCACCTTATAAAAGCACCTTAAAAAAGTACCTCACAAAACAGTATACACTATTCTATTTTATAAACATATATATATATGCATACGTATATGTGTGTGATAAGAATAAAATATATAAACATATAATAAATGTACAAATATGAAGTATATATTTATTGTTTATTTTAATGATGTATACATTTAAGTAGTCGCCTAAACTTATTGATCAATATTGATGTACAATCAATAAAATTCTTACTATATTTGCTTTCATTTCTCCAATGAGCTAAAAGTTCATTGAACAGGCAGTGTTTTGAATAAGCAGTGGAATTAGTTAAGTTGTAATTGTAGTGGAATTAGATAATTCTCTCTAGTTCTCTGAGAGCCAAAACAAGTTCAAAATGAAGAAATCTTATGGTTTCTAAATAATACTCAGTGGTCTTTACAAAGGAATAACAAACAAAAGACAGAATTTAATAATTGATTTTTAAAAAGTGATGTTAGTCTGACACTATTTGTGAGGTTGCCTGAGATAAGGTAATACTGAAAAATCCTGTTTGACTTAAAAATTATTTTAAAAATCATGTCTTTAATTTCCCCTTATAAAGTCCAGGGTGAAAGTAACTTTTACAATTTTAGTATTCTTTCCTCTCACCATCTTCAAAAAAATCCCTTTTTCATCTTGCCTCTATTTTTGAGTTATTTTCTACTTGTATACATAAAACTCAAATTGTTTTTCCTGTCTTCCCAATAAAATGAAACTGCATGGTAGCTGTAAATTTGTATTTCTCTTATTCTTCTTAGTTTCTAATTACTATTTTTTTGCTTTAATATAGTTATTCTACAAAGTCTAACTAACAGAGTTAACATAGAGGAACCAAATTAGAAATGGGTTGCCTAATAAATATTTTTTTCAACATAATGGTCACTAGAATTTTAAAGAAATTAGGAACTTAATTATTTAAAATATATATTTCTGTTGACCCTTAACATTTTCACCAGATACATTTAGATTTTATCCTCAAATAAAGCCTTAAAGCTGTAACTTCATACTTTCTTCCGGAGAATAGTCAAGTCCCTCTTGTACATGTAGTTAGTATGACCACAAAACTCTGAGCTTTGCAAACCATTTCTGAGATTTGGGGGAAAGTTATACATACAGTTTTATTTTTTCTGTTTATTTCTACAAACCTATTAGACATTATTAATAAAAAAAACTATAATCATCACAAAATATACAGATAAAGTTGTACTGCAGTTAGATACTATGGAAGTTTATCTTTAAAAAAATGGTGATAATAGGAGACAGTTTTTGGATTTCAGTTTAAGTAATAGAATCAAAGAAATACAAAGTGCTAAGAGCTTTACCTGTCTATATATGCGGGCCCTCCAAAAACAAGAGTAAGAGCTCTTAAATGCTGAATAAAAAGCTTTAACACTACTTACTCATCTTCACTTTAATGATGTAGTGATTTATGCTATTGTTCTCAATAAATAATAACATATGTTAAAACCCATATTTGGCAATGCACACTTTGACTTTCTGTCACATTTGGTTACTCATTACCTTCCTCAAAGGTTACTGCTCAGGAGAGTGACCTGAGTGAATATCCAATAGCTCCCCATGACCTGAATTACATCTCAGAAGCAATTTGTCCCTTGACACAAGCTTTCAATGGCATTTCTTTGGATCTACCAGCAGTAGATTTTAAGACCTTACATATTCCAACAAGACCTAATGGCATCTAAATAAACTTATTAAAATTGATTAATTGCTGAGAACAATGTTTCTTTTTTTTCCCAAAAATAGTTGATGAGACTCAGTCCATCATTTCTGTTGTAATTGCTGATAAAATATAAGTTGGGTTTGCTGATGCCAAAAGGTGGTAAAAAGAATGTAATATTCAACTTATGGGTCCCTCTTGTACTTTGTTCCTTTTCTTGATGTCCCAGCGTAATACCTTTTTGTATCATCTTATATCTGTAAGTCATTTTAAATAAAGACTGCAAATAAGTTAGTTATACATTGCATAAGTCAACCAGCACCTAGTTCCAACTTACAACGAACACTCTCAGATGTTTTTTTTAATGTAGAAGTCTATACATTTTATTATCTTAAAATAGCTTAGATTTTCACACTGGGAAAAAATATACTGAAGTAGGCAAATTCTGATGTGTGCTACAAATGCTTTCTCTACCACCAAATGTATGTTAATATCTGAAGAAGTAAAGCCAGATATTTTTAATCATGCAAATAGCCTTGTATTATTAAAAATACAAACCCGAGGAGGGCGGCAGCGGTTGCAGGTCAGCAGTGGGCAGAGGGGGGGCAGGGCGGTGACTGGCCGGTACCCACACCAGAGACAATGCCATTTCCAGTTACAACTCAAGGATCACTGTGAGCACAGACATTACAGAAACACTACGGCATTACTTCTCCTATCAGCTTAGCAGCCTCCAAGGAAACTGACTGTATACTTACACAAAAACTGATTGAGACATTAAAGCCCTTTGGGGTGTTAGAATGGGAAGAGGACCTGCAGCACAGGATTAAAAATTAAATAACCTAGTAAAAGCGTGGATATGAGAAATCAGTGAAAGTAAGACCCTTCCGCAATCTGTAATTGAAAATGTTGGAGGAAAAATCTTTACATTCGGGTCTTACAGATTAGGGGTACACACAAAAGGTGCCGATATTGATGCGTTGTGTGTTGTACCAAGACATGTCGACTTTTTCACTTCATTCTATAAGTTGAAGTCACAGGAAGAAATAAAAGATTTGAGAGCTGTTGAAGAGGCATTTGTACCAGTTATCAAACTCTGTTTTGATGCTATAGAGATTGATATTTTGTTTGCAAGATTAGCACTGCAGACTATTCCAGATTTGGACCTAAGAGATGACAGTTTGCTTAAAAATTTGGATATAAGATGCATAAGAAATCTTAATGGTTGCAGGGTAAACGATGAAATTTTACATCTAGTACCAAATATTGACAACTTCAGGTTAACTCTGAGAGCAATCAAACTGTGGGCCAAACGACATAACATCTATTCTAATATATTAGGTTACTGGCGTTTCCTGGGCTATGTTACTAGCAAGAACTTGCCAGCTGTATCAAAATGCATCAACTCTTGTATATAAATTTTTCTTGGTATTTTCTAAATGGGAATGGCTAAATCCAGTGCCTGAAAATGCAATCTTAATTTGCCTGTATGGGACCCAAGGGTTAGTATATTATTTTTTCCCCTACAAATTCACACTGTGCAATAACAAGTAAAAATCATCTGCATAAACTCCAGGGAGACTGCTTAGCCTTTTACAAATGAGTGGACATGTTCGTATCACACTTCTTCTAGATAACCTCATCTATACTTGTTCTCTGGTATGCGAAGCATAATGATGTGCCATGTAAATCACATTTACTTGTAAAGAGTGAATACAAATTTTACTAACATTTTAATTCTGTATAGAAATAACTTGTAAGTCAACATTGTGGGCATTTGTGCTTTTGGAAAAAAAAAGGATACTAAAAAATAAATACAGACCCGAGTACTTATTCATAATGGAAAAATATAATAAAATATAATTGTAAAACTCTGACTTCTTGAATATATCACAAATTTCACAAAATAAATATTATAACTATTTGTGTCTGAAATGTTTATTTTTTTTGTTCTATTTTCTTACCAAAAGGTAAGTCTTTGGTTGCTTTCATATAGGACTAATGCTTTTAAAATGTTGTTTTTAATTTCCTAAAGAAAATATGAAGATAATTTGTTCTTTTTTCTTTCATGTTTGACTGATTCTTATTCTTCCTCCTCCTCTTTCTCCTCCTCCTCCTCCTCTTCTTCTTCTTCCTCCTTCTCTTCCTCCTCCTCTTCCTCTTCCCCCTTCTTCCTCTTCCCCCTTCTTCCTCTTCCCCCTTCTTCCTCTTCCTCCTCCTCCTCCTCCTCCTCCTTCTCCTCCTCCTCCTCCTCCTCCTCCTCCTCCTCCTCCTCCTCCTCCTCCTCCTCCTCCTCCTCCTCCTCCTCCTCCTCCTCTTCTTCTTCTTCTTCTTCTTCTTCTTCTTCTTCTTCTTCTTCTTCTTCTTCTTCTTCTTCTTCTGCTTCTGCTTCTGCTTCTTCTGCTTCTTCTGCTTCTCCTTCTGCTTCTGCTTCTTCTGCTTCTTCTGCTTCTTCTTCTTCTCCTTCTGCTTCTGCTTCTTCTGCTTCTGCTTCTGCTTCATACTAATAGTATTTTTTAATATTTTACACAGATATTCTTTATGTTATTACCTCCTTAGAACTTAAGCAATCTTAAGTATCAGTATCAGATATTTAGAATAAAATTGCCATAGAAATATTGTCACTTACTTGCTTTCTCAGTCCTGTTCAAATGAATTGTGTCCACTTTGGACACTCAAGCAGAGATGGCGTTGAGGACATTGATTCAAGATAGGAGTCTTCAATATAATCACAGAGATGACTCTGGAAGAAAGCAACAGAAGGACAAATGTAATAAAGAAATCCAAAAAGATAACCAAGGTAGCAAAGTGATTTCCTGAGTGAGAAATCCCATAGACTAAGATTAGTGAATTTATTAGAGAAGCTAGACCACAACATTTTTATTGTGCCTGCACTGGTTTATAGGCTTAGTAACTACAGTAACAAAGGCTGTGCTCTTTTTGTTTTTCGTTTTTTCCTTTTTGTTTCACTTGTAGGTGAAACATCATTCAGGGCTAACCTAGACACATTTGCTTAAGAGGAGAAATCTATAGAAACACTGTTATAAATGCCTGGGTGGATGTTTTCTTAAACAGATGAAAGCAGTCACTCTATAGAATTAGTGGAAATGATTGAAGAACAAGTTCATTCATTCATACTTGCATTTTCTTGGCATTTATTTCCCTTCATGATCATATTCTTCATTATTTTTGTTATTATTATTAATGGCACTGTAATTGAATTCAGGGTCTGTATTTACTAACCAGGTACTCTAGCATTCTAGCTATGCTCCCAATCCTTTTTTTGCTTGAGTTATTTTTCAAAAAGATCACAGACTTTTGTCCAGACTGACCTCAGATCTCAGTCCTGTGATGTATGTCTCCTATATAGCTGGGATTACAGGCAAACAGCAAAACCAGCTTGTTGGATTTTCCCTAAGTATTTACTTAGGGTAGCCTTAAACCTCAATCCAGATGATCTCTGCTTCCTGATTAACTGATTTTACAAGAATACATCCTCATTCTTGGCTCATACTCATTAAAGCAAACAAAAATAATACTCTTTGAATTAGTGCATGTGCACATTCTTCAAAAGGACATGAGAAAAACATATTGTCATTTTATTTTAAAAATCTAGATACAGAAAGAATCACCACATAAAGCAAAAGGATGTCACCTATATTTTTTGTCTTCCAGGAAGAACTTATAATTGACTAAGATCACATGACCATGCAGAGTAAAATATTACAAAATATCTATTGTTATAAATAAGAAAAGGGACAGATATGTACCAATATGTGACAATGGTTGCTTTGCCATACACATTGCCAAATAGAAACTGCAATAAGCAACGTTAGCGGTTCAGCAAACTACTTTTCTGCATCTGGTAGATTTCTGGCAATATATGAAATATATCAGTGAATAACAATGCTCTTGATTTTACAGAGATTTATCTCCCATTTTTGTCCAAGGTAAGTTTGAGCCAGATTTAAAACATAAGAAACAAAACAAAGAAAAGAGGGAAATATCCACAGAAAACTTATTGGAGCATTTAATGTTCTTTGTATTTTATAAAACTGCCTAATATACTAGAACTACAGACTCAAAATGTTTACAATACAACCACTTGCAAACATTCTGTTGTTGATATTTTGTACTGGTGGTCATAAAGGGTTAAATTTTCAATCGATATTTCCAGGAACACAATTTTCCAACCTCTGCTTTGTTAAGATTAATTTACAAGGTTAAACCTCAAGACTGGACTAATAATGGAGCAAAACTGGGTTTTCCTTTTTGTTTGTTTTATTTTTACTTTTAGATAGCTCAGGGCTTCCTGTTCTTGCTCAGCTTCCTTACAGCTGGTGTTCTACCACTTGATCTACTAATCCAAACCTTCAGTTTGCTGATTAATTGGAGAGCCTGTGTGGCAGACTATTCTATCTGGGTTATCTCACACCAAGATGCTCCAAACCTCAGCATCTGGAGTCGCTAGGATTACAGCATGAGCCATCACTAATGTCTGCCTTGATGAGGATTTTGGAAGTCAAGTTCTACAAAGAGACAGGAGAAGGGAAGCATAGAGGAGGGGAAGGGAGGAAAGGGAAGAAAGAGAGAAGTGAAATAAATGGGAGAGATCAGGGAGAGAGAAAAGGAGAGAAAGAGAGAAAAAGAAAGAACAAACCTGTATTTCCACTACAACAAACTAGACTTCAAGAAATCCAGGTTAAGATATTCATAAGATGATTTTTTGTTGCTTTGTGTGTCCCTCCCCCACGGTATAAACCTTGCTTTCACTGTATTTGATGTTGTTATAATTTGTGGAGGGGAAGGGGAAAAAAATCGTTTAAATAGGGATACAGGTGGACCCATGGCAACAATGAGATGTACAAGTCATTATGTGGAAAAATGAACTTTACAACTTTGGGAGGGGGCAGGAGATGGGAAGGGGAAACAAAGGAGGAGGCAACAATGCTTGATAAGAAATGTACTCCTTACCTAACAAATGGGGCAGTGTCATTCTTTCTGATGGAGACATATAATTCCATTTTGTATAAATACCACATTTTCTTGATCCATTCATCTACCTAGGCCCATCTGGGTTGGTTCCATACCTTAGCTATGGTAAATAATGCTGCAATAAACATAGTTGTGCTGGTAGCTTTAGTATGGTCTTGTTTGTGATCATTTGGGTAAATGCCCAAAAGTGGGATTGCTGGGTCATAGGGGAGCTCTATGTGGAGTCTTTTGAGGCAACTCCATACTGCTTCCTAAAGTGGTTGAATAAGTTTACACTCCCACCAACAATGCAGTAGGGTTCCCTTCTGACCACATCTCCTCCAGCATCTGTTGTTATTAGAGTTCTTGATTATAGCCTTTCTAACTGGGGTGAGGTGGTATCTCAATGTTGTTTGATTTGCATTTCTTTAATGGCTAAAGAGGTTGAGCATTTCTTCATGTGTCTATTGGCCATCCTTCTTTCCTCTTCAGAGAAGTTTCTAAGTCTTTAGCTCACTTAGTAATGGGGAGTTTGTTTCTTTGAGGAATTGTTGTTGGAAAATTTCATTTTTTGAGTTCCAGGTATATTTTAGATGAGACCCTTATCCATTGTATGGTTAGTGAAGATCTTCTCCCAATCCATGGGCTTTCTATTGATCTTGCTAGCTATGTCCTTTATGCCCATGTAATTATAACCCCTCTGTATGGTATTTTCACAATAAAAGAAAAAAAAAGAAATCCAGGTTAAGGACTATAATGTGATTTACAGTGAATATTTAATACATTTTCCCTTTCTGAAGGGAATAGAATCAAATGAAGTTAAAATAGCAATTCATCAGTGCTTTTAAAAAATAAATGTCTACAGTACTCTTCAGCAAAGTCTGTTAGAATACTCCAAAACTAATCAAGCCATTAATGAATATGAATTGGGAAGCTACATTTCTCTTGGTAAACAATATTCTGTTCAAATAACAACCTTCTAGAAAAAACTCCTAAACGATCCTAATCTGACTCAGAATCTCAGCACTGTTTGGAAAGATAAGAAATAAAAAGATAGTACTATATAATTAGTTTACAAACTAAACAAACATTTAAGCACTCACACAGACACAAAGTAAAGAAGCACACACAGACACTCATTCATCACCTCCTACATACTTGTGTGATTCTCTTAATTTTACAATTTTTCAATTTCCTCTCATTAAAAAAAGTTTTTTTGAGAGTAATGTTTCTTCAGACTGCATTTTATAAAGCAATGATTTATTCTACCTGATGCCAGCAAGCTTTCTTTAATAAATGCATTATTATATAAAAAATGGAGAGTTAACTTTGGTGGGGGGGAGGATTGAGTGGGGGGGGAGGATGGGAAGGGATGGGAAGGGGAAACAAAGGAGGAGACTACAATGCTTGATAAGAAATGTACTCACGGGCTGGGAAAGTAGCTCAGTGGTAGAGCGCTTGCCTTGCATGCATGTGGCCCTGGGTTTGATTCCCCAGCACCACATAAGCAAAAAGAAAAAAAGCCGGAAGTGGTGCTGTGGCTCAAGTGGTAGAGCTCTAACCTTGAGCTGAAGAGTTGAGGGACAGCACCCAGGCCCAGAGTTCAGGCCCTATGACCGGACCCCCCCCCCCCAAAAAAAAAGAAATGTACTCATTATCTTGCCCATATAATTGTAACCCCTCTGTACAGTATTTTCACAATAAAAATATATAAATTAAAATAAATAAATATTAAAAATACAAAGTTTGATTTAAAAAATAAAATAAAAATAAAAAATGGAGAGTTATATTTAAATGAAGAGAATATTGAGAAAATAAAGTTCAACAGCAATTGGCACCCTAAGACTTCACAGAAATTGAAATAGGCTAATGATTTTTTTTTCAATCTCTTAGAAATATTCGCATTTTCAAATAAGTTAAAAAACACAGATATGACAACAATAGTAGATTTCTTCATGTACCATCTAGCTTTTAAAATAAATAATTATATAATTCTCAAACAGAATTTGCTTTATAGGAATTAGCTTCATTTTCGTTCTGGGTAATTTTAATTATGTCCATATCAAGGTGAATTTAAGAGAAGTGAAGTGACCAAGTGAGCCAAAAGAATTAACATGGTCTGAAAAAAGAAGCCTCATAATTTTGAATTATTTGCTTTTATTTAATATGCAAATTAAATCCAATTGTAATGAGCATACATGACATTTGAAGACTCTATATATGATGTGTAAAACTTAAAGTCTAATATTTGAAGAAGACATTATCCAGTTGTTTTTAACATTGAGCATTGTAATGCTATATACAATGATAAGGAGAGATAGAAACTAATAAATTGGACAACATAAACTGATATTTTTAGTTAATAAGCAAACTTCTCTAACAATAATAATGAAAATAATCAAATCAATAATAAATAGTATGATCTTATCTTTTTTATTTTTATCTCATTTATTTTATAAATAAAATAAAATAATATATTTCTCTTGAAACTCTGGGCCTGGGTGCTGTCCCTGAGCTCTTCAGCTCAAGACTTGAGCCACAATGACACTTCTGGTTTTCTGGTGACTAACTGGAGACAAGAGCCTCACAGACTTTCCTGCCTGGGGTGGCTTTGGACCAGGAACCTCAGATCTCAGCCTCCTGAGTAGCTAGGATTACAAGCGTGCACCACTAGCACCTGGCCTATCATCATTATTTTTTATTTGCTTTTTCAGCACTGGAGACTAAACCTAGGATCACATGCAAGCAAGTACTCTACCACTTGAGGTATACCCACAGTCCTAGGTATGTTTTTTGAGCTTCAAAATATGAGTAAGTTTTCTATGGGGACTTGCATTAATGAGACATTGGAGCTAGATTTGGGCATTTATTACTTTTTCTTTTTATATTGTATTATCTTTAAGTAGTTGTACAAAAAGTTGTCATTTAACCAAGTTTATGGATACAATATATCTTGGATTGATAGCACACCTTTCAATATTCCCATCATCCCCACCCTGTCAGTCTTTCACTCACTGTTCTTAATTTTGTAAGATATTCTTCAAGGTTTTTGCTTCATTCTCCTCCTCTTCTCCCTTTATTCAACTACAGCTTTCTTTTCTTTTCTTTTCCTTTCTTTCTTTTTTCCTTTCTTCCTTCCTTCTTTCCCTCCCTCCCTCCCTCCCTCCCTTTTTCCTTCCTTCCTTCCTTCCTTCCTTCCTTCCTTCCTTCCTTCCTTCCTTCCTTCCTTCCTTCCTTCCTTCCTTCCTTCCTTCCTTCCTTCCTTCTTTCCTTCCTTTCTTTCTTTGTCTTAGGGCTTGAACTCTGGGCTTGTGCTCTTCAGCTCAAGGTGAGCCATCTACCGCTTGAGCCACAGTGCCATTTCCGGTTGTCTGGTGGTTTATTGGAGATAAGAGTCTCAGCGACTTTCCTGCTCTGGCTGGCTTTGAACTGTGATCCTCAGATCTCAGCCTTCTGAATAGCTAGGATTATAGGAGTGAGCTACCGGCGCCCGGCTTCAACCGCAACTTTCTTGACTCCACCTGACTCCTTTAAATTGCTAGCTGCGTTCTGGTATTTATTGTGTTGAATTTTTACTTTGCCTTTCTAAGTAATTACACTATTTGAGTTTTCCATATTTCAATTAATACAACTGTATATACTTGCATATTACCCAACATATTTACTTATGATCTTATAATCTAAATCTTGCTTCCACATATAAAGGAAATAGTCATCCTTTGTCACACTGAGACAGATTTAATTCGCTTAACATAATTTTTCCAGGTCTCTACATTTCTTTATAAGATCCATTTCATAATTAAGGCTGTTGTACTGAAAACATACCCCAAACTGATATATTTTAACAATTTACATTTTCACTGGGATACACATGTCATTGAGACTAATATTAATCAAAAGAATCTATTCTATAAATTGTGATACCTATTTAAAGTCAGATTCTAATATTTGTTACACTTTCTGAAAACAATAGTTTTGTCTGATTTATTCATGAATCAGTTAATATTCACATACTTCAATGAATTAATAATGTGAATAGAACTTATTGACAACTTTTCCTTTATATTTCTTCATGTCTTATTTATAACTTTGGATGAATTTTTGATGCTCCCAGTTCAGAAGATGGAAGAAAAGCAGTCTTTTATTGCAGAAAAATAAGATGTTTCCTATTATGGCCTTCTACTAGAATGAATTACCTACCTGTCATCATTTATACTCAACACCTGTCCATGAACAGCACTGCTCAAGACAACTTGAACCAACTGATGCATAGGAAGTATCCAATCAAACCAATTTGCTAATTTTAGTACCAAAAAAGAGGGATTCTGAAAATGCTATTGTTATATCTCACATACTGTTATACTTCATTTCCATATAATAAATAAACTGGAATAATGCTAAATCTATTATAATTTTACTATAATTAGAATTTTATTATAATTTACAGCTTAGATTAAGATTTATTTTAATAGGGAATTTTGGAACTGCAGAGAGATTCAAGTTATAGAGTGACTACTCAAGTATTCTCAGCTCTAAGTTCAAATCCCATTACCACAAAAAAAGAAAAATAGAATAGCATCTCATCATATTTTACAATTAAAAATAGGATAGACACATAAATTAAAATATTTAAATGAAAAACATTCTCAGGTTAAGATTTTAACATGGAAAATAAACATGTGAGCAGTCAGTCTACACTTAGAGAAAAGACAACAGATACTTTATTAAGTAGTATATTTTTAACTGGAAACACAGCCATGATCTTGAGCATTTGGGTATTACCCAGACTCAGACTTTTCTATGAGGATATGTAGAATTTGCATAGTAGCACCATTCTGAGTGCAACAGTAAACCTCTCAGTCACACTGACACCAGTAAATTACTACTCCTGCCACCTAAAAGAAAAATCAAATGTCTTATCGTATATACATTTTATCTCCTATTCCTCTGATCTGTATTATTTCTCAAAAATTAAAATTTGCAAAATGACTTTAGCCATCAGTAAAGATTTGTTAAGTTCCTGTAAAACTAGTGTGTAAAAGGACCACATAGGGGCTGGGAAGGTGGCTCAGTGGTAGAGTGCTTGCCTTGCGTGCATGAAGCCCTGGGTTCGATTCCTCAGCACCACATAAGAAAAAAAAAAAGAAAAAAAGCCAGAAGTGTAGAACGCTAGACTTGAGCAGAAGAGCTGAGGGACAGCGCCCAGGCCCAGAGTTCAGGCCCCACGACCAAATACCACACCTCCAAAAACAAGGACCACCTAAAGTGCTGGTGGTAAAACTGTTTCCAAGTCTGACCCTTGATGTGGATTAGTCATTCACTGGGATCTGGGAGCTATCTAGGCACATGAACTCCATGTTACACAACCTAAAGGCCGGTTAGATTCAGATGACACTGGAGGAAATACCATTCTAGGAGGTCAAGTATTTGATTTAGGTGGAACCACTTTGGCTATAATGTTTTTCTGTGAAAACTATTGTTGACTTTGAGCCATCAATTGCACCTGTAAACATCTCATGTAAAAGCTATGAAACAGGAATGTTTTTATATTTTATGTGGAAATTTATGTAATATATAGAAAATAGGAAAAGAGAGAAAAAGCATAATGCTGAATTCAAAGTTTGAAGAGGTGATTAGGTCATTTAAATAAGTCACAGTACTGACTCTTCTGAGAAGCCATATGAGTAACTGCATGCCTTTTATTTACCTTGTATAATCCAATTATTGTCATGCAGTGTTTGATAACTAGAATTTCACTTGTATTAAATTGGAAAACAAAACAAAATGAAACCTTTGTGGCTCTTTCTAAGCCCAATGCCAACGTTGATGTGGTTCACCTTATTAATTAACAAAACAATCTATTGGATTAAAAGCAATAATTTTTGTGATGGGGAAATTTAGAATTTTTAAAGTAGCTGAAAGACAAATTTTTTATATCACTAAGGTATGATGGATGCATTTAAGTGCTTCTAATACCAAAAGCTGTGAAAATAAGAACAGTTTTATAGTATTGCATGGAAATTAATATAATATAGAAAAAATGGAATCAGAAGAGAAAAAAATCACAGTGATGAATGAGGAGTATTAAGATACTTAAAACTGACAAAAAACTTAGTGGTCTTTCATTACATGCTGTTCAAAAGAGTATAGAGAATGACAAATAGAAGAGAAAAAAAACTTACAATAGGCCTCTTTTGCTTTGATTAATTATCAGAGGGAATCACACACCGTTTCCACTGGCCCCAGTTTAAGCTACATTTTACCTGATTCTTCCATCTTATTCTTCCTAGTAGCAGGAGCAATAGATATGAACCATCATACATGGGTAGTTTGTCTTTTCGTTTCTACCTCCCAAGTAACTGGGTTTACTGATATGTACCAGCACACATGCCCTTTAACTTTATATCTTGTCAAGTTATTTCTTTGTTTTGTCACATAAAAATATTTATTGACCAACATTCTTAAGTAAATATATCTGGAAAAATCTTTCCCATAAATACATGTTGTGGTAATTTATATTTATATATCCCTAATTGTATTCTTTTACATTGATTATTGCTCCTCAAGAAAAAAATGTCCCCAGAAGCAATAAATCTTCCTTATATGAATGAGCATTCTACTTACATTTTTATTACATAGAACTAAGGAGATCATTGTGTAGGAACTGAGAATCATTGTGTGATATCTATAGAAATATCAAACAGGAATAGGCATTACCCAAATAATATTTAATTCCTGAAAATAAATGATGTGAATAATAAATGAATTGAAAAAAAAACAATACTTATAACAGATAGTAGGTATCTTTATTTTGTAGTGTATGAAAAGCTCATTTGTTCTATTATCATGTCTGAAAAATTCAATATTATTAAGTGAGTCATGTACATTGTGAAATTGCATTCTCATTAATTATTGAAACAGTTGATTGCATTAGTCCAAAAATCATTTCACTTTCATATTTTACGACCAACCTTAACAAAATCTATTGTGCAGAGATAGACCTGCTGCAGTTTTAGATTTATTGATAGAGATTTAAGAGGTCGCTGCTGTATTCAAATGACTTTATAGCCATTTAACACATTTTCTCCAATTAAAAAGTAAGACTTCACATTCTTGAAAATCTTCCTATGTGTATACTGGGACCATTTAGCTCAGAAAAGAAAGATCAAGTGACATATCAAATGAAAATGTTAAATATAAATTACATACTTAAAGTTTCTTTTTCTGAATTTAGACATGCTATCAGATCAAAGTTGAAATTCCAGTGAATTGGTTTTGATGTTCTATATATTCATTTCCATTCCCAAGTCAATTATCCCTTTCATATAGGGACTTTCAAGACTAGATTAAGAGGTATATGTGCTTCAATTAGTTCTGTTTGAAGGGAAAATAACCCATTGTCAGGGAACTCAATTTATTAATAGATACTATTGAGACTATGGAATGTCAGATGTTGCTTTCAGATTCATTTACTTCTCAAATTAAACCTAAGAAATTATCAGAATGGGAATAAGACAAAGTGTTCACCTCATCTTGAAAACAGCCATAGTGAGCTTAAAGTTTGTTCAATTATTAAAGATTAACAAAGGATTATCTAAGTAATTGTGTTCACTTTCATGTTTTTTTTCCCCCTTGAAATTGGTTCTGATCTATATAAAGAGCCAGCTCACTTACTTTCTCTAAGTAGCTAGGAAGGGGCTACTTCTGTTTCCACCGAGAGGTTAGGGAAACTTAATCACATTATGCTTCCTCTTAAAACTCCAGCTGCTCTGGAGTATTGGACCGTAACTACAGTTGATTAGCTCATTGATAATATTTGGCTAATGGGACCAAAGGTCTAACAAGTTTCCCTTATGCTGCTTCATGGTCATTGATTTCACTTAAGCTTCATCATATGCTGGCACATTGTGATTGGCTTAGGGACATTGCTATCTGTAAAGGAAAGAGCTGATCCGATATCACTTGAACAGCATACTTCACCATTTTAATATGGTATTCATTGGTTTTTTTTTTTTGTTGAATCTTTAAAATAATCTTTAAATAGCTGTAGAAAGGAGTTGCCATTTAACAAAGCAGTTGTTGAATACAATATATCTTGATAAAGGTTACCCCTATCAACATTCTCACCATCTATCCCCTCATCTTAATTTTATAGTAAATTCATTGAATTTAACAGTACATTAGTAGTTAAGGAATTGCATCCAAGTTGGGGCATATGGTAGATATTGAATTTAATGATAATGAGGATAGCCAAGTATACAGAACCTCAAAATCTACAGTTGTTGCCAATGAGTTACCAAATTGGATAAAATTGTCACTAGGGATTAGAGTAGCCTGGAAGTCTGACATTGATTTTTAAGGAAAACTGGGAAGTCTGATACTTTCATGATTTTCAAGAGATTTGACTTAATCATGGCTTAATAGAAAAAAATAAAATAAAATAACCTGTCGGAGGCGCCAGCTCACATGGCCCCATCTGAAGACTTGTATGCCGCAAGGGTGCATTTTCTCCGGGGAAAGAAAATAACTTCCAAGCTTGGGCGAAAGTCTGGATGCCCACCTGCAAGTGTCAAGTGAAGGCATGCAAAACTTCAGAACTTCGTGTTCCTCTGAGTAATCCCATAAACAATGTCTCAGTATCCCCTTTGTGTGTCTAAGGAAGCTCACCTGCACTTTGCTGACTCTTTTTAACCTTTGATCACATTGAAGTGCTTCACATTTGTTGACGAGGATTTAACTCTTCCTGCTCACTGAGTAAAGGTTAACTCTCATTGTCTGTATTTCCGTACAACTCAAAGATTAGCTTTCTACCCCTTGACTGACTTTCTACCCCTGTACACTGTATATAAGGATGTTATGTTGCCAATAAAGTTTGTCTTTACCCTCATGGTAGGATCCACTTTCTGCCTACTGTGTGAACAGTGACAGTAATCAATTGTGGCAGACATACTTTATTTGTTTTCCAGATCAGCTTCTATATCAATTATTATCATAAACTACAAATCAGTGGAATTATTGAAATTACCAGTTGCTTTGTTTCCTAAACAGTAGTTTTGGTGAGTTCTTTGAACAGAGTAAGTTTTCTGTGTAAGTGGATAAACATATTTGTGAGTAGATCTATAATATTAAATAGAAATTTTTGTACCTAATATTTTACATTTTTCTTTTGACACTTAATACACTTTGGGAAATCATCTATGCAAGTACAGGAAGGACTACAGGCATTGCATTATTTATTGCATTATATTCTGTGATGTGGACATATCTTTTTTCCTTTGATAAACTGAATTCTCAGTCTTGTTACTAAAACCAGAGTTGCACTAAAACATATGATTGGAGGTTTTTCACATAAGCATATGTGTGCCACGAGTGTATGTACCTACACATGAAGTTGCTGATCAAACTGTTTTCCATTTTGATGAAAAATAAATTCTTCTGAAAATTCCATATAGGTTTCATTCCTGCAACAAGTAAACTAGAAATAAAAAGAAAAACCAGAGTGCCTATTCTAATGCCTACTGGATTTTAATAATTTTGTTTATTATATTATTTTGCCTATCAGATTGGTAAGAAAATTGTAAGTAATACATTTTTGTTGTTCATTGCTGCAATAGAACTTGGGAATTGTATATTTTTATTCATGTTTTATGTTTATTTTTATGTGTGTAATAAACCCATATTTCTCATTTTCTATTAGTTTCCTTCTTTTCTTATTGAAAATGTATAATAATATATTTTAGCTATTAATTCTTTTTCACCTTATATGCTTAAAATATATCACCCTGGTATGCTATTTTCTATTTTGTTTAAAAAATGTGCTGTCAAATATGCCATGAATTTTAATGAAGTCATCAATATTCTTGTTGTGTTTCAGAAGACCTTACCACAAAATTGTTATGTTTTGTTTTAAAATTTGTCTTTATTATGATTGAATTGGTGATATATTTTATATATTGTGGGAAATAAAAATTAAAATACACTTTTACTTAGAAATGAATTGCCAATAATTCCAACACTGTTTGTTGAACACTACCCTTTGTCAAACATTTAAAAGTTCCTCTGCTAACATTGCATGCTTTTTATATTATCTTTGATCTATACTTCAATCAATTATATTCCACTTATCTATTTTGTTTCCACTATAGCAATAATGTGATTACAACAACTCTAGAGTTTATTTGAATGAATTGGTGGGGCCAGAGCAGACACAGCTCTTGAACATCAGGACTTCTTTGACAATTTATTTTTTTTAAGTGAGCCCTTATCATCTCAGATAATTTGGTTTATTTGGGAGTATCTTTTATAAATTTTATTTTATTGTAAAGATGCTGTACAGAGGGGTTACAGTTACATGAGTAAGGTAATGACTACATTTCTTGTCGAACATTATTATTCTGTCCTTTGTTGTTTTTATTTCCACTGTCCCTCCTCACACCATTCCTACCCCATTCCTGCCAAAGTTGTAAAGATCATTCCCAAAATAATGTCTTGGGAGTATCATTGTTGCAATGATTTATCCTGTGTCCTTGTTTAAGCATTTTGTTATTCCCCTTCCCCTTCTCAAATTAGATAAATGTATAAATAAGAGGCAGGGTACCAAAATCAAATACAGTGATGAGTGGATACACCACAGGGAGAAGAACATACAAAAGCAACAAAAAGAACCACATAGTACATTAAAAACAACAGCTACAAAGAAAAAATATCCACATCTTGGGGTTTATTTCATTTAGCATCTTTTTTTGTACATTTGTTATTGTAAAAATACTGTACAGAGGGTTACAGTTACATGAGTAAGGTTATGAGTATCTTTCCTATGGAGCGTTGTTGCCTCCTCCTTTGTTTTTTCCTCTGTCATCCCTTCTTTCCCACCTCCACAAATCTACCCCCGCAAAAGTTATGATCATAGGCACGTAGCTTTTGATCTATCTGCTCATCTAATCTTGTGATTTTTTCTAAGTCTTCCCACTTTTTAACAAATGGCGCAGTGTCATTCTTTCTGATGGAAGCATAGTATTTCATTGTGTGTGTGTGTGTGTGTGTGTGTGTGTGTGTGTGTGTGTGTGTGTGTGTGTGTATAACACTTTTTTTTGGGGGGGGGGGCCCGGTTGTGGGGCTTGAACTCTGGGCCTGGGTGCTGTCCCTCAGCTCTTCAGCTCAAGGCTAGTGCTCTACCACTTGAGCCACAGTGCCACTTATGGCTTTTTTCTTTTTTTCTTGTGTGGTGCTGAGGAATCAAACCCAGAGCCTCATGCATGCAAGGCAAGTGCTCTACCACTGAGCCACCTTGCCAGCCTCAGTATCATACTTTCTTGATCCATTCATCTGCTGAGGGACATCAGGGTTGGTTCCATATTAGATATGTTGAATAAGGCTGTGATAAACATAGTTGTGCTGGTAGATTTAGTATGGCCTTGTTTGTAATAATTTGGGTAAGTGCACAAAAGTGGGATTGCTGGTCATAGAGGAGTTCTACAGGGATGAAAAGCTGGTTCAATATACACAAATCAGTTAATGTAACTCATAACATCAACAAGAGCAACTACATGATCATCTCAAAAGATGAAGAAAAACCATTTGACAAGATCCAAGACCCCTTTATGATTAAAACTCTGCAGAAACTAGGAATCCATAGAAATTCCTCAATATCAAAAAAGCTGTGCACGACAAACCCACAGCTAGCATTATACTTAATGGTGAAAAGCTAAAGCCATTTTCTCTAAATTCAGGAATGAGACAAGGATGTCTGCTCACTCCACTCCTCTTTTAGTATTAGAATGTCTAGCTAGAGCAATAAGATGAACATAAAGGGGATACAAATAGGAAAAGATGAAATAAAACTTTCCCTCTTTGCAGATGACATGATCTTGTATTAAAAAAACCCCATGGACTCCATACCCAAGTTACACAGGGTAATAGGAAACTTTGGCAAAGTAGCAGCATATAAAATTAATCCTCAAAAACAAATGGTTTTGACAGGCATCAGTGGCTCACACCTGTAATCCTAGCTACTGAGGAGGCTGAGATCTGAGGATCATGGTTCAAAGCCAGCCTAGGCAGAAAAGTCTGTAAGACTCTTATCTCTAATTAACCACTAGAAAACCGGAAGTGGTGCTGTGGCTCAAGTGCTGGAGCACTCGCCTTGAGCTGAAGAGTGCGGGGATAGTGCCCAAGCCCAGAGTTCAAGCCCCACAACCGACACACACACACACACACACACACACACACACACACACACACACACACACGAATGGCTTTTCTGTATTTCAATAATGAGAACAGAAAGGCTGAAATCAGAAAAGCAACTCCTTTTGTAATAGACCCACAAAAAATAAAATACCTAGGAATTAACTAAAAAAGCGAAGGACCTATGATGAAAACTTTCAAAACCTGAAAAAGGAAATTAAAGCAGAACTAGGGAAATGAATGGGAAGATTAAGATCTTGAAAATGGCAATACTGCCAAAGGCTATCTACAAATTTAATGTAATACCCATCAATATCCCAACTTCAATCTTCAATGAAATAGAAGAAGCAATCCAAAAGTTCATATGGAAAAATAAAAGACTCCAGGTAGCAAAAACAATCTTTAGCAGAAAGAACAGTGCTGGAGGAATATCAATACCAAACTTCAAGCTCTACTACAAGCCATAGTAATCAAAACAGCTTGGTACTGGCACAAGAATAGACCTTAGGACCAATGCAATAGAACTGAAGTCCCGGAAATGAGCCTGCAGACCTATAGCAACCTAAACTTAAATAAGGGAGCTAAAAAACATAGAATGGAAAAAATACAGCATCTTCAGTAAATGGTGTAGGAAAAATTGGTTGAAAATCTGTAGAAAACTAACATTAGATCATTGTATATCACCCTGCACCAGAATCAGCTCCAAAAGGATCAAAGACCTTGAAGTAAAAGCAAACACCCTGAAAACATTACAGGAGGGCACAGGAGAAACTCTAGGGCTCCTTGGCACAGGTTAAAATTTTCTTAATAAAGACCCAAAACACAACAAATCAAAGAATCGCAGAGCTTCTCTATGGCGAAGGACATAGCTAACAAGATCAATAAAAAGGCCAAGATTGGGAGAAGATCTTCACTAGCCATACAACAGAGAAGGGGCTCAGACCTAAGATATATTTAGAACTCAAAAAATTATCCCTCCCTCAAACAAATCCTCAAAGCAACGATCTCCCCATTAATAAGTGAGCTAAAGACTGAAGGAGCGACTTCTCTGAAGAGGAAATAAGAATGGTAAGAATGGCCAATAGACACATGAAGAAATTCTCAACTTCTCTGGCCATACAAGAAATACAAATCAAAACAACATTGAGATTGCACCTAACCCCAGTTAGAATGGCTATAATGAAGAAATCTAATAACGACAGATGTTGGAGATGTGGCCAAAAGGGACTGCTACTGCACTGTTGATGGGAGTTTAAACTTGGTCAACTACTCTGGAAAGCAGTATAGAGATTCCTCAAAAGAGTACACATAGAGCTCCCCCTATGACCCAGCAATTCAACTTGTGGACACTTACTGAAATGATAGAGGGATGAACTTTAATTGATAATGCATCTATTGCTGCTGTTACTGTTACTATGGAAGTTGTAAGGAAATTCATGTTAAGTTTCCATGCATTCTTAAGTCCATTTTCTTTTAAAAATTATTATAATCTTTAAGTAGTTATATAAAGGAATTTCAATCCAACATATCAGCTTATGTGTACAATCTATATTGATCAATTTCACTCTTTCTATCATTTTCCCCTTTTCTTCCAACCCCACCCATTTCCTCAATGGACCTAGTTTCATTTTTACATATGAACAGTAAGTTTTTTCTTTTATTATAAAGGTGATGCATGGAGGGGGTTACAGTTACATATCAGATAATGAGTATGTTTCATTTTGAACAGTCTCTCCCCTTTTTTTATTTTCTCCCAGTTTTTCCCCATGACTCCTTGGACATCGAATACTATTGAGTGCATCTTCTGACTGAGAATGTGTGGAGATCTTTCTCTTCAACCAGACTTTGGAGCAGCAGACACAGTGGTGTAGATCTTTCTGAAGAACATAACAGCCAAATTCAAAATGAAGAGAGAATCCCACTGACCAGTAGTTGCTGAGTTTTGCTGGCAAGCAGCAGGGGGGGTAGTCATGCTCTCTCTCTCAGACCAGAAGATTTCATGCCCAGAAGATTTCATCTTGCTCATGGCGCTTCACCTTCAAGACACATATCAAGTCTGCCCTGCATCAGCTAGCACAGGAGTATAACTATGTCATGATGATCTGTGCAAGCAATAAGCCTGCCTGTACTTCTCAGCTGTCAACTGCTACAAGAATTGCAGCCACACCAACAAATTCTTCCCCAGGAAGAAGAAGGTCAAACAAGCTGCTATGTCCTCTAAGGGGTGAGTTTAGATCATGGTCCTGTGGTCAAGAGCCTCAATAAAATTTTCTTTATTATGGGGCAAAAGAAAATAAAACAAATAAACATAAAAAAGTGTGCAGCCATGCATGATGACATACACCTGAAATTCTAGCTACAGTAATAAACTTAAGTAAGCAAATTTTACCTGAGGCCAGCTTCAGATTAAAAGTCTAAAACTTTAGAAACACAAAATCATTGGAAGCATGGTCCAAGTGCTAGGGAATTTGTTCTGCAAAATAGAAAGTTTGTGAGTAATCTTTGAACATATTAAGTGGAGGTCAAACATTCAAATATCTCCCCTCTGTTCCCTCTAATCATTTTCTTACACTTTGCCTTGTTTGTTCTTTGCAGAGAACTAGAACTAAGTTCTAGCAGTTGAAAATGGAGTGTCCTTGCAAGAGAACTTGGCTTATGAATCTCAGGGTAAGTGCTTATAGTTTTTTCCCAGAATATTCTAAAACCCATGCCTGACTGGAGAGCAAAAACTTTCCATTTTCTCTGCCCACTGGTTGAATGTACCATAAGTTATATCTTACATTGTCATCAGCCTTGCCTTATAAGATTGGACCAAACTTTCCCTTATTTGTTTTGCCCTATTTTCTTTCCCTTCCCTTCATTGCCTCTCCTTTCCCCAATTTTGCTCCTATGAAATCTTCTTAAAACAGTTACTTGCATTCTTATCTCTACTTTACAAATACAAATCTGGAAGTAGGAGACTTTATGTGTCTACTAATGTTTAAAACAAAATGACAAAATTTGGTTATATCTTATCAAAATATTTATAAATACAAGGTGTTAGGATCCACTCAATTTTTATTGCATTAAATATTCAAGAAGTCAACAGTTCCAGGCAAACCCTGATGGCTGCCAGTTTACTTCATAGCATCTATTGATACTTCCTGCTGGGGATCCAATCTTCAGACAATAGGGCTACCGAATGACAGGGGAAAATGTGCAAAATTGTTTTATTTTAACAGATTGAGCTGAATATCATGTGCCCTGAGCCTAAGTCCACCCCTCCATTTTTTTGCTTGGTTAAAGTAAACCAAAGGGAAATCTGCATATGATCTGAAAGACAGTGTTAACATCACTTATAATCTTAGGTCTTTGGGATCTGATATATTACCAGCAAATATACAGTTGTCCACCAAATCCAAGCCATTCTTGTACTTGTCTGTGTGTCTCCCTTCTGACAATGGACCAGGCTGGTCTTCAGTTTGGCTGAAGACTTGGGTTGATAATGACAAGAAGAAACAGTTTAGAATCCTGTATGAACTTGATTTTGATGATCCTAATTTAACAGCTATACTTGACTCTGGATTTCGTTGAATATTCAGATTTGTTCATGTTCAGTAGTATTCTAAGAATATGGTTAATGACTATGTCTCTTATTCCCCAATTTTGCTATAAGGATTTTCGTGTTCTCAGTTTCTCATTTATTCATCAACTTATCACTTTTTACAAGTTCTCCCTTTTAAAGCTTTGTGTAATTGTTGCTATGATTAAACCCTGACAGTTTAAAAAATGTTAAAAATAATCGTCTATTTGAGATTTTCTTCAAAATGCTTGAAATTGCATCAAAATCACTTAATAAGATGAATGGCAAATACAGTTTGTATTTAAAACAAATAATTTCTTTATACACGATCATTTTAGAAGACTTTTTATTTTAATTTTGTTGTTAAGGGGATGAAGGGGTTACAGTTACATAAGTAAATTACTGAGTACATTTCTTGTCCATCTTGTTACCCCCTCCCTCATTTTTATTGTACTTCCACTTCCCCCAATTTGTACAGATCATTTCCAACATATTATCTTGTGAGTATCACTAATGCATTGGTTCCCCCTTTGTCCTTTGTTTTGTATATGCTATATACACTTCCTCAGTAAGAGCTGCTATGACTCTTCTTGATCTCTCTTTCTCTCTCTCTCCTTTTCTGCCACTGTAAAACTAAGGGAGTGATATTGAATTAGGAACATTAGTCATGTCTCTTTGCTATATTGGTTAGGAAAATTCTGCTGCTTTAATGATATTTTAGAACTAACAATACACAAAAATAAGGGTCCCAAAAATTAGAATATTGTGGTACATAAGCATTGGCATTTCAACTTATACGAATAAGGAGTATAAAGCAAAGAAGAAATGACTTGGCACTATTTCTCAGTAACTTTATTCTCACTCATAAAGACATCTCCCCATTATTTGGAGCATTTTTGTTTGCTTTTGATTCAGTAAGGATCTTAATCTCAAGATCTGGGCACTGTCCTTCAGCTTTTTTTGCTGAAGTATAATACTCTACCACTTGAGCCACAACTCCACTTTGGGCTTTTGGTGGTTATTTGGAGATATGAGTCCTGTGAAATTTCCTGCTTGGGCTGACTTCTAACCATTATCCACAGATCTTAGTCTCCTGTGAAGCTTAGTCTCCTGGAACCATTGGTTCCAGACTACATTTCCTCATTTAAAAAATTCTATTTATGAGATTTATCTTTAGAGTAAGGCAATTTCAGATTTCTAGTTTTTTTTTTTTTCTTTTTTGTTTTTTTGTCAGTCACAGAGCTTGAACTCTGGGCCTGGGCTCTGTCCCTGACCACTTGAGCCACAGTGCCACTTCCAGTTTTCTGGTGGCTAATTGGAGGTAAGGGTCTCACACACATTTCTGCCCTAGCTGGCTTTGAACTGTGATCCTCAGATCTCAGCCTCCTGGGTATCTAGGATTACTGGCGTGAGCCACTGGCGCTTGGCATGTTTGTTTTTCATACCTAAAATCTTATTAAAAGGCTAAGATCCAGAGGATTTGAGTTCAAAGTCAATCAAGTTCAAAGTTAATCAAGACAGAAAAGTCTTTGAGATCACATCTCCACAATAGCCAGCAAAAAACATGGCTCAAATGATAGCTCAAGCAATAGGTAGCATGGTAGTCTTTCAACTTTAAGGTCCTATACTCATTCTCCAGGAATGCTCCCACATATAAAGTACAAATTTGGAGGATTTCAATCAATATAAATATTCAGTAGTTGAGATATTTTCATAAAGATAAAACAGACCTAGAATTTACCAAGTGGTTATTCTCCTTGCACTAGAAATTGACCTAAATAAAAGTATCTAATTTTATCTCAGTATAAAAGGAAAGTAATATAAAATTTAAGTTCTTATGACCCTGGAGAAATTATCACAGGAAGGTAGCAGTTTGGTCTGTGTCTTGTGTAAATACTTTTATAAGCACAAAAGCCCAGAGAGTTTCATTAGTGTCAATTAATGTCAGGTGTTGAATTACAAATTCTGGGAAAATGGGAGACACTGCAAAACAATTGTACAGCAGAGTCTCAAGGTGGAGATTTGTTATAAGCCGGGCGCTGGTGGCTCACGCCTGTAATCCTAGCTACTCAGGAGGCTGAGATCTGAGGATCGCGGTTCAAAGCCAGCCCAGGCAAGAAAGACCGTGAGACTCCTATCTCCAATAAACCACCAGAAAACCGCAAGTGGCGCTGTAGCTCAAGTGGTAGAGCGCTCGCCTTGAGCTGAAGAGCTGAGGGACAACGCCCAGGCCCAGAGTTCAAGCCCCACGACCAACAAAAAAAAAAAAAAAAAAAGAGATTTGTTATAACCTTCATTCGATGAGGGCACCTAGACAGATGACATAGGGAAAGAACTAGTTCCTATGTTTTCTTTCCAGTTATTTTGGAGAAGTAATATTACTGATTATTTCTTCTTACATGCTATTCTGTGAACCCCAACTTCCTTTAAAAGATTAGGACATCTCAATAAAAAAGATCAACGTTTTCAAGGTATTTTTCTGAAGAAAATATAGTGAAACTTTTTGTGGAAAAAGCCAAAAGCTACGTTGTGGTATATTGGGAAGTGGCAAGTCCTAGTGAGGACTTGAAAGTATATAACTGGGGTGGGAAAAGTCAATTGAATGGCATAGTGGGTTAAGCTGGAGTTAGGAAATCAAGAAAGGAAGTCAGGATTGATGGGTTCATGGTATAAAATGTATAGATTATTTTACAGGTTGATGTTGGTAGATCATAGTAGTTGAGGTGTTCTCCCATCTGTAGAAGATTCTAGGGATTATTCTCTTTTGTGGGCCATAACATATCTCTTCTAGAATGCCAAAATATACAGTGAATAAATTTGAAGGTGACATACCAGTTCTAGATTAGTAGAATGAAAGTAGGACTATAGGATGGAAAATTTAAGATAACACTTCCTTCCACGGTCATAAAAATGCCATCTCTGTACCGGCATGACCCTGATTGTGAGTGTGTCTTTTGAATTTCTCTTATTTTATCAGGATTTCTGCATTGAAAGAAGAAAAAAGTGTGGGTCGGAATTTGTTTATGTGTTAGAATCAAATTAAAAAATTTTAAACAAAAGGAGATAAATGTGCATGCAGACAAAAATGGAAGAATCAGCTTAAACAGACAAACTTAATCATAAGCCCTTCTATTGTACAGCAAGGAGCCTCAAGCTGAAGTTTGTAAGGTTGTACTCACCATCAGAATGCGGCACATACCATTTTTCAGAGTTAATGTTAGGGGTCACAATTTAGATTTCAGGTCATAGGAAGATAAGATATGCTAATCAGAGTAGTTGGTAGAAGTGAGAACATTTGAACACAGTTTATTTGTATGGTTCTAAAATGCACATCAAATCTAGTCATGCTCATATATGCAAGGCATATGAACTAAAATTCCAATAACAGTTTAGAGTAAAAGCAGAAATTTAAATCTAGATGGGAAAACTTTAGAGCATGACAAAAACCTGGTTTTAAAGTTATATAAACACACTAGACATGGCTAATAGGTAAACTCTTGTTTAGAAGAAACTAGAAATAAGTTCTCTAGGGAGATGTTTGACTGAGTTGTGGATCCACACCATAAAAAGCTTACAATATCCCTAGCAAACAAACAACTAGAGCTTGAAATGTGGCATGGCTGAGTTTTCAGCCAAGCTATGCTACTTGAATATTTTTAAAAAATCCTCAAGAGAAACTGTGAAAAGCAAAAATGTCTCCACCAAAGGCTCATGTTTTAATTTTCAGAACCTGCAGACAGATCATGAGGAATGATGAGATAAAATTTTGACATCAAATGGAGGTCAAGGTCACTCACAGGCAGAATTGATGCTACTTTTTTTTTTGCATTATGTATAGTAAGTCCAAAAACAAAAAGATTCCTAAGTATTCAAGTATGAGACAGGAAGGGTCAGTATATGAGTGATATAAAATGAGACTCCACTAGCCTTTGCTATATTTGAAAATGAAGAGTTCATGAGTCAAAAAAAGGTGACCAATCTATAGAGCAGGGAACCGTAAGAATATTCTCATTTAAATCTCCAGAAAGGAATGAAAGCAAATTTACATTTTTTTCAATTAGATCAGATACAAATTTCTGAATTGCAAAATCATAAGACAAATGCATATGATTGTGATCCATTAAATTTGTGGATACATACCAGTACTAAAAATCTTATACATGAAAGATAATGCAAACCTTTCCTTTAGATTATCAACAAATACACTTTTGCTGTAAAAGTAAGAAAAGGATAGTTGACAATGTACATAAAAGTCACAGTGAGTATAATCAAAGGGCATAACCCAAGAGATTATGGAATCATAAATATAAGGATGTTGGTTTTTTTAAGATGGCTTCATTGCAGGAGAACTCTGAGAATGGGTTCATTTTATGTATCTAAAGAGCACAAAAACATTTCAATTGAGAAGGGTCTTACAACAAGAGCAGGGACTGCAAACTTAGTGTGCAGGTGATGTTGGGAACAGAAGTGGAGAAGATACCTGTCAAAAATAATGGTACAATATTTATGTATGGTATGGCAGATACTGTTTATTTATAAAACTGACAACCATCTTTTGTCCATTAAAGGAAAGGAAACGTATGATGGTTGATCTATACTGTTAGCAGTTATCACTTAGAACCAGTAGCATAAATAATACTAAAAACTGCATTTGTAAAGCAATTTTTTAAAATTTTATTTTCTTGTAAAGATGCTGTACAGAGAGGTTACAGTTAAATCATTAAGTTAATGAGAACATTACTTGTTGGGCACTGTTACCCCCTCCTTTGTACTAAATGTGCATTTTCTATGATTTCCAAGGCAATCCTTAAACATAGGTACCATTCTTCCTCATTTTTAAGTGAATACGTTAGGGCTCAGAGGCCTTGTGCTATTTTTTTTATTGTGCTTTATCTAATTCTATTCAGCGTTAAAGCCAGAGTTGAATCAGAGCCACGCTTATGCGTGAAAAGAAACAAAGATCCTAGTATATAGGTGTATGTGTTTGTGTGTGTGTGTGTGTGTGTGCACACGTGCGCGCGCACGCACATGTGTGCGTGCATGACTTGAACTTGGGGTCTATTCATGAGTTTTATTAATGAAGGCTATTTCTCTAACACTTGAACATGACTTCAAACCACCATCTTCAGATCTCAGTCTCCTGAGTAGCTAGGATTGATGGCATAAGCTACCAATATCTGGCCTTCAAAAATATTATTAACATTTCATTTACATTCTCAAAATGCATACTGGAAAAATCAAAGATAATGTGTTCTAACTATAAATGCAGTAAGAATATATCTATATGACACTTATTTTCTCTTTCCATAATATTCAGTCCACAACCATAGTCCCTTTGACCTCAAGCCCATATTTTCATTACTCCATACATTCA
Organism: Dipodomys merriami; assembly: GCF_024711535.1. Classification (NCBI taxonomy): domain Eukaryota; kingdom Metazoa; phylum Chordata; class Mammalia; order Rodentia; family Heteromyidae; genus Dipodomys; species Dipodomys merriami. The sequence continues at coordinate 72,527,973 of NW_027202270.1, read as the reverse complement.
TAGGATTACAGAGTTGAAGACAGGTAGGACGTAAAGTTGGGGAGATGTCAAGAGGACAGTTGTACTGGGGTAATTAGGCCTGGTGTACAAAGTGAGGTTTACTTAATGGGAAGTTCTGTTCTGTCTCAACTCCATGGCATCACTAGGTCATAGCAGTTTGGAAAATGAAAGATTAAAAATACAAGTCGATTTTCATTTTAAACTTATTTAACTTAAGAAATTGTCATAAAATTTTAAGCAGTTAGACAAGAATATTTTTATTTAATGACACTAAAAATAGAGTAAGCCCTATGTTTAGATAATATTTCTAAACAAAAGAGCAGAGCAAGTGGAATTTTTTCCAACAAAACCAATCACAAAAAATGTTTTATAACATATCTTGTTAAGTATTTCATTTAATTGTTATTCACATCATTTAACTGAGTTTAATCCTCACTTAAAAAATCAGTATTTCTGCTGGGCTCTGATGGCTCACACCTGTAATTCTAGTTATTCAGGCAGCTGAGATCTGATGATCACGGTTCAAAGCCTGCCTGGGCAGGAAAGTCCAGTAAAAAGTGATGCTGTGGCTCAAGTGGTAGAGTGTTAACCTTGAGCCGAAGAGCTAAGGGACAGCACCTAGGCCCAGAGTTCAAGCCCCACAACCAACCCTTACCAACCCTCACATGGGATTTCATGTGAAAATTTCACAGATATGTACAGTATATTTTAGAAAATGTATTCCCTCCATTATATTCTCTTAAGACTCCTCCTCTTTCCTTCCTCCTCTCAATTTTTGAAGTTTCTTTATGATATTTCTCCATTTTTCCTTTCTCTTCCCACAACAACCCAAACTGTTATTTTTACACAATACTACTATTATTGTCATTTTTATTATTTTAGAACTAGATTTCATAAATGAGTGTAAGCATGCCAATATTTGAGTTCTGAGCTTGGCTTATGTCAATAGGTAAGATGATTTCTAGCTCTGTCCTTTCTCCTGGATGCAGCATTATTTCACTCTTCTTTATGACTGATGTAACCCATTTTCTGCATCTATTCATATGTTGTTGGACATCTTGGCTGATTTATAGCTTAAATGTTGTTAATATCACTGTGATAAACATAAAAATGCCAATGGCTTTCTTGTATTATTATTCTTTCCAGTATATATCTATATCCCAATGGATATAGCAGAATTATAATGTCTTTTTTCAGCTTTTGTTGTAAAGATCCATACTAATTTCGATAGTGTTTGCAGTATTTATATCTGCCTGTACAGGAATTAGAGTTTTCTATGGCATTCTCATCAGCATTTACAGTTTAGAGTGAAATGTAATCTCCATGTAGCTTGCACAGTAAACATTTCTTTATGTATTCATTATCTATTTGTACTTCTCAATGCTTTATGATTAATTCATGTTCCTATTTATTAATTAAACTATTTGTTTCTTAAGTATTTGAGCTGATTATATAGATGGATGTTAATCCTTCATCCAATGAATATCTTGTAAAGGTTTTTCTCCCACTCTGGATTGTCTTTTCATTATGGTAATTGTTACTTTTCGTGTGCAGAAGATTTTTCATTTGATATAGTCTCAGTTTTAGTTCTTATATCCTGAATGTTTGAGCTCTCTTAAAGAAATACTTGTATATATTATATTTAAGAGTTTTCTCTGTATTTTCCTGTGTTCACTTCTGTGCTCACTTACATTAAGATCTTTGATTCATCCTTAATTCATTTCATATAGGATAACTGATGAGGGACCAGTTTTAGTTATTTGCATGTTTTCCCATTATTTTTTGAAAAAGCTATTTTTTCTTCTTTAGGCTACTTTGTCAAAAATCAAGTAGCATTAGCTGTTTGGATTTATTTCAAGGTCTTCTATTCCAATCCACTGGTCTTTGTGTCTGCTTATGTGCCAATACTGTTAGTTTTTCCTATGGTTTTATAGAACAACTTGAGTTCCCCTATTGTCATATCGTCAGGATTGCTCTTTGTTTTCCTATCTTTGGCTATTCTAGGAATATTGTGTTTAAATATGATATTAGGATGGAATTGTTTATTAACATAGATTTTTTGACAAATGACATTGGGATTTTGATGGGGATTGCACTGAATATGTAGATTACTTTCAGTACTACAGCCATCTCTACAATATTCATTCTACTGATTCATGAGCAGAATTTTTATCTTCTAGTTTTTTCTCCAATTTATTTCTTGAATGTTTCACAGTTTGTATTGTAGAAGACTTGAATCTCTGGGGCAGAGTTATTCCTAATTTTTTTTACTCAATTTTGTTTTGAGACTGAATTGAATTGTTTCCCTAATTTTGTTCTCAGCATGGTCATTGTTACTACAGTAGGAAAGCTACAAATTTACAAAGTTACTTTTATATCCTGCTACCTTGCCAAAGTTGTTAATCTAGTAGTTTTTTTTGTTTGTTGTCGTTGTGTGTTGCTATTGAGTCTTGTAAGTACAGGAACACGTCATCTTTGAATAGCAATAATTTGACTTTTCCTTTTTAAAAAATTTGTATCACTTTTAATTTTTTCTTTGCATGCAACTCTGACAAGAAGTTCCAAAACTGTACTGGATAGAGGAGACAACTTTGTTTTCTTTCCCCCTAACATTAGAGGAATTTATTTTAATTTTTCCTTATTTAGTTAGTATGATATTCACTGTAGGCTTCTCATAATATAGAAACTTTTGCTAGTTTGAACAATGCTTTTCCTTTATGGTTGATTGTGAGGCACTACTACTTTGAGCCACAGCTCCACTTCCTGGTTTTACTGTTTAATTAGACACAAGAGTCTTATGGACTTTTCTGCTTGGGCTGGCTTTGAACAGCAATCCTCAAATCTCAGCCTCCTGAGTAGCTAGGATTACAGGCATGAGTCACCAGTTCCTGAAGAACAATGCTTTTCCTATCCTTAGATTATTCCGAACTTTTTCCATAAAAGGATATGGAATTTTGTTGGAAAGTTACCACATCTATTGAGATAATTGGATTTTCTTGTAAGTGATTCTGTTTATCTTATGCTATCTGTGTGTGTGTGTGTGTGTGTGTGTGTGTGTGTGTGTGTGTGTGTGTGTGTGTGTGTGTGTGTTTGTCCGTGCATGTGCACACATGCGTGCCAGTACTGGGGCTTGAACTCAGGGCTTAGCTGCTATCCTCTACCATTTTCTCTCAAGGTTAAAGCTCTGTCACTTGAACTACACTTCTTGATTGTGGTAGTTAGTTGGAGATGAGATTGCACAGATTTTCTTGCCTGGGCTTGCTTCAAACTGTGTTCCTCAGATCTAAGACTCCTGAGTAAATAACATTACAAGCATAGACCACCAGCACTTGACAGTAACCTATCACATTTTTAACTTCTGCACTTTGAACCATCCTGGTAATGAAAACAACCTGAACATGTTTTATAATCTTTTTATGATGTTGATGAATTTTAGTGTATTATTTCAATTGTTTTATTGGAAATATTTGTTTCCACATTCATCAAAGAAATTGTCCTCTAAATTTTGTTATTGTTGTGTCATCATCTGGTTTTGGTATCAGAGTAATATCGGCTTTGTAGAGAAAGCTTAAGAATGCTATTTTGGTAAAAAAAAAAAAAAAAAAAAAAGAAAAAAGAAAAAGAATGTTATTTTGCTTTATATTTCATGGAAGAGCTAGAGGAATATAGTGTTCGTTCTTCTTTAAAATTTTGTAGAATTTTTTGCTAACATACTCTATTATTGCTTCATTCATTGCTAGCTATACCTCTGGTTTATGTAGTTTATGACAACTTGATTCAATTTTCATATATTGTATGCAATTTCATCTCTCTCACTCTTTCTCACTCTCTCACTTTCTCTCACTTTTTTAGATTTTCCAGTTTACAGGAACAATAGGGTTTTATTGTTATTGATGTTATTGGTTTATTTTGGTGCCTTTCCTGGGATTCAACTCAGGTACAGGTAGCTGGTCCTGAGCTTTTTGTGGTCAAGGCTAGTGCTTTACCACTTGAGCAAGAGCTCCACTTTCAGCATTTTTGGTGGAGAGTACATTAATTGGAGATGAAAGTCTCACAGACTTTCTTGACCCTGCTGCCTTCAAACCATGATCTTCAGATCTCATTCTCCTGAGTAACTAATTACAGCTGTGAGCCACCAGCAACCAGCTAGTTTTTGTTTTATTTATTTTATTTTTTATTTTTTATGTTTTGTTGGTCATGAGGCTTGGGCTCTGGGTCTGGGCACTGTCCCTCATCTCTTCAGCTCAAGACCAGCCCTCTATCACTTGAGCTTCAGTGCCACTTCCATTTTTCTGATGATGATGATGATGGTGATGATGATGATGATAATGATTGCAGATAAGAATCTCATGGACTTTCCTGCCTGCCCTGACTTTGAACCACGATGCTCATATCTCAGCCTCCTGGGTAGCTAGGATTACAGGTGTGAGCCACGGGCACCCACCCGGCTGGTTTTTGTTGCTGTTGTTGTGTTTGTTTGTTTTTGTATTCTCTACTGTTCCTGTGGACTTCTTCCGTATTTGTAATATTTCTCTTTACAACTCTCATTTTATTGATTTGAGTGTTCTTTGAGTTAGTTGGGCTAAAGGTTTATTAATATTATTTATGTTTTCAAATAAGTAACCATAGTTTTATTGACATTTCACATTTTTTACTTTCCACTCATAATTTCTGCCTTAAGCTTTATTATTTTTCTGCCTACTGATATTGATTTTCGCTTTTGCTTGTTTTTCTAGGAGGTTGAAATACATCCTCTAACTATTTTTCTCTTTGGTTTCATGTATATGTTCTTATAGCTATGTAAGTTGTTCTTTGCATCATCTTCTCAGTGCATAAGTTAATAACTGTATCTTCCCTTCATGGTTTGTCATTTCCTTAATACATAGTGGTCTTCTTTTTCTCTTCTAATTTTGATTTAAAATCTATATGATTATATATGACTGTAAGTAGTCGTATTTTGGGGATCCATTTGTTAAATGATCTCTCTCTTAAATCTTAAATCTATTTTCTTTGTCAATATGATGTTGTTATTGTATGAAACAATTGGATCTAATTTTCCACCCTGACATTCTATCAATGTAATAGGTTGGAGTGTAGATAGATTTAGTGTTAGTATTGAAAAGGATTTCCTGTTATGTTATTCTTGTTATGATGCTTGTATTGAAGAGCCAAAGTAATTCCAATTTGTGATTAACCCCACCATCTTGTGTTAGGCTGCCCTCAAAGTAACCCCAAGAGGGAGGAAAAAAAACAATTCTCGGTTGCCATCAACCCTGCCTACCATTAAGAAACAGAACAATTGCCCAAGTGTTCCAGAAACAGAACATAATTGCAACCATCACCATCGACCACCATCAAACATGGACCAAGAGTTCAGAAAAAGGGCAGTGCGGTCAGGGTGGACTCAAACCTCAGAACTATGCAGTTTTTATAAATGTTAACCAATCATGTAACTACTTGTGTGGAAATCCCCTAAATTGTTTGTTCAATACTATAAAAGCTGTGCTGATTTTGTGCTTGGGCCTCTCAGCGTCACAAGTTGTTTGCTGTGTGTGCGGAGGACCCAGCTAGCTCGCAATAAACACCTCACTGTTGATTACATCCATCTTGGTCCTCTTGGGGTCCTGAACTCGAGCATTTCAGTATCTTTTCAATTCTTCCTTTCTTAATATATTTATATGCTTTATTATTTACTGTTTTTTTCCTGGTTGCATTTATTTTCCATTTCGGTGTGTTTAGAATTTCTTTAAGTTCTAGTTTAGTGAGCATAAATCCCTTTAGTTTTTGTTTATCATGGAAAGTTGATTCCTGAATTATGATGGATATAATCATTAAGATTGACAATTGTTTACTTTTAGACCTTGGATTACATCATTCCCATGCCTTTCTTTCATTTAGATTGTGTTGAGAAATTTGTTTTTATTCTAGTAGATGTGTCTTTATATGAACATGTTGGTAGTTATACATACATGTAGTGTTAAGATTTTGTTAGAAGATTTAATTTTATTTAGTCTCTCAGTTGGAGACTTTATGATGTTTTGGTTAGATTAGTTATGGTGAGGTAAATTTTCTTATGTTGATAGACTAAGGGGGTGTATGGCTAAGTCCTCAAATGTTCAGGCTTCTGTCCTCAAGTTACTGGGTCCAGTCTATTTCACTCAGGAAGTTCAGCTGCAGGGGCCACTACAAATGACACAAATCTACCATGAGATGACATCAAACTCAATACAAACAATCTCACCAGTGCTAGTATTTTTTTTTAGAGGAATGAAGCAACAGAGATGGCATTGTGTGATCAAAAACCTTAGTTAAAGTAGGTGATAATGGGGTTGAGATAAGGGAAATGGTACTAATAATACTATGGTTTATGTTGATGCACAGCTAGCAAAAAGTGTTGACTATGGTTAATAGAAAGAGATAATGGGAAACTGAAATGAGATAACTAGAAAAAAAAAAGTCCAGTTAATGATACATTGAAAGAAAAAAGGCTAACAGACAAAAATGGATCTGGCAACCTAATTAACTTAAAAAATATAGGTGGCAAATAATTTTGGATTGAAGAATGAAAATATAAGAAAATAGATGCAAAATACCTATCTTGTTTACAGACAAAGGGAAAGTGCCAACAGGAGTAGGTGGCAAGAGAGAGAAAATTATGCAGTTTAAAATGGAACATTGAAAGGTGAGTGTCTTTCCTCATGTAAAGTGACTGAAATTAAAAGGAAGGAGGAAAATGCAAAATTGAATGTAAAGTGAGAAAAAAGCAGTCTAAAGTAATCTGATCTAATGTACAATATCAACAACTAGTAGATTTATTTACAATAAAAATGAAGTGAAGTATTTTCAAAACAGTAAACAGGGAAAATATGAAAGGCACAGAGTCCTCAGTTGCTCTGTAAAGCTGCTGTTCTTTTCTCTTGTCTAACTCTGTATGTTTCCGTCCAGCTATTTTCAGAGTAAAGTTAAACTCACAAAAATGGCAGTCACAGGTTTCTGGTGGTTAGCAAACATATATGAAGAGCTTAGAGATTTGATCCCACTCTCCTCTGAAGGGTTTCATTTGTCTCTGCCCTAACCCTCAGGCTAACTCACTGCTCACTTAATCTGTGGCTTCCTGATTCTCCCAAGTACAGACAAATACAGACTGTTGTGTTCTCTGCCTTTCAAATATGGCTGCATTTGCTAGCCCCTCCTCTGTCTAGCCACACAGGACCATACTACACTGCTTTTTTAAATTTAAATTTTATTGTCAAGGTGATGTACATAGGGGTTATGTAACGTAAGTAAGGTAGTAAGTACATTTCTTTTCGAACATGGTACCCCCCTCATTTTTCTCCCCTTTCCCTCCCCTCCAACCACCTCCCAAGTTGTACAGATCATTTGCAACATATTGTCTTATGAGTAACTCTGTTGTACTGGACTGATAGCAGCATTCCACGTTTAGCTCACCTTTGAGCTCTATTTTTCTTTCTTTCTTTATTGGGGCTTGGACTAAACTTGTGGCTTTCATTATTATTATTTTTAGTGATGTACAGAGAGGTTACACTCAGGTATTGAGTACAGTTCTCTTTGAATCGTCTTCTGTTTGGTTCTTTCTGTGCCACCCTCAGTTAGTATGCACAATGGCTCCCACAGCAGCCAGGAGTTCACTGATGTATGTTCACCTGTTGGAATATGGAGGCTCCTGTGTTGTAATGGGATCTAGGCTGCTGTGCCACCAGCTCTACTTTCCTTAGCCATTCTCTGGGGTGTTTGAGTTGAAGTCACTGTCGAATGAGATTTGACTGTAAAGGAAAATGCCAAGTAATATCACTCAGTCTCATTCTTGGCCCTCTCCATTATTCTTCAACTTCATTTTAATTGTAAGCTGTGCCTATCACTTATTACATAAGTAAATCAATTAGGAAGACCAGGATACTTCAGTACTAATTTCTTCCATTATTTTGCTTCTTTTAGACTTATCTTGTTATTGGTTTAAATGAAATATTCTTCTGTGAAAACATAATGTATGTGTTGTTTATTCAGGCAAGTTTTCCTCTCTCACTTTAGTAGATTTGAAGAAAAAAATTGTATAAACTTGTCTTTAATGTTTTTGCTTAGTGCTATACTTTTCTTATAGCACATGATGTCGATCTCAATCTTAAAATTGGGAAAACTAACCAATAATTTTCACTTTGGAAAATGCTAGGGTGTAAATTAAATTCATTGATTGAACAATACATGTAGAGTACTTGCTACTAGTATAAATAGAAATGTTTTTTTTTCAGATGCAAGAATTTAAAGAGGAAAACATTCCATTTCCCTGCACACGTCCATGTCCTTTCCCATAAAGAAAATTTATAGTTACTATAATCTACTTTAAAGAGCCAGCTCCTCTTCCATTGGTGTGGAATGAACTTCTAGGAAATTTCCTCATGTCCATTCATGAGAAGTTCATTAAATTTACTCTGGCTAATGTGATATTGAATTGCTACCTCAAATTAAATTACTACCACTGGCAATCTGGGATATGTGATCATAGAATAAGGAGCTGCTTAATTTACTCCATGCAGAACTGGTTTATCTATATATACATATATAGATAAACATATATACATATATAGAGAGACAGAGAGATGGATAGAGAGCTCAGTTTATCTTTATATCTATCCTTGAAACTAAATATATCTACATATATCTAGGTATATTTATATACAGAGAAAAAGCTCTTTGTATGTCATATATATGTACATATATATTTACATTTTATATAAAAATTCTTATATACAGATGCATATGTATATAACATAGTATATATACATGTATATAATATAGTATATATTTATCATGCCATTTACTATTTCATTTGGTTTGTTTTCAGGTAAGCATATAAAATAGGAAATAGGAGACTATAACCTTTCATTTACAGTTGGTATTAATTTCTGAAGCAAGTCAAAATTAAATCACATTTTTAGAGAGATTTTTGTTATTGTGAACATACTGTACAGAGGGGTTACAATTACATGGGCAAGATAATGAGTACATTTCCTATCAAGCATTGTAGCCTCCTCCTTTAAATCACATTTTTAAACTATAGCTCTAACAGATAAGTCTTAGTTGTTTCTAGTCTGAATTTGAGTGTCACAACTGATAGGAAAGAAAAAAAAATCTATTAAAAATATTTGCTTTGCAAATGCCACTTAAGGAAAAGGGAGATAAAGATAGCAAGGGAAGTAAAATTAAATAGGGAAGCTCTTTTGTGGATTATAAATGAAGTATCCATTAGCAGAGTCGTAAACAAGAAAATAAGGCAATTGAGCTGACTGCAGGAATGAAAAATTATGTAAATTGAGAGAGCCTTATTAAAATAATCAAGACAAAGAGATTTGGAAGGTAGCAACTTTTTAAATGCTGGTAAAACTAATCCTTTTTTTTTCTTTGTAAGTTATTTGTTGAAAGATTCAATACCTCTTGAAAGAATTAGTGTAGTTTGGATATCAATAGAAGTTGAAGTCTTAATGCAAATCTATAAGTAGTAACAGTTCTAGAGAAGAATGTGTCCTAAATGTTATATTGTAGATCATCAGAAAAGTGAACCCTTGTAGCCACACAAATCTATATCATCTGTGGGCTACTGCTAGGTCGATAGGGACAAATATAACTCCCTGACCTTAGTTGTGGAAATGTGATAACATATATAGTTTCCCACTATGGTTGGTGTTCATGTTAATCAATTGCTTGGTACTAAGGCTGCTCCATAATCATTTAATAGGTTTAGTGTGCATACAAGAACATTATGTTCTGAGCTTGAAAAACATTCAGGTGTCAAAGAGCACACAGTATTATGGAAATATAATTCAATAAAAAATAAAAATCATGAAAATTATCACACTTTCATGCACCTGAAAGCCCATGTATATATTTGGACACACAGGTTCATATATTACATGCATATTGGAAGTTTAACAACCTAAATATTTTCAGTAAGCTTAGTGAACTTACTTTTATCTTTGCAAAAATAATCAACTGCCCTAATGCATAAAATAGCATGACTAAAGAAAATCAATGAGGGGCTGGGAAGGTGGCTCAGTGGTAGAGCGCTTGCCTTGCATGCATGAGACCCTGGGTTCGATTCCTCAGCACCACATAAGCAGGGAAAAAAAAGCCGGAAGTGGCATTGTGGCTCAAGTGGTAGGGCGCTAGCCTTGAGCTGAAGAGCTGAGGGACAGTGCCCAGACCCAGAGTTCAGGCCCATGACTGGACCCAAAAAAAAAAAAAAAAAAAAGAAAAGAAAATCAATGACTCTACTTTTCAACATATTTTAATATTTCTTTCGGTACCGATGGAGAATAAGTTCATTTGCATCTTTTTACATCAGGTAAGAGGCCCACCTCTCTAAGTGTAGGAAACTTGTATTGGTGTCCAGTAACTTGGAAAGAGGTTTTGTATGATTTGTTTGAATTTCCTTTTGAAACTTCTTCCTAGCCAATGTGTTTGTTTCCTTCATTGGTTTTCACATAGGCTGTTGGGTATTACTTCAGTGATACAATGGATTGATGATGGCTGTGAAGAGGAGGAAACCAGTCATAGTGTCTTAAGTAGGTGATCACCAGTTTATTCCATTTGCCTGCAAATATATAATCTCAATTTTATTTATTTCCAAATAATACTCCATACATATATGCTATATTTCTTTATACATTTACCCATTGATAAGTATCTGTGCTGATTCCCTAATTTTGCTAATGTGAATGGTGCTGTAATAAAAATTTGTATGCAATTATCTTATTATATTCTGAATTTTATTCCCTGAGGTACACACCTAGAAGTGATATATCTGCATCATATAATAGTTGTATTTTAATCTATACTGATTTCTATATGGGCTAAGCTAACTTGCCTTACTGTTAAAGGTATAGAAGATGGACTGGGAAGGTGGCTCAGTGGTAGAGTGCATGCCTTGTGTGCATGAGGCCCTGGTTCAATTCCTCAGCACCACATAAGCAGAAAAAGCCAGAAGTGGCACTGTGGCTCAAGTGGTAGAGCACTAGCTCAAGTGAAAGAGCTGAGGGACAGTGCCTGTTCAGGGTCCATAATTCTCTCTCTCTCTCTCTCTCTCTCTCTCTCTCTCTCTCTCTCTCTCTCTCTCTCTCTCTCTCTCTCTCTCTCTCTCTCTCTCTCACACACACACACACACACACACACACACAAACACACACGTAGAAGACTTTAGTTTTCCTTCATTTTCTAGGCCATAGTTGCTGTTGTTTGTTTTCTTGATGCGAGCCATGCAGCTTATTGTCAGTATGACAATATGACATATGTCAGTATGATTTGCATTTCCTTGTCTAAGGTTTTGCATATATACTCTTTATACACACATACACACATACATAGATTGCAAAGAAAGTATATATATAATACATATATATATGTAGTAAAGATACTATACACAGGGGTTACCGGTTCATGAGTAAGGTAATGAGTACATTTCCTATCAAGCATATTTACCTCCTCCTTTGTTTTTCCCTTACTATCCCTTCCCTCTCCATTCCCCCAACTCTTCCCTTCCCCCACCCCAACGTGTAAAGTTCATTTTCAACATAGTGTCTTGTACATCTCATTGCTACAAGGGTTCAACTTGTATCCTTATTTCAGCATTTTTTAATTACCTTCCCCTCCCCAAATTAAAAAAAAAAAAACTATATATACAAGATGCAGGGCACCAGAATCAAATACAGTGAAAACATGAGTTATACCATTGGGGAAGAACATACAAAAATAAATCACATAGTACATTATAAGTACATTAAGAACAACAGCAAGAAAGATAAAACCTATTGTGTCCCTATCTTGGGGTTCAATAGAAAGCCCATGCATTGGGAGAAGATCTTCACTAGCCATACAACGGACAAGGGTCTCATATCTAAATTATATTTAGAACTCAAAAACATTAAATCTCCCAACAACAAATCTTCAAAGAAATAACCGGCTGATTAAAAAGTGAGCTAAAGACTTAATGAGAGACTTCTCTGAAGAGGAAATAAGAATGGCCAATAGACACATGAAAAAATGCTCAATTCCTCTAGCCATAAAAGAAATGCAAATCAAAACAACATTGAGATTCCACGCCAGTTAGATTTTGCATATTTTAATGTATTTACTGTCTGTGGAAACTGTAGTATTCTTAAATCTTACATGAGATCCAAATGTTTTATGTCTTTATTGCTTTCTTTTTAAAAAAAATATTTTATTGTAAAGATGTTGTGCAGAGAGGTTACAGTTACATGAGTAAGGTAATGAGTATATTTCTTGTCAAACATTGTTATATCCTCCTTTGCTTTTCTCCAACAAGTCCATCCCTCCCCTACCTCCCTCACTCCATCCCCCCCCCAAGTTGTAAAATTCATTTTCAACATTGTCTCATTGTTGTAATGGGTTATCCTGTGTCCTTGTTTCAGCATTTTGATATTTCCCCTTCTTTATAATCAAACTCATGTCCACTGCCCTGAATGATGCTCCTTAAACAGTTCTGAGTATCTTTTGGAATTTCCAGAATTGTAAATATAATTGCTTCTCAAAGTATTTCAATTCATGATTAAAATAAGATTGAATAAGATTTCTAGTAACTTTAGATTGTCACACTTTCTGTATTATGTTACAGTAAAGAATATAACTACAAAATATATATGGTTTTAGAATGGAAAATTTCAGGTCACAGAAGTGTAATTAAGAACTCATGAGAAAAATACCTCCCAGGTCTTACACCAGTCTAAAACTTTAGAGTTCTCTAAACAGACTGTTTTCTTTGATGATATTGTGCATTATTACAATTTTTCTCTCTGCCTTGTCTGCAAGGAGATTCAGAGTCATGCACTTATATAAGATTCCATGGTAATAATTATTATGAACTGCTATTACCTCTCACTTGTTATATTTGCACAAATATCCTTATTTATGTTTGATAATGTCAGAAAATAAGTAATAAACCAGCTTAACTATCATCTATCTATCTATCTATCTATCTACTATCTATCTATCTATCTATCTACTATCTATCTATCTCCAGATTTAGAATGACTTCCAAAAAAGTCAAGGCTACTGTTTGTCCAGTATTTTTCTGAATGTATCAGAATTGAAAAATCTATAGAATATATTTTTTCAGACATAGAATCCTCTTTGGAGAGTAGGTTTGTAAGAGAGAAACTATCTCATCTCTTTACAGATTTAAGGAAGCCTACTACTGATACATTGTAACAGATGAAGAACAAAATCCTGTAAAGTTAAACTACTCCAAAGTTTTCTAAGAGGGTAAAAAAATAGGAATTTCTATTTCTTAATAATCTATTGCTTAATTTAAGCATATATTTGGATCACTTCCAGCTGATTCATTTCTCTATATTTTTAAATATATTTTTTTAAGTTTCAGTATTCTTTTATCATGAAATTGCAATGGTTTGCCAATCTTACTTGCCCCATCAAGAGGCCGTGGGATGCAAACTTGGCAACTGAAAGCTATTATGAATTACAATGCATTAGAATCATGAGTTAGAGGTTGGCACTATGTATTCCTATAGAAAGAAAACAAAGATCTTTCTGTTTAATTGAGAATATAATACAGGAAATTTTACATGGGAGAATAAAGGTGCTTTGTTAATTATATTCTGACTATATTATACTGGCAATCACAAACCTTTCTGTCCATAATCAGAAATAAAAATTAAGTCACACAAATGAAAAGACTTCAATACAATGGTAATTCATATTTAATCTTTATTTTCCTATAAAAATACAACATGATTTATTCAAAGAATGCAAAAATAATATTTAGGATATTATTAAATTTAAAACTGAATAATGTACTTTATTTAAATGTTTTTTTCTTTCATGCATTTGTTTCTAACTCATTTATAAGATTATTTCTTTGTTGCTTTGTATGTCCCTCCCCCACAGTATAACCCCCACTTTCACTATATTTGATGTCGGTATAATTTGTGGAGGAGATGGGGAAAAACAAGTCATTTAAGGATACAGGTGGACCCGTTGCAACTATGAGAAGTACAAGTTGTCATGTCGAAACGAACTTTACAACTTTGGGTGGGGGGAATTGGGTGGGGGGGTGGGGGGAGGCTGGGAAGGGATGTTAAGGGTAAACAAAGGAGGAGGCTGCAATGCTTGATAAGAAATGTACTCATTATCTTGCCCATATAATTGTAACCCTTCTGTACAATATGTTCACAAAAAAAATTAAAATTAAAAAAATTAATAAAATTAGTTTTCATATTGATTTCTACTCAATTCATCTATTGTATAATAATATGTCAATCTGAAGAGAACTGATGCAAACATTTACCAGACATACTCAAAAGAACAAAATTATCTCTGGGATAATTGACTGATCATATCCAACAGTACTAAACAGTTCATTTTATGAAGAAATAAGTTAGTTCATTTTATGAAGAAATATTTGAGAATATTTCTGATATATTAAAGTAGCTTTCTCCTTTTCAAAGTTCCAGTGGTAATTGTAGTAAATAAAACATAAATTAATTGTGTAAATATTATTCATAAATGTAAGAGATTATCTATTAGAGTATCAGTAAGGAATTTTAAAACAGAAATACTTAACCAGAGTATCCATTAAACTAACAAAACACAGTTCAATAGCATGTTCTTTTATTATATCATAGATCTTGTGCTCAATCTTAAAACATATTAACTACTCTAGAAAACCCTATTCTATAAGCTATACCTACTCTGTTGCATAGTTAATATCCACACATAACACTTGAAAAAGTGTTCAGAATTTCTAAGCCAGGTTTGATCTCAAAGTCAGTATTATGTTCCGTTTCATATTGGTGCTCAAAAAGGTCCAGTGATACCTTGATTCATAAAATGAAAGGAAATAAGTCTTTTTTGAGGACCCTCCATACTGCTTTCCAAAGAGGTTGCACATGTTTACCACCAACAGTGCAGTAGGGTTCATTTTAGCCACATCCCATCCAGCATCTGTTGTTATTAGATTTCTTGATTATAGCCATTCTAACTGGGGTGAGGTAGAATCTCAATGTTGTCTTGCTTTGCATTTCTTTTATGGTTAGAGAAGTTGAACAGTTTTTCATGTGTCTATTGGCCATTTTTATTTCCTCTTCAGAGAAGTTTCTCTTTAAGTCCTTAGCCTACTTATTATTTGGGCAGTTGTTTCTTTGAGGATTTGTTGTTGGGGGATTTAATTTTTGAAATGACACTGCTGTCCATTGTGATGTTTGTGTTTCTTTTGTATGTTCTTCCCCCATATTATAAAACCCCTGTTTTCACTGTATTTGATTCCGGTGTCCTGAATCTTGTATACACATTTTTCTAATTTGGGGAATGTAAGGAAATAACAAAATGCTGAAATAAAGACATAGGTTGACCCATTGTAACAATTAGATGTACAAGACACTATGTTGAAACCCAACTTTAAAACTTTGGGGGCGGGGAAGGAGTTGGTGAGGAAGGGAGGGAAGGGATGATACGGGAAAAACAAAGGAGGAGGTAACAATGCTGGATAGGAAATGCACTTATCACCTTACTTATGTAACTGTAATCCCTCTGTACAATATTTTTACACTAAAATATATACAAAAAGAGTGAAAGGAAAGAAAAATATATGTGATCAAATGAAAACATTTAGCTTAAATTCAGTTTGATATGAGTACCATATGTCTGCTAAAATCACTTATGACATTGTAATTGTCAAATATATTGGGTCCAAAGAAAAATATAAACACAGTAAATGGACAACCATGGAATAATATTAAATTGTTGATGTTGGTACTGTCTTCCAGATCAGAAACAGAATTAGATGCTGCTTGATTTTTTTTTATTCAAAAAAAATCAGAATTGTACATGAACAAACACTTTGACTTTTACAGGACTCTAAATATTCTCATAGTGAGACCAAAGGAGGATAGCTTAAGAGCATATCACAACGTCTTAATAGGTATGTGCATATGATTATATAAAATGCTGTTTATTGAAATAAGTGACAAGAAATGGAAACAAGAGGTTTTTGTTTTGTTTTGTTTGTCGGTCCTGGGGCTTAACTCCTGGATCTGGGCACTCTCCCTTAGCTCTTCAGCTCAAGACTAGTGCTCTACCACTTGAACCACAGTACCTCTTCTGGTGTTCTGGTAATTTATTGGAGATCAGAGTCTCAGGGCTTTAGTGCCCAGGCTGGCTTTGAACCTTGATCCTCAGATCTCAGCCTCCTGAATAGCTAGGATTATAGGTGTGAGCCACAGGTGTCTGGCAACAAGAGGTTTTATATTCAACTTTTTGTGATTTTTGTTTTGATTTTTATTTTCCCCTTTTCTGTTTTTGAGTTTTATGCTTTTTGCATTGTATGTAAGTTTATCTGTTTCTGGAAGGGTAAGGAAAAATAGTGACAAAAAAGGTGAACTATTGTAGCGGTGATACTCACTAAACACTATCTTGAAAATGAATCTTTACAACTTGTGGGGAGGGGTTCATTAGTGAAAAAAATGGGAGAAAATTAGAGGGAAGAAGTGACATGGCTGAAATATTCTCATTACCTGACTTATGTAACTGTAACACTTATGCGTATCACCCTTACAATAAAAATAAAAATAAAAGAAAGTATAATAAAAGATATAGGGGGAGAAAAATAAAAAAGAAATATAAGAAGAGTTTTCTACATGTACTAGCATCGTGAACTGAGTTTTATCTAACATAACTCCTCATGTGTTGGTCAGTATGCAAATAAAAGCTATACAAAAAATCAATAGACTACATTTGTTCACTTAAGTGAAAAAAAAACACATGTCTTAATCTCATAAGCTATTTAAGTCCAATGGAATGATGCAATTATTCTAAGGTAAGTCTATATACACACATATTTCATAACTTAAGATTAAAATTTTTAATGTAACTTATGATTATAAAGTTCCCAGTAGCAACCATAAATTTTCAAAATGACTTTCCAGCACACTTTTGTTTTAATATTCATTTTTGTAAAATTTACAAGGAGTAAAAGAGGAGAAAGAGAGAGAAGAGACTAAAAGAGAGATCTGAAGTAAGCCTTGCTACATGCTCTGGTAAATATAATTCAACATGTAAGAGACAATTTAAAATGTCATTAAAATAAATGTATTCTAAAGAAAATATTAAAATAATAACTTTAATAGATTTTCTTAGGTCACACCAACTGTGAACATGTAATCAACAAACGAGCTGATAAAACTCTTTCGCTCTTTCTCAAATACACATACACACAAGAGTATTAAAGAAAGGACCAATTGGTAAGTTAACAAAATTACAGAATATAGTTACATTACTTTTCCATACTCACTAAGATAACAAAAGCTATGACACTATTTGGAACCATATCATTGACTGAACTTCCTTTAAAGTAGAATCTATCAATACTTAGAAAACCAATGGTAGATCTATACCATACACTGGAACATCTCTTGATTGGTATTGTTGCTTGTTAGCTAAATTCTTTTTTTTTTATATATATATATATATATTTTTTTATATTTTTTTTTAATTTTATTTTATTTGAGAACATACTGTACAGAGGGGTTACAATTACATTGGCAGGATAATGCATACATTTCTTACCAAGCATTGCAGCCTCCTCCTTTGTTTACCCTTCACCTCCCTTCCCAGCCTCCCCCCTCCCCCCACCCAATCATACCCCCTCCCCCCCCACTCCGACATTGTAAAGCTTGCTTTGACATGACATTTTGTAATTCTCCTTGTTACAACAGGTCCACCTGAATCCTTAAACGACTTGTTTGTCCCCCTCTCCTCCACATGTTATACTGACATCAAATAAAGTGAAAGCGGGGGTTACACTGTGGGGGAGGGACATACAAAGCAACAAAGAAATAATCTTATAAATGCATTAGAAACACATGCATGAAAGAAACGAAAACATTAAAATACATATTTAAGGGTTCGTTTTCCTAACATCACATTATCTGATCTTTTCCGCTTGACTCATACCTATACTAGATATTGCAAATAAGGGAAACCATGGGACCTATGTTTCTTTGGGCCTGGCTTACTTCACTTCATATAATTTTTTCCAAGCCTTTCCATTTCCTAACAAATGGGGAAATGTCATTCTTTCTGATGGAGGCATAGAATTCCATTGTGTATATATACCACATTTTCTTGATCCATTCATCTACTGAGGGGCTTCTGGGTTGGTTCCATATCTTAGCTATGGTAAATAATGCTGCAATAAACATAGTTGTGCTGGTAGCTTTAGTGTGGTATTGTTTGTATACATTTGGGTAAATGCCCAAAAGTGCGATTGCTGGATCATAGGGGAGATCTATGTGAAGTCTTTTGAGGAACCTCCATACTGCTTTCCAAAGTGGTTGAACAAGTTTACATTCCCACCAACAATGAAGTAAGGTTCCTTTCTGTCCACATCCCCTCCAGCATCTGTTGTTGTTAGAGTTCTTGATTTTTGCTGTTCTAACTGGAGTGAGGTGATTTCTCAATGTTGTTTTGATTTGCATTTCTTTTATGGCTAGGGATGTTGAACAGTTCTTCATGTGTCTATTGGCCATCCTTCTTTCTTCTTCAGAGAAGCTTCTCTTTAAGTCTTTCACCCACTTATTTATTGGGCAGTTGTTTCTTTGAGGATTTGTTGTTGGGTGGTTTAATTTTTTGAGTTCCAAGTATATTTTAGATATGAGACCCTTGTCCGTTGTATGGCTAGTAAAGATCTTCTCCCAATCGGTGGGCTTTCTATTGATCTTGCTAGCTATGTCATTTGACCTGCAGAAGCTCTGCAATCTTATGCAATCCCATTTGTCCAACCTTTCTTTGATTTGTTTTGCTTCCGGGTCTCTATTCAGAAAATTTCGGCCTGAGCCAAGGAGACCTAGGGTTTCTCCTATTCCATCCTGTAATGTTTTCAGAGTGTCTGCATTGAGTTCAAGGTCTTTGATCCATTTGGAGTTGATTCTGGTGCAGGGTGATATATAAGGATCTAGCTTTAGTTTTCTACATGTAGTTAACCAATTTTGCCAGCACCATTTACTGAAGAGGCTGTCTTTCTTCCATTCTATTGTTTTAGCTTCCTTATCGAAGATTAGATGGCTATAGGTCTGTAGGTTCATTTCTGGGTTTTCAATTCTATTCCATTGGTCCTGAGGTCTGTTCTTATGCCAATACCAAGCTGTTTTGATTACTATGGCTTTATAGTAGAGGTTGAAATTTGGTATTGATATTCCTCCAGCAGTGTTCTTTCCGTTGAGAAGTGTTTTTGCTATTCGGGGTCTTTTATTGTTCCATATGAATTTTTGGATTGCCTCTTCTATTTCCTTGAAGAATGAGGGTGGAATTTTGATTGGTATTGCGTTGAATTTGTAGATAGCCTTGGGAAGTATTGCCATTTTCACGATGTTAATCTTGCCAATCCAGGAGCATGGGAGGTTTTGCCATTGTTTAAGTTCTGTGTTGATTTCCTTTTTCAAGATTTTAAAGTTTTCATCATAGAGGTCCTTCACTTCTTTGGTTAAGTTAATTCCTAGGTATTTTAATTTTTGTGGGGCTATTACAAATGGAGTTGCTTTCCTAATTTCAGCCACACTTTTCTCATTGTTGGCATACAGAAAAGCCATTGATTTTTGGGGGTTAATTTTATAACCTGCTACTTTGCCAAAGTTTTGAATCAGCTTGAGTAATTTGGAAGTGGAGTCTATGGGATTCTTTTTTTTTTTTTTTTTTTTTTTTTTGTTGGTCGTGGGGCTTGAACTCTGGGCCTGGGCGCTGTCCCTCAGCTCTTCAGCTCAAGGCGAGCGCTCTACCACTTGAGCTACAGCGCCACTTCCGGTTTTCTGGTGGTTTATTGGAGATAGGAGTCTCACGGTCTCTCCTGCCCGGGCTGGCTTTGAACCGTGATCCTCAGATCTCAGCCTCCTGAGTAGCTAGGATTACAGGCGTGAGCCACCAGCGCCCAGCTATGGGATTCTTTAAATACAAGATCATGTCATCTGCAAAGAGGGAGAGTTTTATTTCTTCTTTCCCTATTTGGATCCCCTTTATGTCTGCATCTTGTCTTATTGCTGTAGCTAGGCATTCTAATACTAGATTGAAGAGAAGTGGAGAGAGTGGGCATCCTTGTCTTGTTCCTGAGTTAAGAGGAAATGGCTTTAGTTTTTCACCATTGAGTATAATGCTGGCTGTAGGTTTGTCATATACAGCCTTTATTGTATTGAGGAATGTTCCATGGATTCCTAATTTTTCCAAAACCTTCATCATAAAGGGGTGTTGGATCTTGTCAAATGCTTTTTCTGCGTCTATTGAGATAACCATGTGGTTCTTATTCTTGCTCCTGTTGATGTGATGAATAATATTAATTGATTTGCGTATATTGAACCAGCTTTGCATCCCTGAAATGAAACCTGTTTGATCGTGGTGTATGATTTTTTGGATGAATTGTTGAAGTCGATTGGCCAAAATTTTGTTGAGAAGTTTTGCATCGATGTTCATAAAAGAAATGGGTCTATAGTTCTCTTTCTTTGATGAGTCCCTGCCTGGTTTTGGGATGAGGGTTATGATGGCTTCATAGAATGTGTTCGGTAGTGAGCTTTCTTTTTCAATTTCATTGAAGAGTTGGAGGAGAATTGGTGTGAGTTCTGCTTTGAAGGCCTTGTAAAATTCCGCTGTAAAACCATCTGGTCCTGGACTTTTCTTAGCTGGGAGGTCTCTTATTGCTGTTTCTATTTCAATGCTTGATATGGGCCTGTTAAGCTGGTTTAACTCATCTTGGTTTAGTTTTGGCATGTCAATATTTGCTAGGAAGAGGTCCATTTCTGTCAAGTTGTCGAACTTATTAGCATAAAGTTTTGAGAAGTATTCCCTTATAATGTTCTGAATCTTGGTTGTTTCCGTGGTGATATTTCCATTCTCATCTCTGAGTTTATTAATTTGGGTGTGTTATCTTCTTTTTCTGATAAGATTTGCTAAGGGTCTGTCAATTTTGTTAAGTTTTTCAAAGAACCAACTCTTTGTTTTGTTGATTCTTTCTATAGTTTTTTTGGATTCTAATTTATTTAATTCTGATTTAATTTTGATTATTTCTTTCCGTCTACTGGATTGGGGTTTATCTTGCTGCTCTTTTTCAAGGAGGTTTAGATGTGTCATTAAGTTGTTAGTTTCAGATCTCTCCAATTTGTTGATGTAGGAGCTCAGAGCTATAAACTTGCCTCTGAGTACTGCCTTTGCTGTGTCCCAGAGGAGCTGGTAATTTGTGTGTTCATTTTTGTTGAATAGCATGAACATTTGAATTTCCTTTCTAATCTCTTCCATGACCCACTCTTGATTCAGCAGTGTGTTGTTTAGCCTCCATGTGATACCGGACTTTCTTTGGTGGCTTTTGGTGTTGAGTTCGAATTTTATTCCCTTGTGATCAGAGAGAATGCAGGGTATAACTTCAATGTTTCTGAATTTAGACAAGTTTGCTTTGTGGCCTAGAATGTGGTCTATTTTAGAAAACGTTCCATGTGCTGCTGAGAAGAATGTGTATTCTGATGCTGCTGGGTGAAATGTTCGGTAAATGTCTGTTAAGTCTAGTTGATCTATGCAGCTGTTTAGATCTGCGGTTTCTCTGTTGAGTTTTTGCCGAGTTGATCTGTCTAGTGGGGAGAGTGGTGTGTTGAAATCCCTGACAATTAATGTCTTTGGATCTATATGGGATTTGAGGGAAAGTAGTGTTTCTTTGATAAATTTGGGTGCTCCATTGTTTGGCGAATAGATATTTAGAATTGTAATATCCTCCTGAAGGAGAGATCCTTTAATTAGTATGTAGTGACCTTCTTTATCTCTTCTCACGATTTTTAATTTGAAGTCTATTTTATCTGATATTAGGATTGCAACTCCCGCCTGTTTATGAGGGCCGTTTGCTTGGTAGATTTTGTTCCAGCCTTTAACATTGAAAATGTGTTTGTTTTTACGGGCACGATGTGACTCCTGCAGGCAGCAGATAGAAGGGTCTTGTTTTTTAATCCAACTAGACAGTCTATGTCGCTTAATTGGAGAGTTCAGTCCGTTACCGTTAAGAGATAGGACTGAGAGGTATTTGGGAGTTCCTGCCATGTTATCTACCTTCTTGGGGGCTGCGAAAGCTGGGTTCTTCCTATGGTTCTTGGATTCTCAGTTTGGGTGCAGTTTCTTGGCCTTTATTGTGGTCTTGTTGGTTTTCTATGTGTAGGACATCTTTAAGAATCTTTTGTACGGCTGGTTTGGTGGAGATGTATTGTTTCAATTTTTCTTTGCTGTGGAAGGTTTTTATTTGGCCTTCAGTTATAAAGGAGAGTTTAGCTGGGTACAGTATTCTTGGTTGATAGTTGTTTGTTTTTAGGGCATGGCATACATCATTCCAGGCTCTTCTTGCTTTGATTCTCTCTGCTGAGAAATCTGAGGTGATTCTAATTGGTTTCCCTTTATAGGTGATTACCCTTTTCTCCCTCACAGCTTTAAGGATCTTTTCCTTGTTCTGAGTTGATCCTGTGTGGATTATAATGTGACGGTGGGATGTCCTCTGCTGGTCTGGTCTATTTGGGGTTCTAAAGGCTTCTTGTATCTGAATAGGCCTATCTTTTTGCATGTTTGGGAAGTTCTCTGCTAGGATCCTGTTAAAGAAATTTCCTAGACCATTAACTTCTGTTTCTAGGTGCTCCTCTACACCCATTATCCTTAAGTTAGGCCTTCTGATGGTGTCTTCCAGGTGTTGGATAGATCTATCATATTTCTTGGACTTGTCTTGGATGGTTGTATGTTCTTTCTCTATAATATCTAGGCTGTCTTCAATCCCTGAGATTCGATCTTCTGCATGGTCTAACCTGCTGTCAAGACTCTCTACTTTGTTTTTTATCTCTTTTTCTTCTAATTGGTCAGCTTTGATGGCTTCAAGTTCTTTGTTGAAGCTCTGTTTTAGGTCTTGTATGAATCTCTTTACTTCCTTAATTTGGTGTTCAGTGTTTGTCCTCAAATCACTTAGTTGATTGGTTATGGTTTCTTTGGACTCCCATTCCTTCTGTTGGGTTCCATTCAGCATTCCCTTTGTGGTCTCCCTGACTTCCTTCAGCTCTTTCTTAATGGATTCTATGGATGCCTTTAGTGATCTTTTGTGTTCTCTACCTGGTCTCTCAATTCCTGTATTACTCTTTGTTTAGCTTCCTCATGTTCGTGGGATTCCTGCAGTTCTCTTTGAGTGTTCTCAGCCTGTTCACGACATTCCTCCCTTTCTGTTTGAGTATTCTCAAGTTGTTCACGCAAATCCTGTATCAGTTTTTGAGTAGCTTCCTCACGCTTATGATATTCCTGTATAAACTTCTGGGATGCCTCCTCTCTCTCCCTATCACGCTCATAGAAAGTCCTTTGTAAGTTGTCAAGCTTCTCATTTATCATGTTTGCCACCAGTGTTTGTAGAGCTATTTCGGAACTCTCCTCTGGATTGTTCATTATCTGATCTGACCCCTGATTATCAAGATTGGGAATTGAGATACCCAAATTTGCCATTTTTCTTGTGTTTTTCCAGCTTACTCTGCCCATTTGAGATGAAGATAGTACCAGTTTTGTGCTAGAACACTATCTTAAGGCAACCATCAACCAAAGTTTGCATTTGTACAGTCAATAGTCCACAGATACAATCTAGTTCAACAGATACATCTATTCAACATCAAACAACTATATTTTAAAGGACTTCGAACCGCAGAAAAGAATTTGGAAAACCAGAAATTATTAGGATTAGGGAGAGATGTGGGTGAAAAATAGGAATAGATTGGTGTGGGGAGGCACAGGGAGAGTTAACTATGTCCTAATCACAATGCAGGAAATGGGTTGGGTAGGATGCAAGTAGAGAGAGAAAAAGAAGAGAGGGATAGGGGAATGAAAAGAGACCAGAAAAAAAAATAGAAACATAAAAATTAATGTTATTCTAAAGATTAAAAGACCATCTATTTAGAGAGGAATGTGAATATGTTGTGAGAAAGGGAGGGACATAGAGGAGATGTGAAAAAACTTTAAGGATGGGAAAGGGAGAAGAAAAGATCAGAAGTTCAGTAGAGCTAGACAAAAAACAAAAAGATAATTATGAAAGAAAGAAAAAGAGAAAGAAGATAAGAAAAGAAAGGAAAACGCTCATTTACATATTCCTAAAATAAAAATTATAAGAGGAGAAAAAACAAAAAAAAAGTTAGTGGAAATCAATTATTTTTTCAGAAGAGGCAAAAATTAAAGATTAATAAAAGTTTTAAAAGAGAAAAAAATTTATATATATATATATAAGGTAGCAAAAAACAAAAAACAAACAATAAAAAAGAAAAGAAGAAGAAAAAAAGAAAGAAAAAAAAAAGAAGAAAAAAGAAAAAAAAAAGTCCTTTGATTTTTTTTTTGGGGGGGAGGGGTGGGAAGAATCCTGTATCTCCCTTTTGTCTGTAACCAGCCTTTTGTTGGAGTCTCTGGTCGGCTTGAGGTCCTGTGGCTTGATTGGTTTCTTAAGTCGGTTTGTTGGAAGAGGCAGAAAAATGCTCTGCTTTACCCAAGATTTTGAGATCCCCCTCCCAGGTTAGTTTTCTAGGAGGGTGATCTGCTTTGAGAATCACAAAAGAAGGGGATGCAGTGGTGAGGCTAGGTTCTGGGTAGAGTTGAGGCCTTTCAACAATCAGTAGCTTTTTCCTGGGGCTGTTTTGTGCAAAAAAAAAAAAAAAAAAAAAAAAAAAAAAAAAAAAATCTCCCAGAGCCCATCCTGGAGCCGTTCTCAGGGATTCTGTTTTTCAATTGATTGTTGAGGCTGCTAGAGGGAGGGGCAGCCTCTGTCTCTGGTTACCCAGTGAGTGCCTGAGCTGGGTGACTTTTCCCTGGATGGAGCTGAGTCTGGCAGGTCACTTCGCCGTTAAGTTCTTGTGACCTGCTAAATGACTCGTTTTATTCCAAGGCCTGGGTTGGAGCTGGCAGCTCCTCCGAGCTTTGTCGGTATCCAAGATGGAGATCACCTGTGCTGGGGGGGGAGGGGTGGCCTTCCCTCCTCTGCTCCCTAAGAAGGAGTGAGGAAGTCGGGCTTCTACTCACGCCGAGTCTTGGATCCTGGGTCGTCTCTGGTCTGCAAGCTGCAGGGTGAAGATGTCCGCTCTTGGTTGTTTCTTGCTGGTGTTGAGTAGAATCCGCTCGCCCGCTGTGTCTGGCTCCTTCATCCCGGACTCTCTGTGTGAGCGCTCAGGTATGGCCCCCGGCTGTGGTCTCTGCCGCTTGCGACCCTGTCGCTGATGCTGCCGCCGCCGTGGCGGCTGCTGGCGAGCACTCAGGTGCTTCTTTTTGCCTTGGCTTCCCCTCTCTTGTCTAACTCTCTGTCCTGTGATGGCACACTTGGTGTGATTCTCTGGCTTAGGACTGTTCACTGGAACTCTAAAGCTGCTTTCTATGCGAGAGCTTGTTCAGATTCCAGCTTCTCCTCCGCCATCTTCCCGGAACTCCGCTAAATTCTTTCCAGTACAAAATAGTGAAATAGAAATAGGTGAATATAGAAACAGTTATGGGGAAGCCACGGCTGTATTTATTTGCTCTCATGAGTGTGAAACACTAACATTTCAAATATTTAGGAGATGTTATTATCACTAGATTTAGAAACACCATATTTCCTCACATGAGGAAAATATGATTCTTATGTTAGCAATTGCGTTTACAGAGTTCTCTATGTACTCTGTACTCTACCACTGAACTATTCTACCATCTCTGAAAAATCTTTTTCAATCCTGGTCTTATTAGATTTTTCCTGAGAAACTACAGAGATAATTATCAAGCAGAAAGATGCATTCTGTTATGTTAACAATTATATTATAATGAACTAAGTGTTAGTTTGAATGCTGAACTGAAAGTTTTATTTGTGAGAATAAATAGCTAAACAGAGGAAGACATCTGGAGTCAACAAATCAGAAATGTAATTCATGCAACTGTACTGAAGGAAAATTATGGTGCATTTTTGTAGTGAAATCTTGTCACAGTTGAGTTCCTTTCTAACAAAACTCAGTGCTCTATGTCTTCTGATCCTTTGGCAAAAGCACTACTTTCCTCAAAAAAAAAAAAAAAAAAAGATTATCTAGTGTTTCAGGAAACTGATAAATGGACTGATAAAGACAGTCACTATTCTCATATTTCTGAATGCTGACCTGCTCTAGACTCAAAAAACACTGGTTATGTCATGAGGTTATGTGCTTCACATATTCTTATTCCTGAGGATCGGTAAAGGAAACAATACTTTGTGTTGCTATTTCCATAGGCTAAATTAGAAAAAAAATTAAAATACCTATGTTTAGCAGCAGCTTGTAACTTTTCTGCTAACTCTTTACAACTTTGTGATTCCTTTCCTAAACAGATGATTTAGTCCATTACCCAAGGAAGAATTATATATTCTCATTACCCAAAAAATAAAGAAAATATTCAAGTTCCATCATAAGTTTAGATGGAATTATTGCCATATATCTGAACTTAAGTATCAAATTCACTATTGCCTTGCCTGTCCACATACCTGGAAGAAGTCTTTGTGATTTTATTCATTCATTTTTTGTTCACCTTGTATTTTGCTCATTCACAATACAACAGCATTGTAAAGTACATCATTTGTATTTTACATAAACATTTAGAGACTTTCCAGTTTCTTTTATTTACTTATGATAAACTCTAAGTTCAAATCTGTAAGTCTCTTCTGATTCTGATCCAATAGGGAAATCAGTAGAAAAACAGGCTTCAGAATCTGATGCATCAACTACAAAAGCTGAATTTGCTCAAGGTTATTCTGGAGTTAGAGAATTTGAAACTAAACCCCACGTGATTAACAAACACTGGTTGATACATAACCATATTCCCTGGCTTTCCATACACATAGTTCCCTTACATACTAGTGTTTTCCTTTAACTCTCTGCCTGAGAGCACTTTCCATCCAGTGGGTCATGACCATAGAAATAAGTACTTTTGACTTAACTTGACATCTAACAAAAATGATGGCTAGTGGCTCAGGTTCACCATAATGATTCCAGTACGAAAACAGCAAAGCTTTTATTTAGTATCATTAATTACATTGAGTCTACATTAATTACTCAGCCTAATTTCTGTATAGATAACATTAAAGCAGTTTTAAAAACCAATAAGTAAACCTTATTTCTTAAGGACAAAGTGTCAAAGAATTTGTGTTTATTTTTATTCTAGAACTGTGCTTTTCTTAGATCATATCAAACAAAATTCTAAAATCCATATCATTGACTTAAGGTATAATTTTATAGGAATCATACAAAGACAAGCTGATCTCTATTAATTCCCCTTTGAGATAAAAATATCCCTGGGCAAAATTAGTTAAGTGAATTCTGATCCTGGTTTATCCACTGGTAATTAGTTATTAGAAAATGTACCTTAGGTCATATATTTTTATGTTATGTATAGGGTCATTTCTGCTCATCCAATAGCTTTTCAGAATTTTTAGAGGTAATTTTTAATTTAATTCTGTCAGAAAAACTTAGACTGGTCCTACTTGGTAGTAATCAGAGTGGATTAGATTCCCCTAGCAACTAGCAGACTTCAGAGAATAGCTTATCCCCAGAATTGTTGAGGAGCCAAAGGAGGGGAGAGGTCATGAGAATCTACTTTAGAAAAATTATAAACAATATTAGAAATGTAATATTTGAATGTTAATATCTTAAATATCTCAATAGTGAGTAAGAGTAGGAAAATTTTATTTAATATGTCTATAAAATGAGATGTGGAAAGATTAGGAACATTTCCTGAAGCTAATCTGTGCACTGCTAAAAATACACAGCCAGCAAGAGTAGCATGAGAAAATCTAATATATATATGTCACAGGGCAAAATTTCCTTGAGTTATGGGGAAGTTATAAATCTGCTGTGTAGAAATACTTCCACAGCCTTAACCTATGTTGTTCAGAACCAGGGCAGTGTTACAGTTAAAATAACATAGCCCATGAAAAACAGAACAGATTCAAAATAATTCAAGCCCTTTATTTTGCTTGTACTTCTTGAAACACCGTGAAGGTGAAAACAGTTTGGAGCCATGGTTTTAAAATTTATTTTTATTTTTCTGTCTTTGACAGGCTTCCCATATCCTAAAACTTTTCTCATCTCTCATTTCAAAAACTTCTGGTTTAAAAAATAATTTCCATTTACAACCCCTAGCCTGACTATCTTCTAGTCACATTTTTTTTCTTTCCTTTTGATTTCATTTTCACCTTTTGGTGTTTGGAAATAGAGTAAAGCTCTTTTTTCAATGACTGGCAAAGTTAAGCTGGGTAACTGTAAACTGAAAAACAATCAAATGCAAAGATATTTATCTAGATGTTTATTAAATGCTATATGTCTTATCACTTAATTGCTTATCTTCACACAATCTTAAATTCTTGAAAATTTTTACCATTATTTCTTTGATAAAGTATAGGAAAAGAGTAGTTTGGAATGGGCCTTCATTATTCAGTTATTTAACACCCTTTTTCAGTTGTGACTTGGAAAGGTGAAATAGAGGATTGATCACATAAAGACAAAAACCACATGAAAGATGAGCCCATGCAAAATTCTTGGTAGCCATCTCACACTTGAAACCAAAGCAAAAGGTTCAGGTTTCATGCCTTAAAACTTGTATTGTGTTAGTATGAAAATTAGTGATGTAATGACTGTCTTAGAGGTATAGCAAAACACATCTCTACTTCCAAAATACAACCATAGTACAGCTCAGCTCAGAATCTCACAAAGCAGAAGTCAAGATACTGGGTATCCTTTCTGGCACCTCTGAAGGTCATACCACATCTAAGCTCACACAAGGTTGTGACTGGAATTGGGATCTCCTTTCTGTAAGACTTGGATCCCTATTTGTCTGCTGACATCAGCCAGGAATTTGTCCAAGAAGCTAGCAGCCTTGTGTCTCCTCATGTTCCTGTTTGGACTTGCTCAGAAATAGGAAGTTTAATCTTTCAGATTTCTCCTTTCTGTTTTTCACTTATTTCTGTCAGGGAATGTTCTCTGCTTTTAAAGTTCATGTGATAATCTCGAATAATTAGTTAATCTATAATGTTAATCATTCCTGTAAAGTCTGTATTGACAAATCAATGTGGCATATATTTACATAGCCTTTTTTTAGTTTCTGGTTTGGCTGTATTCTGCCTAAATTATATATACAGAATAAGAAGAAAAAATTCTTAACCAGAAGTTTTGGACAGCAAATAAGGCAAAAAAGTCACATGTGATTAGACACAAAAAAGAAAGAAATGTGTTATCTTCAATATATACAGCTGTTTAGGAAATCAAAGTACATTAAAGATGAACTTCCATACTGGAATTAAATTTAACAAAATACTGGAAAAAGACTAATAAACAAAAGTTAACAGTGCTCTCATGTTCAGGACACAATTAGATAATAAATTTTGAAGAAATGATAATATTAAATAGTACTTAGAAAATGTTCAACTCACTAGATTACATGTAATAAAAGAAAGGCAAAGGTTTATAGAGGTTTGCTATTTATAAGATTTATAGAGGTTATAAGATTTATTAACAATGTCTAATCGGTCAGACTTTGTTACAATATCATGAACAGATTAAGACAACCCTAACTCTGTATTAATTAAAGTATTTTGTTGACAATAAAATGTGTTCCCCAACAAGAGAACAGAAATGAGGACATGTAACACAGCCATATATTCCTAGGTCATTTGATTGAACAGAAGGTGGCACTACAGAATGGTGGGTAGAATGAATGGATCCTAGAGAATCTCAGAGGATTCTATCTATAGAGCATGAAAACAAGAGCTTGCCTGGGGGCTTTAAGGCTTGAAAGTATCTGATGGAAAATTAAGTTATCTAAACAACCTGATATTTTTCAGTTCTCTTTGATATGTGGCTTGATATACACATTTGTTAGTAAATGTACAATTAAAACAAAAACAGAATACCCCCCCCAATCTGCTAAAGGTCACTCGTTTCTAATCTGTAATATATGGTTCTTAATACCCACTTTCCCATTTTCTTTTGTTAATTCCACAAAGATGAGTTCCTTGAACTTAGCTTTTCTAATTATAAGGCTTAACTCAAATGAGAGAAGTCTATGCAAACAAACAAATCAGCTAGTGACCTAAATTGTGTGGTTTTGTTCTCTTTTATTTTTAATTTCTATTTACTTTTTTTTTTCAGATAGAGTCTTTCTAGTTAGCCCAAATTGGCCTTAAACTCATAATTCTACGGGCTCTGCCTCCTCAGCTATTGCAGGAATTATAAGCATGCACCACTATGCCCAGCTTTATGTTTCATTTTATTGTATGTCACTATTTGGCCATTTACACAATCAGCTGTGGTGAACTAAGGGAGGAAAAAATTCCCTAATGTGTATTTCATAGTGCATAGAATAATTTTGGAAGAAGGAGGAACTGATTACAGGTAGAAATGCGAGGAACAACTCTGTCTCACCCTGGCTGCTATAAATAGGCACCACAGACTGATAATTTTTAAGAAATAAAATCTCATATCTCACAGGTTTTCTTGGCTGGAAAACACAAAATCAAAACATAAACAAACAAATAAATAAATAGGTCAGTCTCTAATGTTGGACCATTCTATTGCCACATCCTACAAAAGGAACAAATGATCGTCTTTATATGGTGGAAAAGTCCATGCTATAAATCCTAAGATATGAGGTCTTCCATCCATCAGGACCCTCCTCTTCTCCTCAGAAGGCCTTGTCTCTTTAAGTCATTTCACTCATTTCTAGGGTTCACCTTATGAATATCTGAGGAAACCAATCAGATCATAATTAATCTCAACTATTCCTGAACAACTAATCTTCTATAGGATCTGCCACTGGCCCAAGTGTTAGCCTAGGACATCTGTCCGTGATCAGAAAATTGCTGCGTCATGAAGACACTGCCAACACATCTAGGGTTAAAAGACCCAATCCAGCCAGGTTCTGGTGGCTCATACTTACAATCCTAGCTGATATCTGAGGATCACAGTTTGAAGTTAGCCCAGCTAAGAAAGCCTGAGAAAGTCATCTCCAATTAACCACAAAAGCCAATAAACAAACCAAACCAAACAAAACAAAACAACTGAAATGGAGCTATGGCTTAAGTGGTGGGAGAGTGCTAGCCTTGAGCTAAAAGCTCAGGGACAGCACCAAAGCACAGAGTTCAAGCCCCAGTACCAGCAAAAAAAAAAGAAAAAAGAAAGAAAGAAAGAATAGAAGAAGCACACTCTTCTAATGATGTACTTGTGAGAATTTTTCTTGTAAATTTTTACAAGTGTAATCTCTTCTTCCTCAAATTAGACTAGTAATTAAAATATGAGGCTGGGAATGTGGCTCAGTGGTAGAGTACTTGCCTGGAATGCATGAAGCCCTGGGTTTGATTCCTCAGTACCGCATACACAGAAAAAGCCAGAAGTGGTGCTGGGGCCCAAGTGGTAGAGTGCTAGCCTTGAGCAAAAAGAAACTTATGGGCAGTGCCCAAGCCCAGAAAGCAAGCCCCAGGACTGGCAAAAAGAGAGAGAGAGAGAAAGAGAAAGAGAGAGAGAGAGAGAGAGAGAGAGAGAGAGAGAAATACACAAATTGTATATTTTCTATTTCCATATGTATTTTATATTTATAAATATATAAAATATTTCATATTAATAATAATTTATATTTCCATATATATTTAACTTGCCACATTTCAAAAATCCAATCCTGTCAAAAAATTGTGATAAATAAAGAACAAAACCAGTTCTGTATGGCTTAGATAATGAGATGTTCTACTATCCCTTGTTTTTGGCTACACTAAAATCTCAATGTAGTTTAAGATTTTTATATTTATATCCTAAGAATTTGCTTCAGGTCTAACTAAAAAATTCATCATGCAGGAAAAAGTTATGCTATTTTTAAAGGATAGATGAAACAACAAGGAACAATAACCAAATAATGCATACATTTTTCAAAGGAAAAAAATAGAAACAAACCTCAAAATGCTAATGGTAATGGGTTCAGTAAGCCAGAATATGAATGCAATTTTGCAGCGAGTTCTGACTCTATTTAATTGATATGTGCTTTTGGAAAATTATGTGAGGATTTGGCCTCAGATAATAGCTTAGACATCTGTGTACTAAGACCTCTGAGCAAGTGTTTTATGTCATCTATATTCAGTAGTAGAAAATTCTGATATATTCAGTTTTTCCTGTCAGTCATTGCAATTTAATATATTCCAGAAATAACTTTAAATAAACAGCAAAATGATGAGTAAATCTGAAAAAAAATGGGTAAAAATACATTTCTGAATACCAGTTATTTGTCTTCACTTATAACTGAGCAAAATAATTTATGTATACATTTCTTCACTGGAAAGAGAGAGAGTGAGAGAGACTGAGAGAGAGAGAAATAGAGAGAGGCTAGATTTAAAATGTAGGTACAAATATGAAGAATGTGATTCATGAAGAGCTTACTTTAAGCCTGTAGAAAGTTGAGAATCTAAATAATATGAAAATCTAATCTACTGAATACCTTGATATTTTTCTGAAATTTCACCCAAGAACTTAATCAAAGCTAGCTCTGTTGAAAAGCAGATATAGGG
Organism: Dipodomys merriami; assembly: GCF_024711535.1. Classification (NCBI taxonomy): domain Eukaryota; kingdom Metazoa; phylum Chordata; class Mammalia; order Rodentia; family Heteromyidae; genus Dipodomys; species Dipodomys merriami. The sequence continues at coordinate 72,495,383 of NW_027202270.1, read as the reverse complement.
GCTGGGAAGGTGGCTCAGTGGTAGAGCACTTGCCTTGCATACCTGAGGCCCTGGGTTCAATTCCTCAGCACCACATAAGCAAAAAGAAAAAAGCCGGAAGTGGCGCTGTGGCTCAAGTGGTAGAGCGCTAGCCTTGAGCAGAAGAGCTGAGGGACAGCGCCCAGGCCCAGAGTTCAGGCCCCACGACTGGACCCCCCCCCAAAAAAAAAGAAAAGCAGATATATATTCTAAATGAAAACCTTCACAAGCACCTGAAACCAGAAATTGAGAGGAAGAAGAAAACATGATCACCACCACATGTTCCTTATAATTGCACTGTCCTCTGCCTTCCTTCTTGATAAGCTAGATTACAAAGAAATGTGTTTGCTCAGAAAATTTTATTACACAGTAAAAATATGAAGTGCAGTGGTCTGTATTCCTGGAAAAGGAAAGATGGGCAAATGGACTTAAGTCAAATTTTAATTAGTAGATCTATGGGATCTCATATCATTTACCAACACAGGGTTCTCAATATTAAAATATTTTAGATACAAGGTATATAACTAACATTTTGATTCCAAGCAGATAATTGATCATAATATGTAAAGTGAGAAAAATATAATCTTAATTATTGAATAATATTTGCATAACTTCTGATTCATTTTTATTTGTTATTGTTTATTTATTTAGAGATAAGACTTACTAAAATTCTAGCCTCAATTGTTATCCTCTGCCTCAACCTTCTAAGTACCTGTAATTATTAGAATAACTCTTATTTATGTTTAAATATGCATACCGTGTTCCACAAAATGATTTCCATACATAATTCTCTTCTTCATTTGTCTTTGAAATGTGTCATGTATTTAGAGTCTGCCAAAAGACCCCTTCACTTTCTCAATGATGTTTTTAAATAGATGGATAAAAGTTCAATATATTTATGATGCATAATACTGGTGTCCAATAAGTATTCATTATATAATGATTTAAATCAATCCAATTAACATATTTATCATATTTCATATTTAATTTTCTTGTGAAGATACTTAGAATTTACACAAATCAATTTTCAAGGATGTCATAGATTATCATGAACTTTATGTCTATATCCTACAAAATATTCCTCATTACCTTGAATCCTTTGACCAGCATTTCCTTATCCCTTCCATGATGTTTTAGATTCCACGGATAGGTGGTATTATGCATTCTTTACCTTCTTGTTGTCTTATTGTCTGCCTTATTGTCTCTTACTTAGTCATCGTTTACTAGGTTCATCTATAATATTTCAAAATGACAACATTTCCTTCTTCATAAAGCTTCATAATATTCAATTATGTATATGTACATATCTTCATACATTCATGCCTTGATGAACATTTGAGTTGGTTCCATAACTTTGTTATTTTGTATAATGCTGAAATGAAAATAGTGAGCAATCAGAAATATTGCTCTAACTTCATTCAGACATATAAAACAAATTACGATTGCTGTACCCTATGGTTGTTCCATTTTACTTTATTTGAGGATTCATCATAAAAGTTTTTGTAATAGTTGTACTAATTTAAACACTCAAGAATTTTTAACTCATTTTTCCTTGCAAAATATAATAATATATTTATCTTCTTGCAAGCATTTCCTATTTGTTTTCTTCAATAATGGACTTGACTCTGTATTTTGATGTGTCACAGCATGATCTTTTCATTCGCCCATGGAAATCTACACTTAGAACCCTTTCCCTAGATCAGGATCATCCCACCCTTGTTTAATCTTTCCTTTTCATCTCATTTGCTTGAACCAGTGGAAGAACTGTGAATGTTTCCTGTGATCATTATCTAAACTCATTCTCATCTCCCCATCTCCACTAAGTCAACCTACTGTAATATCATCCATGGACTACTACATTGGAAATTTCATTAGTATGTAAGTCTACCTTGCTTATTAAATTAGGTCATATCTTTTTCCCCTTTTACAAGTTTCTATACCATAAGAAACCAATGATAAACATACACAATTTTATTGCTTTAATAGGCTGTGGAACACTCTAACCCTTTTCTGAATTCCAGGTTTATTTCAAGCCAGTAGACAGCAGAGTGTAGGAACAACATAGGAAATTGCAGAAGGAAGAAAACACATTTTTTTCCCTTCCTATCTCAATACCTATCAAACCATCAAGCAAATCACAGGACCTCAATAAATATGGCTGAGTAAATGGAAGCTGTTAGGAAATAGTGCTCTCTAGTCCTATCCAAACATAAGTATGATGCTTTTTTAAGTAACAGTATTGGTGAGGTTGATCATAGCAGAAGTAAAGCAGTATCCATTTATATACTCAGAATTTCCTTCACTATACACAGAAGCCCGATTACAGGCATAGTAGCAGATATCTCTATAAACACCTATTCAGATGCTAAATATAAGATCAGGCCCAGGGCTATTGTCAATCTGGAATTCATTGCATTTTTATTGCCCTTCAAATTTCTCACTCCTAATATTTTCTAAGAATTGAAGTCCCGGCACTGATGGCTGGTCTGTAATCATAGCTATTCAGGAATTTGAGATCTGAGGATCGCAGTTAAAGCCAGCCTGGGCAGGAAAGGCTATGAAAGTCTTATCTCCAATAAACTACCAGAAAACTGGAAGGGGTGCTGTGGCTTAAATGGTAGAGTGCTGGCCTTGAGCTGAAGAGCTGAAGGACAGTGCTCAGGACCAGAGTTCAAGCCCCATGGCCAACCAAAAAAAAACCCCAAAACATTGAAGTAGCAATTATTGAAATCACTGTACTGTTAGTATTTGAAGGTGTAATTCAGTCTAATTTAGTCTTGTTATACTTTTATGAATTTATTAGCATGTCCATCAACATTTTCTAATCAGTATATTGTCTTCTGTTGTTGATGCTGAGTCAATATTTACTGATTTTTGAATGTTCATAATGTTATTCATTTTTCAAATATTTCTACCCAGTAGAAAATTTATTTGCACTTTGTTCAATAAAACATCATTTTTAAAAAGCTCATTTCAATTATTTTCTGAAAAGAAATTCTTGGGACTGGACATATTGAAAACAAGGAGTTAAGCTGTGTTACAACCGCTGTCACCGAGTGTTTTCATGACAGACACTATAAATAATAGAAAGGAACCAGACTACTAGGAAAGACTGACTTGTATTTGAATGTCTCTCTGCTTTTACAAATATTAATTTGGCCATATTTTGTTTTTCTTTTAAATTATATTTTATTGTAAAGATGCTGTATAGAGCAGTTACGAGTAAGGCAATGTCAATCATTATTACCTCTTCCTTTGTTGTTGTCCTACTATCCCCTCCTCTCCCCAACAAGTGGGGTAGTGTCATTCTTTGTGATGGACGCATAGAATCCCATTTATGTATATATATATATATATATATATATATATATATATATATAATACATGTATATGTGTACACATGTATATACATATATATATATATATATATATATATATATATATATATATGCCACATTTTCTTGATCCATTCATCTAAGAGGCATCTGGGTTGGTTCCATATCTTTTCTATGGTGAAAAATGCTGCCATAAACATAGTTGTTCTGGTAGCTTTAGTGTGGCCTTGTTTGTGATCCTTTGAGTAATGCCCAAAAGTGGGATTGCTGGGTCATAGGAGAGCTCTATGTGTAGTCTTTTGAGGAACCTTTATACTGCTTTCCAGGTGGTTGAACAAGTTAACATTCCCATCAACAATGCAGTAGACTTCCCTTTTGGCCATATTCCTTCCAGCATCTGTTGTTATTAACTTTCCTGATTATAGCCATTCTAACTAGGGTGAGGTGGAATCTCAATGTTGTTTTGATTTGTATTTCTTTCATGGCCAGAGAAGTTGAGCATTCCTCATGTTTCTATTGGCCATTCTTATTTCCTCTTCAGAGAGGTCTCTCTTTAAATCTTTAGCCCACTTGTTGATGGGGTGATTGTTTCTTTGAGTATTTGTTTTTGGAGGATTTAATATTTTGAGTTTTAAGTATATTTTAGATATGAGGACTTTTTCTGTTACATAGCTAGTGAAGATCTTCTCCCAGTCTGTGAGTTTTCTATTGATCTAGCTAGTTATGTCCTTTGCCATACAGATGCTCTGTGGTTTCATGCAATCCCATTTGTGCAACATTTCTTTGATTGGTTGTGTTTCTGGATCTTTATTAAGAAAATTTTGGCCTGTGCCAAGAGTGTCCCCTATTGCTTCCTGTAATATTTTTAGGGTGTCTTTTTACTTCGAGGTCTTTGATCCATTTGTATTTGGTTCTGGTGCAGGATGATCTATAAATATTTGTTTTAGTTTTCTACAGGTGTTTAACCAATTTTGCCAGCACTGTTTACTGAAGAGGCTGTCTGTCTTCCATTCTACTTTTTTGGCTCCCTTATTGAAGATTAGGTGGCTATAAGTCTGCAGTTTAAATTTGGGTCTTCGGTTCTATTCCATTGGTCCTCAGGTCTGTTCTTGTGCCAGTATCAAGCTGTTTTGGTTACTATGGCCTTGTAGTAGTGAGTTTGAAGTCTGGTATTGTTATTTCTTCAGCACTGTTCTTTCTGCTAAAGATTTTTTTTTTTTTTTTTTTTTTGCTATTCAGGGTCTTTCATTGTTCCATATGAATTTTTGGATTGCTTCTTCTATTTTATTAAAGAATGAAGTTGGGACATTGATGGGGATTGCATTGAATTTGTAGGTAGCCTTTGGCAGTATTGCCATTTTTGATGTTAATCCTCCCTTTCCAGGAGCATGGAGGGTTTTTCCATTTCCTTAGTTCTGTTTTAATTTCTTTTATCAGGTTTTAGGTTTTCATCATAGAGGTCCTTCACTTGTTTAGTTAATTCCTAGGTATTTTATTTTTTGTGGGTCTATTACAAAAGGAGTTGCTTTCCTGATTTCAGCTGTTCTCTTCTCATTATTGGCATACAGGAAAGCCATTGATTTTTTGAGGGTTAATTTTATACCCTGCTACTTTGCCAAAGTTTCAGATCACTCCAGTAACTTGGGAGTAGAGTCCATGGGATTCTTTAAATGCAAGATCATGTCATCTGCAAAGAGGGAGAGTTTTACTTCATCTTTCCCTATTTGGATCCTCCTTATGTTTGCATCTTGTCTAATTGCTCTAGCTAGGCATTCTAATACTACATTGAAGAGGAGTGGAGAAAGTGTACGTTCTTGTCTTGTTGGTGAGTTTAATTTGGCCATATTTTCACAAACTCCAAATATCCTTATCTTTGAAAACATGAGGATAATGTTAAACCTTCAGCACCCTATTAAAGATCAGAAATAGCACTTTCCATTGTGCTTATCATGAGTGTCATCATTATCTTCATCACCACCATTACCAACAGAAAAAAAGAACACTTTTTCTCTTTTTCCAGAAAGTATCTTCTTTGCTTGGTCCTTTTTTTTTGGGGGGGGGGCTCATTTTTATTCTCTCAGGGAAACAACAAAGGTGTTAAGATTGATTACATACTTTGCTTTTTCTTCAGGCAACCATTTGTCACTGCTGTAAGTAAACAGCAAAATAAAATCTTCTCTTATTAAATGAGATTCCACACAGATTATAGTTATAGGAATGTAGTTAGGTTTCTCCTTCAGGAAACTGTTCACTCAGGAGTGTGAAATGGATATCTTTATTTCAGAAACATAGAAAGTCTACAGTGTTTTAAGCATTTTAATACTCCCATAAAGAAAAACTCAGCACCTCTACTGTGCAGTTCATTTCTCTATCCATATGACATAAATCTAATTAAGACTTTGACAAACACAATTTGGAACTAGAACTCAAAAATACAATTAAATGCTTTAAATATAAGGAAATAAAATGATTCAGGGTATTAAATGTAAACGGCATTTTAATTCTAAGAGCTCATCAGTTTAGAAGTTAATGAAATTAATGAAGCAAGAAATAATATGCTAATCCCAGTGTTTATATTCTTCTGCCTACTTGGCTGCCCTGGGCTAGTCCTAGAGAAGACAAGCCAATTGCAGTCACAAGTAAGAATTTTGGACATGGTGACCTTAGGGAGTTATTTTTATTAACTTAATCAAAGGAGGACATTGTAAGAAAGAGACACTTCAGAAGTATGTAAGCATGGGGGTGTGGTTGATAGGCACATAGATAACCGGTAAACCTAAGTACTCTTCTTATTTTAGTAGTCAGGAGTCTGAAATCTAAGGATCACAATTTAAAGCCAGACTGGGCAGGAAAGTTCATGAGACTCTCCAACAAAGCACCAAAAAGTCAGAAGTAGAGCTGTGATTTTAGTAGGAGAGCACTAGCCTTGAGCCCAGACTCTGATTTCAAGCCTAAGTTCAGTACTGTTACTGCTACTACTACTACTACTACTATTACTACTACCATTATTAATACTCGAAAGGAGAAAACCCTTGAATATTCTGAAATCTTGAAAAATTCATAAGCCTTATCTACAAATTTGTTGGTAATATGAAAAATTTTGTTACACAATATAGACATAACAAGTATTCTTCCACAAGTATTTCCCATATTATAAGAAAGTATGCATACAATTTTTTAAAAAAGATTATTCTAGAGACCATCAAATGTTCTTTTGCTGGTTGAGATTAAATCTAGGATATTGTGCATGCTACAAGTGCTTTACCACTGAGCTACATCCCAGTCCTCTATTTTTTTTGGGGGGGGTCCAGTTGTGGGGCTTGAACTCTGAACTCTGGGCCTGGGCACTGTCCCTCAGCTCTTCAGCTCAGGCTAGCACTCTACCACGTAAGCCACAGCACCACTTCTGGCTTTTTTCTTTTGCTCATGTGGTGCTGAGGATTCGAACCCAGGGCCTCAGGCATGCAAGGCAAGTGCTCTACCACTGAGCCACCTTCCCAGCCCCTCTATTATTTTTTTAAGTAAGAAAAACATTTTTTTCTGAAAGCTTTTTCAATACATACCACAATAACATTATTTACACAGTAATCTTTAAAGTAGTCAGAAGTTATGGTAGGTAATCAAAAATATTCACTAAATAACTAATCCTGTCTAAAAGTATTAAAAGATAGTGAAATCTTATATTCAGTATAACAAGACCTAGAACACTTTGAATATTTAAGCAAATAATACTGGCATTCAAGACAGAAGTACCTAACATACTGCTACAGACTATTTTCTATTCAAAAGTTTTCATAAGTCTGGGGGCCCTAGGTAGCCCTTCCTGTAGTTCTTTGTGAGAAGTTGGTAAACTGAGTTCAGTTTGCAATGAGCTGAGGCATCCTCTTTCCGTGGACTACAGAAAGCATGGGATAACAAATATTTAAAGTCATTAACTTAGGGCCAAATTTTTATGTAGGAATAAGTGTTTTGGAACATTTAATTTAATAAGATGGATGTCTGTCTATTTAAAGTTGCAGAAATCTGATGGGAATTCAAGCAGCCGTTAAGGTGAGTGGCCACATCCTATTGGTTGAACAATGATGTTACTTTAAAAAGTGGGAAATTGGGAGAAAATGAGGGAGAGGGTAACACTGTTAGACAAAAAATGTACTTACTTATGTAACTGTAACCCCTCTGAATATAGCCTTTACAATAAAATTAAATTAAATTAAAAAAAGATAATATATTGACACCATAAAACATAGAGGTTTCTTTGAAACCAGAGTGACTACCTTTGTCCATTGTGTGGGCTATTGGAAGATATATTAATCTTGCAGTCTTAATCTCTGACAATAAAAGTAGAAAATACTTTTAGTTTAAATCGCTGCTCTTGAAAACCTTTTATAATGTACTGGTTCACTTTCTTGCTTTTGTATATATAATGCAGTTAGGTGTCATCTTTTCATGGTTTTCATGCAGCATCTCAGGGTTATATTAAAAAAAAGAATTTTCACTGTACAGTAATCTGGATGTAGAAATGAAAGGAAGATAAGTAGGCATTCAACCTGACATCCACAACAAAGGTTTTGAAGTAAAGAACTGAACTGAGTTTATTTTCTTCTGAGTTGAGTTCCTTAGTTTCAAGTATAGCAGTGATGTTTATAAACTTATCTCTGTTATATCCCATTTCCAATTGTATATTTTTGTTTTATTTTCTATAAGATTATTACCATTATTTGATTAATTTTTGGTAGAAGGCTTTTGACAGAAAAATCTTTCAAATAGTATGCTGTTTCTTAGCCAAAGTCTTCTTTGGTAAGTACATTATTATGTCACAAACATATGGGAAAGTAATGAAATGGAAAATGTATCATGATAGGCTCACAAAGCTTCTGAGTCAACAATCTTTTATTCTTTTAAATGTGAGACTGAGAAGATACTAGTTATGCTTTCTTAGTGAGTGTACATTGCCCTTAGATTTGAGCTTTCAAAAAAATTTCAATGTTCATCTTTATACATTTTTATTCTTTTTAAAAAATAAGTGTTTTTTTTTTTTGGTGAAAATACTCTACAGAGGGGTTGCAGTTACATGAACAAGGTAATGAGTCCATTTCGTATCAAGCATTGTTGCCTCCTCCTTTGTTTTTCCCCTACCATCCCTTTCTTCCCATCTCCACAACTACACACCTCTCCCCTGCACCTAAATTGTAAAGTTAGTTTTTTCAACATAGCATCTTGTACATCTCATTGCTGCAATGGATCAACCTGTATCCCTATTTAAACAATTTGTTTTTTCCCTTCCCCTCCCCAAATTATAACAACATCAAATATAGTGTAAGCAGGGTTTATACCTTGGGAGAGGGACATACAAAGCAACAAAAAAATCACATAGTGCCTTATAAAAACATTAGACACAATAGCAAGAAAGAAAAAGAAACACTTGTGTCCTTATCTTGGGGTTCATTTTGCTTAACATCATCTTATCTGACCTTTTCTGCTTGTCTCAAATATATATTAATTATTGCAACTAAGGGAAACTATGGGACCTATGTTTCTTTGGACCTGGCTTACTTCACTTAATTCTTTACTAAATATTCATTTTTACCTTCATGCATTTCTATTCTTCATTGAAGATTTTATTCAAGTTGTAAAAATACCAGGGTGAATAACTAGGTAAACTCCAAGTGAAGAATTGTAAAGACTATTATTTTTTAATATTTTTATTGTAAAGATACTGTACAGAGGGGTTACAGTTACATAAGGTAATGAGTACATTTCTTATCAAGCATTGTTACCCCCTCCTTTGATTTTCCCCTACTATCCCTTCCCCCACTTTCCCAAGTCCTCCCTTCCCCCCAAAAGACTATTATTAACTTTAGAGTTGTGAAGAAACACAGCTTGAGTTTCTTCTCCCAGATGGAATTTGTTGCTCTGAAAATTATGCGAACAAAACCTTTGACATCTGTGAAGTGAATATAGATATGCATATCATCCCCCAAATTACCATGAAGCCCCAATCTGTCAATTTAATTTTTACTTTTCGAATTGTCACCACATCGAAATACTCTTACATATTTGTTCTATACCAGCAAAATATTTATGACTACTTACCCTTTTTATCTTTATAATTCCTTTTTTAAAATACCATTTTGGATTAAAAAGCATCTCAGGCTTGACATTTGTATTATTGAACGGTCAATACAGAATCCCATACAAAAATATATGTGAAGATTATCTCACTTTTCTGATTTGTTTTATTTAATCCTTTTGTAAAATAACTTGGTTTCCTTGACAGAGAGGTTACTGGGATGTGCAAACTAACTGCAAAGAGAACTTGCTAACATATCAGGCTGTCCTGGTTGGCATACAGTACTGTCACCTCAGGCTCAAATTATTCACCCAGTCAACTGAAAAGTCAAACATTAAATCCAGAGTTGCTATTACGGTTTGCAGCTGGAATTTATCTGTGAAACATCTTCAACTCTGCAGATAATGAGTTCTGACTTGATCTTCCAGCTTTAACACTTGAGAAACTTTTCTGCAGAAGGGAATAATGGTGCCTCTCTGAAGATTTAGGTGTGCTAGTGGTTACATTGATGCCTCAGATTCTCAAGTTTGTTTTAAGCAGTAGAGTTGCATAAAATCCTAACACACGATCCAAGGCTCCCATAAAGATGAATTTGTAATCTTAAGCTGAAGGTCTAATATAAAAGAAGATAACTTGAATTTTCACTACAGTTTTTTAAAAATTTTATATTATTGTAAAGATGCTGTACAGAGTAGTTACCGATACATGAGTAAGGTACTGTGTATATTACTTCTCGATCATTTTTACCCCTTCCCTTGTGGTTGTCCTTCCCTCGCCCACCTGCCACATGCCTCCACACCCAACCCTATCACAACACCTGCACCCCGAAGTTGTAAAGTTTGTTTCCAATATACTGTCCTGTGAGTATCGTTGTTGCAATGGGCCATCCTCTGTCCTTGTTTCAGCGTTTTGTTATTTCCCCTTCCCCACCCAGATTAGACAAATGTATATACAAGATGCAGGGTACCAAAACCAAGTGCAGTGACAACAGGGGATATACTATAGGGGGAAGAACATACAAAGGAAACAAAAAAAAAATCACGTAGTACATTTAAAACATGAATAACTGGCTGGGAAGGTGGCTCAGTGGAAGTGTGCTTGCCTTGCATGCATGTGGCCCTGGGTTCGATTCTTCAGCCAAAAGAGGCCAAAAGAGGCGCCATGGTTCGAATGGTAGAGTGCAAGCCTTGCGCTGAAGAACTGAGGGACAGCGTCCAGGCCCAGAGTTCAGGTCCCACGACTGACAACAAACAAACAAACAAACAAAAAACCCATCAATAACATGTATATACTCTATAAGAGAATAACTCATGTTTGACAATTCATAGTAAATTATGGAAAACAGAGGGTATCATTTTTTAACCATTCATTAGTTTGGGAATCTAGAGCAATGCAAAGTATAAGTTTCTTATCTTTTGCCTTAAATTCTGTACAGAGCAGAAATATTGTAAATACATGATCAGAGAATTCTAGAAATTTACTATAAAAATAATTCCATCTCCAGAAAGGAAGGCAACTTTTGTGTGGCTCAAATATGGATGTATATGTTGATAAGAGTTTTGCTATGGTCACTATATTGCTTATTGAATATAGATTATTCCAGGAAAAGAAAGAAAATGTTATAAACCATTTTTAAGTTAATCCTAGGGTTTGAACTCAGGGCCTAGATACTGTCCCTGGGCTTTTTGCTCAAGGTTAACACTCTACCACTTGAGCTGTGATCCTCAAATCTCAGTCTCCTGGGTAGCTAGTATTACGGATGTTAGCCACCTGTACTTAGCTAATATAATTCTTAATTTCAAAACTTCTTTGAGGACTAAAAAGGGTTAAAGGACTTGTTACTTTATGTGAAACATTTTCAAAATAGTCATCATTACAAACTTAAAGAAATATGTTATTAGTATCTACTGAGTGTACAAAGGCATTGTTCATTGTGAGATTTACATACATACAAAATGCTCAGCTTAAACTTATTTCTTCCCTCTTTTTAAAAGAATTTTAACAGATTTCAATGCTTATTTACATGTATGCATATAAATAATTCTCTCCGTGTTGGTCTTCCCTCTTACTACTAGCATCTGTAGCCCAGTAGAGCCTGTTTTACTTCTTTCATTCATTTTATTATTATTTTTTATTTCCATGATTATTGCAGCTTTGTTTACTACAGCAAAACTTGTGTTAGTCAAAGTTCCCAACAATGAATGGATAAAGATAATAATAATAATATGGCATATGAGTTCTATAGACTAGAACTCAGCCATAAAAAATGGGATTATACCATAAGTGGGTTAATGGATAAAAATGATGATTATCAGGCTGAGTGAGATAAGCCAAGCTCTACAATATAAATTTATTTGTGGGACTGTTTGGGAGAAGAGGGTAGAATGGAAGAGAGAAAGAGAAAGATGGAGGATGAACAATATTTGAATTCATTATGTCTGTCTAGAGAGAAAATCTCACGGAAAACCGTTGTCCAGTAGTAGTTATGGGAACAGGGAAAGAAGCAGCAATAGAGGAGATGATTCTTTTTTTTTATAGCTGTAAATTTATTATTATATTTGCAATACTGAATCTTTTTAATTAAGTTTTTTATTGTGAAAATATTGTACAAAGGGGTTACAGTTACATGAACAAGCTAATGAGTACATTTCTTATCCAGTATTGTTGCCTCCTCCATTGTTTTTCCTCTACCATCCCTTCCCTCCCACCTTCTCACCTTTCTCTCCCACCCCCCCATCTCTGCCCTCCACCCCACCCCCCACCTAAATTGTAAAGTTTGTTTTTCAACATAGCCTCTTGTACATCTCATTGTTGCAATGAGTCAATCTGTATCCCTATTTAAACAATTTGTTTTTTTTCCTTCCTCTCCCCAAATTATACCAACATCAAATACAGTGTTAACAGGGGTTATACCATGGGGGAGGGACATACAAAGCAACCAAAAAATCACATGGTACCTTATAAATATGCCAAGATGAAAGCCCTTTGTGAAATTCAGTTCAAAATTTAAATGCAGTTTGTGGTTAAAATAATGTATTTATTCAGCATTCTTTTGCAGATTAGAAAATATTGTCATGTGATAGGTTACATTTTATAACACTTAATTTAACATTGTATAACTCCATTTTATAAGACAATTTCTGATTACCTGCAATAAATATTTCAATAGCATCAGTTGTTTCTGTTAAATCAAAATAATCTGTTCTTTCAGATGGACACTCAGCTCTAGTATATGCCAACTTCAGGCAACCTCGTGAGTCTTCCCAGGAAACAAATTTGGAATTCTCACCTTTCTCTATTTATATTAAATGTTCTCATTTGCTGGTTTGAATTTGTTGGGATTTTCACTATTTTATTGTCTTCCAAGATCATGCAAGTTAAAATTTTAGAGTATTAGTCTTGGAATATTATATTAACACTCTTCTTTTGTTAATGCCTCTTGTCCCTTTAGATTTGCTTTCTGGACTACCAATTTCTACACAATACATGTGTGGTTTTAATGGTGGGCTTTTCATGACCTAAAGTGGAAAGACTGTGATAGTGTGAGTGACAGCAAGGTGCAGAGTTGCTTCTATTCTTCAATTATCTATTTTCCTTGAAAAAAAAAATGATCAAGAACCAAGTCTGAAAGAATAAGAGTTGAAATAATTAGTTAGCTCTTGTTAAAAACTCATATGAGTAAATTTCATATTCTCTTTTCCTCCCCCTGCCTCCTCCTTTTTCATTTTCAGGATAATTTTCTATAATTCATTCCATAAGCAGAGACCAAACATATTCTTTGATAGTTTCCTCTCCTTGTATTTCCTTTCACTCTCCATCTTTTCTACCTCTTCTATTTCCTCCTCTGCCACGTACCTCTCCTGTTCCTTTCCAGTAGCTGAGAAACTAATGGCCAGTATAAGACATACAGAGTCTTCCAATATTCATTACATGCTCATTGTTTTGAGCATTGTGACTGGCCAAAGTCTGATAATTTCCAAAGTTCTGGCTGGGATTTTGTAAGACAAGCAAAGCCTATTAGATCTGAAAGCATAGCACTTACAGATCAAACAAGAATGTATTTGTGAGTGAAAACAACAGAGTAATGATTCCAAGGACAAGTGGCACAGTTTAGAAACATACTGGGTAAATTTATTTAAGAATCTTAGGGTGGGGAAGGTGGCTCAGTGGTAGAGCGCTTGCCTTGCATGCCTGAGGCCCTGGGTTTGATTCCTCAGCACCACATAAACAAAAAGAAAAAAGCCAGAAGTGGCGCTGTGACTCAAGTGGTAGAGCGCTAGCCTTGAGCTGAAGAGCTGAGGGACAGTGCTCAGGCCTAGAGTTCAGGCCTCAGGACCGGACCCCCTCCCCCCCCCAAAAAAAAAGAATCTTAGAAGCCAGTCCAATTTATTTTACTTTTGTACCTCTTTTGTAGCCATACTCTGTGCACATATAGAGAAACTAGTCGATTGGCAATATTTTAAATAAATTAATATAAAAGTCTTGACTTTGGAAATGCTCCAATATAATCTTGTCCATTTTTTTCTCTCAGTTTTAACAAGTTCAAAATGTAATAGTTAAAACTATATTTCATATAAAGTTCAGTTGAGTTATGGAAAATTCTATTACAAAGCATGTGAACTGCTTTTGTAAATGTCCCATGTACAACTACAGAGTATCTTGCTCCTGTTGCTGGGTAGAATACTCTGTCATTGATTATCTGGTATGGATGAGAAGGTTTAAGACTTCTCAAAGCATACATAGTAATTCACTTTTTGTGAATTACTGAGAGTATTGCTGACATTGTCACCTATAATTGTGGATTTATCAAATTTCACTTTTTGTTTTGTCAGTTCATCTTTTACATGCTTGAAAAGTTTCTATTAGGAACATACATAATTAGTGGGTTTTTTTTGTAAATTAGGTATTTTATTTCATCATCATTAAACACCCATTTTTATATGTTTTTTAATTATAAAAATACTGTACAGAGGGGTTACAGTTACATGAGTAAGATAATGTGTACATTTCCTATCAAGCATTGTTACCTCCTTATTTGTTTTTCCCCTACCATTCCTTCCCTCCCCACCTCCCCAACTCTTTCCTCCACCCCCCCACCAAGTTGTAAAGTTCATTTTCAACATAGTGTCTTGTACATCTCATTGATACAGTTGGTCAACATTTATCCTTATTTCAGCATTTGTTATTTCCCTTCCCCTCTCCAAATTAGAAAAATGTTTAGGCAAGACATGTAGGACACTAACATCAAATACAGTGGCTATACTATGGAGGAAAAACATACAAGAGAAACAAAAAACAACAACAACACATAGTGCATTTTAAATATGTTAAAGCAATAGTAAGAAAGAAATAAAACACTGTGTCCCTATCTTGGGGTTCATTTCATTTAACATCATTTTATATGGTCATATGTACATAGCTTTTGATCGTTTCTTCTTGTCCCTGACTTATACTAGTTATTGCAAATAAGGGAAACCATGGGACCTATGTTTCTTTGGGCCTGGATTATTTCACTTAATATAGAAATACCTATTTTTTAAACAGGAATATTCCCTTCTCTACAGTTTATGTTGCCTATTAATAGAAACTTAATTCATAATGAAAGTTTGCTCTGCTTAGCTTGATCTATTCTTTTACTTTTAACTTCTATTCTTGCATGTAAAGTAGGGTTCTGGTTAGTACAGAATAATTAAGTTTTGTGGTTTTAATTCAAAATGATGAATTGTGTTTTAAATTCGAGCTTTCAATCCTTTTTGATTAAAAGCAATATAAACAAGTCCAAGTTTCTGCACAGCATATTGTTTTATTTTTCCTCATTTCCTATTTACTTAGAGATTTCTTAGGATTATATATGTATATATATTACTTTTAATTGTCTGTTGACATTTTTGTACTATCTCACTGAATTTTTTCTGTAGTTTTCAATATTCATATGACATTTATCTGAGTTTAGCTTCAAATATCCATATTCTCCTTTATGTATCATGATTTATGATATGTCTATCATATATTTTATTTCTACACATTTTATAATGCTGTAGTACATTGTTATTACTTTTCCTCTGAATAATTCTCTTTATTTGCCCCTTCTTTCAGTCCCCCATTTAAAAATAATTGCCCACTTGAAAATTTAACTACAGTTCATATATAATTGCTTTCTCTACTAAAAAGTGCCATTAATGGCACTTTAATTCACTAATTTTCTGCATTGTGTAGACAACCACTAATCTCATCTATTCTCTTTTTCATCATAGTGCCTCCTACAACTCTCTAGTCTATATTTGAATTATTTAAGTTTCATTGGATATATCCAATCTTTTTACCTATACTAAAGGTAGTCAGTAAGCATTAATCATACCACTTGGGAGAATATTTGGCAATAGGTGATTTTTTTTTTAAGTAGGATTTGAATTCAGAGTTCTGTGATTACTAAGCAGAATTTACCTGTTGAGCTATACCTGTTTGTATTTTATTATTTTTCTAACAGAATATTCCATATTTGCCTTGGATGAAATATACAACATATTACTTCTACTCCCATTGTTGCTGGATTATAGTTAACACTATTATATTAGATTTATGGGATTTTCCCTACCTTTATACCTAGGCTGGCTAGGAACCTTGATTGTTCTAAACTCTTATTGCTGAATAAATGGGATTATAGGTATGAGCCACTACATTTAGCCCTGGCTGAAAAAAAAAAATGTTGTGATACGCACTGATATTTATTAGGTAAAATGCTAACTATAATACATAGAACAGGACCACTTTTATGAAGATACAAAAATCAAACAAGTTATCCGGCCACAAGTAAAATATGGTTAGTACTGAGGTTGAAAACGCTACTCCTGCCATCATCATATTCATTATAGCTAGAATAGCTACCTAAATAGGAATTGAAGGAATTCTGGAATTTATTAAGAATTTAAGGAATTTAAGGAATTTAAGAAATTCAAGAATTTTCTTTTTTTACTGTTAAAGGCTGATAATTTCTTTTAAAATTTTCTTTTATTGTAAAGATGCTGTACAAAGGGAGTACATTTCTTTTCAAGCATTTTTACTCTCTACTTTGTTGCTCTCCCAATATCCCTCCCCTCTCCCACCTTTGTCACTAGTCCCTCCCCCCCACACCCTCTATTCCCCCTCCCAAGTTGTAAAGTTCATTTCTAATATAGTAATATATTGTCTTGGTATCATTGTTGTAATGGGTCATCCTGCGTCCTTGTTTCAGCATTTTGTTTTCCCATTCCCCTCCCCAAATTAGACAAAAGTATATCCAAGATGCAGGGCACCAAAATCAAGTATAGTAGACAGCAAAGACTATAGACTTTTCTTTGTTGACTTCTGGATTTTTTTTTTTTTTTAGTTTCCAAATTGTGCTGTGTCAGAAATTAAACTCAAAACCTTATTCATACTACACTTAGACTCAGTCACTAAATTGCATCTTAGCCAAATTTGCATGTATTATTAAAATTTTCTTACAGTTTATTCTGGAATGAAGTTATTTGGTAGAAACCTGATTCTTTTTTAAATATTCGACAAATATGTGTTAATTTGATTACTTCTATTCCAAATATAGAAAAAGAGATCATACTTTCCCATTCATCTCTTTAAATATTTTTTAATTGTAAACATACCCTACAGAGGGGTTACAGTTACACGAACAAGATAATGAGTACATTTCCTATCAAACATTGTTACTCCCTCCTTTGTTTTTCCCCTACTATCCCTTTCTTCCCCACCTCCCAAACTCCTTCCCATTTGCCCCCCTAAGTTTGTAAATTTTGTTCCAACATAGTGTCTTGTACATCTCATAGTTACAATGTGTCAACCTGTGTCCTGTTTCAGCATTTTGTTAATTCCCTTTTTTTCCCCAAATTAGAAAAATGAATATACAAGATGCAGGGCACCATAATCAAACACAGTGACAATAGGGGTTTTGCCATAGGAGGAAGAACATATAAAAGAAACAAAAACATCACATAGCACACTAAAAACAACAACAACAAAGAAAAGAACCTCTTGTATCCATATCTTGGGGTTCATTTTGCTTAGCATTATCTTATATAGTCATATGTGTATAGCTTTTCATCTTTTCTGCTTGTCTGATAAGATTATCCTAGAAGTATACTAATTATTGCAAATAAGGGAAACCATGGTATTTATGTTTCTTTGGGTCTGACTTACTTCACTGAATATAATTTTGTTCCAAATCTTACCATTTCCTAACAAATGGGGTGGGTGGTGTCATTCTTTCTGATGGAGGCATATAATTCTTGATCAATTTTCTCTTTTTAAAAATTGTTTTTTATTGTGAAAATATTGTATAAAGTGGTTACAGTTACATGAGCAAGGTAATGAGTACATTTCTTGATACATTTTCTTGATCCATTCATCTACTGAGGGCCATCTGTGTTAGTTCCATATCTTAGCTATGATGAATAATGCTGCGATAAACATAGTTGGGTTGGTAGTTTTAGTATGGACTTGTTTGTGATTGTTTGGATAAATATCCAAAAGTGGGATTGCTGGGTCATAGGGTAGCTCTATGTGGAGTCTTTTGAAGAACCTACATACTGCTTTCCAAAGTGGTTGAACAAGTTTATACTAGCACAATGCAGTGGGGTTCCCTTCTGGCCACAATCTCTCCAGCAACTGTTGTTACTAGCTTATAGACATTTTAACTAGGTTGAGGTTGGATCTCAATGTTGTTTTGATTTGCATTTTTTTTATGGCTAGAGAAGTTGAGCATTTCTTCATGTGTCTGTTGGCCACTCTTATTTCCTCTTCAAAGAAGTTTCTCTTTAAGTCTTTAGCCCATTTATTAACCAGGCAGTTGTTTGAGGATTTGTTGTTGGGGGATTTAATTTTTTGAGTTCTAAGTATATTTTAGATATGAGTCCCTTGTTGTATGGCTAGTGAAGATCTTCTGGCATTCATGGGCTTTCTATTGATTTGATTCTTTTTTTTTTTTTTTTTTTTTTTGCTAGTCCTGGCCTTGAACTCTGGGACTGGACCCTGTCCCTCAGCTCTTCAGCTCAAGGCTAGTGCTCTACTATTTGAGCCACAGCGCCACTTCTGGCTTTTTCTGCTTATGTGGTGCTGGGGAATTGAACCCAGGGCCACATGCATGCAAGGCAAGCACTCTACAACTAAGCCACCTTCTCAGGCCCGATTTGATTCTTTTAGGATCTATTTCCTAGCTATTCTTGGTGAACCCAAGATATATATACTTTAATTCTAACTAGAAAAACAAATATTTTTTCAATTCCTTACAAGTCATTATGAATTATGGAAATTTTCTGTTTTGGCTAACAACATTTTTTGCTGTTATTTCTACTAATACTGGACTATATAGTTTAATATTTTAACTTGTTTTTGCCAACAGTTCACAGAGGAAAGGAGGGATCTGATCCCAATTATTCTATTACAGTTAGAAATAAAATTGGAAATATCTAGAAGCTTAGAAATACAACTCATACAAGTGTTTTGAGTAATTTTTGGTAAGTAACTAGTAATTCTGAGATTTATCTTCATTTAGCATTTCATCTTATGCTACCTTTTCTTATTTTCCAAGTTACAGGCGGGTTAGTCATTAGCAGGTTCTATGACTCTCCGTTATGACATAAACTGCTCTCTGCCTAGAAACAACTTGCCCCCAGCTACACTGCATATCTTCCAGTTAACTCCAAGTTATACTTATGAAATATACCCATTGTTTTATTTTTATGCCAGTTCTGAAACTTGATCTCATGGACTGTGTGCTAACAGTGAGTTTTTTGTTTTGTTTTGTTTTGTCTTGAGACACAACAGATGACTTTTCAGCCTGTGCTGACTTGGAACTAGGATCTTTATATCTCTGCCTCCTCAGTTGCTAGGGTTATAGGAATGACGGTTTAAAGGACTGAGTCACTTTCATCTGGTTTAACATATTTCCTTTTAGGTGTAATTTTTCTAGTAAATAGTGTTTAATGGAACACCTACCATCTAATTCCACATCTACTTTATACTTTTTAATGGAAGCTTGTGATTTTCCTTCAATAGATCCTCATAGTTTGTATATACACAGAGCTATGTGTGTATATGTATACAATATATATGTTATATACACTATATTATATATTGTATAGTATGTATACTGTACACATGTTATATACATATATAATATATATTCACTATTATATATACATCTATCTATTTATCTATCTATCTATCTATCTATCTATCTATCTATCTATCTATCTATCTATCTATCTATCTATCTATCTATCTATCTAGTGTTTGGTTCACCAGTGAAGCCACCTTTCTCCTTGCAAATCTATACTTGCCCTCACTCCCTGCCCCTGCTGTTTTCCATGCAGGATTCCACCTACCTTACTTTAGAAGTCACCGACCAGTATCTGTGTTACCTATATATGTATATGTATATTTATATATTATGTGTGTATATATGTGTATGTATACAAATATAGATTTATGTTTATATATGTGTGATATATGTGTGTATATAATAATATATATTGTATAAATGTTATATATACACATGTATTTGTATGTGTGTTTTGCATGTTATGCAATTAATGAATTTTACTCTGATAAGAATCAATAGTTGATAGATCCTAGGTTCTGATGACAAGGAATGCCAACTCACATAAGGTTAATTATACATTTCTTCGATGCTCACATGAGAATCCATGGTCAGTTAATATTCTAGGTATAGACAAGAAAAATTTCATTGAAAAATAAATTCATAAATTCATAAATTAACTTCATGGCTTTTTGAGGAATACTTAATTTTATTTGCGTTATTTCAACTGCTTAAAAAGTAAAATACATTAATATATTTTACCTAAAAGTAAAAATAAATGCATTTCATAAAATAATTTATTACTCTTTAGTTTTGTAAGTAGGTCTTCTTTCTGTTAACACAAAATAATTTTCACAGAAAAGATAATTCCATCATTTCCCCAAATGAAGCACTTTAAACAACTACCAAAAAAATCAAAACCTTGTGAAATAGTTTAAAATAAACTCCCAGGGATTCTGTAAATACAAAAGAGAATAAATCCCGATAATCTTAATCCCTTACCATGTTTGAGACTGCTTTATATGAAATTACACTTTAAAGTGAGTCACAAATCTCTTTAAATTAAGCTAAGGAGAATTGATTTCCTCATTTGAATTAAAATCCCCTCCTTTTCACCTTAGGGTAAATCCATTTATAGGCAAAAATTTAACTACAGCCAGACAAAATTCCAAAATAAGGCAAAGTATAATGACATTTAGAGATACTTAAAATGAATAACATTAAAAAAATTCAACATTAAAACTTTTAAAGACAATTGATATCTGCTAAGAGAAAAGTTTAAGGCTCAACCTGTTGTGCATTCTGACTACCACATTTAAAAATGTGTCAGCAGAAAGGAATATCCAGACATTCTACAAACAAATCACAATTTTTGTCAGCGATTAATTTCAATGAACAACCAACTAATCTGAACTACAAGGAGAGACAGATACTCCGCAGGAAATACAGAGATTTCCTGTATGCAAATTCCACATAGTTAAGTGATAAGAATTCAACCAATGAAAGTTGTCTAGTGAAGGTTATAGATGAACTACTATGAGAATAGAGCACAATAAACTGGATCCCAATGGCATCTTTTTCTCCATGCTCAGGACACTCAAAAGAAAGCATATATCTCCCTATGACAGAATAAAAAATCATAGGAAGACCCAGTGAAGTTGGAAGGAGAAATTAATAAACTGATGTGCCCAGAAGAAACTGCAGAAAAATGTCCATAATATTATGACTTGTATCGTCTTCATTCACAGGATTATTTCTGATGATGCTTAATTTTAAAATAGATGTCTTAAGAAATAATGCCCTCCAAGAATCGATCCAGTAATATAGCTAGCAGTAATCAACCTACATTCCAAGATGGCCTGTCTCCTGTACACTAACTACTTCATGAAAAACCTCTAAATTACAAATATATTTGTGTTTTGTATACTATCACATCACAGATTAAGAAATATAAGGGTATTCTACTTTAGACTCAGAGAAAAAGTCATCATATCTTTATAGGCTATATGTGAAAAACAGGTGTTGTTTCAACTTTGTACGTACTTAGTGATAAGCTGCAGTCCATTAGATCATAATATTTCATTAACTTGATTAACAAACTTATTTTAATTTTCTCAGGTTAACTTATGAGGCATATGGTACAAATTGAATGAAAATTAAAGACTTAATGGAGTTTTGATGCAAGTGCATTCATAACTTTTTGCAACTTTTCCCAAGAACTAATTATGATATCATGAAACAGAACTGTGGAGGCATTTTCCAGTAATGATAATTGCGCATGTGGAGAAATGATTTTTTCATAAATTACCAGTAGTCATGACTCATATAACCATTTTAGAAAATGACAGCTTGGACTAAGTTCCATTGGTGCATCTGTAATCCTAGATACTGAGATTAAGATTTGAGGATTGCAATTTCAAGCCAGCACAAACAGAAAAAAAAAAAAAATCAGAGATCTCGAAATAACCAGCAAAAGCCAGCAGAGGACATGTGGTTCAAGTGGTAGGTAATGAACCTTCTTAGACAAAATAAGCCAAAGAAAAGTACAAGGACCTAAATACAAGTACCTGGCACAAAGCTGACACTGGAGGCCAATGCCTGCAATCTGATATATTTATGAGGCTGAGATTTGGGGATCAAGGTTCTAAGCCACCCTACATAGGAAAGTCCATGAATCACATTTCTAATTAACTATCACAGAGCAGTGGAACTATGGCTCAAGTGGTAGAGAACTCAATCTTGAGCATAAAAACTCAGAACAGTGTCCAGGACTTGCATACACACACAAACACACACACACACACACACACACACACACACACACACACACACACACACACACACACATCCCCCAAATAATGCTACAATATTTATATTCTTTAAAGCAACATCTATGAAAAATAAGCCCTTAATTTAGGCATTTATAATATATCATAATAACTACAGATTAAGGTTTGCAATAAAAAATTAAAACTCAAAAAAATATTAAAACTCTATACAAGGCAAGGCAAAATCTAGAGGAGAGGGCAGAAAAGTGAGTGAATGCAGTCATAATATTCAAATTTCAGGTGTGAATATGGAATCAAGAAACTTGAGCATGGGCTGGGAAGGTGGCTCAGTGGTAGAGCACTTGACTTGTATGCATGTGGCCCTGGGTTCGATTTCTCAGCACCACATAAGCAGAAAAAAAAAGCTGGAAGTGGCACTGTGGCTCAGTGGTAGAGTGCTAGCCTTGAGCTGAAGAGCTGATGGACAGTGCACAGGCCCAGAGTTCAGGCCCACGACTGGACGCCGCTCCCCCAATAAAAAAGAAACTTGAGCAGATTGGAGGATTGGGAGAGATGGAGATGAGTGGAAGGGGTGACATTGTATGAATGTATGCATTTTACTCATAAGATAATACATTAAATTAAAACCTTAATTAGTTAAAGATAATAATAAAGTAATAAAAATAAATCTAGTAGTCTTACTAGATTGAATGTGTATTGAAGAACAGTGAATTGACTTTCATATGAAAATACTCTGGAAATAACAAATATCTGAAACGTATTAACAAATATTTAAAAGATTACTTTGATGATAATATTCTAATAATAAATTTAAACAGGAAAATGGTATCATAAAAATAATAATAAGGATATGCAACTTTAATAAGGTAATACAAAAACAAGGAAATAAACAGGAAATTATATTTGAAAAATCTTAAAGAACTTTAAGTGTATCTTCACTAGCGTGTTTGTGGTGTGTGTGTGTGTGTGTGTGTGTGTGTGTGTGTGTGTGTGTGTGTGTGTGTGTGTGTGTGTGTGTGTGTGTGTGTGTGTGCCTTTCCTGGGGATGGAATTTAGGGCTTGGACTCTATGCCTCAGTTTTTGTGCTCAAGTCTAGTGCTCTACCTCTTGAGCCACACATCTATTTCCAGCTTTTTTTTTGGGGGGGGGGTTGGTCGTGGGGCTTGAACACTGGGCCTGGGCCTTGTCCTTGTGCTCTTCAGCTCAAGGTGAGTCCTCTACCGCTTGACCCACAGTGCCACTTCTGGTTTTCTATTGGGTTTTATTGGAGGTAATAGTCTCACGGACTTTCCTGCCTGGGCTGGCTTTGAACCATGATCCTCAGATCTCAGTCTCCTGAGTAACTAGGATTACAGCCGTGAGCCACCGGTGCCTGGCTACTTCCAGCTTTTTTGGTGGCTAATCCTCCAATTAAGAATTTCACAAGCTGGGCACCGGTGGCTCATGCCTGTAATCCTAACTACTCAGGGATCTCAGGATCGTGAGAACAGGAAAGTCTGTGAAACTCTTATGTCCAATAATAAAACACCAGAAAACCGGAAGTGGCACTGTGGCTCAAGTGGTAGAGCGGTAACCTTGAGCTCAGGCCCAAAGTTCAAGCCCCATGACTGACAAAAACAACAACAAAAGATTCTCATAGACTTTCCTGCCTGGACTAGTTTATAACTGTGATCCTCAGCTCTCATCCTCTAGAGTAGCTAGAAACCACCTACACCTGGCCTTCTCTATAATTTTTATCACATTTCTGTGCAGAGTGATTTTTGAAATTTTATTCTTTTTTGGTTGTCACATAACTCCATCTTATTCTTTGCATTTTCCTTCAACCACCTTTTCAATAGCTCAAATCTTTCCAATCTCTGCTTCTATTACATGAAATTCAAAAAAAATCAAATTTTAAATGTACATTTTATAGAATCAATGAGCAACAAAATATATTAAGCTAAATTTGTGTTATTTGTTAGAAGAATTACACTGGATGGTTTGTCTTTAGACCAACAGAGACACTTTTTGCCTCTGATTACAAAGGGAACCAGGATCTTCAGGAAGACAGAGCAGCCATCAAAATGAATCCAGTTGTCTAGTAATACTTACTTAACAAAACATATGTGGCATGTATTGCACACACAAAAAAAGAGCCTCATACTAGGCGGTGAAATGTGCTACATTAATTATATCCATTGATTTTTCTTTTTGATTTAACACTTCAAGATGGTGTTAGAGAATAAGGTAATGATCATCTAAACCATCACTTGTAAAACCAAAACATAATCATAATGGTGTAAGGTGATTGTCAAGTCAGAAATGTGATTCAATGAAAATGGCAGCACCGTAAGATCTAATAGAAGTATTGGAGTTCATAGAGAATAAGATGAGATGACTGATCTATGTTAGAGATGATGTTAGAGAACATCTGAAATATTGCATTCTATTCCTTCTCTGCAATTAGAGGAAAACAGTTCAAAAGCAAGGAATACATATGGGAAAATCAAAATATATTTATATATTATAGTATTTACTTCTGTATGACACAACCTAAAATATAAACCAAAACAAAAAAGAGCAAAAAAAAAAGACAAAGAGAAGGCATACATAAATATTACAGAATGCAGAGTCTGGATGGACTATTGAACCTATTCATCCTAACTTAGAGGAAATTGGGCATACTGACTTTATAGTACTTTTTATCATATACAAAGTGGTAATGAGGGGAAAAAACAAGAAAACACACAAACAAAAACCCAGTTACTCCAGGTGCTTCTACAGTAATGGAATATAATTTCAAGACGTTTTAGATATTAAGATGGTTCAAAATTAAATGAGTCTATGTTTTGAAATAGTGCCTTCCCATCATTAGAGGCATCACAACAATTATCCCTAGAAAATCTCAATAATAATAAAAAATAATGAAAACAAGAACAGTAACGCTCTCCTGAACACTTGTTAGAAACCAGGCATGAAATATGCCATGTACACTTCATAATTGTCTTGGTAACACATGTTATTAGCTGCATTGTACTTAGGAGGAAAGTATCCTGTCTCAGCTCATATTCAGTAAAAGACTTTTAACCAAGGTCTCTAATTTCAGAATCTCCTTTCCACTTCTTGCCAGTGGTAAAGAAATGCTATATAAATTAGCTAAATACATGAGTCAGGTAAATTGTTACTTTTATCAGTCATATCAATTCTCTCATCCTCTGATGCCATGTTACCATGAAAGCTAGTCAGTTAAATCAATGTTTTTCAAAATGCTACTAAATTTACTGTCACTTAGGTGGGGCTGAAAACAGCCCTTTCTACATGCAAGCATGCAGTTGCTTCTATGAAACATCCCTGAAGCCAAAACAGTTACACAGAAGTAAATCCTGTGAGAAAAACAGGAAAGTACTACTTTATCTCTTCCCCCCAGCAACATGCAGTTTCATCAAGGAAGAGTCACCAATGGGCTGGAATTTTTAAAAACCAAGCTAAAGAACCTTATATCTAGTTTGGGGAGTAGAAAGGAGTGAACTACAGCTACAGGTTAGTCTTCAGAACTCTTTCTAAATTTTTACACAGATAATGATTGCTTCTCAAGAACAGAAGGTCAATTCCAGCAGGCAAGGCCATTGTTTTCAAGTGTGATATTTTGAATGGTAGTTGATGATTCCAAAACCAGACAGGGAAAAATCCATAGAGTTTGCTGTGAATGCTTTTGCCAACTTCAACTTTCCTGTCAGGCAGAAAGTACAGCTAAGCTGACCTTGTGAGATATATTCATAAAATATGCATAAGGAGAATAATTTCTTCTTGAATTGGATTTTTGAAAATGGAGAGCAAATATTTCTTTGGAGGGAAAGAAAGTATTTTTATGTCTTTTGTGGACCTACCTCCATGACAACTACCTTTTAGTAAGTTAGTTCTACTTAAAGCAATGCCTACCACTAGATTTCTCTTATTTTACCTAGTAAAATGAGAGGATTATAGACTGCCATTGCGAGGAAAGTAGGGTTCTAGGAAGTATACATATATATATATATATATATATATATATATATGCCTACATATATGTAAAATAATTGCGGTGTTAAAAGGAAAAAACACAACCATCAACCTAGAGTCAAATGCCCCAAGTATACTTTCAAATGATGTGGTTAAAAAGTGTAGATTATGTCTACCTGATGGATCCAGCCATCTTAGGAAAGCATAAGGAGTTCAAATGAATATACTCTTTTTATAGACACCACAGGGGCAGGAGTATAGTAACATTTTTGAATATATTATACTGTTATTTTTCAAAATTCATGTTCTCTGGTTGTTTTCTGAAAGTATAGTCCCAAAGACATTAGGGAAATGAAATATTCTTGTATAGAAGAACCTGAAACAGTGAACTGAATTCTAAACAGGAACAGGAACTTGGGATCTTGTATCTCATGTAATATGAGACTTCTAAGACTGGAAGGATGAGGAAGAAAGAGATATTGGTGATAACATATTCTGACTTCTCCTTTGTGGGACACCACCTACGAATGGTGGACATCTAAGAGAAAACAAGAAGTCAAAATCCATCATCTACTTCTGATAGTGATTCTTGAAGAATTGGCACTTTTCAGGAAGCAATGTACCCTCAAAAGATTAAGGTATAGAAAAAAAGAAGGAATATTTTTAAAATTGAGAAGATACACCAAGGTGCTGTTTGTTCTTGGTGATTTTTATTTTTTATTTAAAATTTAGTGTAAAGGTGATTTACAGAGGGGTTACAGTTAGATAAGTAAGGTAGTGAAAGTTAGATAAGTAAGGTAGTGAAAAAGAAAAGCATTTCTTTTTCAACAGTGTTACCCCATCCCTCATTTCCTCTCACTTCTCACCTCTCACTTCCCCCCTCAACTTGCAAAGCTCTCTAACATAGTTTCTAGTAAATATCACTATTGAATTTGTTAATGCTGTCCCACATCTTCTGTGATTCTCCTTCTCTTCTCCAAATCAGATAAACTTTTATACCACACAAAGGGTTCAGAAATCAAAACCAGGGACAACAATGAATAAACCAAATTGGGGGGGGAAGAAAGATAAAACAAGTAAGTGTAAACAGTACAATTTTTTAAAACCCTCTTGTTTCCATTTCTTGGAGTTCATTTTGTTAAGCACCATTTTAAATGGTGATATGAGCTTAGTTTTTGGGCTATTGTGATCCTCTCCTAATAAACCTGAAAAAAGAAATTAAGGCAGATTTAAGGAAGTGAAAAAAATTCCTATGAACCTGGATTACGAGGATTAACCTTGTGAAAGTGGCGACACTGCCAAAAGCTATAGACAAATTCAAGGCAATATCCATCAAAATCCCAATAACATTCTTTAATGAAATAGAAGAAGCAACCCAAAAATTCATATGGATCAATAGAAGACCCTGAATAGAAAAAAAATCCTTAACAGGATGAACAGCACTGGAGAAATATCCATAACAAGTTTCAAACTTTATTACAAAGCTGTAGTAATAAAAACAGCTTGGTACTAGCATAGGAACAGGCCTAAGGACCAATGAAATAGAATTAAAGACCCACAAATGAATCCACAGACCTATAAGCACATAACATTTGATACAGGAGCGAAAAACACAGGATGGAAGAAAGACAGCCTCTTCAACACATGGTGCTGGCTGTAAACTTATTCACCTCCACTTCGGGTTGACAGTTCTTGCCCCTGGGTTTTTCACCAGCCAGACCAGCCATAATTGTCTATTTCCACCAGCCCCAGCTGCGTCAGCAACGGAGTCCAGGTACGAGTTTCGATCTCACACCGGTTCTAGTGCCAAGGTGCCAGCTATAGAATACATTTCTCTGCTCCAAGATGTTTCCCCTGGCTCCATGACAGCTATAAGATGAGTAGCTTTTGCTGTGTGCTAGATATAGAATGCATTGTCTCTTTGATGGGATGTGTTCCTCTACTGCAAGCCAGCTATAGAATGCCCTGGCTGTCAGATATCTCCAGCGTCCAGCTCTGACTACAAAGATTTCCTGCTCCAGCCCCATCTTCTGCCTTTGGAATCCTGACACTCTATCTACCTCTAAGGCTGTGAAAGCAGCTTGCTACTCTCTATCCCGCGAGATAGTCTGTCAGTCTCTAGTTGACATTAAGTGCTTCTTTCTTCTAAGTGACTGTGTGTCCGAGTGGTTTTCTGGGTGGGTGCTTACACTGGCAGAATTGACTGTACACATGTAGAAAACTGAAATTAGATCCTTGTATATCACCCTGGACCAGAATCAATTACAAATGGATCAAAGACCTCAATTTAAGACCAGATACTCAGAGTTTTGTTTTGTTTTTTCTTTCAATTGCATAAACCTGAGTTTACCATAATGGAATAAAATAGGTTCGAACACCCAGGGAAGGTAGAACAGATAATTAAATTAAAAGTAAGATATGGAAAAGGTTGACATTTTTCAACTGAAATTAGCATAAGAATTATAAATCCAGCCAAGATCATGTCTGGATTCAAGCTATTCAGGAGACTGAGATCTGAGGATCCTTGTCAGAATCCAGCCCAGGCAGACAAATCCAAGAGACTTTTATTTGCAATTAAATAGTAAAAGTCAGAAGTGGAAGTAGTTGAAGTGGAGGAGCACCAGCCTTGAGCACCATGCGGTCCAGCATTTTAACCTCAGTACTAGCACACACACACACACACACACACACACACACACACACACACACACACACACACACACACACACACACACACACAAAAGAATTGGCAAAATCAAAAGGAAATTCTGTAAATATCACTCATAAATTGCATATTAGGTAGATTTGATAGTTTCAACTGTCTTTGGGTTCTGGATATTATTTAAATCACAACACTAGAATTCTTAATATATATACTAATAAAAACACCATAAAAAGACAACTGTCTCCTTTCTTCCTATGTACTTGCTCTTCCTATGAGGATAGTGGAATTGTAACCCTGCTTTTGAGTTCACAGATAATCTGCCTTCCAGTTCTTTAGTTCTAGTCTTATTGATGTCAATATTATTTGCAACTTTACAGATTTTTTGCAGTTTTTTTAAAATATTCATTCAAAATCACCCAGGAAGGAAATCAGTGAATTTCATGAACACCATTTTTGCTTTTAGGTAAGAAAACAGATCTAGACAAAATGACAGTAATTTTAAAATTTGGCATTAGCTCTTGCATACTTAAATAATACTCTTGCACATGGACAGCTCCCTTTGTGTTTACTTCCCTTGATTCTATGCATTCAATTCCAGTCTTTATTTTAGCCCAATGGGTTTTCTTTAAAGAACCATAGAGAAAACTTTTTATTTTTGTTAATGCAGCCAGTTACAACAAATTTAGTAGCTTGAATGAAACAATTTAATATCTTTATTGTTCTTTAGATTGAGAAATGAACACAATTC
The DNA here is from genome assembly GCF_024711535.1 of Dipodomys merriami. Classification (NCBI taxonomy): domain Eukaryota; kingdom Metazoa; phylum Chordata; class Mammalia; order Rodentia; family Heteromyidae; genus Dipodomys; species Dipodomys merriami. The sequence continues at coordinate 72,465,693 of NW_027202270.1, read as the reverse complement.
TTACTTTGCTAAAACTAAAGGATTCCTTTTCTAAAGAAACAGAGCTTCCTACATAAAGCTTTAAAGAAAAAAAAAAAACATTCTTCCTTGGCCCAATGAGTTTTAGGCATAACTCAGTTCCTTGTAATTTTAGGGCTGAGATCCTTATTTCTTCACTGTCAGTTCAGGACTGCTTCCAGCCTGGATAGACAGCTACATCTTTTGCATTGTCCTCTTCTTCCTCCATCTTTCAGGTCAGCAACAATAGATATAGTCCCTTCCATGCTTTGAGTCTCAAATTTCACTTCTTTCATTTCACTTCTCAGCGTAGAGCAAATTTTCCAATCTAAGACTGGCTGTGATTAAGCTGATTCCTGAATAATTTCAAGCAATGACCTCATCTCAAGTCTTATAACTTCAAAGATGCCTGCAATTGCTGACATGAAGGTTAAACTACTCACGGAATTTTCCGAAGGTTACGGAGTTTTCTGAAGTTTACCGAATGCCACCCCTGCATAATCATTATTCTGCCTATCAGAAGCAAACAGCAGAATAGGGAAAATTATATTTCACCACCAGTAAAATGAAGAAACTAAGACAAATGCATTTTCATTTTAAACTTGCTGATTTCATAGGATGATACTGTTGATAACTTATCTTCCACTGATATTTTTTGTCTTTTTTAAAAAAGTGTACTTAAAGTTGCACAATATGTCAAGTGGCTAAACTGAGAAACAAGCCTATAAAACATTTGGGCAAACAGAATCTAACAACACCATTTCGATAGAAGCTGATCATTTATATTTATTCTATAATCCTGATTCTATGATGATAATTCAAAAGATACTGGAAGATTTGATCTATGCTCTCAAGTTCATATTGCACTTATTTTTTCCCTTGGTTTTCTTTTATAAATTTTATTTTATTGTAAAGATGCTGTACAGAGGGCTTACAGTTACATGAGTAAGGTAATGAGTACATTTCTTTTATTTTTTCCTTTCCTAAATTTATTATTTTTATATTAATAAGCTTTTTATTGTGAAAATACTGTACAGAGGGGTTACAATTACATGAGCAAGGCAATGAGTACATTTCTTAACAAGAATTGTTGCCTACTCCTTTGTTTCCCCTTACGATCCCTGTCCTCCCATATCCCCCCGCCAAAGTTGTAAAGTTCATTTTTCGACATAAGGTCTTGTACATCTCATTGTTGCAATGGGTCCACCAGTATCCCTATTTAAACAATTTGGTTTTTCCCTTCCCCTCCACAAATTATACCAACATCAAATACAGTGAAAACAGGGGTTATACTGTGGAGGAGGGACATACAAAGCAACAAACAAATCATCTTATAAATATGTTAGAAGCAATATCAAGAAAGAAAAACCATTTGAGTCCTTATCTTGGGGTTCTTGGACAAAATTCTATCAAGTGAAGTAAGCCAGGCCCAAAGAAACATAGGGTCCCATGGTTTCCCTTATTTGCAATAACCAGTCTGAGACAAGCCAAAATGGACAGATAAGTTGATGTTAGGCTAAATGTGTACATTTCTTGTCCAGCATTGTTACTCTCTCCTTAGTTTTACTCCTACTATGCCTCCCCTCCCCCACCTCCCTCACTCCTCCCCAAACTGAAGTTGTAAAGTTCATTTCCAACATAGTGTCTTGTGAATATGATAGGCCTCTATGACATAGATACATCATAACCTTGCCAACATGAAGAGTCATTATTGTTTTACATTAAATGCATGGTATGTGATGAATTACCACCTCCTCTTATCAGAAATAAATGATTCATAATGGCAGCAGATAACAGTCTGTCTGTAGCCCTTCCTAGCAGTTTACCTTGTCCTCAGTAGATCCTATCTGATACCAAACCAAAGCTGCCAACTCCTTTAAAGCTTAGCAACAACTAGTGATCTATCAATGTGTGGAATAAAAGCTAAGTCTATTCAAATGCTATAATTCTTTTTGAACAACTTGCTTACAGTGTAACGAAATAAACACAAGAAAGCTAGTACTTGAAGTGTATGTGGTGGAGGTCGAGGGGAGAGGGTTGGCTAATGAAGAGAAGTGAGGAAAATATAGTCACTACATTCAATGCATATCCTATGAAATCAGAAAAAATGAGGGGATGAGTGTGGTTGGAAGGAATAGAAAGAAATCTATGGAAAAGTTAGTACTGACCAAGATGCATTGTACTCCTAAACTGACATGTTGAAAGGCAACCTTGTTGTATGAGGACTTGAAGATAATAAAAATATAATTAAAAGGAATAAAAAAGCTAACTCTACTTGCCTCTACTTATTAAGACTCTGAACTGCCATTCCAGTTGCAAACCTCCACTGAACATGTGTTTCTTTGATAAAAATATGTTAGAGCTGTCTCTCCTCCATTCTAATTGAATCCTTTCTCTTCTGCTGGTATTGGTTGTCAAGTGTGCTCACTTACAATACAATACATACTAAATTGTCTCAAAGATTCCTCCTGGAGTAAGATATTCTACAATACTGAAGAAAGGTTTTCCTGTTTAGAACTGAAAATTAAGGTCACCTTAAATGTTCAAAACTGATAATAACATCATGATGATTTTTAAATAAAAGATGAAGAATTATAAATATTATATGAGGTATGGTAAACAAATAATAGAGTTCAATTTGGGGATGAAACAATGATATAATCAGTCACAAAGTTTTGTTCTAGCATATCTTACCTTGACCTAAAGAAGATGTATCTGTTATTACTGTTAGAATACCAACTTAATGCTCACTACTGTAATTATTAAGCATTATTATAAGACCAAAGTTCATACATTTCCTACTGAATATAAATGATTATTTAGTAATATGTGAGTCAACAATATTTTTCTCAATGGTAAGGTATAATTTAAGACAAGGTAGATATTCATGGCTTTGAACCTACTGAAAAACTTGATACTTTTCTTCTTTTCAACAGGGAGGTGTCACAACTCAATTATGCATTCAAAGAATGACCTGAGAAAAGCAAAAGACATTATCCTCAGGAGGAAGAGATGAAAGGCAATGCAAAAAAAATCTAGGACATTTCACAACTGAAAGGAATTAAGAAAATGAAATAGCAAGTAAAGAAGGGACAGGCATGGAATGCTTTAGAGCAGCAGAAACCAAATTGCTTAAATCTGGGGCACAAATTAAAAACAAACATGTTGAACCTTTGGTTATGGATGACAGAGAATAGCATTTCATGTAATAAACACAAAGAGCAAATATGAATCTTCGGGGGAAAAATGTTGATGTGTTTCTCTGACTGGGATAAAACAATACAAAACAAAACAAAATCTCCAAACATTCAGGAGTGAAACAGAATGATATTTCAATAGGTCAAACAGTATTGTATTTAAAATAGTTCAAAGAAAATTATGGACTAAAAACAGAAATGAATAAAATAGATTTGTCCAGAACAGGTAATTTATACAGTTTTTTTCTGAAATTGAGCAATTTATTAAAACTGTCAGATAAAAGGTAAACTTTAATTTATTGTAATGTCTTCTGAAGTATAATGTAAATAAAAATTGATACTTTACCAAATAGCTTTTTTAATCAATAGAAAAAAATATAATTTTAATAGATTCTAACACAAAAGTGCAACTGGCTTAATGCCAATGTGTTTTATAAAGGATAATTGTGTATGCATGTGTGTATTCATGTATGTAAGAACATACATATGTATATATAGACATGTGTATACATGTGTTCCTGATTGTAACTTTGAGTTTTTTAATATTGCTTGTATACCATGGGACAAAACCATTTTTTTTTTTAGCATTTCCAGTGTGGAGGGGTAGATGACATTAATGGACAGAAGGGAAAGAATACAGAGGACCAAAACACTCACAGCTAAGTCTTTAAATGAAGAGGCAGGGCTTTTTGGATATGATTAAATTATGCTATCCCTAGTCTCATGAGTATAGTTATTATTCTGCTATAATGGCTGAAGGGAAGTAATGAGGCCTCTTATACGTTCTCCTATTCTGCAATTTGAGGATATATAGTCCTTTCCACTGTATAGTACCAAAGAGCAAAACATCATATTAGAAGACGCTTTCGGTCCTTCACTGGACATCTACCCTTCTATTCTTGACCTTGATTTACCCAGCAGTCTGAACTATGAAAAATAAATATCTGATGTTCATAATCTACTTAATATATGTATATAGTAGTAGAAATGAACAAAGACACCTGCTAATTGAAAACAAAACTTATTATTACACTAATACTAAGTCAGATGGCATTTAAGAGAAAAATATATCACTAAAATTACAATATGAATTCAAAAGCAACAGTACACTATTCAATTTTCAAGTAGTATATTCAGTTTTATAAAATAAAAATATTTTGACCAATTCTTTGAATGTACTTAATTTATCTTAAAACATTACATTTTACTAAAGTAGTTATGCATATAGTTAAAAGATATTGCATATCAAATTTCAGTTAATTTTAGCTGCCACTTTTCAATATTGTATCACTCGTTACTTTTTTCTATCTTGTAACTCTCATAGAATAGGTAAAATGTATTTCACATGCATGTAGATACCTTGAATTTACATGATTGTAAAGGATAGGCTGGCTGACTCAATGATGGAACAAGATGTTCTTCTCTCAGTACATTGGTCAACTTAATCTTTGGAAGGAAAGAAAATCATACTCTGCTTTTCATTCCTTTACAATTAATATTTTTCCCATGTTTTTTTCCATCATGCAATCCCTATTTCTTCCAATTAAAAAAACCAATTGGAATTAACCTAATAAAGAAATTTGGCTTTAAGAATATAAGAAAACTTTAGGAATAATAGAACATAATTCAAAATTTAAATACTTAGGAATTTATATTTTATTTTATAATACATTTCTTTCTTTCATGAGTGTGAGTTGAAATCATAAATACTGATGTAATTTGCCAGGGTGATGGTACACAGATGTTGTGTGATTATTCCTTCCTTCTCCACTTTAGAGTACAAATATAGAAGGAAAAATCTTATTTTGTGTACTAAATATAAAGTTTTGCAAAGGAAGTTGGCTTCCTCTCTAATTAGCATGCTTTCATATTCCTATACAAGCTCATGTTAGAATATGTATCAAATAACAAATCTGATTTAAATTAACAATTCATACAATTTCGGGGCACACAATTTCTGCATATTCTTCTACTGAGCTCTAGGTTTTATTTTAAACTAATGAATATTATTTCAAGGACTTAAGGTGTTCCCTCATTTGGAGAAACAATTCTTTAATATACCTGTACAGACAATGCTGGCACCCTACAGGATTTTTTTTATTTAATAACTTTTTATTGCGAAAATAATACTGTACAGAGAGGTTACAATTACATGAGCAAGGTAATAAGTACATTGCTTATCAAGCATTGTTGCCTCCTCCTTTGTTTTTCCCCTACCATCCCTGCCCTTCTGTCTCCACGAATACACTCCCCCACCACCCCGCCGCTGCCAAAGTTGTAAAGTTTGTTTTTCAACATAGCATTTTGTACATCTCATTGTTGTAATGGGTCCACCTGTATCCCTATTTAAACAATTTTTCCCTTCCCCTCCCCAAATTATACCATCATCAAATACAGTGAAAACAGGTGTTATACTGTGGGGGAGGGACATACAAAGCAACAAAACAATCACTTTATAAATATGTTAGGAACAATAGCAAGCAAGAAAAAAAAACTACTTGTGTCCTTATCTTGGGGTTCATTTAATAAGATTTTTTATTGTGAAAATACTGTACTGTACTGTACAGTTGCATGAGCAAGGTAATGAGTACATTTCTTATCAAGCATTGTTGCTTCCTCCTTTGTTTTTCCCCTACCATTCCTCCCTTCCCTCCCACCTACTCAAGTACACTCACCCCAACCTCCTAAATTTCTATGTAGTGTCTTGTACATCTCATTGTTGCGATGGGTCAACCTGTATCTCTGTTTAAACAATATTTTTTTCCTTTCCCCTCCCCAAATTATACCAATATCAAATACAGTGAAAGCAGGGGTTATACCATGGGAGAGGGACAAACAAAGCAACAAAGAAATAATCTTATAAATATGTTAGAAACAATCGCAAGAAAGAAAAAAAAATTGAATCCTTATCCTGGGGTTCATTTCACCTAATGTCAACTTATCTGAACTTTTCTGCTTGTCTCAGACATATACTAGTTATTGCAAATAAGGGAAACCATGGGACCTATGTTTCTTTGGGCCTGGCTTACTTCACTTCATATAATTTTTTTTCCAAGTCTTTCCATTTCCTAACAAATGGGGCAATATCATTCTTTCTGATGGAGGCATAGAATTCCATTGTATATATAGACCACATTTTTTTATCCATTCATCTACTGAGGGGCATCTGGGTTGGTTCCAGATCTTAGCTATGGTAAATAATGCTGCAATAAACATAGTTGTGCTGGTAGCTTTAGTATGGTCTTGTTTGTGATCATTTGGGTAAATACCCAAAAGTGGGATGGCTGGGTCATAGGGGAGCCCTATGTGAAGTCTTTTGAGGAACCTCCATACTACTTTCCAAAGTGGTTGAACAAGTTTACACTCCCACCAACAATGCAGTAGGGTTCCCTTCTGACCACATCCCCTCTAGCATCTGTTGTTATTAGAGTTCTTGATTATAGCCATTCTAACTGGGGTGAGATGGAATCTCAATGTTGTTTAGATTTGCATTTCTTTTATGTCTAGAGAGTTTGAGCATTTCTTCATGTGTCTATTGGCCATTCTTATTTCCTCTTCAGTGGAGTTTCTCTTCAAGTCTTTAGCCCACTTATTTATCAGGCAGTTGATTCTTTGAGGATTTGTTGTTGGGAGACTTAATTTTTTGAGTTCAAGGTATATTTTAGATAGAAGACCCCTGTCTGTTGTATGGCTATTGAAGATCTTCTCCCAGTCTGTGACCTTTCTGTTGATCTTGCTAGCTATGTCCTTTGCCATGTAGAAGCTCTGCAGCTTCATGCAATCCCATTTGTCCAACCTTTCTTTGATTTGTGTGTCTGTATCTCTATTAACAAAATTTTGGCCTGTGCTAAGGAGACCTAGGGTTTCTCCTATTACATCCTGTAATGTTTTCAAGGTAACTCCGAGGTCTTTGATCTATTTGGAGTTGATTCTGGTGCAGAGTGATATATAAGGATCTAGTTTTAGTTTTCTACAAGTGATTAACCAATTTTGCCAGCACCATTTACTGAAGAGGCTGTCTTTCTTCCATTCTATTTTTTTAGCTCCCTTATTGAAGCTGAGATGGCTATAGGTTTGTGAGTTCATTTCTGGGTTTACAATTCTATTCCATTCATCCTGAGTTCTCTTCTTTTGCCAGTACCAAGCTTTTTTCTCTTCATTGATTTAGAACTAGGTTATACTTTCTTGCTTCTTCATCCAAGTGCCATCACTTGGCTATTTCTTACTCACAAAATGTGCACAGATATGATATGGAAATTCCTGGCTAAGATGAGGAACATCTGATATACCTTCCTCAAGTTTATTTATCTCTTTCTCTCTGTATCTGTCTGCCCCTCTGTGTATGTGTGTGTCTCTCTCTGTTTCTCTCTCTTACTGTCTCTCTCTCTCACCCACTTACTCTTTCTTACTCTCATTCTCGCCTTGAGTCAACTTAAGGGAAAAAAAATTCAAAAAATAGAAAAGAACAATGCTACAACTGTAAAAAGCCAACGAAATCATCTTCCACACATTTGCTTCTTTTTGAAAAGTTCACGAGTATTGTAGCAAGACACAAATTTTATGACTAATGTTGAGATTTAATTTTTTTTACAACCGAGAACCCATAGTAATATATAGAAAAATCCACTTAGTTCTTAAAGCTGAATACAATGTAATGTAACTTTATTGTATACTAAAAGTAAATTTGGGGCAAATTTGAATGTATATTTTATAAGTTTCACTGGCTATGGCTCTTATACTGACAATTTCTTATCACAAAAATCAGATCTTTACTTTTTTCTTAAATTTCACTTTGTGTTTATGTCTTTTCAGTATTACTGCCAAAATGAAAATGAAGAAAATATTTGAAAGGGATTACATATTACAAATGATTTTCCAGACAAAAAAATTAAGAGAGATATAGAAGAGACAGAGATGTAGCGATAGATAGATAGATAGATAGATAGATAGATAGATAGATAGATAGAAAATATAGAACAATTTATTTCTAGATAGACCATGAGTTTGTCAGAATAAATGAGATGGGACATAGTTGATTAAGTGAATCCCTCCCAAATTAATTTTAGCTATCTACAATATTATTTTGTTCTAATATCTACACACACACATGTACACACACACACACACACACACACACACACACACACACACACACACATATTTTTTCTTTTTGCCTGTCTTGGCATTTGAACTCAAGGGCCTAGGGGCTGCCCATGAGTTTGTGTTCAAGGCTAATGCTCTACCACTTGAGCCACAATGCCACTTCTGGGTTTTTCTGTGTAGTTTATTAGAGATAAGTGTCTCATAGACTATTTTGCCCAGGCTGGTTTCAAACAGTAATCCTCAGATTTCAGTCTCCTAAGTAGCTAGGATTCATATGTGTGAGCCAACAGCACCTGGTTACACTAATATTTTTATAGTTATATGAAACTAGTTAATTTTTATGAAGTTTACATCATTGCATTTTTCAGTCCTCTAATGTATAAAAGCACACTGGTTCTAATAAAATTGTATTATATAAAGCCTTAACATTACATTGACAGCTTAAATTGAACCTTGTCTGCTTATACTGAATGTAGGGTATGTATAATGCAAAGCTCCCTAGCTATTCTATCCTTTAATTCTTCTAAAGCATTTTGGTATTTTGTGCACTCAAGTATATTCTTGTAATTTCCTAGAAATTAGATTTGTGTATATGGTTTAATTTCTTTATTAAAATTTAATATATTTAATAATATATAGATCTTAATACTTTACATAGCCTAAGACAACTGAAGGAATTGATAAACTGAAATAAATATATGCTTGTCTTTACAAAGAAAAGCTATAAATGACTTGTAAGCATTGATTCGGCTGTCTTTGTGACAATATAAACCATCCCAGCAGACTGTATGATTTTTTTTCCTACCATCTCTTCAGTAAATGTTAAAAACAACATGGTAGATTGTTATTCATATAAGGAAATTCAAGAGAAAAATTTGTCAATGTGGGTCATTATGCTGGGGGAGATTTAAGGATGTTTTTCCTTCTGAAACTTCACAGTCAATTATTGTTGTATTTTGATATTGTCCTTTCTATTGGAGTAAAATACAGTCTCAGTGTTGTTTTGTTTTGAATTCCCTAGATAGTCAGAGATATAAAGTTTTTTTTTTATGTGTTCATTAGTCATCTTAACTGCTCACAAGATTGTTCAATTTATTTATTAATTGGATTGTTGATACTTTTAGAGTTGATTTTGAGCAAATTTTTATATACTATCTCATATTGAATCCCTTAATAATTTTATTAATAATAATTAATAATTGAATCCATGAAAATAATTTTCTCCCATTCTGTAGGCTGTCTCTTCATTTTAGTGACAGTTTCATTTGCTGTGCAGATGGTCTTCAGATTGAAGCAATCCTACTTGTCATTCCTTGTTCTTACTTTGTTACCTATTGAAGTTCAATTAAGAAACTTGTTGCCTATATCTCCATGTTCTAGGATTTTCCCAATTGTTTCTTGCAGTAGTTTCAAAAAATTTAGTGGTTTCAATCTTTAAACTCTTAAATTAGGGTCTTTAATTTACTTTTAATTGGTGTAATATTAAAATAGATAATGGAAAGTAATATAGGGTGAATTTGATTGTGTAATATGGCATGCATGTGTAGAAATATCATAATGAAATACCCTTAGATAGCCCATATATACTATTAAATAAAGAAAAATAAATAAATTGTATTGCTTAGTGCATTTTTCCAACATTTACATTTTCCACATCACAATCATATACAATTTTTTCTATATTATCACACTATATTATATACACTGAACTTCCATCTTATTCCAGTGTAGCATACACATTTGCTCTTCTATCTGTGATGGAGTGTAAAAAAATATTGAGAGAGTTGTAATTATTCCAACATGAAAAAAAACAAGTATGTTATTAGATTATAGTTTTAACTGTTTAATATATTGTTTGAACTATATAGGCAAACAGAAAGCATTTATATCCACAGTTTATGAATTAACAGTTATCATAAAGTTTGTATGCTGTAGTCATCACTTATCAGAACATAGTACTTCATAAGGTCCAAAAATACTTTATTTAATTATCTAATTTATTTAATACTTTATTATTTAATACTTTATTTAATGAATATTTAAAAAATAAACAAATCAGATAACTCCTGAAAGTCACAGAGAGAATAATGAAGCTGAAATCTAAACTACAATCTTCCCTTGTATTCTGCATACTCTCAAAATTCTTCATTATATTAACCTGATTTTCTACTTAATTGTTATGAATAATTCATAGCACAAATTCTCATTATAAATCAGATAATAAAGAGTACAATCACAAACATTACTAATCACTGCCATGATACTTGTTTGCAGTTGTTCCCTTCCAATATGATCAGTATCTGTTCATTTAATCTTCCTACAAACATGTTCTATCTCTTAGGTTTCCAACTGCAGGGATCATATATGGAAGGTGAGAAAGGTGGTAGATATGACTCATAATTACCATCTCAACTAAGTTAAGCTTGTTGTTCCTGATTAATCAAGAAACTCAATCGTAAAAATTCTATTACTTTTAGTTTACAATTATTGATATTTAAAAATGAAAACCTTCTGTCTGCCTAAATACCAGAAATATAATATGAAACATAATTTTATATGAAGGATAAATTTGTTCTGCTGGGTTTTTTTACAAATGTTTTCAGAAAAAATTTTCCACTCCTCCTTCATCTCCCACCATCCCTCCTTCTAATCTATCAAGTAATGAGAATTAAAACCAAACCACCTATACACTAGGAAAAAGCTCTGCCCTTTTATTAATGCTCACTTTTGTTTTGGTAATGATGTCTACAGTCTTAATAACTGATAGTTTTCCTTAGATGGCATATATACATATATATGTATATATATATATGTATCATTTCTGCCTCTACCTCAAGAGAACTTGAATTATAGATGTATGCCCAAATGCCAAGTTTAGTAAACATTTTTCTCTCTTGTTTATGAACATTTTCTGGAATGTTATCATTTACCAGAAGCTTTTTTATAAGAACAATTTATGACCACAGTTAAATTGAGAAGACTCAGGACACAGATTCTTTTGTCCTGTTAGTTTTAATAATCAATTTTCATATTCACTGGACCATGAATAAAGTAACTCTCAATCATCAAGTACTTCATTGATACCTATAATATGTTCTCTTAGAGCTCAAAGATAAATTAGAAAAAAAATTCTAACCACCATTATCTGTAGAGGAGAACTGACTTACCCAAAGTCACAAAGTAACTTAAAGGCAGAGTTGATTAATGTCACCCTTTTTAATAGTGTATTATTGCCCTTGTTGCCACGAGAACAAAAATAGCTTCACTTGTCTATGAACTAGACCATAAGGTTTACTGAACACTTAATGGGAATAAGCATTAGACTAACTTTCTTTCCACTTTCCCAGCAAGGTTTATGAAATAGAGCTTCCCTTACTGAACTCTTCTTGATTCAAACAAAATGAATACAAATTGCCTTTCCCTACTTCTATTTCCAGAGGGTGACTTGCATTTCCAGTGTAAGAAGTCATGGGAAATGCTACCAGGGTTCCAAATAATTTGGGAGACTGGTACAATGGCTATTTACTCTCTGAGAACAACCATCAGAAGAATTCAAAATATTAGGCACTAAAATTTTAGCACTGTGTTTTAAAACTAATGGTACACAAATATATATTTATTTATTTTTCCTGCCTTTGAGGCAAATCTCTCCAGAAAGAGACTAAAGAATACTCATGCTTTGCTTTTTCTTTGGTAATACATCTTTGTACAACTACATAAAGATAAATAATAAAAAGAAAAAAAAGTAACTAAAAACCAGGAGGGGGGAGAGCTTGAGTCAATTTGGGTATGGAGGAAAATCTTACAGTGTGTACAAGAAAGACTCATGTGAGTGTCTAAAACAGAAATTTTAATATAATACATATTTTTTTTAAATGGAGGAAGCAATTGTAGAGAAACAAATGCTTTGCACAAGTACCCTTTTTGAAACATGAGCATACACTAAAACTTGACTTCCTGATTTCCTACTTTGTGCTGTTTTCACTATTGCACATATTTCCTAATATTAAGTTGTTTCTCTCTCTCTCTCTCTCTCTCTCTCTCTCTCTCTCTCTATATATATATATATATATATATATGAAAAAATATACGATACAAATGTTTCTATTAACTGTTGTTTCATACAACAAATATTGACTGTGTTCCCTGTAATTCTAGCTACTCAGTAGGCTGAGATATAAGGATAGTAATTCAAAGCCAATCCAGGCAAGAAAGTCTATGAGACTCATTATCTCCAACTGACTACAAAAGAAACAAAAGTCAAAAGTGGAGCTGTGATTCAAGAGGTAGAGCACTAGACTGAGCATAAAATATTCAGAGACAGTAACTAGCCCCTGAGTTCAAGCCCCAGGATTGGAACACATATAAAAAATGAGTCAATTCACCATAAAGTCACAGGAATCCTAAATATGTATGCACACAAGAACAGCTACTACAAATGTGTAATGCAAAACTTACAGGTTGGAAAGGAGAAATAAACCCACAATCAGAGGTCGAGGCTGCAACATCCCTTTCACCCATTGATAGAACAACCAGACAGAAAATCAGTCAACGATTTAGAAGAATTCTACTATATAATCAATGAACACTATCTAATTGGCATCTAATTGTCTGTATCCAGTAACAATAGAATTCACATTTGTTTCAAGTGCTGGAAAACTAATATCACAAATGACCACATACTAAACCATACATAAAAGAAATCTCAACAAATCGGAAGAAATGGAAATCATCTGAAATGTGTTCTCAGATCACAATGGAATCAAAGTAAAAAGCAATAACAGATGATAGGAGGGATATCTCCAAACCCTTGGAAACCATAAACATGCTTCAAAAATTTTCACAGGTCAACAGGAACTCTCAAGAGAAAGATTTAAAAATGCATTGAGCATGACACTGGTGGTACATGCCTGTAACAAATCTGAGAAACATTTTGTCTCCAGTTAGACATCAATAAGCTGGAAGTAGAGTTTATGGCTGAAGTGGTAGACTACCAACCTTGAGTAAAAAAGCTAAGCAAGAGCACCACACACACACACACACACACACACACACACACATTATACAGATGACACAGATATCAAAAAGATGATATGGGAATACTACAATAATTCTGTAATGTAAATTTGATCATTTCAGTAAAATGGACCATTCTTCATTAAAAAAAAAAAAAAGAATGACCACACTCACCCAATGTGAAGTAGATGATTATATTTTTTTTCTTTTAGTGCTCGTCCTGGGGCTTGAATTCAGGGCCTGGGCATTGTCTTGGAGCTTTTTTGCTCAAGGTTAGTATTCTATCACTTGAGAAAGAGGAGAGGGGGAGAAAGAAAGAGAAAAAAGAAAGATAGAAAGGAAGGAAGGAAAGAAAGGAAGGAAGGAAGGAAAGAAGGCAGGCCGGCAAGTCTCTGTACTTGAATGACCATCTCTGTTGTAAAAGTTAGGAAATTTTCCATTATTATTTATGTTTCTATGCTTTTAGCCTATACCTTTTCTTCTATAAATTTTTTCAGTATTGAGGTTTGAACTCTGCTTTGTACTTACTGGGAATTTTTTTTCTGCTTGAGCGACACCTCTAGTTCTTTTTTATCTGGTTATTTTATTTATTTTTGGAAGTCCCAGGGCTTCAACTCAGGGCCTGCATTCTGTCCTAGAGCTTCTTTTGTGGAAGGCTAGTGCTCTACCACTTGAGCCACAGCCCACTTCCAGCTTTTCCCCAGTAGTTTAGTGGAGATAAGAGTCTCACAGACATTCCTGCCTGGGCTGGTTTCAAATATCAATCCTCAAGAGCTCATCCTCCTGAGTAGCCAGTATTTCCAGCCACTAGCCTGGCTTCCTGTTTTTTTTTTTTTTTGTTTGTTTCTTTTTGTGTGTTTGTTTGTTTTAGATTAGGGTCTCACTTTTTTCCTGGGCCAGACTGTATTGTGATCCTTCTACATATGCTTCCTGCCATAGTTGAGATGATAAGTACATGCTACCATGCCCAACTTTCTCTGTTGAGATGTTCAGGATAGCTTAAAACAATGATCATCTTGATGTCAGCTGCCTATGAAGCTGACAAGCACACCCATTGTGTCTAGCTGTTGCTTGAGATGGGAACTTATGAACATTTTGCCTGGGCTGGCTTTAAACCATATTTACCCAATCTCAATATCTCAAGTATCTACAGTTACAAATGTGAGCCACTTGTGTTTGGCCATTTAATGGTGTTCTAGGGTTTTTATATGTTCATCACATACTTATCCCTCCCCTACACCTTGTTACTGTCTGAATGCTCTAATTCATCTAACTTGTCTTTGAGGCTTGATATTCTGTTTCCCCTCCCTCCTTTCCTCCTTCCTTTTTTTTGCTTCCTTCCTTCCTTCCTTCCTTCCTTCCTTCCTTCCTTCCTTCCTTCCTTCCTTCCTTCCTTCCTTCCTTCCTCCCTCTCTTCCTCCCTCCCTCTCTCTCTGTCTCTTTCTTTCTTTCTCTCTTTTTTCTCTGTCTTTCTTTCTCTCTTTCTTTCTCTCTTTCTTTCTTTCTCTCTTTCTTTCTTTCTTTCTTTCTTTCTTTCTTTCTTTCTTTCTTTCTTTCTTTCTTTCTCTCCCTCTCTTTCTCTCTCTCTGTCTCTCTCTCTCTGTCTCTCTCTGTCCTTTTCTTTCTTGGTCTTGGGGCTTCAACTCAGGACCTGGTACTGTCTCTGTGCCTCTTTGTGCTCAAGGCTAATGCTCTACCATTTGAGCCACAGTACCACTTGTGCTTTTCTCCCCGTAGTTTATTGGAGATCAGAGTCTCATGGACTTTCATGCCCAGGCTGGCTTTGAATGGTAATCTTATGATCTCAGCCTCCTAACTAGCTAGGATTAATTACAGCATGAGCCATCAGTGCCTGGTGATCTTCTATTTTCTACTTGATCTATTGATGAGGCTGTCAACTGTGCTTTCTTACTTGACTTATTGAGCTTTCCTTGGATGGTTATAGGGCTTGAACTCAGGCCTTGGGTGTTGTCTATGAGTTTTTTTGCTCAAGACTAGTGCACTACCACTTTGAGCGACCGCTCTGTTTCTTGATTTTCTGGTGGTTAATTGGAGATAGGAGTGTCAAGGACTTTCCTGCCCAGTCTGGCTTAGGATCGAGATTCTCAGATCTCAGCCTCCTGAGCAGCTAGGATTACAGACATGAGCAACCGACACCCGGTTAATACAGCTTTTTATTTCCAGGATTTTAATTTGATTTTTGTTAGGATTCCTTATTTTTTTTATTGAATTCCGCTTGCATATCCTACATAGTTTTCCTTATTTCAGTCAGAGGTTTATTTTTATTCTCTTTGAATTAATTTAGGTGTTATTGGTGTCTTTAATTTCATTGATAATTTTCTTAATTTCTTTCTTTAGTACTTTGAGATTTCATACTTTTCATTCTCTTTGGAGTTTGGTATTGTGGAATTGCTAACTTTTACATGAGTTATATTGTCTTTTTTCTGGTGATTCTGTACTGGGATATGCACGGTTTTGTCCAAGCCAGGTATGAGGTTTTAAATAGTTGTATTCCTTTAGTGGAAGTATACTTAGAATTCGGCAGGTCTAGGCACAGTGGCAAAGTTGCGGTGCAGTTTCTCACCACATGGATCTAGCTTGACAGTCAAACATCTTCCCACATACTCAGTGCACCTGACTCAATGCCCAGCACCACTCAGAAAAAAAAAAAAAAAAAAAAACAAACAAAAAAATAGATCCAGCTTTTTACAGTTACTATTAGTCAGGCTGGGAATGTATGTAAGTTGTGGGCTGGGTGGTCAAGGGTCAGTTATTAACTTAAAAATGATTCCGTTCTTTGTGTTGTACAAGACCACAGTTGTGTTCCATGAACCCTGAAGTTTGGAGGCCATACAGGATAGTATTTATCCTTCAAGTCCCCATGTCATGTGACAAATCATCACATGACCATGTGATCCTGTCATGTGACCCCACATCACATGGCACCCTATCACTTCACTGTCCAACCATGTGATCTCAGTCACATAATTTCCTTGTCACATGACTATTGCCACTTGACCTCCCCTACTCCGTTGCATGACCCCCTAATCATGTGACCTGGTCATTTGTCCCCCATCACATGAACCCCTCATGTGACCCCACATAATGGTGAAACCCTCTCACGTGACTCCCCAGTACATGACCGCCTATCACATGACTCCCCAGCACATGACCGCCTATCTAGGTCATGTGAAAGCTTGTCATGTGACTTTCTCATGTGACCCACCATGTCATGTGATACCCTGTCACCTCATTCCCTGTCATGGGAAGCCCTGTGACCTCATCCTCTGTTAAGTGACTGTGTCACGTTAACCCTTGCCACAGAATCCTTATCATGTGACTCCTGACCTGTGACCCCAGACACGTGACCTTTTTTCACATGTGACCTTTTTTCACTTGACTTCTGTCATGTGGTTTCTGTTATCATTTAGCACACAGAAATTAGTATGCAACTTTCTGTTCTAAATTAGCACAAAAGACTTAAAACTCCTATATTGGTGTCTTCAGATGCAGTTTAGTGCTAGAATGCATGTGTAGCCTGGTTATGCTCTCCGATCATGAAATAAAGAGAAAAACATAAAGAAAAGATTTAGGTTTCACTATCTCAGATTATTATTATAAGTAAGGCTAAAAATTGCAACAAAGCCTTCTAGATTGTTACACAAAATAGATAAATACACTTCCATACAGATTTTGATAAGTATATACAGGTTTAACAGGCCTGAGCTTTTCTAGAATGTCAAAATCATATATTCATTTAATTTCATGCAATAAATTGTAGGTTGTAAGATACAACTATATAGTATAATATGGTAGAAGAAAAAAGTAAGTGCCTTATGGCACATGGTTCAATGTTACAATGTAATCAACAATGGGTAATCCTACCTAGAGATAATGAACTATGGAGGAAGATGTCTGACAATTCATGTCATAGTCTGTGCCTTCTGTTTACAGGAAAGAAGAATCAAGAACAAGGAGAGGTTACTGTGTTCCAGGAACTAGATTCACTGATTTTTACCTGCATGCTCTTATTCATTCATCTGTGTCCTTTAAGAGACATGTTATTTTAATTCCATTTCATAGATAAAGGAGCTGAAGTTGATGACATAAAATATATTCTCAGGTACAAAACATACCTAAACCAGGGAACAATTCCAGACCTTGACAGAATTCAGTCTATAATCAAGTATTGAGATGTACTTTTTTGATGACATCATGTAAACAAATAAGATACATATTGTGTAACCTAACACATAGAAAAGGAATTTAAATCAGAGATTTTCTTCACAGAACTGAAATTGAAGTGAGTCTCATACACACACACACACACACACACACACACACACACACACACACACACACAAATACACAAATACACAAATAAAAATGGACCCAAAATTTCCACATATGCTATATACACCAGTTTTAGGTTATTTTTTGGCCTTCTTTCTCCCAAAAGGACAATAAAATTAGTTAAAACTTGAAGAATGGAGTAGACATCTGCTCTGGACAAGAGATATCAAAATTTCATTTGGATAATAATCAGAAAATAGGAAAGCTTGAGTTTGTGCTTTTGTCTCTATCAGTTTTTAAAACCTTGGATAATTTTTAGAAAGTTTAAGTTAATTGGATTTTGTACATCACTGCTGATTTGTCAAAAATGTTTTTGAAAAGGAAAAGAAAGAATACATAAGAAAATATGCACCAAATGACTATATATGCCAGGATCTCACAGAGAAGTTAGAGAGGAGAGCTGAATATTAAGGAATATATTTTCTGAAGCAAAATGTAGCCTCTGGGTAAGCAATCTTTCCAATAGTATCTTGCCATGAATGGACTAAGCGTCATTTTCAACATCATTTTATCTTTAATTCCCCATTCTTGTCAAGTTCCTCAAAGTGTATTGCAAGCTAGAAATTCATGACATTACTCTATTTTAGACAATTTGTTTGTAATAATATTCATGAAAAACTTCACACACAATTAAATATTTTTAAATTGACTCATTTTCTTGGAATGATCATTTGCTAAGCTTGGTATTTTGATAATAGTTAAAATTCAGCATATATTATATATATTTACATATATTATATATTTTTTCTCCAGTATCATAGCTTAAATTCAGTTACCAGTATTTATCTATTTATTTATTTAGTACGTTTTTATTGTAACAATGTTGTACAGAGGGGTTACAGTTACATGAGCAAGGTAATGAGTACATTTCCAATGCTCAATAGGAATCTGGATTTTTCCCTCAACAATTCTAGGTAAAACAGCTAGCACAGTGGCCAATAAGAACATTCACAACATTTATTTGCCTGAAAAGTTTAATTAAAATTCTTTTCAATAAACTCAGAAGTCAGTACAAACCACTGATGTAATGACTCAAAATGATGACATAGCTCTTCAGCTTTCTCCTTAGCTAATCTTTCAGAATGTGGTCAGTTTCTCCAGTACTGTCACACACAGAATAAATAAGAGAAACAGTAAATATAGACAGTAATTTGCTGAAATCCCATTTGCATCAAATTGAAAGCTTCTGCCACCTAAAGAAAAAAACATTAGACTGGAGAGGCAGCCTACAGAATAGTTTTGACTGAAAGTAATTTTTTTTGTGTGTGATGATGGAAAAGCATAGACTGGAAACCTCAAGTCAAAAGTAAGGACTATAGAACTGAAATTAATAATTCAGGGGTAAATCCCCCAATTGTGATATCTTAAATCAGAAGTCAAGATTATAGGTCATGGTCAAATATTATCATTCAATAGGAAAGAGAAAAGAGTAAAATAAAACAGCACAAAACAGTACCAAAGGAAGAGACTTCTCTAAAAAAATTCTAAATCATAACAAAATTAGAAATAGTAGTTTAAAAGTCAAGATGAAATTATGGAATTAATTGAGATACTGAACTACAGCATACTGTTTTCAGAAAAGAAAACTCTAGTTTTCTCCTAGCCTAACAATTTTGTTATATTAACTTTTAAAGCTTATGAAAAGAAATTTCTGCATTGTTCAGTTATTTCTCAGTTGTATATTGAATTTTTACTACTGTTAGGGAGGCATTTCTCTTTCAGTTAAAATATATGATACAGTCCTTGGTGTAATGAAAGTTGTCATAATTGTCTTTCCAAATTGGCAGAGAAGAATGTTCTGACAATAGTCACAAGTGGAAATTGTTAATGAAAAATCAAAAACGTTCAAGTGTCACAATAATTAACATATTGTTTTAATATGAGATATTTGGAAAGGACATATTATGTGACATTTTCAGTTGGATTCCAATTACTCATCATTTCCTTTTTAAAAATATTACTTAAGTAGTTTAAGTAGTTGTACAAGGAATTGCCATTTTCCAAAGCAGTTAATGAATACTATATATCTTGATCAATGTCATCCCTATCGACAGTCTCTCCTATCCCTCTCCTATCCATCCCTTACTTCACTTTTCTTAATTTTGTAGGCTATACATTAGACTCTGGACAACATTATCCCCCTTTTCTCCTCTTCATTAGGTCTATCTCTTTCCCTTTGACCACTCTCCTTTCAACTACTTGCTCCCTGTGTTTTATTTTGCTGAACTTTGATGATGCCTTTGTGAGGAAATATATTATTTGAATCTCTCTTGAATCTCCTGTATTTCAGTTAATGCATATGTATACACTTGCATACTAAGTCTAAATTGAGTATAGCTTCTACATATAAGGGAAACCATACATCTGCTGTCTCTCTGAGCCTACCTTGCTTCACTTAAAGTAATTTTTTCATGTCTTTCCATGGTACAATATCATTCTTTCTAATGGATGAGCAAGACCCATTGTGTATAAATACCACATTTTCTTCCTCCATTTGTCCATTGGAAAAGGAAAAAAAATTGAGAACATTTTTACTAAGAGAAGTCTGAAAAATCTAGATATATTCAGATAATATTGCAAAATATGTTGATGTCTTATTTAATATTTTCACAAATTTTACTGTTATGTCTGTTGTTTTTAAATTCCATTACAAACATGTTTTTAATGTAGAACACTAAAAGCAAGAAAGACTAAATTGTAATTATCTTTTGTTGCAAAACACCATATGTTACTACTTTAATATCAGAAAAGATAATGAAGAATATAAAATTTTTAAACAACACTTTGTTAGATTTAGCTAGGGTGACAATGTTACACTGGTCAACAAATTGCATATTGGATCCTTTTATGTCCTACTTAATCATGCCAGAATATTTGCCACTCAGTGCTACTACCCATCAATTCAAAGGAACATGTGGTTTGTCACTTTCATACTCAACATAATGTTATATCCAAGTGTAGCCCTCAAGAAATTTTAAAGCTTTCTACATGAGATGGGAATTTTGTAGGAGGAAAGATGGAGGAAGAGGGAGACATGTGGATGCCCTTACAAACAGCCAGATGTTTAAGGCATAAAGCAGTAAGGGAATATCAATACAGTGTAGGAACTTCATATAAAAGAGTTTTTAAGCCTTCCATTATGATTGATTTGGTGTCTTGCAGAGAAGGAAGTATAGTTGTTCCTTCCACATTTTACAGATAAATGTATAATTAGTTGTGATTCCATATTTGTATTTCCAACTGTAAGAAAAAAACAACAGAGATAAATTTTCAGCAATTACTGAAGAGCAATTGTGATTCAGACACCTTTGTGTGACAGATAGCTGGGCTTGTAATTCTTCAGGAAAAAAGAACTGGGAACAAAATGGCGATCAGAACCTATTGGAAATCACTCTGGCTAGGTTCTAAATCTCTCTCTACTAAGAAATCTACAATAAGAGCTTTCCTTTCTCAACATTTGATAGTCTTTCTTTCTACGACTTCCTGTTCTGGTGGAATTATTTTTTTAAGTTAAAAATGATTCGTGTGTGTGTGTGTGTGTGTGTGTGTGTGTGTGTGTGTGTGTGTGTGTGTGTGCGTGCGCACGCATATGCCTGTTTGGGGCTTGCACTCAGGGCCTGGAGACTGTCCAAAAGTAAAAGTCCATTTTTGATGGAAAGTCAGGTTTTGATGGGAAATTATCAATAAACTTTAAAATTAAACTCTTCAAAATAAGGAACATTTAAAAATATTGTGAAATTCTGCTTCACACAGAGAAAGATATTCTGAATATATTTTCATATATATGTATAAATATATATATATATATATATCTTTCTGCATATGATATATATCTTGATCAGGTTTTGACTTCTGACTGAGTATTGTGTACCCCATCCACTTGATTAAGTTGAATGGAAGCCCTATGTAAACACAAGCATGAAGGAGAGGTAGTCAAGGTCCACTGACACTGAGCAAAAATTTCTGGCGCCTAGGGTCCATGATTGCTAACCTCCAATCATAGAAGGGATTACAGTAAATAAAATCAGAACATCTTTGAAGTGTGACAAAATTCGCCAGTCTGATTTATACATTATTTTCAAAGTAAATATTGCTGCCAAATAATAATTTCAAAAATTAACTATGCACAAGAGCATAACATTAAAATTTTAGGAATGTTAAGGTCCTGATATAATTATTTACATGTTTGCTTCTTGAATCTTAAAATGCCAGCCTATCAGGGTAGAGATGATAGATAATGACTTGATGACACTCTTTAAATGGTTGAGTTCGTTTTAACGTTTCTTTTTACCTGACACTAGGTTACTGGAGGGTGGCACTTTTATCCTAATTAGGGTCAGTTCTTTATCAGTCAGTCAAGAAGTCAGTGAAGCTGCCAATGGAGTCTTTATCCTTCCCTCCCCCTCCACACACACACACTGAATTCTTGAGCAAATTAGACTTCATAGCCTACTAAATGAAAACCAGTCAACAGGAATGTATAGACAGGCCACGTTTCTCACATTTACCTGACCGATGCTCCATGGCATTACTCAAGAGATGGCTGAGTAAGTGACTGTCAGTGCCATTGTAGCCAGCATCTCATGTCAGATTATATACAGTGTAAGGTAGAAAGACAGTTCTTGACTTTCAAGATTCCATTTCTAAGCTTTGAGAGAGGAAAATCATACCAGCATGAGAGTAGAGAGCATAGAGAAAAGAGAAAATTAACACTGAAGGCTGAGATAAATTTGATTTCACAAATGAAGTTTGTTTTCCTGAATATCTACTAATATTCTATGTATCCATCCAAATCTGCTGCAATATTTGAGGATTTTGGTCCAAGAAATGGTCTCAAATTTAACAATTATGTATTTGAAAATTAGAAATTTTGCCCTGAAAAGAAATAAAATATTCATTTTAGTAAAGAGCTAATGAATAAAAAATAAACCCAAACTTAGCTATTTTCTCTCTATTTAGAAAAAACAGTTTAATTTTAAGGCTAGATATATTATTTCATAGTAGTTTCAATTAAACTTATAGTTTTGCCATGTTGTGGTTGGAGAAAATTCATCATTGGTTGCCTTCTTTTTTGGTTGGTTGATTTCACTTTATTAATATATTTGTTACTATGTGTAAGGCCAAGCACAAAGGCTCATACCTACAGTGGCAGTTACTCCAAAGGATAGTGATTTGATACCAGCCCAGGGAGATATTTGGGAAGATCACATAAAGAAAGAAGAAGAAGAAGGAGGAGGAGGAGGAGGAGGAGGAGGAGGAGGAGGAGGAGGAGGAGGAGGAGGAGGAGGAGGAGGAGGAGGAGGAGGAGGAGGAGGAGGAGGAGGAGGAGGCAGCTATATGTGCTGGTATGCACCTGTTATCCCAAATGTAAGAGAAGCAAAACAAAATAGGAATATGAAAGTTGAGAATAGCCAGGCAAAATAAAAACAACCAATAACAAAAAAAATAAATAAACATGTGTATGCCTACCTGAAAAATAACTAAAGAAAAGATATGAAGGTAGGGCTAATGTAGTAATAGCACATACCTAACACAAGCTGGTATTGAGATTAATCTTTTTATCCTCAGAGAAAAAGAAATATTACACCATGTGAAAAATTATTATATTTCATTATTACTTCTTAGAGTAGAATTATATATTTCTTTTTTATTTTATTTTATATTTTATTGTAAAGATAGTGTGCAAAGGGATTACAATTACATGAATAAGGTAATGAGTAATTTCCTATCAAACATTGATACTCCTCCTTTGTTTTTCCCCTACTATCCCTTCCCTCCCTACCTCCCTAACATCTCCCTCCCCCACCAAAGTTGTAAAG
Organism: Dipodomys merriami; assembly: GCF_024711535.1. Lineage (NCBI taxonomy): Eukaryota > Metazoa > Chordata > Mammalia > Rodentia > Heteromyidae > Dipodomys > Dipodomys merriami. The sequence continues at coordinate 72,442,208 of NW_027202270.1, read as the reverse complement.
TTCATTTTCACATCATGCCTTGTACATCTCATTGTTATAATGGGTCAACCTCTATCCTGGTTTCAGCATTTTGTTATTTCCCTTCCCTTCCCCAAATTAGAAAAATGTATATACAAGATGCAGGGCACCGGATCAAATACAGTGACAACAGGGGTTATTCCATTGGGGAAGAACATACAAAAGAAAAAAAAAACATCATATAGTACATTAAAAACAAAAGCGAGAAAGAAAAGACCTCCTGTGTCCTTATCTTGGAGTTCATTTCACTTCGCATCAACTTATATGGTCATATGTACATGGCTTTTGAGCTTTCCTGCTTATCTGGTAAGATTATCCTAGACATCTACTAGTTATTGCAAATAAGGGAAATCATGGAGGCTCACTAAAGCTACCAGCACAACTATGTTTATCATAGCATTATTCACATTAGCTAAGATATAGAACCAACCCAGATGCTCCTCAGTAGGTGAATGGATCAAGAAAATGTGGTATATGTATACAATGGAATTCTATGCCTCTGTCAAAAGAATGATACTGCCCCATTTGTTAGGAAATGGAAAGACTTAGAAATAATTACATTAAGTGAAGTAAGCCAGGCCCAAAGAATCACATATTTCTAATTTATTATAAATTTCTAGAAGGTTTGGTACTCTGGCTCAATGGTTGTTTTTCATTGGTTGTTTGCCTGAGTATAGGGAAAAGAACAAATTCTAGAGAAAAGAAAGCAGACATGCTTTCAACCATCCCATTGGTTGTATACCTGAATATGATCATGCCTTTATTTTGTTGCCCAGGGAATTTAACCTAATGCTCAAAAGAACCCTAGATTAAGAATGTCTAGTGGCTATTTTATCAAGCAGTGACAACTTATTGTATTTACTGTCTACATAACAGAAACTGAGAATTGCTTTGAATTATTTTTCTTATATATTTCTCTCTTCATTACACTCCACAGGATAATTGATATTTTACCTGGCCATGAAAACTGTGCACTTAAGAGTTTGTTGATTTTAGTAGTGGCAGCAATGTAATATATTTCAAGATAATCTATTAGCTTTCCACTACAGAGAGAGATGTGTTTGATTGTGAAGAGATCTGATAGTTTTACTTCTCTTCACTGTCTTCCTGTGTCTAGAACTGAGTCTCACCCACAAACAGTACTGAATGAATGCTTGCCATGATTTGAGTAATGATTCAAGTGTTTGGCAAGTGTCTTGGCCACTCTTGATTTTATACTTCTAGGATAAGCATGAAGCCGCCACCTTCTTCAGCCCCGAGGTTCCATACATTGCTTGTGGGATAAGGGTCCCTGAGGTGACACTCTAATGGGATGGGAGGAACTTGTGAAGTGAAGAATGCACTTAATCCTTTTGGCTAGGAGATTTTCCTACAAGCATAACTCATACTCTCCTACTTATTTTAAGGTACTATTCAAGGGAAGTGCCACACACTTATTCTAAATTGCAAGGGAATTATCATATACAGGTGACAGACACCTAGAATTTGAATGGATTTAAAATGTTAATATGTAAGAAATTATGGAAATTACAATGAATCTATAAACCTGGTCCCTTATTGTTGTACACTTTGCAAGTCTAATCAGATAGCATTTCTCAAATTATTGATGTATAAAATGAGATTTTGCTACTATCGCTCCTTTTGTGTGAAAATGTTCATTATGATTTAGATTGAGATGTGAACCCAGAGTATACAAATAAAATAAGATAATGTCATGAATAATCCAACATATTTAGATGTTCTTTTCAAGATTTGTTCATTTTTTTCAAAACCAATTATATGATTTCGATGCAGCATTTTCAACCCAGTAACAAGTACCACATAGTAATGTGAATATGTTTGATAAAGAACACTTACTAGATTATTAGATAAATAAATAGAGCTATGGGAGGTGATATTTTAAAGTCAAATTCATTCCATTAAAACTTTTTAAATATATATACTTAAAACCCCAAGTTTAATCCAGGACAATTTAATGGTTTTAAAATACAACCGTAGTAACATTTGAATATTAACAAAATGTTCAGTTTCTATGGATTGCACATCTCAGAGAAAGAACAAGAAGCTTTGCTGGGCACCTGTGTAGTCTTAGCTACTCAGGAGGCTGAGATCTGAGGATAGTGGTTTGAAGCTGGCCTGGGCAGGAAAAGTCTGTGAGACTTTTTTTTTTCTTTTTGTTTATGTGGTGCTGAAGAATCGAACCCAGGGCCTCATGCATGCAAGGCAAGTGTTCTACCACTGAGCCACCTTCTCAGCCCCGCCGTGAGACTTTTATCACCAATAAACCACCAGAAAACTGGAAGTGGCACTGTGGCTCAAGTGGTAGAGCACTTGCTTTCAGCTGAAGAGCTGACAGCTCCCAGCCTCAGAGTTCAAGCCCATGACTGACAAATAAAAAAAAAAAAGACAACAAACACGTGAATTAAGAGAATGCTGTATGCAATGTTAAAATTTAAAAATTACATTTAGTTCCATATGCAAGCAGTAAACATAAAAATGGAATTCTGAAAAAATAAACAAAAAGAATGTAGGATCTCTATTCCAATGCCTGTGAAACTGAGAAAAATTAAACAAGTGTAGGTTTGTGACTTCTTCAAAGAAATGTCCATTAATAGAGAACAAAGTATGAAAGAAGAATATATAAAGAGCTTCTACATTTGTATCCCACAGCTTCTATATTGTTTTGTGAGCCAATAAATGGTATAGTAAGTAACATTACAATTAAGAAAATGAAGGAGGTGCACAGAAATTTTAGTAAAGAAAAAGACCAAATGAGCTGGGAGTCAGTGGCTACTGCCTGTAATCTTAGCTACTCAGGACACTGAGATCTGAGGATCAATCTTTAAAGCCAGTGAAGACAAGTGACAAGACAATTTTACTTACCACTAATTAATCACCAAAAGTCCTAGAAATGGAACTCTGGCTCAAGTGGTAGAATGCTAGCCTATTGCAAAAATTCTCAAAGACAGATCCCAGACAATGAGTCCAGGACTGGCACACACATGCACACGCACACACACTCTAAACAATCAGAAAACAAAAGATAAATTAAAAAGTCCAGATGAAGTTAAAATTGTTTTTCCTGAGGAACAGGGACAGAGGTAATGTATATTGTATAGGTTTTAGAAAAATCGTAGTTTACTATTTACTAGGGGTTACATTGGTTTATGCGTTCAGAGAATGTATTCTTCAGATTGTCAAACACTGCAGTTATTATTCTTAATTTTGCACTTTGGATATAATCATATTTAAACATGAAACTGATATGATATCTGATTGGATCCCATATCAAGTGAATAATCTGATGAAACAGGTAAATGTGGCAAAGTAGCAGGGTATTAAATTAACCCTCAAAAATCAATGGCTTCTTTTTGTATGCAATAATGAGAAGAATGTGGCTGAAATCAGGAAAGCAACTACTTTTGTAATAGTCCCAGAAAAAATAAAATACCTAGGAGTTAACTATAGAAGAGAAAGACCTCTATGATAAAAACTTTAAAAACTGGAAAAAGGTAGGAAGGAGAAACAAAGGAAGAGGCAACAATGCTTGATAAGAAATGTACTCATTATCTTGCCCATGTAATTATAACTCTTCTGTATGATATTTTCATAATAAAAATTTTAAAAATAGAATTACTGGGAAAAAAATAAAATTAAAACTGGAAAAAGGAAATTAAAGCAGAACTAAGGAAATGGAAAAAAATCTCCCATGCTCGTGGATTGGGAGGATAAACACCATGGAAATGTAAATACTGCCAAAGGCTATCTAAAAATTCAGTGTGAAAATTATCAATATCCCAACCTCACTCTTCAAGGAAATAGAAGAAGCAATCCAAAAATTCATATGCAACAATAAAAGACTCCAAACAGCAAAAACAATCCTAAGCAGAAAGAACAGTGCTGCAGGAATATCAATACCCAACTTCAAACTCTACTACAAAGCCATAGCAATTAAAACAGTTTGGTACTGGCACAAGAACAGACTTGAAGAACAATGAAATAGAATTGAAGAGCCAGAAATGAATCCACAGACCTATAGTCACCTAATCTTTGATAAGGGAGCTAAGAAAATAGAATGGAAAAAGGCCTCTTCAGTAAATGGTGCTGGCAAATTTGAGATTCCACCTCACCCCAGTTAGAATGGCTATAATCAAGAAATCTAAGAACAACAGATGCTGGAGGGGATGTGGCCAAAAGGGAACAGCACTACATTGCATTTTTTTTTATGGCCAGAGAAGTTGAGCATTTTCCTCATGTGTCTATTAACTATTCTTACTTCCTCTTCAGAAACGTTTTTCTTTAAATCTTTATTTAAATTTTTCTTTAAATCTTATTTATTTGACAGTTGTTTCTTTGAGGATTTCTTGTTGGGGGATGTAGTTTTTTGAGTTCTAAGTATATTTTAGATATGAAACCCTTGTCTGTTGTATGGCTAGTAAAGATATTCTCCAACTTCTTTACTTAACTCCTAGATATTTTATTTTTCTGGGGCTCTTGCCAAAGGAGTTGTTTTCCTGATTTTAGCCATGCTCATGTCATTATTGGCATACAGAAAACCCATTGATTTTTGAGGGTTAATTTTATACCTTGCTATTTTGCCAAAATTTTGAATTGGCTTGCCATACAACAGACTAGGGTTTCATATCTAAAATATACTTGGAACTGAAAAAATTAAGTCCCCCAACAACAAATCCTCAAAGAAACAATCGCCTGATAAATAAGTTGGTTAAAGACTTAAAGAAAGCCTTTTCTGAAGAAGAAATAAGAATGGCCAATAGACACATGAAGAAATGCTGAACCTCTCTGGCCATAAAAGAAATGCAAATCAAAATAACATTGAGGTTCCTCCTCACCCCAGTTAGAATGGCTAAAAATCAAGAACTCTGAAAGCAACAGAGGCTGGAGGGGATATGGACAGAAGGGAACCCTACTGCATTGTTGGTGGGAGTATAAAAATGTTCAATCACTTTGGACAACAGTATGGAGGCTCCTCAAAAGACTTTTCATAGAGCTCCCCTATGACCCAGCAATTCCACTTTTGGGCATTTACCCAAACGTTCACAAACAAGGTCATACTAAAGCTACCAGCACAATGATGTTTATCGCAACATTATTTACCATAGCTAAAATATGGAAATAATCCAGACGCCCCTCAGTAGATGAATGGATAAAGAAAAGATGATACATATATATATTGGAATTCTATGCCTCCATCAGAAAGAATGTCATTGCCCCATTTGTTAGGAAATGGTAAGACTTGGAAAAAATTATATTAAGTGAAGTAAGCCAGGTCCAAAGAAACATAGGTCCCATGGTTTCCCTTATTTGCAATAACTAGTGTATGTCTGGGACAAGCAGAAAAGGCCAAAAACTATGAACATATGATCATATAAGATGATGTTAAGTGAAATAAACCCCAAGATAGGGACAACAATATCTTTGTTCTTTCTTGCTATTGTTTCTAATATATTTATAATGTACCATGTGATTTTGTCGTTGCTTTGTATGTTCCTCCCCCACGTATAACCTCTATTTTCACTCTATTAGTTGTCAGTGTCCTGCATCTTGTATATACCCTTCTCTAATTCGGGGAGGGGAAGTGAAAAAACAAAATGCTTAATTAAGGGTACAGATTGATCCATTGTAACAATGAGATTTACAAACACTATTTTAAAAACAAAATTTACAACTTTGGCAGGGGAGGGGGATAGTTGTGGAGGTGGGAGGAAAGGGATGGTGGAGGAAAACAAAGGAGAAGGTAACAATGCTCAATAGGAAATGTAATCATTACCTTGCTCATATAACTGTAACTCCTCTGTACAGAATTTTTATAATAAAAAATGTAAAAAAAAAAATTTGGACAAATGGGATTGCATGAAACTGCAGAGCCTCTGCATGGCAAAGGACATAGCTAGCAAGATCAATAGAAAGCCAATGGATTGGGAGAAGATCTTCACTAACCATACAACAGACAAGGGTCTCATATCTAAAATATACTTGGAACTCAAAAAATTAAATCTCCCAACAACAAATGCTCAATGAAACAACCGCCCCATTAATAAGTGCCCTAAAGACTTAAAGAGAAACTTCTCTGAAGAGGAAAGAAGGATGGCCAATAGACACATGAAGAAATGCTGAACCTCTCTAGCAATAAAGAAATGCAAATCAAGACAACATTGAGATTCCACCTCACCCCAGTTAGAATGGCTATAATCAAGAACTCTAAGAGCAACAAATGCTGGAGGGGATGTGGCCAAAATGGAATCCTACTGCATTGTTGGTGGGAGTGTAAAATTGTTTAAACACTTTGGAAAGCAGTATGGATGTTTCTCAAGAGACTCCGCATAGAGTTCCCCTTTAATCTAGCAATCCCATTTTTGGGCAATTACCTAAATGATCAGAAACAAGACCATACTAAAGCTATCAGCACAACTATGTTGATTCCAGCATTATTCACAATAGCTAAGATATGGAACCAACCCAGATGCCCCTCAGTAGATGAATGGATCAATATAATGCCTCCATCAGAATGAATGACACTGCACCATTTGTTAGGAAATGGAAAGACTTTGAAAAAATTATATGAAGTGAAGTAAGCCAGGCCCAAAGAAACACAGGTCCCATGTTTTCCCTTATTTACAATAATTAGTATATGTCTAGGACAAACAGAAAAGGCTAAAAGCTATGTACATATGGCAATCTAAAATGATGCTAAACGAAATGAACCCCAAGATAGGAGACAAGAGGTTTTATCTTTGTTGCTGTTGTTTTTAATGTACTTATAATGTAGTGTAAAATGCTTTTTGTTTCTTTCTTTCTTCTTTTGAATATTCTTCCTCCATGGTATAACCCTTGTTTTCACTGTATTTGATTCTGGTGCCCTGCATCCTGTATGTACATTTTGTTCTAATTTGGGGAGGGGAAGGGAAATAACAAAATGCTGAAATAAGGATACAGGTTTACACATTGTTAACAATGAGATGTACAAGACACTATGTTAAAAATGAACTTTACAGTTTGGGCCAAGGGAGGAGTTTTGGAGGTGGGGAGGGAAGGGACCATAGGGGAAAATAAAGAAGGGGGTAACAATTTTTGATAGGAAATGTACTCATTATGTTACTCATGTAACTATAAGCCTTTTGAACAGTGTCTTTACAATAAAAATATATTTTAAAAATAGAATCCTTCCTTTTGGGTTCTTTATGGCAGAAGGCAAATACAATTCTGTGTGATGAAAGCTGTGTTCATGTGGAAAGCAGATCATAGCTTTGTCCTTAATATTGTATAGACTGAATGCCTGCCCAAGACAAAAACAAGATTACAATAATTTTACTTTTAATTGTTAACCAGGCAATACCTGCTATCAGAACCAATCAGTTTGGTTGTAAATGGAGATAATGCTTCTTAGAAGTATATAATCACTGTTGACTGGAGGTTTCCTTCAGATTTGCATAGCTCTATTAGATAATGATATCATGTGCTTGTTTTTGTATTGAGATAACTTACTCTTCATTATTTAACGTGATATAGAAGATCAGATCCCATTTTAATACCTTTTGTCAATTCTAACAAGAACATCTTCAGAAGAGTTCTCTGTCTCTAATGCTGATTATGTCCTGAAACAGTAGGATTTGAGGGTTCTTTCTTCTTTCTTTCTTTCTTTCTTTCTTTCTTTCTTTCTTTCTTTCTTTCTTTCTTTCTTTCTTTCTTTCTTTCTTCCTTCCTTCCTTCCTTTCTTTCTTTCTTCTTTTCTTTCTTTCTTTCTTCCTTCCTTCCTTCCTTCCTTCCTTCCTTCCTTCCTTCCTTCCTTCCTTCCTTCCTTTCTTTCTTTCTTTCTTTCTTTCTTTCTTCCTTCCTTCCTTCCTTCTTTCTTTCTCTCTTTCTCTCTTTCTCTCTTTCTTTCTTTCCTCCTCAAATGGAGATTCTCTGCTACCTAACCACACCTGTAACCACAGTGTCATGAACCTAGTACTTATTGGCCTGGAAACCCGGAGTTCAGCTGGAACCAGATTTTTGTCTGTTACAATTGTTGGAAGGGAAGGGACAGAACAAAATTTTCCTTCAGTTAATTTATTCCAAGACTGAATTTTCCTGCATCCAGTTACAAAATACCCACAAAACCAAACCAAATCTGTCTGTTGTGGTAAGGAAAAGAAAAGACATGGAGGATATTTGGGAGTTATAACTGAAATCAGCATTTCCCAAAATTCTTTCTGCAGCTGCTATCCATGTACACTACAGAAAAATAATTCTGTACAGACTAGCAATTAAATTAATTTTATTATGTCATCTAGGTCCCAGAATTATGAGCAATAATATAATGTTAGATATAAAATTAAGATATTATCTGGATACATGAGGGACTGGGAAGCAACAGTAGATGGCAGTTATTAATCATGTTTCAAAAAAATAAGAGTCAATGGACAAAGACTTGAGGTATTTGCTGAATCAAATACCTTCTTGAAGTGGGTATGTTAGCTCTGAAGATCACCCCAGACTTTCATAGCTTAAAGGCACTTTGGAGCTAGTAAGTAGTGCTTGAGAAGCATTGATTGAATTGGTATCCATTATAAAGAATAGTTGGCCCACCGTGTCCTTTTCTACCTCCTGAAAACCAGTCATCAGCTCCTACTAGTCCCTTCTAATATGAAATGATTCATCCTCACAAAGAACACAAGGAGAGAAAGAGGATACGCAGTGAATGGAAGAAAGAAATTTGTGAAGAGATTCATTATGAAAGATGGAAACTCAGAACCCTTCTGCCTGACTGCTACTTCCTTCAGAAAACATTGCCATTGGCAAATGGAATTAACCATCCACAGCAGAGCAAGGCAGGATTTGGAGTATTTGGGCCCTAGAGATGCTGAATGACCCAGAGAAAGACCAGCTCAAAGTGAAACTATCATATTTCATTTGTTTCATGTGTTACCCAGAAGTAGTATTTTTATAAACATCTTTAGTCAATGACATTGGATTCTTACATGAATTGAGGTCAGACTGATCACAAAGCTACTGTATACATTGCAGTTGCTTGCCCTGTAGAACCAACACACATACTTGCTCTAAATATGTGCTGATAAATATTTTCCAACACTCTTAACAAAGTCAGCCACATACTTGTCATATCTAGGTCATCAGAAATTTTTTAAAAAGTGTTGGAAGAAACTTCTAGAGGTCAACTAATATGTTCCCAGGGCACAGTAATTTCTAAACTGAGTTTTCTAGCATATTTCTTTACAATGTCAAGATAGAAGGGAACAACCTCACATGGAACTTTACAGCTTTTATATTTTTGCTCCACTGAAGCTAAACCAAATTATTTAATAGCTTAAAGTCAATCTCATATCTTTTCAGAATTTCAGCATCAGCATTCATGGAGGCTTTAGTGCAGTTTCAGTCCAGTAACTGAAAAAAGACACTGGTTTCCTTGTATATTTGGAATAAGAAATTAGTTGATTTTTTATAAGATTCTTCTATCTTTGGGATAGGTCATAATGACACCTAGCAAAGGGAACGCCAAACAGAAGAGGGCTTCCAGCAAGCCTGTTCTCATTAATTTCATCTCAACTTCATTGCTCTTATTTGTCATTGGCAATACATTTTTTATCTCTCCAGCTGTATTAGAGCAAGTCTGGTTGCGTCTAAATTCATTTACAAAGTTGCCTTCTTTGGGCTTGTTATGATAATTCCCTTTCTTAGAAAGGGTTAAAGGAATCTTATTGAAGTAGTTTTGTGATTATAATTAATTTTTAACTATTAGATTGTGTATGTATGTATGTGTCTGTATAGAAAAGACATAATTTTAAAGTTAAGTATTTGGTATTTCCTCACTTATTCTTATGAAGATTAAATAACTAATGTGCCTAAGGTTCTTAGTGCTTGGTATGAGTTCTGTTCAACTGTAGTAGTTTTGTTGGCATATAATTATTAAGAACAATACCTAATTTTATACACTTCTGTTTGTTCTTTACTTAAGAAAATAAATTTCATCTTTACATGGTTAATGGCTAAAATTTTAAAATATTTTCCCTTCTAGTAAGACTTCTACTTATGAGAATAAATGTTAAGCCAGGCGCCGGTGGCTCATGCCTGTAATCCTAGCTACGCGGGAGGCTGAGAGCTGAGGATCGCAGTTCAAAGCCAGCCCAGGCAGGAGAGACCTTAAGACTCCTATCTCCAATAAACCACCAGAAAACCGGAAGTGGCGCTGTAGTTCAAGTGGTAGAGCGCTCGCCTTGAGCTGAAGAGCTGAGGGACAGTGCCCAGGCCCAGAGTTCAAGCCCCACAACTGCCAAAAAAAAAAATGTTAAGACATGAAAATGTAAGTCTGAATAGTTTTGAAAATGTTCTTATAGAACGTTTTAAAATTAGAATTGTATAACTTATACTAAATACAGATAACCTGTTTTTTTGATGCAAATATACATAGTGAATTCATCACAAAATTCATGTTAATTAATAAAATTATCTGCTCACATTGTTACCATGTGTATACACATATGTGTGTGTTACCATGTGTATACACATATGTGTGTGTGTATGTGTGTATTGAGGATTCAAGAGCTACTCTCTTAACACTTCAAATAAGAAACACAGTTTTGTTAATTATTATCCCCAAGCAGAAAGTAAAAATCCTGATGAACCAACTTCTTAGCCATTCTTTCCAACCATTATTATAGTCTCTAAGCTATAATATGATCATGTTATGCAATAAGCCAGGTTCAGAGGGACAGAGGTCAAATATTTTATTTCATAAGTGGATGTCAGACTTAAAAGATAACTACATATATAAATACAGGATATTTGTATATGTATGCAAATATATATGAATATTTGCATGTATAATTGTGTGTATATGTGAGAAATATATATCTAGAGAGATAATATAAAGAACAGGTTTATAATTATAATTGTGGGACTATTGAGAGGGTTAGAGAAAACTGAGGAAAAGAGAATGTTAGAGGGCCAGCATTCAAACAATGTGTGAATGGTTAATAACAAAAACACTGCAAACTCCTGAATCATAAGTTAAGTGGGTTGGGGAAAATATGACAATAAGTGAAAGGTTCAGTCTGATTAAAATACTTTACAAATGTATGCAAAAACCATAGTGAAATTATTTTGAATATTTAGCACATAGTATGAAAAACAATTAGAGGAATGAAAATAAACCATGTCTGGGTTGAGTTATTTATGGGAAAGGGAATGGTGAACAAAGAGGGTAAAGGAGTGCAAATATGGCACATGTGTGAAAATGGAACAATAAAAGTTGCTGAGATTGTTTGGAAAAGTATGTTCAAGAAGAATTGACTCTTTTGGAAAGCAGTTTCATTAAAGATAAGAGTGTGATGGACTTTCTGATTCAGGCTGGCTTTGAACCACAATCAGATCTCAGCTTCTGGAGTAGCTAGGATTATAGTTATGAGCCACAAGGACTGGACTAAAATACCATTCACATTTTAACTGGAGTCATAAAACAACATGCCCATACTTGTCAGTATATAGACATATAAGAAAACATTGCCTACAGAGATCACTGATACATTTCATTTTATAAAAACTCTGCTCTCTTCTATACTAATTACCCCAACATTGTAGGTAAATAATGTAGGTAAATTCTACATCTAATTTTTTCTTCAGAATTATCATCTTCTTGGAACTTTCTTTTGTGTCTGCTTGTTAAACAACTGAGAAATTTAAATCTTCACACAAAAAAATATCCCCACGTAAAGACCGTGTTTTCTCTTTCTTCTGCATGCAGGGGGTGAAAAATCACTGACCTCAGAAAGAGGAAACTTTCCACCTCACTTTGCTTTGTGGACTGTGATTTAGTAGAATACATTTCCTGTTTTGGAAAGTTGTGAAAAATGAACAAAAAAGGAGTAAATATGATCTGACCATTTTTATTCTATTTATTCAAAAACAACTTGCCTTTTCGTTAAATCATGAATTCATCTGAGGTTACTCATGGAAGATACATGAAACAATACTTTTAAAAAATCAAAAATTTAGATTCAATTATTTTGTTTGTTTGTTTTGCTCTAGCTAAACATTCAGTTTCTTTTTTTTTTTTGTCAGATAGAAAAAGGCCATATCTGAAGAAATGAATTTGGTTGTTTTTCCTCCTCATTTAGCAAACATTCATTGACTACTTGTTAGGGTCCCGATGCTGTGTTAAACATCTTAATGAAATCTTGACCAAAGCAGTATAATGGTCTGCTCTGGTCCAAAAGTAAATCATCAGAATTATGGTTCAGGCAAATCATCAGAAACTAAAATGTACCTAGCCTGAGAATTCAACCTTGTTCTCTTTCTGTTAAGTTCAGTGATCATGTAAAGCACAAATAATCTTTGTTATAAATAAACATATAACTCACATAAGAATTAGACAGAATGGAAGAATAAATTTTGAAATATATTTGACAATTTCCTTCCATGTTTTGAATTCAAGTACACATTTTAGTTGGAAAACATAGATGTATAGTTTTAAGGGAAAAATGTGAGATTGTTCAAACACAAACAGAAGCTGTTTTCTGTCTAACTACATTCAGTATAACTTCAGTTAAAATGCATTGCTGTGTATTCTAAAATTATATTCTTAAATCCTTTCATTAAATCAAAATTTCAAAGAGCTTGAAGTGGAAAAAGTATTCTTAAATTCTACAAGCTTTTATTTTCATCCTTCCTTCATACTTTTTTTCCTTCCTTCCTTCCTTCCTTCCTTCCTTCCTTCCTTCCTTCCTTCCTTCCTTCCTTCCATTTTTCTTTCTCTTTCCACCTCTCCCTCTATCTTTTTAGAATTATATTACACCATGGAAAAAGATCACAACTTTACTTTAAAGGAGAAAAACACTGAAATCTCCTGCCCTATCAGTTTGTCAGCCAGGTATTAAAGGAGACTTAGAGATTTAGATGTGCTAGGTTCAGGGTGCAAGTATGTCTCCAATGGTCAATAGGCCAACTGTGTGTTCGGCTTCAAGCATTTGCTTTTCTCAAAAGTTGTCCAAAGCAGCTATGTCACTATCTAGTGTTTTTAGAGACTTCTATTCTGTCTATTTGCCATCATTGTTGGATGCAGAACTCAAAGGACAGTCTTTTAATAATTTTCCTAACTAATGGGTATAAATCATCTTAAGCTTCTGTAGGATCCAAGCTCCTATAGAAGTTTTAGATTTTCTGCCACAAGAAAAGAAAATGCAGCACAAATTCATTGAAGATACACTCTGGTGAAGTTTCCCATCCTCATATTTGGTGTCTCAGATACTCATCAAATTATAGCAATTAAAAGTAATACATAGAAGGACCCCACATTATTGCTTTACTTTTCATCATCTCCTTTTGGCTGTCAAATCTCCTGTTACTTACTCCTTTGGCCTAAGAGTGATTGCCTGATTACTTGGTAGAAATCAGCTCAACTGCTAGGCAGCAGAGAAGGATAACTCTTTAACATCCAAATCCTCTCCCTTGCCTTTCCTACCCTTCATTTATAACAGAGGTGTAATAGTCCATATACATTCTACCTGTGTGAATACAGTGAGGCCCAAAGCACCCTCTTTCTCAGAACAGTCATAAATGTAAACATTCATATTCCATTGCACTCAAAAACAAATGAAAAACAAATGCTTCAGCATAGCAATATATAAGTTCTTTATGTGCTTTTTGTGCGGATTTCAATTGCTACATTTGTTTAAGAAACAGACATTGAAAAAGATTCAAAAAGGTAGTAATTCTCAAAGATTGCTTTAATGCAGTATGTGTTTACTTCAAGGAAAAGGCATTACAATGTGCATAATAGTATGTAAGGGGAGAGTTCTAAGGAAGTTAGTCTCAATGACCTTGAATATTTGAATAAAATGTTTAGTCAATGTTTTATTGTAGTTTTCTAAAATGACAAGTATGATGATATTACTAATTTCTTAAAATAGCTTCTATAATCTGTGAACAGTACTTTGCACAATATATCATAGCTAAGCTGTAAAAAACACTTAAAAGTTATTTTTCATGATAAATATAAGCCTTATTTTCCTTGTGGTTGGGATTTCAGTATGGGGATAAATAATAAATGAGCTTATAACTTTTTATATTGAAAATATAAACAAAGTGTCATGTATCAGCAAATAAAACCATACCACCTAGATCATTATTTCTTATCTGCTTGCCTTGAGAATTATGTCATGTATCTTCTGCCATTAAAGTTAGTCACTTAGACAAATTCCATTTCATTTTCCTATTGGTAACTGAAATAATTTCTGTAAATGTCATATCTCTATCAATATTTTTCAGAACCCTGTAGTGCTTAAAGAGTAAGCTTGCACACTGCTAGTGGAAGGAATGCATGCCTGATGGCAAGTGAACTACTGAATCAATTGATATCTCCACTGAGTCATCTAGGTGCAATAGTGTATTGGATAGACTTTTATCACCATGAATTATGCCTTAAAGAACAATGTAATAGGAGGAAAGTCTTATTTTGGCCCAGTGCTTCAAAAATTTCAGTCCATGGTCATCTAGCATTATGGTTAGTGGGCCTATGTCAAGGCACAGAATCCTGGTAGAAGGTATGGTTTGTTTAACCTACCTTTCTGATAGTGGCCAAGGATCAGACAGAGACAAAGTGAGAAAAATCAAGAGTACAGACACAAATATATATTTCTCAGAATGTCCTCATGTATCTACAAATATATATTTCTCAGAATGTCCTCATGTATCTACAGCCACATAGTAGGAACAATGTCCAACTCTTCACCACTCCTCAGAATGCCATCATATAATGAATCCATCAAGTGATTAGTCCATTAATTTGGTAGAACCCCATGGATCCAATCAGTTCTCAAAAGCCATCAGCTAGTCAGGCATAGTGGTTAATGCCTACAATCCCAGGTACTCAAGGGGTAGAGATAGGAGGACTGTAATTTCAACTCTAGTCTGAGCTTAGGTATTGGTTACACACTGTCTCAGAAAACAAAATAATATCATTAGATAATAAATCTTTAACAAAGGACCTGTAGGAAGGTATTTAAGACTCAAATCATAGGAGCTGGGAAGGTGGCTCAGTGTAGAGTGCTTGCCTTGCATGCATGAGGCCATGGGTTCAATTCCTCAGCACCACATAAGCAGAAAAAGTTGGAAGTGGTGCTGTGGCTGAAGTGGTAGAGCACTAGCCTTGAGCTGAAGAGTTGAGGGACAGTGCCCAGGCCCAGAGTTCAGGTCCCACAACCGACAAAAAAATAAAAATAAAATTAAAAAAGACTCAAAATATAACAAATAGCTTTCAACAATTAATATGTTTTAGTTATTTTCATTCAGTAATGCCTGGGGTATGCACAGGTGTTGATGGTTTATTTTTTATGTTTTTTATTGTCAAAATAGTGTTCAGAGGGGTTATAGTTACATGAGTAAGGTATATGAGTACATTTCCTATTGAGCATTGTTATGGTAGCATTGATGATTTATTAATGAATGTACAGTTGTTATAGGTGACAAAATAGAATATATTCAATGTATCCTGAACTAGGCAAAAAGAAGTACTCAATATTAACTGGTCAAAACTGTGAATAGCATTACACAATATTCTAAAATGACTAGTTACTACTCATTAGCCAGAAAAATAAGTGAAATAGAATAGCTTACATCTTACTCAGAATATGTCTCCTAATTTCTACATATGTTTTTCTGGTTCATGAAATATGACTGAAAATAAAACTAACAAATTTATTTTCTCTAATAGTTCCAAATAAAGTAATTCTTGTTTTCAAAGAGCTTTCTTCCAATCATTGATAAAATGCTTCATTTGGATATATTTATGTGGCTTAGTAAGATGCCATTTGAAATGTTCAATTATAAAATTCTTCTAAATAATTAAGATTTTACAATTACCGGACAAAACAGTGCTCATGTTTGTAGGTTTTACAGGATTAAACATGGATATCCTAATGGGCCTACTGTGACAATTGAGTTTGATATTCAATGAGGAAAGCTAGCTTATAGAGAAAGTAAATATGACATTCAAAAAGAAAAAAAAAAAAGAAAACAAAAGCACAAACTATGAAGTATCATCATTCAAAGCCAGCCTGGGAAAAAAGTCTACAAAACTCCATCGGAAATGAACTAGAAAAAATTCCAGACTAGAGGCATGACTCAAGTTGGAGATCTCCATGTTTGATTAAGAAAGCCCAGCAAGAACTTGAAAATTCATGACTTCAGACTTCAGCACTAGTTTACAGGCACACACACACACACACACACACACACACACACACACACACACACACACACACACACACACACACACACACATTTTGATATATATTTAGGTAAATATTTATTCTTCAAGCATGGTTAAAATCTTTCTAACAAATAGAGGTAGCTGTGGGATTGTATTATATTACAGAAAAAATATAAAATTTGATATGAACAATTGAGTGGATGACACCTATAATCCTAGCTACAGAAGAGACTGAGATGTGAATATTCAAGTTTAAAGCTAGCCTAGACAGAAAAGTCAGTGAAACTTTATCTGAAAAACACTTAAAAATAAAAGCAAAAATCCTAAGTTGGAACTGTGGCTCAAGCCATAATCAAAAACATAAGACCCTGACTACTAAAAATAAACAAACAAATAAATAAAATCTCCTCAATGAAGATCTACTTATCATAATCTCTTGTCTGATTAATTCCTAACCACTGACAAGTCATTTATAATCAATAAACTCTTCTTCTTTATCTCCAAAACTGGAGAATAAAATACAATGTATTTTATAGACCTGTGAATCTTAAAAGGGAAATTAATGTAAATGCCTCAATAGCTGGGAAACAAGACATTTTTAATGTGTTATCTGGGTTATTAAGGTGACTGAGGTGGGGTAACAACAAAAAATATGCAACTGGAAATTGATGTATAAGCAAATCAATGTCCCTGCTGCTTCACAAAATTTTCCTCAAATGTAAAGAGTGATTTTTTTATTATTTCATCAGTGCTTTGCTAGGATCATCATCTGTAATGCTGCTATATGAAAATGAAATATTCATAATTTTATAGAGGAAGCAAAATAGTGTAATTGAGGAAATAACTCACATTTGTTTTAAAGCAAATCTCATTTTTAAGACTATAATAAAATCCTTTCACAAACAGCAATAGGACAAATAATAAATTTACAAAACTAATTGGTTTCTTACAAACTGAGCTAATGAGTGTCATTAAGGTCAAGTCTTCAAATTACAAATAAATGCTATCGTTTATCAACTGAACATTTTCTTCAATAAATCTTTGCTTGCTTTTTATTACTTCTTAGGCACAGTATTTCAGATTCCCTCCTGAGTTTGTAAACCACTTTACCTCTCTTTGACCTCTCACCCAGGGAAGCTTCTATGTTCAAACAGAAGCCAATGCAAATATTGTATAATGCAAAATGTAATTTGGAGGAAGATCACATTGCAAGTTCACTAACATAATCATTTTTTAAATCTCCCCCAAATAGATCTACCATATAAAAATCATTTGATCTGTGGAAAAGCTCTTTGTGCACCTATATCTAGAAGCATTTATCTTTATTCTAAAAAAATAAAATAAAACCACCCTCCATGACAAGAGCTACTTTTCCTTACCATAATATTCTGGGTTGTTAGTATGGATAATTCCCTGGATATCCAAATAGATTTATAAACAGTCTTCTGTGCTCTACTAAGCCATTAAATCCAGAATATTTGCTCATTTGAAAATGCAAAGACAAGTTGTAAAGTTCGTTTTCAACATAGTGTTTTGTACATCTCATTGTTACAATGGGTCAACCTGTATCCTTACTTAAGCATTTTGTTTTTTCCCAAAGAAATAATAAAGGCATCAAAAAAGAAGAGACAAAGAAACATTAATTCCATAAGGGTTTTTTAAAGGGATGAATATAATATCTCTCAAATGGTGATGGGAATAATCGCATCTCTGTGGTCCCAGTGATAAATATTGCTTACAATATTCATGCAAGAGAAGAGGATTTCTCCTTTCTTCAACTGTACCAGATTATTCTTCTCTAAAAAGTGTGTTGTCTAGATTGTTTCACTCATGTGTTAGATCTTATTTAAATATGGATTTTATGTGATACTTTTGAAACTAGTCAATTAATATATGTACAAATGTTGAACTTACTCTCCTTAATAAATGTATGGATATAAGTGTAAATGAAAAGAATATACATTATTTCATCAGATAATTTCCTGGTATATGTAAAAGGGTGAAAGGATTTAAGCTTCAATAAATAAAATTAAAATAAGCCAGAAAAGCCTTCATTTTCACAGATTTTCCAAGGGCCTACCATGCATTTTGCCCATTTACAGTTTTTTCCTTCTTTTGTGATCTTTGATCCCTTTATTCCACATCATTTCTTCTATTTAAAGACTTATATGTTAATATACAATACATTCAGAGTTATTAAGATATTAACTCATCAGAGAAATGTGATGAAATTAGCTATTCAAATCATTCAAATCTATAATATTGAGAAACTTCTCTTTGTTTCATGTAAGGAGAAAAGAAGGGAGTGTGTGTGTGTGTGTGTGTGTGTGTGTGTGTGTGTGTGTGTGTGTGTGTGTGTGTGTGTGTGTGTGTGTGTAAGAGAGAGACAGAGAGAAAGACAGAGAAAAAGACACAGAGAAATGCCAGGCACCAGTGGCTCATGTCTATTATTCTACTCAGGAATCTGAGCTAATGTGAATAGGAGAAGTCCAAGAGACTTTTATCTCTAATTAATCAAGAAATCCAAAAGTGGCACTGTGGCTCAAGTTGGAGAGTGCTAGCCTTGTGCAAAAGAGCTGGGACAGGGCCCAAACCTTGAGTACACACACACACACACACACACACACACACACACACACACACACACACACACACACACACACACACACACACACACACACTAGCTCTAAAACCAGATTGGTGAGGGGTTGTGAAGAAAACCAATTACTTACTGATGGTGTCAAAAAGCGAATGTGTGATATAAATGCATAGCTTCCTACCATAAAGATAAATAATAATGACACAGACATTTAGATTGGCAAATGGAAAGAAAAGGGTACATGGAAAGTTATTCTATTTATATCTGATTGAGATATGAAAAGAAAAGTAGGAAAGAGATTACTAAAGAAAAATTTGGACAGTTAAGCAATTTTAGGGAAGATTCATTTTAAAATATATCCATCAATTATTCATAAGGGCTAATAAATAGATTTATAAGCAAGAAGTACATGGAATCTAGAAATACATGAATGTCCTACAAATTATTTACAATACTGACAAGTCATAACACATGAACTACCGCTGAAAACACCATTTACTTGACTTTAAAATTTGCACCATAAACTATAAATGGACCAGTTATGGAACATCAGCCATTTGTAATGTGCTTTGAAATATTTAATACCAACTAAATGTGTTTTCACTAGCTGCTGACCACTTACACTAACTTAATAAGTTTCTAGTGCCTACTGATTTATTTGCAGATAGATAGTCATAAGTATTTAATGGTCTTAATATTAAAGGTATAATTTTGAAATAGACGATCGTAACTTATATTTAATACATACACATACCAAATACTTGGATTTTTTTAAAATGATGACCAGGATTATGTTATATCACTTGTTGTAGGTATATGCTTACAGATTTCCAGCGTTTCATATTACTTCTTCCTTTTGCTTTTTCACATTTAAATCATTTCTTCACATTCTTTTCATTTATATATACACTATACACTCATTGACTCTAAACCTTAACCTTTCCTCAGTTAGCTCTTGGTTTTCACAAGATCCTCTTTGTGTTAGTCATAACAAAGAGCAAGAGGGAACATTCTTTAGTCATCTTACTTTATCAAGAAATACATTCAATTCCTGGGGCTGGTAAGGTGGCTCAGTGGTAGAGCGCTTGCCTTGCAAGCTTGAGGCCCTGGGTTTGATTCCTCAGCACCACATAAGCAAAAAGAAAAAAGCCAGAAGTGGTGCTGTGGCTCAAGTGGTAGAGCGCTAGCCTTGAGCTGAAGAGCTGAGGGACAGTGCTCAGGCCCAGAGTTCAGGCCCCACGACCGGACCAAAAAAAAAAAAAAAAAAAAAGAAATACATTCAATTCCTTCTCAGAGAATCGGAATCAGTCTCTAGCATCATCTCAGAAACTTATTCTCCAGATTCTTAATCTAGCTAATGGCTCATTATGTCTTTGCTCATTAAGACACATCTATACACATTAATCCCTGTGTGCAGAAATGCACATAGTTTATGCTAATTATTTTAGAGTGATACCTATAGTTCAGTATCTTCTATTCCTATGAAAGAAGATATTAAGGACTTATAGGTTGGTATTATTTTTTTTTTACTTCTATGTGCTATAGTTTGAGTGCATTCCCACTGTAAAATAATGATAAGACCAAGACTGTACAAAAGACCCAAGACTATAAAAAAGAAGCTCCATGAAGTGTTTGGATGTCTTGCCTTTCTTTCTTCAACCATGTGAGCACTTACCCTTCTCTGCTCTGGAAGGTGCAGAAACAAGAATCCATCTTTGGAGCAGAGAACAAACTCAGCAGAAAATGGAACCTATCAGTTCTGTGTTCTTGAATGCCTCAGATTTGTAAGAAAATAAATTTCTATTCTTTACAAATTCCCCATCTTGAGTAGTCTAGACCATAAAGCAGAAGTCCCATGCCACCTATGATGCTATGCCACCACATTCTGCCATATTTAGTTTCCTAGGCATCAAAAGCCAGGTTATATTTTAGAAGCAAAAAAGTCTAAATTGTTGGCATAGTTTATTCCTCCCTTCATTCTATGCCAAATGTAAGCTGTCAGACAGGTATTTACAGGTTCTCTCAGGACCCAAGCTTTATGATCTTTCTTCCTGATCCAGGATTCTAAAAGCCTGTGGTAAGGAAAAGAAGATCTAGGAAAAAGAAAGATGCTTTCAGATTCATTTATGTCTGCATTTGCTTTAAAGGTGTTTCTCGGCTCTTTGTCAATTTAACTTAATTGATACTATATAAATTATTTACATAGTTAAAAGTCAAATCTAGTTAAGGTGTAATAGAAAAAGCACATTTAATACAATGATCAGTTTTCATTCATTACTGATACCATATAGCCATCCTAAATTCCTTCCTTTGAAATAAGCAATAAAACAAAAATGCTTAATGACACTTAAAACATTCTTCTCTTTTCAGAAATGTAAAATTAATTTACTGTATTTTTCTTAAAAACTGGTCTTTATCTATTCCTGATGCTCTTCACATGACTCTAGAGTGGCACATCTGGCTGATATGAAAAAGCACTATATCTCATAATGGATTGTGGGGCTTAAGCTCTGGCCCTGGGTGCTGTCCCCAAGCTCTCCAGTACAAGGCAAGTGCTCTACCACTTGTACCATAGCATCACTATCAGTTTTCTGATGTTTAATTGGAGATAAGAGTCTCCTGGACTTTCCTGTGTGGGCTGGCTTTGAACTGTGATCCTCAGATCTTAGCCTCCTGATTAGTTAGGATTACAGGTGTGAGCCAACGATACCCGGCCTTATCTTACTTTACATTGTTCATTAATCCACCATGTCTTCTGTGTGATTATGTTCTAATATTTTAGTGGTATGATAACACTAAATTATCTTTCATATGTTATTTTTCATATTGTTGGAAGTGTGATCTTCAAGTTTATATTGAAGTACAATAGAAGTGGAATTATCAATGCATATATAAATGAATTGGTACTTCTGTGTATGTTGACAGTTCTCAAGGAATTGAATGTCTCTTTTCCCTGTTTATTTTTCAGGTGAACTTTAACTCCGTTAAAAAGGAGTTGTTTTTTGTTTTTTTTGTATGATTTTTATTGTAAAAATGCTGTACAAAGAGGTTACAGTTACATGAGCAAGGTAATGAGTACATTTCCAATTGACCATTGTTTGTTGTTGTTGTTTTTCCTTTTTGTCTTTGTTTGTTTATTGTGGGGCTTGAACTCTGGGCTTGGGTGCTGTTGCTGATCTCTTCAGTTCAAAGCCAGCACTCTTCCATTTGAGCCACAGTACTACTTTTGGTTTTCTGGTGGTTAAATGGAGAGAAGATTCTCAGGAACTTTCCTTCCTGGGCTGGTTTTGAACTGTGATCCTCAGATCTAGCTAGGATTACAGACATGAGCCAACAGCACCCAGTCAAAAGCAAAAAGCAAAAACAAACAAACAACAACAAAAAAAAAACAACAAGCATTCATCTACTGAGGGGCATCTAGGTTGGTTCCATATCTTAGTAAATAGTGCTGCAATAAACATAGTCGTGCTGGTAGCTTTAGTGTGGTCTTGTTTGTAAACATTTGGGTAAATTCCCAAAAGTGGGATTGCTGGGTCATAGGGGAGCTCTATTGGAGTCTTTTGAGGAACTTCCATACTACTTTCCAAAGTGGTTGAACAAGTTTACCCTCCCACCAACAATGCAGAAAGGTTCCTTTCTGTCCACATCCCCTGCAACATCTGTTGTTATTAGAGTTCTTAATTTTAGCCATTCTAACTGGGGTGAGGTGGTATCTCAATATCATTTTGATTTGCATTTCTTTTATGGCTAGGAGGTTGAGCATTTCTTCATGTGTCTATTGGCCATCCTTCTTTCCTCTTCAGAGAAGTTTCTCTTTGAGTCTTTAGCCCTTATTTATTGGGCAGTTGTTTCATTGAAGAAAATGTGGTATATATACACAATGGAATTCTATGCCTCCATCAGAAATAATGACATTGCCCCATTTGTTAGGAAATGGAAAGGCTTGGAAAAAATTATATTAAGTGAAGTAAGACAGGCCCAAAGAAACATAGGTCCCATGGTTTCCCTAATTTGCAATATTTAGTATATGTCTGAGTCAAGCAGAAAAGGTCAGATAAGGTGTTATGTTAGGGAAATGAAGCCTAAGATATGTACTCAAATGTTTTTTTTTCTTTCATGCGATTTTTTCTAACACATTTATAAAATTATTTCTTTGTTGCTTTGTATGTCCCTCCCCCACAGTATAACCCCTGCTTTCACTGTATTTGATGTGGTATAATTTGTGGAGGAGAAGGGGAAAAACAAATCGTTTAAATATAGGGATACAGGTGGACCCATTGCAACAATGAGATGTACAAGTCATTATGTCGAAAAATGAACTTTACAACTTTGGGGGGGGCTTGGGGGGGCGGTGGGGGGTAAGCGGGGAGGATTGGGTGGGGGGGGCAAGGGGAGGATGGGAAGGGATGGGAAGGGGAAATTTCTTATCAATGCTTGATAAGAAATGTACTCATTATCTTGCCCATGTAATTGTAACCTCTCTGTACAGTATTTTCACAATAAAAAAATAAAAATTAAAAAAATAAAAAGGAAGAAGCTGTGCATTAGCAAAAAAACAAGCAAATAAACAAAAAAACAAACTAACTTTTAATTGGGGGAGTAAAAAGAAGTTTAAAGCTGTATTTGGACCTTGTTTCACATATTTAAGGAAACTGTTTACTACTATGGGAAATGATTGTGACTTGCTCCATTTATCAAAACAGGTTATATTTCTTTTATATTTGTCACTTTTACATATCAAGAACATTAGCCTTCTATCTCTTATACATGCTTATATTTTTTAAGTATATATTTGGCTTTGTCTTGGTTTATAATGTGACTTTTTTCTATAAATCACATTTGTCTTTGCTTTTATTGTCAAATTTATACAAATATTATTTTACTGTTTATTGATATAAGCTTATAGGAAGTTTTTCTTCTACATGAAAATTAGGAAAGAATTCACTTATTTTTTTCAGATTTTTCTATGATTCTGTTTGTGTCTTTTTTCATCCAACTGGATTATTTCATTAAACTGACTTAATGTGTTTGATTTTAAAAATTGTTGCCTAACAATTCATACTTTCTTTTTTAGTTTTTGTATTGAGAACAAACACTTGCAGTGTCTGAGTGACAAAAGTTTACTTCTCACTCATGCTTAGTAGGACACTTCACAGGTGGCTTAGCATACTGGTCCTATCAGTTAGGTTGCAGGTTAGATTGGGCTACTACTCTTAATAGCTTCTTTTTTTTTTTTTAATTTTATTTTATTTTATTTGAGAACATACTGTACAGAGGGGCTACAATTACATGGGCAGGATAATGCATACATTTCTTACCAAGCATTGCAGCCTCCTCCTTTGTTTACCCTTCACCTCCCTTCCCCGCCTCCCCCCTCCCCCCACCCAATTATACCCCCCTCCCCACCCCCACCGACATTGTAAAGCTGGTTTTGACATGACATTTTGTACTTCTCATTGTTGTAACAGGTCCACCTGAATCCTTAAACGACTTGTTTGTCCCCATCTCCTCCACATGTTATACTGACATCAAATATAGTGAAAGGGCGGGTTATACTGTGGGGGAGGGACATACAAAGCAACAAAGAAATAATCTTATAAATGCGTTAGAAACACATGCATGACAGAAACGAAAACATTAAAATACATATTTAAGGGTTCGTTTTCCTAACATCACATTATCTGACCTTTTCCGCTTGACTCATACCTATACTATAGATTGCAAATAAGGGAAACCATGGGACCTATGTTTCTTTGGGCCTGGCTTACTTCACTTAATATAATTTTTTCCAAACTTTCCATTTCCTAACAAATGGGGAAATGTCATTCTTTCTGATGGAGGCATAGAATTCCATTGTATATATATACCACATTTTCTTGATCCATTCATCTACTGAGGGGTTTCTGGGTTGGTTCCATATCTTAGCTATGGTAAATAATGCTGCAATAAACATAGTTGTGCTGGTAGCTTTAGTGTGGTCTTGTTTGTAAACATTTGGGTAAATGCCCAAAAGTGCGATTGCTGGATCATAGGGGAGATCTATGTGAAGTCTTTTGAGGAACCTCCATACTGCTTTCCAAAGTGGTTGAACAAGTTTACATTCCCACCAACAATGAAGTAAGGTTCCTTTCTGTCCACATCCCCTCCAGCATCTGTTGTTGTTAGAGTTCTTGATTTTTGCTGTTCTAACTGGAGTGAGGTGATATCTCAATGTTGTTTTGATTTGCATTTCTTGTATGGCTAGGGATGTTGAACAGTTCTTCATGTGTCTATTGGCCATCCTTCTTTCTTCTTCAGAGAAGCTTCTCTTTAAGTCTTTCACCCACTTATTTATTGGGCAGTTGTTTCTTTGAGGATTTGTTGTTGGGGGGTTTAATTTTTTGAGTTCCAAGTATATTTTAGATATGAGACCCTTGTCCGTTGTATGGCTAGTAAAGATCTTCTCCCAATCGGTGGGCTTTCTATTGATCTTGCTATCTATGTCATTTGCCCTGAAGAAGCTCTGCAATCTTATGCAATCCCATTTGTCCAACCTTTCTTTGTTTTGTTGTGCTTCCGGGTCTCTATTCAGAAAATTTCGGCCTGAGCCAAGGAGACCTAGGGTTTCTCCTATTCCATCCTATAATGTTTTCAGACTGTCTGCTTTGAGTTCAAGGTCTTTGATCCATTTGGAGTTGATTCTGGTGCAGGGTGATATATAAGGATCTAGCTTTAGTTTTCTACATGTAGTTAACCAATTTTGCCAGCACCATTTACTGAAGAGGCTGTCTTTCTTCCATTCTATTGTTTTAGCATCCTTATCGAAGATTAGATGGCTATAGGTCTGTAGGTTCATTTCTGGGTTTTCAATTCTATTCCATTGGTCCTGAGGTCTGTTCTTATGCCAATACCAAGCTGTTTTGATTACTATGGCTTTATAGTAGAGTTTGAAATTTGGTATTGATATTCCTCCAGCAGTGTTCTTTCCGTTGAGGAGCGTTTTTGCTATTTGGGGTCTTTTATTGTTCCATATGAATTTTTGGATTGCCTCTTCTATTTCCTTGAAGAATGAGGGTGGAATTTTGATTGGTATTGCGTTGAATTTGTAGATATAGCCTTGGGAAATATTGCCATTTTCACAATGTTAATCTTGCCAATCCAGGAGCATGGGAGGTTTTGCCATTTTTTAAGTTCTGTGTTGATTTCCTTTTTCAAGATTTTAAAGTTTTCATCATAGAGGTCCTTCACTTCTTTAGTTAAGTTAATTCCTAGGTATTTTATTTTTTGTGGGGCTATTACAAATGGAGTTGCTTTCCTAATTTCAGCCACACTTTTCTCATTGTTGGCATATAGAAAAGCCATTGATTTTTGGGGGTTAATTTTATAACCTGCTACTTTGCCAAAGTTTTGAATCAGCTTGAGTAATTTGGGAGTGGAGTCTATGGGATTCTTTAAATACAAGATCATGTCATCTGCAAAGAGGGAGAGTTTTATTTCTTCTTTCCCTATTTGGATCCCCTTTATGTCTGCATCTTGTCTTATTGTTGTAGCTAGGCATTCTAATACTAGATTGAAGAGAAGTGGAGAGAGTGGGCATCCTTGTCTTGTTCCTGAGTTAAGAGGAAATGGCTTTAGTTTTTCACCATTGAGTATAATGCTGGCTGTAGGTTTGTCATATACAGCCTTTATTGTATTGAGGAATGTTCCATGGATTCCTAATTTTTCCAGAACCTTCATCATAAAGGGGTGTTGGATCTTGTCAAATGCTTTTTCTGCATCTATTGAGATAACCATGTGGTTCTTATTCTTGCTCCTGTTGATGTGATGAATAATATTAATTGATTTGCGTATATTGAACCAGCTTTGCATCCCTGAAATGAACCCTGTTTGATCATGGTGTATGATTTTTTGGATGAATTGTTGAAGTCGATTGGCCAAAATTTTGTTGAGAAGTTTTGCATCAATGTTCATCAAAGAAATGGGTCTATAGTTCTCTTTCTTTGATGAGTCCGTGCCTGGTTTTGGGATGAGGGTTATGATGGCTTCATAGAATGTGTTCGGTAGTGAGCTTTCTCTTTCAATTTCATTGAAGAGTTGGAGGAGGATTGGTGTGAGCTCTGCTTTGAAGGCCTTGTAAAATTCCGCTGTAAAACCATCTGGTCCTGGACTTTTCTTAGCTGGGAGGTCTCTTATTGCTGTTTCTATTTCAATGCTTGATATGGGCCTGTTAAGCTGGTTTAACTCATCTTGGTTTAGTTTTCGCATGTCAATATTTGCTAGGAAGAGGTCCATTTCTGTCAAGTTCTCAAACTTATTAGCATAAAGTTTTGAGAAGTATTCCCTTATAATGTTCTGAATCTTGGTTGTTTCCATAGTGATGTTTCCATTCTCATCTCTGAGTTTATTAATTTGGGTGTGTTCTCTCCTTTTTTTGATAAGGTTTGCTAAGGGTCTGTCAATTTTGTTAAGTTTTTCGAAGAACCAACTCTTTGTTTTGTTGATTCTTTCTATAGTTTTTTTGGATTCTAATTCATTTAATTCTGATTTAATTTTGATTATTTCTTTCCGTCTACTGGATTGGGGTTTATCTTGCTGCTCTTTTTCAAGGAGGTTTAGATGTGTCATTAAATTGTTAGTTTCAGATCTCTCCAATTTGTTGATGTAGGAGCTCAGAGCTATAAACTTGCCTCTGAGTACTGCCTTTGCTGTGTCCCAGAGGAGCTGGTAATTTGTGTGTTCATTTTTGTTGAATAGCATGAACATTTGAATTTCCTTTCTAATCTCTTCCATGACCCACTCTTGATTCAGCAGTGTGTTGTTCAGCCTCCATGTGATACCGGACTTTCTTTGGTGGCTTTTGGTGTTGAGTTCGAATTTTATTCCCTTGTGGTCACAGAGAATGCAAGGTATAAATTCAATGTTTCTGAATTTAGACAAGTTTGCTTTATTGCCTAAAATGTAGTCTATTTTAGAAAACGTTCCATGTGCTGCTGAGAAGAACGTGTATTCTGATGCTGCTGGGTGAATTGTTCGGTAAATGTCTGTTAAGTCTAGTTGATCTATGCAGCTGTTTAGATCTGCGGTTTCTCTGTTGAGTTTTTGCCGAGTTGATCTATCTAGTGGGGAGAGTGGTGTGTTGAAATCCCCAACAATTAATGTCTTTGGATCTATATGGGATTTGAGGGAAAGTAGTGTTTCTTTGATAAATTTGGGTGCTCCATTTTTTGGCGAATAGATATTTGGAATTGTAATATCCTCCTGAAGGAGAGATCCTTTAATTAGTATGTAGCGACCTTCTTTATCTCTTCTCACGAATTTTAATTTGAAGTCTATTTTATCTGATATTAGGATTGCAACTCCCGCCTGTTTATGAGGGCCGTTTGCTTGGTAGATTTTGTTCCAGCCTTTAACCTTGAAAATGTGTTTGTTTTTACGGGCAAGATGTGACTCCTGCAGGCAGCAGATAGAAGGGTCTTGTTTTTTAATCCAACTAGACAGTCTATGTCGCTTAATTGGAGAGTTCAGTCCGTTACCGTTAAGAGATAGGACTGAGAGGTATATGGGAGTTCCTGCCATGTTATCCACCTTCTTGGGGGCTGCGAAAACTGGGTTCTTCCTAAGGTTCTTGGATTCTCAGTTTGGGTGCAGTTTCTTGGCCTTTGTTGCGTTCTTGTTGGTTTTCTATGTGTAGGACATCTTTAAGAATCTTTTGTAGGGATGGTTTGGTGGAGATGTATTGTTTCAATTTTTCTTTGCTATGGAAGGTTTTTAATTGGCCTTCAGTTATAAAGGAGAGTTTAGCTGGGTACAGTATTCTTGGTTGATAGTTGTTTGTTTTTAGGGCATGGAATACATCATTCCAGACTCTTCTTGCTTTGATTGTCTCTGCTGAGAAATCTGAGGTGATTCTAATTGGTTTCCCTTTATAGGTGATTAACCTTTTCTCCTTGACAGCTTTAAGGATCTTTTCCTTGGTCTGGGTTGATCCTGTGTGGATTATAATGTGAAGGTGGGATATCCTATTCTGGTCTGGTCTATTTGGGGTTCTAAAAGCTTCTTGTATCTGAATAGGCCTATCTTTTTGTATGTTTGGGAAGTTCTCTGCTAGGATCCTGTTAAACAAATTTCCTAGACCATTAACTTCTTTTTCTAGGTGCTCCTCTACACCCATTATCCTTAGATTGGGCCTCCTGATGGTGTCTTCCAGGTGTTGGATATACCTATCATATTTCTTGGACTTGTCTTGGATGGTTGTATGTTCTTTCTCTATAATATCTAGGCTGTCTTCAATCCCTGAGATTCGATCTTCTGCATGGTCTAACCTGCTGTCAAGACTCTCTACTTTGTTTTTTATCTCTTTTCCTTCTAATTGGTCAGCTTTGATGGCTTCAAGTTCTTTGTTGAAGCTCTGTTTTAGGTCTTGTATGAATTTCTTTACTTCCTTAATTTGGTTTTTTCAGTGTTTGTTCTCAAATCACTTAGTTGATTTGTTATGGTTTCTTTGGACTCCCATTCCTTCTGTTGGGTTCCATTCAGCATTCCTTTGTGGTCTCCCTGACTTCCTTCAGCTCTTTGTTAATGGATTCCATGAATGCCTTTAGTGATCTTTGTGTATTCTCTACCTGGTCTCTCAATTCCTGAATTACTCTTTGATTAGCTTCTTCCCGTCTGTGGGATTCCTGCAGTTCTCTTTCTTCCCGTTCGTGGGATTCTTGCAGTTCTATTTGAGTGTTCTCAGCCCGCTCACGCCATTCCTCCCTTTCTCTTTGAGTATTCTCAAGTTGTTCACGCAAATCCTGTATCAGTTTTTGAGTAGCTTCCTCACGCTTATGATATTCCTGTATAAACTTCTGGGATGCCTCCTCTCTCTCCCTATCACGCTCATACAGAGTCCTTTATACATTGTCAAACTTCTCATTTATCATGTTTGCTATTAGTGTTTGTAGAGCTATTTGGGAACTCTCCTCTGGATTATTCTTTATCTGTTCTAATCCCTGATTATCAAGATTAGGAATTGAGATACCTGAATTTGCCATTTTTCTTATGTTTTTCCGGCTTACTCGGCCCATTTGAGATGAAGATTGCACCAGTTTTGTGCTAGAACACTATCTTAAGGCAACCATCAACCAAAGTTTGCATTTGTACAGTCAATAGTCTACAGATACAATCTAGTTCAACAGATACATCTATTCAACATCAAACAACTATATGTTAAAGGACTTCGAACCGCAGAAAAGAATTTGGGAAACCAGAAATTATTAGGATTAGGGAGAGATGTGGATAAAAAATAGGAATAGATTGGTGTGGGGAGGCACAGTTAGAGTTAACTATGTCCAAATCGCAATGCAGGAAATGGGTTGGGTAGGATGCAAGTAGAGAGAGAGAGAAAAAGAAGAGACGGAAAGGGGAATAAAGAGAGACCAGAAAAAAATAGAAACGTAAAAATTAATGTTATTATAGAGGTTAAAAGACCGTCTATTTAGAGAGGAATGTGAATATGTTCAGAGAAGGGGAGGGACATAGAGGAGATTTGAAAAACTTTAAGGATGGGAAAGGGAGAAGAAAAGATCAGAAGTTCAGTAGAGCGAGATAAAAACACAAAGATAATTAAGAAAGAAAGAAAAAGAGAAAGAAGACAAGAAAAGAAAGGAAAACGCTCATTCACGTATTCCTAAAATAAAAATTATAAGATAAGGAAAAAAAAAAAGTTACTGGAAAATGATTATTTTTTCAGAAGAGGCAAAAATTAAAGATTAATAAAAGTTTTAGAAGGGAAAAAAATTTATATATATATATATATATATATATATATATATATATATATATACATATATAAGGTAACAAAAAACAAAAAACAAGCAAAAAAAAGAAAAGAAGAAGAAGAAGAAAAAAAAAGAAAAAAAAATTCTTTTGATTTTTTTTTTGGGGGGGGAAGAGTGGGAAGAATCCTGTATCTCCCTTTTGTCTGTAACCAGTCTCTTGTTGGAGTCTCTGGTCAGCTTGAGGTCCTGTGGCTTGATTGGTTTCTTAAGTCGGTTGGTTGGAAGAGGCAGAAAAATGCTCTGCTTTACCCAAGATTTTGAGATCCCCCTCCCAGGTTAGTTTTCTGGGAGGGTGATCTGCTTTGAGAATCACAAAAGAGGGGGATGTGGTGGTGAGGCTAGGTTCTGGGTAGAGTTGAGGCCTTTCAACAAACAGTAGCTTTTCCCTGGGGCTATTTTGTGATAAAGCTCACAGCGCCCAGCCTGGAGCCATTCTCAGGGTTTCTGATTTTGAATTGATTGTGGTGGCTGCTAGAGGGAGGGGCAGCCTCTGGCTCTGGTTACCCAGTGAGGCAAGGCACTCCAATGGCTGGCGCCTGAGCTGGGTGACTTTCCCCTGGATGGAGCTGAGTCTGGCAGGTCACTTCGCCCTTAAGTTCTTGTGACCTGCTAAATGACTCGTTTTATTCCAAGGCCTGAGCTGGAGCTAGCAGCTCCTCCGAGCTTTGTCGGTATCCAAGATAGAGATCACCGGTGCTGGGGGGGGAGGGGTGGCCTTCCCTCCTCTGCTCCCTGAGGAGTGAGGACGTCGGGCTTGTACTCACGCCGAGTCTTGGATCCTGGATCATCTCTGGTCTGCAAACAGCAGGATGAAGATGTTCACTCCTTGTCAGTTCTTGTTGGTGTTGAGTAGAATCC
The DNA here is from genome assembly GCF_024711535.1 of Dipodomys merriami. NCBI lineage: Eukaryota > Metazoa > Chordata > Mammalia > Rodentia > Heteromyidae > Dipodomys > Dipodomys merriami. The sequence goes on along the minus strand of NW_027202270.1, from coordinate 72,410,707 downwards.
GCTCGTCCACTGGGTCTGGCTCCTTCGTCCCCGACTCTCTGTGTCTCAGGTATGACCCCGCGGCGGTGGTTGCCGCCGCGACCCTGCCGCTGCATCGGCAGCTGCTGGCAGGCGCTCAGATGTGTCTTTTTGCCTTGGCTTCCCCTCTCTTGTCTAACTCTCTGTCCTGTGATGGCACACTTGGTGTGATTCTCTGGCTTAGGACTGTTCACTGGAACTCTATAACTGCTTTCTATGCGAGAGCTTGTTCAGATTCCAGCTTCTCCTCCGCCATCTTCCCGGAACTCTTTCTCTTCATAGCTTCTTATTTCCTCATACATATATAACAGGTAGCATCTATGACTTATGCCAACATCACGTATGGAGGATGGGAATGATGGCGCAAAGTCAGTGATGCCATTACTTCTGAAATTTGCTCAATTGCTAAAATATCTTATTTTTAAAATTGCTTAAATATTAATAAGCAGAACTCATAGAGGAATTGAGCAATATTTTTAGAAAGTCAACAAAGCATCTCTATGATGATTGTACTCATCCATTAGGAAAAATGACATTATATTATTTTCCGGAAAATGTGTGGTCCTGAAAGAAATTATGTTAATTGAAGTAAGGCAAGCTCAGAGAGACAAATGGCACAGGTTTTTACTCATATATGACGATTAGATCTAAATTATATATACAAATGTAAACATATACAGAGTCCTGTACAGATTTGCACAGATATATTAAGTAAGGTATGATACATGCAGAGGAGAATTCCAATCATATAATTCTTCTGAACAACTAACTTATAGTTAAACAAAGTAAATATTTTTGTATATATTTTATTGTAAAAATACTGTACAGAGAGGTGATAGTTACAGGTGTAAGGCAATGAGTACATTTTCTTTCTTTTTTTTTTTTAAATTTTATTTTATTTGAGAACATACTGTACAGAGGGGTTACAATTACATTGGCAGGATAATGCATACATTTCTTACCAAGCATTGCAGCCTCCTCCTTTGTTTACCCTTCACCTCCCTTCCCAGCCTCCCCCCTCCCCCCCACCCAATCATACCCCCCTCCCCCCCCACTCCGACATTGTAAAGCTTGCTTTGACATGACATTTTGTAATTCTCCTTGTTACATCAGGTCCACCTGAATCCTTAAACGACTTGTTTGTCCCCATCTCCTCCACATGTTATACTGACATCAAATAAAGTGAAAGCGGGGGTTACACTGTGGGGGAGGGACATACAAAGCAACAAAGAAATAATCTTATAAATGCATTAGAAACACATGCATGAAAGAAACGAAAACATTAAAATACATATTTAAGGGTTCGTTTTCCTAACATCACATTATCTGATCTTTTCCCCTTGACTCATACCTATACTAGATATTGCAAATAAGGGAAACCATGGGACCTATGTTTCTTTGGGCCTGGCTTACTTCACTTAATATAATTTTTTCCAAACTTTCCATTTCCTAACAAATGGGGAAATGTCATTCTTTCTGATGGAGGCATAGAATTCCATTGTATATATATATACCACATTTTCTTGATCCATTCATCTACTGAGGGGCATCTGGGTTGGTTCCATATCTTAGTTATGGTAAATAATGCTGCAATAAACATAGTTGTGCTGGTAGCTTTAGTGTGGTGTTGTTTGTATACATTTGGGTAAATGCCCAAAAGTGCGATTGCTGGATCATAGGGGAGATCTATGTGAAGTCTTCTGAGGAACCTCCATACTGCTTTCCAAAGTGGTTGAACAAGTTTACATTCCCACCAACAATGAAGTAAGGTTCCTTTCTGTCCACATCCCCTCCAGCATCTGTTGTTGTTAGAGTTCTTGATTTTTGCTGTTCTAACTGGAGTGAGGTGATATCTCAATGTTATTTTGATTTGCATTTCTTGTATGGCTAGGGATGTTGAACATTTCTTCATGTGTCTAATGGCCATCCTTCTTTGTTCTTCAGAGAAGCTTCTCTTTAAGTCTTTCACCCACTTATTTATTGGGCAGTTGTTTCTTTGAGGATTTGTTGTTGGGTGGTTTAATTTTTTGAGTTCCAAGTATATTTTAGATATGAGACCCTTGTCCGTTGTATGGCTAGTAAAGATCTTCTCCCAATCGGTGGGCTTTCTATTGATCTTGCTAGCTATGTCATTTGCCCTGAAGAAGCTCTGCAACCTTATGCAATCCCATTTGTCCAACCTTTCTTTGATTTGTTGTGTTTCCGGGTCTCTATTCAGAAAATTTCGGCCTGAGCCAAGGAGACCTAGGGTTTCTCCTATTCCATCCTGTAATGTTTTCAGAGTGTCTGCTTTGAGTTCAAGGTCTTTGATCCATTTGGAGTTGATTCTGGTACAGGGTGATATATAAGGATCTAGCTTTAGTTTTCTACAAGTAGTTAAACAATTTTGCCAGCACCATTTACTGAAGAGGCTGTCTTTCTTCCATTCTATTGTTTTAGCATCCTTATCGAAGATTAGATGGCTATAGGTCTGTAGGTTCATTTCTGGGTTTTCAATTCTATTCCATTGGTCCTGAGGTCTGTTCTTATGCCAATACCAAGCTGTTTTGATTACTATGGCTTTATAGTAGAGTTTGAAATTTGGTATTGATATTCCTCCAGCAGTGTTCTTTCCGTTGAGAAGTGTTTTTGCTATTCGGGGTCTTTTATTGTTCCATATGAATTTTTGGATTGCCTCTTCTATTTCCTTGAAGAATGAGGGTGGAATTTTGATTGGTATTGCGTTGAATTTGTAGATAGCCTTGGGAAGTATTGCCATTTTCACGATGTTAATCTTGCCAATCCAGGAGCATGGGAGGTTTTGCCATTTTTTAAGTTCTGTGTTGATTTCCTTTTTCAAGATTTTAAAGTTTTCATCATAGAGGTCCTTCACTTCTTTAGTTAAGTTAATTCCTAGGTATTTTATTTTTGTGGGGCTATTACAAATGGAGTTGCTTTCCTAATTTCAGCCACACTTTTCTCATTGTTGGCATACAGAAAATCCATTGATTTTTGGGGGTTAATTTTATAACCTGCTACTTTGCCAAAGTTTTGAATCAGCTTGAGTAATTTGGGAGTGGAGTCTATGGGATTCTTTAAATACAAGATCATGTCATCTGCAAAGAGGGAGAGTTTTATTTCTTCTTTCCCTATTTGGATCCCCTTTATGTCTGCATCTTGTCTTATTGTTGTAGCTAGGCATTCTAATACTAGATTGAAGAGAAGTGGAGAGAGTGGGCATCCTTGTCTTGTTCCTGAGTTAAGAGGAAATGGCTTTAGTTTTTCACCATTGAGTATAATGCTGGCTGTAGGTTTGTCATATACAGCCTTTATTGTATTGAGGAATGTTCCATGGATTCCTAATTTTTCCAAAACCTTCATCATAAAGGGGTGTTGGATCTTGTCAAATGCTTTTTCTGCGACTATTGAGATAACCATGTGTTTCTTGTTCTTGCTCCTGTTGATGTGATGAATAATATTAATTGATTTGCGTATATTGAACCAGCTTTGCATCCCTGAAATGAACCCTGTTTGATCATGGTGTATGATTTTTTGGATGAATTGTTGAAGTCGATTGGCCAAAATTTTGTTGAGAAGTTTTGCATCAATGTTCATCAAAGAAATGGCTCTATAGTTCTCTTTCTTTGATGAGTCCGTGCCTGGTTTTGGGATGAGGGTTATGATGGCTTCATAGAATGTGTTCGGTAGTGGGCTTTCTTTTTCAATTTCATTGAAGAGTTGGAGGAGAATTGGTGTGAGTTCTGCTTTGAAGGCCTTGTAAAATTCCACTGTAAAACCATCTGGTCCTGGACTTTTCTTAGCTGGGAGGTCTCTTATTGCTGTTTCTATTTCAATGCTTGATATGGGCCTGTTAAGCTGGTTTAACTCATCTTGGTTTAGTTTTGGCATGTCAATATTTGCTAGGAAGAGGTCCATTTCTGTCAAGTTGTCGAACTTATTAGCATAAAGTTTTGAGAAGTATTCCCTTATAATGTTCTGAATCTTGGTTGTTTCCGTGGTGATGTTTCCATTCTCATCTCTGAGTTTATTAATTTGGGTGTGTTCTCTTCTTTTTCTGATAAGATTTGCTAAGGGTCTGTCAATTTTGTTAAGTTTTTCGAAGAACCAACACTTTGTTTTGTTGATTCTTTCTATAGTTTTTTTGGATTCTAATTAATTTAATTCTGATTTAATTTTGATTATTTCTTTCCATCTACTGGATTGGGGTTTATCTTGCTGCTCTTTTTCAAGGAGGTTTAGATGTGTCATTAAATTGTTAGTTTCAGATCTCTCCAATTTGTTGATGTAGGAGCTCAGAGCTATAAACTTGCCTCTGAGTACTGCCTTTGCTGTGTCCCAGAGGAGCTGGTAATTTGTGTGTTCATTTTTGTTGAATAGCATGAACATTTGAATTTCCTTTCTAATCTCTTCCATGACCCACTCTTGATTCAGCAGTGTGTTGTTTAGCCTCCATGTGATACCGGACTTTCTTTGGTGGCTTTTGGTGTTGAGTTCGAATTTTATTCCCTTGTGATCAGAGAGAATGCAGGGTATAACTTCAATGTTTCTGAATTTAGACAAGTTTGCTTTGTGGCCTAGAATGTGGTCTATTTTAGAAAACGTTCCATGTGCTGCTGAGAAGAATGTGTATTCTGATGCTGCTGGGTGAATTGTTCGGTAAATGTCTGTTACGTCTAGTTGATCTATGCAGCTGTTTAGATCTGCGGTTTCTCTGTTGAGTTTTTGCCGAGTTGATCTGTCTAGTGGGGAGAGTGGTGTGTTGAAATCCCCAACAATTAATGTCTTTGGATCTATATGGGATTTGAGGGAAAGTAGTGTTTCTTTGATAAATTTGGGTGCTCCATTGTTTGGCGAATAGATATTTAGAATTGTAATATCCTCCTGAAGGAGAGATCCTTTAATTAGTATGTAGTGACCTTCTTTATCTCTTCTCACGATTTTTAATTTGAAGTCTATTTTATCTGATATTAGGATTGCAACTCCCGCCTGTTTATGAGGGCCGTTTGCTTGGTAGATTTTGTTCCAGCCTTTAACCTTGAAAATGTGTTTGTTTTTACGGGCAAGATGTGACTCCTGCAGGCAGCAGATAGAAGGGTCTTGTTTTTTAATCCAACTAGACAGTCTATGTCGCTTAATTGGAGAGTTCAGTCCGTTACCGTTAAGAGATAGGACTGAGAGGTATTTGGGTGTTCCTGTCATGTTATCTACCTTCTTGGGGGCTGCGAAAGCTGGGTTCTTCCTATGGTTCTTGGATTCTCAGTTTGGGTGCAGTTTGTTGGCCTTTATTGTGGTCTTGTTGGTTTTCTATGTGTAGGTCATCTTTAAGAATCTTTTGTAGGGCTGGTTTGGTGGAGATGTATTGTTTCATTTTTTCTTTGCTGTGGAAGGTTTTTATTTGGCCTTCAGTTATAAAGGAGAGTTTAGCTGGGTACAGTATTCTTGGTTGATAGTTGTTTGTTTTTAGGGCATGGCATACATCATTCCAGGCTCTTCTTGCTTTGATTGTCTCTGCTGAGAAATCTGAGGTGATTCTAATTGGTTTCCCTTTATAGGTGATTAACCTTTTCTCCCTCACAGCTTTAAGGATCTTTTCCTTGTTCTGAGTTGATCCTGTGTGGATTATAATGTGACGGTGGGATGTCCTCTGCTGGTCTGGTCTATTTGGGGTTCTAAAGGCTTCTTGTATCTGAATAGGCCTATCTTTTTGCATGTTTGGGAAGTTCTCTGCTAGGATCCTGTTAAACAAATTTCCTAGACCATTAACTTCTGTTTCTAGATGCTCCTCTACACCCATTATCCTTAAGTTAGGCCTCCTGATGGTGTCTTCCAGGTGTTGGATAGACCTATCATGTTTCTTGGACTTGTCTTGGATGGTTGTATGTTCTTTCTCTATAATATCTAGGCTGTCTTCAATCCCTGAGATTCGATCTTCTGCATGGTCTAACCTGCTGTCAAGACTCTCTACTTTGTTTTTTATCTCTTTTCCTTCTAATTGGTCAGCTTTGATGGCTTCAAGTTCTTTGTTGAAGCTCTGTTTTAGGTCTTGTATGAATCTCTTTACTTCCTTAATTTGGTGTTCAGTGTTTGTCCTCAAATCACTTAGTTGATTGGATATGGTTTCTTTGGACTCCCATTCCTTCTGTTGGGTTCCATTCAGCATTCCCTTTGTGGTCTCCCTGACTTCCTTCAGCTCTTTGTTAATGGATTGTATGGATGCCTTTAGTGATCTTTGTGTGTTCTCTACCTGGTCTCTCAATTCCTGTATTACTCTTTGTTTAGCTTCCTCACGTTCGTGGGATTCCTGCAGTTCTCTTTGAGTGTTCTCAGCCTGCTCACGCCATTCCTCCCTTTCTCTTTGAGTATTCTCAAGTTGTTCACGCAAATCCTGTATCAGTTTTTGAGTAGCTTCCTCACGCTTATGATATTCCTGTATAAACTTCTGGGATGCCTCCTCTCTCTCCCTATCACGCTCATAGAAAGTCCTTTGTAAGTTGTCAAGCTTCTCATTTATCATGTTTGCCACCAGTGTTTGTAGAGCTATTTCGGAACTCTCCTCTGGATTGTTCATTATCTGATCTGACCCCTGACTATCAAGATTGGGAATTGAGATACCCGAATTTGCCATTTTTCTTGTGTTTTTCCGGCTTACTCGGCCCATTTGAGATGAAGATTGCACCAGTTTTGTGCTAGAACACTATCTTAAGGCAACCATCAACCAAAGTTTGCATTTGTACAGTCAATAGTCTACAGATACAATCTAGTTCAACAGATACATCTATTCAACATCAAACAACTATATTTTAAAGGACTTCAAACCGCAGAAAAGAATTTGGAAAACCAGAAATTATTAGGATTAGGGAGAGATGTGGGTGAAAAATAGGAATAGATTGGTGTGGGGAGGCACAGGGAGAGTTAACTATGTCCTAATCACAATGCAGGAAATGGGTTGGGTAGGATGCAAGTAGAGAGAGAAAAAGAAGAGAGGGATAGGGGAATGAAAAGAGACCAGAAAAAAAATAGAAACGTAAAAATTAATGTTATTGTAGAGATTAAAAGACCATCTATTTAGAGAGGAATGTGAATATGTTGTGAGAAAGGGAGGGACATAGAGGAGATGTGAAAAAACTTTAAGGATGGGAAAGGGAGAAGAAAAGATCAGAAGTTCAGTAGAGCGAGATAAAAACACAAAGATAATTAAGAAAGAAAGAAAAAGAGAAAGAAGACAAGAAAAGAAAGGAAAACGCTCATTCACGTATTCCTAAAATAAAAATTATAAGAGGAGAAAAAACAAAAAAAAAGTTACTGGAAATCAATTATTTTTTCAGAAGAGGCAAAAATTAAAGATTAATAAAAGAGCCGGGCGCTGGTGGCTCACGCCTGTAATCCTAGCTACTCAGGAGGCTGAGATCTGAGGATCGCGGTTCAAAGCCAGCCCGGGCAGGAGAGACCATGAGACTCCTATCTCCAATAAAACCACCAGAAAACCGGAAGTGGCGCTGTAGCTCAAGTGGTAGGGCGCTGGCCTTGAGCTGAAGAGCTAAGGGACAACGCCCAGGCCCAGACTTCAAGCCCCACGACCGACCAAAAAAAAAAAAAAAAAAAAAAAGATTAATAAAAGTTTTAAAAGAGAAAAAAATTTATATATATATATATATATATAAGGTAGCAAAAAACAAAAAACAAACAATAAAAAAGAAAAGAAGAAGAAAAAAAGAGAAAAAAAAAGAAGAAAAAAAAAAAGTCCTTTGATTTTTTTTTGGGGGGGGGAGGGGTGGGAAGAATCCTGTATCTCCCTTTTGTCTGTAACAAGCCTTTTGTTGGAGTCTCTGGTCCGCTTGAGGTCCTGTGGCTTGATTGGTTTCTTAAGTCGGTTTGTTGGAAGAGGCAGAAAAATGCTTTGCTTTACCCAAGATTTTGAGATCCCCCTCCCAGGTTAGTTTTCTAGGAGGGTGATCTGCTTTGAGAATCACAAAAGAAGGGGATGCAGTGGTGAGGCTAGGTTCTGGGTAGAGTTGAGGCCTTTCAACAATCAGTAGCTTTTTCCTGGGGCTGTTTTGTGCAAAAAAAAAAAAAAAAAAAAAAAAAAAATCTCCCAGAGCCCAGCCTGGAGCCGTTCTCAGGGATTCTGTTTTTCAATTGATTGTTGAGGCTGCTAGAGGGAGGGGCAGCCTCTGTCTCTGGTTACCCAGTGAGTGCCTGAGCTGGGTGACTTTTCCCTGGATGGAGCTGAGTCTGGCAGGTCACTTCGCCGTTAAGTTCTTGTGACCTGCTAAATGACTCGTTTTATTCCAAGGCCTGGGTTGGAGCTGGCAGCTCCTCCGAGCTTTGTCGGTATCCAAGATGGAGATCACCGGTGCTGGGGGGGGAGGGGTGGCCTTCCCTCCTCTGCTCCCTAAGAAGGAGTGAGGAAGTCGGGCTTCTACTCACGCCGAGTCTTGGATCCTGGGTCGTCTCTGGTCTGCAAGCTGCAGGGTGAAGATGTCCGCTCTTTGTTGGTTCTTGCTGGTGTTGAGTAGAATCCGCTCGCTCACTGCGTCTGGCTCCTTCGTCCCGGACTCTCTGTGTGAGCACTCAGGTATAGCCCCCGGCTGTGGTCTCTGCCGCTTGCGACCCTGCCGCTGCCGCCGCCGCCGCAGCCATGGCGGAGGCTGGCGAGCACTCAGGTGCTTCTTTTTGCCTGGCTTCCCCTCTCTTGTCTAACTCTCTGTCCTGTGATGGCACACTTGGTGTGATTGTCTGGCTTAGGACTGTTCACTGGAACTCTAAAGCTGCTTTCTATGGGAGAGCTTGTTCAGATTCCAGCTTCTCCTCCGCCATCTTCCCGGAACTCTCCATGAGTACATTTTCTATGAAGTGTTATTACCTCCTTCTTTTATCTCCCACCTTCCAAATTCCAACTTCCCTCCCCACCTTTCCAACTTCTCCCTCCCTACCCCTGAAGTTGTTTTCAACATAGTATCTTATACATCACATTATTACAATTTGTAATCCTGTAACCTTATTTCAGCATTTCACAAAAATATTAAGAAGGTGAAACATGTATTATCAGTGGGTATGATCAAGAGGAGAGTGATAGACAAATAGAGAGGAATGGTGGAAAAAGACAGTCATAATATTATATATATATATATATATGTATAGATATATATGAAAATGAAACTAGGTAAACTGATCAGATGGATGAGTTTAGGAATGATCAAGAATCATTGTTTTCATAAACTTACATGATGAATTGAAACCCCTTTATAGAACTACTAAAGGTTAATAATAAAAAGCAAATCAAGAAAGAAGCTATCACATAAACACATTTTTTAAATTTCTATAAGTAGTTATCCTTAAACTATATTTAAGACTACAAAATATTGTTCACAAAATATTATCTAATTTTTACATTGCTATTATTAATTTAGAAAATCAAATGTTTTTGAGTAAAGAAAAATCATACTGTGTGTGGCATATTAAAATCTATATACTTGATGTATCTCTGTGTTGCAATCTATTGGTTTCTATTCCATTTCAATCCTTTCATACCACTAGTTCTGTTCCTTTAAATCTTACTGTGGAAAGGAACTTGTAAATGACAGTTCGTTTATTTCCTATAGCAGTCATTCAATTAAAGGACTTTACCAAGGTTGTTAGACTTTCAAATTTACATAATTTGACAGTTGGCTCACTTGATAGACCTTACTTTAAGGATATCATCTTTGCTAGTTTTCGATTTTATTGTTTTAAAATTATGCTTATGCTGCTGGAAAGTGCATAATGAATGAGTCTTAAATCCTAGTCTGAATGTGAGGCACTAAGACAAGTGAATATTTCATTCACATGATTCCAAGTTTCCCCAGGCTCTCTTTACAATGGAAATTCCTGATAGAAAAGATACTAAACAGAACTTTGAAAGTATGTGCTTATCAACATTCTGCTGCACAATTAGAAACAAATACTTTATGCAATTTTCTTTCAATACCAATACCAAGACATTACCCTCAGAAATTCTAATGTGATTGATAGAACTTATAGATAGGTAGGCTGAAAATTTTCCCACTTTCTTGAGAGTGATACTAGTATCTTGCTACTCAAAACAGGGTTTTCCAGTGAGCAACATTTCTATTATCTCGGTCATGTAATAGGTAGCTAGCATGGCAGGATCTTAAGTCTCAAAATACTGAAATAGAATTTTGACAAGATCTCTCAGGTGGATTCGATGTACATTGAAGTTTGATTAAGTTTTGTATCCAGTTTATCACCTATCATGGCAAAATGATATGTTAAGTAGCATTGTAAGAAATAACTTATACAACAAAAAAGTAAACCAGAAGTTTTTCTTGTTAAAACACTGTCAAGTATACATGCATTTATCAAAGGTACATGCTCTAAATTGAAATCAATAATGGTCAGCATTTACACATCTACTATAGCTGTATGTCGCTACTGCCTCGACCAGCAAGGAAGACTCGACACCGAACTCTTCTCTCTGCAGTTTATTCAGGCCCTTTGAGTAATCTTCTGACCCCAACCAACCTCAGGGAGAATTCCCCACAGCTTTAAGTACCCGCTGGGTAGCCAACCCTGATACGCCAAGTGGGAACCACCAATAGGTTCAGGTGTGCGGAAGCAAGCCAGATTCTTTGCCTTAGCCATATAAGGAGTTGTTTACCACAGAGAGCACTCACCATCGGGAAGGCGGAGGGCGGAAGCCGGCGCCATCTTCCAGGTGCGGCTGCACGCAGCTCTCTACAGCTATAACATACTTTTTATATGAATGTTGAAACTATTTTGTGTATTGACAATGTTTATACTTATCTCAAAGAATTTAATCATAAATAACATGGAGAAAACCCATGAAAACTAAGTGTACTAATTAAACAACACAATAAAATTAACCTTTCTTCATTAAAATAGGAAAAGTGGAAAATATAGGTTTTAAATATTTTCTTACATGATTGAAAGAAAAAAAAACACTGGGATGCAGAAAACAATCTTTTTAGAATTCTTTTTACAAAAATGCATCTAATTTTTTTAGAAACATTCATGTCATATTATTACTGAAACTCAGAGAAATGTAAAGCAATTGTGAATGCAATATAAAGCAAATGTAAAGGCAATTGTGAATGGCTGGAGAATGAGCTAATCAGGAGGCTGAGGCAGAAAGACCGTTTAAGTCTTGGAGTTTCAAATCAAGCTGGGCTGTATAGCAAGACATCATCTCTCCTCCCCCTGAAAAAGAAAGAAAAAAAATTAATAGGAGTCAAGTAAATGTAGATACTAAGAAGAAAAGTAGTAGACAAATGAAGATGAGAAGATGGGGAGAATGCAGTCTATAGTTCAAAATTATGAAGAGTGAGGGAAGGGTTGGTTAGGGATAGATGGATGAGAATGTTGAAAGTGATGTTATTGACCAAGATGAATTTTATTCATAAACTCCTTTGTACAATTACTTAAAAATAAAAATAAATGCATGAATAAATAAATAAATGTCACTTTGATTCATCTATGATGACCAACACTGAAGAAGAGATGAAAGTGAATAATTGCAAGCAAAGAACATAGTTCTGAATCTAGAAAGTACCCCTTGCATCTTCCATACTAAGGCCATTTCAAAGCCAAAGTCACTACAATCTCAAAGGCTTTACAAAACATAGTATTCCCTGTTGAGAAGGCATTCATTAAGTATGGTCTTTGGGCAAACATTGCTGCACTAGCTACTACTTCCTTTTCCCCTTTTTTCTCCTTTTTATTGTAAAGGTAATGAACAGAGAGGTTACAGTTATATAAGTAAGGAAAAGAATACAATTCTTTTGAAACATTGTTACCCCCTCAGTCATTTTCACCTACTGTTCCTCCCCTTCCACCTTCTATTCCCCAAGTTGTAAAGTTGATTTCCAGTACGGTATCTTGTGAGTATCTCTATTGCATTGGTTCAACCTTTGTCCTTTGTCTTGCTATTTCTGTGATTCCCCTTCCCATCCCCAAATCAGATAAACATATAAAATCCAAAAATACTAAAATGAAAAACAGTAACAACAGGGGTAAACCAAAGGAAAAATAAAAACCAAAAGATAAAAGAAATAGCTGTATAAATTACACTAGGGGAAAAAAAGCATCCCTTATTTCCATATCTTCTATTTCATTTAGATAAGCAGTATTTTATATGGTAATATGTGCATAGCTATTAAGCTATTGTGATCCTCTGCTAGGATTAGTCTAGACACATACTAATTATTACATATGAGGGAAACCACAGAGCCTATGTTTCTTTGTGTCTGGCTTATTTCACTTAATATGATGTTTTTCCAAGTCTTTCCATTTCCTTGTGAAGGAGGTAATGCCATTCTTTCTGGTGGAAGCATAGAATTCCATTGTGTAAATATACCACGTGTTCTCTATTCATTCATCACTGGGGGCATCTGGGTTGATTTTATGTGTTCACTATGGTAAATAATATGCTTCCATGAACATCATTTTTCTGTAGGTTTAGTGTGGTCTTCTTTGTCATCATTTGGGTAAATGCCCGGGAATAGAATTTCGGAGTCATAGGGGAGTTCTATGTTTAGCGTTTTGAGGACCCTCCATACTGCTTTCCAGAGTGGTTAAACAAGTTTACATTCCCACCAACAATGCAGTAGCATTCCCTTTTGACCACAAAGCTGCCAGCATCTGTTGTTATTAGATTTCTTGATAATTGTCATTCTAACCGCGGTGATTTGCATTACTTTCATGGCCAGAGATGTTGAACATTTCTTCATGTGTCTATTGGACATTCTTATTTCCTCTACCAAGAAATATCACTTTCAGTCTTTAGCCCACTTATTAATAGAATGGTTGTTTCTTTGAGGACTTGTTTCTTTTGTTGGGGGGAATTCTTTTAGCCTTAGCATATCTTAGATATGAAGCCCTTGACTGTTGTATATCTAGTAATGATATTCTCCCAATCTGTGAGGTATTTGTCTTGCTAGCTTTGTCATGCAGAGATTGCAGTTTAATGCAATCCCATTTTTCCATCCTCTCTTTTATTTTATTTTTTGTTTTTGTGTTTCTGAGTTCTTTATTGAGAAAGTTTCAAACAGTGCTAAAAAGGCCCAGTGTATCTCTTAATCCTTCCTGTAATGCTTTCAGGGTATCTGATTTTAGATTGAGGTCTTTGATCCATTTGGAATTGATTCTTGTACAGGTGATATATACAGTTCCAACTTCAATTTTCTACATGTCTGTAGCCAAATACTCCTTTGGGTTCAGCCAGAACTTTTCAGACAAGACAAGGATTATTCTCTAAGTACTTCTACCTTTTATTTTAGTAAAATCATTTAGATTTGTCCTTATTTGTATTTATATCACCTATTCCTTTACATGAAATACTCTAAATATCTTTAGATTCATGTTTGAAATAATCTCCTTTAGTTAGTCGAACTGGTCAATATAAAAAAATCTCTTATAAAGTCTGAATTTGTGAGATGTAAGGAAATGCTTTCTTATCTACTAATATCTAACTCCAGGAATAATTGTTTTATTATTTCCTGGATTTTTTAAAATTTCTGACTTCTTTTTAATTGGTTACAGTTGCATATATAAGGTAATAAGTACATTTCTTGTCCAACATTATTACTCCCTCCCTTGTTTTTCTCCCACTTTCCCTCCCTCCCAATTTCTCCCCATCCCAAGTTGTAAAGTTCATTTTCAACATATTGGGTTGTGTCTTTCACTGTTGTTTTGGTTAAACCTTAGCATTTGTCTCATCATTTTTTAAATTCTCCTTCCATTTTCCATTTCAGATAAATGTATACAAGACACAGGGTACCAGTCTGAAATTTCAAAGAGAAGGACAGGATGAAAAATTTTTGTTCATAAGGTGGTTTCATTTTTACTTCAGCTTTTCATAATGTAAATATATTTTCAATTATTATAATTGTTACACTAATTATAAAACTACTAGCAATTCTTTTTTTTTTTTTTTTTTTTTTTTGTCGGTCATGGGGCTTGAACTCTGGGCCTTGGCGCTGTCCCTCAGCTCTTCAGCTCAAGGCGAGCACTCTACCACTTGAGCTACAGCGCCACTTCTGGTTTTCTGGTGGTTTATTGGAGATAGGAGTCTCACGGTCTCTCCTGCCCAGGCTGGCTTTGAACCAAGATCCTCATATCTCAGCCCCCTGAGTAGCTAGGATTACAGGCGTGAGCCACCAGCGCCCGGCAAAACTACTAGCAATTCTATGAGTAACTCATTTGCACATTCTGGATACCAACAGAGAAGGTGTGGATGTATATACATGTATTTATATATATGTATATATAGCATAATTAATTATAACAATTTTAAAGTAGCTATATCATTATTCTCTATTAAAAATTTTCTAGCATACATTGTGTATGAAAGTGAAAATAGTTCCCATATGTACGTGTAAATGGTAGTTCACAGATTGGTGTGAAAAAAAACAAAAAATAATAGTAAATACTTGTTTTTCTCTAACATTATTTCTAAATATTTATTGGTATTAATTTGTTTGATGTTTGCAACAGCTTCAATATTTTGTAGTATTTCAAAATCAAATCAAAACAACATTGAGATATCACCTCACTCCAGTTAGAACAGCAAAAATCAAGAACTCTAACAACAACAGATGCTGGAGGGGATGTGGACAGAAAGGAACCTTACTTCATTATTGGTGGGAATGTAAACTTGTTCAACCACTTTGGAAAGCAGTAGGAGGTTCCTCAAAAGACTTCACATAGATCTCCCCTATGATCCAGCAATCGCACTTTTGGGCATTTACCCAAATGTATACAAACAAGACCACACTAAAGCTACCAGCACAACTATGTTTATTGCAGCATTATTTACCATAGCTAAGATATGGAACCCAGAAGCCCCTCAGTAGATGAATGGATCAAGAAAATGTGGTATATATACACAATGGAATTCTATGCCTCCATCAGAAAGAATGACATTTCCCCATTTGTTAGGAAATGGAAAGTTTGGAAAAAATTATATTAAGTGAAGTAAGCCAGGCCCAAAGAAACATAGGTCCCATGGTTTCCCTTATTTGCAATATCTAGTATAGGTATGAGTCAAGCGGAAAAGGTCAGATAATGTGATGTTAGAAAAACGAACCCTTAAATATGTATTTTAATGTTTTCGTTTCTTTCATGCATGTGTTTCTAACGCATTTATAAGATTATTTCTTTGTTGCTTTGTATGTCCCTCCCCTACAGTGTAACCCCCGCTTTTACTTTATTTGATGTCAGTATAACATGTGGAGGAGATGGGGACAAACAAGTCGTTTAAGGATTCAGGTGGACCTGTTGCAACAAGGAGAACTACAAAATGTCATGTCAAAGCAAGCTTTACAAAGTCGGTGTGGGGGAGGGATGGGGGTATGATTGGGTGGGGGGGAGGGGGGAGGCTGGGAAGGGAGGTGAAGGGTAAACAAAGGAGGAGGCTGCAATGCTTGGTAAGAAATGTATGCATTATCCTGCCAATGTAATTGTAACCCCTCTGTACAGTATGTTCTCAAATAAAATAAAATAAAATTTAAAAAAAATTGAAAGCTTATGTATTAAAAATTTAGGAAAATTTCTCTTCATAAGTAAGTTTTATTCAATTAGTTCATATGGTTTTAGTCTTGTTGCTCAACTGTAGCTTTATGGGTAATGCACTGAATTGGGCACTTTCTATTGCTTATGAGATAAACTAATTGATCCATCACAAGTGATGTTGTTTACAAATGGCTGTTGCATAAAATGTGTATATTTGTCCTTTCATATTCTTATTTTTTGTTTTTAGCTATTACAATTTCAAATTCTTAATAAGTTTTTTTATTGTGAAAACATTGTACAGAGGGATTACACTTATAAAAGCAAGGTTATGAGTACATTTCTTATGCAGCATTGTTGCCTTCTCCTTTGTTTTTCCCCTAACATCCCTTCCCTCCCACCTCCTCAACTATCTACCTGCACTCCCCCACCTGAATTGTAAAGCTCGTTTGTCCACATAGGGTATTGTACATCTCATTGTTGCAATGGGTCCACCTGTATCCCTTTTTAAACAATTTGGTTTTTTTTTCCCTTCCCCTCCCCAAATTATAACAACATCAAATACAGTGAACACAGGGATTAAACCTTGGCGGAGGGACATACAAAGCAACAAAAAAAAAATCACATCCTTCCTTATAAATACGTTAGAAACAATAGCAAGAATGAAAAAGGTAAAAACAAAAACAAAAACATGTGTGTCCCTATCTTGGGGTTCATTTCACTTAGCATCATCTTATCTGAACTTTTCTGGTTGTCCCAGACATATACTAGTTATTGCTAATAAGAGGAACCATGGGACTTATGTTTCTGTGGGCCTTGCTTATTTCCCTTAATATAATTTTTTCCAAGTCTTTCCATTTCCTAGCAAATGGGGTAATGCCATTTTTTCTGATGGAGGAATCGAATTTATATATATAAATATATACATATAGATCTATATCTATCTATCTATATATATACATATAGATCTATATGTATAGATAGATAGATAGATAGATAGATAGATAGATAGATAGATAGATAGATAGATAGATAGATAGATAAAAAATCACATTTTCTTGATCCATTCATCTACTGAAGGGCATCTGGGTTGGTTCTATATCTTAGCTATGGTAAATATGCTGCAATAAACATAGTTATGCTGGTAGCTTTAGTATGGTCTTGTTTGTGAACATTCAGGTAAATGCCCAAAAGCGGGATTACTGGGTCATAGGGGAACTCTATGTGGAGTCTTTTGAGGAACTTCTATACTACTTTCCAAAGCAGTTGAAGTTTGCACTCCCACCAACAGCACAGTAGGGTTCCTTTTGGTCACATCTCCTCCAGCATCCCTGTTGTTATTAGAGTTCTTGATTATAGCCATTCTAACTGGGGTGAGATGGAATCTCAATGTTGTTTTGATTTGCATTTTGTTTATGGCTAGAGAGGTTGAGCATTTCTTCATGTGTCTACTGGTAATTGTTATTTCCTCTTCAGAGAAGTTTCTCTTTACGTCATTAGCCCACTTATTTATCAAGCAGTTGTTTCTTTGAGGATTTGTTGTTGGGGGATTTAATTTGTTGAGTTGTAAGTATATTTTAGATATGAGACCCTTGTCCATTTTATGGCTAGTGTAGATCTTCTCCCAATCCGTGGGCTTTCTATTGATCTTGCTAGATATGTCCTTTCCCATGTAGAAGCTCTGCAGCTTCATGCAATCCCATTTGTCCAACTTTTCTTTGATCTGTTGTGTTTCTGGGTCTCTATTAAGAAAATTATGGCCTATGCCAAGGAGACCCAGGGTTTCTCCTATTTCCGTTCTGTAATGGTTTCAGGGTGTCTGCTCTGACTCCGAGGTCTTTGATCCATTTGGAATTGATTCTGGTGCTGGGTGATATGTAACGATCTAGCTTTAGTTTTCTCCAGGTGATTAACTAATTTTGCCCGCACCAATTACTGAAGAGGCTTCTTTGTTCCATTCTGTTTTTTAAGCGCCCTTATTGAAGATGAGGTGGCTGTAGGTCTGTGGATTCATTTCTGGGTTTTCAATTCTATTCCATTGGTCCTGAAGTCTCTTCTTTTGCCAGTATCAAGCTATTTTGATTATTATGCATTTTTAGTAGAGTATGAAATTTGATATTGCTATTCCTCCAGCACTGTTCTTTCTGTTAAGAATCATTTTTGCTATTCAGGGTCTTTTATTGTTCCATATGAATATTTTGATTGCCTCTTCTATTTCCTTGAAGAATGAGGTTGGAATATTGATGGGTAACACATTGAATTTGTAAGTAGCCTTGGGAAGTATTGCCATTTTCACAATATTGATCCTTCCAATCCAGGAGCATGGAAAGTTATCCACTTTCTAAGTTCTACGTTGATTTCCTTTTTCAGGTTTTCAAAGTTTTCATCATAGAGGTCCTTCACTTCTTTGCTTAAGTTAATTCCTAGGTATTTTATTTTTTATGGAGTTCTTACAAATGGAGTTGGTATCCTGATATCAGCCATGCTGTTCTCATTATTGGTATATAGAAAAGCCATTGATTTTTAGGGTTAATTTTATTCTTTTATTCTTTGAAATTTATTTTTTACACATTTTAATTGTTTATAATTTATTTCCACGATATGTGTGACAATCATTATTTTTTCTTCTTTTTTTATTGTGAAAATACTGTACAGAAGGGTTACAATTACATGGACAAGATTATGAGTACATTTCTTATCGAGCATTGTAACCTCCTCCTTTGTTTCCCCTTCACATCCCTTCCCATCCTCCTCCAGATCCCCCACCCAATCCTCCTCACCCCCGCCACCAAGGTTGTAAAGTTTGTTTTCAACATAATGACTCATAAATCTGGTTGTTTCAATGGGTCCACCTGTATTGAGGGTTAATTTTATACCCTGCTACTTTGCCAAATTTTCAAATCAGCTCTTGGGAGTGGAACCCATGGGATTCTTTAAATACAAGATCATTTCATCTGCAAAGAGGGAGAGTTTTACTTCATCTTTCCTTATTTGGATCCCCTTTATGTTTACATGTTATCTCAGTGCTGTAGCTAGGCATTCTAATACTAGATTGAAGAGAAGTGGAAAGAGTGGACATCCTTGTCTCATTCCTGAGTTAAGAGGAAATGGCTTTAATTTTTCACCAGTAAGTATAATGCTGGCTGTAGGTTTGTCATATTCAGCCTTTATTGTATTGAGACATGTTCCAAAGATCCGTAATATTTCCAGAGCCTTCATCATAAAGGGGTGTTGGATCTTGTGAAATGCTTTTTCTGCATCTGTTGACATGACCATGTGGTTCTCATCCTTGCTCTTGATATGATGAATTATATTAATTGATTTGCACATATTGAACCAGATTTGCATCCCTAAAATGAATCCTATTTGATCGTGGTGTATGACTTTTTCGATGAATCGATTGGCCAAAATTTTTGTTGAGAACTTTTGCATCGATGTTCATAAAATATATGGGTCTATAGTTCTCTTGCTTTGATGAGTCCCTGCCTGGTTTGGGGATGAGGGTTATGATGGCTTCATAGAAAGAGTTCGGTAGTGAACTTTCTCTTTGGTGTGAGTTCTACTTTGAAGTCCTTGTAGAATTCTGCTGTAAATCCATCTGGTCCTGGGCTTGGTAAATCCATCTGGTCCTGGGCTTTTCTTAGATGGGAGGTCTCTTATGGCTGTTTCTATTTCAATCCTTGACATGGGCCTGTTATGTTGGTTTAACTCATCTTGGTTTAGTTTCAGCATGTTGATATTTGGAGGGAAATAATCCATTTCTTCCAGCTTCTCAAACTTATTAACATAAAGCTTTGAGAAGTATTTCCTTATAATCTGAATCTTGGTTGTTTTTTTATTTTATTTTATTTTATTTGTGAACATATTGTACAGAGGGGTTACAATTACATGGGCAGGATAATGCATACATTTCTTACCAAGCATTGCAGCCTCCTCCTTTGTTTACCCTTCACATCCCTTCCCAGCCTACCCCTCCCCCCCAATCTTCCCCCCCTCCCCCACTCCCCCACCTCCCGCACCGACCTTGTAAAGCTCGTTTTCGACACGACAACTTGTACTTCTCATTGTTGCAACAGGTCCACCTGTATCCTTAAACGACTTGTTTTTCCCCATCTCCTCCACAAGTTATACTCACATCAAATACAGTGAAAGTAGGGGTTATACTGTGGGAGAGGGACATACAAAGCAACAAAGAAATAATCTTATAAATGCGTTAGAAACACATGCATGAAAGAAAAAAAAAACTTTGTGGTAATGTTTCTTTTGTCAACTCTGAGTTTGTTTATTTGGATGTGTTCTCTTCTTTTTTTGATAAGATTTGCCTAGGGTCTGTCAGTTTGTTAATTTTTTCAAAGAACCAACTCTTTGTTTTGTTGATTCTATTTTTTATTCTAATTCATCTAATTCTGATTTAATATTAATTATTTCTTTCCATCTACTAGATTGGGGTTTAGCTTGTTGCTCTTTTTCAAGGGGGTTCAGATGTCTCATTAAATTGTTGGTTTCAAATCTCTCCAATTTGTTGATGCAGGAACACAGACCTATAAACTTGCCTCTGAGTACTGCCTTTGCTGTGTCCCAGAGGAGCTGGTAATTTGTCTTTTCATTTTTGTTAAATATCATAAACATTTGAATTTCCATTCTAATCTCTTCCCTTACCCACTGGTGATTCAACAATGTGTTGTTAAGTCTCAATGTGTTACAAGAATTTCTTTGGTAGCTTCTGGTGCTGAGTTCTAATTTTATTCTTTGTGGTCTGAGAGAATGCAGGGCAAAACTTCAATATTTCTGAATTTGGACAAGTTCGCTTTGTGACCTAAAATGTGGTCTATTTTGGAAAATGTTCTTTATGCTGCTGAGAAAATGTATTCTGATGCTGCTGGGTGGAATATTTGGTAGATGTCTGTTAAATCTAATTGATCTGTCCAGTTGTTTAGATCTGAAGTTTCTCTATTGAATTTTTGCCAAGTTGATCTATCTAGTGGGGATAGTGGTTTTGTACAGTACCCAAGAAGTAATGTCTTTGGATCTTTGTGAGATTTGTGGTAAAGTAGTGTTTCTTGGATAAATTTGGGTGCTCCGTTGTTTGGTGAATAGATATTTAGAATTGTAATATCCTCTTGAAGGACAGATCCCTTAATCAGTATGTAGTAACCTTCTTTATCTCTTTCAACTAATTTTAATTTGAAGTGTATTTTATCTAATATTAGGATTGCAACTCCTGCCTGTTTATAGGGGCCATTTATTTGATAGATTTTATTCAAGCCTTTCACTTTCAAAATAGTTTTGTCCGGGCAAGCTGTGACTGTTGAAGGCAGCACATAGAAGGATCTTGCTTTTTATTCCAACATAGAGAGTTTATGTTGCTTAGGTGGAGAGTTAAGACCATTAATGTTGAGAGGTAGGACTGAGAGGTGTTTGGTAGTTCCTGCCATGTTATTCACCTTCTTGGGGGCTGGGACAACTGGGTTCTTCCTATGATTCTTGGATTCTCAGTTTGGATGTGGTTTCTTGGCCTTTATTGTGGTCTTGTTGGTTTTCTATCTGTAGGACATCTTTTTAGGGCTGGTTTGGTGGAGATATATTGTTTAGTTTTTGTTTGTTATGGAAGGTTTTTATTTGAACTTCGTTTATGAAGGAGAGTTTATCTGGGTACAGTATTCTTGGTTGATAGTTGTTTGTCCTTAGGGCATGGCATACATCATTCCAGGCCCTTCTTGCTTTGATTGTCTCTGCTGAGAAATATGAGGTTTTTCTAATTGGTTTGACTTTATATGTGATTGATCTTTTCTCCTTGACAGCTTTAAGGATTCTTTCCTTGTTCTGAATTGATCCTATGCATATTATAATGTGAGAGTGGAATGTCCTGTTCTGGTCTGGCCTATGGAGCTCTAAAAGCTTCTTGTGTCTGAATAGGCCTATCTTTTTGCATGCTAAGATCCTGTTAAATAAATTTCCTAGACTATTAATTTCTGTCTTTAGGTGTCCCTCTACACCCATTATCCTCAGATTAGGCATTCTGATGGTGTCTTCCAAATGTTGAATAAATCTATCATATTTCTTGGATTTCTCTTGGATAGTTGTATGTTCTTTCTCTATAATATCTATGCTGTCTTAAATCCCCAAGACTAGATCTTCTGTATGGTCTAACCCACTGGCAAGACTTTCTACTTTGTTTTTTATTTCTTTTCCTTCTAATTTGTTAGCTTTGATGGCTTCATATTCTTTTTTGGAGATTTGTTTTTGAAATTGTATGAGCTTTTTTACTTCCTTTATTTGGTATTCAGTGTTTATTCTCAAATCACTTAGTTGATTGATTATGGTTTCCTTGGACTCCCTTTCCTTCTGATGTGTTCCATTCAACATTCCTTTTGTGGTCTCTCTGGATTCCTTCAGCTGTCTATTTATGGATTTCCATGAATGCCTCTATTGATCTTTGTCTATTCTTATCTGGTTCATGCATTTTCTGTATTACTCTTTGATTAGCTTCCTCACGTTCACACAATACCTGTATTTTTCTTTGACTATTCTCAGCCTGCTCACACAATTTCTGTATTAATCTTTGATTTGCTTCTTCATGTTCACAAGATACCTATATTAATTTTGGTTAGACTGGTGAAGTTCCTGTATTAATCTTTGGTTTGCCTCGTCTCACTCCCTATAATGCTCACTCTGAGTCCTTTGTAAGTTTGCAATCTTTTCATTCATCATGTTTTCCAGTGGTGTTTGTAGAGCTTTTGGGGAATACTTCTCTGGATTATTCACTAATTGTTCTGTCACCTGATCATCATGAGGTGAATTGAGATACCTGGACTTGCCATTTTTCTTGTGTTTCTCCATCTTGTTCTACCCATTTGGCATGAAAGTAACACCAATTTTGTGCTAGAACACTATTTTAAGGCAAGCATCAACCAGAGTCCTGTAGTTGCCTAGTCAAAATGGCTGCAGATACAATCTATTTCAACTGATACAATCTATTCAACATTAAACAACTATGGATTAATGGGCTAAGAACATCAAAGAGGGATTTAGGGGACCAGAAATTAATAAGTTTAGGGAGAATTGTGGGAAAAAATAAGATTAGAGGGATGTGGAGAATTGAAAGGGAAGAGTGAACTTAACCATGTCCTAATCTCAGAGAGGGAAATGGATAGGACAGAATGAAAGGAGAGAGATTTAAAAAAAAAGAAAAAAGAAAAAAAAACAAAACATGAAATTTAAACAAAAAAATGAAAATTAAAAAAATGAAATTTAAAAAATGAAACACAAATATTAAGTATAAAGAAATGATATTGAGAGAAGAAAAGAACAGGATGAGAGTAGTTGAGAGATAAAAAGGAAAAATGAAAAAATGAAAATATTTTAAAATTGAAATACTTAAAAATTATATAGGTATAAAGAAATAATTCTATTAAAGAAGTTAAGCCTAAGACATTGTGAATTGAATAACAAATTTCTGAATTAAGTACACAATAAGGTAAAAGTTGTAGTAATCAATGATAAGTATATATCCTGAGTTGAGCAGAACAGCAATTAAGACGTGAAAAAGAAAGAAAAAAAAGGACGAAAAGGTCAAAAGAGATTAAAACACACACTTACACACACACACACACACACACACACAAACACATTAAAAATAGAAAAATGAGTTTTTTGTTTGTTTGTTTTTCGGGGTGGGGTGAGAACTTGCATCTCCCTTGTATCTGTAACCAGTCTCGTGGTGCAGTCTCTGGTCTGCTTGTGTTGTTTGGTTTTCATGTGGCTTGATTGGTTTCTTAAGTCAGTTCATTTGAGCCGGCAGAAAGAAACTCTCTGCCTTACCCAAGACTTTGTGATCTTCCTTCCAGGCTAGTTCAGGGGGAGGGAGATCTGATTTGAGTATCACAAAAGAGAGAGATGGCTGTTTCCACTAGCTTGGAGTTGCTCTGATGAGGCTTGGTTCTGGGTAGGGTTAAGGCTCATTAGCTATCAGTAGCTTTTCCTTGAGGGACTAGCTCCTCACAGAGCCCAGCCTGGAGTCTTTCTGAGGATATATGATTACTGAGTTTCAATTGTTTTCTAGGATGCAGTGGGGAGGGGCAGCTTCTGATTCTATTGACAGAATAAATATAACATACTAGGCATCTATGGCTATCAGGGTTCTTTCCTCCTTACACTCTTTGCTTATTAGAGGAATTCTTGAACATTTCCATTTGGAAGAGCTCTCTCAAACTTGGTTCTGAATCAAATGTTCCTCTCCTTGTTTCACAGTATTATATTGGCATGCTCTTTTGTACTGAGTCTACTCAGAGTTTGTGTTTGAATGTGAAATTTATCTTTTAATTTTTTTCTTTATTCAGACACAGCATTCACACATAAAAATATGTGTGAGTGTGTGTGCCCCGTGTACTTGACTACCTTTTGAAATATAGCTCTAATATTTATTTTAATTTTATTTTTTGTAACTGCATTTTGTTGTAGTTTCTTTTAGATATGGTCTTAAAACATTTTAAACAAAGCTGGTAGCAGATCACGATCTCTACCTCCAGACTAGTTGGAATATATGGAAATATGCCAGCACTTGCTCAATCCATCTTGAAAGGAGCAATTTTGTTTATACCATGAAAATACAGATATTTATAAGCTTAATTAAATCAATGATCAATTGCACTAATTTGTTATTGCTACCTTGGTTACTCCAAGGTAAGTTTTAGTATTGATAGTCTAGTCAAGTTTTCCTCAGATAGTAATGGCCCAGAAAAATACTTTATGAATTGTACCCCATGATGAACTCAGAGGGCAAGGTGGGTGTGCTAGAATCAGGAGACTAAAGACAAGAAGGAACACCAAGGAGGCAAAGTTCTAGGCAGCTCACATAAATTTAAGTAGGCAAAATCCCCTAATGAGTGCATTGTCTTGGATTTCCTCCAAATATTTTAGTTGAATAAATATTTCTAAGACTTATAAATGGAAAGATCCACACGAACGAATGCAAATCTATATTAGAGAGTGGGAAAAAAGTCTTAGACCACTCAAATCTATTTGCCTGTTCTGTATTTTACTTTGAACTGTTCTAGTTGTAACACCAAACTTTCTAAAGGAGACAAATGAAGCATTATGTGCTTCAAGAAGTTGTTTCTCCATCTTTAATAATAACAGACTTCCAAGGAATCTCTAACACACAACCTGTATAAGCAAAATGATTTAGTTACCCAGAATCCTTTTCACACAAGAAATCCAATGATTTAATAATTCCACACCAGTTTAACTTATTGGCTCCTAGAACTTCAAGGGCCTGCTTAGAAGACAATTGCCAACAGTGCACGCCTGGGAAAGCACTAATACAAAAGAATGAGTGAGATAAAGCAGACAAAATGAATTACACTAAGCACTTACAGGTTTTCTAAGGACAATAATAGGATAAATCAGGTATTAGTACTGTACATTTTGTGCCAGAGGCAATATCCTACACTGCTGTGTCTTATTACAGTACCTGATGTGCCAAGCTCCACAGAGTATACTTCCAGGCTGGGGCTGACAGAAGCAAAGTAACACACAGAGACAAAAATCCTTCAAATTTGTCTGTTACTTGAAATAAAAGAAGATAATATGAGTGTAGTATGCTAATTTGAGAATCAAAAATGTACTGTGGTTTTTTTAAAACATGGCTCCTATGGCTATTAATCCACACCACAAAATCAAAGGAAGTTATTAATCTGTCAAAAAGGACTTAAAACACTCAAAGACACTTTTGAATTTTATTTTATTCTTTTCTGATCACTGATGATGTCCATATTTTCAAAAGTAAAGGGTCTTCTTGAAGGTTTAAGGGCATGACTTTTCTTCTGGTATGAATATCTTAATCCAGAGACATATAGATACAGTTCCTCTTTAAGTAAACATGATGGAATGTCAGGCCTGCTTCTTCTAAGTAGATGTCAGGTTGATAGTAATACACATTCTTTTCCTGTGTTAATGAAAAAAGAAAGCCCACATTTCAGATCCTAGGATTAAAAACATGAGGACAAAAATGGTAGAAAAAGGGCTTTGAATGTTTATGAAAGTGATGCTCTGATCCAGTGAGACAAATATTGATATGCCATATGCTTTGCTTTCATTAATAGATATTAGTTCTCAGATGCCTGCCAGAAAGTTCCACATCATCTTCCATTTTTTAAATTAGGTACAGTAGACTAGACAAGAACATTGCATTAATTTGAGAAATATATTTGCCAGCAAATTTTTTTCATGTGTATCCCCAATATTTGAAAATTAACCTATAGTAAACACTACAAATTATTTAAAAATTCCCTATGCCCTCACAGAGTGCAGAGTCTGGAAAGTATCATTTCTGAAAGTTATGGTAATAAATATTAAAGTACTAGAGAACTCAGCTTTCACATCCCAAAGCAGGATGTAAACCTGTATATTGTGTAAAGGTCAACTGTAATTGCTCTACTACCACAGTAAATGGAATAGATTTTTACATCTATTTATCCACCCATTCATACTTTTGACACTCTGAGTGTTTATTGTCAGGGTACCAAGAGTTCAAATACAAAAGGTACAGTTTCAGCTCTTATGGGACCAAAACAAACACACATCAAAAAAAAAAAAAACATAGTCAATAGAATTATAGTAGCAAAAGGAGAGGTAAGCATTCGGTGCTAGACAGAAGAAGAAAAGGTGATTTGAGAAAAGGAATGTTTCCTTCCTCAGTCCTATTGGTTATATTTGGAGCCCATTATAGGTGATAATCCCTGAACCAACTCTCTGTACTCAGAGCTGTCCCGTGGCCTGCTCTTGTACCTGAAGACATTATTCCTTTGTTAAAATCTATTGTTCAACCTCCATTATACTCAACAGTTTTGTTTTTGTTTTTGTTTTTTCCTGGTCTTTATCTAATATCACCATTCTGTTATCATAGTTTCTGGGAGTTTTCTTGAGCTTCTAAATTTGTAGCCCTAATTTCAGTTTCCTCTGTGAGAATTAGATCTAGGTACTGCAGTTCTTATTTAAACTGACACTTGCAGCTCCACACCTTGCTTGCATTCTTCACAACCTTGATTTGCTTTCATCTGCTCATTATACTTTAAAAGTGCTCCAATCTTCTTAAGATTGGAACCCACTTCTGAATCAATTGCATGTCAGTATCAAATGTTCTATATAGATTCAGACTGCAATGATTTTGGCTCAAGCAACCATGATTAAAACTATGATCAGGGCTGGGAAGGTGGCTCAGTGGTAGAGCGCTTGCCTTGCATGCATGAGGCCCTGGGTTCGATTCCTCAGCACCACATAAGCAAAAAGAAAAAAACTGGAAGTGACACTGTGGCTCAAGTGGTAGAGCACTAGCCTTGAGCTGAAGAGCTTAGGGACAGCGCCCAAGCCCAGAGTTCAGGCCCTACGACTGGACCCCTCCCCCCAAAAAAAACAACTATGATCAACTTTGAAATATACTGTGTGAGGTAAGTGCCATGATATTACATTGTTTTCAAAAGAGAATTTAAAGAAAAAGAATGAAGATTATAATTAGTTTATTTTGAAACCATTAAGAAGTTTAAGAGAATTTTTGTTGTTGTTGTTTATTTTTTATTTTTACATGCTGTTCTCCCATACTGTGAATTTGACTGTTGTAAATGGAAAGGTTTCCACAGAGATATAAAATATACAAGAGGAAAAGGTTTAGAAAAAAATAAATCTTTAGCATATATATTGGAGGATCTGTAATAAGAGACAATGAGTCAAGCGGAAAAGGTCAGATAATGTGATGTTAGGAAAATGAACCCTTAAATATGTATTTTAATGTTTTCGTTTCTTTCATGCATGTGTTTCTAACGCATTTATAAGATTATTTCTTTGTTGCTTTGTATGTCCCTCCCCCACAGTGTAACCCGCGCTTTCACTATATTTGATGTCAGTATAACATGTGGAGGAGATGGGGACAAACAAGTCGTTTAAGGATTCAGGTGGACCTGTTGCAACAATGAGAAGTACAAAATGTCATGTCAAAACCAACTTTACAATGTCGGTGTGTGGGGGGGGGGAGGGGGGTATAATTGGGTGGGGGGAGGGGGGAGGCTGGGAAGGGAGGTGAAGGGTAAACAAAGGAGGAGGCTGCAATGCTTGGTAAGAAATGTATGCATTATCCTGCCCATGTAATTGTAGCCCCTCTGTACAGTATGTTCTCAAATAAAATAAAATAAAATTAAAAAAAAAAAGAGACAATGTCAAAAAAAGAGAATGAGTAAATTTTTTGAAATATTTTAAAAACAGCTATTGAATTTTGATTTCTGCAAAATGATTTCAAGTATTCTCAAAGGCTATTCTTGTTACTCTTGAAATTATGCATTCATTCTCACATATTTTCATACTCTCAGGCATCTGAATATAACCATCACTTTACCTGTATACAACAATAACAAACCTCCATAGGCTGTTTCATAGAGGAGAGTTAAAATAGAATTAGAATGTATAAATACCAACTTTTTTGCTACTTTGTACACTTTAGTAAGTTTTATTTTCCTTTAAGTTTATTTAGCAAATAATAATTAAGCCATTAATGAATGTAGGCCATTGTCTGGGTCTGTTGATGACCTCCCTCTCATCCAAATAGAGGCAAAGACTGACTATGGTCTGTTCTTGTCAACATATCAAACCATTGCTTATCCTGATTCTATTGGTATCTCTGATAATCTCTGGTTTTCTCAATCTTTTTTATGCTTTTAAATGCTTACTTTAATAATTTTAGCATAGGTTTATATTGTGACTTACATCCTAAAACAGTAAAATATAAGGATCTCATCCATTAAATACACATGTAACTTAATGTACAATAAGGTGATGGGATTAAAAGCTGTCTTCTTGTAAAATAGTCAAGCACTTTTTTGTAAATGATTTATATGCAATTTGTGATATTTAATTGCAAGGCCACAGTTATCTGATGATATAAGAGCTAAATGCTTACTTCAAAGATAAGTATATGTGACTCTCAGAGTGACCAGAGATCTGACATCTTTCAATAACATTATTCAAACTCAGAAAGCTATAAAACATTCTTATCTCTCTAAAACAGCTCATGAAGTCATAAATTGATTTTAAAATTTCTTTTTTCATTTATTTCATTCTTGATTTTTCTTTTTGATTTAAAAAAAACTATAAGAATCTTTAAAACTCTGATCAGAAGCATGTGTTTGGCTCTGTGACCATTTCCACTGGAACTGTGTTAAAATTATCAGCTAATGTCACAAGTAAAATCTAGATCACACTTCAAGTTCATTGATGCTATAGTTTGTCTGCTTTTAGCCAATGTAAAGTGGCTGTTTCTTCTAAATTTTTATGAAAAAAATCTTCAATTTAATATTTTTTCTACAAGGAATTCAAAGGTAAATTTTAGTACTCATTTCACTACTCATGTATTAGGAAATAATACAGTTTGGAAACTACATGGGGTTACAGTTACATAAGTAAGTAATGAGTACATTTTTTGTCAACTGTTGTTACCCACTCTTTTGTTGTTTTTTCCCCCACTATCACTTCGCTCCTCCACTCCCCCCAAGTTGTAAAGTTTATTTCCTTCATAGCATTGTTGTATTGAGTCACCTGTTGTCCTTGTTTCATGGTTTCATTATTTCCCTTCCTTTCCCTAAATCAGATAAATGTATATAGTAGACAAAGGGTTCCAGAATCAAAAACAGTGATTAATTACCAGAGATAAACCAAAGGGGGTAAATAAAATAAAAGAAAAAGAAAGAACTTGATACACTACATAGATGAGAACAAGGTCAACAACCAGAAATAGACCTGGTGTTTCCATATCTTGGAATTAATTTCAATTAGGATCATCTTATGTGGTCATATGTACATAGCTATTGAGCCATTATGATTATCTGCTAGGACTTCTAGATATATACTAATTATTACAAAAGAGGGACTCTTTGGAGTCTAGTTTCTTTGGGTCTGGATTGCTTCACTTAATATGATTTTTCCAAGACTTTTGATTTCTTTACTAATGGGGAGATGTCTTTTTTTTTTGATGGAAGCATAGAATTTCATTGTGTACATATACCACATTTTTTGATCCATTCATCTATTGATGGGCTGGTTCCATATCTTACTTATGGTAAATTATGCTGCAATGATCATAGTTGTGCTGACAGCTTTTCTGTGGTCTTGCTTGTGATCATTTGGACAAATGCCCAGAAGTGGGATTGCTGGATCATAAGGGAGTTCTATGTTTAGTCTTTTCTTGAAGAGTGTTTATAATGTTTTCCAGAGTGAATGAACCAGTTTACATTCCCACCAACAATGTAGTAGTGTTCCCTTTGGCCACATCCCCACCAGCATCTGTTATTTTTTTTGATGATTATGGTCATTCTAATTGGGATGAGATGGCATCTGAATGTGGTTTTGATTTGCATTTTTATGGACATGTTGAACATTTCTTCATGTGTCTATTGGCCACTCTTATTCCCTCTCCAGAAAAGTCTCTTTTTAAATCTTTGGCCTACTTATTAGTGGGATGGTTGTTTCTTTGAGGATTCTTTGTTGAGGGTGTTAAGTTTCTGAGCTCTAGGTATATTTTTCATATGAAGCTCTCATCTGTTGTATAGCTAGTGAAGATCTTCTCCCAAACTGTAGGTTTTCTATTTGTCTTGCTAGCTATGTCCTTTGCCATGCAGAAGCTCTACAACTTAATGTGATTCCATTTATCTAGCCATTCTTTGATTTGTTATGTTTCTGGATCTTTATTTACAAAGTTTTGACCTGTGCCAAGGAGCCCTAGAATAGTCCCTAGATACTTCCTATATATTTTCAGGCTCTCTGCTCTTATATCGAGGTTTTTGATCCATTTGTAGTTGATTCTAGTGAAGAGTGATATATAAGGATCTAACTTCAGTTTTTCTACATGTGTATAGCCAATCCTGCCAGCAACATGTGTTGAAGAGGCTGTCTTTCTTCCATCTGATAATTTTTTTGCTTCTTTATCAAAGATTAGGTGATCATAGTCTGTAAGATCATGTCTGGGTCTTCAATTCTATTCCACTGGTACTAAGACCTATTCCTGTGTCAGTACCAAATGCTTTTTATAACTACAGCTTTATAGCAGTTTGAAGTTTGGTATTGATATTCCTCCAGCACTGTTCTTCCTGGTATAGATTGTTTGTGCTATTCATGGTCTTCTATTGTTACACATGGATTTTTAGATTACTTCTTCTATTTCATTAAATAATGTTGTTGGGATGATTATAGATAGTGAATTGAATTTATATATAGCTTTGGAGAGGGGGATATTGCCATTTTCATGGTGTTAATTCTCCCAATCCAGGCACATGGGGGAGGGTTATAATTCCTTAAATGTGGTTTAATTTCATTTTTTAAGTTTTTAAAGTTTTCATCACAGAGGTTCTTGACCTCTTTGGTTAAGTTTATTCCTA
The DNA here is from genome assembly GCF_024711535.1 of Dipodomys merriami. Classification (NCBI taxonomy): domain Eukaryota; kingdom Metazoa; phylum Chordata; class Mammalia; order Rodentia; family Heteromyidae; genus Dipodomys; species Dipodomys merriami. The sequence continues at coordinate 72,379,748 of NW_027202270.1, read as the reverse complement.
GGTACTTTATTTTTTTATATGCTATTACAAAACATTTTGCTTTTTTAAAAAATTTCAGTCTCACTCATCTTATTGTTGTTGTATCCCTTTTTAATGACAAAGAAGGAAGGAAAGAATCAAAGAAAGGTGAGTGAAAGAAAGAACGTAAACAGAAAAAAGGAAGAAACAAAAGGAATGGAGGATGAAAGGATGGAAGAAAGAAAGAAAGAAGAAAGAGAGAGAAAGAAAGAATGAAAGAAAGACAGAAAGACAGAAAGAAAGAAAGAAAGAAAGAAAGAAAGAAAGAAAGAAAGAAAGAAAGAAAGAAAGAAAGAAAGAAAGAAAGAAAGAGGAAGGGAGGAAGAGTGGTAAAGAAAAGAAAGGGAAGAAGGAAGATAAAATAAGAAAGATAAAGATTTAAAATGTGAGAAAGAAAGGAAGCAAGCAAGAAGGAAAGGGAAAGAAGGAGGGAAGAAAGAACAAAGAATGTATCTTGTTTCTGGTTCTGAAATTGTCACACATACACAATCCTCAAATCTAAGTCTTTCACTACAATTCTATTATGCATTTCTCAAAACTAATGATTTTGTAAGTCTATGTATATAACAGGATTACATAACAAGTAATAAATTTCAATAACTTGTTCTGGAGTCAGCCTCAAAGCACAATCACATTAAATAATAAATTCAGATAAAGAAATTTTGAGTCAATTGGCACACATTTTACATTTCATATGTGATGAAATTAACAAGAAAAAGGTTATATTTACACATGGCTTTATTTGTTACAGTGCATGCAATCCAATAAGCCAATTCTTCTGTGTCTTGCTTCAGGAATGAAATGTATTTTATGCTGGAGTTTGTCCAAAGAAGGGTGGTAAGGAATGAATGTTTTACATTGTCCTTCAGAACGAAGTACGTACCCAATCAACCAATAAACATTTGAGGGTGGACTTTTCCTAACTGTGTTCTCTATGTCAAGAAATTGTCAGCAACAGTGGCAGAGATTGCTTGCACTGATATTGTTAACTCAGTAATGTTTACAATTAGCTTCATTCTTTTCATTCTTTCTACAACTGTGATTAAAAAAAAAAAACTACTACAGAAACCATCACACTTAAAGGTCATATGTCAAAAATATAAATTTTATTTTAATTTTCAAAAGATTTTGTGTGAGTTTTCAACATTTACTAATTGTGTCTGAGTCTAGTTTTTAAAAAGATTTTTCTGTATGAGGTTCCCCAAGGACACTACAAATGAGCAAGTCACTTTCAAGTTTCAAAACAGTTCTGCTTTGACTGACTAATTGAGGTAAAACGTCCCCAATTCAAGATGATACAAAACTCACTGGCCTTCTGTGCGGGCAGTCACAGTAATTTTTGAAGGAAGTTGATAATCATCATTCAAGGTGGACATAATAAAGGAAACATGGAAGAAAGTCTTACGGGAATAATTTAGGAAAACAGACTTACTTCTGTGTGTGGAGTTTTAGCATTTTAGTTCTGGAAAGAAAATTAGCTCTCACCTACTTTAAATTACTTCCCACTTCATGTGAAGAAATCGAGGGCAAGGGACACATTCCACATCACATACCTAGATAGAGGGGAAGCAGGAGTTAGAATTTATTTGATCTGATTCTACAGTAACTATCCTGGGGAGGAGTTGGGAATCAAACCTAAGGCTATGTACTCATTATGCATATATTTTACCAGTGCATCCCCAGACCCTATTCTGATTTTAATAATTATACTTATATAAATGTTGCATGCTTATTCATTTGTAACCACTTGCATACCACCCAGAGTGTTTATTTATATATTTATAGGCACATCCTATCTACTACAAATGAGGGAAGCCACACACCATTGTTTCTCTGGATCTAACTTACTTCATTGATATAATTTTTTTCAATTTTTTCCCATTTTCTTCACATGGGACAATATCATTCTTTTTGATGGATAAGTAGAATTCTATTGTATATATACCGCACTTTCTTCATCTATTCATCTATTGAGGAGCATCTGGGCTGATTGCGTAAATTAAGGGAAGGAGTGGTTCAAAGGTAGATGAAAATGTTGAAGGGATGATACAATTCAAGATGACTTGTATATATAGGTTGTGTTGTTTAATGAAAAAAATTAATGCATATCTTCAAAAGTAAGAAAAGTTAGGGAAATGGTGGGTTGAGAGGGGTGAGGATGAGTAAGAACTTTGAAAGAAGTGACATTGATCAAGATGTACTGTATTCATAAACTGCTGTGTTGAATGGCAACTCCTCTGTGCATCTAAAGTTAATAAAATATTGTTTAAAAAAGAAAATATATTTCATTTGCTTTTGTATGTGTGAGGGGTCAACTCAGGGTATGATTCCATGCTTGGCTTTTTTGTTCAGGGCTGGTACTCTAACACTTGAGCCACATATCAACTTCCAGTTTGTTGATTTTTAACTGAGAATAAGAGTATCATAGACTCTTCTGCCCTGGCTGACCACAAATCATGATTCTCAAATTTCAGTCTTCTGAGTAGCTATGATTACAGGAGGGAACCAATAACATTCAGTTACATATGCATATTTCTGAACTACATTTATTTGGAAGTTGAACTGTGTATAATCTGCTTTGCTAGATTGATCATAGCTGCCATAAAATTAACCTAGACAGAGAGAAACATATATAAGAGGACATTGTTATTATATCATTAATGTGTTCTTTTTCTGTTCTCACTTTGTCCTATAGAATTCAAGTTTACCAAATATTTTGATTTTATTTAAACAAATGATTATTTTCCTTTTTTTACTCTTTTAAAATTGGGCTTTGATGATAAACTTTAAAAACATCTCAATTTTAATTCCCACTGACTTTGCAATCAAATATAGCTCTTAGGTAATAAATATCAGATTCTTTGATGGAGAAAAAGGAACATTGGCAACCATATCATTCAGCTTTCTCTTATGCTTGAATCTCCTCTGCAGTTTTCCTTGTGAAATGAATATCCTATGACTACTACATTTGAATAGCTGTAATGATAGGCTACATATTATTTCCATGTTCAAATCTCTTGCTGATTTTGTGCAGAAATCTGTCCCTATTGTATAAAATTTTGGTCTTAGTGAACATCCTTGGGGCCAGATGGCCATGTGACAGTACTTCAAATATGTGCAAGCAGTAGTCTTACTCATTCTGAATCATTTCTCTTTCAAGCAAAGTATCCTTAATTCCCATAATTGTTGTTATATAATAAGGCTTACAGTCTCCCTTAATTCTTTTGATTACCTAATTTCCTTTCTCTGTTATAAACTCAATTTATTCATAGCTCATTTCAAGTAGTGAGTAAAGCATGACACATGTTCCTCAGATATAGCTGGCTAGTGCTAATATCCTACTTAATAGATATATAACAGTAGAATCTGAAGTCACAATTTATTTTGTTTATTTTTTTTCAGTCATGGGGTTTGAATTCTGGGTCTGGGTGCTGTCCCTCAGCTCTTCAGCTCAAGGCCAATGCTCTACCACTTGAGCCATAGTGTCAGTTCCAGTTTTCTGGTGGTTTATTGGAAATAAGAGTCTCACAATCTTTAGGTGCCCTGGCTGGCTTTGAACTGTGATCTTCTGATCTCAACATCCTAAGTAGCTAGGATTACAGGAGTGAGCTGCTAGCTCCTGGCTACAATTTATTTTTGATAACTACTTTCTTCCACAGATTTATATGAAATTTGCTAATTGATTCAAGTACAATGTCTTTGTTTTTTTAGATGAGCTGCTTCCCTTTTTTTCTCCATTCTGAATTATTCCCATCAAAATTTCAGCACCAAGTATAAATTCCTCAAATTCACCTCCATTAGGGGTGTGTGTGTGTGTGTGTGTGTGTGTGTGTGTGTGTGTGTGTGTGTGTGTGTGTGTGTGTGTGTGTGTGTGTATGTGTGTGTGTATGTGTGTGCATGTACCAGTTCTGGGGCTTGAATTCAAACCTGGGTGCTGTCTCTGAACTTTTGATCTATATCTGAACTCAGTGACTTGAGAAAATATTTACAATTATTTTTGTTCACAATGAAACAAAAAACAATTAATTGCTTTTATTTATTTATGGAATATTTACTGTATACCAGGTAATCTGATAATGAAAATTACCTACTTTAATTTCAGCAATTGCAAGTTTTACATAAATTACTTAATCTCAATCTTTAAGAATGTATATTATATATATATATATATATATATATATAATTTTTCCTTCTAAGGAGAAAAGAGAGTTATAGAAGTACTAAATTATTTTCTCATGATGAAGCTCACATGTTAGAGCCAAGAATGAAAAATATTGGGCTCTTTATTATAGGACTTGCTCTGTCACTAGAATAACTCTATGTATGTCAACTTACAAATAAAGAAAAATAATAGCAAGACTATTAATCACACAGGGAAAATAGCAATATCTCCATAAAAAAAAGTCTTTGAGTGGGAGATAATCAAATAATATAAAGAAATAAAGCAATAAGAAGATAACTTGCTTCAAGTGAGAACCAAAAATTCCGAAGGGTTTGTGTTGGAAAACAGTGCTGAAAGATATGGTCTCAGCATGTTATAAAAGAAAGCAAGTTGGTTAATCTAATCTACATCTATACATCATGTTGAAAAGCAATAGTCTAGAAATTAATAGTGCCCATATTTTGTTGTTGTTATTGCTGTTTTGTTGTTGTTGTTTGCTTCTTTGTGATGTCTTGGGCAACACTTGGACTTTATGACATCCTGTAAGTTTTGAAATGAACAAAATGGAATTAACCTGATATTCTTTTTTTTTTCTTTTTGGTTGAGGAGCTTGAACTTTGGCAATGTCCCTCAACTTTTCCGCTTAAGGCTAGAGCTCAACCACTTGAGCCACAGTGCCAGTCCTCTGGTGGTTTATTGGAGATGAGAGTCTCATAGACTTTCCTGCCTGGGTTGGCTTTGAACCATGATCCTTAGATCTCAGCCTCTTTAGTAGCTAGGAATAGAGGCATGAACCACCAGTGCCCTGCTTAAGCTGGTATTCTTATCTAGAAGTTAAACCCTTTTCTGATTCAAGAGGAAATGATAAATATCATAAACCTATAAACAAATAGTGCTATCTAGCCTATATTCACCATATAAATAGATATTAGTGGTCATTTGAAGAAATATTTTGACAAAAATTATAGCTAGTGTTTAAGATCATGGAACTGTGTGCATGAGGGACATAGTTTGACTTCTCAATCATGTTATTATTTGATGTGGACATCCATAGTCAGTGAAGGTAATTCATATGAAAGTAAAGACTAAGTATATACATATTTTTCTATTGATAATCATGTCTAATTATGGTGTTTATAATTTTGTATATATGCTAAGCCCACTGATTCACTCCTATAATTCCAAATACACAGGAAATGGAAAACAGAGTAGCTGAACTCAAGACAAACCTGGGAAAATGCTAGCATTTTAGACCCTACATCAATAATAACAAAAACAAAAATTAAGATTAGGAAGACTGCTGAACACCTAGCCAGCAAGAGGAAGTTCAAGTGCCAGTACTTCCAAAATAACAGTAAGTTAGTACTCAATGGAAAAAATAAAAGTTGAATGAAAGAACTTAACCCTCTAAACTAAAGAGGTTCCAGACAATCTACAATATAGCTTATAGAATGGAATTAGAGTGTACATTTAAAGAACTCCATCAAGCCCTAACAGAAAAAAATAAACTACATAAATAGATATTGTGTGGTATTATGAAACTGATCATTTCCATAATGATTTATAATAATAATTATCAGAAAAGTTCAGACTAATTTATGAAAATGTCTCATTGGAAAGGTTTATAAAAATTCATTAGATCTTCCATATATTATGCAAATTTATGATCTCTAATATATTGATATCTGTTTCTTCTTCTATTTCCTAACAACAGAATGACAAATTCTAAGCATAAATACATTGTTGTTAGATATCACTAAATATTTATAAGAATCAGCCTTCTTAGCAGTCTAATTATCACCAATTTATGTTTTTTTCCTTTACTTAGATAATAACTGTATATGTGTGCAGATCCCTACCATGTCGCTTTCTTATCCATTGACACATTGACAATAAATTGCTTCCAAATCTTTCATAATTTAAAAAATCAAAACCAGCAAAACATACAGCCAAATCATTATTTTCTCTCTTCCTGAGAACCAGCATGTGAAAACTGCAAATAAAATGTGTTCAGCTTCAACTTAAGTTAACTTAATTTCAAACTTTTGTAATTACATCCAGACTTTTTCTCTTCCCTAATTTCAAAGAATTCAAATAAGAGTTTTATGTCAACAGCCACCTCACCCAATCAACATGCCCTATTAACTTTTATAAACATTATGGTAGATCTATGTGCAATTTTAGCTTCATATTATGACATAGATATCAATTTGATTTAAAAAATTACTGTCAATATTTTAGGTTATTTGGAAAGAAGTATAGCATATTGGTTTGGTTTGACATTCACATACATTTTAATGCATTGTGTTTACACAGAATTTGAATCCTAGAATATAAGAGAGGAAGTTTCCCTCAGTTCTGAATCCAATAGCTAATATGGTTTGTGTTTCTCAGAAGAAACTTAGATGAAGATTCTTCCATATGTAGTGAGTGAATGATATGATCTAAGAGGAGAATGATGATGAACCAAGGAAGCAAAATGGAAAAAAAAAATTCGTGCCAGTACTGGGTGCTCTTTGTGAGCTTCTTTTACTCAAGACTAGTCCTCTACTTCTCCAGACAGAGCTGAATTTCTGGGGTTTGTTTTCAGTAATTTAGTGGAGAAAAGAACCTCACAGACTTTCCTGCCTGGGCTGGATTTGAACCATAATCCTCACCTCTCTCAGTCTCCTAAGTAGGTAGAATTACAGCTATGAGCCAGTGGTGCCTGTGTTGAGATTTCTAGTAAAGTGCTAGTCTCCGCTTGACCTTGAATTACAGCTCCAGAATTTAATAGAAAACAAGCAGCAAGCAAGCTTATTTGTTTGTTCATGAAGTAGACTTTGGCTAAATGTTTCCTCAGGAACATACAAATTTCAGTGCTATTGGCTGTCGGTATTTTCCTTAAAATATATTCTTTCTTTTGACAATAGGAATAAGTGACTGGAAAAAAAAACCAAAACAGAGCATGAGGAAAGAGCATGTAGAAAGAATAGGAGATATAAGTTAATCTGGGAAGATTAATGACAATATTTATTATTCAAGTAAGAAAATTGAATCCTTAAACAATAATGCCAACGACACAAAGCTATTCAAAGCATGATATCTAAGTCTTTTGATTCATCAAAAGGGGCAAGATTCTTTTGGCTTATAACAAGAATCAATTAATTACTCTCAGTTAACAAAAGCATATTTGTTTTTTATGATGTGTATTGAAATTCCCCCAAACAATGAGAGTAGCTTAAGAATTATTTCTAAAGCCTTTTTACTGTTAAAGGCATTTATATTTTTTAACTCTCTTGACATTCAAGAATTCAGTTATGTATTTGATGTTGGTGCCCTGCATCTTGTATAATATAGGGAGAAGAATGAAAATAACAAGATGCTGAAATAAGTATACAGGTTCACCCATTGTAACAATGAAATGTATGAGACAATATGTTGAAAACGAACTTTATAATTTGGGAGTGGCGAGGAGTTGGAGAGGTGAGGAGGGAAGGGATGGTAGGGGAAAAACAAAGGAGGAGGTAACAATGCTCAATAGAAAATGTACTCATTACCTTACTCATGTAACTGTAACACCTGTGTACAGTATTTTTACAATAAAAAAAACATAAAAAAAGAATTCAGTTAAATTGACACTATGACCTTGGAAGAACAATACAAAATAAATGATGTTCAAAAATAGATTAGTTCAAACTTTATAATAATTGATTCTTAACAAAATATTGCCAACTCATTTTACGTAGAAGTCCCTATATGCTAAATTTTTGTACTCATTTGTCCCAATCAAGAGGACTATGAATAATACTAGATGTTTGGTTAAACTTTCAAATAGTTTTCATTTGTGGACTTACATAAATATTACTTAGTTAAGCATCTATCACATATTCTTGATTTATGACAAAATAATAATGATATTAATACTGATGTACTCATTGCTTCAATTTTCTTTAAAAGCAGAGTATCAGGTTAACAAAAAGTGTATTTCCCCTAAAATACCAAAAATAAAATAAAGATTTACTTACAGAAGATATTGAAGGAAGATGGGCACATTATTGTTATTTCCTCTTCTGTTGAGTAAACTTATAATGCTTAAAGTAAAAGTAAAAATAAATCTTAGTTTCTAGTTTCTGATTATCATTTTTATACAATAATGGAGCAAATTCTAGCAAGAGCAAATGAGTCAGAATGAGAGAAACAGAGAGATTACTATGATAATGTATACTATTCAGGTTAGTTATCTCTCTTCACCAGAAGGATGGAAGTGGATTTCCAATTGAAAATGTAATTTACTTTAATAGCACAAAAGAACACAAGAAATCCTTTTAAGTTCACCCTGCTATGTTTTGTCTGAGACTGGTGAAAGCAATTGAAATGAAATATGGAAGATATAAAATTACGTTTCACACCTGACACAGTGGTTTTTCATAGTAGGCACCTAAGTATGTTAAATCTGCAGGTGTATTTCTTTAAAAAATACAAATAGAAAACTCAATCTTCAATAATAGTAGATAATAAATATATAATATATTTTTTTCATTTTTTTTCCTCAAAATGTCCTTTGGTATCGCTGATTCCTATTTATGTTGTTTCCTCAAGTGTATTGAGTGACAGTAGAACCTACATTTCTTCTTCTCTTTCTCTACTGTTACCTTTCTTTTATGTTTAAATATATGGTTTATTTTTTGTTTGTTTGTTTTTTGGGTGGCCCGGTCGTGGGGCCTGAACTCTGGGCCTGAACGCTATCCCTCAGCTTTTCAGCTTAAGGCTAGCACTCTACCACTTGGGCCACAGCGCCACTTCTGGCTTTTTTCTTTTTGCTTATGTGATGCTGAGGAATCGAACTAAGGGCCTCATGCATGCAAGGCAAGAGTGCTACCACTGAGCCAACTTCGTAACCCCATTTTTTTTTAACTTTTTATTTTCCTGAACTGCAAGGTCATCTATATCATTTTGAGAAATTAAACACAAGAAATAGTTCCCAGGATCCTTCATCCAGTTATCCTTGCCTATTTATAACAGTGATTAAATTTAAAGCAATGTGACAGCAACACCTCTAGATATTCAAACATATTAAGTGAAAGTGTAAAATTCTTTTTCAAGAGTATATGCACAATATTTCTTCTCATATTTTTTTTTCAGTTATGGGGCATAAACTCTGGGCCTGGGCACTGTCCCTCAGTTCTTCAGCTCAAGGCTACTGCTCTACCACTTGAGACACAGCACCACTTCCGGCTTTTTCTGCTTATATGGTGCTGAGGACTCAAACCCAGGGCCTAATGTTTGCAAGGCAAGCACTCTACCACTCTTCCCAGCCCATATTCATAAATCTTTTGGTCTATTGCATATATAAAAAATAAGTAACCTCATGTATCTTTTAAAATTTATTATTTAAGTACTTGTACAAATTTAAGTAGTTGTACCATTTAGCAAAGCTGTTTATGAATGTAATGACTCTTGATCCGTGTCACCCCTTCAACATCCCACCACCACCATTAGACCCACTCCTTCCCTTACTTTTCTTAACTTGTAACATATACAATGCATTCTTGACTGCATTTCCCCCCTTTCCTCCCTTTATTCATGCAACCCCCCACCCCCACCCCCACTTAAACAAACTTCCATTCTTGCAAATACTTACTTCCTGGTGTGTATTTTGTTGGGATTTGATCTATTTTTTTTTTTTGAACAACAGCAACAACAAAAAACTATACTATTTGAGCTCTCCATAATCTATTATACTTCATTTAATTCATTTGTAACCACTTGCATACTACTCAACACATAGCATAAATTGAGTACTTGGTAGAATTTTCAGTAAACTTTATTTTTTTAATAAATAGAACGCAAAACAATCTTTCAATTGGGTAAATGCTAAGACAAAGATCATTGTTTGTGTATTAAAGAAGCTATGTCATCATTATATTTAAGTTGGAAATTTCCAACTTGGTTATATTCTAAAATATTTTAATCTTCCAATTTTATTTGTGAAAATTACCTTTGCTTATCTAAGATACTATTTTATGAGATGTTTGTTTTAAAATTACACTGTGTCTAAAATGTAAGTGTTTATCACATAAAAATAAAACTAGACAGAATTTTAAGATGTTACCTGGTCAAGAGATAACTTTTCAAAGCAAACAGGTAGCACAAAATTAGGTTTGGACTCTATTTTTCAGCACAGCATGGAATGTATCTATCCAAAGCTTTGTGTATTTTTTTTATAGAGAGATCAATACTGCCACTATCTGTGATCCATTCTCTGGAGATTGTCCCATTTGATTGCATCATGTCACAATACCAAAGAAAAGAACCCTTTATGAGAAGTTACAGGAGCAGTTAAAGGGGATTAAGCTTTTTGTAGTCTTTTGAACATTTTTTTCTGGCAGGAAATTGAATAAGCAAGAAGAAAATAAAATTGTGAATGTTAAAGGAAAAAGTGCAAGGTAAGTGCTAGAGAGAACTGACTGTAGTAAGCTCTGCTGTGGTAAATTTACCCAATGATTAGAACCCCTACCAAATCCATAGAATCTGAGAAAAGCTACTAAATCACAGTAATTATGTCCATCTTTCTATTAAAAATAGCATTTTGCTGGACAAAACTATTTCCATTTTTATGGAAGAGCTATTTTGTTTCTGTTTTAATGTTATATTGCTTTATTTCAGATTTAATGGCTTAATGTTCTTCAATCAGTAGATTATTTCAACTGTAAATATTAATTTTATCTTTAACTTTAAATGTATACCAGGATTCACAAAGCTTATGGCTTTCAAGGACAATTTTTACATAACCTAAAATCATTGCATGTTGTGATAATGATTATAATTACCATTCATCATCTACTGATATAGAGTTCTGCACTTGCACCCATCTTTAAATTCTTGGTTTTGTCTAACAAATACTTAAGTCTATCACAAAACAATCAGTAAAGCTCCATAAAATGTTTGGAACATTCTCTCAGAACAACCCCAAGCTAACACTTTCTTTAATAAGAATTTGCCAGGCACTGATGGCTCATGCCTATAATCCTAGCTATTCAGAAGGCTGAGATCTGAAGATCATGGTTCAAAGCCAGCCCAGGCAGGAAAAGTCCATGAGACTCTTATCTCCAATAAACCACTCAGAAAACTGGAAGTGGCTCAGTGGCTCAACTGGTAGAGTACTAGCCTTGAGCTGAAGAGCTGAGGGATAGCGTTCAGGCCCAGAGTTCAAGCCCCATTACTGACAAAAAAACATGATAAGGAGTTCATTTATTTCAGATTAAAATTTCATATAAATCTAGAAACAGCTACAAAAGCTCCATGGAGATGGACATACATAATGTTCTAGAATATAAATACTGCTACTTACATATCGCGAAGTCAAAGACAAAATGGAAATAACATATAAATCACAGGAAATCACAGACTATCTGATGATTTCAGCTCAGTTTCATGTTTTGGAACAGAAGGAACAGTGCCTAGAAGAGAACACAAAAGAGCATTTATGGACTATCTTAAATAAGAGCTACTATATTAGGTCACAGGAAGGTAAGCCATTACTATGACCCAATGAAATCATCACTGATATCATCAATGAGTGATTACTTCAGTTTCCTCTCTGAAATATAAGGATCTTGAAAGACATCTGTTCTCATAACAACACAAGAAAAAAAAAATCCTTGAAACTCAGCACACTTCTTAGAGTCATTGAAGACTTATGCTTAGAGGGCAAGAACACTGCTGCCCCAAGACAGGTAGGCAACAAGACAAAAAAGTTTTAGGATACTAGGAGGAAAAGTCAAAGTGTAAATGCCTCCAGACAGAGCTATATACCCACAGGATCACTGAGAATGACTCCACAGCCAGGGGCTCAGGGTAAACTAAATGGACCTGTCAAAAGTAGACTTTCTTTGCAAGTTGCACATTTCTGTGAGTTATTTCTTAAGAAGTTTGCAGTACTGAGTAATATCTCATTGCTTTTGTAAAGAGAGATGAGGATTAGCCATTAAAAATCTTTCAGTGGGGCTGGGAAGGTGGCTCAGTGGTAGAGCGCTTGCCTTGCATGCATGAGGCCCTGGGTTCGATTCCTCAGCACCACATAAGCAAAAAGAAAAAAGCTGGAAGTGGCGCTGTGGCTCACGTGGTAGAGCACTAGCCTTGAGCTGAAGAGCTGAGGGACAGCGCCCAGGCCTAGAGTTCAGGCCCCATGACTGGACCAAAAAAATAAAATAAAATAAAATAAAAATATTTCAGGGTGTTTTGTTCTCTTAAAAAAAGTGATTACTTCAAGGTATGCTATCCTACCATAGGCTAACACACTCCAAGAGAAACACCAAGGCATATCTGTAAAATGGCAGGGTTCTCAACAGAAATGCTTAAAATGAAAATGATGTGGAATGATATACTTGATAAGAAATGTACTCACTATTTTGCCCACGTAATTGTAACCCTTCTGTACAGTATTTTCACAATAAAAAATTAAAAAAACAATTTAAAAAAAGAGTTGATTAGATTAGATTAGAGTAATTTAAAGATTCCAACAAAATATTCTGTGATCTGGTAAACAATTTGGCAATATTATTTAGCAGGGTAGAAAGTTGTTAGACAAAAAAAAACAGTAGCTCTTAGATACTAATAAGCAACAGGCTTAGAATTAAATAAAAATAATATTTCCATTTATAATATTTTAAAAACAATAAAGACCTACCAGGAATTAACTGAAGAGGTAAAAAAATTATAATGAAAACTATAAAACTCTTAAATAGATAAAGATAATAGAATGTGGAAAATCTTCCTACTTTTATGGATATTCTTGGACATATGTAAAACAATCTACAGAATAACGAATTTCCTATAAAAATCACAACATTAATTTTCCATAGAAAATAGAAAAATCTATCCTAAAATTCATATTAAAACCCTAACATACAAAGAGTCCAAACAATTTTGATTATACATCATAATACATGTCCTCAATTTTTACTATACAGTCATAGTAGCACAATAAAAAATATAGTACTGGCACAAAACCAAATATGTATACCAGTAGAATGTAATTTAAAAATCTAGGATGAACTCACATAAGATATGACCAAATGATTTTCAACAAAAGTGGTAAAAAGACACATTACAAAAAGATTTACTTCTACAAATGGCACTTAGGAAACTGGATATCTGCATGCAGAACACCAAAAATAAGTCCATACCTCTATGCACAAAATATAACTCAAAGTAAATCATTTGGCCTTCACATATGAAGTGACTAGGGGAAACTATAAAGGTAATGATGGTATTGCCATATGTAAGAGCTTTCTGTATAAGATTCCAATTGCCTTGGAAGTTAGAGCAAGACAAAATAAATGTGAATGCATCAAGTTGAAATGCTTCTGCATTGAAAAGGATATAATTAGTAGAATTATGAAAAAATACATAGAATAGAAAGGAATTTTTAGCCCATTTATGGATAAATAACATATCCAGAATATATTAAAAAACTAAAAAACTCAAGCAGTGAACACCAATCTAATTAATTAATATGTAAATAAAATAAACAGATACTTTTCACCTATTATCCCTTCCTCCCCATCTCACTTACCCCTCCCTCTCACCACCGAAGTTATAAAGTTTGTTTTCATCATAGTGTCTTGTAAGTCTCATCTTTTACAATGTGTCAAGCTGTATCCTTGTTTCTGCATTTTGTTATTTATCTTCTCCTCCCAAATTAGAAAAAAAAACGTATATGTAAGATTCAGGGCACCAAAATCAAATACAGTGACAACAGGGATTATATGATGGAGGTAGAACATACAAAAGAAAGAAAAACCTCACATAGTGCATAATACAACAGCAACAAAGAAAAAAACCTTTTGTGTCCCTATCTTGGGGTTCATTCCACTTAGTATCCTCTTATATGGCCATATTTACATAGCTTTTGACCTTTTCTGCTTGTCTGGTAAGATTTTCATAGATGTATATGAGTTATTGAAAATAAAGGAAAACTATGCTTGCCACAGCATTATTCACCATATCTAAGATATGGAACCAACCCAAATGCCCCTCAGTAGATGAATGGATCAAAAAAATGTGATATATATATATATATATAGATATATATACATATATATGTATATATATCTATATATGTAGAGAGAGAGATATATATACACACACAACAGAATTCTTTGCCTTCATCAGAAAGAATGACACTACCCCATTTGTTAGGAAATGGAAAGACTTGGAAAAAAGTATATTAAGTGAAGTAAGCCAGACCCAAAGAAACATAGGTCCCATGGTTTCCCTTATTTGCAATAACTGAGATGATACTTCTTAATTGCAGAAAAGGGTAGAACATGAGAGAAAGACAGCCTGTAAATCTAAATTAAAGAAGAGACAAAATATTAAACATCATTTAAAAATTCAAATTTGTTTCAAGTAGATTTTTTGTCTCTTTTCTCTGTGTTTCTCTGCCTTTTCTTATCTTATTTCTCTTTCTTTCTCTGTGTGTGGCTTTCACTAGTTGATAGTAAGGAAAAATAAGGCATATTCTCACAAGAAAGATTATTAATAAATTGAGGAGAGATATGTTTCAAATATTGTAAACATAGTAGAGAATATGATTGGAAAGAATCATACAGATGGGAAGAATTAGGATTCCTGTAGAAAAGAATGAAATCTTTATTCTAATAAAAAGATCATTTGTTATGTAGATAAATTGTTTTTCTTTAGTTTCAGACAGGGAGTTATTTTCTAAGTTTTTGTTTTTCTTTTTGCTATTCTCTTACTGAGAACACAGGACTAAGATTTTACTTCAATAATTATTAGAGAATCACTGAGCTTAATAGTGTATCTATAAACACTAGTTGCTGATGGAAACAGGATTTATAGTTAGACTATGTAGTTGATAAAGGATACTTAATTTTATCAGAGAAGTGGTTGGTCATGCACATAGGAAAAGCAATGGTCCCTGTGGAAGACAAAATTACAAGAGGAAACACTATTTAAGATGACTGATTAGTCAGAAAAACTAGGAAAGCCAAAATCATGTTGCATGAGGACTGAAGGGGAAATTGTTTACTTTGCTTGTAATATTTACTGATCAACCAGAAAAACCCTTTCAAAATGGCTCTGAATTGGCTGTTATTTCTGTTTGGAGTTTTGCATCAATATTTACCATAGAAATGGGTCTATGGTTCTCTTTCTTTGATGAGTCCCTGTCTGGTATTGGGATGGAGGTTATGCTGACTTCATAGAAAGAATTTGGAAAAGTTGGAGGAGTATTGGTGTGAGTTCTGCTTTGAAGACTTTGGAGAATTCAGCTATGAATCTATCTGGTCCTGGGCTTTTCTTGGATGGGAAGTCTCATTGCTGTTTCTATTTCAATGCTTGATATGGGTCTGTTTGGTTTAAATCTTCTCGGATTAGTTTGAGCATATCTATATTTGCTAGAAAATCTTCCATTTCTTCCAGATTCTCAAATTTGTTGGCATAAAGGTTTGAGAAGTATTGAATCTTGGGTTTTTTTGTGGTGATTTTTCCATTCTAATCACTGATTGTGTTTATTTAGGTGTGTTCCTTCTATTTTTTTGTAAGATATTGCTAAGGGTCTGTCAATTTTGTTAACTTTTTTGAAGAACCAACTCTTTGTTTTCTTGATTCTTTCTATGGACCTTTTGGAATCTAATTCAGATTTCATTTTGATTATTTGTTTCCATTTACTAGATTGGGGTTTGGCTTATTGATCTTTTCTAAGGATCCTCAGGTACATCATTAAATTGTTGGTTTGAGATCTCTCCAATTTGCTGATTTAGGAACTCAGTGGTACTCTGAGTACTGCCTTTGCTGTGTCCCAGAGGAGCTGGTCATTTTTGTTAAATATCATTAACATTTGAATTTCCTTTCTAATCTCTTCCATGACCCACTGGTGGTTCAACAATTGTTGTTGTTCAGTCTCCATGTGTTACAAGATATTCTTTGATGGCTTTTGGTGACCATAAGCAAGGCCATACTAAAGCTACCAACACAGCTATGTTTATCACAGGATTATTCACCAGAGCTAAGTTATGGAACCAACACAGATGCCCCGCAGTAAAAGAATGGATCAAGAAAATGTGGTTTACATATACAATGGAATTCTATGCTTCAATCAGAAAGAATGACAACTCCCTATTTGTAAGGAAATGGAAAGACTTGGTAAAAAATCATATTAAGTCAAGTAAGCCAGGCCCAAAGAAACATGGGTCCCATTGTGTCACTTATTTGCAGTAAGTAGTTTAGGTCTAGGGTAATCTTAGCAGATGAGCAGAACAGCTCAAATAGCTATGTACATATGACCATATAAAATAACTAAGTAAAATGAACTCCAAGACATGGACACAAGAGGTTTTCCATTGTTGTGGTTGCTTTTAATGTACTATATGATTTTTTTGTTTCTTTTGTATGCACTTCCCCATATGGTGTATCATCTGTTGTTACTGTATTTGATTCTGGTACCTTGGTATTGTATATATGTTTATTTGAATTAGGGAAGGGACGGGGAACAACAGAATAGTGAGACAAAGGACAAAGGGGAACCAGTGCAACAGCAATATACACAAAAAATATTTTGGAAATGATCTGCATAACTTGGTGGAGGGTATTGGAGTGGGAGGGAAAGTAGGGGAAAATTTAGAGAAGGGGTAACAAGGTTGAAAATAAATGTACATGTTACCTTACTTATGTAACTGAAACACCTTGACAATAAAAAAAAGAATTTATTAGATGCACTACATTTCCTGAAAGCACCCTAATTTTTTTTTAATTTTTGACAATTTTTTCAGCATGTTATCGGAAACAAAGTCATTAGATTTTCCAAAGTAAGCTGAGATTTCCCTTTTCATTTTTGGCACATTTTCCCTTCTTTTGAAAAGCAACTCCTCACCAGGTGTGGTGGCTCATACCTATAATCCTAGTTACTTAGGAAGCTGAGATCTGACAAGATTGTCATTTGAAGCTAGGAAAGGAAGAATAGTCCATGAGAAACTTCCTTCGAATTAGTCACCAAAAAAGCCAGTAGTAGAACTGTGGCTCATGTGGTAGAGTGCTAACTTTGAGCAAAGACATCTCAGGGACATTTCCCTGGTCCCAAGCTCAAGACCTACGACTGCCCCAATATCAAAAGAATCTCTCAACATCAAAATCTGCCTATTATTTTTAACACATTTCTTGAAGTATTCATCATTCCAAAGTTCTATGAATGCAAGCCTATGTTATATTAGAGATCTTCTACTAATCAGTTCAGTTTCAGAAGTGCATTTCAACCTGTCATCATAATATATGCAAACTCATTTGGAGCCACATGCAGAGGGTATTTT
Source organism: Dipodomys merriami (assembly GCF_024711535.1). Lineage (NCBI taxonomy): Eukaryota > Metazoa > Chordata > Mammalia > Rodentia > Heteromyidae > Dipodomys > Dipodomys merriami. Next base: position 72,362,255 of record NW_027202270.1, on the reverse strand, counting down.
ACCAAAATCTTCGCATTTTACAAGTATTTTTACAAGAAAAATCCACCTGCATTAGTGATAGATATGAATCATACTTCGTGCATGATAGGAACTAGTGTATCTTCCTGAACTATTTTCTTAGTAGAGCTCAGTAACTCCTTCACTAACCCAGGAGGCTTCCTGGTGTTTCTTTTTCATTCATTCCAATAAACAGTTTCCAAAAGTCATTCCAAAGCTTCCTCAAGGTTCCCTTTTCATCTTCAGAGGACCTCTCACCCAGTTGCATATGGATTTCTGCTAACAAGCAATTACTCAAGAACATATAAGCATGGTCTTGTAACTTATTTTCAGTGAATATGTGGGTCAAAAGCAAAGGTGAAAAACATCATGGTTGAGTGCTAAATCTTGTTGAGGTTTAAGGATATCTCCTTGTATTGCATGGATTTCTGTTCCGTAGTGATGGTCTTAGAGCAATAGATTAATGTTGTAGACATGGAGGTTGCTGAACCTAAACGATCTTAGGAAGAAGCCATTCTTCACACACAGCTATCCAGGTTGCCACCTTACAATCTATTTTCATCTAGGTGCAGACTGCAGACATTCTTCATGCAATTTCCACAACAAGAGAGCACATACATACTGATTATATTTTTGTAGTCAAGTTACTTTTTTGACCCTACCTTACTAAGAAACAAAGTTTACCATGCGGACTGTGTCCTACTTCTTTTTTTTTTTTTTTAATTCAGCAGTTAAGAAGATTCAATTAGGCTAGAGCCAAAAGTACAGAGATCAAATCAGCAATGTGGTTGTTTATTCTTACAATTCCTGAGTAGTGTACATATTTTTATCTGGCTAACTACAGGTAGAAGAGAGCCTTGATAATCTAATTAGGACAGACAAATTCATTTGGCATGCAAGGTGGCCTATATCCAATGTGAGCTATGTCTGATTTGGTGAACTTCTGAGCCAAATATTTCTAAAGGAGTGAGTGAAATCAGTTTTCCTTTTCACAATAAAAAAAACCACATAAGATAAGCTACCAATATTAATAAAACATTGTGCAAATAAATGGAACAATTTAACATCTCCTTTTGTTTTTTAATTACACTCTTACCATACATTTTCAGTAATTTCCATATATGCCTATTTATTTGTAAAATATAAATAAATCCTATATGTAATATTCACCATAAGATATATGTGAAATGTGATAAAATAACAAATGACACAGAAACTGTAATGTTTTTCTCTTGTTCCTCAAAAGATTAGGACCTAGAAGGATTGATATTTTGGAAAATACTCCAGAAGAACCAAGTGGGACTTGGAGAGTTGGAGAAATCAGGTTTATTGAACCAGTGATCCGAGAGGAGTGCCTACTCAAATGTCCGAGACACTACTAAGAGGAACACAATCATTTTATAGTTCCCAACTTCTTTTGCATGAAGTGAAAATTTTGAGTTCTCTGTTTCAGACGAAGGATTGGTTACACTAATGAGTGGATCATTTAGCACTATATTAGTAACTGTTGCTTCAAAATGATGGTAAGTTTTACAAATATCTACAGAAGAGAAATAAGTATGACAGACAATTATATACAGTCCTGAAATGCAACAGAAATATATTTAAGGAAGTCAGTGGTAAAAAACTTTTTCTCATTCTCTAGCATGGTGCACTAAAATGACTGATGATTGAATCTCAAGTTGGGCTTTGTGTTGCACGGTAGTCTAATAACACTCCACTCATCTCTCTGCTTTACCTTGGAATCCAAAAGTCAAAAGTTTTGTTTTGGGTTTTTTTGGGTCGGTCGTGGAGCTTGAATTCTGGGTTTGGGCATTGTCCCTGCACTCTTCAGCTCAAGGCGAGCACTCTACCGTTTGAGCCACAGAGCCACTTCCAGTTTTCTAGTGGTTTATTGGAGATCAAGTCTCACGAACTTTCCTGCCCGGGCTGGCTTTGAACTGCGATCCACAGGTATCAGCCTTCTGAGTCCTAGGATTATAGGCATGAGCAACCAGTGCCCAGCTCCAAAAGACAAAACTTTTGATCTGCTTTCCTATAGCTAGTTGTCCCATGATCGTTTTTAATACTGATTTAGGCCATTTTCAGTTTACAATAATGCCAAGCTCAGACAGTTACAAGAAGAGTATGACGAATCCTTTGAATATGTCATCAGATTTTTCTGAATAATAACATCTTACCTGACGTTAGCCAATACCCAAACTAGGAATTATCATTGAAATAATAGTACCAGATAAATTTCATAGCACATTTAAATTGTATCAGTTGTCTCAATAATTCCCTTTTTTACTCAGCCAGAAGTATCCAAATGTTCAGTCCCTTTAATCTAGAACATTTCCTCTCTATGAAAACTTTTCCTTTATAGTTATATTGGGAAGGGCTTTACTTCCTTACATTTGTTAATGTGTTTGTTTGGACTCATACATATTTTAGACTATATTTTTAGACTCTACGTTATAAAAAAATTAGTAATCCAATTGTGCTAGGAATAAAACAAACATCTTCAAAGTAATAATGTATTTTCTTTGATAACTACATTATTTTTGTTTTGTTTTCAATTTTTATTACTTTACTAAAGCCATTAAATTATTCCAGTATTATTTTTCCCATAGTATTGAGATCTGACATTTTCCTTAACAAAATGATATCTCTAACAGCAAAACAATGAGTTTATCTGACACATTCAATTCTAGTTTCATACAACAATTTACATTCAGGGTAGCAATACATTTGTCTTAACATTAAAATATCTGACACTCATATGCACATTATATTCACATACTCATCTGATTCTGGGATACATGGATTCAGATTTAATGACCTATATTCGGGGGAAATAAATGTACTAACTAGAATATAATTGTGTTCTCTAGTTTGTGTTCAGGCTTTAATTGATTAAAAATATACAGTCAAATGGTGTTGAAAGTTAATGAGATTTGTTCTTTAGTACTTTTTTTAAAGTGTCTCTGTAATGCAGAAGCATTTTCTTTTAGTGTTTGTGGGCATTATATTTCTCCACATTTTTGAGAACATGAAATATGAAATATAAATGTCATTCTAAAAGAGAACATTTTGAGGGATTCATTTTCACATCACACATTCTATGCTGTTCTCATTCCTCAATCTTTCCATTTCATCTTCTTCCAATACTACGGGTAAACAAGCTCATCCATTTGTAATTGTATTTTGTATTAATTATGTTTTTTTTTTACCAAAAAGCAGACAAAAACATAGTTTTGCAATTTCTTCACTTGCCAGTTAATTCTAGAATTTATTCTCTATCACTTCATAGATCTCTTCCTCATTCCTTTTATAGTTGAATTATATTGTATCTGTGGTGTAATTAACCATTCTCTTATGTACATCCCTTTAGATTGTTTCCAAGATTTTGAAATGACAACATATCAATAAATAAAATTATGCATCAGTCTTTGGTACTTGTTGGAAGGGCTTTTCATATTTACAATGTGTTGTGTACCTATTTATCTATTTTTATAGTACCTGCTTTATGTGTCACAACAAGCTTCCAGAATTGACACATAAGTGACTTGTAGTGGCTCTCAAAATATTGACCTATTAGAAGCACAGAATTCCATTGTATATATATATATATATATATATATATATATATATATATATATATATCCATATATATATTTATGGATATATATACATACATATATATGGATATATATATATATATATATATATATATATATATATATATCACATTTTCTTGATCCATTCATCTACTGGGGGCATCTAAGTTGGTTCCATATCTTAGCTATGGTGAATAATGCTGCTATAAACATAATTGTGCTGGTAGCTTTAGTATGGTCTTGTTTGTGATTTGTTTGGGTAAATAACTAGAAGTGGGATTGCTGGTTCATAGGGGAGCTCTATGTGTAGCTTTTTGAGGAACCCCATACTGTTTTCCAGAGTGGTTAAACTAGTTTACACTCCCACCAACAAAGCAGTAGAGTCCCATTTGGCCACATCCCCTCCAGTATCTGTTATTAGATTCTTTCTTTTTTGGGGGGGGGGGGAGGGTGTCCGGTTGTGGGGCCTGAACTCTGGGCCTGGGCACTGTCCCTCAGCTCTTCAGCTCAAGGCTACAGCGCCACTTCCGGCTTTTTCTTTTTGCTTATGTGGTGCTGAGGAATCGAACCCAGGGCTTCATGCATGCAAGGCAAGCACTCTACCACTGAGCCACCTTCCCAGCCCCTGTTATTAGATTTCTTGATTATAGCCTTTCTAATTGGGGTGAGGTGGAATCTTAACGATGGAATTCTATGCTTCCATCAGAAAGAATGGCATTGCCCCATTTGTTAGGAAATGGAAAGACTTGGAAAAAATTATATTAAGTGAAGTAAGTCAGACAGAAAGAAATATAGGTCCCATGGTTTTCCTTATTTGCAATATTTATTTTACATCTAGTATAATCTTATCAGATGAGCAGAAAAGCTCAAAAGCTATATACATGTGACCATATAAGATGATGGTAACTGAAATGAACCCCAAGATATGAACACAGGGGTTTTTCTTGATCATTGTTGTTCTTAATGTATGATGTGATTTTTTTTTGGTTATTTTTTGTTATTTGTTCTTCCCCCCTACGGTATATCCCCTTTTGTCACTGTAATTGATTTTTGGTACCCTTCATCTTGTATATACATTTATCTAATTTGGGGAGGGGAAGGTGAATAACAAAATGCTGAAACAAGGACACAGGAAGAGTCATGGCAACAATGATACTCACAAAGCACTATGTTGGAAATGAACTTTACAACTTCTGTGGAGCAGTGGGGGTGGGGGAAGGGATAGTAGGAGCAAAACAAAGGAGGGGGTAACAATGTTTGACAAGAAGTGTACTCATTACATTACTCATGTAACTGTAAGCCCTTTGTACAGCATCTTTACAATAAAATAAAAATTTAAACATATTGCCCTAATATGAAAATATTTTAATACTCTCAGGGACAACTATATAATGTCCTACTTCCCATCGCCCCCACTAAAAAAAGCTGTGTTTAAAGACTTTGGTTCTTTTAGTCACTAAGAATGAAACTAAAATGTGTAGAATTTCTAAAGATGAATTATCATTTGAAATGTATTAAGTTTTCATTTATACAAATTATTATTTCATTTTTATTAGTGCATATCAACTGTGTGTTACCTATTTTATGATATGCAGATATTTGTTAAAGTATATCCTTAATGAAATATATGTTGCATCCTCTCACATTTATAAATTTAATACATCTAGCCTCTGCAAATGAGTGAAACATACAATATTCACTTTTTGAGTTTGGCTTATCTGATTCAGCATAATAATCTCCATTTCTATCAATTTTCCTAGAAATGGCATAATTTTATTTTTCTGTATGCTGTGCCATATTCCATATCTACATGTTAGATATGTTCATAGGTGTACACATATGTGTATTTACACACACATACGTATATATATGAGTGTTTGTACAAATATACATATATGCATACAGACAGACAGACACATGCATATGGGATTGTTTGAACAGATTGGGGAAAATAAGGTTGGAAAAGACAATAGTGAAGCTATGAAATATTGGAGTATATGTATGAAGATGGAATCTCAGAGAGTTATCAAACAGCAGGTGGGAAAGGATATGGGAAAAAGACATTGACAGAAGAGTTATTCTGAGTTAAATGTAGTACATACATATGCATACTAGCATGAAAAATTCCCTAGATACAGCTAAGATACACTAAACAAATGAAAAACAGGAAAGCATAGAAGCCTTTGTAGAGAGAGTGGGCATTACTGAATAAAAGGAGAATATTGTAGAAATACTTTATATGCCTTTATAAAAATAGAAGAGTGAAACCTGATGAAATCTTCTAAAAAAGGAGAGAAAGGTAGCAGGAGAGTGATGGAGGGTGTGTCTGTGATTGGGGGGGCATAGTGTGCATGAGTAACATATCTTAAACCCACCTTGTTTAACAAACTTATGCTAATAAGTCTTTTCCAAACAATAAGCTCAATATGTTTCCAAATATTGCTCACTTATGACATCACTTCAGTTCACATAGACAAAAAATTATCCCAAAGTATATGGGTCTCCTTTCATAATTTGCAAACTCAATTTACAGTCCTGTCCATGTTTTCACAAATGCAGCCAGGTTGTCTCAGTTTTATTCTCAATTCATGTGCATTGAACAACAAAGATCTACATAAAAATAGACCATAAACATGTTTCTTCAAATGTAAAATAGAAGTAATTATATCCTTCACAGTAAGTAAGAAAACATTAATGAGGTATTGCCCATAAAATATTCATTTAAAAAGCTCTGGGAAAAGGAAAACAACTTAAAACACACATTTTCATAATCCTTTAAAATAGAAAATTAGAATTTTCCAGTGATGGGATATTTTATTTTATTCTATCATCTGTATATTTGTGGAGTCACATTATATCCTATTACCTTAACTCTATGTAGTATCTTGTTTTCACTAGCTCTCTAGTTTTTCCAAATATCTATTACTAAGCACTCTATAAAGTGTGCTTCTTGAGATATTCTTGTCACATCCTATCGTTATCATGACCTTTTTCTGCTCCAACAAGCAAGGAAAATATTTTTCTATTCCCATCAGTAAACAATTTATTTCTTTGTGATTTACATTTTATATTTTATAAATTAAAGGACCTTGCATTATATTGCACACATTCAAATGTTCCAACTCTGATTACAGCCTAAAATAAATAGAATTTTTGACACACATGAATTTTTTGCTTTCAAAATTCCCATTTTTAAGTAAAAAATTAATTGATATTAGGCAATTATATAAATGTCACATATTTCACAGTATTGTTGAATAGTGATACTTAAAGTCACACATTTTTACACATTTTTATTCTTCACAAAGCAAATGGTCATTATCATGGTCTATAAAGTTTGTGAATTCTATGAGCTTTGACAATACAATTATTTCTTCCACATCAGGTGATGTTTACATTTATTTCCTGTTGCTTAGTGTAAGACACATGGATTTTCATAATTCATTTATTTCAAATTAACTAAACAAATAGCAGTGCTGATAACCTGCACATATTTTGTAACTATTTACTATTAAACATATGAAATTCAGTGATCATCACGAAAAGCACATTTAGTTGTCCTAGAAACACAAGTTTGTTTTTTCTTTCTTTTTTTTCTTTTTTTTTTTTTTTTGAGGTCATGGGGCTCGAACTCTGGGCCTGAGCACTGTCCCTCACTCTTCAACTCAAGGCTAGCACTCTACCAGGTGTGCTACAGGAGCACTTCTGATTTTCTCATTGTTTATTGGAGATAAGTTTCACAGACTTTCCTGCCCTGCCTGTCTTTGAACCGATATCCTCAGATCTCAGACTCCAGAGTAGCTAGGATTACAGGCGTGAGCCACCAGCGCCCAGCTAACATTTTTGATGTGACAATCAAAAGGTATTCATAAAACATTATGTCAAAAAGCACACTATTGGGTGGGGGGAGGGGGGAGGCTGGGAAGGGAGGTGAAGGGTAAACAAAGGAGGAGGCTGCAATGCTTGGTAAGAAATGTATGCATTATCCTGCCCATGTAATTGTAACTCCTCTGTACAGTATGTTCACAAATAAAATTAAATTAAATAAAAAAAAAAGATAGCCGGGCGCTGGTGGCTCACGCCTGTAATCCTAGCTACTCAGGAGGCTGAGATCTGAGGATCGCGGTTCAAAGCCAGCCCGGGCAGGAGAGACCGTGAGACTCCTATCTCCAATAAACCACCAGAAAACCGGAAGTGGCGCTGTAGCTCAAGTGGTAGAGCGCTCGCCTTGAGCTGAAGAGCTGAGGGACAGCGCCCAGGCCCGGAGTTCAAGCCCCATGACCGACAAAAAAAAAATAAAAATAAATAAAAATAAAAATAAATAAAAAAAAAGATAAAAGAAATGAAAATAAAAGGTTTTTACCTTGAAAAAAAAATCACACTATTTTATTGTGGAAACATCTGGTATTTTCTGCTTATAATATTTCAGAATACTTTAAACATATTTAAAATTTTTTTACATTTTTCTAAATAGTACAAGTTGAGTTGTGTGTATGTGTGTGCATGCAGATGCATGTGCTTACACATATTTGTGCACATGTGTGTACACATGTGTATAGCCTAAAGACAGTTTTTTTCTAATTGTTTCTAGTCAGTTGTAAGAAACTAAATACTATTTATATTGCCAGTACACTAATAAGAACTCTACCTGTTGCCTAGGGCAACATACAGCCACAGTATGGGGTTAGATTATTTTCTTTTCTTTCCTAATTAAAAATAAAATGAATGAGTTACAATAAAAATCAAAAAGTAACCATAGGATATTTCCTTGGGCTATTAGCTCTCCAGATGGTCATTAATTCTGAGATTATTGCATAAAACATTCATATACTTCTTCACTTATTATTACATCTTGAAAACAGGCTTTTTAAATATTTGGAAACATGCTAACATCATTGGAAAAAGAGATCCATACACAGTAATGACTCTTACCTCTCTTAGAATTGGTATTAGAATTGAGCAGTCTTTGAGCCCCAAAGAATAAACAATAAAGAAATATGAGACATAGGGAAATTATTATCATTTGAAGCAATAGGCAAAATTTGTCAAGCCTTTGGCATCTTATTGATTCAGCGATTATGAATGATTACTGCATCCAGTTAACATTTAAGATACTTTTTGCTTTTAGAGATCCAAAGATGCCAGCCCATGTCCTTAACCTAAGAATGTATGTTGACAATCAGTACACGCATCCAATTGAGTATCAAGCTGGTATCAAGGAGACTTGATTGTGTATTTAGAATTTACAAGAGTTTCTTTTTTCCTAGCTTACGACATATTAGTGACAATAAAATCCCAAATGTACTAGCATAGAACAATTGACTTTAAAATAATTAAAGATTTTCAAAATCATCTTATTGGATAATGTATCAATTATTCAAAAATTGGTTATTATGATGTCTGAAAATACAATCTAATTTAAAAACTAATAAAATATGCAAGAATGGAATAATGAAACTAAAATATCAGAAAGAGCAATGTATCTTCAAACCGATGATTCTTTATTTACATTTGTTCAGTGGTGTAGGTTTCTGTCCGAAGAATTTGGTAGCATTTGTCATACCTAAATTGCTCAGTCATTACCTATTAGCACTTGGAAACCATTCTCAACTATTGTGCTTCTTAAATGCCTTCACCGTTTCACACACTAAATTCAGAAATGCAATTAGCAAGCTGAATAGCATATCAACATTTGATAATTGCACCTAAAATACACAACAGATTATGCAGTTTCACTCTGAAAATGTTGTTCGTTTATTCACTCCCAGAAAATTTCCATTCTTCTTGGCATGTTTTCTATTCCTTTTTTTGTGCTGAATACTAACAAATTGAATTTTGGTCAAATTCCAAACACTTATTTTCAAGTAATTACTTCAGGATTTTGTTCTTTTGACATTCTGCAAACATTTTACTTGGATTCCTGATTTCTGTTTCCTTAGTAAATAAACTGCTGACATTTAGTAGTTACTTGTCCTAGGGAATATAGGGAAGAGAACAAATATGTTTTCTCTGAGTGGACTAGTAGCAAGTTCTGAGAGAATTTTAAGCAGAAGCATTTGCTGTGAGTACACTCAAAATTAGTTGTTTGGCCAGAGAACAGTAATACTGGCTCTGGTAGGCATGTTTTCATTTATAATTTTACTCACCCAGCACTGATAGGTAGAAAGAGTAGCTGAGCGATTTAACAACATTCCAGGTGCCTTGGACCATGAAAGTATTTTTCTTAGTATGTTCTAATTTTAGCTCAGGGCTGTAGCAGCTTCAGTAGCGATTGTTCAATATCAGACTCAGGATTTCTTAAAATAATGCAGTATTTTTTTTTCTCAACTGAAATTCAAAAGACTAAGAAAGACTAAAAATAATCCTCACAAGCAATAGAACCAATAAACTTTATTTGTCTTTCAGAAACTTTAGTAACCATGAAATATTTGCCCTTAATCACCTTCTGGACAAGTCACAGTTTTAGATGTTTTATTCAAAGCAGTGAGGTGAAGGTGGAAATTTAAGGATAGTAAAATGTATTAGTCTTGGAAGAAGTGGTATTTTAACCCAAGAATCTTAAAAAGAAACAGTTTTTATTTTTAATTTGTAAACAGACATGTTAAAATCTGTTGTTACTCCTGTCTTTATACTTTGTACCATATCTGTAGTGCTACAGAATACTTTCAGCCTTCTAAATTTCTTTTCCTCATAAATTCATTCTGCACATTTTTTAAACGTTTGGTATGCCAGACAGTGTATTTGGCACTATATTTTCAGTATCAAGAAGACAATAAACTAGTGGTCTGGTGAGCACACACTGGAATTAAAATAGCCATTGACACAGAAGCAAGCAGATCTTCCTCCTATGGTCAGTTCAACATGAAAACAGCAGAAAAATTAGACTAGAAAGTAAAATGGATCTAAATGACAAAGAAGAATCCTTTCAGCAGAGGCAAAGGAGGAAGCAACAATGCTTGATTGTACTCATTACCTTGCTCATGTAACTGTAGCCCTTCTGTATGGTATTTTCTCAATAAAAAAAAACTTTAAAAAAAGAGAAAAAGTAAAAATAAAAGTAAGAAAAAGAAAGAATAATACCTTGAAATTGAGATCTGTATCCAAGTATGGAGTTGATGGAGATTAATGAGGTATTGGCAGCATAGCAAAATAACCGTTGAAAGAATTCAAGATTAAGAATATCTGGGATCCCTAGGCACCGGTAACTCATGCCTGTAATCCTAGCTACTCAGGAGGCTGAGATCTGAAGATCAAGGTTCAAAGACCGTCTGGGCAGGAAAGTCCCGCGGAATCTGATCTCCAATAAATCACCAGAAAACTGCAAGTGGTGCTGTAGCTCAAATGGAAGAGTGCTAGCCTTGAGCTGAAGAACTCAAGGACAATGCCTAAACCCAGAATTCAAGCCCCAAGACCAAAAAGAAAAAGAAAAAAAAAAGAATATTTAGAACCATTTTTTAAAATATATAAATAGGGCCTGGGGGTGGAGCTCAGAGGGATAGCATGAATGAAGCCTTGGGTTTGCTCTCAACACTAAGAAAACAAACAAATATGCTTCTTGAAATAAACCAATATGTTTCTTAAAATAAACCTGAAAATATCAAATAGATATATGTAAAATGTTCAATAAGGGAAATGCAAAATCAAATGCCTATGAGATATATTCACACACCTATTCAGATGATTCCAAAAATATAAAAGATTAACAAAATACTTGGAAAATTGTTAGGTAATGGGAAAGCTAGTACATTCTTGGATGAAAAGCTTAGATTTTAAGAGCCATTGTGGAAAACAAAAGAAATTATTTAAAAAACACTGAAGAAATTACAAACAGGAATTTCTACTAAGCCTTTAAAAAGGAGGAGATTTTGCCATTTGCTATACCATACATTGACTAGGAGCACATGTACCAAATAAACTAGCCAGACCCAGACTATACCAGTGGTTGCCAGGCTGAGTTAAGGGCTAGAGTGTATGCTGAAGGATACAAAGAATGAATTGAATAGACATATGGTATCTAATATGAAAACTATAATCAATAAAGTTGTACTATGGATTTCTACTAAAAAAAGGAGATTTCAGATTTTCTTATCAGAAATGTAAATGAGATGATCGGTAATTTACATATGATTCATTATAATATTTTGCTACCTTTGTGTAGCTTAAACATGTATCACAAACTTCAAGTGTATACATACATTGTTTATTCAAGAGAAACATTTTTTTAAAAAAGATAAGATAAAAGTTATACCCTAAGGGAGAATTTTGGTCTTTCTCTGTGTTTCAGAATCTTTTTGTATTTTTTAATTACAATTTATCTTAAAGATGCTATACAGAGAGGTTACATTTACATGAGTAAGGCAATGAGTACATTAGTTGTCAATCATATTTACCCATTCCCTTGTTGTTGTCCCATTATCCTTTCCCTCCCCACCTCCCACACTCCTCCCCACACCTCCAAACACCCCCCTTCCCCCGAAGTTGTAAAATTGTTTCCAATATATTGTCCTGTGGGTATCATTGTTGCAATGGGTTATCCTGTGTCCTTGTTTCACTGTTTTATTATTCCTCTTCCCCTCCCCAAATTAGATAATTGTATATACAAGATGCAGAGTACTAAAATCAAGTACAGTGAAATCATGTATATACCACAGGAGGAAAAACATACAAAGGAAACAAAAAAAAAAAAGTAGAATCCACAGTATATTTAAAACAACAACATCAAAGACAAATGTCTTGTGTCCATATCTTAAGGTTCATTTCACTTAGCATCATCTTATATGATCATATGAACATAGTATTTAAGCTTTTCTGCTCATCTTATAAGATTATCCTATATGTATACTAATTATTGCAAATCAGGGAAACCATGGGACCTAAATATATTTGGGGCTGGCTTATTTCACTTAATATAATTTTTCCAAATCTTTCCTTTTCCAAACAAATGGAGTGGTTTTATCCTTTCTGATGGAAACATAGAATTCCATTATCTATCTATCTATCTATCTATCTATCTATCTATCTATCTATCTATCTATCTATCTATCTATCTATCTATCTATCTAATATTTTCTTATTCCACTCCTCTACTGAGGGCCATGTGGGTTGGTACCATATCTTAGCTATGGTGAAAAATTATGTGATAAACATAGTTGATCTGGTAGCTTTGGCATTATCTTGTTTGTGAACGCTTGGGTAAATGCCCAAAAGTGGGATTGCTGGGTCATAGAGGAGCTCTATGTGGAGTTTTTTGAGGAACCTCCATACTGCTTTCCAGAATGGTTGAACAAGTTTACACTCCCACCAACAATGCAGTAGGGTTCCCTTTTGGCCACATCCCTTCCAGCATCTGTTGTTACTAGATTTCTTGATTATTGTCATTTTTAACTGAGGTGAGGTGGAATCTCAATTTTGTTTTGATTTGCATTTCTTTTATGGCTAGAGAAGTTGAGCATTTCTTTATGTATCTATTGGCCATTCTTATTTCCTCTTTAGCCCACTTATTAATCAGGCAGTCATTTCGTTAGGATTTGTTGTTGGGGGATTTAGTTTTTTGAGTTCTAAGTATATTTTAGATATGAGATCCTTGTCCATTGTATGGCTAGTAAAGATCTTCTCCCAGTTCGAGGGCTTAGACATGAGGCCCTTGTCCATTGTGTAGTGAAGAGTGTCACTCAGTCTCCCAGTCTCCCAGGCTTTCTATTGATCTTGCTAGCTATGTCCTTTGCCAGGCAGAAAGTCTGCAGTTTCATGCAATACCATTTGTCTAACCTTTCTTTGATTTGTTGTGTTTCTGAGTTTTTATTAAGAAAATCTCAGCCTGTGCCAAGGAGACCTAGAGTTTCTCCTATTCTTTCCTGTAATATTTTCAGGATGTCTACTTCAAGGTCTTTGATCCATTTGGAATTGATTCTGGTGCAGGGTGATATATAAGGATCTAGCTTTACTTTTCTACAAATTTTAATTACAAAATTAGAATAACAAAATTCTAACCAATTTTGCCAACACCATTTACTGAAGAGGCTATCTTTCTTCCATTCTATTTTTTTTTTTGTGACTCCCTTCTTGAATATTAGATGGCCATAGGTTTACGGGAATGTTTCTGAGTCTACAGTTTTATTCCATTTGATCTCAAGTCTGTTCTTATGCCAGTACTAAGGTGTTTTGATTATTATAGCTTTGTAATTGAGTTTGAAGTTGGTACTTTTATTCTTCTAGCACTGTTCTTTATTATAAGGATTATTTTTGCTATTCAGGGTCTTTTGTTGTTCCAAATGAATTTTTGGATTGCTACTTCTATGTCACTGAAGAATGAGGTTGACATATTGATGATATTGCATTGAATTTGTACATAGCCTTTGGCAGTATTGCCATTTTCACAATGTGAATCCTCCCAATCCAGGAGCATGGGAGCTTTATCCATTTCCTTAGCTCTGTTTTAATTTCCCTTTTCAGGTTTTTAAAGTTTTCATTATAGAGGTTCTTCACTTCTTTAGTTAACTCCTAGGTATTTTATTTTTGTGGGGCTATTACAAAAGGAGTTCCTTTCCTGATTTCAGGTGCATTCTTCTCATTATTGGCACACAGGAAAGCTATTGATTTTTAAGGATTAAGTTTATATCCTGCTACTTTGCCAAAGTCTCATGTCAGCTCAGGTAACTTGGGAGTGGAGTCCATGGGAGATTCTTTAAATATAAGATCATGTCATATACAAAGAGGGAGAGTTTTACTTCATCTTTCCTTATGCTGATTCCCTTTATGTTAGTATCTGGTCTTATTGCTCTAGCTAGGCATTCTATCTCTAAATTGAAGAGAAATGGAGAGAGTGGACATCCTTTTCTCATTCTTGAATCTAGAAAAAAAATGGTGTTTGTTTTTTGCCATTAAGGATAATGCTGGCTGTAAGTTTGTCATACAGGGCCTTTATTTATTGTATTGAGAAATGTTCCTTGGATTCCTAGCTTCTCCAGAGCTTTAATCATAAAGGGGTGTTGGATATTGTCAAATGTTTTTTCTGTGTCTATTGAGATAATCATGTGGTTCTTATCCTTGCTCTTGTTGACGTGATATATTACATTAATTGATTTGAGTATATTGAAGCAGCTTTGCATCCCTGGAATGAATCCTGTTTGATTATGGTATGTGATATTTTTGTTTTTTGATGAAGTTGTTTGAAGTTGATTGGACAGAATTTTGTTGAGAAATTTTGTATCAATGTTCATCAAAGAAATGGGTCTATAGTTTTCTTTCTTTGATGAGTCCCTGCCTAGTTTGGGGATGAGGGTGATGATGACTTCATAGAAATAGATTGGCAGTGAACTTTCATTTTCAATGTCATAGAAAAGTTGGAAGAGTATTGGAGTGAGTTCTGCTTTGATGGCCTTGTAGAATTGAGCAGTGAACCCATCTGGTCCTGGGCTTTTCCTGAATGCGAGATCACTTTTTGCCATTTCTATTTTAATGCCTGATATGAGTCTGTTAAGTTCGTTTGACTCATCTTGGTTTACTTTAGTCACATCAATATTTGCAAGAATTTCTTCCATTTCATCCCAATTCTCAAACTTATTTGCATAAAGGTTCGGGAAGTATTCCATTATAATGTTCTGAATCTTGGTTGTTTCTGTGGTGATGTTTCCATTCTCATCTCTGAGTTTGCTTATTTGGATGTGTAGTCTCTTCTTTTTCTGATAAGATTTGCTAAGAGTCTATCAATTTTGTTAATTTTTTGTAGAACCAACTCCTTGTAATGTTGCTTCTTCCTACATTTCTTTTTCTTTTTTTTTTCTTTTTACTCTGATTCATTTAATTCTGATTTAATTTTAATTATTTGTTTCTGTCTACTGGATTGGGGTTTAGCTTGCTGCTCTTTTTCAAGGAGCTTCAGGTGAATCATTAAATTGTTGGTTTGAGTTCTCTCCAATTTGTTAATGTAGGCACTCAGAGCTATAAATTTTCCTCTGAGTACTGCCTTTACTATGTCCCAGAGGAGATGGTAATGTATGTTTCATTTATGTTAAATATCAAGAATATTTGAATTCCCTTTATAATCTCTTCCATGTCCCACTGCCTATTCAAAAATATGTAGTTCAGCCTCTATGTGTTACAGGATTTTCTTTGGTGGCATTTCATGTTGAATTCTAGTTTTTTCCCCTTGTGGTCTGAGAGAATCCAGGGTATAATTTCAATGTTTCTGTATTTGGACAGGTTTTGCTTTGGGCCTAATTGTGATCTATTTTGTAGAATGTTCCATGTGCTGCTGAGAAGAATGTGTCTTCTGTTGCTGATGGGTGAAATATAGAATATTTCTATAGATGTCTGTTAAGTCTAGCTGGTCTATGCAGTTGTTTAGATCTGCTGTTTCTCTGTTGAATAAATTTCCTAGACCTCTTCTACCCCCATTAGCTTTAAATTAGGCCTTGTACTGGTGTCTTCCATATGAAGAATAGATCTAGTATATTTTTTGTATTTGTTCTGAATACTTGCCTGTTCTTTCTTTACAATATCTAGGTTGTCCTCTATCCCAGAGATATGGTCTTCTGCATGGTCTAGCCTACTGTCCAGACTTTCTAATTTTTTTATCTCCCTTCCTTCTTAATGTTCAGTTTTAATGGCTTTAATTTCTTTGTTGAAAATTTTAGATCTTGTATGGATTTCCTTGCCTCCTTGCTTTGATTTTCCGTGTTCACTCTCAAATCCGTTACTTGAGTGGCTATACTTTCACTGGACTTTCTTTCCTCATTTTAGAATTCATTCGGCTTTCTGGTTGTGGATTCCATGAATTCTTCTATTGCAGACAGCACGGCAGGTCTTGCTATTAGCACTGTTGCTAACAGCATTCTATTAATCTTTTGTTTGGCTCATCACACTCATGGATAGTCTTATATGGGCCTTAAATTTTTTCATTCAGCAGAATGAAAACCAGTAGTGGTTTTACAAACCAGTAGAGTTTGTAAAGCGTTTTGAGAGGCATCCTCTAGATTTTTTCATTAAATGCTCTGTTGCCTGTTTGTCCTGGGTAGGAGATTAAATTCCTTGACTTCCTATTTTCTTGTGTTTCTTTGGCTTTTCTGCTCATTTGAGAATGTAAACAAATCTAATTCCTCAATAGAACCCAAGTACCAACAAAGAGACTTAGGTTGTAGAGATTTCAGAGATTTACAATTAACATTGGATGTTTTCACACTATCTCACCTTTTTGGGGATTGACCGTATATCCAATAACACACCAAAACACAATTCTAAGACAAGCACCTACCTAGAGCCATGTAATTGCACAGATTTTGGGAATTTCCAATCGATGATGACTATTTTTACTCTATCTCACCTTTGTGGGAGTGAAATTATATCCTTTTACACATCAGAACACACATTTAAGACTAGAACTTACCCAGAGCACTGTAGTAGCATAGACTTTGGGCATTTACAATAAAAAAAGGCAGCTTTCACAGTCACTCACCTTTTGGGGGATAGCGTTTTTTTTTTTTTTTTTTTTTTTTTCCAGTCCTATCAGCCCCAAATGATCGTTTATTTTGTTTTTGTTTTTGTTTTGTTTTTTTGTGAAAATACAGTACAGAGGGGTTACAATTATGTGGGCAAGGTAATGAGTAAATTTCCTATTAAGCATTGTTGCCTCCTCCTTTGTTTCCCCTTCCATTCCCTTCCCATCTTCCCCCATCCCCCACTTTCCCCTTCTCCACCTCCCCACGGCCCCACCCCACTTCACTCCCCCCCCCCCCCCCCCCCCCCCCCCCGCCAAAGTTGCAAACTTCGTTTTGCCACATAATATCGTGTACATTGTTGCAGTGGGTCTGCCTGTATTCCTATTTAAACAATTTCTTTTTTACCCTTCCCCTCCACAAAGTATACCAACATCAAATACAGTGAAAACAGGGGTTATATCATGCAGGAGGGACATACAAAGCAACAAAGAAATCATCTTATAAATGTGTTAGAAACAATGGCAAGAAAGAAAGAAAAAAAAAACATTTGAATCCTTATCTTGGGGTTCATTTCTCTTAACATCAACTAATCTGACCAATTCTGCTTGTCTCAGAAATATAAGAGTTATCGCAAATAAAGGAGCCATGGGACCTATGTTTCTTTGGGCCTGGCTTACTTCACTTAATATAATTTTTTCCAAGTCTTTCCATTTCCTAACAAATGGGGCAATGTCATTCTTTCTGATGGAGGCATAGAATTCCATTGTGTGTATATACCACATTTTCTTGATCCATTCATCTACTGAGGGGCATCAGGGTTAGTTACATGTCTTAGCTATAGTAAATGGTGCTGCAATAAACATAGTCGTGCTGGTAGCTTTAGTGTGGTCTTCTTTGTAAATATTTGGGTAAATGTCCAAAAGTGGGATTGCTGGGTCATAGGGGAGCTCTATGTGGAATCTTCTGAGGAACCTCCATACTGCTTTCCAAAGTGGTTGAACAAGTTTACACTCCCACCAACAATGCAGTAGGGTTCCCTTCTGTCCACATCCCCTCCAGCATCTGTTGTTATTAGAGTTCTTGATTCTAGCCATTCTAACTGGGGTGAGATGATATCTCAATGTTGTTTTGATTTGCATTTCTTTTATAGCTAGAGAAGTTGAGCATTTCTTCATGTGTCTGTTGGCCATCCTTCTTTCCTATTCAGAGAAGTTTCTCTTTAAGTCTTTAGCTTACTTATTTATTATGCAGTTGTTTCTTTGAGGATTTGTGTTTGGGGGATTTAATTTTTTGAGTTCCAAGTATATTTTACATATGACACCTTTGTTCATTATATGGCTAGTGAAGATCTTCTCCCAAACTATGGGCTCTCTACTGATCTTCCTAGCTATGTCCTTTGCCATGCAGAAGCTCTGCAATTTCAGGAAATCCCATTTGTCCAACCTTTCTTTGATTTGTTGTGTTTCTGGGTCTCTGTTAAGAAATTTTCAGCCTATGCCAAGGAGACCTAGGGTTTCTCCTATTCCATCCTGTAATGTTTTCAGAATGTCTGTTTTAACTCTGAGATTTTTGATCCCTTTGGAGTTGATTCTTGTGCAGTGTGATATATAAGGAGCTAGCTTTAGTTTTCTACAGGTGATTAACAAATTTTGCCAGCACCATTTATTGAAGAGGTTGTCTTTCTTCCATTGTATTGTTCAGCTCCCTTAACGAAGATTAGATGGTTGGGGCTGGGAAGGTGGCTCAGTGGTAGAGCGCTTGCCTTGCCTGCATGAGGCCCTGGGTTCGATTCCTCAGCACCACATAAGCAAAAAGAAGATTAGATGGTTATAGGTCTGTGGGTTCATTTCTGGGTTTTCAATTCTATTCTATTGTTGCTGAGGTCTGTTCTTGTGCCAAGAGCAAGTTGTTTCGATTGCTATGGCTTTGTAGTAGAGTTTGAAATTTGTTATTGATATTCCTCCAGCATTGTTCTTTCCAGTATTGTTATTGCTATTGCTCCATGTGAATTTTTGGATTGTTTCTTCTATTTCCTTGAAGAACGTGGTTGGAATATTGATTGGTACCGCATTGAATTTGTAGATAGCCTTGGGAAGTAGTGCCATTTTCTTGATGTTGATCCTTCCAATCCAGGATCATGGGAGTTTTTTTTTTTCCACTTTCTAAGTTCTGTTTTGATTTCCTTTTTCAGGTTTTTAAAGTTTTCATCATAGAGTACCTTCACTTCTTTGGTTAAATTAATTCCTAGGTATTTTATTTTTTGTGGGGCTATTACAAATGGAGTTGCTTTCTTGATTTCAACCATGCTTTTCTCATTGTTAGCATACAGAAAAGCCATTGATTTTTGAGGGTTAATTTTATACCCTGCTACTTTGCCAAAGTTTTGAATCAGCTTGAGTAATTTGGGAGTGGAGTCTATGGGATTCTTTAAACACAAGGTCATGTCATCTGCAAAGAGGGAGAGTTTTACTTCTTTCCCTATTTGGATCCCCTTTATGTTTGCATCTTGTCATTGCTGTAGCTAGGCGTTCTAATACTAGATTAAAAAGAAATGGAGAGAGTGGACATCCTTGTCTTGTTCCTGAGTTAAGAGGAAATGGCTTTAGTTTTTCACCATTAAGTATAATGCTGGCTGTAGGTTTGTCATATACAGCCTTTATTGTATTGAGGAATGTTCCATGGATTCCTAATTTTTCCAGAACCTTCATCATAAAGGGGTGTTGGATCTTGTCAAATGTTTTTTTTTTCTGCATCTATTGAGATAACCATGTGGTTCTTATCCTTGCGCCTGTTGATGTGATGAATTATATTAATTGATTTGAGTATATAGAACCAACATTGCATCCCTGAAATGAATCCTGTTTGATCATGGTGTATGATTTTTTGGATGAATTGTTGAAGTCAATTGGCCAAAATTTTGTTGAGAATTTTTGCATCAATGTTCATCAACGAAATGGGTCTATATTTCTCTTTCTTTGATGAGTCCCTGTTTGGTTTTGGGATGAGGGTTATGATGGCTTCATAGAATGTGTTTGGTAGTGAACTTTCTCTTTCAATTTCATTGAAGATTTGAAGGAGTATTGGTGTGAGCTCTGCCTTGAAGGCCTTGTAGAATTCCGCTGTAAAACCATCTGGTCCTGGGCTTTTCTTAGATGGGAGGTCTCTTATTGCTGTTTCTATTTCAATGCTTGATATGGGCCTGTTAAGATGGTTTAATTCATCTTGGTTTAGTTTCAGCATGTCGATAATTGCTAGGAAAGGTTCATTTCTGCCAAGTTCTTACACTTATTGGGATAAAGGTTGGAGAAGTATTCCTTTATAATGTTCTGAATCTCGGTTGTTTCTATGGTACTGTTTCCATTTTCATCTCTGAGTTTATTTGTGTGTGTTCTCTTCCTTTTCTGATAAGACTTGGTAAGGTTATGTCAATTTTGTTAATTTTTTCGAGGAACCAACTCTTTATTGATTTTTTCTTTTTTTTTTTTGTATTCTAATTCATTTAATTCTTATTTAATATTAATTACTTCTTTCCATCTACTGGACTGGGTTTAACTTGCCGCTGTTTTTCAAGGAGGTTCAGATATCTCATTAAATTGTTGGTTTCAGATCTCTCCAATTTGTTGATGTAGGGACTCAGAGCTTTAAACTTGCCTCTGAGTATTGCTTTTGCTGTGTCCCAGTGGAGCTGGTAATTTGTGTGTTCATTTATGTTGAATATCATGGACATTTGAATTTCCTTTCTAATCTCTTCCATTACCCACTTGTTATTCAACAGTGTGTTGTTCAACTTTCATGTGTTACAGGAAATTTTTTGTTGGCTTTTGGTGTTCTTATTTTATTCCCTTGTGGTCTGAGAGAATGCAAGGTATAACTTCAATATTTCTGAATTTGGACAAGTTTGCTTTGTGACCTAAAATGTGGTCTATTTTGGAAAATGTTCCATGTGCTGCTGAGAAAAAAACGTGTATTCTAATGCTGCTGAGTGAAATATTTGGTAGATGTCTATTAAATCTAGTAGATCTATTCAGTTGTTTAGATCTGTGGTTTCTCTATTGAGTTTTTGCTGAGTTGATCTATCTAGTGGGGATAGTGGTGTGGTAAAGTCCCCAACAATTAATGTCTTTGGATCTATGTGAGATTTGAGGGAAAGTAGTGTTTCTTGGATAAATTTGGGTCCTCTGTTGTTTGGTGAATAGATATTTAGAATTGTAATATCCTCCTGAAGGAGATATCCCCTAATTAGTAGGTGGTGACCTTCTTTATCTCTTCTAATTAATTTTAGTTTGAAGTGTATTTTATCTGATATTACGGTTGCAACTCCCACCTGTTTATGATGTCCATTTGTTTGTTAGATTTTATTCAAGCCTTTCACTTTCAAAACGTGTTTGTTTTTATGGGCAAGGTGTGTCTCTGGGCTGTTGCAACTTGGTTTGTCCTCTGGTTCTTGGATTCTCAGTTTGGGTGTGGTTTCTTTGGCCTTTGTTGTGGTCTTGGTGGTTTTCCATGTGTAGGAAATCTTTAAGTATCTTTTGTAGGGCTGTTTTGGTAGAGATATATTGTTTCAGTTTTTCTTTACTATGGGAGGTTTTTATTTGACCTTCACTTATGAAGGAGAGTTTAGCTGGGTACAGTATTCTTGGTTGATAGTTGTTTGTCTTTAAGGGGAGAGTGTATTAATTACACACTAAATCACAATTCTAATTCAAGCCCCACCCTAGCATCCTGTAGTTACATAGAAATTGGAGCTTCACACTCAGAATGGTTATTTTTTACTCTATTTCTCCTTTTTGGAATTAAAAATATCTCCACTTCCCTACCAGAATACAATTTTTTAGCGAGCCTAAGCCCAAACTGGTAGTTGCACAGACTTTGGAAGTTCTTACTGAGAGATAGGTATTTTCACTATGTCGCTCCTTTTTTCAAGATGAAAATATATCCAGTCCCTCACCAAAACAGAATTTTAGGATAAACACATACTCAAAGCCCTGAGGTTGTGCACACTTTGGAGGTACAAAATCCAAATAAGTATTTCACTTTATCTCTCCTCTGTAGGATATGTAAATAGGACTAATACCACCACTGAGCACAATTTAAAGAAAAAAAATCCCCATCCAGGCATTATCTTTGCACTGATTTTTGAGGTTCCCAATTATGTAAATGTGTTCCCTTATTTATCTCTGCTTATCTTTGTCAGAGGAGGCATATTTTGTTTCATGTGTGGGGATTATGAACAGTTGTAAACAATGAGTATCTGTGTTATGAGGTATAGAATTGTTTGGGCCAAAGCGATAACACTCTGAGCCACTTTGGCACTGTCTGTCCCACTGACTACCAATATAGTCTAGCTCAGTGTTTCACACGTGGGGTTCAATAGAGTAAGAGATAGAAGAGGGAATGAAGGAGAAGAAATAATTGTAAATGCGGTGAGGCGTATTTAGGGGAAAGATTAATATATAAATATAATATAGGAGGGAAAAATCAGATTAGAGGTATGTAGCAAAGGAAAGAACAGAGGGAGGAAAATTATGACCTAACTTGTAAGAAAGAAAGAGAGAAGAAAATTTAAAATAAACAAAAATGAAAGAAGAAAAGCATACATAAAAAATAAAAAATAGACCAACTATGTACATATGAAGTAATAATATTAAAATTAAAAATACTAATATTGTACAGTAGGGAATTGGGTGATCAATTTATAGTCTGAATTAGCTCAATACACCATTATGGAGTTCACCGTAGGCTGTGTGAACACAACAGCAACGAGTAAGGAAAAAACAAAAACCAACAGAATTTTTGCAAAAAAGAAAACTAAGCTAAAAACAACACATTTAAAAAACTGACAGAAAAGAAACAAGGAGTTAAGCTATTTGCAAAAAGTAAAAGAAAATGAAGGAGCATTTTTTAAAAAGAACTTATAAAGAATAAAGAAAAAATTTAAAACATTATGTGGGGAAATAGTAAAGAAAAGCATCTTCTATTTAGTTGGGGGGCTCTTATGACTTCCCTAAGTCTGTTTTCCAGCCCCTTGATGGTGTCTTTTTTTTTTTTTTTTTTTTTTGGTCCGGTTGTGGGGCCTGAACTCTGGGCCTGAACGCTGTCCCTCAGCTCTTCAGCTCAAGGCTAGCGCTCTACCACTCGAGCCACAGCACCACTTCTGTTTTTTTTTCTTTTTTGCTTATGTGGTGCTGAGGAACCGAACCCACGTCCTCATGCATTCAAGGCAAGTGCTTTACCACTGAGCCACCTTCCCAGCCCCTTGATTGTGTCTTTGATTTGCTTGTAGCAGTCAGTTTTCCCTGTTGCTTAGTTGGTTTCTCAAATCAGCTGTTGGGGTGTGCAGAAAAAAATCTGCTTTATAGGCTTGGGGACTTTGCAGCCTTCTTCCCAGTCTCAAAAGTACAATTCGCTTTCTTTTTCTTTTCTTTTGTGCTGCGTGGAGGAGGTGGCTAGAGACTAGTTTGTTGCTGCTGGGACTGAGTTTGGGCATGATTGGGGTTTTGGCCTGTTTGGAGTCAGTGGTCTTTCCCAAAGTGGGGAGCCCCCTTTGGTACTCTAACCTGGATCTTTTCTCAGTTTTATAGCCTGCCCTGTTGTTTATTTATTTTTAATGAATTTTAGTGATGTTCCTGCAGCCCTCTGTGCTGCCAATTTGGCTGTGGTATGGGTGGAGTTCCTTTATTGCCATCAGGGGGGACGTGGCTACCTCTCTGGACTCCGCAGGTAGTGGCATTCCTTCCTCCTGGGCAGGGCAGCCTTCCCCTGGGCAAAGCTACTCTCACAGGCCTCAATCCTTACCCTGGACAAAAATGGTACTGTCTGTTGCTTTTGTGTCCCGAGTTATCTGCTAGATGTTATGGCAGAGTTTATGCCAGTATCAAATATGGCATTCTTCGCAGTTTTGGGGGCGAGGGGAGCCAGCATCCCTAGATGATCGAGTTGTATTTGATGGATTTTTTTCACTCTGACAGGGTATCAAAATTAGGTTAATGTGTATCTGAAGCAGATGGAAACCAGTCAAATCTCACCTTTCTATAACGTTGGTGACAATTGTGTAAATTCCCTACATCTACCTTCATGACATCTCACTAAGACTGCACTTGAGTGACAGGAGGGAAAAAATATACAAAAATGCCTATTTCCCTTTATGTGACTGAAGAGTAAATTTGAATTGACTAGAAATCACTAAGTCAGAGTGAGTATATGTCAACGTGATTAAACCAATTCAGAATCAGACTGTGGTAAGTTGGAACAGTAAAAATCAAATGGAATTAATAGAAAATAAAGTTAAATTTTTGAGAATTGGCATCTGTGCATGGGAATGAATGTAACCTACATAATAAGAGGATTGAACTTTTTCCTGAGGAAAATTAGATGCCATTGAAAGATACTAAGCTGAGAGGTGGCATGATCAGATTTTTATCTTAGTGAAAAATCACTTAGGGAGAAAATTAATTGGATTGGAGTGGGAAGAAAAGCAGCAGGGCATAGAGGAGCAGATCAGTTAGAAGAATACTGCTTAAATTCAGGCAAGTAGAAATAAGTTTCCCGAATAAAGCAGTAAAAATGGTGAACTTGAGAGATATTAAGTAGAAAAGAATTCATAGATCACAAAAGTTAATTATATGTGTGTATAATAATATTTTATATATAATATGAGAGGTTACAGCAGGACTTTTATGTATCCATTCATTTATCTTTTTCTTTTTTATTATTTATTTATTTATTTATTGGTCAGTCCCAGGGCTTGAACTCTGGGCCTAGGAACTGTCCCTCAGCTCTTCAGCTCAAGGCGAGCACTCTACTACTGGAGCCACAGCACCACTTCCAGTTTTCTGGTGAATATTAGAGATAAGAATCTTACAGATTTTCTTGCCAGGGCTGGCTTTGAACTGCCATTCCTCAGATCTCAGCCTTCTGAGTAGCTAGGATGACAGTAACTAGGATGAGCCACCAGTGACTTACTTTCACTTATCATTTTTAAATAAAAACTTATCATGTGCTATGCAATTTGATAGATGCTAGAAATATGTGAGTGAATGAGCAAAAGAAACTGTCATGACTGTGAGTAAATTTGCTATATAAAAGGAGTTTTAAGTATTAGGCTACAATACTATGAATGTATATAACCATATATCTTTTAGATAAAATTTACTTATTCTTCATAAAGATTTGAAAGATTTAACCTAGACAGAGGGTTGAAGGAAAGTTGTCTCAAACAGGCATAAGCAGATTTAAGTTGAAAAACCAAGAATATGTCATCTACATATTGGGAAGGAAATATCTGATATTTCAAATTCTCTGCCTATTTAGTAAGCCCTTCCCCACAGACTTTTACATCCACAAAAGCTAAATAAATGAAAGCTTTGAATATCAAATTTACCTTAACTATTTTCATGTGCTTAGTCATACTATGTTATTACGGGTTATAAAGAAAAAATATTCATTTCATTTTAGTGTAATAGATGATCTGAAGCACTGACTTATTTGACGACAATGTTCTTAACTGTCTCACTAGTTCTATGGGGTATGCATACTGTGTTTTATTTTAGAAATGGTAGTATTATCCGAGTGAACATCAAAGTAGGTGACAAGACAGTAGAGCATGTGATACTGTTTTCCTCATAGACTAAGTTCTGCCAATTCTTTACTGTATAGCATCAACCCAGTAATCTCCGTGCATGACCATGTAATGACCAAGTCATTACATGCACATGTGTACACACACACACACACACCACACCACACACCACACACATACACACACACACACACACACACACACACACACACACACACACACACATACAGAGGCATCAGAAGATTCACCAAACAACGTATGCACTAAGCATGTTTGATGTATTATGATAGTTCCCACCATTTCTTTACTTTCCAGAATGCTAGATCAGACACTTAAGTTGAGTCTTTTTGCATATATTACCCTAACAATTAGTTGCCAGTTTTCAGTCATCCCCTTGGGGTATGTCTCTGCCTTCAGAAAATTTCTATTAAAAATTCAACTATCTTGTGTGAATAGTGACACTTTAATCAGTTATCAGTTTCTGATAATTTAATGAGACTTGGAAGATCAGATTCAATTCAATATAACAAACATTTATTTTAAATCAATGTGAGAATTTTTTGCAAGATAAAAATGGCTAATTATAGAGAAGCTGATTGCAAAGGCATTGAAGAAGCAATACACTGATACATGATCTTTGACACAGGCAACGGAAGAGATGGTTTTGCACAGCTACGCTCGGTATACATACTACAGGGAAGGGTTCTGGAAAGTTAGAGGTCCATGTGATCATAGGGAACTACAAGTAATGTAAAAGACTGAATCAAAAGCCAGGGCTCTCCATGAATGGCAAGGATATTTAATAACCAGACATCAGGATCTGGCAGTCTGGATAATTATACTATTTTGCATAAAGGAACCAGTACTTCCTGGAGAAGTGGCTGATTCTGAGACTTAGGCAAGATTCTATATAGTAAAGGTCACATGATAAAACAGTCCACACTGATAGGAGTATGTAAGAAAAGATACAGGTTTCCAAACAGAGGCTCCAATAGCCAAAGCTAGAACAATTAACCAATTAAATAAATAGCAACATGGTGTTTGATTGTAGTTCAAAATATAAGTAAATATTTGTGAATATATAACAACATAAATAATTGAATAAAGTGGGGACCAAATAGATGTAGACAATTCTCCATCACTAATGTGGATATTATATGTACCCTCAATGCATGGAATACAAGTCACAAATCATCACTCCTTAATTTACTTCCAATAATTAAGGAAGGAAAAAGCAATGTACAATGGGGAGATACATTAGAAACATTGTTTTAGAGCTAAAATTTATCCACCCTTGCTAGGATATTAATAAGAAAACAGAATCTGCAACCTCTTTCATAATATCAGACTAGCCATGAAAACATGTTTTGTGAAATGAGGAATATTTTTAAATTCCCAGGACAATACTCTATTATAAAATGTGATCATTAGAAAACAGCATAGATGGAGAAATTGTCACAGCTATGAGGAATCTAAGAAAATGTGATAACCAAGTGCAATATATTATGGAAGAGAGCCTGGAATATAATTTAAAAAAAAATCAGGCACGAACTAAGAAAATCCAAATAATGTATGGATTTCACGTAGAAAAAAAAATTAGAAAGCTGCAACTCTAATTTTTTCATGAGATACTTACCATAGGGGAAAGTGAGTGCTTGATACATGGAAATTCTTTAAACTGTCATCCCAAATTTCTGAAAATCTAAAGGTATAAAAATTTGTTTTCAAAAAAGTTTCACAAGTGGTAAAAATCTGTTGTCACAACCTCTAGCCAAGTACATGCTCTTACCTTAATTCAGCTTCCAGCTGGCTTTAGCTATGTTCCAAAGCAGATTTTCTACCTTCTACTTGAGAGCTAAGATGCCAAATGAATTCAAGTTTTGAAAGCTGGCAGCAAAACCATTAGTGGTGGAGGTGAGTGACTGAAATGAGGCAATTTCAACATCATCAGAGCCCTCTGGCACACAGCTACTTCCTTATATAATACAAATAAAGTGTTATGAGACAGTAAATTGAATATGATGTAATGTCAAATGATCAATTCAACGTGCCTGGTCAACAGAAAAATAGCAACTCACTGCAGAAAGTAATCCCAGTAATTGTTATGTAAGGCAGGGATACTGTTCTCCTCAGAGCAGCTGCTGATAGCTCAGGAAACGGGTGATGGCAGGTGGTAGTAATGTAACTGCCTCTGTTTAAGACATTGTTTCATTTACCCTGTAGTTCCATCCTCCCCCTCCTTTTGGTTATTGTCATTAGTTTTACTCTGTGGAGAGCATTAAATAGATTTGTGAGGCTACTCAGCACAGTGGAAGTTGAATAGCTTCCAGATTGTTAATATTCTACACTAATATACCAATTGTGATAAGCCACTTTTATTCAGTACCTCTGCTCAACTTCTCTTTTCCCTTATGGACTAAAAATCTGCTATTTCGCAGAACTCCCAATGTATCCAGAACTTTATGTAAGTTGCCTGTACATTGAGCTTGCAGTGTCCCCAAATACATCCTGTAGCATGGGGTTTAGAGATCAATGAAAATACAGACTGATAAAAAGTTTAATAGTTTGCTCAAGATAAGATTAGCAAATGTCTGGGCCAGGATTTGAACCAAAGTAATATGATTTCAGAATCTGTGTACTCTGTTCTTTGTCTGGGAGAGCACCATTTGCACCAATCTCTGGTTCTTCCACTAGATTGAAAATACTTTGAGGAAGGGCAATATGTCCTTTTTAGCTTTGTATCCTTTAGAATTCCTATATATTAAAAAAAAAAATTCACAAATACTTATTGATTGAAATATACACACAACATCACACACATAATTTGTCCCTCTTTTGAGAGATCTATTATACATTTAAACTTTATTGGCCTAAATGTCGAAGCTATAGTTCTCTAATTTTTATTCCATTTTTTTCTTTGTATTTCTTGATGTAATAGGGCAAAGGAGCCAAGTAAAGCTTGTGAGTTGAACTGTTTCGTGAAGAAAATGTTCAGTGACATGTATTGCTTTTAGTTACATAAAATCACGTCTTGAAATCACATTTCCAGGAGAAAACATTCTGATGAAGAATGTTCTCTATTGGATTATTTGCTTAGCCAGCAGTGCATAGTTATTATCTGGAGTAGAAAATCTCTTCACAAGTTGGCCCAGTGCTTCTGTAAGAGACAAATCATAATTAGTCATGACACTGATTACCTAAAGAAAATGCCTTGTCTACCTGGAAAAAAGGTGTACCCACATGTTCCTATGTCATGAGACTTGCTCCACTTTCTTAAGGAAGGAGATTGCATGTCATTGGAAACAGAAAGATGTCAAGGGACCAATAGAACAGATACTTCAACATCTTTGAATAGGAACAAACATTTTTGCTACAAGTCTTTGCCATCATTCCATGTGTTTAGTTATAACCTGGACTGAGAGGCATGATTCTGAATCTTATTGGCACTCCTTAACATTAAGAAAGAGACACATTATTTAAAAATTAGACTATAGTTTCTTAAAGGTAATATATCTGAAATATCACACAAGCTGGAAGAAATAGCAAATTAATTTATTATGCATATACAGGTATGGGTATGGATATAGATGTATGGATACCAATAATACAGATTATACATACATATATAAATGTATATTGCAATGAGGATTCATATTACAAGATGAGTGAGAGAAAAGAGAAAAGGATAAGTAAAAGAGAAAAGAGGAAGGAGGGAATGAAAGGATAGAGACATAGGATACATTTATTTCAGAAAACTTTGTATTAAATGATTAAAATTATTATCTTCAAATTTAATTTTAATGTCTCACAGATCTGTAAGTAGAACACAAAATATCAGCAGGATTATGTGCCCTCTAAACTGACACACAGAATTCTTTTTTTTAGTTTCTGGTATTTGAAACACGTTGCTTCCTTGGCTTGCAGATTTTTCTCTCCTATCTCTACCTCCATTGATCACACAATCTTCTGTCTCTTCACATTTACTACCTTAGGTGTATTTACATTTCCCTCTTCTCAAATGGTCACAATCATATTAATTTAGGGCACCATTCTACTACAGTATGACTTCCTATCAACTAATCTACAAGAGCACACTATTTCCTAATAATATCTCATCCTGAGTTAATGGAGGTTTAGGATTTCACTTTGGAAGATAAGAAAAACAGAAAAATTTCCAATTAAAATTAATATCAAATATAACCTGGAAGGAAAAAAATGTGCTACTAAAACCATAGAGTTTTTTTAGAAAATGACCTACTATTTGGGCTGATGCTCAGTTATATGCCTTCCCTGACTTTCAAGGAATGTCCTTAACCCTGGAAAGCATAATCCTTTAACTCCTCCATTCTGGGGCCAGATATACCTTGTGGTTGCATGAAGAAAGCTGAAGAGACTTGAAACTCAATTTTGTAGATACAAAATAATAACATTGCAAGTCAAATGTTCATACAACATAATGGAGAAATATTTGGAAATTACTGATTTAGGAACAATCTGTGAGCCATACAGTCAAGTCAGAATAGTAAAGTCCCTTAAAGGCAGAGACAAATACTACAATCCAATCCCTAGATCAGAGTCTGGCACAGACCATTCTTAATATATTACTGTTGCTGAGTACCATCGGATCATGTCTAAAATTCTACCTAGTCAGGAGAAGGATATGTGGATGGCTGAGGTTCCAGGCCAACCTTGTCAGAAATATCTTTAAGACTCCATCTCCAATTAGCTAACATAATGCTGGGCTGTAGGTATGGCTCAAGTGGAGGATGACTAGATTAGTGATCTCTAGATCTTTAATTCAAACACATTTCTGTACAAAAAGAAAATAATGTACTTTTGTGTGAATGGATGGATGGATGGATGGTGGGAACTAGGACTGGATAGTGAAAATATCAGTTGCTACCAAATCAGAGATCTTGGTTTAAAATTCTAACTCCAGAACTTAAAAAACATTGTAGTGTCAGACACATCCTGCCATCCTGAGACACACTATTCTCAGGGGCAATAATATAATAGATAATGTTTGGTGCATGTTAAATAAGATGACAAGGACTGCAAAGTGTGCAGTATTGTGTCCTTGACATTGATACTATTCAGTATGAAGTAACTGTTGATTTTCTAAATGGCACTGCTATGCATAGGCACTACAGGGAAAATAGGCAAAGAATGTGATACAGATTCTTCATGCCTAATTATTTTCACTTGATATAGTCTGAAACAGAAATATAAAGGACCATAACATGCTAAAGTAATAAATCTTAGCTCTGCTGGAGACTGAGATTTGAACATCTCTGTTGAAAGCCAGTCCAAGCCAACAATCCAAAAGAATCTTGTCTACAGTTATCTACAATTAACCATCAAAAGTCCAGAAGTAGATCTGTGGCTCAAGTGGCAGAGCAACAGCCTTGAGCAAAATAACTAAGCAAGTTGATGCCCCAGTATAGCATATACACAAAAAGACCAAAATTATTAAAAAGGTTGTTAGACATAATTAATAATATTAGGATTTCAGTAATCAGACACATACAGTAAAATCTATTCCATTGTTTTGTTTCCTCCCATTCATGCTTCTTTTATGACTTACATACACAGTTATATACCCTGCCATCTAGATGGTTTAATTGTCATTTATTTTCATATTGTTTTTTTTTCATGACTTTTAGTTTTGACCTGTCACATTATTTTTTTAATCTGATGCTCTGTGATTTCTATATAGGACTGTTTATTTGTTTGTGCATTCTTTGTCTCTCTGATTACCTCTTGCTCTGGTTTTCTCTATCTGTCTCTCTCAGGTTCTGTCAGTGTCTGTCCTCTCTGTTTCTCTCTATCTCTCTCTTTCTGGTTTGAGGATTTGAATTCAGAGCTGCATGTTTTCAAGGGTGAAACCATTCCATTAGTTCATTTGTGTTCTTTTTTCAAATAGGGTCCTGTTTTTTTAACTGTATTTTTTTTTGTCTTTTCTTTTTTGGTACTGGGGATCGAACCCAGGACGTTGCACTTGCTAGGCAAGCGCTTTGCCACTGAGCTACATCCCAGCCCTAGGGTCCTGTTTTTTATCCAGACCTAGATAGTGACTATGCCTTCCATATATATAGCTAGGATGGAAGGGATGAATTACCACACCTAGTGTATTAGTGTTATTTTGTTGCCTGGTCTGATGTTGACTCATAGCTAATCTCACTTCCCAGGTAGCTGGGATTCTGAGCTATTCGAGGCCTCCTGATGAACAGAGACCAATAATATTCAGGTAATATCATATTCTGAGAGCTGATAGAAATATAAGGTGTATATTCACTCTCAAACAATCATAAACTGCCAACAATGCAGGTTTAAAAAGAGTACAAGGCAAGATGCAACAGTAGTTCTAGCTTTTAGAAAGAATGAGAATACTTAGAAATTGTCCCCTAAGGGATCTTCTTGGGAGGATATTCACCAGGAAAATCTCTAAAGGACCGTGAGCACAAAAAATACATCTTATCCTCTTATTGTCCTGGTTAATGTACACTGCTGCCCATGCATTTACCTGTTCTCCTAGTCCTTTCCTTTCTGATAATCAAGCACCACTGGCCTTTCTTACACTCTATGCCAAGCCATTTTCAGCAATGCATTGTGTGTGTGTGTGTGTATGTGCACGTGCACACACGCTCACATGTACACACAGCAGTTCTGGGGCTTGAACTGAACTCAGTGCCTAGACACTGCCCGTGAGTTGTTGCTTTGCTCAAGGCTGGCATTTTATGACTTAGCCAAAGCTCCAATTCTAGCTTTTTAGTGATTAAATGAAGATAAGAGTCTCACAAACTTTCCTACTTGGGCTGGTTTCAAAAGATGATTCTCAGATCTCAGTCTCCTTAGTAGCTAAGATTATAGGCATGAGCCACAAAAGCTAAGATCATTTTCATATTTTATTCTGGATATTCCCTCTGTTTTCTTTTGATTCAAGGTCTCAGGGAATGCTTTTCAATATTTTTAGTAGAATTTATGACTCTCTGACATTGTTAATATTGCCAGATTCAAGTTCCGAGAAGATTCTTGAAGGTTTGGAGAGAATGATAAGCTCTCCAATTAGCTTTTCTATTCAAGCCCATTTATAAACACCAGAGAAATGTTAGAACCATGCACTATCACCAGAGACCAACACTAGAAAATGTTCCCGGACCTTGTCCAGACACAAGTTGCTCATCTTCCATGTTCTCAAGTTTCATGTTCTGTGAAATGGAAAAAAAAAAGCATATTTATATAGATATAAGTAAACATATGTGTAAAGCCATTAAAAATAGAAATTCTTGTGAATTGATGAATTATTTCTACTCCTATATTCAGAAGTGAAAGCTCTTAAACTAAAGATTTTTTTCATTAAAAAATCATATCAAGGAATGATGGAGGTTATTCTATTTCATAATTATAAAATCTTGAACACATGATACTTTCTCAGTAATCTTTATAGGAAATTCTGTTGTACACTTTAAATTGAACACAATGTCCTACTCATTAGCATTAACTGGTCTTCAGTTGGAATGGGGATGTAGGCACCATGCATCAGCAGTGAAATCAGTATTCTTTACACCCTCCTGCAATCAATTGTCACTTTCCTCAGGCTAGTAGGCAGAGTGCCATTTGCAGAGCTGCCAAACCTAAGTCCCCCATGCAACAATTTGAGCCCATTTTCTTTTATTTTATCCACCATGGAAAAGAATAACAGCTGGACACGTCCATTTGCATAATAACCTCTCTTGCTCAGAGATTGTTGAGAAGGTCAGGTCTCACTACTCCTGCTCACATCTCAGTCAGAAACTCTCTTGTTTTCCTTTTGTTCCTTTCAAACCAATAAAACTATCTTTTAATCAAAGCTGTGCTTTCATAAGCTTAACTATACAAAATTATTTCCCCAATTCTCATATTTTCTTAGTTTATGATATTCAAAGATATTAACAAGCAACCAAAATTATATTTTATGAAATAAATTATCTGACTAATATTCTGGAGTACTTTATGTAGCTATAGATATACAAATGCTTTTAGATATATTTTTAGTATCTTTTGAGATATATTTTCCCCCAGGTACTACTGAAATTTTTGTTACATATCACATTTAACTGAGATTACATCTTTGGCCAGAAGGAAAATCTTGTACTAATTTTGTCCTGATTATACTGTGAGGAATTTTATAATATCAGTAAATTATAATGCATACAAAGTTCTTCCTTTATACATTCTTATGCAGATAATACTAATGGAACTAAGGATAGAAAATTTAGTTTAATAGAATACAAATTATCCAAATCAGGGTAGAATCCTTTTCTCTTTCAAAGGTCCTTTTCAATCACTTGATTTGTGGTTAAGTGCAGAGAAAGACTACAAAGAATGCTCAAATTTTGGTTTAAATTACTTCTGTATAGTGTTGAACTGTAGACTGTGATTTATTCACATTGGAAAAGACAGAAAGTTCAATTCTGAAATTCTCTAATAAAATGATTTAAAAAGATACCAATATAATATGAATTTTTCTAAGATTGAAGAAAATAAAATCTGATGGAAAATGGTGACCCCAAGATTCAAGCCAAACAAATCCCATTAGAGTTTTACTTCTAGAGTGATGAAGAAAAAAAAATAATTGGCATTCAGAAAGAGTTCTTACTTAAATGTTTTTCCTTAAAGGTTTTTCAGTCTGGTGTTTCCACAAAAAACTAAAAGTAGTTTTTTCAAAAAAGTCCAGTGGTGTTAGTCTTGGGCATATGTAAGTCAGAATATAGTAAAGGCTCTGCCACAAACATGGTCAATGAAGTATGATGTCCTACTCCTGATAAATGGAAAGACAATGAGATATGTATGTATGTATCCATATACATATATGTCTATATATATATATACATATATATATATACATATATATATATATACATACACACAGTGAAATATTACTTAACCACAAATAACAATGAAACTATGTGATTTGTAGAAAAATGGCTAGAATTAGATATGATAATGTTAGAGTAAAGTAAGTTTAGGCCCTCACAGGTTGCATCTTTTATCTCATCCTAGTTCAGTGCTAGACCTAAAAGATAAACACACAAACACACACACACACACACACACACACACACACACACACACATAAAACTCATGATTATTTGTGTTTATTTGTATGATTAAACACTCACATATTACTTGTTACTGTAGGATTGTTTGAGAATATGGGAAAAGTTGAAAAAAGTTAGAGGGTAAACTGTACTGAAATTCACCCTCTGTGAATGAGGATGACAAAATTAAACTTACTAAATGTTACTGAATAAAAGGTGCTTGTGAAGATGGAGAAAGGACAAGTATGAAGAGGGATCGATCTTATTAAAGTGCTACACACACACACACACACACACACACACACACACACACACACACACATTACTAGGTTTTGCCCATTATTTGCTAAAATCCCGCATACTTTTCTCGAATAACTAGATTTTACTTCAGGTATAACTCCTGGCTTATGGCTGGTGCTTAAATGCTAAAATGCAGAAGTTAAAGGAATCTTTAGTTATTGAATTTTGGCATTAAAATAAAATGACAATTACTCAGGTGCTAATTGATTCAGGCAACTTGTAATAAGAACATGGAAGAAAGCAGAGAATTTGAAAATGCATTTATCTGCTTTAAATTTCACTGTGAATAGTTGAATATCCCCTATTTTCATTGCTTTAGAGAAATAAGTTTTCCATATAAGATATTCAATAACAAATTCAGAGAAGAACAGGATATTATATTTAGAAGGCACTGAATAAGTGAGCATTCCTCCTTTGAATTGAACAAGAATTCTCTGGCTGGAGTACAGATAATGGAATTCTAAAATCTCTAGAATGTTGAAAATGTATAATAGTGTGGAGGCATTTGTAATTTTAATGATATACTTCAGGACTTGAACATAATTTATTCCTCATAATTTATTCATTTGTTATTTCAACAAGTACTTATTATGAGCCAGATATCATGTTACATAGTTGGTACATGATAGCAAAATCAAGATAACCCCATAGAGTTAATTAACAATTCCTAGAACAATGATTGGGGAGGCATAGAGATAAAGAGTGAGTGTGTGTAAGAGAGAGAGAAAGAGAAAGAGATAATCTTGATAACTATGATAAATACCTAAGCCATGGAAGCTTTACAAGGGAATGTATTACTGGTCTTCAGAAGCTAGGAGATCTTAGGGCAAAGATGAATTGGAATTTGTAAGTGGACATTTTCAATATGTGGAGTGGAAAATACCAAGCAAAGATGATAAAATAAGAAAGTAAATGAGTGTAGCATATAATTAGAATGGATTAGGCCAGGTATTGGAGGTTCACAATTGTAATCCTAGCTACTCAGGAGGCTGAAATCTGAGAATTGTCTTTCAAAGCCAGCCTGAGCAAGAAAGTCCCTGAGACTCTTATCTCCAATACATTACTCACAAGAAGCCAGAAATGGCACTGTGGCTCAAGTGCTGGAGCATTAGCTTCAGGGCAGGACACAAGCTCAGAGTTCAAGCCCCAGGACCAGCAAAACAAAGAAGAATGGATTAAAAAATGCAGAAAGCAGAACTTTAAATAAAAAGAAACAAAACAAAACAAACAAACAAACAAAAAACTGTAATGAACAGGACCAAAGATAAAGGCCTCAGCAATGGCTAGTAACTTTATCTTAAATGAAATAGGTTCACAATGAAGGGTTTCAATAAAGGTTATAATCTAATCAAATTTGTATTTCAAAATGTGAATTCATTTACTATGAAGATCACATTTGTTGGAAACCAGCTTGTGGAGCACATGGCCAGCCAAGATGGCTCTGGGAGAGGGTAGAGTGGGTAGACCCCAATTGATCTTCTGATCAGTACCTAACCAGCCCGTGAAGGCTCAGGTGAATGATAGGGTGTGACCTTGACAGTGATTGGTTCCTCTTCCTCCCTTACCATACCACCCACCCTCTTTGTCTTTAAAAAGGGGCTGCTCTCTGTTAATAAACGAGAGTTTTTCTACCTGCTGGATTTGGCTCCCCGCTGTGTCTGATTGTCTCCTGGGCTGAGGGAGGCTAGGGAACGGGCAAGCGCCGCACTTACCTTTCCTCGGACCCCGTCTGTCTTTTGTGGGACGGGAGAAGACCCAACATCTGGCGCCCAATGTGGGGCACGAAAGGAAAAGATACCGGCCGAGGCTAAGCGGTCTCTCGGGGTAAGTGAAACCCTAAATATGGGTAATGCTATATCACAGAAGGAGGAGGAAGAGGCAACATTAGGCCTACAAGGGGTACAGGAGGACTTGGGAAGTGAGAAGGAAAAGGAAAGGGTCAAATCCAATCGAGAACGCACTGAGACATGCACAGTAGAAGTCAAAACCAGGGTAAAAATTACCCCCTCTGACCCAGCTGATATTACCCCCTCTGACCCAGCTGATACTGACGGTCCTAGGCCCCCTCCCTATTCTCCTGATTGGAGGGGAGGTACGGCGCCCTACGAGACCTACGAGAGGAACTTGCAAGACCCAGACCCCTACCAGCCTTCTATGGAGGGGCCGAGGGCCGGGGAAGTAACCTCCTCTGGAAAGGAAGGGCCACCAAAGAGCCCTGGAAAGGAAGGGCCACCCAAGAGCCCAGACTCTCGGCCACAGGATTCGCTTCCCCAAGCGTATCCGGTCATTGTGGCATCTGGGGCTAACAGGCCCCTGGAATGGTATCCATGGGAAGCTAAGGATCTTAAAGAGCTCCGCAAGGCAGTGGCGGAGGATGGCCCAAACTCTCCCTGGGCCCAGACCGTATTACAAGACATTGCCTATCACCCGTGTGTCCTTAAGGACTGGATGGATGTGGCCAAAGCCGTTCTTACTAGTTCTCAGTTTATTAAATGGTGTGCTTTCTTTAAGGAGGAATGCAGAGTGCGGGCAGAGAGTAACCGGCAGGCTCAACCAATGATACCTATTACTAAGCTGCTGGTCTGGGAAGGGATGAATGCAGACCACCGCATAGCCTGCGCGGGATTGAGAGAGAGTTCCCTGAGCAGATGGGTGGTGACCTCACAGGATGTGGGAACGCAACAGCACCAGTCCCAATCACTAGCTTTAGCTTTACAGGCTCAGGCGTTTACAATGACTGAGGCTATTACTCAGGTGCTGGCAGCCCAGGGCCAAGAAACCCCAAGACTATTGGAAAGAGGGACTTGTTTTAAATGCAGGCAGGAGGGGCGCTTTAAGAGGGACTGTTTACAACAATCCCCCGCCAACCGGCCTGAGGGCAAACCGCCCCCTACATCCTGCCCCAGGAGCATGGAGGGATACTAGTTTGATTTAGAGGGGAAGTCTTTAAACTTGGGGAGGGGCATCCTCTAGCCCCGTTAACTCAAGGAGGAACCCCCTCTGCTGTGAGGCCCAGGCAGCCTCATGGCAGGGCAGCCCAGGTCCATTGGACCATCCCCCTGGTGGACGGACTCCGCCCTAATATGAGTATTCTCATAGGCAAAAAGAGGTTTCACTGCTTAATTGACACTGGGGCAGACCAAACCATACTCAGGGAGGAGGAAGTGCGCTTGGACTGGAAGCTTGCATCTGGGCCCCCGATATTGGGGGTAGGGGGCAACTCCCAGACCAAAGAAACGGTTGCCCTTATGACATGGACTAGCCCAGATGGAGAACAGGGAAAGATACTCCCTTTAGTGGCAAAGAACCTCACTGCCAATTTACTAGGGCAAGATATGCTAAGACAAATGGATGCCGTGGTCACTACAGACCATCGAGCATCCTATGATGATATCCTGGATGGGGAAGAAGCACAAAGGCTTAAACAGGATGGAGAGGGAGTTAAGGAAGGGGATTTTTTTAACTTTCATAATTACAGAGAAGAACATAGGGGGCCCGCCCGGGTGCACCCCCAATCCTAAAGGCCACTGCCCCCCGGGTACCTCCCATTAGGTGGAAGCCGGGAAGCCCAATCTGGGTGGAGCAGTGGCCATTGACTAAACCTAAACTTGAAGCCCTCCACCTTCTGGTGGAGGAGCAGATACGCCCTTCTATAAGTCCTTGGAACACACCCGTATTTGTTATTCAAAAAGCCTCCGGGGCTTGGCGGATGCTCCAAGATCTACGGAAGGTAAATGAAAGGATGGAGCTAGTAGGAACGCCCCTAAGAGGCATGCCCTGGACTCCTGCTATACCTTCAGAATATACCTTGGTTGTGATTGATACTAAAGATTGTTTTTTTTCTATCCCTCTGCATCCAGATGACTGCGAGAAGTTTGCTTTCTCTATACCTTCTCTTAATTTTTCCCAGCCTGATCGGAGGTTTGAATGGACAGTGCTGCCACAGGGTATGGCCAATAGCCCAGCCTTCTGCCAACAATACTTGGCCACACTTTTAGAGCCTGTGCTGGGTTCAGATACCTCCCTTGCCTATGCCTACATGGATGATATAATTCTGGGGCACCGAGACCCAAGCTGCCTGGAGGGCCTTCTGGCCCAGGTTCTGGACATATTAAAAAAGGGGGGTTTTACCATAGCCCTTAATAAAATTCAAAAGGTGGCTCCTTTTAAGGTGCTCGGGACCCACCTTACCTTGACTCAGGCCAGCCCCCTTAAGCCTTTGCTGGATATTCTAGCCTCTCTGACCTTAACCCAACTTCAGAGTCTTTTAGGGGAAATCAATTGGCTGTTGCCATGGGTTTCTGTCCCTAAAGATAGTCTTGTGCCCTTATTTGCCCTGCTAAAAGATAGGACGCCACAAGAAGTTATTACAATTACAGACAGCCATCGGGCAATATTTTTGCAGTTCCAAAAAGCCCTGGATAAAGTTTCTCTAAAGAGGTATTCTATCAGTGAGCCCATTTCCCTTTGGTTGTTTGCAGGGGTTACATTAATATCTGCAGTTTTAACTCAAAATGGGGAGCCATTACAGTGGGTTCACACTCCCCTGGGGGGCACGCCTCGGGTGTACTCTCAAGCAGACCAACTTGCAGATGCTATTGTGAAGGGGAGGACGCAAGCCCAAAGGCATTATGGCCTTGACCCTCACTCCATTGTTTTTCCTTTTCGGATGGCAGACGTTGAGTGCCTCACTCGAGCCAATGCTCGTCTTGCTCTCTCCTTGGAGGGGTTTCTAGGCCAAACTGACTGCCATTATGGGCCGTCCAAATGGACTGTCATGTTATGGCGACTTCCCCTCAAAATACCATCTCTATTTTCTCCTACGCCTATTCCTGGCGCCCTTCATGTTTTTACTGACGGAGGTAAAGCGGGCTCTGCATATGCAGCCTTTGAGGAGCAACAAAAGACCCCGAGCCAACAAAGATTTCAACCTTGTCAAGGGTCAGCACAATATAAGGAAATGCTGGCCGTAATTATGGCTCTTCAGGACATTCAAAAACCCTTCAATTTGTATTCTGATAGCCTGTATATGATTAACTTGCTCCCTCATATTCCCCAGGCACATCTTAAGCTGGATGAAAACCCTATTTCCCCCCTTATGGTTACCCTTAAGGGCCTATTAGAAGGGCGGGGAGCCCCTATTCATATTCAACATTTGAGAGGGCATTCAAAACTTCCTGGGTTTTTTTCCCTAGGCAATAAGTGGGCGGACCAGTTAGCTACTGGCCCACAAGCATTAACATTACAAGAGGCTACCTGTTTGCATGATTTAACCCATATTAATTGGAGAGGTGTTCAGCAGAGATTTCCTCAGATTCCTGTAAAGGACCTTAAAAGAATAGTACATACCTGTAAAACATGCCAGCCTTTCTTAAAAGTACCCCCGTTACAGCCCCCGGGGGTAAATCCCAGAGGCCTTAAACCTAACGTCCTCTGGCAAACGGATGTCACTCATTTCCTGGCCTTTGGTAAGTTTAAATATATCTTTGTCTCTATAGATACCTGCTCAGGAGCATGCTGGGCCACAGCACATACAGGAGAAAGAACTAAACATTCACAAGCACATTTTCTTCAATGCTTTGCCACCTTGGGTCTACCAGCACAAGTTAAAACCGATAATGGACCCTGTTTTGTTAGCAAAGCAATGTCAGAGTTTTTTGACAAATGACATATTAATCATACTACAGGAATTCCCTATAATCCCCAAGGCCAAGCAATTATAGAAAGAAATCATCAATGTCTTAAAGAGCAATTATTAAAACAAAAAATGGGAGTTAGCCCCCATGTACAGTTACAGATAGCTTTGTTTACCATTAACATCTTAAATTTTTCAAAAGGGGCAACTGAATCCAGATTTCAGAAGCACTGGGGACAACTAAACCCTAAGCCCCAAGTGGAAGTCAGGTGGAAGGACCCCCTGACACAACAATGGAGAGGACCTGACCCCCTAGTTACTATGGGCAGGGGATTTGGATGCGTTTTCCCCATAGGGGAGTCCGCTCCCATTTGGATCCCTGCCAGGAACCTTAAGTTTTTACCCATTTCCTCTATACAGGAGGATGCCCAAGAACAAGCTAAAGACAAAAGCCAGAAAGACAATTATTAACCATCCCCAAGGGCAACCAGCCCTTGAGAAGCTCTCTTGTGTTCTCTAACAATTGCAGATGGCGATACTCCAGATGTTGGCTGTCCTGACTCTCCCGATCCTGTGAATGGCCCTATGGAATCTACATCAACCTCAGCGAGTGACCTGGGCAGTGATCAACGCTGGCAATGCAGAAATCGTCAGGAGCACCACAAGAGAAGCTGTCCCTTCTACCTGGTTGCCTGACCTTCATTTTTGATCACCACCCTATGGACTATTTAATATTTTTTTAGGAGTTAATTATTTTAATGTTACCTGCTTTAATTGTTCTTGTACTAATTGCTTGTATAACAGCATTGAATTCATACTTATTGTTAAACAACCACCTTTTGTTATGCTTCCAGCTTAGATTTTGTCCAACCCCACAGGCAAATAGCTAGATTGGAACAATCCCCACCTCTGGACTCTGAAGTGGCAAAGACTGCTATCCCATCCTTCACTAAGGTTAAAGGACTAGTAGTGACATTTCCTGGCCTGGGAATGCTTTTGCTGATGGTTTTTCTATGCCTTCCTTGCGTTATACGTGCACTACAAAACTCTTATGAGCTTAGCCAGCCAGTTATCAAGCTCCAGATGAATGAATTTCCCCCCCCTCCAGAGGAATCGCAGCCAGAGACGGGTAAGAGGGGGTGTCAGTCTGACCAACCTAAGACAGGGCCTTCAGCTTCACTCTGAAGAAGTTCCCGATGACGGGTAAGGCAGACAAGGCGATCCACCCAACCTAAGACAGGCGGGTTAGCTTCTTTAAGCAAAGACGGGGGGAGATGATGTTGGGAGCAATTGGGAGCTGACAGTAAAGCTCAAAGGTCATCTTGACTACTGTGCTAGCTTAAAGGCACGTACAAGGAACTGGCTTACTTAAGACACCAGGTGCCCAGGAATTAATTGAACTGCTTCGGACATTTCTAACTGTGGTGGGACTGATGTT
Source organism: Dipodomys merriami (assembly GCF_024711535.1). Lineage (NCBI taxonomy): Eukaryota > Metazoa > Chordata > Mammalia > Rodentia > Heteromyidae > Dipodomys > Dipodomys merriami. The sequence goes on along the minus strand of NW_027202270.1, from coordinate 72,320,192 downwards.
TATTACTGTGCTAGGTGGGTCTGTCATTAAAACAAAAAAAAGGGGGAATCTGTGGAGCACATGGCCAGCCAAGATGGCTCTGGGAGAGGGTAGAGTGGGCAGACCCCAATTGATCTTCTGATCAGTACCTAACCAGCCCGTGAAGGCTCAGGTGAATGATAGGGTGTGACCTTGACAGTGATTGGTTCCTCTTCCTCCCTTACCATACCACCCACCCTCTTTGTCTTTAAAAAGGGGCTGCTCTCTGTTAATAAACGAGTTTTTCCACCTGCTGGATTTGGCTCCCCGCTGTGTCTGATTGTCTCCTGGGCTGAGGGAGGCTAGGGAATGGGCGAGCGCCGCACTTACCTTTCCTCGGACCCCGTCCGTCTTTTGTGGGACGGACGAAGACCCAACACCAGCTTTCAAATCACTCTTTCCTAAAATTATTAGTTTAGCTTTGAAGGATGAGAATATAGATTGCAAAATCAGCATGACAATTTCAAGGAAGACTTCATTTGAGGTGAGCAGAAAAACGCCACTATTAACTACTGTTAGCTAAATATCCTGTAATCAATACATGTTGCTTAAAACTGGGACAAGCAGAAAAGGTCAAAAGTTATGTACATATGACTAGATAAGATGATGTTAAGCGAAATGAACCCCAAGATAGGGACACAAGTGTTTTTTTCTTTTTTGCTATTGTTCCTAACCTATTTATAATGTACCACATGATTTTTTTTTTTGTTTCTTTGTATGTACCTCCCCCATGGTATAACTTCTGTTTTCACTGTATTTGATGTTGGTGCCCTGAATCTTGTATATCCATTTCTCTAATTCGGGGACGGGAAGGGAAAAAACAAAATACTCAAAGATTAAAATGTGGAAATAATTCTACAGAAACAAAATAGATAAAAAAATATTTCTCTAAAGTGTTCATGAATATATCATGTTAATGAATAGCAACCAAGATAAACAAACAAAGCAGGGTTAGCATACTTGAGTGAATTCTCTACCATACTACAAGATTTAAAAGCCAGTAAGCATTGCTGACAGCAAGGATTAGAATTTACTTCCTCCCACCAAAAAAGAAATTAGCACTGAGCAAAGTGAGTACAACAGTCAGCTCCAACAGCCCTTGTCTCCCTTAGTCACTTGTGTAAATTTTCTCCCTTCCTTTCCTTTTTTGTTACTGATTTCAAAATACAAAGACTAAAATGTGTTGAGATATTTTGAGAACTTCCAAGTTGGTAAAGATTTTACAAAATATTGATTTAAAGCATGAAAGATCTTCTGAACTGTAGCAAATGTATTTATTTGACAATCATTTCATTTAAAAAATCTTTAGATTTGTACATCAACAACTTAGTCATCACACATAAATTGGCTCTGATTTTAGCTAAATACTAATGCTCTTATATAATTAGAAAAATGCTGAAAATTCTGAGTTACTCTAAATGAATACTATTCAAAATTCTCTAATAGAGTACTTCTTGTTCAACAATGAATCACATTTGATTCAATAAGTTTGAGTATTTAGCTAGGTGATCTAAAATTTAAAGTCACTTAGAATGTACTAGTCTTTCTCACAACTGTTTACTAGTAAACACCATTTCATAGCAACATAATATATATTAAAGCATGAAAAATACTTTAAAGTGCCTAATTAGTATTTTTTATTTAATTAGGTATTAAATAGCATTCCATGACACATAATGATTAAATAACCTCAGAAAATTTCTGGGCCCTATTGGGTCATTCACAGTCCTAGCTATCTGAGAATTGGAAGGGTCATTGCTCAAGTCTAGCATGAGCATGAAAGTTTGTATAGCTGGCATATGTGAAAGGCTGAGATGGGTAGAATCATGCTTCTAGGTAACCAGGGACAGAAAAGTGCATGAGACTCAATCTCAATAGAAGGAACCTGGATCTAGTGGTATGTGTTGTGATCCTGGAAAAATGGGGGACTTAAATTAAGAAGATTCAATCTGTGAACTAGACCAAACACAAAACAAAGTTCTATGAATGGCAGCACCTTTGCACAACTACTTAAAAATAATTAAAATATTTTTTTAAAAATATCTAGTGAAAACTGAGGTGCTTGTTGCTCATGGCTATAGCTAGTAGCTACTAGCTACTTAAGAGTCTGAAATCTGTGGCTTGCAGTTTGAACTCACCCAAGTAGGAAAGTCCATAAAACCCTTATCTTAAACTACCAAAAAAAAACAACCAGGATTAAAGCTGTGGCTCAGGTGATGCAGTAGCAGCCTTTAGCAATAAAGCCATGGGACAAAGTCCAGGTCCTGAGTTCAAGTCACAGTACTCACATTTTTAAATTTTATTTTTAAATTTTATTTTATTGAATTGTAAAGTTTGCCTAGTTTGGGATCAGCTCCAGTAACCTGGGAGAGGAGTCTATGGATCATTTCATCTGCAAAGAGAGCTTTACATCTTCTTTCCTTATTTAGATCCTCATTATGCTTGTTTCTTGCCTTATTGCTCTGGCTAAGAATTCCAATATTTTATTGAAACAGAGTGGAGAGAGCTTATCTCCTTGCCGCATTCTTGATTTTAGAGGAAATGGTTTTAACTTTTCACCATTAAGTATAATGCTACCTGTAGGTTTGTCATCTTATTATGTTGAGGTATGTTCCACGGATTCCTAGTTTTTCCAGAGCTTTCATCCTAAAGGATTATTGGATCTTGTCAAATGCTTTATCTGCATCTACTCTGTGGTCCTTGTCCTTGCTCCTATTGATGCACTGAATTACATTAGCTGACTTTTGTATATTGAACCAGCTTCACATCCCTGGAATGTGTCCTGTTTGTTCAAAGTGTATGAGTTTTTTTTTATTAGTTATTGAAGTTGTTTGGCCAACAATTTTTGAGACATTTTACATCGATGTGCATCAAAGAAATGGGTCTATAGTTCTCTTTCTTTAATGAGTCCCTATCTGGTTTGGGTTATGCTGGCTTCATAGAATGAGTTTGGGAGTAATCTCTCACTTTCAGTTTCATTATAGAGTTTGAGGAGTATTGGAGTGAATTATTCTTTGAAGTCTTTTTAGAATTCAGCTGTGAATTCATCTGATTCTGGGCTTTTCTTGGATGGGAGGTCTTTTTTTTGCAATTTCTATTTCAATAGTTGATATGGATCTGTTCAGTTGGTTATAATTTTCTTGGTTTACTTTTGATATATCAATATTTGTTAGAAATTATTCCATTTCTTCCCGGTTTTCAAATTCATTAGCATTAAGGCTCGCAAAGTATTCCCTTCTGATTCTTGATTTTTTCTGTCATGATATTCCCATTCTCCTCTCTGTTTTTATTTATTTGGATGTATTCTCTATCTCTCTTTTCCACTCTCTCTCTCGGTCAGATTTGCTAAAGGTTTTGTCCCGACCCGCAGGACTTCAACGAGGGCAGTGAACCTAAGGGAGAAGGAATGAAGGGACAAGAGACACAAAGAATGACAGCAAGACAGGGATTCTTATTAAGTTGATAAATTTTATTTTTCACACAGCTGTATTTATAAGGAATTTTTCATTGGCCGTCATTGGCCGAAGCAGCTGTAGCATGTTTGCTTAGGGCAAGGTGAAAAAGGTGGTCGGTCTTTAGCAGCTGCAGGGTGTTTACTTAGGGCGTGGTGAAAAGGTGGGATTCTGTAAACTCAGCCTTAAGATGTTCCAGTGAGATATTTAAGCCTATAATGTTGAGAGACTCAACTTTTGGCTCCCAACAGGTTTGTCTTTTTTTTTTTTTAATTGTTGAACCTTGTTATGGTGGCTTTGCACTCTAATTCACTTAATTCAGGTTAAATTTTAATTATTTGTTTCCATCTACTGGATAGGATTTTGGCTTGTTGCTCATTTTCAAGGAGCTTAAGGTGAATCACTAAATTGTTGGTTTGAAATTTTCCCAATTTGTTGATACAGGAACACAGATCTGCCTTTGCAGATCTCAATATCACTTTGACAATAAAATTAAATTAAAAAGAAATACTCATTACCATACTTACATAACTGAAACCACTCTTTACATCTTCTTGAAAATAATGTTAAATTTAAAAAAACTTAAGCAATACAATTAAAACCTCTTTTTTCATTTCTTGATGTTTATTTTTATAAACATTGTTTTATATGATCATATGAACATAGCTATTGTGCCCTTGTGAGCCTCTCCTAAGAATATCCTCCTGTGGTATTATGTGACTGCTTTGTGTCCTGTTTAATTTATCCTGTCTAATTATAACTTTTTTACTTTTACTATCCATTGGGTATACTTGTAGATTTAGAGGCACATTTTAATTACTACAAATGAGGGAAAACATTGTCTATGTTTCTTTGGATCTGGCTTACTTCACTTAATTTAATTTAGTCCAAGTCTTTCCATTTTTTTATGAGTCATCAAGCAATGACAGTCTTTGCTGGAAGCATAGAATTCAATTTTGATTTCTGTACCCTTTGTCTTGTATGTAAGTTTTACTTACTTCGGGAGAGAAAAGGGGGAAACACAGAATAGTAGGACAAAGGGTGGACTAATTCATCAGTGATACTAGACACCATGTTGGAAATGAACTATACAATTTGGGTGAATGATGATCAGGAGGAAAATAACTAGGAGAAAAAGGGAAAGGTGACCATGTTCAAACAGAGATGCACCAATTACCTAACTTAGGTAACTATAACTCCTCTATACATCACCTTTACAATTAAAAAAAAAAAAAAAAAAAGAAAAGATAGGATTTTGTTGAGGTCTCTGGCTCAAAGTTTTTCTCAAGAAAAATCAAGGAAAGGCTTTGATTAAGCAAATGAGAAAACAATATGACAATAAATTAAGTAAGTTAAATCAGACCCCAAAGCAGGGCATTTATTTGATCATTTAGATATTTGAGTATATAGATGCAGCTGTCAATTAGTTAGTTGGATATGTAGGTCTAGAGTTCACCAGTGAAGTATGAGCTGGAGATAGAAAAGCATGATTTTGGTAAAATTCTATGTCAGTAAGCACACCCTAAAAAGATATAATGGTTAATTAATGATCTGATGACTAAATGAGAAGGACTTGATGGAGCTTTGCAAAGATAGATAGCAGAAGCAGATAAGGGGAGCTGAGCCTTGGGACGGGATGGATAATTTTAGCAATGTTCCTAAAAAGACAGGAAGATGGAGTTGTGGTATGGCAAATATTATGCTAGCCACATCTGCATGTTAGTGATTATTTTACCTCAATTTAATATTGCACAGAAACAATACTTACATTTTTTATTTCTAGTTGGAAAATACCAATTGTCATCGAGATAGATAAACAAACCAAAGAAAATTGGTTGAGAGTCTAGACAGTCTTATTTATATTTCAAGACTTGTCATTCGGAAGGTTATATTTTATATTAGAGAATAATGTTGGGCTCTTGCAAATATTATTGTCCTAATCTTTAAGGAAAATATGCAAATATAGCAGAATATCATTACATCTCTAGCATACAGAAGTATTTCTTAAAAATGAATTAACAAAAGCTAAATAAATGAAAAAAATGGCATACTTCAAAACTACAGAGAAATATCAAAAATTTACAAAGATTATATACACAAACACAGAAAAGGAAGGACAGAACAGTCATGAAAGAGGCTGGACATAGTGGCACATGTCAGTAGTACAACTCCTCAAGAAGTAGAAATGAGGAGCATTATTGTTCAAGAAAACATTGGCAAATTTTTCTGAGACTTTAATTTGGGAGGCTGTAGGTAAGAAGGCTGGATCCTGGGAAAAAATACAAGATATTACTGGAGCAATAATTAAAGCACATAGGATTGAAGGCATGTAACAACTCACTGAATGTCTGCCTATCAAGCAGACTGAATAATGACTGAGTTTAAACATCTGTAGAGGGACATATACATATTTGTATTATATTTTATGTATTATAATATGTATTATATAATATATGCCTATAATATAAATAACATATATTATATACTATTTAAAATATAATTATGTATTAAATAGTATATTATGTAATATGTGATACATATATATGAATATATGTGTTATAGATAATACATATAATATAGGTCAGTAAATGAATAATAACAGCAAATTAAAACAAATGGAAGTGGAAAACACAAATTTGAGTTACATGAGAAAGATTAAGATGACATATTTGTATATTAAATGATTAATGTGTTCAATTTCCTTATTTGAAAATGAAAATAAGAATTACATTATTAACAATATACGATACTGGAAAAATTACATTTATATGATGGTTGTAAGTATAATTTCTGTATTCTACAAGGAAAAACTTGGCAAATAATTTTTTGAAGATTTTTGCACATCAAATCTAATACTCATTGATTTCTCTTCTAATTATGATGTGCTAGCCAAACTTTTCCATAAATGCTCTTAGAAACAGGAGTAAAGAGTTGGAGAAAGAAAAAAAAATAAAAATAATTATAAATAATAGTTTCCCTTACTATGGAGCTAGGTAACTCTATTGAATTACTGCAATATAATTATATATGGTAGTTCAAATTAATGGGCTCTCTAAATCATGAATACATATCAAATCATAGGGCATAATTTGAAACACAAATCACAAATAGCACATTTAGTGTTACACACATTTTGTAAATTTTCAAGTACATAAAATCTTTGTTTCCTTTTCTAGTAAATGTACAAAAGAAAAAATGTAGTAGAGTTATTTCAATGGTCTTTACTCATGTTTTTTGTCTATTCCCACTAATTAATGATTCTGATTTGAATAGGGACTAAGAGAGAAAGTTAACAATGCACTGCTTTCCAATGCATCTTCTTGGATCGGGAATGAACCTGTGAAGGAATGTTCCTCCTCCCCATTTGTGCTGACAAGGTGGTCCATTAGGATCAAGGGTTGAAAGAAGGATGTTGGTTGGGCTTGGGAAGATAGAAAGTTGAGTGAAACAAGTGGACTGCAGAGAAGACTTAGCTGAGCACATAGGTGAGGTAATGCTCTACTCAGTGTACCCAGGCTACACAGTAGGTGGTGACAGAATAGCCTGATGCTTTATAAATACATATATGTTTGGAAGCACATGAGAAAATTTCCTGGGGAAAACCAGAAATAATGGTGGAAATATGAGAGAGCTAAGAGCAACAGGTGCAAATCGAAACCTATAGAACAGTTTAGACTTCATTTAATTCATGTTTCTAATGGGGGAGGGATTTACCTCTATGTTTAATAAAATAGAAATTAATATTAAAGACAGGATAAAAAGGGATGGCATCAAGTTTGCCTCTTTAACATACAATTACCTCAGTGATGGACCTTATTAAAATCATTTAATCTTTTTGTGTGTTTTTTAATGAATAATTTGATGTTGCATTAGGATATATCACATGATGACAGGTTTGTTATAAACCTAATTAAGGAAATAAGTAGAAAAACCCTTGGAACAGTATAACATGTACGAGGGGTAGTATGATTTATATACAACTTGCCAACTATAGAAGATAAAGTAGTTGGCTCTTCAACAATGTTTTATTTCTTTCAAGATGTTTTGCTATCTATATGCTGGGCATTATAGATAGTGCCAGTCAGAAGTAGACTTAATTCCTGCTTACAAAAGAATATCAACAATGTGGCTACATTTTATTAATATCTTTACCTGTGTTGCCATTTAATAAAATGGTTCTTGAATGCAGTGCATCTTGATCAACTTCACTCCTTTTATCATTCTTTATCATCCATCCCAATCCTAATCCTTCCCTCAATTTTCTTAATTTTGTTTATTATGAATTGAATTTTTACTGCATTGCCTATTTCCTTCCTTCGTTCATCTACTCCCAGCTTAGTTCCACCCCTCCCTTCTGAGTACCCATTTCCTGGTGTTTATTTTGCTGGACTGTAAATTAGCCTTTCTAAGGAATTACACCATTTGAGATTTGAGTTTTCCCCTAACTCTCCCATACCTTGGTTAACATACTTATGGACATTTATGTACACTTCAAAATGTTTCCTTATATATTTATAAATTAATTCTAACTTCTACATATGAAACAAAACATGCATTCTTTGTCTCTGTGATCTTGGCTAATTTCACTTAACATGGTTTTGTCCAGGTCCTCATTTCTTTTCAATGATACAATATTATTCAATCTAAATTGTTTTCCTGAACCATTCATCAGTTGTAGAGAAACTGGGCTCATTCTACACCTTGGCTATGATGAACAGGGGAGGCCCACATTACATATTCCAATGTGTTTAAGTCCCCAAATAAGCAATGAGGTTTATATATATATATATATATATATATATATATATATATATATATATATATATATATATTTGTTTTATTGTAAAGATACTGTACAGAGGGATTACAGTTACATGAGTAAGGAAATAAGTACATTTCTTATTGAGCATTGTTATGCCCTCCTTTGTTTTTCCCCTACACTACCTTCCCTCTGCACATTCCAAACTCCTCCCTTTCTCCCCTCCCCTCAACCCCATCCCTTCCCTCCATGCATGAAGTGGTAAAGTTCATTTTCAACATAATGTCTTGTTACAATGGGGTCAACCTGTATCCCTAGTTAAGCATTTTTTTTTCCTTCCCCTCCCCAAATTTTAAAAAAAAAATGTATATACAAGATGCAAGGCACCGCAATCAAACACAGTGAAAACGAGTTATACTATACAGGAAGAACATACCAGAGAAAGAAACAAACAAACAAAAAACACATTATATTATAAATATGTTAAAAACAATAACAAGGAAGAAAAAAACACTTGTGTCCCTATCTTGGGAGTCATTTCTCTTAACATCATTTTATATGGAGACAGGTACATAGAGTTGAACTTTTCTGCTTGTCCTAGACTTATACTAGTTATTGCAAATAAAGGAAACCATAGGACCTATGTTACTTGGGGCCTGGTTTACTTAATATAATTTTTCCCAAGTCTTTTCATTTCCTAACAATTGGGGCAATATCATTCTTTCTAATGGAGGCATAAAATTCCATTGTGTGTGTGTGTGTGTGTGTATCACATTTTCTTGATCCATTCATCTATTGAGGGGCATCAGGTTTGGTTCCATATCTTAGCCATGGTAAGTAATGCTGATATAAACATAGTTGTGCTGGTAACTTTAGTATGGACTTGTTTGTGATCATTTGGGTAAATGCCCCAAAGTGGGATTGCTGGGTCATAGGGGAGCTCTATGTGGAATCATTTGAAAAACCTCCATACTGCTTTCGAAAGTGGTTGAACAAATTTATCCCACCAACAATGCAGTAGGGTTCCTTTTTGACCACATGCCCTCCAGCATCTCTTATTATTAGATTTCTAGATTACAGCCATTCTAGCTGGGGTGAAGTGGTATCTCAATGTTGTGATTTGCATTTCTTTTATGACTAGAGAAGTTGAGCATTTCTTTATGTGTTTATTGGCCATTCTTATTGCCTCTTCAGAGAAGTTTCTCTTTAAGTCTTTAGCCCACTTATTAATCGGGTGGTGGATTCTTTCAGGATTTGTTGTTTGGGGATTTATTTATTTTTTATTCTAAGTATATTTTAGATATGAGACCCTTGTCTGTTGTATGGCTAGTGAAGATCTTCCAATCCATGGGCTTTCTTTTGATCTTGCTATCTATGTCCTTTGCCATGCAGAAGCTCTGTAGTTTCATGCAATCCCATTTGTCAAACCTTGTTTGAGTTGTTGTGTTTCTGGGTCACTATTAAGAAAATTTCAGCCCAAGTTAAGGAGCCCTACAGTTTCTCCTATTCTTTTCTGTAATGTTTTCAGGGTGTCTGCTTTGACTTTCTGGTGTTTCATCCATTTGGAGTTGATTCTGGTGGAGTGTAATATATAAGGATCTAGCTTTAGTTTTCTATAGATGTTTAACCAATTTTTCCAGCACCATTTAGTGAAGAGGCTGTTTTTTTCCATTCTATTTTTTGAGGTCCCTTATAAAAAATTAGGTGGTTTTAGGTCTGTGGATTCATTTCTGAGTCTTCAATTGTATTCCATTGGTCCTCAGGTCTGTTCTTGTGCCAGTACCAAGCTCTTTGATTGCTATGGCTTTGTAGTAGAGTTTGAAATTTTGTATTAATGTTGGTCTAGCACTATTCTTTCTGCTAAGGATCATTTTTGCTATTCTGGTTCTTTTATTGTTTCTTATGAATTTTTGGATTGCTGCTTCTATTTCATTGAAGAATGAGGTTGGGATATTGATAGGTATGGCATTGAATTTGTAGATAGCCTTTGGCAGTATTGCGATTTTCATGATTTTGTTGTTGTTGTTGTCGGTTGTGGAGCTTGGGCACTGTCCTTGCGCTCTTCAGCTTAAAGAGAGGGAGAGTACTGCTTAAGCCACAGCACCACTTCCGGTTTTCTAGTGGTTTATTGGAGATAAGAGTCTCACGGACTTTCCTGCCCAGGCTGGCTTTGGAAGGTGATTCTCATATCTCAGCCTCCTTAGTAGCTAGGATTATAGGTGTGAGCAACCAGCGCCCAGAGTGATTTCAGTTTTAACCCTCCCAATCCAGGAACATGGAAACTTTTTCCACTTCCTAACTTCTGCTTTAATTTCCTTTTTCAGATTTTTAAAGTTTTCATCATAGAGGTCCTTCACTTGTTTAGTTAAATTAATTCCTAGGTATTTTATTTTTTATGGGTCTATCACAAAAGGAGTTGCTTTCCTAATTTCATCCACAGTCTTCTCATGGTTGGCATACAGAAAAGCCACTGATTGTTTGAGGGTTCATTTTATTTCCTGCTAGTTTGCCAAAATTTTGAATTAGTTTGAGTAATTCGGTAGTGGAGTCCATGGAATTCTCCAAATACAAGATCATGTCATCTGCAAAGAGGGAGAGTTTTACTTCATCCTTCCCTAATTGGATCCCTTTTATGTTTGCATCTTGTATTATTGTTGTAGCTAGACATTCTAACACTAAGTTGAAGAAAAGTGGAAAGAGTGGACATCCTTGTATCATTCCTGAGTTTAGAAGAAATGGTTTTAGTTTTTCACCATTAAGTATAATGCAGGCTGTAAGGTTTGTCATATACACCCTTTATTGTATTTAGGATTGTTCCCTAGATTCCTAGTTTTTCCAGAGCCTTCATCATAAAGGGGTTTTGGATATTGATAAATACTTTTTATGCATCTATTGAGATAATCATGTTGATCTTATCCTTCCTCTTGTTGATGTGATGAATTATATTAATAGATTTTCATATATAGAATGAGCTATGCATCCCTGAAATGAATGCTGTTTCATTGTGGTGTCTGATTTTTTTTGGGGGGGGATGAGATGTTGAATTCGAGTGGTCAAAATTTTGTTGTGAAGTTTTGCATCAATGTTTCTCCAAGAAATGGGTCTATATTTCTCTTTCTTTGATGAGTCCCAGAGTGGTTTTGGGGATGGGGGTTATGATGGTTTCATAGAGTTGGTAGCAAACTTTCATTTTGAATTTCATTGAAGATTTGGAGAAGTATTGGTGTGATTTCTGCTTTGAACCCCCTGTAGCATTCCTCTGTAAATCCATCCGGTGCTGGGCTTTTCTTGGATGGGAGGTCTCTTATTGTTGTTTCTATTTTAATGCTTGATATGGGTTTGTTAAGTTGGTTTAACTCATCTTGGTTTAGTTTCATCATGTTGATATTTGCTAGGAAATCATCCATTCCATCTAAATTCTCAACTTTATAAACATAAAAGTTTGAGAAGTATTGCCTTATAATATTCTGAATATTGGTCGCTTCTGTGATTATGTTTCCATTCTCATCTCTGAATTTGTTTATTTGGGTGTGTTCTCTTCCTTTTCTGATAAGATTGGGTAAGGGTTTGTCAATTTTGTTAATTTTTTTCAAAGAACCAACTCTTTGTTTTGTTCTTTCTTTTTTATTCTAATTCATTTAATTCCGGTTTAATTTTAATTCTTTCTTTCTGTCTACTGGATTGGGGTTTAGCTTGCTGCTCTTTTTCAAGGAGTTTCATATGTCTCATTAAATTGTTGGTTTCAGATCTCTCTTATTTGTTGATATAGGAACTCAGAGCTATAAACTTGCCTCTGAGTACTGCCTTTGCTGTGTCCCAGAGGAGCTGGTAATTTGCATGTTCATTTCTGTTGAATATCATGAATATTTGAATGTCCTTTCTAATCACTTCCATGACACACTGGTGGGTCAACAGTGTTTTCAGCATCCATGTGTTACAGGACTTTCTTTGTTGGCTTTTGGTGTTGAGTTCTAATTTTATTCCTGTGTAGTCTAAGAGAATTCAGGGCATAATTTTAATGTTTCTGAATTTGGACAAATTTGCTTTGTGTCCTATAATGTGATCTGTTTTGGAGAATGTTCCCTATGCTGCTGCGAAGAACATGTATTCTGATGCTGGTGGGTGAAATATTCAGTAAATGTCTGTTAAGTCTAGTTGATCTATGCAGTTTAGATCTGAGGTTTCTCTGTTGAGGTTTTGCCAGGTTGATCTATCTAGTGGGCATAGTGGTGTGTTAATGTCCCCAACAATTAATGTCTTTGAATCTGTGTGAGATTTGAGGAAAAGTAGTATTTCTTTTATAAATTTGGGGGCTCCATTGTTCAGTGAATAGATATTTAAAATTGTAATATCCTCCAGAAAGAAAGATCCCTTAATTAGTATGTGTCAACCTTCTTTATCACTTCTTGCTAATTTTAATTTGAAGTCTATTTTTCTGACATTAGGATTGCAACTCTTGCTTATTTATGGGAGCCGTTTGCTTGGTAGATTATATTCTAGCCTTTCACTTTCAGAATATTTTTGTTTTTGTGGGCAATGTGTGTCTCTTGAAGGTAGATAGAATGGGGGGACCAGTCGTGGGGCCTAAACTCTGGGCTTGGGCATATGGTTCCCTCAGCTCATCAGCTCAAGGCTAGCACTCTACCACTTGAGCCACAGTGCCACTTCTGGCTTTTTTCTTTTTGCTTATGTGGTGCTGAGGAATCGAACCCAGGGCCTCATGCATGCAAGGCAAGCGCTCTATCACTGAGCCACCTTCCCAGCCCCGGGGCTTGTTTTTTTAATCCAACTAGTCAGTCTATGTTGCTTAATTGGAGAGTTACATCTATTAATGTTGAGAGTTAAGACTGAGAGGTGTTTGGTAGTTCCTGCCATGTTATCCACCTTCTTGAGTGTTGTGACAACTGGGTTCTTTTTATGCTTCTTGGGTTCTCTGTTTGGGTGCAGTTTCTTGGCCTTTATTGTGCTCTTGTTGGTTTTCTATGTGTAGGACATCTTTAACTATCTTTTGTGGACTGGCTTGGTGGCAATATATTGTGTCAATTTTTCTTTGTTATGTAAGGGTTTTATTTGACCTTCATTTATGGAGAGTTTAGCTGGTTACAATATTCTTGGTTGATACTTGTTTGTATTTAAGGCATGGCATACATCATTCTAGTCTCTTCTTGCTTTTATTGTCTCTGGTGAGAAATCTGAAATTTTTCTAATTGTTTCCTATTGGTTTTCTAATTGGTTAATCTACTGTCAAGACTTTCCACATTTTTTAAAAATTTCTTTCTTTCTAATAGGTCAGCTTTGATGGCTTCAAATTCCTTGTTAGAGCTTTTTTTTTAGATCTTGTATGGACATCTTTACTTCCTTGATTTGGTTTTCAGTGTTCATTTTCAAATTCCTCAGTTGATTGGTTATGGTTTCATTGGACTCCCTTTCCTTCCGAGGGGCTCCATTCAGCATTCAATTTGTGGCCTTCCTGGATTCCTTCAGCTGTCTGTTTATGGATTCCATGAATGCCTCCATTGATCTTTGTCTAGTCCCATCCCACTCCCACAATACCTGTATTAATCTTCAATTAGCTTCTTCATGATCAAAAGTCTCCTGTATTAATTTTTGGTTAGCCTCATCTTTTTGGGGAAATTCCTATATTAATATTTGATTAACCTCATCTTGCTCTCTATTACACTCACTCATGCTTTCAATTTTTTCATTCATCTTGTTCACCAGTAGTGTTTATAGAGCATTTTGGGAAGTCTCCTCGAGATTATTCATTAACTGCTCTGTCACCTGATTATCATGAGTGCCACTTGAGATACCTGTATGTGCCATTTTTCTTGTGTTTCATACTGGCAAGCATCATCCAGAATCCTGTAGTTGTACAGATTGATTGACACAGTCAAAATGAGTACAGATACAATCTAGTTCAACAGATATAATCTAGTTCGACCACAATCAACTATGAATTAAAGGATTAAGAACATCTAAGAGGGAGTTCATCAGACCAGAAATGAGTAAATTTGGGGAGAATTGTGGGGAGTAAATAAGATTAGAAGAATGTGGAAAGGGAAAAGGAAAGAAGGAATTTAACCAAGCCCTAATTTCAGAGAGAAAACCAGTAAAGAAAAAGAGGAGAGCAATAAAGAAACAAGAAAAAAATGAAAAAACTAAAAAATTTAAAAAATGAAACACTTAAAAATTGTATAAGTATAAGGAAGTAATACTGATAGAGGAAAAGGATAAAAGGAAAAGAGGAGAGAGATAAAAATGAAAAAATGAAAAATTGAAATGACACTTAAAAGTTATGTAAGTATAAAGAATTAATACTACTATTAAAGGAGTTAAGACTAAGTTTGTGAATTCAGTAATCAATTTCTGAATTGAGTATGTACACAATGAAGGATAAGGTCATCTGGGGATGAGCAGAACAGCAATTAAGTCATGCAAAAAAAAAAAAAAAAGACCAAAAAGTGTTAAAGGAAACACACACACACACACACACACACACACACACACACACACACACACACACACCACACATACACACACCTAAAATAAAAATTCTGAAAAAAATAGAAAACAATTTTTTAAAATAAAATATTAGGTAGAAAAAAAGTTCTTTGATTGTTTTTTTTGGGGTGGGGGTGGGGGGAATCTTGTATCTTCCCTCTGTCAGTAACCAGTCTCTTGGTGGAGTCTCTGGTTTGCTTGTGGTGTGTTTGGTTTTCCTGTGGCTTAATTATTTTTTTAAGTCAGTTTGTTTGAGCAGGCAGAAAGAATCTCTGCTTTACCCAGGCCTTTATGATCCTCCACCAGGCTAGTATAGTGGGAGGGAGATCTGCTTTGAGTATCACAAAAGAGGCAGGTGGTTGTTTCCTCTATCTTAGAGTTGCTTGATCAAGCTAAATTTTGGGTAGGGTTGGAGCCTGTCAACATTCAATAGCTTTTCCCTGAGGTGCTAGCTCCTGAAGCACTCACAGAACCCAGCCTGGAGCCATTCTCAAGATTTTTGTTTACTGAGTTTCAATTGTTTTTCATTTACCACTCCTGCTGCTGGGTCTGCTGTCTAGGCTGCAGTGGGGTGGGCCAACCTCTGGCTCTGTTTACCCAGTGAAGAAAGTCACTCCTCCATGGGAGGAGCTTCATTTGCCTGTGTAGGGCCAACTTTCCTTTGACTGGAGCCAAGCCAAGCAGGTCAGGTTCCTGTGACGTGTTGATTGCCTTCTATTGTCTTCTTCCAAGGCTGAGTTGTGTGCTAGCTGCTCTGTTCTTTGTCAGGATCAAAGATGGAGTTCTTCTACAATGGTGGGGGAGGGGCTACTTTCCCACTGCTACTCTGAAAGAAGGAGTGAGGATGTCTGGGGGTATATTCATGCCTATCCCTTGGTTTCCGGACTCTTCATGGTTTGTGACTGTCTGTGATCAGCAGGATGAAGTTTTCTGCCCCTTGTCAATTTTTGCTGGTGTTGAGTAGAATCTGCTTGCACACAACCTCTGGTGTCATTGTTCTGGGCTCTCTGCTGCAGCAGCCACCACCACTATGGACACAGGCAAGTGTTTAGATCTGTCTTCTTAACCAAGCTGCATGGATCTTTCCTCTCTGGCCAAACTCTCTGTCCTATGATGGCACACTTGGTGTGACTCTAGCCTAGGACTTTCCTCTGGATCACTTAAACTGCTTTCTATGGAAGAACTTGTTTAGCCTCCAGCTTCTCCTCCACCATCTTGCAAGTTATCACTGCAATGAGTTTTATTTTAGTTGTCTGTACATTACATCAACTACAGAACATTCACAATGCATGCATATGAAAATCAGCTATATCTGGACATAAAGCCAATATAACCATAAGAAACAAAGGATAAAATCTATCAAATTTCTAAAATTAACAGTCCTCTGATGATGAAAGGGAAGAAACAGAAATGCTTATATATGACAGTATGACTCAGTGCTACAATTCTTCCATGGTCAAAGAAGTGTTAGGAAATACTAACATTACCAGAAGCCCTATAGACACCAGGGCAAATTGTGCCAAGAACATTGATATAGTTTTCCAAATGACTATTTCTTGTTCCCAATTCATGGTGGATTCTAGTATTTAAAATGAGTGTTAATCTCTGTTGCGTTTTGAAATAAATGCACTGGGTAGAAACATAAATAACAAGAATTTCATATTAATTTTTGTTGTGCTAAATATATATGTGTATTCATATATATTTATAAATGTGTGCATTATATCACTTGCATCACATATTACTACAATGTTATAATTTCCTACCAATACAGTAGTCAGAGTGGAAATTGAGATAGGATTTCAAAGCAAATTAATTAGGAAGAAAAGTTTGCAAAATCCCTTCTAAACCATCCTAGCAGTGGAGCATGCTCAATAGACCAAACTACATGGACAGCTGAGACTGAGAATAACAACTCCGAGCATTTCTTAAGAGCAAAGCACAAAATATTTCATAATGCATGTGATGGCACACCCCTCTGATTCCAACATCTATGGGAATATGGCAGGAAGAAAGAACCTATCATCAAAAATAACCAGTGAAAAACAGGAATGCAGGTCTAGGTCAAGTTGTTAAAGATCTACCTAGCAGCTGTGGTGCCCTGAATTCAAACACCAGCATTAAAAGAAAGGAAAGAAAAGTATAAAAGGAAAAGAAGGAAATATTGTCTTCAGCAAGCATTAAAAAATTTTCATTACCTATGAGATTCTGTGTGTGACAAAAGATGGAACATGTGAGAAGTGGTATTAGCAAATAGCTTGATATAGAAGGGCTTAAAAAATTCATCCATCACGGGCTGGGAAGGTAGCTCAGTGGTAGAGTGCTTGCCTTGCATGCATAAGGCCCTGGGTTCAATTCCTCAGCACTACATAAGCAGAAAAAGCCAGAAGTGGCGCTGTGGCTCAAGTGGTAGAGCGCTAGCCTTGAGCTGAAGAGCTGAGGGACAGCGTCCAGACCTAGAGTTCAAGCCCAGGACTGGCAAAAAATAAAAAAATAAAAATAAAAAATTCATCCATCTGTAACTTCTGCACTCTGGGTAGTACTCCAGAGCACAGTGAAATCAGTCCACAAAGATCAAAGCTTCCTATCCTAATAGGTATTAAATTGAGGCAAAGAAGGTAGATAATAGACAGTAAAGAAATTAAGAAAGAAACAAAGAAAATTTTTAACAGAGTATTGGACCAAAAGTGAGATTGGAGTCTAAATTAATCATTAAAAAAACTCATTCTGTTAGGCACTGGTGGCTCACGCCTGTAATCCTAGCTACTCAAGAGGCTGAGATTTGAGGATCATGGTTCAAAGCCAGCCCAGAGAGGAATGTCCATGAGACTCTTATCTCCAATTCACCACCAGAAAACCAGCTGCTGTGCTGTGGCTCAACCTTAAGCTGAAAAGCTCAGGGAAAGTACCCAGGCCCAGAGTTAAAGCCCTATGGCCTACAAAAACAAAAAGAAAAAGACTCAATCTGTGGATGGGACATTTATGCAAAACAAAAACAAAAACAAAATCCACCAACACCAACACCAACAACATAAAAAAAAAAGAGCCAGGTTCAGTATGTGGTAAAGTTTCTCCAGCAGAAGAAATAAGCAGTGCAATAATTTGTGTGGTAGAAGCTGAGTGAAGGGTTAGGAGGAAACAAGGATGATGAAAGAGTCAGGCTGAAACATGTATGATGTGGAAGGACTTGAGGGACTTCAGAGTATCTGGACAGGATAGAGAAAGTTTAGGGAGAGTTTTGGAAATCTAGCAAAGACACTGAAGGGGTTATACTTATTCATAAGCAATAATTACTCTAGCAGCTATTTTAAAGGTAGAATATGAGACAAAGGAGAGACAGAAAAACTTGTGAAAAAGACTTGGTAACACTTCACTTGAGGATTAGATGATTGGAAATAAAAGCCCTGTCATGAGATTTACTGGATGGGCCTAGATAAATGATATTTCATTTATGAAATAAAACCTCTAATTCAAGATAAAATCAATGATGATGTATAATGAAATGTGAAGCCTGGAGAAATATTTTTTATTTTGTTCCCATTTTTTTGTAATGACTTTTCACATCAGTGCTTTCTTTCTTTTTCTTTTTCTTTTTTGATTTTTGTTTAAGAAATCGTTACTAATGTGGAGAAAAGATGCAGAGTCATCCACAAAATTTGAATAGAAGCTCTCCCTAGGTAGAGCCCCGCCTTGCTCCCTGAAGCTAACAGCAGGATGCATGATATATAATGCATTCCATGACAGACAGTTAGCTTTGGCAGTTTAGAGTACTGAGCTATTAAAGAAAACAATGTGAGTGTATAGCTATTTGCAGAGATTAACTTTTTTAAGCCAGAAGCTTTTCTTAAAAGAACAGATTGGATTTCTGGTTAAAGATTGGAAGAAGTGATATTTGAACTATTTCAATACTAATGACCTCATATGTAAATCAGCTCAAGTCATCTTGTTTGTATAATCTCCATTTTCTTTCTTTAGTATATATTTTTATTGAAAATATAATATTCAGAGGGGTTACAGTTACATGAGTAAAGTAATGAATACATTTTCTATTAAACATGGCTACCCTTACATTTGTTTTTGCCCTACTATCCCTTCAATCCCCAAATTCCCAAACTCCTCCCTCCCCATGCCTCCCCCAAACCGGAAATTGTAAAGTTCATTTTCAATATAGTGTCTTGTATGTCGTGTTACAATGGGTCAAACTGTATACTTGTTTCAGCATTTTGTTATTTTCCTTCCTCTACCCAAATTAGAAAAATGTATATACAAGATGAAGGGCACCAGAATCGAATACAGTAACAACAGGGGTTATACACCATGGGGGAAAAACATACAAGAGACAAAAATAATCCCATAGTACATTATAAAACAACAGCAATGAAGAATAAACCTCTTGTGTCCATATCTTGGGGTTCATTTTGCTTAGCATCATCTATATGTCATATGTACAGAGCTTTTGACCTTTTCTGATTTTCTACCTCACCCAAGTTAGAATGGCTATAATCAAGAAATTTAATAACAAATAGTGGATGGGATGTGGCCAAAAGGGAACCCTATTTCATTGTTGGTGGGACTGTAAACTTGTTCTGCCAGTCTGGAAAGCATTATGAAGGTTCCTCAAAAGACTACACATAGAGCTCCACTGTGACCCAGCAATCTGACTTCTGGAAATTTACCCAGTCATAAACAAGGCCAAACTAAAGCTACCAGCACTACTGTTTATCACAGCATTATTCACCATACTTAGATATGGAACCAACCCAGATGTCCCTCGGTAGATGAATGGATAAAGAAAATGTGATATATAATGGAATTCTATGCCTCCATCAGAAAGAATGACACCACCCCATTTGTTAGGCAATGGAAAGACTTAGAAAAAAAAATATATTAAGCCAGATCCAAAGAAACATAGGTCCCATGGTTTCCCTTATTTGCAATAACTAGTATATGTCTAGATACTCTTACCAAACAAGCAGAATTGTTGATGTTTTTAAAACAAAGTTAAGTTGAATTTTTCTATTTGAATTTGTTCAGAAGTTTTGAATTAAAAGATGGAAAATATAAACAGACATAACTCTTTTATATAAGAATGAGCTGATTATTTCACTTAACTGAGAATCCATTTTTTTATTTTAAATACATATATTTATTGTAAAGATACTGTACAGAGGGATTACACTTACATGAACAAGGTATTGAGTCCACTTGCTACAGAGCAATGTTAGTCCTCTTTTGTTTTCCCCTACCACCACTTTTCTTCCTACCTCCAAAACTACTCCCCACTCCTTGAAAAGTTTTAAAGTTCATTTTTAACATAGTGTCTTGTACATCTCCTTGTTACAATGGGTTACAATGGGTATTTCAGAATTTTGTTATTTCAGCATTTTGTTATTTCCCTTCCCTTCCCCAAATTAGAAAAATATACATAGGAGATGCAGGGCACAGTTTGTGATCGTTTGGGTAAATGCCTAAAAGTGAAATTGATAGGCCATAGGGGACTCTATGTGGAGTCTTTTGAGGAACCTGCATACTGCTTTCAAGAGTAGTTGAACAAGTTTACATTCCCACCAATAATGCAGTAGGGTTCCCTTTTGACGTCCCCTCCAACATCTCTTGTTATTAAATTTCTTGATTATAGCCATTCTAACTGAGGTGAGGTGGAATTTCAAAGTTGTCTTGATTTTCATTTCTTTTATGGTTCGAAAAGTTGAGCATTTCTTCATGTGTGTGTTGGCCATTCTTATTTCCTCTTCAGAGAAGTTTCTCTTTATGTCTTTAGCCCACTAAATAATTGGGTGGTGTTTCTTTGAGGATTTGTCGTTGGGGATTCATTTTTTTGAATTCTAAGTATATTTTAGATATGAGACTCTTGTCCATTGCATGGCTAGTAAAGATCTTCTCCCAATCCGTGGGCTTTCTATTGATCTTGATTGCTATGTCCTTTGGCATGTAGAAGCTCTGAAGTTTCACGCCATCCCATTTGTCCAACTTTCCTTTGATTTGTTGTATTTCTGGGTTTTTATTAAGAATTTTTCAGCCTGTGCCAAGGAGCCCTGTGGGTTCTACTATTCCTTCCTGTAATGTTTTCTGGGTGTCTGCTTTGACTTCGAGGTCTTTAATCCATTTGGAGTTGATTCTGGTACAGGGTGATATATTAGGATCTAGTTTTAGTTTTCTACAGGTGTTTAACCGGTTTTGCCAGCAACCTTTACTGAAGAGGCTGTCTTGCTTCCATTCTATTTTTTTTTAGCTCCCTTATCAAAAATTAGGTGGCTATAGGTCTGTGGTTTCATTTCTGGGTCTTCAGTTCTATTGCATTGGTCCTCAGGTCTGTTCTTGGGCCAGTACCAAGCTGTTTTGATTGCTATGGCTTTGAAGCAGAATTTGAAGTTTCGTAATGATATTCCTCCAGCACTGTTCTTTCTGTTACGGATTGTATTGGCTATTCGGGCTCTTTTATTGTTCCTTATGCATTTTAGGATTGCTTCTTTTATTTCCTTGAAGAATGAGGTTGGGATATTGATAGGTATCACATTAAGTTTTTAGATAGCCTTTGGCAGTATTGTGATTTTCACGATTTTAATCCTCCAAATCCAGGGGCTTTGGAGGTTTTTCCACTTCCTTAGCTCTGCCTTAATTTCATTTTTCAGGTTTTTTAAGTTTTCATCATAAAGGTCCTTCACTTCTTTAGTCAAGTTTACTTCTAGATATTTTACTTTCTGGGGTTTTTACAGAATGAGTTGCTTTCCTGAGAGAACCATTTCTTGATACTCACTATTTATATTCACAGATTAAAAATCAATTAAGGGATGGTATAGGCTTTTGTTTAATCGGTATACAACCCTTGAAGTCATAGTTTTGAGTTGCATGTTTACATTAGAAAAAATTGAATGCTATGATAAATGAGTTCAAACATCCTATTCTGTTACACATTCACTTTATATCTAAGATTGCTTGCAATCCGGTCAAGGATAAATGAAGAGCATGTTGTATCATGGAATTTTCTACTTTCTCTTCATTCTTTTGAAATGGATGAACACTACAGGACATGACTTTCCTACTGATAAGTTCAAACCTAACCTGGGAGACTTTATTAAATTTTAGTATAGAAATATAATCTGGACAAAATAGATGACAGGAAGAATATGAAAGCTCTTTCACATTTAACTGTGATATTTACTTTTTGTCATTAGTGCGTTTCTGGAGTTTAAACATATTAAAACTCATCTGTGGACATTTTAGTCTCAGTCAACTCTGTATTACTTTCATGTAGTCTATTACAGAATGCTCAATTTCTTCTTTCCATTCTTTATTATTATATTTCAGTTTTCCTTTTCATTTGCCCATAAATTATAATGATTTGATGTATTTTCATTGTTGTTTTAAATAAATTGATATCCATCAGGTAAGAAAAAAAATAACATTTTCTCTTCATAAATTCAATTTTAAAGGATAGTCCATTAAATGAATGAAGCTTATTTTATGGCTTATGTGATTTTTCTTCTCTGCAAATACCTCTTTAAATTCTTTAGATGTCAAGGTATACTGGTGAAATATTCTGTCAGATTTTGTTTTCCTGGCCAAGTACTTAAATTTCTTTCATTTTCAGTGAGGATTTCTCTATACATAGAATTGTATTTCAGTAGGATTTTGTGGTTGTGGTTATTCACATTAATATTCCTCTTCTTCTTTTCTTACTTGCATGTTTTCTGAAAAAAAATATCTTGTCTAACTTTAAGTCTTGATCCTCTCTGTAGATAATGGGCTTTCTACTCTCCAACAGTATAGCCTTCTTTCTTCCTCTCTGTCTTCAAGTTTAAAATTATACATCTAGGAACAAATTTTCCTGTTCTTATTTCTCATTCTAGTATATGCTTTTTGCATAATCTCTTTTTGTGAACACATCATACTCCTTCAATAAATACGGTATCACTTTTGGGTTTTATGTTTGCTTTATCTCCTTTCCTTTTCTAATTAGTGTATATTAATTTACTAAGGGTTTCATTGTGACATTTCCTTGTGCACATATAATTTATTTCAATCAAATTTATCCCCTTTGATTGTTCTTATGTTGTTTGTTCTCATGTTGTTATGAAATATTAACAGGTTTCATTGTATTTTCAGTCATATTTATTTCCCATTTACCTTCTGGTAGCAGTCTTCCATCCTATTATTTCCATACTCAATAAGGAGTTTTACACTCATATTATTACTAGTTTTATTAACTAGTTTCTAAAAATATTAAATAAGTGTTTCTATAACTGTGGCTTATTTCTCTTAACACAATGATATCCAGTTATATTCTCTTTTTTTTTTCTTTTTAATTTAATTTTATTGTATTTGTGAACATACTGTACAGAGGAGTTACAATTACATGGGCAGGATAATGCGTACTTGGAAAAAATTATATTAAGTGAAGTAAGCCAGGCCCAAAGAAACATAGGTCCCATGGTTTCCCTTATTTGTAATATCTAGTATATGTACGAGTCAAACGGAAAAGGTCAGATAATGTGATGTCAGAAAAATGAATCCTTAGATGTGTATTTTAATGTTTTTTTCTTTCATGCATGTGTTTCTAACGCATTTATAAGATTATCTCTTTGTTGCTTTGTATGTCCCTCCCCCACAGTATAATCCATTCTCTTTTTTTTTTTCTCGAAATGACAAAATTTCCTTATTCGTATATGAAAAACGTGTGTGTGTGTCTGTGTGTCTGTGTGTGTTAGATTGATGGACTTCAACTCTGTTTCCATATTCTGGATTTTTTTTTTTGTCGTTTATGGTGCTTGAATTCTGGGCTTGGGCACTGTCGCTGTGCTCTTCAGCTCAAGGCCAGCGCTTTACCGCTTAAGCCACAGCTCCACTTCCGGTTTTCTAGTAGTTTATTAGAGATAAGAGTCTCACGGACTTTCCTGCCTGGGCTGGCTTTGATCTGTGATCCTCAGATCTCAGCCTCCTGAGTAGCTAGGATTACAGGCGTGAGCCACGGCATATTCTGGCTCTTGAACATAATGCTGCTATATACATGGCTTTGTACGTATCTTGTATCCCAATGTTACATTCTTTTGCTACATGCCCAAGAGCAGTATCTTTGGATCAAACGGTAATTTAATTTTTAGATCTTTTATAAACTATCACACTGATTTACATATTAGCTGCAAGCTGCACTAATTTACATTCCCAAAGCAATATATTAGTATTCTTTATCTATATATCCTCACCAATATTTTTTTCTTTAATTGAAGATAAACATTCTAATTGGAGATAGATGGAATCCGAATTCTTTGATTTGCAATTTTTATCAAGAAGGTGTTATACATTTACTGACCATTAGAAAATGTACTAATTATCTTACACATGTAACAATAATCCCTCTGTACAGTATCTTTACAATAAAATATTTAAATAAAAAGAGAAAAAGAGGTATCTCAGATAGGTTTATTCAGAAAAATATTAGCTTTTATATTTATGATATTCTTATTTATTCTTGGAGGCTAAAAATATGGGGTTAGCATTTCTTATTGCTCAGTGAATATGGATCTACTGAATTAAGGTTGATTCCTACTATTTGAAGAAGTAAATCAGTTTCATTTCAGACTATCCATCCTCTGAATATAGTAACAACACCTATTCAACCATTACAAAATTCTTATTTAGAAACTTCTATAGCATCAACAGGAACTAAATGAAATTTCTTGTAACCTCATGGGTCTCATCTGTTTATCTGTTTGACAATTACCTATTTTATCTAGCGTCTATTATTTAAATTATATACATATCAAATCTAAATATATATCTATAGACACATGCCCTAAGAATATAAAGATAATAGATAATACCAGAAATAGTTTTACTTTTACATGTATTGCACCTTTCAACATATGTCACATTATTTGGAAGAGTTTCATTGTTTTTGCACTTATTGAAAAGCTTTAAGAATATGTCACCTACCTCCAAATAAAATGACTAGATGTTATTTATCATCAGTGTGTTTATAAGAGAATCCTTACAAAAATGAGCATTCAAGTATTTCAAAGTTTTGAACCTTGTGAAATAGAAAATATTGGACCAGGGCATAGTGAGGTATCACATAACAAACAAGTTATGTAATAGAGAGAATGCTCAGGCTCAAGACCTTATATATACACTGTAAATTCATCCATCAAGGTGCAGTAATCATAATTTAAAGACTTTCATTAGGCCCTACCTCATAACACAGCTGCCATGAAAACTCACAGGTCAATAAATGCTTTTGGGAGAACAACATTGAAGCAGTATCTGTGATGATATTTCTGCTGTTGTTAATCTTTCAGTGTTTCTTTCATGTATTCTTTAAGATGTTATTGACTTTGAATTAACAAACTGTTATATAAAGCTCAACATAATGTCACAGAATAAGTTTGCAAGAAGATATTGATTCCATCCCAGTGATTTATTTGCATTGATGAGTATAGATTTTGAGTTTAGAATCTGCAACTTTTCCAGAACTTACTCCTTATTCTGGTTAATATTTCAGGCTGATAGTACTATCTTCACAGGAACAATGGAAATATCCATAATTAAAATTCAAGAACTTTCTGGCAGCTAATATGAACAGATTGCTAATTTTTTCACCCTCAAGGGAGTGGCATACTTCATATGGTATGGTAAAAAGTATGGTTTAGGAAGTCATCCATTTCCTCTTTTCATTTGCTCGTTTTATAAGATGCAATGTTTTTTGTTTGGTGAGTTTCATTCCAACAGTAAATGGCTTTCTCACATTCCCACATAAAATATCAATGTCAGAACATAGAGACACAGCCCATGCTGTAATACTGTAGTTCAGGCAACATCTGTGTTACCTGATTAACATAGTCAGCCGTATATATCTGCCCAGATTAATGGATTGTATAGTCATATCTCACAATCCACTTTACTTTAGGATGTGTGGACTTTGTCATTTTTTCAATACCAGTTTTAATCTGAATGTTAAGTACACAGGCAAACATAGGATTGTCCCCAATCCTTATACTTTCTTAGGCATCACTCACATGTCCAAGGAACCTGCTGCTCTCTGTCTTTGAGCATATTTCAAGTGTAGGTAGAATAAAAACAGCCATCTAATGAATTTATGTTAAAAGGCTAAAAGAAAATATCTGAAAATAATCTGAAAGATACATGCAGTTAATGAGTTAGAAATACTATGTAAATAAACTAAATATCTAGGAAGATATTCAAGAACTCTTTAGTGTATCTGGGAGGCTAAAAACACTGCACAAAAGGCTCTCAGAACTGGAATAATATGGTTACACAAAGCCATACTAGTAAATAAATATATGAAAATGTTTTAGGGATGCAAAGTTGGCCAATAAACACAAATAAATTAACATAATTCATCACATCAACAAGAAAAGGACAAGAACCACATGAACATCTCAATAGATGAAGAAAAAATATTTGAGATCCAACACACCATTATGAACATTCTTTAATATATTGAAGGATGTGTATGACAAACCTTCAGCTAACATTATACTTAATGGTGAAATACTAAAGCCATTTCTTCCAAATTCAAGAACGAGATATGGATGTCTCCAATCCTCTTCAATAGAGTATTAGAATGCCTAGCTAGAGCAATAAAGCAAAATACGAACATAAAGGAGATCCAAATAGAGAAAGATAAAGTAAAACTCAACCTCTTTACAGATGACATAATCAAGCCCCATGACAGACAAAAAAATCATATGGAACAATAAAAGACCCCAAATAGAAAGAACAATCCTTAGCAGAAAGAACAGTGCTAGAAGAATAACAATAACAAACTTCAATTTCAATTACAAAGCTATATCAATCAAACAGCTTGGTACTGGCATAAGAACAGACCTGAGGACCAATGGAATAGAACTGAATGCCCAGAAACAAACCCACAAACCTATGGCCATCTAATCTTTAATAAGGGAGCCAAAAACATAGGACAAAAGAAAGATAGCCTTTCAGTTTGGTGCTGGCAAAATTGGATAAACACCTGTAGAAAAACTAAAACTATATATAACTCTACATCAGAATCAATTCCAAGAGGATCAAAGACCTCAAGGTAAAAGCAGACACCCTGAAAACATTACAAGAAGGAACAGGAAAACCTCTATGGCTCCTTGGCACAGGCTGAATTTTTCTTAATAAAGAACCATAAACACAACCAATCAAAAAGAGGTTGGACAAATGGGATTGAATGAAACTGCAGAGCTTCTGCATGGCAAAGGACATAGCTAGCAAGATAAAAAGAAAGCCCACGGATTGGGAGAAACTCTACACTATTCACACAACAGGCAAGTATTTTCATATCTAAAATATACTTACAAATCCTCAAAGAAACAACCACTTATTAAAAAGGGCTTAAGATTTAATGGAAACTTCTTTGAAGAGGAAATGTAAATGGCCAATAGACACATGAAGAAATGCTCAAAAGCTCTGGCCATAAAAGAAATGCAAATAAACATCATTGACATTCCACCTGACCCCAGTTAGAAGAGCTATAATCAAGAAATTTAATAATAGATGCTAGAGGGGATGTGACCAAAAGGAAACCCTTCTGTATTGTTGGTGGGAATGTAAACTTGTTCAAGCATTTTGGAAAGCAGTGTGCAGTTCCTCAAAAGATTCCACATAGAGCTCCCCTATGACAGAGCAATCACACTTTTGGGCATTTACCCAAATGATCACAAACAAGGCCATACTAAAGCTACCAATATAACTATGTTTATTGCAGCAACATTATTTACCATAGCTAAGATATGGAACCACATCAGATGTCCTTCAGTACACAGTGGAATTCTATGCCTCTATCAGAAAGAATGACACCACCTTCTTTGTTAGGAAATGGAAAGATTTTGAAAAAATCATATTTAAGTTAAGTAAACCAGACCCTAAAAACATTGGTCCCATGGTGTCACTTATTTGTAATAATTAATTATACATCTAGGGTGATCTTAGCAGCTGAGTAAAATAGCTCAATAGCTATGTACATATGACCATATAAGATGATGCAAAGTGAAGTGAATTCCAAGACATGGACATAAAAGGTTTTCCTTTGTTGTTGTTTTTAATGTAGTTTGTCATTTCTTGTTTGTTTGGGTTATTTTTTGTTGTTGTGTTCTTCTCTCATGGTTTATCCTTTGTTGTGCCTGTATTTGATTTTGGTACCCTGAAATTGTATATATGTTTATCTGAATTAGTGAAGGAAGGGGAACAACAGAATAGTGAGAGAAATGACAAATGGTGAACCAATGCAACAGCTATATACACAAGACATTTTGTTGGAAATGATCTGTACATCTTGGTGGAGGGGATTTGGGGAAGAGGGAAAGAGGGAGTAAAATGAGGACAGGGGTAACAAGTTTGACAAGAAATGTATTTATTACCTTACTTATGTAATTTTATCACTCTGTATATCACCTTAACAATAAAAATAAATAAAAAATAGTATATCGAGGAAACAAAAAAAAGGTAAAAAGGAACTACTTAAAAATTTTAATTAGTGCGGTGGGGGAGGGGGAGCGGGGAGGAGTGGGTAGGAGGACAGGGGGAGGATAGGAAGGGATGGGAAGGGGAAACAAAGGAGGAGGCTACAATGCTTTTTGCCATTTTTATAAATTTTATTTTATTTTATTTTATTTTTAATTTATTTTTTATTGTGAAAATACTGTACAGAGGGGTTACAATTACATGGGCAAGATAATGAGTACATTTCTTATCAAGCATTATAGCCTCCTCCTTTGTTTCCCTTCCCCATCCCTTCCCAGCCTTCCCCACTCCCCCACCCAATCCTCCCCGCCCCCCCAACCAAGGTTGTAAAGTTCGTTTTCGACATGACAACCTGTACTTCTCATTGTTGCAATGGGTCCTCCTGTATCCTTATTTAAACGACTTGTTTTTCCCTTCCCCTCCATAAATTATACCGACATCAAATACAGTGAAAGCAGGGGTTATACTGTGGGGGAGAGACATACAAAGCAACTAAGAAATAATCTTATAAATGTGTTAGAAACAAATGCATGAAAGAAAAAAATTATTTAAATACATATCTTAGGATTCATTTTCCTAACATCACCTTATCTGACCTTTTCTACTTGACTCATACATATACTAGATATAGCAAACAAGGGAAACCATGGGACCTATGTTTCTTTGGGCTTGGCTTACTTCACTTAATATAATTTTTTCCAAGTCTTTCCATTTCCTAACAAATGGGGCAATGTCATTCTTTCTGACGGAGGCATAGAATTCCATTGTGTATATATACCACATTTTCTTGATCCATTCATCTACTGAGGGGTATCTGGGTTGGTTCCATATCTTAGCTATAGTAAATAATGCTGCAATAAACATGCTTGATAAGAAATGTACTCATTATCTTGCCCATGTAATTGTAACCCCTCTGTACAGTATTTTCACAATAAAAAGAAAACAAAAAAATTACTAGAATCTAGAAATGTTAATAAATTCAGCTGTGTGTGTTAATTAAAATCACAGTCCAGTAAAAAATAAAATTTAATTTGGGTGAATCAAAATGATATTATAGACTAGTGTACCAGTGTTTTTCATGTATGGAATCAGAAAAAAATCAAACATTTTTAATTATTCTAAATGAAGATCTGGATAAAAATAGATTCCAGGTAGCAGACAAAGTTATACATTTCTTAAGATTAAAATATTGCAAAGCAGATTGGGTTATTTTTTGTTTGTTTTGTTTTTTAATTTCTGGGATTCTGTATTCCTAGCATTGTTACTTGCTAACTAACCGAAAGAGCTAATAATGCCTTGTGATGATATTCCTGAGTCAGATTTATTACAATAGCTTCTCTCACCTATATTAGCCAGAAGTGTTCAGTTCCTCTGACTCGCAGTAAACAAAGGAGTTCACTTCCAAATGGGGCCCTGAGTATTGCTTTGTGATAGCAGATTCCTCCTTATTGCATCCCTAACCTGCTTTCCTGCTTCCTGAGATTCATATATGTTCTTTCCCAAAGTAAATCATGATTTTTTTTCCCTGAGGATCCTTATCTAAGTAGGCGTGAAGCAAACAGTTTTTTATGAGTTTGTTCCAGCCTGTAACTATAGAGCAAGTAAGAAGTGAGAATGTGTGAAGTCACGGTTTTGGTTCAATTGAATTATTTCAAAATTATGGTATCAAGTGAGAAGAAATGCAATTATGTATCTCTTTTCCTTTGCCCACTGACTGAAATAAGTTTTTGCTTAACGAGAGTCAATGCAACTAACTGAGCTGTACTGATGTGAAAGTTCTTCATGGTTTTTTTTAATCATGAACTGTGTCATACAGGATGACCTCAGTGACAAATCCAGGAAAGCGCATTTCTAAAAGGTCACATTTATTATCTCTTCATGTTTCATAATCCAAATTTAATATTTTAAATATCTCTGTTACTTGAAAATATATTAGTGAGAAAGGACATTTGCTCATTATCTCAAAGTTCATCATGTATTTTATTGTTTTATGGATCCCATTGCTAATATTATATTTCCACTTAGTCTTTTGTTTTGTTTGAGTTTTTTGGGACAGGATCACACATGTTATTACAGGCTGACTTCACTCTTATTGTATAGGAAAGGCTGGGATTGAACTGGGAATTTTGCCATCTCAAGATTCCATGTTCTGAGGATACAGGCAAATATAAGCATGTCTTATGTCAATCGTGTTATTAATAAACATTGTTTCTATTCATTTTTGAAGGAAAATAGTACCACAGTGATTTATACAACAAAACGTGACTACTACAAGATGGTAGAGAAGCAATAGAGAATCATCCTATCTCTCTCTGATCACAGAGAGATTTAGGCTCCTAACACACACTTTACCCAAAGAGATAAACAACAAAGAAAATATGAACAGAGAATCATAAGACAGAAAAAAATGTATACCCATCATACACAAGGACAGAAAACTGTGATGTGCCTTCTCTCCATCCTCTTATCCTGCTCCTACCATATAGCTAAGCCATGATAAAGACCCCACAACTGTGCTTGGAACTCAACCAGCACAGACAGAAGCACAGATCAGTAAAGAAAGACAATCTCATCCACGTGTAGTAAACTCTCACAAGGCTGCTGGTCATCTCAAAAACAATACCAGCAACTGTAAGTACCATGTTGGAGATCCTCCCATGGGAGACCAGCATTGGTGGTGACCATGAGTGCTAACTTTGAATACCCTTCCTCCCTCCTGACAAGGAACACCATGTATGAAGAGGGCACAGAGGCCAGAAATCATCATACCCATTATTCTGCCTGCAGAAGACCACCAGGACACAAACCTGACCCTGAGCCCGAAAACCACAAATGCTGACCCTCATCTGGACCGATATTGGTTGGACACTAGAACCATGTATCCTACACAACCCTCACTCCAGGAGGGAAAATATGATCTGCTAAAGGACATCATGGACAATCTCCCTGCATTACTCCGTGGGAGCCTGCACCCTCTAAAGCTCACACCCCCAGACGCACACCTGAGCACACCAGTCTGGTAGCCAAATGCACACCAGCCCATTACCCAAAGGTGTGCCAGCCTTGTGGGAACTTCCCTCTAGAATACTTTTGCCTATCCCAGAGACCTGAATGCAGCTTCTCAAACCTTGGAAATTCATTCCAGTCCAGGACACAAGGGGGAAAGAGTACAGGATTCAAGTGGGGTCAATCTCTCCAGATTGCACTGTGGCAACCTGCCCACTCTGAAGAACATACCTTTCTCAATTCAGCAGGGAGATTGTCCCAGTAAAGCAAAGTGGGTCTCTGTCCCCATTCCCAGGACTCTATATCTGGGTGCTAGAAAGCAGTTCCTGGCCCCTTTGGAAATAGATATCAGTATAAGACCCAGTCCAGGACGACCTCCCCACCACAACTGGCAGGATTCTGCCTATTCCAATTGTGTGAACAATTAAGACAAAAAAATTCCAAAGGCAACAACAATCAAGGAAGGACCCTGGATTAGGAGCAAAGAAGAGATGGAGGACAAAAGAACCATTAAAGTAATGTTGAGAGAATTAGATGGCAGAATAAAAGGGAATATTAAAAAACAAATAGAATGCATGGAAAAAATGACAAAGAATATACAGGCCACACAAAAAGATATGGAGAAAAAGCTAAAAATGCTATATGAAATTAACTCCCTGAGAACTGACTTCCACAAAGAGCTTGGAGCATAAAAGGCTCAATTTCCCTATTGCAAACCACAGTTGAAAGCATAAACAATAGAATAAGTGAAGTAAACTATAATATTCAGAAATTGAGGCTAAAACAGAAGAAATCAAACAAAAACCCAAATGTATGGGGGAAAAACACTTATAATATAACTAAAGAAAAACCATGAATTGTCAGATTCAGCCAAAAGATCAAAATTATTCATAATTAGAATAGATTAGGGGAAAGATTCAAAACTAAAGGCATTGAAAACCTACTTAACAAAATAACAGAGAATTTCCCCAATCTCAACAAGGAAAATCTCACTCTTCTGACAGAAGTATACAGAATTCCTAATAGATAGAATCTTAGAATAAATACTTCTAGACACATCATAATGAAAACTCAGGACTTAAGAGACAAGGAATTAATTTTTAATGCTCAAAATCAAAGAAGGAGCTATATTATAATGGAAAGAACATGAGAATCACAGCAGTTCTTTCCACACAAACTGTCAAAGCAAGAAGAGCCCAAAATGTTATAATTTAAATCTTGAAGATACCAACCCAAACTGGTATACCCAGTGAAGCTATCGTTCACAACTGACGGTGAAATTAAAATCTTACATGACAAACACAAATTAATGGAGTTCATGAACAGTACACCCGTATTACAAAGAATACTAAAGGGATGCATACAAACTAAAGATAATAATCAAAGCCAAAGATATATATTAGACAAAAATCACTAGAAGACTAGTTTATTAAGCACAGCAAAATATAGGAAATCAAGAAAATGGCAGGGAACATGACACATCTCTCCATAATAATATTAAACATCATTAATAGATTCAATTCCCCAAACAAAGAAGTAGAAAAGCAGATTGGATCTAAAAACAAGATTATTCCATCTGTTTTCTCCAAGTGTCCCACCTTGCCATCAAAGATAAAAACAAATTCCTAGTGCTGGAATGGATATTTCATGCAAATGCATCCTGTGCAAAGGTGGGAGTAGCAATATTGGTATCTGATAAAATAGATTTTTTTCACTAAAATTAATGACAAGGAAAGTCATTACAGTTTAATAAAGAGAATGATCCATGAAATGGAAATCACAATGATCAATATTCATGCAAAAAGCAATGTAGTCCCTAAATACATTAAATGGTTTTGGATATACAGAACATGATAGGCTCCAACAAAAATAATAATGGGTGATTTTTAATGCTTCAGTCTCACAAATGATAAGCGAAGAGGCCTCTGAATTTAATGATATTCTAACTCAAATGGGCTTAGAAGATATTTACAGAGTAGTTCTCCCAACAATGATCCAATTCACATTCTTCTTAGCAGCCCATGATATATTCCCCAAAACTGATCATTTCATAGGCCACACAAAGAACCTAAGCAAATACAAGAGGATTGAGATCACTCCTTGCATACTATCTGAACACAGTGAAAAACAAAACAAGAAGAAGAAAAAAAAAACTACTCCTCAACCAAATCAAGTGTACAAAAAAATCCACGTCCATGGGAACTTACTGACACATTACTGAATAACACATTGGTTGCAAAAGATTAAAAGAAAGACATTAGAAAGTTCCTACAATTCAGTGAAAATGATCACATCACAATGGAACCACTGGGATAAAGCAAAAGCAATCCTGAGAGGAAAGTTTTAACTCTAAGCCTACACATAAAGAAGCAGAAACAGGGAGCTAAGAAAGATGTATCTGAAAAGAGGTAAGAATGGCATAGAAACACATGAGGAAGTGTTCATCATTGCTGGCCACAAAGGGCTTGAAAATCAAAACAACTCTGAGAATCCATCTCAACCCTTGTAAGATGACCAATATTATGAATTCGAATAACAACAAATATTGGAGATAACAACAAATTTTGGAGGAGATGCAGGAATAAAGGAGCCCTACCTCATTGTTGGTGGGAATATAACCTAGTTCAACCACTATGGACAGCAGTCTGGAGGTTCCTCAAAAAAAAACTAATAATAAACCTTCCTTACAAACCACCCATACCATTCCTGGGTATCTACCATGAACACTGTGAGTCAGAATATGAAAAATAAACTTGCACATCTATGTTTATTGCTGCACTATTCATAATAGCCAAGTTATGGAAATATCCCAGTACTTAGAAAGCATAGGCGGAAAGTATAACTTTCAACATTTGAAAACATATTATTGTTACTTTTGGCTCTCTGAGCCATGGTGGTTGGCAAGATGAAGCACTAGCAAAAAAAGGAACCAAGAAGAAAGTGCTATATTGTTATTAAATACAGTATATTCTGCCTTCAATTTGTCTCTTTTTCAATGTCAGATCTCAGATATTTTGGTATATTTGCTCAATTTATGTCCATAGAGTCTGTTTGCCTATGACAGTTTCTTTTTTTTGGGGGGGGGGTCCAGGCGTGGGGCCTGAACTCTGGGTCTGGGCGCTGTCCCTCAGCTCTTCAGCTCAAGGCTAGCGCTCTACCACTTGAGCCACACTGCCACTTCCAGCTTTTTTCTTTTTGCTTATGTGGTGCTGAGGAATCGAACCCAGAGCCTCAGACCTGTAAGGCAAGCACTCTACCACTGAGCCACCTTCCCAGCCCTATGACAGTTTTTTAATCATTGTGTGTAATAACCTCAGTACTTGTGAAGAGTACTAGGTATTGTTTTGTAGCTAATCCTTGACTCATGCACCCAGATATTAAAACATTTTCACTCTTTTTTGTAAAGAATTACTTTCCATACAGTAACTAGTAACTTATCTATAAAAAATAAACTAAATAAAAAGTTATTTTATTCATGTGTAGAAAGTAATATATCAATATTAATAAAAAACTAGTTCTTTGGTCTGGATTTTGATTTCATATTGCTTTAAATATTTCAGTATTAGAAATGAAAGAGAATATCTGGTTGATTATCTTCTTTAAACTTTCATGGAATGATTAATTTAAAAGTTTATTGAGGTGAATAAAAATAATTGACAGACATCTCCAGGTAGGAGAAATGAAAATACAGGAAAGTAAGACATTTTATAGTTACTACCTGTGTTAATTAGATTTCTACTTTATTGCAAGATATTTGAGGGAATGAACTTATAAAAAAGAAAGGTTAACTTTTGTCATAGTTTTGCAATTGTAGTTGGTGATCAATTAGTCCTATGTTCATAGGCCTATGGTATATTAATGCATCCTGGTGGAGACATCTGGTAGAATAAAACTACTAACCTCATGGTTATTATAGCAAAATCATGGAGCCAGTGTCAGATAAAACTCTTAGAATACTACTCAATGACATAAAGACCTCCCATTGGGACCAATCTAACAAAGATCCTACCACTGCCCAAAAGCCCCAAGGACTATCATGTGTCTTTTGTGGGCAATTTATACTGATGAGTAATCCCCAAATAATTCTGATCAGGAAAAGCAGGAAAAGCAATATAATAAGGGTGAAGCAAAAGTAAATAACAACAACAACAACAACAACAACAAATCTACACAGAAAAACTGAGGATTGGATCATTTTACTAGCAGTGAAATAATTCTGCCTTCAGGGCAACAATGTGTGGAAAAAATGAGTTATGCAAAATATAACCTTTCCTAGTCTTTACTGAAGGTAGTAGCTTAAAGTTCTCTTTTCACGCAAAATTTCCTCAAGCACTTACCTCAGAGGAAAACAGATAACAAATACAGCCTTGCCAGACAATAAAATACTTTGAGGTAGTCTTTTTTTTCTTCTAAAACAAAACAAAACAAACAAATAATCAAAAAACCTTGGTCTATCAGATATAATTTCAGAATAAAAACAAATTTTCTGAAAAGATAAAGGACAATTGTTATTTTGGTTAATATTGTAATTATTATTACATATTTTCTTAACTCAGGAATTTAATAGCTATTTAAGGAGTATTTGGTTGCTTCATTGTTATTTCAATTATTAGCTTATATGTCTTAAAAAACAATAGACTTTCTCAATGGACTACTTCTCAGTTTGTCTAATTTGCATTAAATATTAAATTAAAAATAATTTGATATCTTTTCAGTTGTTTGGGGCCAGTTTATTTTCCCATAATACAACAAAGTCATAATTATCAATCCTTAAATGCCTTTTTCTGCAAATTGGTTTCAGAAGCAATTTACAAATTTGTTCATTTTTCTCAGTAGACTACAAGATAATATTCTTTTAATTGCAAGGATTGGAATGGCTGATACTTTCCATTTTTTGTAAAGCAAATTGACTTTGGGAGTCACTATTCCATTTTGCAAGTTGCTTTTGTTTCTAGAGATATGGCATTGCTAATCTATTTTGGATAAATAAAACAGCACTTATTCTGATACATTCAACAAATGTTATTTAGTGTTTCCTTTTTACTAGATTCAAAAGTACTTTTTAGAAATACACAGAGGCAAAATATTTGTTTTCTTTTTTTTATATAAGTTTTTTTTTTATTGTGAGAATACTATACAGAGGAGGGGTTACAGTTACATGAGTAAGGTAATGAGTACATTTTGTTTTTTTTGGGGGGGGTCTGGTTGTGGGGCCTGAACTCTGGGCCTGGGCGCTGTCTCTCAGCTTTTCAGCTCAAGGCTAGCGCTCTACCACTTGAGCTATAGCGCCACTTCCGGCTTTTTTTTCTTATGTGGTGCTGGGGAATTGAACCCAGGGCCTCATGCATGCAAGGCAAGCGCTCTACCACTGAGCCATCTTCCCAGCCCCATGAGTACATTTCTTATCAAGCATTGTTGTCTCCTCCTTTGTTTTTCCCCTGTCATCCCTTCCCTCCTATCTCCACAACTACATTCCCCTCCACCCCAGGGATACAGGTTGACTCATTGCAACAATGAGATGTACAAGACACTATGTTGAAAAAAGGTTTGTTTTCTTATGCTACCGTTAGACTCTCACAGACTCATGTAACAAAGAAGGTAATTGCACCATGATGAAGTCCTAGCTTTGTTCTACATGTGTGGCTGAGGTAGCTGATTACATTCTACTCAAGACACATAGGAAACAAACAAACAAACAAAAAATACTTGACTGAGTGCCGGTGGCATGCCTGTAATCCTAGCTACTCAGGAGGCTGAGCTCTGAGGATCTTGGTTCAAAGCCAGCCGGAGCAGGAAAGTCTGTGAGACATTATCTCCAATAAACCACTAGAAAACTGGAAGTGGCGCTATAGCTCAAGCGGTAGAGTGCTATCCTTGAGCTGAAGAGCATAGGGACAACACCCAAGCCCAGAGTTCAAGCCCCACGACTGACCAAAAAAAAAAAAAAATTGCTTAAAAATCTATACATTGGCTCTCTCTGCTCTTTTCTAGCTCTTTCTTTTTTAGCTCTCTCTCTGTTCTTTTCTAGCTCTTTCTCAACTCCTTCCCACCTTTCCCAGATGCTCTCTTTTCTAGCTCTTTTCTCTCTTTTCTAGCTCTTTTCTCCCATTTTCCCAGCTCTCCCTCTTTCCCAGCTCTCTCTCTTTCCCAGAGTGCTTTCTTTCCCAGTTTGCTCTCTTTCCCAGCTTTCCCAGGCCTTTCCCCATCACGTGGAGGACCAAGATGGCCTGGTGTCAGCCAGAATGATGAATAAACCTACCCCTTACCTGAATACCATGTGTGTGCTGCTGGTCTTATTTGGTTACCTCTTTTTAAAAACCTAACATAAATGGTGCTGTGACTGGGATAAAGGGTTTAAAGTCAGGATAGGTGGGATTCCTGTCTGGTTTTTTTCCCCTCTTTTTTCCTTTTTTGTTTGTTCTTCCCTTTTTGCTCTAAGGAATAACCACAGTTTTGATGGCCTTTTGCGAACCTGTCTGTCTGCTGCGGACACAGTGCATTGATACCATTGCTGGCCTTCACATCCATGTCCACACCACTTCTCTACTCTGGTGAGTGAAACTACTCTCTATGGTTCTCTGTTGCTCAGTCTCTGTCCAGATGTGGCGCCATGCCAGAGAGCTCATATGGCCTTTACCTGAAAGGCCGGTTACCTCTGAAGCCAAGGACGCTTGGCTTTGGGGGCTTGGCCATTTCTCTCTAGAGGGCTCTGGAGGAAGTCGGGATGCCGCTTCTTCCTGGTCAGCTCTCCTTCACTCACCAGACTGACTCTCCTACACACTTAATGGGGTGCTGTGAATCACACCAGAGTGGTGAAATCCCTTTGAAATGCCTCCTGTGCTCCCTAGAAAGCCAGAGAGTCCAATTTTATGCCATTCTCAGATGTACACAGTTTTGCTACTGCAATGGTAAATAGTCAGAAGTCTGTTTACTTTCAGGCTCTCTTTGCTCTCTCTCTGCCATTCATGTCCAACTTTCCCTACCTCACCCTTTCTCTTTTCTACATTTTGGCTTGTGCCCTGAAGAGTGTGATGCAGGCTGGGTCCCGGGGACCCCCCTCTAGGTTTCCTCTCAAAGGCTAGCCAATGTAGGCTTGATCTATTTGTTCAGGGTTTC
Organism: Dipodomys merriami; assembly: GCF_024711535.1. Taxonomy (NCBI): domain Eukaryota; kingdom Metazoa; phylum Chordata; class Mammalia; order Rodentia; family Heteromyidae; genus Dipodomys; species Dipodomys merriami. Next base: position 72,281,840 of record NW_027202270.1, on the reverse strand, counting down.
TTTGCATTTTTTCAGAAATTCGCCATCTTGAGTTTGTCATCTTGGCCACATGGTTTGGCCAAGAGGAAGGACTTGGGGCTGAAAATATTGGTAGAAATGTCCCTAGCTACTTCTGACATCTGGCGACTAGGTAGAGAAGTCAGGTGACAAAGGCAAGAATATAACCTTCCACCAAGCTTACTACTCCATCCATCTATTCTAAGGTGCCTTGCTAACAAGTTTCTCTTTTCACAGGCCCTGGTAGCTGAGGCCCAACCATGTGATGTGCTTTGTTAGCAAAGATGTATAAACATTGTTGTCAAAATTTTAGGTTTTGAGTTTTGCCTTTTTTGTTTTGGTGTTGTGTATTCTACTGACTACATGGTTCTAAAATACTGGGCATATCTGTGCTAAAGTTCTCATCACATCTAATGAGTTTTGTTATTTCAGAATATTTGTTGGCAATTCTTGATAAGGACCAGGTAAGCTCTACTTATTCTACCTGATCTCCTTGTTGCTTTAATTGGAAATAATAAAGGGCTTTTGTGGCAAAGATTGCAATTCAAAGCCAGCCCAGGCTGAAAAATCGCTAAGACTCCATCTCCCAGCTAACCTGCAAAGAGCCAGGCTGGAAGCATGGCTCAAAACTCTTATCTCTAACCAGCCAAACTCTGCAAGTGGTACTATAACTGAAAGTGGTTCAGTTCTAGCCTTGAGCAGAAGTGCTCAGGAACAGTGCCCAGGCCTTGAGTTCAATCCTCCTTGAATACCAACTGGGACAAGCCATCCCAGCAACGAGCACCTAGACTCAGCCAGTCTGGGGAACAAGAGAACATGGACAGGAGTAAGAGGAGATGATGTCACATCAGCTACTTTGTGCCTGCTCTTTCAAAATTAACCAGAGCCGGGAGGTCAGTAGAAGTAAGCAGCCTGCCCATCCAATATTTATACCTGTCTACCTATTAACTGAACAGGAATTTATATTCTTGCCTTTGTCACCTGACTTCTCTACCTAGTCGCCAGATGTCAGAAGTAGCTAGGGACATTTCTACCAACATTTTCAGCCCCAAGTCCTTCCTCTTGCCATTTATTTGCTCTCTAGTATTTTTTTTTCCAGCCATCAATGCTCATGAGACTTCTCCAGACTTCATCTAAGGACTCATGCCACCAAGGGACACCTGCTGCTCACTGTCTTCTCTGGGAGGGGACCAAATTCCAGCCTTTTAACCCCTATTGTTGATGCCCCTTGTCAGCAGGAAGTAGCCAGAGAGAATCTGCACCCTATTTCATGATTATTAAAAGGCTGGTATATAAGGTCCACTTATAAGACTCCACCCTCCTCGCAGCAAAGTCTCCACCCAGTACCTGCATTACCTAGGCAACTTGGACACCTGGAAGAGGTCATATCTGCATCTGCTGAGGTCACATGTGAATTTGATGTGGCCACACCTTTCTCTGCCCATACCCTACATAAGGCCTAGCCCAGGCCCAGATGTTCTTGCTCTGTTCTTTTCTAGCTCTTTCTCAGCTCTTTCCTTCTCTTCTTTTTCCCAGCTCCCTTCTCTTTCCTAGCTCTCTCTTTCCCACCTTTCCCAGACACTCTCTATTCTAGCTCTTTTCTTTCTCTTCTAGCTATTTTCTCTTTCCCAGCTCTCTCTTTCCCAGCTCTCCCAGCTCTCTCTCCCAGGCCTTTCCCCACCACATGGAGGACCAAGATGGCCTGGTGCCAGCCGAAATGATAAATAAACATACCCCTTACCTGAATACCATGTGTGTGGTGCTGTCCTTACTGGGCTACTCTTTTTAAAAACCTACAACTCTTTCCTTCTCTTCTCTTTCCCAGCTCCCTTCTCTTTTCTAGCTCTCTCTCTGCTCTTTTCTAGCTCTTTCTCAACTCTTTCCCACCTTTCCCAGATGCTCTATTTTCTAGCTCTTTTCTCTCTTTTCTAGCTCTTTTCTCCCATTTTCCCAGATCTCCCTCTTTCCCAGCTCTCTCTCTTTCCTAGCTCACTCTCTTTCCCAGCTCTCCCAGCTCTCTTTCCCAGGCCTTTCCCCACCACATGGAGGACCAAGATGGCCTGATGCCATCTGGAACGATGAACAAACCTACCCATTACCTGAATTAAAAAACAAAACAAAACAAAAAACTATACATTGTCTGGTAGTACTGGGACCTGAATTCTAGCTTTCTTCCTAAGGATTAGTACTGTACCACATGAGCCATCCTTCTGATCCAGCATTTTGCTGATTAATTGGAGGTAAGAGTTTTATAGCCTTTTCTGAATTAAGATTTTCTAGACCTCAGCCTCTTTCTAGTTAGGATTATAGGCATGATCCACAAGCCAGCAGTGCCTGGCTAGACTAAACATAAATATAACTAATTTAGCTGACTCATTAAAAATTCATTAATTGTTTAAATAGCATAAAAAGCATAAAGAGGCCTTTTAAAATTTGTGCATATACCTTAAGGGAGAAAGTTTAGTAATTTAATTAGAGTCTTAGAAGATGGCTAGATTCATATGACTTCTGGCATGGGGAGACTGTTTCATAGAAGTAGTGATACATAGCAAATGAATACTTAAGATTTTAACTACTTTCTTTGGAAGTAGAGAACTATAATCATCTTTTTATAAACTAATCTCTAGTAAGTGATTGGTTAATTTAGAGATAAGTAGGGAAGGAACTATGGTTCAAAGCCATTTCCAAGTAAAATCAGCGATTAATACTATTGAAATTTACCAAAGTAAATCGGTCAATTAAGAATAAGTAGAAAGCTGGTTGCTTGTGGCTCACATTTGTAATCCTAGGTACTCAGGAGGCTGAGATCTGAGGATCATGGTTCAAAGCAAGCCCAGGCAGGAAAGTCCATGAGACTCTTATCTCTAATTAACCAGCAGAAAACCAGAAGTGGTTCTGTGGCTTAAGTGGTAGAGTACTCACCTTGAGTTAAAGAGCTAAGGGACAGTGCCCAGGCCCAGATTGCAAGCCCCACAACTACAAAACAACAATAACAACAACAACAACAACAAAAAGAATACATAGAATGCCAGGAACTTGTGGCTCATGCCTGTAATCCAAGATATTCATAGGATAAAATTTGAAAATTACAATTCAGAGCTATCCAGGACAGACAAATCTGAGACTGTTAACTCTTATGCAGAGAAAACAATCCTCATATTCAGCAAAAAAAACAGAGAGAGAGAGCATGAGACCCTTAATTCAAATCCCACTGCAAACACAAAAAACAAACAAAAAGGGTAGAGAGTAATGAGTTGTATTTCAAAAATAAAAAGGGGGAGTTTTCAAGCAAGTAATTTGAGGTTGGTGAGGAATAAGCATAATGTTCTAATTGAGATCAAAAGTAGTTTAAGAGTGAATGATGCAAAAGAAATTTAGAAAGTAGAAAGGGCAGATTGGCTATTACCAGTTGCAAGGCCAAGAGTAGCAGGTTATTTAGCATTCCCAGGGATCACTGCATGTCTACTCACACACAAATAATTAAAATCCCATTATTAAGCTGATAAATAAAACAATTAACCAAAGATAAAAAGTTAGCACTATTTTACTCTCTGGTTTTTAACCATTGGGGGAACATTCTATCCATCAAGCATCCGTAATTACTATTCTCAAACTTGCTATGAATCCACAATCTATGGGAATTCAAACATGGCAGCACATTACTAAGGAAATCCAATTTTACTTTCCACACAGAGTTAAGGTGCTAATTGTAAGGTCAGAGCATTTTGGTTATTTATAGGATAAAGTGTTCTTATTTGTTGAAAAAAATACATGGAACATGATAAAAATAATATTAACCCAAAATCCAGGGAGAGAAGAAGGGAAGGAAAGCATACATGACCTAATAAGAAAAAAAAAAAAAAGCTCAATTCTTTAGGACCTCCAGATAACAAAGTAACAATGTAGTCAGGAAATTTTATATTTGAAGTCAATCACTACTTACTGTGAGTGACCTTAAGGAATTTATTTACTGTTTGTGTTCCTTTCCCTTTATATGAAAACACAATAAAGAAGAGTGATCATTTGCTTTGCAGAAAATATACAAAAGAATTCTTCAATACTAATGCAAGAGTGTGTTTATTAAATGTTTAATGCTCTAGAAAATAATGCCTAGAATCCTTGGAACAAGACACTCAATCTTCTTGATCAGAATTTAAAAAAAAAGTAAAACTAATATGAAAACTATTGATGGCTTTAAGCATCCAATTCTATCCGAAACATTTTATTCTGATTTTGTCTATCAAATTAAGGAAAATTACTAACTTTTATTCTTAGGCGTAGTCATTTATAATCAAAATCATTATGAAATAAAGAAATACTGTCTATAAGCATTTCTGTTTAAGTTCAGGGAATCATGTTATAAAGTACATAGTAAACAGTGCCTATGGACCAAAAGCACTTCTCCTATAATCACATAAGATACATGTTGAGCCATGAGCATAAAAAATAATAAAACAAAATAATGAGCTAATCGCTTGGAATCATTGCTGGGAAAGAGAAAAATGTACTATGTTCAGACTAAAAATAATGAATCATGTGCTTGAAATTTCTGGTAAAACTTACAAAAATTTTGAATAATAAAAAGTTATTTTTATGTAAGCTAGAATTTAAGAGCATAGCATTACTGCTTAGGCAGTAAAGTGATTTTTGACATTTTTCACCTATATGGAAAAGCATCTGATTAAATAACTTTTTCAAGTATTGAAGTTACATGGTAGTCATAGATTACCATTCAAGATTACTCGTCTTTGAACAATGCTTTTTGGATATTACATAAAATTAAATGTGAACTGTAGTTCACATCTGGTTTTTATTAATATACTTGCCTAAAGGCCATCTCTTTACTTTGATATTGAAAAAACCACACAATGTAGAAAATTGTTTTCAAAGATAATAGTTTTATTAAAGAAAAAGTAGTAAATCTCTAGGATTACCAATCTATTATTTATGGTATTATACCATGGCAGCCTAATGATGGATAGAATACATTGCATGACACAAGTGAAAGTAAAAATCTTACACAAATCATTACACTTTCTTTTATGAAACTAGCAACATTGAAGCATAACTTAGATATTTTAGAAGATGAAAGATACAGCTTATTCTCATCAAGAAAGTTTTGAAATTTAAGCTCAAATTGAGCAGTATCTTCATTTAATACATATGACTAAATGCATTACAAAAGTGAACATAGAGTATAAATTTTCAAGTGAAAGGGTTAAAGGGACCAAATAATGGATTGTCTGTAAAAAGATGTAGAATGTAAGATCATAAATTTTGTATTGCCAGGATTATAAACAGTTTGCTAATGCCTATTGCAATGCTTTATTTAAAAAATTAACCCAGTTAAGAAAAGCGTGGCCTCTTGTGAATATTTAAAGGCTCACTTAAATTAATTGACTGGAACTGCTTACAATCTAAGGTTTCTAAGACATCTAATTAAAGTCTTGGTTAGTGGATACTGAGCTACAATGTTTTAAAGACCAAGGAAAACCCATAACCAGGGAAAAATCCCTGCCAGACAGCAACGTGACCTCTAAGGCTTGATGCTTACTTTATTTCTGTGATGTTTCAAATGCAGGTTGCCAAGTAAATGGAGATTATATCCATTTTTGATAACAGCAGAATACAGAGATATATATGAAAATGCTTCACCTTTCAGATAGAGTGTGATGAGTCCATCAATTACAACTGTAAAGGCAGGCAGGAAAATATATCACAAGACCAACTTGTTGTGTATACAAGTTTGTTTGCTTCTTTTTTTTTTTAATAAGGAGATTAAAGGTGAGTAATTGTCCAGATCTGTTGGAATATTTTATCACTGATTATCAGATCTAGTAAATAAGAATTTAGGCACTTTTTTCTGAAAAAGTGAATGCTGTTTCTTTGATTCAAGCTTACCCTGATTTCATACAAAAACATGCAGTATTTATAACAAATAAGTAAATGAAGCCAATTAAACTCAATGAAAGTCTCTGTGTATCTAGCAAGCAGTCAATTATTGCTTGAGAAAATAATATTAATAATCCCCAGGTTTTTTTCAAATGTAGAAGTTGATTACGACTGTTTACCCCACTCTTTAAGAAAAAAAATCACTCAAGAAAAGTAAGCTAAAATGCTTCATTAGTTTTGGTTTGTGGTTTCCCTATAATATCTCAAAACATGACACTGTTAAGAAACAGATTTTGGCTCTTATGGGTTACAATGAGAAAGAGGTTTGAGTCCAATAATCCCTAAGAATAACACCTACTTACTCTTCTCACAAACAATGCAGAAAATAAAAGTAGTAACCTAGTACTATACAAGAAAAACAGAAAGATGTTCTATTTGAATTTTCCCTATTTTGGTAAATGCACAATATAATCTAAGAGATTTAAAGGCCCCATGAATAAGAATAATTATCAGTAACTATTTGAAACTGTTCTTGAAAGAATAATGCAGAGAATATATATCTGAAGGGTAGGATATGTGAATAATGTACTTTCCAATACCACATGTTGAATAATTATCATTCAAAGCTTTAAGTATATACATCGTCATCCAAGTTAAATATACACATCATCTCCAAAGTTAACCCAATGGACATAAATATTGTTCCTACAAAATAAAACAATCAAATCTCAGTATACTCCAGGAAAAACAAAATAAACATAATACTACCATTCTGATAATAAGATTTAAATATTTTATCATAAGTGAAGGAGGAAAACTAGATTTATGACTACAAGTGAATTGCAAGAATACCTCCAATAATGAGTGCTACCAGAAAACACTTTGCGGCTATTGGAGAAAGACTGAATGATTTGAAAAACCACAGAAATTAATAACATTTTACTGGCTTCATAAGCATGTATTTATAAAGCAGTATGGTACTCTTTAATCAAGAGAGCTAAATTTAATAAATAATGTTATAGATACATAAATACTGCTTACTGCTTCTGTTTTGACAATGCTGAGAGCCTTACACTTGCAGGGTAAGTATTCTATTACTTTAGCAACACCCCTTAAACATTTCTGCTTTAATTGCTTTTGATATGGTAACCTTATTTTGCCCGGCTGGACTTGGACTATGATTATTTTACTTCTGCCACCTAGATAGCTGAAATTTCAGGTATACGCCATTGTGCCTAGTCCTAATTACTTGATTATTATGACATTTTCCTTCTCTTTGCATTGCAATTTTGAAATTTTACTATTATTTCTATGTTCTTGTACATATTTATCTGTTCTTTCACCTATTACCATACATTTCAGTAATAAGAAAAACTAACTTTTAACAATTAACCCTGAAATTTGGCAAATACTGTTTAATGAACACCTCAAAAATGATAGGGATTCTAATAGAACACATGCCCTTTAGATTAGACATGCCTGTAGAGCAAGTAGAAAGAGTAGATTGTGACATTAAGTCTTTCATATTACAGATAAATGTCTCTGGTTGCAAGAATATAAATCACAAGAGAAACCTTAGCTACAAGAGATAACAAGATAATATGTTAGAGCACTGTGTGTGGACTGTGTGTAAAATGACACCATCTATATCTTTTTAAACTAAAATTCATAGTTTAAGGAGCAATAATTACCAAGAATCCAAACCTTCCATGTTTATTACCCTGTTATCAATTTATGCACCTGACCCTAATCCCCAGCACCCTACAACTCTGTAAAAACAATCATGGTTCTCTACACTTGAAGAAATGCAAGTTTATAGGTGAAATAACTTACCTAGACTCAGAGGACTAGCAAATTCTAGTCAACTGAGTTATTACACTCTTCTGAACATATATATCCAATTTTTCAACCAAATTTGTTTTCCAATAAGGTTTGAATTAAACACACTTGTAATGAGACAGAATATTATTTAAAAAGGTAGTTCTGGTCATGATTCAAAGCATAAACTAATATCTGAAAAATATACTCGTATTTTTGTAGGTAGATGTCGGAGAAGAGTAACCCATATATGAGAGAGGTATTCTGTGGATCTGGCTCACAGAATTAGTTACAAAAAGAAAGCCAAATCTAACAATTTAAAAAAAGATGACCCACTTAGGTCTATCAATTGACATACCCAATTCTTTTGTATCATATAACAAATGATAAATAAAAGGTTAGGAGATACATAACAATTCTTTTAAGATTATAGATCTAGTATTTGATGACTTTGAGTCTAAGCACAAAGTCTCTTCTATATTAGACAGATAGGAGAGATTGCCTGAAGGCCCAGAAATATACATTTAAATAGCTATTTATTTTAAAGTTTAAAGGGAAATTTAGATTTTCATTATAGACTCACAATGTGTTATTAATTATATACAAATGCTCATATGTAAGTTTTCTCACATAAGAATTCTAATGGTCTTGTTTGTGATCCTTACAATTTAGGTGGGGGGGGGGACAGGAGTGTACTTGTGAAGGTGGGAGGAAAGGGGTGGTAGGGGAAAAACAAAGGAAGAGGCAACAATGCTTGATAGGAAATGTACTCATAACTTTGCTCATATAACTGTAACTCCTCTGTACATTAGTTTTACAATAATAACCTTATAGAAAAGAATTCTAATGGAAGCATGAAAGATATGTTTATTACTGATATTAGTGAAATAATGAAATAGGAAAATTTAGACATCACAATTACAAGATAATATTATGTGAGACCAGAGAGACTGGTGGGATCTATCTACAAGACAAGGAATGCTAAGAATTGTTGCAACCACTGGCAGATGGAGAACAAGGAGATTTATTTGTTCATTATCATTTGCAGAGAAAGCATGGTCTTGACAGTGAGCTGATTTCATACTGTAAGGCCTTGGAGTTACAGAAAATGAATTTCACTTGTTTTAAGGCATGTAGGTGATGATATTTTGGGAAATAAAAGAGCTCTAGGAAAAAAAATATTTAAATGTAACTTACATATTGATGGGAATGTATCACAACCTAACACTTAAGCCATTACTCTCTGGTTTTTGTTTCTCTGAATCTGCTCAGTGTTACATGAAATCCCTTTGCAGCCATGATTAAATCCTCTTCTGAACCACTGAGGTCTCTGCCTTCTTTCTCTCCTTTCATTCACTTGATCTTTCCTAACACTCATGACTCAGTTTCCCAACACATATATTGCCAACCCTGTCAAAAATATGCATAAATATGAATATGTATAATATGTAAATATAATCTGTAAAATGAAATATACAAATTTTGCCATAAAATGTCTAATGTAATAAATGTAACAAAGTTTTTTGATAAGTGGATTTTAAATCAGCAAATAATGAGAAATATACTTGTAGAAATATATTTATGATAAATAGCACTTTATAATACATATTATTTAAAATTTCATGAACATTTAAAGCAGTTTGTATCTTAAAATCCTTGTTTATTCTTAGTGAGTAGTCTTACTGTATGCATTATTTTTCTGTATTTATTTTCTGGAATATATTGATTTGAATATATATAGACAATCCAGTAAAATCTAGGAATAAACACTGAATTGAAGATACAAAGTGTAATTAACAGAATTTTAGGATGACTATGTTGTCAGGCACTTTGTATTTATATACTGTTTTATAAAATGGGAACTTCTTTATACACCTATTTAAAGATAAGAATAATAATAAAATGTTAAAATAAAGTATTTTAGTTTGATTGATTTAACCTGTGGCTTTCTGATTTTAAAAATCAAGGACTTAAGAAAAGTTAAAAAAAGTCATTTAACTATGTAAGTGTTGGAATAAACCATTGCCTTTTGTGACATGAAAAATTTAGTAGATAATTAATCATGCCAATTGTTCTAGAGTAGATATTCATTTTTAATGCATTAGTTAAATGAAAACTACCAAATTACAGAAAGAAACATGAAATCCTTTGCCTTATGAGCATTTGGGGAAAGCTAAAGGATAGCAATAAACATAAAACTTTCAGGAGAGAACACTTCAAAGACTTTTTCCTCTCCTACTAGAAAATGTCTTCTTATTCCAATTCTTGTTTTCATCTACCTAGCAATATCCAGAAATGATGCTGTGGCTCAAGAGGTAGACTGCTATCTTTGAGCAGAAAGAAGTTCAGGAACAGTGCCCAGGACCTGAATTCAAGCCCCAGAACTTGCAAAATAAAAAATAATATTCTTACTTCATACATAAAACATTCCTAAAGCATCCAATAACAAACATCTACACTATTATCTGTCATGACCTTTGTTCTAGCTTATTTCTAGTCTATACCAATGTAAGTAGAGTGTTTAATATGCACCGTTCTAAGCCCACAGATTGGGAGAAGATCTTTACTAGCCATACAACAGACAAGGGTCTCATATCTAAAATATACTTGGAACTCAAAAAATTAAACCCGCCAATAACAAATCGTCAAAGAAACAACTGCCCAATAAATAAGTGGGCGAAAGACTTGAAGAGAAACTTCTCTGAAGAAGAAAGAAGGATGGCCAATAGACACATGAAGAAATGTTCAACATCCCTAGCCATACAAGAAATGCAAATCAAAACAACATTGAGATATCACCTCACTCCAGTTAGAATGGCAAAAATCAAGAACTCTAACAACAACAGATGCTGGAGGGGATGTGGACAGAAAGGAACCTTACTTCATTGTTGGTGGGAATGTAAACTTGTTCAACCATTTTGGAAAGCAGTATGGAGGTTCCTCAAAAGACTTCACATAGAACTCCCTTTTGACCCAGCAATCCCACTTTTGGGCATTTACCCAAATGTTTACAAACAAGACCACACTAAAGCTACCAGCACAACTATGTTTATTGCAGCATTATTTACCATAGCTAAGATATGGAACCAACCCAGATGCCCCTCAGTAGATGAATGGATCAAGAAAATGTGGTATATATACACAATGGAATTCTATGCCTCCATCAGAAAGAATGACATTGCCCCATTTGTTAGGAAATGGAAAAACTTGGAAAAAATTATATTAAGTGAAGTAAGCCAGGCCCAAAGAAACATAGGTCCCATGGTTTCCCTTATTTGTAATATCTAGTATATGTATGAGTCAAGCGGAAAAGGTCAGATAATGTGATGTCAGGAAAATGAACCCTTAGATGTGTATTTTAATGTTTTTTTTCTTTCATGCATGTGTTTCTAACGCATTTATAAGATTATCTCTTTGTTGCTTTGTATATCCTTCCCCCACAGTATAACCCCTGCTTTCACTATACTTGATGTCAGTATAACTTGTGGAGGAGATGGGGAAAAACCAGTTGTTTAAGGATACAGTTGGACCTGTTGCAACAATGAGAAGTACAAGTTTTCATGTCCAAAACTAGCTTTACAACGTCGGTGCGGGGCGGGGGAGGGGGGGGACGGGAGGGGGGGGGAAGGAGAAGGATTGGGATTGGGGGGGAGGGGGGAGGCTCAAAGGGATGTGAAGGGTAAACAAAGGAGGAGGCTGCAATGCTTGGTAAGAAATGTACGCATTATCCTGCCCATGTAATTGTAACTCCTCTGTACAGTATGTTCACAAATAAAATTAAATTAAATTAAAAAAAATATGCACCGTTCTAGAAGAAAAATGCCACGAAAGGGGGCCTTGATGTACAACATAGAAAAATACTCTAAAAGTCATGTTCTCTTCTCTATCAAATTACCTTCACCAGTTCACACAAGTTTTTTACTTGTCTGCTCAGAAATTTTTTTAATACAGATTCCTAGACAGCCATCCATTCTTTCATTTTTTTCAACAAAGAAGGGGGTTATTATTCATATTTAACAAGGTCTGCATTATTATTTCTATGTTTTGTAATCCTTAATCCTAGATGTTATTTATTATATGAGATATAATAACTGATTTTAAATCTAAAAACTTAATATTTAATCTTGCAAGGAAGGATTTTTAGCCCTATTTGAATTGCATGATAAAGAAATTACTCCAAGGATAGTTATATAAAACTTAAAAAACATAAAAATATAAAATATGAAAAAAATATGGAAAATGATTAGCTCAATAGAATTTAGTGTTTACTTTTAAATTATGACTGAAAGTTTGAATCTTCACACTTTGAAAAAGAGAACAAAATCATAGATAGTAATATGTTCTGTCATGTTTTGTATCTGAGCCATAACAGGAGGGTGTACCAAAATTTTCACAAATATATGAAGAAGAATTTTATAAAAGAATAAATTCAAGTAACCAGTGAAATAATTAAGAAATGTGCTCCAATTCTTACCTCAAAGAAATAAAAAACTTGTACAATGAAGTACTCAACATGCTTGAAACCCATGAGGCCCCTAACAAGATATTTCCTGCACCACTGTTTACATTTATCAACACCCTTTTTTTCCATTTGTTTTCAACAATTTTCTTAGGAAATAAAATACTGGCTAATAGGAATGAAAATTATATAAGCTTTGGTAGAGTGAGAATTTTTCAAAAATATTTAATTTTTAGTATTATTATAAAGATGGGTTACAGTTACATAAGTCAGGCAAAGAGTGCATTTCTTTTTTTTTTTTTTTTTTTTTTGGTCCGGTCGTGGGGCCTGAACTCTGGGCCTGGGCGCTGTCCCTGAGCTCTTCAGCTCAAGGCTAGCGCTCTACCACTTGAGCCACAGCGCCACTTCTGGCTTTTTTCTTTTTGCTTATGTGGTGCTGAGGAATCGAACCCAGGGCCTCAGGCATGCAAGGCAAGCGCTCTACCACTGAGCCACCTTCCCAGCCAAGAGTGCATTTCTTTTTGAACCATGTCATTCCTTCTCTTACTCTATCCCAGTTTTTCTCTCTGGTCCTCATAGACATAGTTCATTTTCAACATAGTATCTAGTGACTATCACTGCTGCATTAATTCACCCTTTGTTCCTCTATTTCTGTGCTCTCCTTGTCCTCCAAAAAAGAGATAAATGAAAAAACAACAAAGAGAGAACAAAAATAGCAACAAAGAAAAAAAAGAAAGAAACCTTAAATGAGTTCCCAAACTCAGTCAAAGTAGTTTTTGAGTGAAAGTTTTTTTATCCAGTTATTTTTCTTTATTTTTCTGTTTTAAGTTCTTTAATTATTTTCTCTAACATTTTGCTTATATTTTAAAATTCTTCTTCCTGATGTATTTCTTTATACCCAATTCCTTATTTTTTTCTTCCCTTTCCCATTTAAATTCCTAAACTGAAAATTTCCCCCAATATTGCATCAAATGCCAACAATTAAGGCCCTCTTTTTGGGGGGTGGGGGTCAGGTCGTGGGGCCTGAACTCTGGGCCTGGGTGCTGTCCCTCAGCTCTTCAGCTCAAGGCTAGCACTCTACCACCTGAGCCACAGTGCCACTTCTGGCTTTTTGCTTTTTGCTTATGTGGTGCTGAGGAATTGAACCCAGGGCCTCATGCATACAAGGCCAACGCTCTACCACTAAGCCACCTTCCCAGCCCCAAGGCCCTTTTATAACAATATTGAGATCTACACAATACGTAAGCAGTGTTGAATTATGTCTAATGGAAAGTCTTTAGCCAGGCAGAATCTAACTTAATTTTTCTTGACCTTTGGGAAGTCCAAGTGTCAAGGGTGTCAACACCTTTTTTGAAAGTCTAGGTTCTTTTTTATTTTTTATTTTTGGCATACGGCTTGAACTCTGGGCCTGGGCGCTGTCCCTGAGGTCTTCAGCTCAAGGCAAGCACTGCACTACTTGAGCCACAGCGCCACTTCCGGTTTTCTGGTGGTTTATCGGAGGTAAGCGTCTCATGGACTTTCCTGCCGGGGCTGGCTTTGAACCATGACCCTCAGATCTCAGTCTCCTGAGCAAGTAGGATTAGACGCGTGATCCACTGACGCCCGACTAAAATCAAGGTTCTTATGGGAGGAAAAACAGTTTAGATTTCCCCGTGGCCACTTTTGATTTCAGTAACAATTTGCATGTGTAGATTTTAAGGGTACAATAGCTTATCATGTCAATCCAAGCTGGAAAAGTGCAGCTTTTTTAGCATGTTTAAAAAAGGGGGGGGTGGTTTGTTAGCATCCAGGATCAAAGTAATTTCTTGGAGAAATTTTTTCTCATTAATATCCACAGGACTTTATATGTAGACATTAAAACATCTCTAAATTATTCTTTTGTAAAGATTTAATATATCCCAGGCACGAAACATGATGCTTTAATGTGCATACACACAGTGAAGTGATTACTGCGATCAAGCAGGTTAACATGTCCACGGGCTCATATTCATTTGTACTCTTTTGTAGTATCTGTGCCAAAATATTTTCTCCTATATTTCAGAGTAAATTAGATATAGATAGTCTAAGAGAAAAATCTACATATTAGGGCCCCACCAGCATATTCTGTTGACAAGGCATTACTCAGGCTGGGTAATTACCCATGTTAGTGACACAAGAGTAGAAATTGGACCCCTGGTAAAGAGTGGCATATTTACACCACTTGTGAATAAGCAATCTTATTTTTGGCACCCCCAACCTGGGGTGCCAAAGTTTCCCTAATACCTTTCTGATTTTTAGGAAGCCTGGGCTTTAATAGTCTGTTTTCCTCAAGCTCCAAGTTTACTTTAGACCACAGGCACTACATTCCATTCTGTTCTAGCAAACTAGTATGTTCCTGATGCTCCCCAACACTTGCCTTCATTAGTCTTGCAAAGATGGTAGACCAATAATCATTAGTAAACCCTAAGGAAGGGTTTGTTTTGGAACTCTGAGAAATCAAAATTAGCTATTGAATATTGAAAATAGGAAATGAGAAAATGAGAAATAATATAAAATAGATACATATTTGGACAATTTATATACAAGTTAGGACAATTTCAGAATAGACTAGGAAGTCCTATTGAATGGACTCAGAGAAAAGAAAGCTTGGCAAAGTTTTTCTATGTAGCATAAAAGGGAACAAAATAGCTCAGTTAAAAGCAGCACTTAACATTCATTCCGTATATTCCCAAATACATTTTCAAATATTAAATCCTTTCTTATCAACCATGTTTGATGTTTTCTGGCTAATACATTATCTCAGTGTAAAGAACAGAATTTAATAAATACTCACAAAATAAATAAATTAATATATTTTAAAATTAAAAAGAAAATAATTAGTAAAATGAATCACCTTCTGATGCAAAATCTTACATAACTGTAGTCTTTTCTTCACTGTTTTATTTACTTACTGGTCTTTCATTCCCAGGACTTAGTGATCCCCTAATATTCACTCTTGCTCTGATTTTTTTTCTTTAATACTCTAATTCTCTCTGATCTCCTACTTTCCAGACATTGTTTTCTCATTAATATGTTTTCATCTCATATTCATCATTTTTAAAGTTTTACTGTCTCACCGCCCCTTTATTTTAGTCTGCTTTATGCTGCTGTTACAAGCATAAAACTTTCACATTGGGTAATTTATAATGAACAGTAACTTACTAGCTCATAGTTCTATAGACTGATGTTCAATACTAAGTGACTATCTCCACAGACAACATTCTTTCTGAATTACAACTTGACAGGAGATGGTGGATGAGTAGTGAAATCACACTGGAATCTTTCTTTTAAGTATTTTCTTTCTTTATTCATTGACTCATTCCTTTAATTTTGTAGTGCTATGGTTTGAACTCAGAGTTTCATACTTGTTTGGCTTCTTTGCTTGGCAGTCACTCTACCACTTAAGCCATGACTCCAGCCTGGCCTTTTGCTGTTTCTTGTTTCTGTTCAGTTTTTTTTTTTTTGTGGAGATTGAATCTTGAAGACATTTCTGCCCAGTCTATCCTTGAATAGCCATCCTCCAGATCTCAGTAACTCAGTTCCTCAGATCTGAGTAACTGACTAAAAGCATATACAACCAGTGACCAAAAGCCTCTTTATTAAGGCATTAGACCTAATCATAAGAATTTAAAGATTCTGTCTTCTAAGATTCTGGTAATAACAATTATTTCTCAATATGAGCTTTACATGCAACACTTAAATCTTAACACCTTACTAATCTCCTCCTTGCTTTACTCTTTCCCATATTTAATTATTCAAAAATCTATATTTTCTTTAGAAGGTAAAATCTCTCATTCATTTCTTCCTTTTAGCCTAATTTAGGCAAATACTATTTCAACACAATGTAGTAAATCTGTATGTTAGCTCTGATTCAGTTCATCAACAATGTCATTTTTTTTTTTTTTCAGTCGTGGGGCTGAACTCTGGGGGCCTGGGCATTATCCCTGAGCCTGAGCTCTTCAGCTCAAGACAAGCATTCTACCGCTTGAACCACCACTCCACTTCTGGTTTTCTAAGTAGTTAATTGGAGATAAGAGTCTCACAGACTTTCCTGCCCGGGTTGGCTTTGAACTGCTATCCTTAGTTCCCAGCTTAATAATAAATTTTGACTGTATTACCTCTAGTTCAAACGTCTTCAGAAATCTCACATGAACTAAAACTCTGACATTCAATATACTTGAATTACCTATAAACATTTAATAAAATTGAGTCCCACAGCTCCTCTCATATCTAAAGATCATAGACTACCATGCTGCTTGTCTGCTTTGTTTTCATTGAATCAGTACTCTCCAAAGAACGTAGCCAATATTTATCTTTTCTGCTTTCTGTACCCATTTTCTGTCATTGTCTTCAGCTTTCTATACTAATAAATACTTTATTAATACTCTTTTGTATACTGTAATTTTTCTGTTAAAATTATTTTGTATTTTCTTTGTGAATTTAATATAACATTTGAAAAACATCATATGATTTTTAGCATTCTCCATATTTCAAATACCTTACTTATCTGTGTTATTTCATACATAAATAGATGCTGAATACTACATTAAAATCCCTCAAGAAAGTTTAATATTGCAGACCACTCAGTTCCAAATGGCAGCATCCAGTAAGTGTTCCACAGTACAAAGTTACTTCTAGCTTGAGAAGCTTGAATTCCAAGGGTTAATTAGACATCATATTGACGTGAAAACCTGTGAAATGTTTTTCTCCCAAAGCAAGCTTAATGATTAAATACTTTATACTTCAGAACTGCATCACTGCACATGCTGGAACTAAGCCAGTGAATCAGTTAAGCAGATCTTTAGTTTAACCTTGCTACACTCTCAGACAGAGAGGACATTTGACAAGCTGAAAACTTCCCCAGGTCAGAGTGTTTCAACAGTGTTGATAGCAAGAAAATCCAGCCAGCACAGAATGTAATACCCAGCAGATTTCTATTCCTAGAAATATTTTACTATTCTTTCTGTTCATGGAGTCACATTTGCACAATAAAATCAGTTACTTTGCTTTTCACCATGTAATGTCATGAAAAGGAATATATTTCTGAGGATAAAGTTCAGGCCTCTTCACAGATCATAAAACACTTAAAATGATAATTTCTTTACATCATCTTTTGTTGTTGATGTTAATGAGAAGATAGTAATGTGCATGAACTCTAACCAGTGAAGAAAAGATAGTTGGAACCTACTTGTTGTGATGTTTATCGATGGTAGTTTGCTGCAATTATCGGAGGGCTCTTATAAGTGTTAGGGCTCTTAATCTGATTGTATAAAGATGAGAAAGTTAAGGTTCTTAATTTTCCTACCAATGGAAAATCAGTTAACTAGATTTTTAATGCTTTTAATCTACAGCAGCCTTAATCTCCTACTACAGGGAAAGCCATATGAAAAATCTAATACTTTTTAAACACCACCACAGACTGACATTGATACAATATTCTTTGAAAATAAAAGATCTCAATCTCAGGTTTCAATAGGAGCATCTATATATTGTCTTGGCAAGAAGTACAGAAAAGAGATTATTCGTTCAATTTATTCAAAAATTTTCAATCTATTTCTCTGATGTATTGCTTCTCTTAATTTGGGTTTCATGCAATTCCCAAGAGGAAAAAGAATAAAAAATACTTTTATTTATAAAAATTTCATAGAAGGAATGTATATAAAGATTTGAAGATGATATTTAATCACAAACATTTTTAAAATGAACAACAAGAAAGGTATTTTAAAATAAAATAATACAGAAACCATCTATTATCTGTTAATTTATCCCAGATAGAGGGTAACTTTTCCAAATATATATATTCTATAATAATTATCTATGAGATATAAGTGATATTTTCACTCTGAAATTACTCTTAGAATAAACATGAAGTAAATTTTTTCAATTATTTATTGAGAATACTATTTAAAACAATGTGCTTCCCAAAATAAATTTGGAACTGTTGTTTAAATGCTATTTCTCAGCCATCCATAACCATAAGACAGATATAGACCTAAATAGAAAAAAAGAGAATGACATTGGATATCAGCTGAATTGGGATTAAAATTACCCTTTCAACACAACACACACTAAACTTTTGGTTACCTTAAAGAAGAAACAGTGGCTATTTCCTATCAGTCTCTTCAGCCATGAGTTAATGTCATTAATTTAGGCCTATGTATCTACAATTGCTGTTTTATTTTATTTGCCTGTTCTCTAATAAATTTGCATTGGCATTTAAACTTGAATAAAAAAGTTTAATAGAGATGCTGGGCATCAGTGGCTCACACTTGTAATCTTAGCTACTCAGGAGGCTAAGATCTGAGGATCACAGTTCAAAGCCAACCTGGGCAGGAAACTCTGTAAGACTCTAATCTACAATCACTCAGAAAACCAGAAGTGCCACTGTGCTCAAGTGATAGAGCGCTCACATTGAGCTGAAGAACTAAGGGGCAGTGCCCAGGCCCCACAACTGACCAAAAAAAAAAGCTTATTAGAGATAAATTTATGAACACAAATATTAACCACATGCTTAAAAATAGTTATCTCAATATTAATGGATGAGAATAAACATTTTCAAACTACCTTTGTCATTTTCTACAAGAGAAATTGCTGATTCCTTTCTATTTCATGTATATATGCACAACATACATATTTATTATATTACATTTCATCTAGTTATACAATTAAAATAATAAAATCTATAACAGGTCATTTAATTATATAAATAAAAAGAGAAAGAACAAAGAAAAGATCAATTTCTATTCACTTACTAGTCTTCTTCAATTACTGTATTCTTCCTCAAATATGCAAAACAGGAAAAGAAAAAAAATGATGTAATTATATATTTTGAAGAGTAGAATATTGTGTTCTAAATACTTTTTGTCCAGCTAAAAGCTAAAGGAAAATAATTATGGTATTAGGTATTAAAAGACTAACAAGATTACCTTCTAGAGATTTTCTATTGTAGTTGAAAATATAAGAATTATGTAGTATATGTAATAATAATAATACAATAATATAAAAATGGTAAATTATTTTGTAAATGTAATTAAAATAAAAATACAGAAGCACAAATAATTTCAGCAATTAGCATGAATTAAATAGATGTGCAGGATATTAACATTTTAGTACCACGTACAGAAAATTCAAAATTGAAAAATAGTAAGTAAATGAAAATATTCTTGGAAAATTCTGAACACCATGTTAGAACAGAAAGAAATTGAACTAACAAATTAGAATTTAAATCTCCAAATGTATTGCTTTCATAGTTTAATTAGTGATACCTAGCATCTTCAGTGACTTAGGTAATTTCATTTCACATGAATTATACCAGAATACACAACTTGTAAAAGAGGCTTTGTTTCCTAGAAAATGATCACTTAAAAATCCTGAATAATGCTTAATTATAAACTATTAAAATTATTAAATTCCATTGGTATACTCATATAGTAATAAAAGAAACTTTAGAATCTTTAAAACTATAACAAATATAAAACAGCAATCCTAAGATAAAATGATAGTTTCTACAGAGCCAGTGAATAGAGTTTGTTTTGTTTGATTTCTATATTTACTGCTTTCCAGCCAGTAGTTTTAAAACTTCTTGCAGTTGATGCAATGGGGTCAGAAGTTCCTCATGGGGTCAGAAGTGCTGTAACCTATTTATCCATCAAGCGAAGATTCTAAAGAGTTGCATTGTCTCTATAAAGCAGAAAGAAAGGAATTTTCCATGTAAAAGAGAATTGTAGGAAATTTCACCCATCCTTCAGTTTTATCACTGAAAAGAGCACAAAAATGTATTTTCTACATGTTTATCAACTGAACTCAACCAATCATCATATAAATGTGGTCATAAATCTCAATATGACTTCTCTTTTGAAATCTAATGATAGCTTTCAAGCTTCACAACTATGTGCCCATTTTGTTCCCATATTGGGAACAGGAGTTTTTTTTTTTCTTTAATCCTATTATTTCTTTGCTATGAATAAGAAATGCAAATCATGCAAATCTGAACCCTCATTATGATTCTGCAGTAAGCCTATCTCCTAACCACATTCTTTCACCCAGTATTTATTCACTCTTGTCACACAGAACAGTTCACACTTGCCCTGGTCTCTCTGATGTAATATGAACTTCCCTGCTATAACAAAACCGCTGCATATTCACTGGATACATTAGCTAATATTCTTCTTGACATCTAAATTACTTGTTTGGAAGAGAGTTCTTCCTATCTCTATGGATTGATGATAGATTATTTTTATTTAAACAATAATGAGGTCACTGACTTCAAAGAAAACACGTGACCATAATGGATGCTGTTATGATGCAATGGATTCCCTTAAAAAGTTCATACATCCACACACATTAACTGACTACAAGAAGCTCATGCTTTTCCCTTTTACAGAGAATTGCGTTTGATAAAATGAGAGCCCCAAGTGTAACAGATTAATGCGTCCTTTACCCCCTCATCTGAAGCACCTATAGCCAAAGACTCTAGAGTACAAAAGAAAATGCCTGAAAATGACATGAATTAGGATGCAAGTAACTTTCTAAAACTCTCTTAACCAACAGGATGAAGTGTTGAGCTCTTGTTTAAAGATGTCTTTCCCTATGAAACTCCCACAAACTACAAGTACATGAATTTCTTTAGGTTATGATTTTACAGAACATGGCCTTAGACTATTATTTGTGAGGACAAAATATACTGGTCAGAAGCTAAGTTTTCTATAACAATGTCTAACATTTAATTTTGGACACCAGGATGTTATTGTGCATAATAATAAGAAAAAAATAATTTTCAATAGTATCCCTTAGAAAAATCCCAATTGAAATTTAACAAATGACTAAATTTGTAAATGTGAATAGACTCAGTGAGCAACATTACATAGGAGGAATTACTGCCAGTCTCATCAGCAATGTATACAGATTTTAGTAATCACATTTCAGCACCTACACAGTTCATGACGATTTGAAGTGGACTTTGAGATAAATTAAGTTCAAACACATTGTTAACTTTGTAGATCAGTAAACATACAAAAAACACATGCTTGTAGAAGTGCTGAGAATGTATAAAATATTGTCGATTTGAATAAAAATTAGAATTAGTTTGTCATATGGGTCAAAATGTTCATGTACTTCTAGCACATCTATAGTGATTTCTGATACCATACTTCTTATTTATTTATTTATTTATTCTTTTTTTTTTTGGTCGGTTGTAAGGCTTGAACTCTGGGCTTGGGCCCTGACCCTGCACTCTATTGCTTGAGCCACAGCATCACTTCCGATTTTGTAGTGGTTTTTATTGGAGATAAGAGTCTCACGGACTTTCCTGCCCGGGCTGGCTTAGAACAGTGATCCTCAGCTCTCAGCCTCCTGAGTAGCTAGGATTACAGGCATGAGCCACCAGCACCTGGCTTCTCTTACTTATTTTTTAAAAAAGAAGTCCTTAGTCCTTAGTTCTTTTCTCTTGGATCTTTCTGCTTCCAGTATTTTTCAAACAAGGCAATGGATACTTTAAAAAAATTATTTTATTGTCAAGGTGATGTATAGTGGCTAGAGTTATATATGTAAGGTAGAGAGTACATTCATGTTGAATATTGTTACCCCCTCCCCAATTTTTCTCCCACTTTTCCACCCTCCCCGTGCCACCCTCCCCCCTACCTCAGTTGTAAAGTTCATTTCCAACATTTTCTCCTGTGAGTACCCCTGTTGCATTGGTTTGCCCTTTGTCCTTTGCTTTAACATTTTGTTGTTCCCCCTTCCCTTCCCTAATTCAGATACATATATATACAATACACAGAGTACCAAAATCAAATGCAGTGACAGCCAAGGATAAACTATAAGGGAAAATGAAAGAAAAATTAACTTCATATAGTACATTTCTTTGTAGTGCATCATAATTTTCTCAGATATGCCTCATGTATACCTGGAATGACATGTACAACTAATCAAGCTCAGACTATTGGCTAAGAAGTCATTCTATTATTTTTTTCATAGGGTAGTCTTAAACTTCTCTCCTCCTGATTTTGCCACCTTCCTAATAGCTTGGGTTACACATGTGAGCTACTTACACCTTTCTTAATATTCATACAGCATATAGCAGAAATACCAAAGAAAACAAAGATCATATCAAGTAGATACCTAAGCCAAATCACAATTTCATGAAAGACAATGTAAGAAATGTTTGCAGAAATATCAAGTACAATATACTGAAATATATTAGAGGTGACAAAATACATCAGCTAATCTTGTTTAAAAATTAGAAGTATGTGTTTTTATATCTACATATCTGCATATCTATTATCTAGCTCTATTTCTTATCTCAATCTTGATCCTTTATCTCTATATCTGTATTTAGAGAAAGCTAGGAAAGCTATTTCTTCTGTTATAAAGCTAGTATATAAACAAATAGAGCATATATAATATATATTATATATACATCTATTTATCTATCTATATATTATCTATCTATCTATCTATCTATCTATCTATCTATCTATCTATCTATCTATCTATCTATCTATCTAATCTATCCATCTATCTAGTGCTGGTCCTGGGGCTAGAACTCAGGGCCTGAACACTGACTCTGAGCTTTTATGCTCAAAGGGCTCTACCATATGAACCACAACTCTATTTCCACCTCTTTTTGTTTGTTTGGTCTTTTTTTTATAGGCAAGTGGTGGTATGAATCCCATGGCTTTCCTGTCCTGGCTGGCTTCCAACTATAATCTTCAGATCTCAGCCTCCTAAGTAGTTAGGATGAAAGGAGTTAGCCACTAGTGTCCAGCTCAAATATATTTTTGTAAATATTTAAGTTAACAAATGAAGAATATGATAAAATTTAATATCAGCAATAGGATCAGCTACTAACATCAAAAAAGAGGGATAATCAGATAGGCTAGATTTCAAAATGAAAATACTGAATAACAGCTTTAATAACAGGTAAAAATCCTTCTTTATTATTTACCTTTGTCCATAAAATAGGCAGAAATAAAAAATAACCATGGTGAATGTGTTTCAGGCAGACAAAGTCATTCTGCTAATTTGTGGCCAGCATATATCTTAAATTTTATATTATTAAAAACCAGTCACTGAAGCCGGACTCCAGTGGCTCACTCCTGTAATCCTAGCTACTCAGGAAGCTGAGATCTGAGGATCACGGTTAAAAGTCAGCCTGGGCAGGAAAGTCCGTAAGACTCTTATCTCCAATAAACCACCAGAAAACTGGAAGTGATGCTGTTGCTCAAGTGGTAGAGCTCTAATCCTTGGCTGAAAAGCTGAGGGATAGTGCCCAGGCCCAGAGTTCAAGCTCCATGATCGACAAAACAAACAAACAAAAAAACAGTCAACTGACAAAATGGTATAAAAATTTCAACTATGTACAATTATGGTCATAACTACAATGTAAGGGCACACATAATCTTCAATAAAATTGAAAAATGAATACTAGCTGTATGTTTATCAATAGAAAGTTGGTACTGTTAATATAAGATATAATAGTATAAATGTGAAAAGCTTTAAGAAGACAAACAGGAAAATAATTAAATTTGTGCATTTAGTAGCAGACTTTAACAAAAAACAAATAGTAACAGAATTAAAGAAAATGAATCAATTTATTATCTAGATATTTTAATATATTTATCTTAGTAACTGAGAGCTCTGATGGATGTAAATTCTTTAAGGATCATAGATTTGAATAAGATAACTCATGAATTAAAATAATGGACACATATAATATGGTACTTAATGAAAGAATAGTCAGGTAGTAAGCTACAAAACTAGTTGCAACAAAATTTCCAAGGATGTTCTCTGAGGCAAAGTTCACTTTCTGTCTGTGTCATGACTACTAGAAATAAAAATAAAAAATGAAACTTGAAAAAAATCCTTTAAAAAGTTTAGCAGCTTTATGTAACTCAGGGACTAAAAACAAGAAAACTCATAATGACTATTAAATTTCCTTTAAAATTTGTGATGAAAGTACTGCACATCAAGTCTCAGGTGATTCAACTAAAGCAATTGCTGAAGCAGAATTTATTAGCTTAAATCAATAACTCTTAGAAGAGAGAAGAGCATAAACATGAATAGTATCTTATTGCTCAAGCCCAAAATGAATGCACCCTCCCTGTTCTTATTACTTCCATTAATTCTTCTGGAAACTGTACACATTGCTTCTGCTACCAGCATGGTTGGAGTTGGTCATTTTTCTCACTTTGGATTCTCAACAATAATAGACTTCCTGCTGAATGTCTTTGCCTCCAGGTTCTTCTCTTGGTAGCACTGACAGACTTACTTAAAGGCATTTGTCAGATCATATGGGTTACATTTTAAAATAGCTGACAACTCCTGGCTCTCCATCACTGGATGCCTGGTCAGTGTTTCCTTCTGTGATATTTTTCGAAGTCTCCTTTCTGTCCTAAGAGCCTTACCATGTTGTTACCAAGATGTTGCCTGGAGCTGGGCACTAGAGACACATGCCTGTAAACCTAGTTATGAAGGGTCTGAGATCAAGAGTATGGCAATTTGAGGTCAGCTGAGATAGAAAAGTCTGTAAGACTTTATCTCCAAAATAATCAGCAAAAAAGCTGTGTTAGAGTAGGGTGGCTCAAGTTGTAAAGCCTCTTTGAACAATTCACATCCATGAAAATGAATTGAATTTTAGGAAGGTAAAACATGTCTTGTCCTAGTTTGTAGGTACTGGTGAGAGATAAACTAGTGAACAGAGAGGGTTTAAGAGTGTGCATGTTGCCAAAATAGTTCATGTGCAAGTCTGAAAATGGAACACTGAGAGACTGGTTGAGAATACTTTGCAAATTAGGAAAGAGAGGAGGGAGGCAAAATGATGATGAGGTAGTACTATTCACCATTCATTGTATAAGCCAAGTACCTGTGACTTATGCCTATAACCCTAGCTACTCAGAAGGCTGAGGTCTGAGGATACACATTCAAAGCCAGCCTGAGCAGAAACTCTTATCTTCAAATCTCAGAAACTCTTATCTTCAATTAACTACCAAAAATCCAAAAGTGGAGCTATCAAGTGGTAGAGCTCAAGCCATGAGTAAAAACTTTAGGGAGGCACCTAAATCCTGAGTTCAAGCCTCCGGACAGGCACACCCGAAGAGATAAAATGTATGCATATGTTGATGTTAACATAAAATAGAACTTTAATGTCTAGGAGTAAAATATTTGACATGATAACTTTTTGTGTGTGTGGGGGGGTACTAAGGTTTGAACTCATAGGCTTCTGGGTGCTAGCGAGGCACTGTAAGTCACACATACCTTTAGCCCCTAGGGTTTTAAGTTATTTTTCACAAAAGTATGACAGTTTTATCCAGGCCCAACCTCATACTGCAGTCCTTTACCTTGGCCTCCTGAGTAGTAGTTTGGGTTGAGATGGGGGATCTAAACAGAATCTTGAATAAACTTACCTCAAATTGTAATCCTAATCTCCAGCTTCGGAAAATCTGTGATTACAAGTATGTGACATCATGCCTGGCCCAAAAAAGTTTGTTGTTGTTGTTGTTGTTGTTGTTATGTTGTTATTTTTAAGAAAAAATGAGGTTATCTAGAATACAGAAGCTCTGGGTTTAACCCTCAGTATGGTACAAAAAAAAAAAAAAAGAGGAAAAATAAAATTGGAAGTGGGAGGAAGGAAAGAAGAAAGAAAGGAATAAAGGGAGAAAGGAAAGGAAGGAAGGGAGAAGAAAAGGCAAAGTAGGAAGAAAAAGTACATACTAGAAGTGTCTGAGATATCTATCTGTAGATATACAGATAGGTGTGTATATATAAATACATATATATAGCAATTTTATAATGGTGTTATATAATTATGATATAAACTTTTTCAAGAAAAGGAAAGACATATTAGTTTTAAAAATGGACTAAGAGCACTAGCATAAAACCTTAACCAGAAGAAATACAATTAAGTATGGCTATACCTCCACCAGAGTTTTCTCCACCCCTTGGTGAAAGTAAAAGCAATGGTGCAATTCCAATTGTTAAGGTAAAGCTTCTCCTATCTTGGCAAAGGAGAAGGAATTGGTGCAATATTAGGAAATTATGCAATCTTTTTCAAAATTTACATTCATCCATAAATTCAACAACTTCAAATTAATGGATAATATCTATTGTTTTACATGAAAGCTACAAAAGCCCAATCCTTATGTGATTTAATTGTGTGGATTAATATTTTATACCATTAAACCAAACTATTTACACACAGTGCTCTACATTTGAAATACACTTACATATGTATTCAAAATTAAACAATTCTGTTTTTATAACTACTACTACTACTACTACTTATTAATATTATTATTATTATTTTGCCAGTTTTGGAGCTTGAACTCATGGCTTGGGCACTGTCCCTGAGCCTCTTTATGCACAGAACTAGTGCTCTACCACTTGAGCCACAGCACTATTTCTTGTTCTTTTTGAGTAGTTTATTGGTGATAATAGTCTCACAGGACTCTTTTTTCCACAACAGCTGGCTTTGAACTGTGATCCATAGATCTCAGCCTTCTGAATAGCTAGGATTATGGGCATGAACTGCTGGCACCAAGTAGCTAAATAATTATGTGTTTATGGCAGATTATCTATCTAAAAGTTTGACATAGGTGTGTAATTATGTTACTATCATTATTGACAATAGAGAAAACAGAAAAAGAGGCAGAAATTTCAAATAAAATTTTCTTCTTATAATTATACACATTTTCTTTATTTTTTCATAAATTTGAAGTTTGCATTCTGGATAAATATTTGAATACACGTTTTAATTATTTCTTTTTTTTTTGTCAGTTGTGTGGGGCTTGAACTCGGTCTGGGCGCTGTCTCTCAAGACTATTCAGCTCAAGACTAGCACTCTAACACTTGAGCCACAGAACCACTTCAGGTTTTCTGGTGGATTATTGGAGATCAGAGTTTTGCGGACTTTTCTGTCTGGGCTGGCTTTGAACTGCAATCCTCACCCTCCTGAGTCACCAGCGCCCAGTTTAAATATTTCAATTATAAAAACACTTTTACAATACAGAACATAATGGTACTGTGAATCAAACAGGGAAATGCCAGGTATCTAAGATTGTTTTTGTCTTTAACAAAATGGGCCACAAGGTATAGGTAAAAACAGTAATAGTATGTACAGAGGACCATATAAAATGATGCTAATCTCCATACTGCTTTCCAAAGTGGTTGAACAAGTTTACACTCCCACCAACAATGCAGTAAGGCTCCTTTCTGGCCACATCCCCTCCAGCATCTGTTGTTATTAAATTTCTTGAGTATAGCCATTCTAACTGGGGTGAGGTGGAATCTCAATGTTGTTTTGATTTGCATTTCTTTTATGGCTAGAGAGGTTGAGCATTTCTTCATGTGTCTATTGGCCATCCTTTTTTCCTCTTCAGAGAAGTTTCTCTTTAAGTCTTTAGCCCACTTATTAATCGGGCAGTTGTTTCTTTGAGGATTTGTTATTGGGGGATTTAATTTTTTTAGTTCCAAGTATATTTTAGATATGAGACCCTTGTCCATTTTATGGCTAGTGAAGACCTTTCTCTGTCCTAGCAAATCAATAATAGTAATATTATTTTTTATAATATGTTAAATATAATACATTAAACTATATATAACATATATAATATATGTGAATACATATGTATGTATGTGTATGTTTCTGTGTATCTACATATATTATTAAAGACATATACATATACATATATACATATGTAACTGTGTGTAGATAGGTGTATATAATTGCACACATATTTTTAAAGATACCTGTTAACATTACTAACACTTTATAAATTTTGAAGTCAATTACAGAATAATCTTCAAAGAAAGTTGAGTCACACAACATGCAGATACAATAGTTACATATATATAAGAGTTCTATTAAAAGTTACTGAGAATATTGGTTTGTTTTTCTGGTAGCACATTTAATTACTTATAACAATTTTTATTTGAGATAAATAAAATGTTATAGAAAATACAAATACATTGCATAATTGAAATTTTAAAAAATGGAATTCTAAGATAAATTTTAAATGAAAGTAGAAGCCTTAAGTCAGCAAGTCACCGATTTCTAAAAGTAAATTTTTCCTGAGTGATTCTACTTATGACATGACTTCACATGTAAGGATGACAGGACACAACACAGATTTTCCAACAGAACTTCTGCAGGAAATTTAGATCACACTTGGTTACTTCTAGAAGAGAAGTATATGACACATAAATAGTGAACATTACCATATGCGAAATTTAAAGAATATTTGGATAGTTGAAGACACTATAATAGAGTGCATAACTACCAGAAAAATCTAACTATATTTCACATATATGAGTCTTCACTGATCTAAGCATCTCTAGACATGGGTGAAACCTGTAGAAGTAAAAGCAGTTTTAACTATACATGTAGCACTGCACTGTTGGTGAAGTTGTTTCCAATAGTGTACAGGTTTATGATTCTAACACCATTGTACTTCTGTAGGGCAGTTGTACAATTCAATAAATAGATGGCAATAGGAGGGAGCTAATTTCTTTTTTTTCCTTTCTATCTCCCTCCCCCCCCAACAGTTGGGCCCTCTCCCTCCCTTTCCCATGACCAAAGTTATAAAGTTCGTTTTTCAATATAACATCTTGTACATTTCATTGTTGCAATGAGTCCACTGTACATTTCATTGTTGCAATGAGTCCACCTGTATCCCTATTTAAACCATTTGTTTTTTTTCCTTCCCCTCCACAAATTATACCAACATCAAATATAGTGAAAAGAGGAGTTATTCCATGGAGGAGGGACATATAAAGCAACAAAGAAAAATCTTATAAATATTTTAGAAGCAATAGCAAGAAAGAAAAAACATTTGAGTCCTTATATTGGGGTTCATTTTGCCTAACATCAACTTATCTGACCGTTTCTGCCAATTTCTTACTGTTGTAGCTTATAGATAAGCCAAGGGAGACTAGAATAACAATTTGCATCATACAATTGGAAATTTCTGTGTTTCTCAGTTGACAGAAGGAAATACTTCCTCAATATAAATCCTTGTATATCAACATATCTATAATTTTTACCTGTACTCATTTGTATCTTGAGAATATTTTAAGATATTAAAACCTTACTCAAATCAGAATCTATGATAAACATTTATTCATAGATGAGGAAATATGAAGAAAACATATCAATGAAACATACTGAATCCTTCACACAAGGAACAAAAAAATAAATTGATCCTTAATAAGAAATAAGTATGGCTTTTTATTAGACTTTCTATTGATATCAACTATTTTAGAATTCTAAAATAGCTCAAAAAAATTATGCTAAAATCAGGTAATCTAGACAGAAACAAATCTAGAAGAAACAAATTTCTTCCTACAAAATAAATGAGTAATCTTTATTTCAGTCAAAAAGATTATGCTAAAATCAGGTAATCTAGACAGCTTACCATTGTCCATTGAGAAACAAATTTCTTCCTACAAAATAAATGAGTAATCTTTATTTCAGTCAAATTCTAAGAAGCTACCCATGCTAACCATTACAGATATTCCTTTGTTTCTTTCTTGACTTCTAAATTTCTGCATACACAGACATTTTCACACATTTTTCTTAACGATGTAACACTTACAACACTCTTTTTGCCACTTAGTGTTTATTACAATAGATATCATTGAGCTGCATCTGGTGGCTTGTGAAGTAGATATTTGAAGGATCTCCAAGTTTAGGACCTGTTTAAAGTAAGCTAGAGTCTATATAAAAAACAGTAATAGAGAAAATGTTGCAAGTGGTAAATGACTTACCTAGCATACAGATTCTCCTGAGTTCAATTCCCAGAAAAAGACAACCATTCTCAAAATGATGAGGACTCAACCATTGCCCTTATTGTTGTTATACATACAATGTTTTATTGTCTTTGTTTATTGTCTTTCTTTCTTTTTTCTTTCTTTCTTTTTTCTTTCTTTCTTTTTTCTTTCTTTCTTTCTCTCTTTCTTTCTTTCTCTCTTTCTTTCTTTCTCTCTTTCTTTCTTTCTCTCTTTCTTTCTTTCTCTCTTTCTTTCTTTCTCTCTTTCTTTCTTTCTCTCTTTCTTTCTTTCTCTCTCTCTTTCTTTCTTTCTTTCTTTCTTTCTTTCTTTCTTTCTTTCTTTCTGTCCTGGGCCTTGAACTCAGGGCCTGGGCTCTGTTCTTGAGCTCTTTTTCTCAAGGGTAGCATTCTACCAGTTTGAGCCACAGTTCCACTTCTGGTTTTCTGGGTTAATTGGAGATAAGTCTCATGGACTTCCCTATCTAGGTGGCTTTGACCTGGGATCCTCAGATCTCAGTCCCTTGGGTAGCTAGCATTACAGGTGTGAGCCACCAGTGTCTGGCTCCAATATCCATTCTTAAAAAACCAGTTCTGGGCAATAAAGAAATTGCATATTTTCTCTCAAACATGAAAGCTAGAATTGTTTTATAAATTTAGGTTTGGGGGAGAACTTAAAAGTATGATTCCTTAGAAAGGCAAAATTATAGTTCAACAAAGTAAACACCAGGAAACAGGTGCTTGAAATGGTACAGTGGGCTCAAGGGTAGGGCCTAGATGAAGGAAGAAAAGAAGGTGGAGGGGTGCAATGAAGAATCCAATGACTGTCCTACAAAATTTAAGAAAAGTGAGGGAAGGGGTAGGTAAAGGAGGTATGGGTGAAAATTAAAAGGGGTGACATTGATCAATACACATTGTATTTGTTAACTACTTCATTGAATGGCAATTCCTTTGAACAACATCTTTTTTTCTATTCTAAGATTGAAACTCAAACACAGTACCTGCCACTTTCAATTACTGAAACTTAGCCATGTGTCCAATCCCCTGTAATACCTGAACATAATAAGTATATTATTTAAAGAAACATCTATAAAGGTAACAAATAAATAAATTTTAAAATAAATAAGTATAAAAAGCAACTTCCACACTTTTATTGAGTAGATTGTAGCATAAGTCTGTCTAGAACTTTGTAAATTTCAGTTCATGCTTGGTTCCTGCATTCAACCTGTCAGCTTGGTGTCACACTGTTGAAGTGGACCTTTTGGAAGCTCTCCTGTTTAAGACTCATTCAACACAAGACTAAACTCTTAAATTTGTCTTACCCAAAGTCTACTGTAATAAATGATGTAAAGAAATAAAAACTGAGTGGCAGATTCAGGGAATGTGTCTATCTCATTTAACTCAAATGGTATTATCTCTCCCAAATAGAAAAATTAACCTTCACCCAAAGCTATTTTCTGCTTACTTGCTTATCTACTGTCTAAATATAGCTCATACCTATCATTTTCCCCCAGATCTGCAAGAATTGCCTTCTGCCTTGTCTAATTTTGAAATGATATTCATTTGACAGCCCTTCTGTTAGTTATTTAGTCTTTATATTCCAATACACTTAAATTTCAGTCATCCATCTGGAAAGAAAATCTAAAAGAGATTTATTATTTTTGAAAAGCTAGAGACTTTGGAAAAAAAAACTTTAATTTTTACTTTCTCATCCCTTCATTCACTTGGAATAAATGAATATATAAAGTTTACACAATAAATATACAAAATGAAACCTTTATGTCAGGTTGTAAGCCTTTAAGCTCCAAGACAAGAAAATTCCAAGAAGGTAGAAACTAATTAGTCTTATTAGCATCCCTAAGGCATTTGGGTATTATTCTAAAGTGGGTAGATGAGTCTCCACCCAGTGTCACCGGAAATAAACACTTCCAAGATCTTGACAGCTAGAGAAAAAGGTGATCATGTTATTTAACTTACTTTTTAGATTCACTCATTTAAAAGAACTAACAGTTCCATTGCTCTTGGCAAAACATAACTGTGATTTCAGCTTTTCTATTCAGAGCACTGGAAACACCAGTGAATGACTCCAACCTGGCGTGAAATATTGGCAGTATTTTCACATATTATGTGTTTATGCATGTGATTTTTCTCCAGTCCTTTGGCAGTTCAAATTTAACAATTTCTTTAATTTAAAAACAATTAATATTTATTAATTATATTTCTGGAGACATGCAACTCCAAGACATTGACTCAGTGAGTTCCATATCTGATAAAGACGAGTTGATCATAGATACCCAGTTCCTAATGTGTCCTCTTGTGATGGAAGAAAAAAGGAGAAAATGTTCCTTCATATCTTCTTTATAAGGACAGTGATTCCATTATTGAGATCTCCACTCCACTTTGTAACATAATCACCTCCCAAAGTTTCTAAACCATAATATGGATTGGATTATGTTTTTTTAACATAGAAATTGTACAGAGACACAAACATTCAGATAACAGCTTTGGAAGCAAAAGAATATGTAGAAATATAACTAAAGAGCTTAAGTGTATGCATAATGACAAGAAATATACTGGTAGATATTTCTTATGTTTCTTTTATGCAATAGCAACCATCATACCTTTTATATTATCACCTTAATCACATACTTTAATGCTGTGACAAAGAAATTACCTTCTATGTTTCTCAGAGGTGAAAGACAAATGCAGAGAGATTTCACTAGTGTCAAAGATCAAGCATGGACAATTATTCCACTCCTGGGGAATTTATCCAATAGAACATAAACAATGCCACACTAAAATGACCAGCATAACCATGGAATCTACAAGAAAATACTCTAGATAGTAAAAGAAAAAAAATACACTTATACATGCTATATTATACAGGTCCCTAGACATTTATACAGTGAAACAAAAGGAGGATATTCTTAGAAGAGGATTACAAACGTTTAATAATTATGTGATATGGTCACATAAAATGATATTTATTGAAATGAACTTCAAGAAATGGGAATAAGGGGTTTTATTTTGCTTGCTGTTTTTTTTTGTGCCTTTCATCCTGTTTGTAAGTTTATCTGCTTAGGAGAGGTATGGGGGAGCACAGAAGTGGTAGGACAAATGGTGAGCAAATGCAACAGTGGTACTCACTAGATATTATGTTGAAAATAAACTATACAACTTGTGGATGAGGAAGGGAGGAAAAACCTGGGATACATTGAGGAAAGAGGTGACACTGTTAAAAAAGAAATGTACTTATTTCCTGATTTACATAATTGTAGCCCCTCTGTACATCACTTTTACAATAACAATAAAAATTTAGCAAACTGCTTAATACAGGAATCTAAATAATTGTCTCTAAGCCATAGGTACAAAAGGATACATTAATTCCACATCCCCAGGGTTTGATGAGTTTCATTAAGGATACCAATGAGCATATAACAAAGTTAATTTCACTAGTAACAGGATTTAATCACTATCATGAGCAAAAACAATTCTTAAGCTTGAAATAAAACACATACATACATGTTTTACAGTTTTTTCCCCAAATATCTAACTTATTCAGCCAGGATAGTTTACGAATGAAAGACTCGAATACCTAAGCTTTCATAGAGAGGGTTTTGAGAACCGAATTTTATTAATACTATACTATACATCTCAGAATACTATAAGCTATAGCAATGTAAGTAGTAGTGTGGGAACTATTAAGAACTGACACATTTTCAAATTTTATTATTTTAGTTTATAGAAAGGCAAAATTCACTAGGACTATTACACATTTTAAAAGATGAACATGTATTAGGCAAACAAGAGGCATCACCGTCATCAGATATATTACAGATTTTTCACCTAATCACTTAATGACAATTCCTAGAAATTCATGTAAATTAACTAGAATATGGCTAATACACTAAATTTCATAAAAAATTTAATAGAAATGTTTATTCATTCTCAAAGATTAACCATTCATTTTGGACTTTTTGTTGTGTTGGTCATCATAAATGGATGAATGGTGCTATATATAGTAAACATTCATTATAAAATAGGGATGGGAAGATTGTAATATGTATTATGGATTATGCTATATCAAATGTTATATAGAGAAATAAGAATTTTTGTTCAAAAACTTTTAGTAAAAGGTTATGTACATATTGATTATTTACATCTACTCAAAATGCCTTCTAAAACCATACTTATCACAATTTTTTTTAATTTAGTAGATTGGTATATAATGTTTGCCACCTTAGTAACTGTAAATGACATCAAATTGAAATTTTAGTATTTATTTCCTTGATTTTTGGTACATTTATATTTTTTTCTGTTGTGATTTTAATGTGTGTTTTCAGTGAGGTTGTCAACAATGCACAGTATTTTTCCCTTTAAAACATGAGTTTCACATTGTTTAAATAGGGATACAGGTGGACCCATTGCAACAATGAGATGTACAAGTCATTATGTCGAAAAATGAACTTTACAACTTTGGTGTGTGGGGGAGGGGGAGGTAGAGGGGCGGATTGGGTGGGGGGTGGGGGGAGGATGGGAAGGGATGTGAAGGGGAAACAAAGGAGGAGGCTACAATGCTTGATAAGAAATGTACTCATTATCTTGTCCATGTAATTGTAACTCTTCTGTACAGTATTTTCACAATATAAAATAAAAATAAAACATGAGTTTCTAAGAACTCTTAGAAACAAGCACCTGTAGGATTTAGTGTAAATGTCAAGAATAGTAATATAAACCCAAATGGCACAATTTAAAAAGAGTTGTATTGGATGGAGATTAGAAAAATGATGAAGAGACACTGAGTAGCAGCAGCCTTATTGGCTCACTTGGTGTAAAATCTGTATGAAATGAAAGGTAATTTGGCAATGTAAACAACTATATTTTTGTATTATATTCAAAACAATGCCATAAAATCAGCCAATATTAATAATGTCTTAATGTCTTCTTTATAGAAATGTCATATATGGAAAGTGTGCTACCTCTTTGGGAAATGAATGATGGAAAATTCAGTTCCAGAAAATTCAGGATGAGCAAAGTCAAGACTGCAGGCTCCATCTTGAACTTCTGAATTCTGGTATCAATAGAAATGAGAACTTTGCCATGTCAATATATATAATAAATGCATGGAAATATATATATATATATATATATATATATATATATATATATCACATGATTCTTACCTCAGGATCAACAATGGCTAGTTTTGGTAGTTTTTACTTGTAAAGACCAAAATATTCATAGGATAATTCAAATAAAATCTGACATTTGTTTTAAAATATCTAGGGAAAAGATGGATGCCAATGGCCCATGCCTGTAATCATAGCTACTCAGGAGCCATAGGAATGAGGATTTGAAGCCAGTTTTGGAAGGAAAGTCCATGAAATTCTTGTAGCCAGTTTTTATCAACATGTTGAAAGTAGCTATGGCTCAACTTAGTACAAATGCTAAGACACAACACTTTAGCCCAGGAGTGGAACACGAAAGAAAGAAAGAAAGAAAGGAAGGAAGGAAGGAAGGAAGGAAGGAAGGAAGGAAGGAAGAAAGAAAGAAAGAAAGAAAGAAAGAAAGAAAGAAAGAAAGAAAGAAAGAAAGAACGGAAAGAAGGGAAGAAAGGAAGGAAGGAAGGAGAGAGAAAGAAAGAAAGAAAAAGAGAGAAAAAGAAAGAAAGAAAAAAGAAAGAAAGAAAGAAAGAAAGAGAAAGGAAGAAAAAGAGAAAGAAAGAGAGAAAAAAGAGAAAGACAGAAAGAGAGAAAGAAAGAAAGAGAAAAAGAGAGAGAGAAAGAGAAAGAGAGAGAAAGAAAGAAAGAGTGAGAGAAAGAGAGAGGAAGGAAGGAAGGGAGGAAAGAAGGAGAAAGAAAGAATGAGAGAGAAAAAGAGGGAAAAAGGAAGAAAGAAAGAAAGAAGAAAAAAGGAAGAAAGAATTAAAGAAGGAAGAAAGGAAGGAAAGAAAGAGAGGGAAAGAACAAAAAGAAAGAGTGGAAGAGAAAGAGACAAAGAAAGGAGAAAAGAGCATAAGAAGGATGGAAGAAAGAGGAAGAAAGGAAGGAAGGAAAAAATTACAAAAAGAGAAAAGAAAAGAAAAAATTTTACTATGTATAGGACCAAGGAAAGTGACTGTTGTTTATAATGGAAGCTACTAGGGAACATCAACTCAGTGCCCAAGCCCTGAGTTCAAGCCTCAAGACTGGCATTAAGAAAAAACACATTAAAAAAAGAAGAAAAAATATTGAATTAGATGAAATACAATGGGTGTTATTGATGAATATTGAAGTTATAAGCAGACCTTAGGAATATTACTTATCTTGTTATTTGTTTTACCTTTGCAAAATAAAAATAAATT
Organism: Dipodomys merriami; assembly: GCF_024711535.1. NCBI lineage: Eukaryota > Metazoa > Chordata > Mammalia > Rodentia > Heteromyidae > Dipodomys > Dipodomys merriami. Next base: position 72,245,554 of record NW_027202270.1, on the reverse strand, counting down.
TAAAAGGGAAATAATGTGTAGGATCAGACACACACACACACACACACACACACACACACACACACACACACACACACACACAGAGACACACACACACCACACCTACATACATCTATGTACCTACCCAGGTCTTTAAATGCCTATCCCCTATATTTCTCTCTATATATTTTCTATCTTTCTATTTTATCTCTCCATCTATTTGCCATCTATTTACTTACCTACCTAGTATCTATGTTTTATCTACTTTCCACCTACCTACATACATCTTTACATATTTGGATCAGTCTACCATTATTCTGATATGGTATTAGGAGGTTGCATTTGTATATATATTTGCAGATTCAAAAACTTGTCATGTTTAATCAGTTTAATCAGTCTGTTTAAAAGCAGAATTGTGCCCTGGGCACTGAATCTCACATTCCCTCTTGTGTGCTCACTTCTGTAAAAATAATATTCTCCCCTTTATTTGAAATTTTGATACAAAAATCTCACATTATGAATAAAGCAATCCACTGGGAAAAATTGAGCTGTGTTTCAGAAACAAGATTGTAAGTCCTCAGTAAGCTATTTTCTCAACAGTCTTAAGTTGAGGAGGATTTAAGGATTTATTCTGCCTTTCAGCATTAGCTTCAGAAATACTTGCCCTCTCTTTTTATGAGTAGAGAAAGGAAAGTCCTTTAAGTGGATAATTCAGCACCCAGAGTGCCCTAGATTCTGCAAAACACTCCAGAGAAAGGTAAAAATTCTGCCCCTGAAGCTACTTAGTTTAACTCAGGCAATTCAAACAATTCACGTTCAGTTTTCTTCAATTAGTAAAAGGATCAACTTCTAAAAATCTTTTGATCTAGAACTATGTACTTTAAAGTTTAAGAAGTTGTTTGAAAATTTTAGAAAGGGTGCCAATAACAGGAAATATATATTTAAGATAAGAACTATAAGTGATAACCAAATAAAAAATAGGACAGAATGAAAGAGAATCTATAGAAAGACCAGGCAGTGGTTCAAGGTTACTGAGGAAGACAGAAAACAGAGAGTAAGGTGGTCTCTGAGCAATCTCCCTTTTCCAGTCTATTTTTCAGTTATACATTTGGATAACTCAATCTATGCAAAGTATTCTTCATTATTTTTAAAGTGAGTAAAGAAGCTGAAAATTAAAAATAAAATTTGAGAATTGTTTGTATGTACATGTTTGCAATTTTTAAATTTGATTTATTTATTATCTTTAAATAGTTGAACAAAGTAGTTTATTAATACAATGAATCTTGGTCAATGTCGCACTTTCAATATTCTCATCCATACCTTCCCTACTCTTGCCTTCCTTAACTCTCTTTATGTTTGTAGGATACATGTTGAATTCTTAACTTCATTACCACACCTTTCTCCTTTTCATTTGTGTAGATGAAGTGATTTCATCATCAGGTAATATTTAACAGCAAATGATTACTTGCTGATGTTTAAGCAAAGCACCACGTACTACAAAAGGAATCTATATTATATTCAGATATTTTATTGCTTTACTAACACACATTCATAATTTCTCCAAATCACTGTAAATTATTTTTTTAAAACAGTAATAAACGGGCATTGAGTAGAAGCTTCTGCCTATAATCACAGCTACTTTGTAGGACTCTAGTTTGAGATCCGCTTTGGCAAAAGGTTAGGAATAGTCCTTCATCTCATCAATCAAGTCAGCTGTCTGGATAGGGTTTTTGTAGTCCTAGCTATGCAAAAGACAGAGGAAGAAGGATCATAGACCCAGGCCAGCATCAGCCAAAAACATATGACCCTATCTGAGAAATAGCATAAAGCAAAAACAATGGAGGTGTAAGTTAGATGGAAGAATATTTACCCAGTTAATTATAAGGTCCTATGTTCAAATTCAAGTAATTTCCCTAAAAATTGGTAGTTGGAGACATATATATATGAATATATGTATATATATATATATATATATATATATATATATATATCTTGCCCCCCTTTTTCTGGGGCTGGAAAGGTGGCTCAGTGGTAGAGTGCTTGCCTTGCATGTGTGAGGCCCTCGGCTCGATTCCTCAGTACCACATAAGCGGAAAAAGCCAGAAGTGGCACTGTGGCTCAAGTGGTAGAGTGCTAGCCTTGAGCTTAAGAGCTGAGGGACAGCACCCAGGCCCAGAGTTCACGACCCACAACCGAAATATTTCTCTGTATTTATAATTTTACTATGAATTATGTTTAGTGACAAAATGTTAATCTGCATTAGAAAGAAAGAGGCTAACATTCAACATATAATTCTGTGTCAAAAAAAAAAATCAACGAAACAAAACAGAGAGAACAGAAAAACAAAAATCATTGGTTCTACATGGTACATAGGACTGGCTGCATTTTCCCTAGTACACTTCACTAACAGCTTGGAAAGATGTAACAAAAGACTAAAAATTCTTCCAATTACCACTGGAGAATGCCAGTCACACTTCAATTTTATTCCATCACACCAGGAAATATAACCTAGCAGCAGAGCAACCAAAGACAAATTGCTATTTCTGTTTGTTGAACTAAATCTCCGCCTTGGGGTATTTAAAAGTTTGAATCTTTGCAAGTCTCTTCTTGAATTTTCAGCAGTTTTTATCCTTTTAAATTTTAATTTAAGCCCTTTAATTCTCTATCATGTATCACCTGAATTACTATAGTGGCTACTGGTTTAACTTTCTTTCTAGAACAAGATTAGTATGAGGTTCATAATATGATCATGTAAACATAATTAGTGTGGATCAGTTTCATATCACAAAAATTTCTCAGTATCTAGAATTCACTTGATATAATTAGAATTCAATTATTTAATTACTGATTGCAATTAAATCAAGTTATTTTGGTCTGAAGATAATGTATAATGTATATTTAGAGAATGTGAAGATACACTTTTGATTTATAATATAAAGGGCATATCATGGAGGAATCAGTTGCATGTGGATTATGAAGGAAAAGGCAGATTATAATGCTTGCCTCTAAGTGATTAGCTTAAACATTCATGTGCTTGACACACACACACACACACACACACACACACACACACACACACACACACACACACACAGAACAGAACATGGCCTAAAATAACTAGGCTTCATATATTACCAAACAACTAAAGAAAAAGTGTTAACTATATCTATAGTACTAAAATTAGTTTTCTCTTTTAGAAATGAACTAATAGACAATATTTTTTATTTTTTAATTAAAATCTGACTTACAAATTCAAGATGACAAGTTAGTTTCTAACCATTGACTTTTCATGGCTAAAAACATTGTTTTCAAGAGGCAGAGGCTTTTCCAATAAACTATTACAAATCATTAACAAGCATTCAAAGGGCTTTTATTCTAGTTATTTATAGTTTATGTAATTTTGGCCCATAACAGAAATATTCTTTCTTTAAAATGCAAACATATATTTAAATTTCAGTCTAAGTTGCAAGTTTGTGATAATCAATCATTCTCTGAAGTTAATGTAAAGCAGATTGTCATTGTGAGGTAAAATATGAATCTCCATCCTCTTAAGATTTCAGATTTTTTAACTCCCCCAAAAGTTGCATAGTTCGTTTTGAATACATATATTTTAATTTAAGACCTTATTTGTCAATTCATTGGGCCAACATTTTCTTTTTTTTAATTTTAATTTTAATTTTTTGTGAACATACTGTATAGAGGGGTTACAATCACATGGGCAAGATAATGAGTACATTTCTTATCAAGCATTGCAGCCTCCTCCTTTGTTTACCCTTCACATCCCTACCCAGCCTCCACCTGCCCCCCCCACGTAATTCTCCCCCCCTTCACCGCTCCGCACCAAAGTTGTAAAGTTCGTTTTCGACATGACAACTTGTATTTCTCATAGTTGCAACGGGTCCACCTGTATCCTTAAACGACTTGTTTTTCCCCATCTCCTCCACAAATTATACCGATATCAAATATAGTGAAAGCAGGGGTTATACTGTGGGGGAGGGACATACAAAGCAACAAAGAAATAATCTTATAAATGAGTTAGAAACAAATGCATGAAAGAAAAAGAAAATTGAAATACATATCTAAGGGTTCATTTTTCTCACATCACATTATCTGAACTTTTCTGCTTGACTCATACATATACTAGATATTGCAAATAAGGGAAACCATGGGACCTATGTTTCTTTGGGCTTGGCTTACTTCATTTAATATAATTTTTTCCAAGCCTTTCCGTTTTCTAACAAATGGGGAAATGTCATTCTTTCTGATGGAGGCATAGAATTCCATTGTGTATATATACCAATTTTCTTGATCCATTCATCTACTGAGGGCATCTGGGTTTGTTCCATATCTTAGCTATGGTAAATAATGCTGCAATAAACATAGTTGTGCTGGTAGCTTTAGTGTGGTCTTGTTTGTAAACATTTGGGTAAATGCCCAAAAGTGGGATTGCTGGATCATAGGGGAGATCTATGTGAAGTCTTTTGAGGAACCTCCATACTGCTTTCCAAAGTGGTTGAACAAGTTTACACTCCCACCAACAATGAAGTAAGGTTACCTTCTGTCCACATCCCCTCCAGCATCTGTTGTTGTTAGAGTTCTTGATTATAGCCATTCTAACTGGGGTGAGGTGGTATCTCAATGTTGTTTTGATTTGCATTTCTTTTATGGCTAGGGAGGTTGAGCATTTCTTCATGTGTCTATTGGCCTTCCTTCTTTCTTCTTCAGAGAAGTTTCTCTTCAAGTCTTTAGCCCACTTATTTATTGGGCAGTTATTTCTTTGAGGATTTGTTGTTGGTAGATTTAATTTTTTGAGTTCCAAGTATATTTTAGATATGAGACCCTTGTCTGTTGTATGGCTAATGAAGATCTTCTCCCAATCTGTGGGCTTTCTGTTGATCTTGCTAGCTATGTCATTTGCCCTGCAGAAGCTCTGCAACTTCATGCAATCCCATTTGTCCAAACTTTCTTTGATTTGTTGTGTTCCTAGGTCTCTATTAAGAAAATTTCGGCCTGAGCCAAGGAGACCTAGGGTTTCTCCTATTGCATCCTGTAATGTTTTCAGAGTGTCTGCTTTGACTCTAAGGTCTTTGATCCATTTGGAGTTGATTCTGGTGTAGGGTGATATATAAGGATCTAGCTTTAGTTTTCTACAAGTAGTTAACAAATTTAACATTTTCTTTTACGAATGGATATTTTTCAAGTCTACTGTTTTTTCAAACAGCTACTTCATAATTAATTCTTTATAATTTCTAGTTGCAGGTGGTTTTCTTTTGTTTGCTTTTGTTTTAGGGGAAATTTTTTAACTTTCAGAAATTATCTAGATTTTTATCTCTATGTTTTTCTTTTTTTGTTGTGAAAATATCATACAGAGGGGTTAAAATTACATGAACAAAGGTAATGAGTAAATTTCTTATCAAGCATTGTTGCCTCCTCCTTTGTTTCCCCTTCCCATCCCATCCCATTTCTCTCCCTCCTTCCCCCACCCATCCTCAGCCAAAGTTGTAAAGTTTGTTTTTCAACCTAACATCTTCTACATCTCATTGTTGCAACGGGTCCACCTGTATCCCTATTAAAACAATGTGTTTTTCCCCCTTCCCCTCCACAAATTATACCATCATCAAATACAGTGAAAACAGGGGTTATACTGTAAGGGAGGGACATACAAAGCAACGCAAAAAAAAATCATCTTATAAATATGTTAGAAACAATCACAAGAAAGAAAGAAAAAAAATTGAGTCCTTATATTGGGTTCATTTCACTAAACATCAACTTATCTGACGGTTTCTGCTTGTTTCAGACATATACTAGTAATTGCAAATAAGGGAAACCATGGGATCTATGTTTCTTTTGGCATGACTTACTTCACTTAATATATTTTTTTCCAAGTCTTTCCATTCTTTTTTTTTAATTTAATGTTATTTTATTTGTGAACATACTGTACAGAGGAGTTACAATTACATGGGCAGGATATTTAAGTCTTTCCATTCTTAACAAATGGGGCAATGCCATTGTTTCTGATGGAGGCATAGAATTCCATTATGTATATATACCACATTTTCTTGATCTGTTCATCTACTGAGGGACAGCTGGGTTGGTTCCATATCTTAACTATGGTAAATAATGCTGCAATAAACAGTTGTGCTGGTAGCTTTAGTGTGGTCTTGCTTGTGATCATCTGGGTAAATGCCCCAAAGTGGGATTGCTGGGTCATAGGATAGCTCTATGTGGAGTCTTTTGAGAAACTCCATATTGCTTTCCAAAGTGGTTGAACAAGTTTACACTTCCACCAACAATGCAGCAAGAGTCCTTTCTGTCCACATCCCCTCCAGCATCTGTTGTTATTAGAGTTGTTGATTCTAGCCATATTCTAACTGTGGTAAGGAGGTATGGCAATGTTGTTTTGATTTGCATTTCTTTTATGGCTAGGGAGGTTGAGGATTTCTTCATGTGTCTATTGGCCATCCTTCTTTCCTCTTCAGAGAATTTTACCTGTAAGTAGACCACTTATTTATTGGGCAGTTGTTCCTTGAGGATTTGTTGTTGGTAGATTTAATTTTTTGAGTTCCAGGTATATTTTAGATATGAGACCCTTGTCCGTTGTATGGCTAGTGAAGATCTTCTCCCAATCTGTGGGCTCTCTATTGATCTTGCTAGCTATGTTCTTTGCCATGCTGAAGCTCTGCAAGTTCATGCAATCCCATTTGTCCAAACTTTCTTTGATTTGTTGTGTTTCTGGGTCTCTATTAAGAAAATTTCAGCCTGTGTCAAGGAGACCTAGGGTTTCTGCTATTCCATCCTGTAATGTTTTCAGAGTGTCTGCTTTGATCCTGAGGTCTTTGATCCATTTGTAGTTCATTCTGGTACAGGGTGATATATAAGGATCCAGCTTTAGTTTTCTAAAAGTGATTAACCAATTTTGCCAGCACCATTTACTGAAGAAGCTGTCTTCCATTCTATTTTTTAGCTCCCTTATCGAAGATTAGTTAGCTATAGGTCTTTAGGTTCATTTCTGGGTTTTCAATTCTATTCCATTGTTCCTGAGGTCTGTTCTTGGGCCAGTAGCAACCTGTTTGGATTACTATGGCTTTGTAGTAAAGTTTGAAATTTGGTATTGATATTCCTCCAGCAGTGTTCTTTCTGTTAAGATTTGTTTTTGCAATTTGGGGTCTTTTATTGTTCCATATGAATTTTTGGATTGCCTCCTCTATTTCCTTGAAGAATGAGGTTGGGATTTTGATAGGTATCGCATTGAATTTGTAGATAGCCTTGAGAAGTATTGCCATTGTCACGAGGTTGATCCTTCCAATCCAGGAGCATGGGAGGTTTTCCCACTTTCTAAGTTCTGTTTTGATTTCCTTTTTGAAGCTTTTAAAGTTTTCATCATAGAGGTCCTTCACTTCTCTGGTTAAGTTAATTCCAGGTATTTCATTTTTTTGTGGGGCTATTATGAATGGAGTTGCTTTCCTGATTTCAGCCTTGCTTTTCTCATTGTTGGCATACAGAAAAGCTATTGATTTTGGAGGGTTAATTTTATACCCTGCTACTTTGCCAAAGTTTTGAATCAGTAATTTGGGAGTGGAGTTTGAGGAATTCTTTAACCACAAGATCATTTCATCTGCAAAGGGGGTGAATTTTACTTCATCTTTCCCTATTTGTATCCCTTTTATGTTTGCATTTTGTCTCATTGCTGTAGCTAGGCATTCTAATACTAGTTTGAAGAGAAGTGGAGAGAGTGGACACCCTTGTCTTGTTCCTGAGTTAAGAGGAAATGGCTTTAGTTTTTTTACCATTAAGTATAAAGCTGGCTGTAGATTTGTCATATACAGCCTTTATTGTATTGAGGAATGTTCCCTGGATTCCTAGTTTTTCCAATACCTTCATCAGAAAGGGGTGTTGGATCTTGTCAAATGTTTTTTTCTGCATCTATTGAGATAATCATGAGATTCTCATCCTTGTTCTTGTTGATGTGATGAATTATATTATTTGATTTGAGTAAATTGAACCAGCTTTGCATCCCTGAAATGAATCCTGTTTGATTGTGGTGTATAATTTTTTGGATGACTTGTTGAAGTAAATTGGCCAATATTTTGTTGAGAAATTTTGCATCAATGTTCATCAAAGAAATGGGTCTATAGTTCTCTTTCTTTGATGAGTCCCTGCCTGGTTTTGGGATGAGGGTTATGATGGCTTCATAGAATGTGTTCGGTAGTGAACTTTATCTTTCAGTTTCATTAAAGAGTTGGAGTATTGGTGTGAGTTCTGCTTTGAAGGCCTTGTAGAATTCAACTGTAAATCCATCTGGTTCTGGGCTTTTCTTAGATGGGAGGTCTCTTACTGATGTTTCTCTTTCACTGCTTGATATGGGCCTATTATGATGGTTTACCTCATTTTGGCTTAGTTTTGGCATATCGATATTTGCTAGTAAAAGTTCCATTTCTACCAAGTTCTCAAACTTATTAGCATAAAGGTTTGAGAAGTATTCCTTTATAATGTTCTGAATCTTGGTTATTTCTGTGGTGATGTTTCCATTTTAATCTCTGAGATTATTTATTTGGGTGTGTTCTCTTCTTTTTCTGATAAGATTTGCTAAGGGTCTGTCAATTTTGTTAATTTTTTCAAAGAACCAACTCTTTGTTTTGCTGATTCTTTCTACTTTTTTTGGATATTAATTCGTTAAATTCTGATTTAATTTTAATTATTCTTTCCATCTACTGGATTGTGGTTTATCTTGCTGCTCTTTTTCAAGGTGGTTCAGATGTCTCATTAAATTATTGGTTTCAGATCTCTCCAATTTGTTGAGGTAGGGACTCAGAGCTATAAACTTGCCTCTGAGTACTACGTTTGCTGTGTCACAAAAGAGCTGGTTATTTGTATGTTCATTTTTGTTGAATAGCATGAACATTTGAATTTCCTTTCTAATCTCTTCCATGTCCCACTCATGATTCAGCAATGTGTTGTTCAGCCTCCATGTGTTACAGGACTTTCTTTGTTGGCTTTTGGTGTTGAGTTCTAATTTTATTCCCTTGTGGTCTGAGAGAATGCAAGCTATAACTTCAATGTTTCTGAATTTGGACAAGTTTGCTTTGTGACCTAAAATGTGGTCTATTTTGGAAAATGTTCCATGTGCTGCTGAGAAAAACATGTATTCTGATGTTGCTGGGTGAAATATTCAGTAGATGTCTGTTAAATCTAGTTGATCTATTCAGTTTAGATCTGCCTTTTGTCTGTTGAGTTTTTGCTGAGTTGATCTATCTAGTGGAGATAGTGGTGTGTTAAAGTCTCCAACAATTAATGTCTTTGGCTCTATGTGAGATTTGAGGGAAAGTGGTGTTTCTTGGATAAATTTGGGTTCTCTGTTGTTTTGTCAATAGATATTTAGAATTGTAATATCCTCCTGAAGGAGAGATCCCTTAATTTGTATGTAGCGACCTTCTTTATCTCTTCTCATTAATTTTAATTTGAAGTCTATTTTATCTGATATTAGGATTGCAAGTCCTGCTTTTTTACGGGTCTTTTGCTTGGTAGATTTTATTCCAGGCTTTCACTTTCAAAATGTGTTTGTTTTTATGTGCAAGGTGTGACTCCTGAAGGCAGCAGATAGAAGAATCTTGCTTTTTAATCCGACTAGACAGTCTATGTCACTTAATTGGGGAGTTAAGTCTGTTAATGTTGAGTTAGGACTGAAAAGTGTTTGGGAGTTCCTGCCATGTTATCCATCTTTTTGGGGGCTGGGACAACTAGGTTCTTCCTACGGCTCTTGGATTCTCAGTTTGGGTGTGGTTTCTTGGTCTTTATTGCGGTCATGTTGGTTTTCTTTGTGTAAGACATCATTAAGTATCTTTTTAAGATGTGGTTTGGTGGAGCAGTATTGTTTCAGTTTTTCTTTGCTGTGGAAGGTTTTTCTTTGACTTTCGTTTATGAAGGAGAGTTTAGCTGGTTACAGTATTCTTGGTGGATAGTTGTTTGTCTTTTGGGCATGACATACATTATTCCAGGCTGTTCTTGCTTAATTGTCTCTACTGAGAAATCTGAGGTGATTTTAATTGGTTTCCCTTTAAGATGATTGATCTTTTCTCCTTGACAGCTTTAATGATCTTTTGCTTGGTCTGAATTGATCCTGTGCAGATTATAATGTGACGGTGGGATGTCCTGTTCTGGTCTGGTTTATTTGGGATTCTAAAAGTTTCTTGTATCTGAATAGGCCTATCTTTTTGAATGTTTGGGAAGTTGTCTGCTAGGATTCTGTTAAACAAATATTCTAGACCATTAACTTCTGTCTCTAGGTGCTCTTCTACACACCTTATCCTCAGATTATGCTTTCTGATGATGCCTTCAAAATGTTAAATAGATCTATCATATCTTGGATTTGTCTTGGATAGTTGTATGTTCTTTCTCTATATATTTCTAGGCTGTCTTCAATCCCCGAGATTTGGTCTTTTGAATGGTCTAACCTAATGTCAAGATTTTCTACTTTTTTTTTTATTAAGACTTCAGATTTTAAGGAAGACAGATATCAACATAAGGCATTATCACACTATGAATGTTACAACATGAGTGGAATCAAACAAATCCTTAAGTACATCCTATCCACCCATTCAGTAAGTCTTCAGCCCTATGTTTTCAATTCTGAAGTAGATTTGGTGTTAAAGAAATGCAGCATCAATTTTTAGGCTGATTCTTTGCTGATTCTTTGTTATTTCCCTGAACTGTTGCAAAAATGAGATGTACAAGACACTATGTTGAAAACGAACTTTACAACTTGGGTGGGGATGGGAAGTGTTGGGGAGGTGTGGAGGGAAGAGATAGTAGGTGACAAACAATGGAGGGGGTAACAGTGCTAGATAGGAAATTTATCATTGCCTTACTCATGTAATTGCAACACCTCTGTACAGTATCTTTACAATAAAAAAGATACAACACAGAGATACTCCTATTTTTCTCTACATGAAAATTTCCTTGCTTGTTCCAGCAACTGCATGCCTCTTAGATTTTGTAAGTCTTCAGAACAGGAATATTGAAATGATAGAAAAAAGCACTAGAAATTGTGTTAAGCAGTTAATAAAAATACAATGCTCTTTTTCAAATATTGATTATTTGCGTGGTATCAAATTATAAAAACATGATTCTCTGCCAGGTGCTGATGGCTCACGACTATAATCCTTACTACTCAGGAAGCTGAAATCTAAGGATCTCAGTTCAATGTTAGCCCAGGCTGGAAAGTCTGTGAGACTCTTATCTCCAATTAAGCACCAAAAACCAGAATTGGCGCTGTTGCTCATGTGATAGAGCACTAGCCTTGAGTTCAAGAGCTCAGGGACAGTGCTCAGGCCCAGAGTTCTTGCCCCACAAGAAAAAAAAAAAGTTTCTCACCTTTGATAGTTATTTTCATTACAATTATAAAATCATTTGTATATATCTCTTCCATGATTCTCTTACTAAAATTGTAATTGTTTTCTATTAGCTTTGGGTTGAAATATATGTGTATTTTGATAATTATATTTATGTTTACATGTATTATTGTTTGTTTTTTCTATTTTTAGAAATTATCAAAGCTGTATAGTTTAAAAACCACACAAACTTTTAATCTTATGATACTAATGATTGAAAGACCTAAAAATCAAGGTACAGCAGACTGGGCACCAGTGCTCATGCTTATAATTCTAGCTACTAATGAAGATGGGATCTGAGGATTACAGTTCAATGTTAGCCCATGAAGGAGTCAGGAAAGTCCAAGAGCCACATCCAATTAACCATCAAAAAGATAAACACGTTTTGTTATTTCACTGAATGGTTGCAAAAATGAGATGTACAAGACACTATGTTCAAAACGAAGTTTACAACTTGGGTGGGTATGGGAGGATTTGGGGAGGTGTGGAGCGAAGAGATAGTAAGGAACAAACAATGGAGGTGAGTAACAGTGCTAGACAGGATATTTATTCATTACTTTACTCATGTAATTGCAAACCCTCTGTATAGTATATTTACAATAAAAAAAGATACAACACAGAGACATTCCTATTTTTCTCTACATGAAATTTTCCTTGCTTGTTCCAGCAACAGCATGCTTCCTAGATTCCCTGGCTCACTTTACCTTCCTACATTTTCAATACTAGTAGTCATTGTAGCATCTTCACATTTCTGTTTTCTCTGATTTCTGCTTCCTTCCTCACATCTCTTCCTTGATCCTGACATTGGTCCATCTTTACCTTCAAATTAGTGTGAATATCCTTAGTCCACAGATAATCCAGATGATCTCCCCAACTCAGCATCCTTGACTTCACACTGGCATGGACCCTGGGCCACATTAGCTAACATACATAGTTCTGACAATTAGTATTTGGAAATATTTGGATAATATTTTTCTTCTACTTATAGACTCTTTTTTGGGGGGGATCCAGTCGTGGGGCCTGAACTATGGGCCTGTGCACTGTCTCTCAGCTCTTCAGCTCAAGGCTAGTGCTCTACCACTTGAGCCATAGCACCACTTCCGGCTTTTTTTTTCTGCGTATGTGGTGCTGAGGAATCGAACCCAGGGCCTCATGCATGCAAGGCAAGCACTCTAGCACTGAGCCACCTCCCCAGTTCCTAGACTCATTTTTGACTAATACCTTTGTTTCCCATCAGATGCCATTCACACACATAATAGTTTTGAAAAATAACATAAACTGACAATAATTTCTTGTCCTTTTAGAACATACTCAACATCAATGTTTTATATATTCTATTTTTCTTTCTGACATGTCAGAAGGTGTTTTCCACCTTTTACAGATGAGAGATGGAGCTTTGGAGAGGCTTGATTAAATATGTACACAAAAGACATGAAGCCAAAGTCTCAGTCTATAATCAGACCTGTGACTCTAAATCAAATTACTAATTTAATAAACACACTATTTTATTGTTCCCCCAAAACACTGTCTCCACCTTATCCTCCACAGCTCTCTTTGTCCTCCAACATTAGTTTAGGATTCTGCTTAGTTATTTCCTTTCTGGGTCCCGTTTGAAATCTGTTCACCTTTCCAGAATATTCCATTTCCTCCTGTACATGACATATCCAATTGTAGTATACCCACCTTATCATCTTTGAGTGTTTATTTACCTAAACAGCTCCCTTTGTAAGATCTCACAGTCTCTAAGGTAATAGCTCGTTTTCAATGTTGTATTTCCATGACCTCCTGCTGTCACTCACATAATAAGTGTTGAATAAACAGACTAACATGGAAAGCATAAAAGTGTGAGTTGTAAACTTTACTTAGAAGCTTATAGTTTGATAATCACAAGGATTTCAGGATAGCTGACACATGTTATACAATGGGGATAAATGAAAGGAAATGAGGTACAGGGAAAGAGAATCTTATCTCAGAAAACTATGTCAATCTATGAAGCTCTGGGTATATAATACCAGAATGGTGAATCACAAAATAAATAATGCATTTATGTGTTAAATAATTGCTTTCCAGGTCATATGTGTCAGACAATTGGCATCTTTCTTCATCAGTTCTAACATGGAGTAGCTAACGTGTCCATTTTGTTCAGTTCATGTCACATGCAACTTTGTAAACGTGATGGAATATTGGGAAGCAAGCTTTTGGCACATATTACATACCTTGTTACGTGTCATCAGGGAGTGAAAAGAGATGTCTTTTTTCAACATTGATAGCTAGTTTGTCAGAGAGAATTCCTTGCTTTTAAGAAACACCACCATAAAATGCTTTAGTAGTCAACCAGGCTCATAAACATATCACCAGGAACCCAGTAAATGTTGTGTAACGTATGAATAGGAAGGTAAGGAAACAGTTATGGCTTAAATTATTTCATGTATGATGCGTATCAACATGGAACAATTAATATTAAGCTCCTTTCTGGCAATGCAAGTTATCTTCAGGCAGCTAGTTGGTGCCATCCATCAATAGAAATGAACTTCTTAGCTGAAACATTTAAATAGAAAAGGTGCAATTAGCTATATTTTTGTCTTTTTTGCACATTAAGGGGAAAATATAAGGTATTTCTAAGGTCACAAATATGGTAAACAGTGGAGTTGAATCACTGACTCACTGGCTTATGTGGTTATGTAAGCCTTTAAAATTCATGGTCTTTATCACACTTTCTCCATCAATTAAAGGATCAATAGTGTTAATTTCACAAGTAGTTATTTTGCCTTTGTAAAACAGCCCAGTATCTTACTCTTGAACTTCTAATATATATTTTCATAAGACTCTATTCTAAACATATTTCTTTTATCACTATCACACACATTTTGATAGATTTTGATAGATTTTGATAGAGGAATATAACCTCAAGAATTATATATAGGTGCTTACTTGATTTAATACATGATTGCTAGTGTATACAGACTAGCCACATAATCACATAACTACTCTGTCTAGAAGCCAAAGCTTTACAGTAAGGGGGACTAATGATGTGCTTCTTCACCAAGGGTTGATACTGCCTGGAGAATCACTGGTGTGAATTTGTATTGAAAGATTCAAGAACCAGGAGTCTAATAATCTTGCAAGATTACTTGCTCAGGAAAAATGAGCCTTTCTCCATTTGCATGACACTGCCTACATTCAGAGCAAGTCTTTTCTCCCATCATTTATCTCTGACGTGTCCATCTTTCCTGGAAAAGCCATCATAGATGCACTTAGGGGTAAAATCCAGAAACTCCATCATACTTCTCAATCAATTAAGTTGACAGTGAAGAATAAATATCTAACACATCATAGTTCTATTTTTGTTGCCCCCCAAATAGGAAGCAACACTGATTCAAAGTGCTTTTTAAGAACAAATAGTTCTTATAAATGATATGCAAATGTGTGACAGAAATAAGGCTTATGAATATAGAAAGTAGGAGAGAGTTTGATAAGAGCTGTAATTAGCTGTTAAAACTTGACTGTCATTGCAGATTTTAACAAATTTTAATTAGTTAGCCTAAGAATTTCATATATGTCAGTGCCTGCAATGTGTCAAGTATTATTTTAGCCTCTGGATAAACAGTGTCAATGACCTTACCTTCAAAGAAAATGATTCATTTAATATAGAATTACAGCCAACTTTGTTCAGTGATGTGAAACTGTATTTCAAAACTTTTCATCTAATCTAGGGTGGTCAGTAAGGAATCCCATGTAGAATAGCATTTAAACTGATACCAAAAAATGAGGAAGAATTAATGAAAAGGGAAAATACTGCCAAAATGAAAATATTTGGCTGCAGTCTCGATGTATTGTAAAAGGTTCAATATCTAGCACTGAAACGGGAAAGCAAAAGAAAGGTAGTGATCAGTCATATTGAACGACTTTTCTCTTGCAGTTTGCTATTCACTGTCAAGAAATAAAAGCACTAGAAATTTCCTAACAGGTATGATATTTCACACTTATGATACTCTACTTAACAGGGGTATAAAAACAGATTCTTTTGTCTAATTTTTGAGGCTCTGTCAGATGACTTGCATTGCAGATAAATTTGAGCCAGTTGAACAATTATTCAGGCCCTTTATGGGAGTTTGGTCAGCTTAGGAGCCCTCATAATATTCTAAGGTTCAGCTGTTGTCACTTTTTTTCCTGTTCAACTGTCTTCTCCTTTTTCTCCTTCATTACCTATTCTCCCAATTCACATAGTTGGACCCTGAATGTCAATTCCAACAGCAGAGAATACTAGAGAATGTGTGGTGGCAATGGGAAGGAGAGGGCCATATCTTCATCTAAATGGGTTACTATAACACAATACCATGCACTGGGTACTTTTATCCAACAGAAACGTATTCCTCATGATTGTGCATCCTATGAAATGCAAAATCAAGGCACATAGAGGATTTATGTCCAACAAAGTCTGTTGACTGCTGCAAAAAGGGTGACTTATTGAACCTACCTCTGTAGGGGATGAACTCTGTGACCAAGCATGGTACAAGAAAGAGAGGAGATGGAAGATCAGCTTACAATTGTTTTCTAAAGATGCTAATCTCATTCGTGAGATAGAGTACTCATGGTTTGATCATCCCAGATCTGGTTTTGGCCCTCTGTGTCTTTAGATGGGACCATAAGTCTGGATATTCCTGAAATGTTAGATTATTTTTCTACACAGTCACCCTCCTCCCAGCTGTCCCAGGACACAGCTTGCACACTCACTCCAGTTGAGCTTCCTGCCCCATG